>NW_023416318.1:31060234-32260234 GCF_014108235.1 Myotis myotis
TGAGATGGAGGACTGCTGGAGTCCCAGGCAGTTCCTCTTAAAGCGCCTGCACACAGACTTACTCTGACTCATTCTTTTTGAGCTCCACTACTGGGATAGCAGTCCAAAGGCACCAGGGACATATAGGGAGGAACTTAAATGACTGGCATCATTTTGAGAGCTGGGTGGGCAGCTTTCTCCCAAACAAAAGTGCTCACAGAGGTCATTGTTCCTTTGTTGAGCCAGAAGGGATTGTTAGGAAATATGCAAAGTGATGAAAAGCAAGGACCTACAACCAAGATTACTCTAGCAGCAAAGCTATCATTTAGAATTGAGGAACATATAAAGAGCTTCCCAGATAAGTAAAGATAAAGGAGTTCATCATCAGCAAACCAGTATTACATGAAATGTTAAAGGGTCTTCTAGAAGAAGAAGAATGATAAAAATATGAACAATAAAATAGCAATAAATACATAGCTGTCAACAAGTGAATCTAAACAAAACAAAATAAACAAGCAGAACAGAAACAGATTCATAGACACAGAACATTTTGATGGTTGTCAGATGGGGTGCGTGGGTGAAAAGGTAAAAGGATTAAGAAGTACAATTTTTTTTTATTACAGAATAGTCATGGGGACATAAAGCACAGCATAGAGAATATAATTAATAATATTCTAATAACTATGTATGCTGTCAGATGGGTACTAAATTTATCAGTGATCACACAGTAAGTTATACAATGTCTAATCACTGTGATGTATACCTGAAACTAATATAATACTGTATGTCAACTATAATTGAAAAATAAAGAATGATTTAAATTAACAATATATTCTTTGTACTCTTTTTTCAATGGGTGTTTAGGAAACAGCTTAGCAAAGAGTTATCAGACCAGTGGCAAGCTCAGGGAGAGCCCTTGGCCGTAGGCTTGCCTGGTCCAGCCTGCTCTGAACCCTGTGCTGTGAAACTTCCCTAATTAAGGTAAACGTGGCCAGAAAGCTTGGAATTCCAGAAAAATACAAAACAAAGCAGGGACCTACAACCCACAGGATTTCTCAAACACCTCTTGGCCCAGCCCTTGTTTATAAGATGGCATCTTTAAGAGATTCCTGAGTCTTGCTCAAGGTGGAGGCCCTCAGGGCAGTGCTATATGTTGCTTCTGCAGATACACAACTGAATTCCCTCCCCTCTTTTAAGTTTTCAGCCAGCTATGTAAAAAACCCTGAGCCAGAAGAATAACCCAAATTAGGCCACTTTAAACATTTTTTCATTATAAAGTAATACACCCTACATACTTAAGTTTCTCCGTCTTCCAATGTAATATGTGCGTCAAAGAAACCCTCAAGATGAAATTCTCAAACTTTAATGCGCAGAAGAACCCCATGGAAGGCTTGTTAAAATCACCTGGGAATCAGCCCAAAGATTCCACTTCAGCAGGTGATTTTGAGGTGAAGCAAGAGTTTTCTGGGCCACTTTCTGAAAAGACTGCCTTGAGGAGCTGTGCATCTGCACATATTGCTGGGAATTCCCTCTGTTATCCTAGAGGTGGGAACAGCCCTAGAGCCATGCCAGAGCGGGAGAAGGCTAAACCCAGCTGGAGGAAGAGACTGGCTACCTGGATGACCTTGGAGCAGCCAGTCTGCTCAGAACAAGGATGGTATCTAGCCCTTTAGGAATTGGGTCTGCCTGTGGCGCTCACCCCAAGTCTTCCACCAGGAATGAATCCTAGCCATAGCTTGCTGGTGAGTGGGGACACTGATCTCTCTGGTAGATGGGGAGGCATTTCATTTGCCATCAATCACCATCCTCCTGGGTATTGTCTTGCCCTCTAGAGATGCTATTTTGGTCCCTCGCCTGCTGACTCAGTTTCCTCTGCCAGGGTGCCACACCATATGCAGTTCAAGACCTTTAGTCTAGCCCTAGCCAGTTTGGCTCACTGGATAGAGCGTCAGCCTGGGGACTGAAGAGTCCCAGGTTCGATTCCAGTCAAGGGCATGTACCTTGATTGCAGGCACATCCCCAGTAGGGGGTGTGCAGTAGGCAGCTGATCGATGCTTCTCTCTCATTGATGTTTCTAACTCTCTATCCCTCTCCCTTCCTCTCTGTAAAAAATCAATAAAATATATTTTAGAAAAAAAAGACCTTCAGTCTAACATTCCACTTTCTACAGTACAGTGAACATTCTTGATACTCCAGGGGAAGAGCGAAGGAATGAAACCAACATGCAGACCCTACGCATCAGAGCCTGAGAAATCCCTCCAATATTACCAGCCTGAACGTCCCTGCAAACCAGTGAAAGGAGTGATAGCCTTTCTTAGGCAGGAGTAAGAGAGAACTCAGCATGTGAGGCAAAATTGCCCATGTCAAAGAATGTGGCCAGAAACATCTCTTAATCAGTTTTGTTTTATTTTTAACGCAGTGCTGGTAACTCAATAAATATATATGTGTAGCCACATTCATAGCCAGCTTATTCACATATCTGAGGGTAGAAATATGACAGTACGCCCATATTTTCTGCACATACATACACACATGTATATGCTCAAGTAGCTGAAAGTGTTTCCCAATATAACTGTTATCTCTACTACATGTAAAAAATTATAAAGGTGCAGTCTTATATTTCCTATCCCATTCTATCTCACTAAAGAAAAAATGCTCACTGAGACACACTCAGTGAATTTCATGACCCACTAGTCAAACATGACCTGGAGTTTGAAAAAGGCTGCTTTAACTTGCCGGTGGAGCATAAGATTCATGGTTCTGTGTACTCTGCTCTGTAAAATAAAAAGTGAGTACAAATACATAATGTGTACGATAAAGTACACTATAGAATAATAAGGTACAGGCTCATGATTTAACATAGCCTAGCACCCCACTCAGTGTACAGTGATGCCCTCCTCCTGAGCCGATGCCCCTGCCTGCTAAGCAGGGAGGGGCTGAGAATCCCTGAGCACAGAGCAGGTCCACAGCCCACCTGCCCTCGTTTACTTATCTGTCAACCACCTCTAAGTAAATGAGCATACATGAGAGCTTTGTGTGTGATGACCCCTAGTTGCTGTCAGGAGCTTTGGGTGTCCCAGGTTTCTACAGGATTAGGCATTGACAATGTTAAAGGGTGCAAACCCTAGACGGAATGACAGCATGCTAAGTCAGCCACCCCCTCAACTCGAGAGTAAACACATGCAGAGGAAATGCTGAGCACTGGCACAAAAATGGGATCATGTCACAGCTAAGTGCAACAGTAACTATTGTATGGGATGTCTCCGGACAAAAATTAAGCTGTCACACTTGAATGAAAGCCCCCAATCCACCATGAGAGCTCAGCCAAGGCCACTGTTGTCCTTCCGTGAGACATGACAGTGTAGGGAACGGCAGATGCTTGATGGAAAAACTGATAGCCACTGGCCCAAATGTTGTGTAAGGAAATATACTTGGATCCCTGCATCAGAATGACAAAGCCATTGTTGACCTATACCCTACAGTATACACAGCTGTGGGGCCATGACTCAGAAACTGAGTTTTATTTTTGTGTATGTTTAAATTAAATGTGTTGGGGTGATATTGGTTAAGAAAGCCATGCAAGCTTTAAGTGTACAAATGTATAACACATCATCTGCACCCTGTCCCCTGCACTCACCACCCAAGGTCACCTCTCTTTCTGCCACCATTTTGCTCCCTTTTGTTCTCTTCCACCTCTCCCCACCTCTCTTTTCCTCTAGCAATCATCATACTATTACGTGTGTCTGTTTTCTTCTTTTTTTTTTTGCTTAATCCCTTTATCTTCATCTTTTTCACCCAGTCCTCCAACCTCCTCTCCCCTCTGAGAGCTGTCAGTCTGTTCTATCTTTGAGTCTGTTTCTATTTTGTTAGTTTATTTTGTTCATTAGATTCCACAAATAAGTGCAATCATATAGTACTTGTCTTTCTCTGACTAGCTTATTTCACTTAGCATAATACTCTCCAGGTCCATCCTTCCTATCACAAAAAGTGATTTCCTTCATTTTTATGGCTGAGTAGTATTCCACTGTGTAAATATACCATGGCTTTTTTATCCACTCATTTACTCATGGGCACTTGGGCTGTTGCCAGATCTTGGCTATTGTAAATAATGCTGCAAAGCACACAGGGATGTATATTTTCTTTTGATTTAGTGTTTCAAGTTTCTTTGAATATATTCACAGAAGTAGAATCAATGGGCCCAATGATAGTTCCATTTTTAGTTTTTTGAAGCAACTCCATACTGCTTTCCACAGTATCTGTACCAATCTGCACTCCTACCAACAGAATACGAGGGTTCCCTTTTCTCCACATCCTCACCAACAGTTGTTGTTTGTTGATTTATTGATGATAGCCATTCTGGCAGGAGTGAAGTGATATCTCCTTGTGGTTTTAATTTGCATTTCTCTGATGATTAGTGACATCAAGCATCTTTTCATATGTCTATTGGCCATCTGTATGTCCTCTTTAAGAAATGTCTATTTAGGCCCTTTGCCCATTTTTTAATTGGACTGTTTGTTTTCTCGGTGTTGGGCTGTATGAGTTCTTTAGAAATTTTGGAAATTAACCCTGCATCAGATGTATCATTGGCAAATATATTCTCCCATTCAGTGGGTTGTCTTCATTTTGTTGATGGTTTCCTTTGCTGTAAAAAGCTTTTTAGTTTGATACAGTCCCATTTGTTTCCTTTTTCTTTTTTCCCTTGTCTAAGGAGATATATCAGAAAAAAATGTTGCTATGAGAAATAACTGAGATTTTACTGTCTATGTTTTCTTCTAGGGTTTTTATGGTTTCGTGACTTACATTTAAGTCTTTAACCCATTTTGAGTTTATTCTTTTGTACAGTGTAAGTAGGTGATCTAGTTTTGTGGGGTTTTTTGCATGTACCTGTCCAATTTTCCCAACACCATTTATTGAAGAGACTGCCTTTACTCTATTGTATGTTCTTGCCTCCTTTGTCAAATATTAATTGGCCATAAAGGTGTAGGTACATTTCTGGGCTCTCTATTTTGTTCCATTGATCTATATGCCTCTTTTTTATGCCAGTACCATGCTGTTCTGATTACTGCAGCCTTGTAGTATATATAGTTTCATATCAGGTAGCATAATAATACCTCCAACTTTGTTCTTCTTTCTCAAGATTGCTGAGGATATTCAGACCAATTGAGAAGAGCTATAATGATTCATGAACATCGAAACAGAAATTCCTTTCTGATTCCTTCACCTGCAATAATGGAGATGCAGGGGAACAATCAGAAGTAACAGATCCCCTCTCTTACGTTACTTTCTCTGAGACATCACCTCAGTTGCCCAAAACCCTTCCCTGTGCCCCACACCTCCAACACATTGCTACCACCCATACATGCAACCAATGACTCACTGATTTTACTGATAATGAAGAAGTTTGGTGTTCTTTCCATTACTTACTATAATACCTTTTCGGCAACAACTGCCTTCAGAACCATATACTTTATCTCTAGGAGTGTACTATGTAACTGCCCTTGGAGTTAAAAAAAATAAAGTTAACGTAATGTATTACAAAAGAGATCAACTGGGCATTTCTAATATTACTTTTTCAAATTGGAATAATTACCACATGTATGAGTCTTACCCTTCCCTGTTGGACTGAACATTGTTTTTCTTGCCATATAAGCATGTCTATAAGAAGTCCAAACAAGCTCTCAGTTATATAACATATTTCGCATTTTTGGGGGCTATAATTAGAGTGATAAGATTATGGCAATGATCCTAGAACAGATTAAGGACATAACTATGATGAAAGAGGGCTTTGGGTCAGTAAAAGTACAGATCTGAAACTGTTTTATTTAACATGATTTTGGCACAAAGGGTAGGAAATAATCCCATATTTACAGAACACCTTTCAGAAAGTGTTTTTCTGGAGGCCCCACAAAGTTTTCCCACGTCAAATGTTTAATTTGGATGGGAAGTTGCCTTGTGAGTTTTGAATGAAGTTATAAGACAAAGAGGGTCTCTCAGGAAACCACCACAACTTTAAAAGGGCTTGAAAAGGCAGGAGCTACAGAGGCCAATGTTATTGTGAAACTTGACTATGTTCTTCTATTAAAATTCTACCCACAAAACAACAGTGTTGGTATAGAGATGTCTGAAAATGAAAGTGATGACCAGGTCCGGGCCTGGGAATAAGCATTTTCGTGGAGAAGCCCAGAGTCAGGCTGGAGTAACCCTACCGGGAACTTGGGGGAATTAAGAGAGGGTCTCCACAGCGGGGCATTAGGGAGTGAGCCCTGCCCCTCACCTTTGATCTTTTATAAGATGGATAGAAGACTTCTGTGGGGGCGATCTCTTCTCCCATTAGTTACTTAACCGTATATACTGCTCAGGACTCATGCCATTGGTTGAAATTAAATAGAAGGACCAAGAGCAGGTTATATAATGATCTTTAAAGGGGCTGGAGGTTGACCCTGGTTCTCCAGAGGCAAAGGGAAAAGAATCACAGGCTGGCACATGTACCTCTTAAGCTGGGCTGGCCATTCTACTCGGTGGCGAGACCTTATTTAAATTTGGAACAGAACCTTGCACTCTGACCTCTCCTATTTACTTTTATTTTCCCTTCTTACCAATGTTCCTTTTAAAAAACTCCAACTGATCTAGGCAGTAAGCAAACGGGAAAGCTGTTTTCCTCACCTTAATAAGAATAAAAAGAGGCAACATTATTTTGGGGGGAGGGCTAGGATGTTGGGGGAGAAAAGGGAATGGGAAGGGCGAGCTCACAGAGATGGAATGTGGGTCAGCAGTGGAAGCTACCGCCCTTCTTATCTGAGATCCACACGCTGTAAAGACCAGCAGGTGCTGATCCGTAATAAACAGCTAATTTTTTAATTTTAACTTTTTCTTTTCTCATTAAATATTATTTTCAATAATGTTAATATTAACTGGCTGGTACTCCCAGGAGTCAGCTTTTGGAGTTTAGCCATAACTGCCATATATATTTAAAACAATACAACAAAAAATAAAAATGGGATTTCTGGGGAAGGGACTGCCAAGTGACACTACATTCTGTGATCTGGAAGTCAGACATTGTGATAACTAAAAATCAACCACAGAAAAGGAAAGATCATACAATGCCCGTAAGGTAGAAAATACGAGGTTTCAAGCTAACATGCTAAAATGGACACTGGCTTTTTTGATATCAAACTGTTGGCAGTGCTGTAGCATTTTAGGGTAAATTCCTCCAGCTCAAAGAATTTTAAATTTCACTAAGCAAAGTACTGTAAACAGATCTATGCTTTGCCATGATGCACATGGAAAGGTATTCACCAGGAAACATTTCAATACTATGTTGTTCTCTCCACAGTAAGCAAAAAGCTATTATTTGTGACTTTCGAGTTAGTCTGGTAAACAAACCCAAAGTCACCGCCTTCATGGTTACTCAGGTCAATGCTGGCGAAGCTTAAGACTGGGCCAAGATTCTCAGAGTTCCTGCAAATGCTACAACTTTCTGCACGGTGCAATTTTCTGCCTTTCTTCTAGACGCTGGCATGGATGTGACTGAGTTTGGACGGGTGCAGGGAGGAATATGCATGTGTGATTTTCTTTCTTTAAAACCCAATGTGTCCCCATGGGGATATATGTGCTCTATAAGGGTACATGCCTTGATGAAAGCCCAAGCGCCAGGTAAGGCGAATGAACCAGTTCCCCCATGAAAAGCATTTTGTTTTGTTTGAAGACTGCTTTAAAATTCTTACACAGAGCATGGGCATACCCAGTATTCTATGATCAAGAGTAATTATTGGTTAAAGTTCCATGGCTTAATTACTAGTACCAATATAAGAAACACTTAAGACTGTGTCCTTGCCATGAACTTGAAGACCCACGGAACACAAACCTACTTATGCAGTGATGACGTTGTATCACTCAGGAACAGAAATGATTTTGCAGAACATCAGGATATGACGGTTAAACGAGATGATTTATTTTGAATACGGAAATATAAACAGTGCCCTCATTAACTTGCAAACTTCTCATTCCTGGTACCTATGGAGGCTTTTGCTGTGACCTAGATATAGGATGAAGTCTGAACCACATTTAAAATTGCGATTTGTCAGTTTGCAAGCATTCAAGAAATCAGCAATTGTCAAAGTGCAAGGGTTATGAATAAAGAAAAGTAAGGATAGTGAAGTCTTAGTCATTAGCATCGCCCACTTCCACTGTTATTAGTCCTTATTGTTAATTCTGTCAGGAACAGACCTCTTTCATCAACTTTTATCCAATTCTTTCTAAGTTCACTCTAGAATTCTAACCTCCAGCTTAGAAGACGTAGAGGCAGATTCTGCCATTTCCCCAAGATTGTTAGCAATTTATATTAAAAAAAGACTCCTGGTGTGGTAACCGCACCACATTCTGCAAAGTTAACCTGTAAGTCCTAAGTCAGTGGTTCCCAGCCCATCCCCAGAATCCTCCCCAGTTCCAACTGAACTAGGGTGAGGGGAGGGGAAAAGGGGAGGGGTATGTTTATAAAGTAGCCCAAGTGATTCTAACCTGAAGCCAGAGCAGATAACGGTGCTCTGACATATTCAGAGCTTGCTGCCCTCTGTCCTCTGATTACTCTTTTGTTGTTGTTGTTGTTGTTAATCCTCACTAGAGGATATTTTCCCATTGATTTTTAGAGAGAGAGGAAGAGAGAGGGAAAGACAGAGAGAAATATCGATGTGAGAGAAACACATTGATTGGTTGTCTCCTGCACGCGCCCTGACCAGAGCTTGGGCTGGGGAGGAGCCTGCAATGGAGGTACATGCCCTTGACCAGAATCGAACCCAGGACCCTTCAGTTTGAAGGCCGATGCTCTAGCCACTGAGCCAAACTGGCTAGGGCTGATTACTCTTCTATGTAATTACATTTCAGCCTATTTGCTGTTCACTTTCAGAATTCCTGCTCCCACCTATGTCCTCTTTCATGTGGAAACCTCTTCCCGGAATGCCTCCAGCTCTCAAGTTCTTCCAGCTACAATCTAGTCATCCTCTGAGGCCCAGTTCAGTTCAATTCGGTTAACATTCTCTGGGTACCCACTGTCATCCACACACTGTTTGTTCTGCTCGGAGAATCCAAAACATGCACCAAACACAGGGCTTGCCTTCAGGGAGCTTCCAGCCATAGTTGAGAAGTCAAAATTTTCTGATAGATCAAATGTCTACCCTCAGTAGATAAAAAATGGCAATTCTAGAAATAGCATAGGTTGGTAAGCATGGTAGTCCAGAAGCACAACCACAGTAAATTCGAGGAGAGGATGGATAAATCTAGGATGCCATGGAGACCAACAGAGACCCCCAATGTACCCAATGAGTGTAGATGGTGGTGGGACCCCCAACATCCTCCTGCTGAATCAGTGGCAAGCATAAGCCATAGAGAAAAATAGCAAGCTCAGACTTGGGTTACACAAGGGGGCCTTGCTCTGAATGTCAATGCTGTTATCCTTCACTATTTATTGAATACGCAATGATTAAGAGGAAAAATACTTCAAAGAATATTAGCTTCTTCTGGAAGCAGAAGACTGAGTTGACCCAGAGATCCAAGTTACACCTTGGGAGCAAAGTGTTGTTGGTTTGTTTTTTTTAATAACATGAACCCATGTGCAGCCAGAAAAACACGGTCAGTAGAAACAAAGGGACAGCCTAGGTTGAGGTGTATTTAGTGACGATTTTTTTGGAACATTAGTGTGGGGATTAGAAGCTCTGACAGGCCAAGTGGAAAGAAAATGGCGTCTGAACTGACAACTGGTTTCCAAATTCCCTGGAGCTACTCTCAGAGGAAGGTGTGAGAGGCACAGAGAAGATGGGCAGGAGATGGGAAAGTTGAAGAGCGTAGTCACAGAAATCATAGCAAATTAGATGTGTCCTATGGCTCACTAAAGGCTTCACATGATAACCGCTTGTTTCATCCTCAACATTTTCCTCATTAACTACTGTTCTCTTCATTTCGCAGACAAAAGGAACGGAAGCACAGAGACCGTAAGCTGCTTGACCAAAATCACCCAGCCAGTCAAAATGAAAGTGCAATTAAACCAAGGCCATGATCTTACCGCCATGCTAACCTGCAGTTTAACAGTAGACGTGAGAGGCCTTAGGAACTAGGTACATTGCACTTGAAAGGCATTTTCTGAATATGAACTAGAAGCCAGGAACTGTGCTGGCATTTCCAATGTTGATTAGTAGGATCGAGTTCCCAACTTGAAGATATTCATAGTTGCACAAAAATTCAAAGTAAATCAGCATTTTAAAAAAATACAAATAAATCATCTATTTCTGTCATTCCACTGTTTGGACTTGGTACAGGAGCTGTGTTTATCATTATGAAGTAGGGCTAAGCCTGGAAGCTTGATGTAATGGAACAAGATGGTTACTCACAAGGAAATATCTGGAAAAGTATTGTGTGTGAGAGTGTATGTATTCGCGAGGGAAGTTGTTATCACTATGCCTTCGTTTCACCTTTTCAGATAGTCCCAGCACATCACCAAGGACCGTGGCAAGCACTGGGGCACCTTGGGGAGGCAGGAGCATTTGCGGGTCAAGACATTTTTCGAGCCTCTTCCGAAGCTGGTTCATTTTAAGTTCACACATCACTTGGGAACTAACAGTAGTTTGAACTTTTGGCCTGCAAGATATCCTGCCCATTGGTAAGTAAACATGCGGCGGGGACAGAAAGTTTTTACATAACTCTTCGTTGTACAATGATAAGATCTGGGGAAACTTTTTTTCCCCTCGTTTAGATTTCTTTATTCACATATCACACTCAGAAATTCCCCATCCCACTTTGCCAAGAGCTGACATTTGCTCCCCCGTCTGGGAACTTCAGTCATTCGGCAACTGCTGCCAGTTTTAGACGCCGTGTAGCCTCTTGAATTTCGTTCTCAAAATTATACCAAGAGTATAATTGGCTTATAAATATAGAGGAAGGGCCTCCAGCCATTCAGTACCACACCCAACTGGTCTCAAGTCACCTCACTAAGCACCTCACATACATCAACACAGCCAAACCCTGAAAGAGCTCCAGGAGCTGGTCATCGACACCCATCCCCATTGTCGCCCAGCTTTGCTGAGATGTAATCGACATGTAACATTGCATAAGTTTAAGGTGTACAATGCGTTGATTTGATACACTTACATAATGCAAAATGATTACCACCACAGTGTTAGCTAACGCCTGCCCCATGTATCTTTTTATGATGAGAAAACAAAGGTTTAAGGAGTTTCAATCATTTTCCCAAAGTCAACCAGCCCTCAAAATCGAGGAAATGTGTTCCTGGCTTTGAAGTCAGTGATCCTTTCCTCTTCACCAGAGCTACGCTGCCATCTTTCAGGCTTTCTCTCCAACTCCTAAAGGCCTCTTCGTACTCCCCGTAACCTGACGGTAACCCAGACCAGTTTCTGTAGGTTGAAGAAATCTATAAAGAAACAATAGCCTCATGACATCCTGCCCACAGAGGTAAGGTTTGAGAGTTGTGGTTATTTCTTTCAAAAGTATTATTATTGGGTTGAATAATGGCTTGGGTAGTTTTCTCTCTCTTTTGAAAAATGGCAAGTAAAACAATACTCAGCTATAGTGTTACCAAGCTGGAGATGTGAGCATTACCCTGGGGGACATTGAACTCTTCCAGGGTATCTTACGTAACCATGCCTCCCCAACCAAATGGCATTAGCAGGTAATCCCTTGGCCACCTCTCTGGCAACAATGCCTCCCTGCTTTTCTCACACCCGGGTAATCCCAGGTGGACGGGAGGGGCGAGCAAGTCCTCGGGCTTGCTTGCAGAGAGATGCCTGACTTGGAGTTGAGGGTCCTTATCTTCAACTCTCCAATGCCTTTTTAGTCCAGGAACTGAGCAATGCTTTTAATAAGAAATGCTGCCCACCCCCTGCCTGTGGGATTCAAGTGGTTTCAGAAAGACCGAAAGAGAATTCCTGCCGACCTCAGGGATTTGTGTGGGGAGGGTGTCTGTGGCCGGGAGGGGACCTGGTGTGTGCCCCTGACAGAGCGGTAGTCATCATTGGAAGGGATGCAGGAAAGTCTGAGTCAGCCATGGACTGGGTGACCCTGAGGCAGGGTGATGGGACTGAGCCTGGCAGGGTCTGGGGAGCTCTCAAGGGCTGGCATCTTAACTGGCCTGGGCCCAGCTGCCTGTTGGGTGGAACGGAACGTGGGATAGCCGAGCTTCCGGTGATTTTTCACCACTTTCTCATCGCCATCCGAGGCCCTCTAAACACAGCGCCCACCTGTGTTCAGCTTTATCTCCCGCTAGGCCCCTGCGCCTAAGAGCCAACGCAGATGAAAAAGAAAAAAAAATGTATGAGTACCATCCGACTCCTCCCCTCCTTCAGAGTCTAGGCTGGTGGGAAACGCTGTCACAGACAGAACGACCATGTGAAGACGCTTAAGGGGAAGAGTGCCACAGAGTAACGGAGTCTTGGGAGCATTAAAGGAAGAAGAAAATAGACTTGTTTGGGGGGAGATAAGGGGGGTTACAGATGCAGCTATCTGCAAAGGAAGTCAGTTTAGATGGATCTTAAAGGCCAACAGGTGAAGACATTCTTTTTAATTTTTAAAAATTCATTTTACAGAGAGAGGAAGGGTGGGAGTGGGGGGGGGGAGAGACAGAGAGAGAGAGAGAGAGAGAGAGAGAGAGAGAGAGAGAGAGAGAGAGAGAGAGAGAAACATCAATTTGTTCCACTTATTCATGCATTTGTTGGCTGATTCTTGTATGTGTCTTGACTGGGGATTGAACCTGTAACCTTGGCATATTGAGATAATGCTCAAACCAACTGAGGCTTTTTTTTTTTTTTTTTAACAGAGACAGAGCCCTAAAAATGACTCCAGGAGCCCAGCAAACGGTCCTTAGTGTGGGGTGGCAGGAAAACCTCGGCTGAGGGGCAGGGGGCCAGCACAAGAGGCTCAATTCCACCCCGTATCACTGTGGAATTTCAAGAATACTCCACCTGTGTTCTTACCCATTAAATAAGGTGATAGTTCCTTAAGTTCCACCTAAGGGTCACATAAAAGTGAGTGCATCAAAAGTCTGGAACATACTTTATAAGCAGCATCAAGGTATACGTACTGAGGTGCTGAAGTCCCTCAGATCATAGTTCATGGTGGCCAGGACACCCTTATTTCAGAACAAAACCTCTAAAAGCCCAGAGGGCTATCTGCCGGCCGCATCATGGTCTAGGCCCGTGGTCGGCAAACTGCGGCTTGCGAGCCACATGCGGCTCTTTGGCCCCTTGAGTGTGGCTCTTCCACAAAATACCACGTGCAGGCGCGCACGTACAATGCGATTAAAACTTTGTGGCCCGTGCGCAGAAGTCAGTATTTTGTGGAAGAGCCACACTCAAGGGGCCAAAGAGCCGCATGTGGCTCGCGAGCCGCAGTTTGCCGGCCACTGGTCTAGGCTAAGGCCTTGCCTTCTGATGGTGGGCTGGGCCACTGCCCAGTCTTGGTGCCCACTCCAGGTTCATTAAAATGAACACCAGGTTCTAGGGAGCCTTGGCCAATGCCTGCTGAGCTCATGACTTTCTTGAAACTGAGACCTATACTTTCAGGCTGGGGAAATAGCCAGCTCCAGGCTGCCCTCACACTGGTGGCCCCTCCTCAGAAATGCCCCATTTCCCCCCGAGACATCAGGGCAAATCCTCCAGTCCTCCAGGCTCGGCTAGAGCACACCTCCCACGCCCAGTGGGCCCTCGTGGAAGTCCTCCAGCAGTCCTCCATCTGATTCTGTCACACCCTGCACTGCCCACTCCACGTCACTCACGTGCGTCAGAACGAGGATAAGGCGTGTAGCATATGAACCCTTTGCAGATCCCAGCAGGCCTAGGACAGTGCCCGAGCAGCCACGTGCTGACTGACTTCACAGCCAGCTCCCTCCAGCAGCAGGCCACTCTGCCACCGTCAGGCAGAGCTTCACCAAGTGTAGTCAGTGACTGGCCTGCACGAACAGGTGCAAACCCTGCGTCCCACTGAATTGGAATCTCCAGGGGGGACCTATAACCTGCCACGCACCCAGTTCCCTGAGAGCTGCAATGCACGAGGCGCAATGCAATAATCCACTTAGCAAGGCCCATGACTGACAGCGATCAGGACACTTCTGGGGGGCTCTCTGTGGAGACCCAGGAAACCTCCCCCGTCTGTGGGACTTGGCACCAGCACTCCAAGTGAACACGATGTGGAGCGATGGCTACCCGACTCCTCTCTTGCTCCCCAAACGCTGACGTGGCGGTGTGTCATTCCTGCAGATGAAATGATATGCCTAATGTTTGGTTCACCTTTTCTCCTCTCTCATCCTCCCAGGAGTGACCGATCTTTGTAAACGCTCCATGTTGACTTCTCAGCATTGCAGCAGGAGTGGGGCCATCCGGCCCAGGCTCCTGCACCTTTCACACTGATTGCGGCTCGAATGGCCCATCCTCCTCCAACGGGGTGGCTCCAGCTCTATAAATGAAACCTTGACCTTTAGAGGCAGCCCTGATGCTGGCTACTTCATTTTCCATACTTTCCTGTTTCCAGTACATGGTGAATTCTTGGCAACGAGTCCCTTTCTCACAGCCGAAAACACAGGCCGGCCCCAGATGTGGAAACCTCAGCTGGGAAACATGAAATTTCGTTAATATCCCCTAAAGCACACACCTTGGAAGAGAAACTTGACCCATGACTAATTAGAGAGTCACTCTTAATGAGGAAATAATGGAGGGGATTAAAACACTTCATCCCTTTCTCTCAGCCTCCAGATTAGGTGCTTCTAGGGTTACTGGACTTTTCATAAATCACCGCTCGCTTCGCCAGTCTGACTCCAAGCACCAGCACGCCATGGCTGCCTGGGCTTTTTTCAGCCTGGCCTATAAAATCTCTAAGTTCTCCTGGAACTTACTGGAATACATGGGATGTAGGAAAAATACATGGTAATCTTTAAAAAAATCCTACTACTGGAGGCAAGCAGAGGGGAAGATTCTGGAAGGGGGTGAGGAGGTGGCCTGACCATCATGAGGGCAATTCCTGCCAGCCAACTCATGCACATTTTAAGAGAGGGATGCTAGTTTTCTCAAGCAGAAGCCTGCCCTCTCCCCATCGCCCCTAAAATGCATGTGACAGGAGGAGCAGCACAGGAGTGGGCGTGGGTGAGCAAGTGCCTCACTGATCCGTGCATGTTCCCTCATCCGCCATCTGCTTATCTCGTAGGTACCGTGAGGATGGAGTGAGGCGATGATGTGCAGAGGACTCTGACCAGCCAGCAGTGTAAGAGCTGCGTGTGGCCACACGTCAGGCACTGTGCTAAGGGCTGTCTTCTCATGAATTCTTATCAGCCCTCTGAGGGGAGCATTATCACTCCCACTCTGGGCAGGGAGGACCAAGACTCACGGGCATCCTCAATATCCGCTGGTAGTTAACAAACAACAACAACAGACAAAACAAAAGGTCTCTGAAAACGAAACGCCTGTTCAAAGTGAGATACCCTCAGCCTAAGGAGCTGTGAGATGAGTTTCTCTAAGGTGATTCTCCCCCGTGCTAACTGCAGTCCATTATGACTGGCGGTGAGGGGCAACGTGAATAGAATAGTGCAGAGTCCTGTTCAGGCCTCCACAGCCGTGTGCTGAGAGAGGGAGGATGATGAGTCAGCGACAAGATAGCAGCTGATAAGTCAGCTGATTTTAATTCCCGAAATGATTTCTGCTGGGTGTGATCACACCAGCTTTCACTAGCATTGCTACCACAGGACGCATATTACAGAGCACTTACTTGGGGTAAGTGGGCTTTTCCTAAACACACACACACACACACACACACACACACACACACACACACACGTGCAGAAAGTTTGCATTGGCCTTTGGGTATTTATAGTTGGTTTAGGGAGATAAGTCATTTGTGCATTCACATCTAACAGAGAGTCGGATTGTATATGCTGGGTGCCAAGAGAGAAGAGTAATTAATAACCACCAAGGGTTCAGATGAGCTGAAGGGTTCCTAGAAGAGGCTGGATGTGAGGAGTGACGGGAGCTGGAGAACCCAAGGTGTGCGGCTGCGTCTAGGCAAAGGGAACAGGCGGGGAGGCAGGAATTTGCCGGGCATGTCTACAACTTGGGCAGTGAGAGGGAGGGATGAGGGCAGGTTGAGATCCGACAACGGATGTGTTATTTTACAGGCCATGGGCGGTGCCCAAAGTCTCAGAAGAGGGTGGTAAAAGTGGGCAAGCTCTTGGGGTCTATTTGTAAAACTCCTTCACAAGTGATTGCTTTCCATTCCAAATCGAAATGGCTGTCCCACTATAATCTGTTGCTCCCCAAAATAGTACCTAAGGGAAGTCCATTTCAATATCCTCCACCCCCCATACCCCCCAGTCACATGGAGTTCGCTGCATCACTCATACGGGAGCTCTATAAAAATAATATGCCCTGGAGGCAAGGAGATCAAGGACAAGAGCAAGGTCCACAGCCCAGAGAAGCTTCCATCTAGCGTGAAAGGAAACAAAACGAAAACTACTATTTTCAGGGAGAGGAAACCTACTTATTCTATGGATGACAACGATGGCAGGATCCTAGGGTTTGTAGGACAGGAAGACAGGAACTATCCCACACCACGGGGGACTAGGCTAGGAGAAGTGGGTGATGGGTTGGGAGGGGAAAAGGGCAGAGTCATTTAAAATGGATAATCCCTTTTTGCTATTGTAACGGTTTATAATTTGCTACAGGTAAGTGTTACCATAGCAGCGACCCTAGGGGACATTCACTTCAGCAATCCTAAAGGCAGCATCCTTACATCTTATACATCAGCGATGGCGTGCTGGTACACCTCTGAAAGAGGCCATGGCTTTGCAGAAGTAACACTGATGGGGGAGAAGGGACAGCACTTAGATTCCGGAGGGCGGGGGCGTGTTTGGGAAAGCCCGCGGGGGACTCTGGTGATGGCTGCTTCTGTCCTTCATGTCTCTCCCACTCCCTAAGCCCTCACGGCCAAATACCGCTGTCCTGGGGGATTATGAGATGACAAGACAAGCTTATGTCTGAGGAGGCTGCCAAGAAGGTCCCTGGTGTGGGCTGAAGGGATGCAGCTGTGAGGCGAGGAGGCTTATGGGTGGGGTACTGGTGTTCTCTCTGCAAGTTGGCTGAGTCTCCGAGTGCATTCTCATCTGGAAGGTTCCCCAGTGCTGCCTCCCCCAGGTGAGAGGGAGATGCCTAGAACACTGCCCGTGTTCTCAGACCACAGAGACACCGCTGCACCCCAGGATGTGAAGACCACAGAGAGCTGTCAGCCTGGTTGCCCTGCTCAGCCGCCCTGCAGCTTTGCAAGTGAGGACTTTTCACCACCCCCGGAGGAGAAGTCGCAGAACTCGCTAATGGGTTTACAGAATTGCTAGCCATGTTTTGCAGGTGAACTTTCCTCCTTGTATCACAGCGAGGGCCATGAGGAGAAATCGGTACAGGAAACATTCACTCAGATAGGCAACTTGAGAAGCAGGTCATTATGCCTGGCCTTCTGTTACAAGGACCCCAGCAAATCCCGCTAAACATCATTTCCTCCACTTCTATTAGAGAGAGGGAGGGAGGGAGGGAGGGAGAGAGAGAGAGAGAGAGAGAGAGAGAGAGAGAAAGAGAGAGAGAGCTGGAGGAGGGTGATTTTGTTCTTAGTTTCCTTTTTCCGGACTCTCTCTGTACAAAATGATGTAGTTGTTTACTTTAAAGCTCAGAAGTCAGCCAGCATTGTATGAAACGCTTTCCCACAAAAAAAACAAAAAAAAACACAACCATAATAAGACAAACTCCTTTCCACGATGTTTAAGCAATTAGCAATACGAGCACGGGCTTGCCTATGCTCTCGCTCTAGGATCCACTCCTTCCTCCTGTCCCAGGAGCCAAACACCCTGAAAGGAGGAGTTTCCATTCCATGGGGGTGGAGTCGGGAGGGGGTGGTGTGAAGAGGGGGATAAAGAAGTCAGGGACAGATGAGATCTTCATTAGTCCCATCCCAAAGCCACTTTCAGGGCTCCCTCTCTTCTATCCTTCGTGAAATGAAATTCCAAACCTCAGCATGCTCACCCCTAAAATGGGGGAATAATAAGATGGTCAGCGGTGTGGTCAGCGGAAACCACACCTGTCAGGGTGTGGGCATGTTCTCTGAGGCAGCACAGCGGGGTGAGCGGTGAGCACTGGGACAAAGTTAGGAGAGGCTCGGGGTTCGAATCTCAGTTCCACCACTCACTAGCTGTGTGATTCCGGAAGGCATTCTGGAGGCATTCCGCCTCTCCTTGTCTCAGGAGACCCACCTCATCCAGCCCTGGCAAGGGCTATGTTAATTGACATGTGTAAAGAGCTTTTAAATGTATGCAAAGTGCTGTAAAAATGTCCGCCGCTATTATTCTTGGCTTATAGAGAAGGCTCTACAAACTGCTGCTGGTGATGGCAGCAAGGAAGGCTGCTTTCCCCCGGCGGTGAGTTCGGGGAAGGGCGGCACAGGAAGGGACATGTCCCAGACAGAGGCTGGCTATGTCAGAATCTCAAAAGGACACGCAGGTATGCATACAGCCTAAAAGCAGAATTCATCCATAACTCTGTAGGTGGAAAATGGAAAGGTGTCTACGGTTTTCATGCTATAAATTGCCACATGAAATGTTTGACTACCTCACCTCGGCTATAAAACATGGCTTGAAAAATGTTGGGCAGCACCAAAGTGGAGGAAAGTAGGGAAGATTTCTCCCCTGATGAGAATGCATGCTGAAAGAGTAAGGCTGGGCTGGGTCACTCCCTGAGAGTCCTCAACCTGTGAAAGGGAGGCCCCAGGCCAGGGGGTGGGGGGAAGACCAGCTCTCCTGTGGATAACCCCTTGAGCTCAGCCCCAGCCTGGCCTTGGTCTTGGGTCAGGAGATGGGGACTAAGCTTCATCCACCCAGCTAAAGGACCATGTGACCGTTGCCACATTTCCTGTCCTTGAGTCAGACCTCACTGCCAAAGACAACAGGAAAAGCAGGACTTTCGTGGCACAATAATGATATGCAGACACCGTTCTCCAGCGCAGAGGTTACTACAGTGAGAACTGTTTTTGAGGGGCATCATTATTTAAAATGCCAATATCTATCCATGGCAGCTTGGGTACCTTCGTGGTCTTGTTCTCGCTCCTCTTTTGTTATAAAGCACGCTTTCCGAAGAATGTATATAACACATATATTAAAGAATAATTCAATAAAGCAAACTCCCTGTTAGCCATGACACATCTGTACAGATAAGAGATGATTGCTGGACCTCAGATGTTCCTTTAAACCACACTCGTTGCATCCCCTCCCCTCCCTCACTCCATCCCCACCCCGGGTAGGGATAATCATCATATGGACTTTCCTGGTAATCCCCGCCCTGTTTTTCTTTTTAGTTTCATCACCAACGTGTTTATCTCTAAACAATATATTGCTGCATGTATCTTTCTGGGACTTACATCTTTTATCTGTGTCTCTCCCTATTTAATCACCAGTTCTTAAGGCTCAAGTCTCAGTTCTTAAGGGCGTATCACTTTCTCTATTAAAAATGTCCTTTTAAAAAGTCCCTCAAGCATTCTCCTTAAAATGTCATGACACAGGAATTGAACTGATGCATTCTGTTCCCCTGGATGCAAACTGCCACATTTAGGGAAGCTGTGGTCAGTTCCTCACCTTTTCAATTCAAATACCATTTCCTGACATTAAAATGACAACTTTTTGGTAGATTTAAAGATCAAAGAGATATACATTCAAACCTTCCAAATTATACAGTCTTCCAAAAAGAGGTTCATATTCTTTTTTTAAAAAAATTTATTCCAGAGATAGGAAGGGAAAGAGAGAGAGAGAGAGAGAATCATTGATCGGTTACCTCCCATACACATCCCAACCAGGGATTGCACCCGAAACCTGGGTATGTGCCCTGACCAGGAACCAAACTGCCACCTTTCTTTGGTATATGGGACAATGCTCCAGCCAACTCAGCCACTGAGCCAGAGCCCAAACATCCGATATAAATATTTTTACACAGTCTTCTATGTTCCTCATTTAGTCCAACTGCTCATACTCCTTCCTGTTTTTTTCCTACTTTACCTATGCAGTCTAAATTTCCCTTAGTATAAAACTGGGATTTACCTTAACCTTTGAACAATTTGTATAGATTGAGAAAAAACACCACCAACCCTCTACACTTATACTTTTCCCCTCCCCAAAAAATGCCTATTTGGATCAAATGGGCTTTTTATTCTCACAATCCCGCAAACTGTTCCTACCATTTCCTACAGCGGAGGAAGGAGCATCTGAATGCCTGCATTTTATGCTAAAGGTGGAGCCTTCAAGATTCACGAACTGGCAAGTAGCTCAAAGAGCTGAACAGAACCCACCCTTGTTGGGATACAGAGGCCCAGGAATCACACAGTTTTTGAGGTGGAAGCATCTATCACTTAAAGTTTATGGAAGGACCCAGTTTGTTTCTGCCTGTGGCATCCACAAGATCCTGACTTCCTGTGTTTACCCAGTGCCCAGGACAACAGGCTCTCTTCAGTTCCCGTGGCGATGAGCTGAGGAATGCAATTTAAAGCTGCAGAGATCAACAGTGGGCCAGGCAGCTGGATGGGACGATCTGAATGACATAAACATCTTCAACTGTCTTAAGGGTTTGTTCCTTTGCACACAATGTCATGATCGCGCAGAGCCAGTCCCACGTGCTCACCACGCATGGTTCTTACTCCTGTGACCAAGTCCTTCACATGCCAGAGGAGAGGGTTCCTCCAATTTGTAGGCACATGCCTACTACTCAAGCCCTCAATCTTGTCTTTCTCTGACTCTCTAAGATAATTTCTGTTCCGCTCATTTTTGCACAGAATCATACTTCATTCTCTGGTTCACCTGTGCTAGTCTTCCCTCCCTACATAGACTAGACATTCTTTGGACAAGGATTGTGCCTTTGCTATCCCTGGCATCCCTGGTACTGAGCTAAAGACATACCAGGTCTTGAAAAAATACTGACTGTCTAATATATACTAAAGCAGAACCCTTCCTCCCTGACTGATGGTATGTGTTCCAGGTATCTTCCCCTCCCGTCCCTGGTACAGCTCCTCCATTGCTGCTGTGTTTAATGCCTTGCATTTCGGCTACTCTGCTGATCCCCTCTACACATCAGCCTCTCCTCTGGCAATCCAAGTGGATCCTGCCAGCCCAAGGTGCTTCCTAGTGAATTCATCTGTAAACATTTTATAAGTGTTGGCGTTTGTAAGGTGAGCAATCACACCTAAATTTATTTCCTTTTAAAGGTCAGGTTTTATTTTCAAGTTTTCTCTTAGTGCACCTACTTCTTTGTGAAGTTCACTTCCAAGTCACTACATTAAAAAATACTTCCCATATCTCTCAAAGGAACAAAACTCTAAGTGCTTTAGACTACGGAAGAATTTCAACTTCAATGGCATTGTGTTTCATTTGGTGTTAACATTGGTGAGTCTAGAAACTCTTCATAAATTAGGGCTTGATAAAGGAGGCTGGATTTAAACTATTCCCTGAA
This sequence comes from Myotis myotis, assembly GCF_014108235.1. Taxonomy (NCBI): domain Eukaryota; kingdom Metazoa; phylum Chordata; class Mammalia; order Chiroptera; family Vespertilionidae; genus Myotis; species Myotis myotis. Next base: position 31,081,726 of record NW_023416318.1, read on the forward strand.
CAACAAGACAAAATGGGCATGGGTGAGATAAATGATGGGAGAGACACTGAGAGCAAAGACATCATTTCCCCACCACTCCCATCCCTAACTCATACTGTACTGCACCTCCCACCCCATACTGCTTTCAGAGGACTACCGGAGGCCCAAACCAAGCCTCAGAGCCAGAGCAGGATAAGGAGCTTAGTTCCCTAGCAACCTGCACACACGTTCCCAATAAAATGGATTACATACTGCCCATGAATCACAAGTGAATATCACATTGACCCAACAGAGAAGTTAATGCCTATCTCCTGCCTCACCAGAGGGGTCCTTCCTGCACTGTCCCTGGAATGTCAAGGTGAAAATAAAATGCTCTGGCGGGGTCAAAAGTGGATGTTTCGACTTCTTATTGCCTCTGCCAAAAAGGTTCCCATAACAGGAAGAAGAGGGGCTGTTTTTCCTTCTATTACTTTCCCAATATAATTCAGATTGCCTAAAATATTACCCCCAAAGAGTTATTCCAGGGTACCCTGGGTAACAGACATAAGTGTTCTGGTCATCTACCAAGCACAAATTAACCAACCACCATTTTATATACACCCTGATCTCTTAGGAGTTCACCATCCTCAGGAGCTTAATCTCTCCTGATCATCAGACAAAAGGAAGTTTCTGGAAGCCAACTAGAGTAGCCCCCTAACCCCTAGCCCCCATCCATGGTTTCACTATCAGGGGTTTCAGCCACTTGTCGTCAACCACAGGTCAAAAGTATTAAAAGAAAAATTCCAGAACTAAAACATTCCCAAGTTTTCAACTGTGCACCATTCTGAGTAGCATGATAAAGCCTGATGCCTTCCCACTCTGCAAGACGTGAATCATCCCTTTCCTCCTAGAGCATCCACACTGTAGACACTGCCCAAACGTTAGTCTCTTAGTAGCTGCTCCGGTTATCGGACTGTTGCAGAATCCCAGCGCTTGTGTTTGTGTAACCTTTACAGTGGCCCAATGCTATGTCACAATGCTTATGTCGCTCACCTCACTTCACCTCATCACCTTGGCACCCTGTCATCTCACGTCATCACAAGAAGCGTGAACACAGTGCAATAAGATATTTTGCGAGAGGGAGAAACCACATTCATATAACTTTATCACAGTACTAGAGGCCCAGTGCATGAATTCGTGCACGGGTAGGGTCCCTCGGCCTGGCCAGTGATAGGGGCCTATCGGGGCCTTCTCACCCAGGCCAGATTGGCCGGTTGGCTGGGGAGAGGGGCTGCGGGGAGGTTGGCCGGCCATGGGAGGTTGGCTGTGGGAGCACACTGACCATCAGGGGGCAGTTCCTGCATTGAGCGTCTATCCCCTGGTGGTCAGTGCGCATCATAGTGACCAGTTGTTCAGCTGTTAAGTCGCTTAGGCTTTTATATATATAGGTATTGTTAAAATTGTTCTATTTGTTGTTAATCTCTTACTGTGCCAAATTTGTAAATTTATCACAGGTATGGATGTATAGGAAAAAAATATAGTATATACAGGGTTCATATTATCTGTGGTTTCAGGCATCCACTGAGGGTGTTGGGATTTATTCTCTGAAGATAAAGGAAGGACTGCTGTACCTGGGTTTGGATCCAGGATCTCCCCTTCTAGCTGTGTGACCTCTCTTCAGGGATAATGATCCTACCTCAGAGGGCTGATGTGAAGATTAAAGGAGTTGGTATGTGTAACATGCTTAAAGTTACACCTGACATATAATGAGTACTATATAAATATTTGCTGTTATCGTTATTATTGAGCCAAGGATGACCCTGAAGTGGAAGGGGGATACTAGCCCAGCTAGTACACTTTACTATGACAACCAGAATACCTCTTGCCAGATCACTGAAGGTGTCTGAATTTGGAACCCTGATGTAGAATGCCAGCCTTGTGGACATAAAGGCTTTGGTTAAGATAGGAACATTTACTGAGCTGAGTTTGGAAAAATGGACTCCAGACAGAAACACTGTTTGCGCCAGAAACAAGTCTGTGATGGCCCCGTGGTGGCTGCATTTCCACGGATCTTTAGGATCAGATTTAGAGCCACATAGATCAGGTCCCCTCTCTGCGTTCTCCCCCACCTTTTATCATGAGTGAAGAAATCAATGCCCAGAGAACGCTCTCACAGCAGGCATCCGTGGCAGAAGTCAGGGCCAGAAACACAGTTCCTTGACTCATGATGCCCTCTCTCCTGCATCCTGTGTTAACCACAAATCAATATGGCGCCCAGGAACACGAGTCGCCAAATGGGCTGCACCCACCACCTGGCACGATCTGCAAAGGTGAAGCACGAAGGGCCAGCAGGGGTATCTGAAGCACCTGAAACCACTGGAACAAAAGTCCAGGTGATATGAGAAAGGCCCCTGCTCAAGCTGAATAATCTCAGCAGACTGCGTGGAAGCTTCTCTACAAAATGCCCTGAGCATAAAACAACATCGACCCCTATCAAAATTCAGTATGCATCTAAAAATAAACACTAAAAAGGAAAAGGTAAATCCTGAAATCCAATAGATGGCATTGCGAGGTCTGACGTCAACCAATGAGGAAACTGGCTTTGTTTGGTGAAAGGGTTAGATAACTTGGACCTCTGGTTTTAGATGTCCAGATGAAACTTCTTATTTCAACTTGATCATTATGCACCCATTGAACTGTGGGCAGTGGACACCCTAGAAGGGTATAGGTCATAACCCAATAGCAGCAATCTGAGTTCTTGTTTCTCCTCAGTCCAGGGTTATGCGCGCTCCCTTCTTCCCAAGCAGGCCACCTTCCCAGGTGCAGGAGGGACGTGCAATGGCCTCTGGCGGCTCTGCCTTCAGAAGGCCTTCCATCGCCTCTGGCTCGTGACTTACTGCAACAGGCTCCTCACCAGCAGCGCTGCTTTGTTTTCCCTTTGAGTCCACACCACACAGAGCTGCTCAATGTCATCACTTCCTGTAACACCTCCAGGGAACCCTTTACTCGCAGAGTCAATCCAAACCCCTTGTCTGGCCTTGTACGAGCCCCGCAGCGTAGCCCGCAGCTCCTCATGAGGTTGTCTTTCTCACGCTCTCCCAGTGGGTGCCTGTTGCTTCAGCAGCCATATCATTACTCGCCTTAAATTAGGGGGTTCTTCCTGCAAACTCCTCCCTCCCTGAACCTTGCTGTGCCCTGCTCCTCACCTCCACCCAGGGACGCCCCCTCAGAGCACATTCCTCCTCCACGGAGGTCCTCCTCTCCCACAGGAGGCAAGGGTGGGAATCGCTGGTCTGAATCCCAGCTCTATCATGAAACTATCTGTGTGACCCTGGCCCAGTTGTTAAGCCTCCCTGAGCCTGCCCAGGGGAACGACAATACCTATACCCCGTGGGACCTGTGTAGGAGTTATGAAATGAGTTCTTGCACAAGGCTTGCCACATACTAGGTGCTCGCTAAGTCTCTCCCTCTGTACCACATACTAACTTCAGTCGAAGTGACTGTGTGATATATAGTGTCACCTCTCCTTGAACACAGGCATCCCAGTCCCTATTATCTCCCAAAGGCACCGAACAAGGTTCTGGCACAGAGCAGATTCTCACGCCCATTACCGGAGAAGTGTCATATCCTAGTCGCATGCTCTTATACTCTCTCTCTCTCTCTCTCTCTCTCTCTCTCTCTTTCTCTCTCTCTCTCTCTCTCTCTCTCTCTCTCTCTCTCTCTCTCTCTCTCTCTCTCTCTCTCTTTCTAGGATGGAAAACCTTCAGTGAGACAAAGTGGTTTAAGCATATGCTTTTAAGGATTGTTTCCAACAGATACGTCTATGAGTGATCCAACCAAGTGAGAGGCAGCACTCCCAGAGAACACCAGAGATGTATGTTTAGAATCTGCTTCCAAAATTCCCTCTCGATTCAAGTCTCAGGGACATGCCCATATTAATAATGGACGGGCATTTGTAATGGAAACCTTCAGGAAACGACGCCAGCTTATACACATCTGGTTACATGTGGGTAGTTAGAAGGCATCAAGACTTACTCCAAACTCTCGGCAGAAGTTGCAGTGGTTTAAACCGTTGTTGTTTTTTATTTTTCAAAATGAAATTCTTTCTTCAAATGATATTCTATTTGGAATAATAATATGCAAAGCAGCTGAAAGTGGAATTTCTCTGAATGGAGCAGAATGAGGATATTGGAGGTCCTCCTGCCACAGCACACGCGGGGCCCGTGTGTCCAGGAGTGTGTGCATGGGCGCTCGCATGCTAAGGCGGGCTCCCGAGGCACCTCCACAAAACCTACTTCAGAAACTACAGCTTAGCAGAATAAGCAAATAGTTTAGGAGAATGGGAAACTATACCCCTTACTGGTTAAAAAACATCTACCAGAGGCACACATAGACAAATGAATATAATGCCAAAGGAATTGAAATCTCATTCTATGATCGACCTATGAAATATATCGATGTCATTCTTTACAAATTGCCCTCAAGTAGTTTATGTTATATATAGAGAGAAATATAAAGAGAATGAGGTGGTTCTATGGCAGAGGCAGATGGCATCTCTGGGCAACACCGGGCAGTGCATGCCGGTTCCCATAGGACCAACATCAGCTGAACGGGAAGCGGGAGGTTCATTGGCAACCTGCAACCCACCAAACACAGGCTTTCTCTACGACCAGCCCTTGGATGGTGTAGAAACTTAGAAATCATTTGGTTGAAGAATACTTAGAGAAAATAAATGCAGTTACAATATACATATATCACTTGTTTTCCTAGAGGAATATGGCACCAATTTTATTAATATGTATATGTGTGAGCAGGTATGTGTATTGAACTAGAATTATACACATCAGAATGGTAATAGTCATTAGAGAATCATTTATTGTCCTTTGTGAACTTTCCAAATCTTTTTACAATGAACAAATACTCTTTGTGAGAAAACATTAAATATGATTATTTTTTAAAAGCCAGGGCCAACAGTTTCTAAAGAAGGACAAAGCACTTGTGAGGCTAGGAACCACTACCTTGTTCACCACTAAACCCCTGGCAGGCAGCACGTCGCGTGCCATGATGCCCATGGTATGGTACAGAGTAGGTGCTCCATAAACGATGGCTGAATGGACAGGTAAGGGTCTCCTCTCATCCTGCCCATGGTGCACGTAAGTTCTGTGCCAGGCCCCTTTCTCCTCCCTTCTCTCTTGTTCTCACAGAAAACAGAAACATTTCTGGAGACAAGCTAATAGACTCTGCTACTCTAACCAGCTTATATGGGCATTATTTTTTTAAATTCCAATCTCACTGAGTGCAAGTGAAACAGACCCTTTCTCAGGTGTGTGACAGCAAATGGAACCTGGGAGAGGGGAGTTGGAGGCGAGGATATGTAAAGTAGAGAATTTGGACAGGAAGGAGGGGTTGGAGACAAAATAATGCCCTGTTGGGGAACCCGGATTCCAACCCTGGTGCTGTTGCAAACAGGTTGTGAGATCGAGCTGGGCCTGTTTTCCCATCCCTGAAGGGAAGCCGTGTCCTTGCCTCACAGAGACATCATTAGGAAAAGCGGGGGATGGCTGATTAAGTAAAGGTATTTTTTAAAGCAAGGCTCCTATTCAAATGCAAGGTTTCCTTAGAGGCAAAGAAGTTACATAAGGCAGCAGCATCCTAGATTAAGAGCCAACAGGTAGACCTCTCTGCCCTGGGGGCATGTGAGCATTAAATAACTTTACAACCTTTTGTTTCATCACACAGAATGCTTCCAGACCTGGTCCTCCTCCATGAAGCCTCCCTTGATTATGAAAAGCACGATCTATTTTCTCTGACTGACTTGGGTACCCCTGACCTGTCTGCACATAGACAGCCTCCAACCCCCACTCTCTCTTATTCCTAACTAGTCCTGACAGCCCTCAGAGCTTCTGTGCCCAAGTGAATTGAGTTTATAATCCCACAAATTTGACAGAGGCCCCAGCATAGAAGTCTGGTCACACCCTGCAGTGATCTGCACACAGTAGACCCTCACTGAAGATCTTTGTTGGCTGATGAAAAGGAACGGTGCTGCTGACCAGCCCACATGCTCAGGCAGGAATGATCTTTAGGACTAAGGAGACAGTATGCTGGAAACTGATCGCTGACAACTGAGAATGCCAATGCTAAGCTCTAACACAGACCTCATTTCACTGATATGTGTTAAAAATTATCGAGCTATCTTGCTTTGAAATATTTCATTGGTAATCATATTGATTCCCAGGTGGCCATCTGACCCACAGACCAACTCTTGGTGTTGAACACCACAATCCATACTTGTGAGGCATTCACCAAATCCAACAGAACCCCTTCCAGCCCCCCAGACTTCACGCTACCACAGGAAAAAGACCCCGGTTCATTCAATTGCTTTCCTGGTTCTTGTAGATTTAATCTGACATAATCAACTCTTTTTTTTTTTTTTTAACAAAAATCTACCAAAGGCCTAATTTTTTTACTTTTTATTTTGCTTTCATGTTTGCTGTTCTTCAGAGTCAATGTTCAAAATACACATCAGAGTTCCTTGAAACTATAAGTTTTCCCTGAATTGTCAACATGCCTCAGCAGTTCTTACCCCAATATAATCCTATATAATAAAAGCCTAATATGCAAATCGACCGAATGGTGGAACAACCAGTCACTATGATGCGCACTGACCACCAGGGGGGCAGGCACTCAATGCAGGAGCTTCCCCGAGCCCGCAAGCCCCAGGCCAAGAGGGAGGTGACCAATGGCAATAGGGGGCAGGACCGGTGAGTGAGCAGTGCCAGGCCGGCCAAGGTGGGTGCCAACAGGGGGGTGTGGGGGGAATCCCCAATCGCCCTGCCAGTCGCCCCACAGATCAGCCCTGATTGCCGGCTAGGCCTAGGGACCCTACCGTGCACAAATTTCATGCACTGGGCCTCTAGTATAATATAATTAACTGAAAATCTGACAAATGGCCGAAACCAGTTTGGCTCAGTGGATAGAGCGTCGACCTGCGGACTGAAGGGTCCCAGGTTTGATTCCGGTCAAGGGCATGTACCTGGGTTGCGGGCATATCCCCAGTGGGAGATGTGCAGGAGGCAGCTGATCGATGTTTCTCTCTCATCGATGTTTCTAACTATCTCTCTCCCTTCCTCTCTGTAAAAAATCAATAAAATATATTTAAAAAAAAAAAAGAAAATCTGACAAATGACCAAATAAGTAACTATTGAATTCTAAGCGCATACTGATAACTAAGACTCATTTGAAAAATGTCTCCAGCTGCTTTTTAAGGATTTTTCCATCCTGCATTTCCCCAGGGCAGCGAGGGAGGCTGGCCCAGGGTGATTCTTCAGGAGCTCAACCTCAGTTTCCTGAGCAGTAGCTCACACAGGCAAAGCCCTCCCTGAGCTGGCTTCCCAGGCCTGGCAGGAAATGCCAAAGAGTGGGGGATGGGGTCGATTAGGGAGAGAGAAAGACGAAAAGTCATGGATGAACTTATTCAAGTCAGGGTTTGTGGGATCCAGTTGGAAGATGATGATTCACAATGGGGATCATGCACAGAATCTAAAAATGCCTGAGAATTTTATTCCCTGTAACTATAAAAACAAAAACAAAGCAAACCTATGACCCAGAGGCTTTCCTATCCCTAGGAAAATGGGAGCCCAGAAAGAGCAATTCCTGAAGTCGCTCCTCCCCCTAGGGCCTGATTCACCAAGCCCATAACTTTCAGAGCCTAGCTAAGTGCCCCCTCCCCATAAAGAAGGCTCACAGTATTACCTTCCCCTCTCTAGCAACCAGTATCTGATCTTACAGATGAAAGAATTTCCCTATTTTTCAAATATCCTCCCCTTCTTCCTCTCCTTCCTTGTTATTCAGCCATTGTCATTTCCTTGGAGGAAGTAGGACACAGAATGCTTGAGGGGTGTAGCTTTGGAAAAATAATAATGAAAACGAGATTTGGGGATAAATTCTAGGTCTTATCAGCCATCTCTTTGCCTTTATCCTCTTCCAAATGCTACCCATGCTTCATGGTCCAGGTTAGATTCTATCTCTTCCAGGAAGCCTTCCAAACTACCTTCTGCAGGGCTTCAAAGAAATCACCTAAATGGCTCCATCAGAAGAGCTACTATGCTATAGAATATCACTCTGTGTGTCTTTCTCCCCACTAGATAGAAATCTCCATGAATTTAGAGTCAATAGCTTGTGAGTGTTGTAGCCCCAGAATCTAACAGTGTCTGACATGTAACACATGCTCAATAAATACATGTACATTCATTGAAATAATTACAGGCCATACCTTTTTTTTTCTAATCAAAAAACAATTATTATGTGTACGTGCATGTATGAAAATATTTAGCATGCTACTAATTTAACACCATTACATCATCTGGCAATGTTAAAGATGAAAGTCTTAGTTTCTCATGCACATCAACAGGTAGTACAATTTCTGTAATTCTTTATGGCTATATCTGTCTTGATGAGCATATGCCTTTATTAAATAAGAATTATGCCCAGGGATTTTTAATTGTAAGAAAGAGAACCTAAGAGAAATGAGGCTACTCCATCTTGCCTGGAGTCAGGAGTCCCTTAGCTTCTTTTCATCCAATACATTTGACAGTTAATTAAATACAATTTTGTAGCATTCCCTGGTTGTTTCCATTTATTCTAGCATCGCAAAGAGCGCACAGCATAGAGGGAACTCCAGTCAAACACCCAATTTAAATTTGATTGAAATTAATGTTATTCACGTAATTTACTGGTTTGTGTGCCTTTTCTCACTGGCTCTGGAGAGCTACCATTCCATTGGCCTTTTCCCATCCAGATCCCATGGAGGATGATCAGTGTGCAATGAGCCAAGGGCAAGTGGGCTTGGTATACAGAAAAGGCCAAATCCTTCTTTAACTGTAACTTGGTCATTCAATGGCCTATAGTGACCAGAACTAACGTTACCTGAGTTCATGAGTGATGCCAATGGGTTTGCACAATCATTGCCATCAGTCATCCTATCAGACACAGTACCCGCATCTCACACATAGTCAGTGCCGCCAGCAACCTATGTAATAACCAGAAGCCATGTGCGATCTCTCTGGAATGTTCCCATAGGGGCTGTTTTGGTCCTACGAACTGAAAAATAAAGGCTCGCCTAAAGATAATTAAACCTGACCTAACACTAGCGATGCTCTGTGTGTCTAAATTAAAGAAGAAGGCAAGACATCTTACAAGGATTGCAATCGGGTCCTGTGGTCCTTAATCACGTACAAAGTCCTGGTTGAAACCAATCCGGGGAGGCTCAGAGGAATGGTCCTTTCTTTTCAGAAAAAGTGAAACTAAAACAGGACCCAACCATGGCTACTTAACCCAGCTCCCATTCCCACCCCCACCCTCCCCATTCTGCAAAGCCTGGCTTGAGCTCCTTCCCCTCTCCAGACACTAACCAGCACCCTCTCCTCCGATTCCTCCTGGTTTGAACACACACACCCCCACCCCCCGCCCAGAATGTAAGTGTGCAATGCTGTTTGCTGTTTGCTGCTCTGCTTGCTTATGGAAATTAGATACCTCCCGTTCTTTATTTAATAAACCCACCTACTTGAGAATCATCTTCCTTTTTGCTGAAAACCCCACATCTAGCACCGAACTCAGAGCCAGGTGAATAACAGCTACTCATTAAAGCCATGCCTACCGGTCACATTTTCTAAAAGTTCAGTTGGAGGTTTATAAAATGACTCTTCACAGCATTCCTTTCATTAGTAAGTGAAGGTCCTTCGGTGAAGTTAAATATGATCTTCTTTAGGAAAATCAGATGCACAGACATCTGTAGAGTGAGGCGTGTTGTGTTCCCCTGACTAGTGGTGGCACAGGACAAAGTTGCTCCCGTAACTGTGGCTGCCGGATAGTGGCCTGAGAAGGTGTGAGTAAATCTCTGAACCACAGAGGAAAGTCTCTCCTCTCCCCGGCCTCACCCCCAGCCACCCAGACCCCAATCTCCACGTCAGTTTGGTTATTGTTTTCCCATAAAGGAAACCCATGGTGTCATTCACCACCATGTTGTGCTCCCAGCGCTGCCTCACGATGAGGAAGTCAGCCTTGATGTTCTGAGATGCACCAGGAGAACACCGCTGGCCCTGAAGACACCCACACTCATGCCCCCACACATTCACCAAGGGGTGCAGGGCAGCTGCTCCTCCACAGGGACTGCCCACGCTCCACCAGCTACAGGGGACTCACAGCTAGACTGCCCCCCCCCCCGGGGTGTTAGTGCACACCTACAAGGTGTGAGGCCGTCGGACAGGCACCGGGGAGATAAAGACATACTGGACACATTTCTCACTAACCGAGAATCATGTTCAAGTGGAGAAAAGAAGAAAGTTGACTTTGATCCTCTATCATCATGTTGGGCCTTTGTGTGTGTACATATACACACAAATGCACAGGCCTTTGGCCCTTCGTAATGCACATAAAAAACAAGGGCAGCTAATATAAGTCCTGTGCTTGTTCAGAAAAGGGATTTCCACATTTTCTGAGGACATTTCTTTCTTCTGAGGGATCAGAGGGATTAGAAAAATTCCATTAGATGTGGTTCTCAGTCTGGAATGGTGAGGATCAAATAATTACGAAATAGTAGATTACATAAAAGTAGCTTTTTTTCATTGCAGGTCTCCTCCAGGACTTACTTAAGCAAGTGTATATGGAGATACTCCAAGAGAAGTCAAGATGGCAGCGTTTCAAAGTATGTGCCACAGAGTCCTTCATTCTTAGAGTTTCCCAAGTGAGGAGGGTTCTGAGCAACACTCTTTGGGAAACAGTGTGCCAAAGAGACATAAGTTCCCTGAAGTCAGGGTCTCTGCCTTGCTTACCAATGTATCTTCAACACCTGGCACCAGGGAATGATTCGATATAATATAATTAACTAAAAATCTGCCAAATGACCCAATGAGTAACTGCTGAATTCTAAGCAGAAAGACATGCATTCATAATGACATGGGGGTGAGACTGTGCCAAGAGCAGGGACTCATCTCTCCATGATGGCACCTTCACGGTCTGGGCTCCCGGTGGGCACAAGTAAGAGTTTCAGGTGAGGTTGCCTTCACCTTTGCAAGAAGCCAAGAGCTACAAATCCGTAAGGCATCCTAAGAGACCTTGACCTTTTTTTTTTTTTCCCCCCTAATAAGAGCGTCATAAAGAATGCTGGCATTTCTCTTCCTCACTCAGAATAAGAAACAACTCAATCAGAGGTCGGACTTTCTGATGTGGTTACAGATTATCTTTGTTTCTTTACTGCCACCTTCTGGTAACCGGGTTCCTACATGGTAAATTTAAAATGCCGCTTATTTGTATTGCCCTATGGCATTTTAAGCACTTGTTTACATCCTTTACCTCCTATGACATTATGCAAGCTAGGAGCGGTGAGGGTGGCCTTTATTCTCTTTCATTTGCCCTGAAAACAGCATAGAGCTTTAGTGATTTGTGCAGCGATAAGTTAGAGCAGAGCCAGAACGAGCCACACCTGTTGGCTGGGCTTAGTCATTCGGCTTTGTCCAGCTACATCTGCAAAGAGTTCCGCGGCTGGCTCTCATCCCCTCACAAGCATAATCCTGGATGGAAAATTCCAGGCCTTTACAAAAGAGGATGCTTTTCAAATACACCCTGATCTTCTCAAGGGCAAAATCCATTCCACTTTACAAGGTTTTTGAGAAAGAATGTAGAGAGTCTATAATTGATCTTTCATCAGACAGTTAAGATGTCCCCCAGCGCTGCCCCATGATGGCGACCCACCAGCTTCGGCCCAAGCATACCTTGGTTTGGAAGCAGCAATAGAGTTGGGTTAGGTATGGGTGTTTCCGCGCTAGAGCCAAAATCCTCTTCTCTGTCATCGTGCAGTCCACATCGTCGTCCTGAAGGATGACGTCCTTCTTTAAGACTTTCACAGCATATACTTCGTCTTTGCCTTTGAGCTCCGCCAACATGACCTGCAATCAATCAAAACCACCCTGTCAGTATATACACGTAGGGAGAGAAGAAACACGCATCAATACCAAGTGCTTAAAAATGGACTCCTTTCATTCATTTTAAATAGTATCAAAGCTTTTAAAAATGTCTAGAGAAACTACCCATCCCAATACAGCTACTACCACTTAATTACTTTTAATCCCTAACACGGTGTCTGGGCAAAGAAAAGTTCAATGCACATCTGTTAAATAATTATCTACATGTTTATATACATTTGTCATACTTGCACTTGGAGTATGGCAAATATAGCATAGTGTGTTTTTTTTTTTTTTAAATATATTTTATTGAGTTTTTACAGAGAGGAAAGGAGAGAGATAGAGAGTTAGAAACATCGATGAGAGAGAAACATCGACCAGCTGCCTCCTGCACACTCCCCACTGGGGATGTGCCCGCAACCAAGGTACATGCCCTTGACCGGAATCGAACCTAGGACCTTTCAGTCCACAGGCCGATGCTCTATCCACTGAGCCAAACCGGTTTCGGCCATAGTGTGTTTTTTTAACCAGACAGTATTTCATAAGCATTTTTCTACACAGTCTTCATCTTTATCATGATGTCTGATAATTCAAGTAAATATATTACAAAGTTATTTAAACTTTTACCTCCTAGGAAACACTTGAGTTACAAGTAATTATTAAGTACTATATAAAAATTGCAGAGAATATTTTTGTACATATAATTTCTTTATTTCTTTTGAATCATGTCCTTAAGATAGAAAGTGGTGGAAGTGGATTATGGGGTTAAATATTTGCACATGCCTGATTTTCAAAAAGGATGTACAATATAATGTGCCACTAGCAAAGGAGACGTGCTTTGGTTTCCCAGCGATTTACCAACATTGGGTGCTTCACTTAAAAAGCTATGTTGTTCATGTAATGAGTGTGAAATGTTACCTCAGTGCTGTTTTAACTTGCAATAAACTTTTTAAATATTTGTTTTCTAAGTAAATTTCTTTTGTATGAACTATTTGTCAGTTTCCTCTTACATATTTGTATGCACTTGGTCCATAAACATACTATCACTTTACTTTCTGTAAAGGTTTTTCTAAATTTGTCTCATAATTTTCTGTTCTTTTTTCTATTAAACAGGATTATTTATCTTTTTGTAGTTGAACCTGCCCTTGTTTACCTTTGTGGTTTCTTCTGTAGCTTTAAAGGTAGGAGTTGTAATTCCTTCTCCAGAGAACCAATGAACAATTCTGTTTCTTAAATTTGTTTTATCATTTAATATTTTTGCGCTCATTTCCCTACAAATGTGACAAGCCTTTCTCCCATTTAATAACTTAACTCCTCAGTACAGTTCCAGGGTAAAAGTTAGAACTAAAGAGCAGTAACTCAGAAGCTTAATGAGGGAATTCAGGATGTCACTGTGAAGGCATTTAGTTGCCCACATAAAATGCAAACTCTTTAAAACTGGCTCACTGTGACTGTGATTTTTTCCTAAGAAACAATGTAGATGCTTCAGAATCATCAGAGTTCCCATCCTGGCCACACGCCATATAGAACCCTGTAGCCTTTGAGGCTGCTCATTCCCCATGAATCTTGCTCACAATGAAAGCTGCTCACATGCTTGAGTTATGCCGGCCAGAGGACTGGGGTCTGCTTCTTATTTAGCCGTCTCTAAAGAATGTGATTACTTCAGCCTTTGCCATTTAAGTAGATCCAGTTACTTCCTGCAGCATTGATCTCAGACTGAGATGGGGCAGGTGAGATGGGCCAGGAACCAAGCTCTGTACCCTGGAGGCTCACAGAGCCATTCTCCTAGGAGTGGAGTGGCTCTGTCCCCCAGCAAGCTTCCTAACCCACAGCCTGACTTGTGAGGGCATGTGATCCCCAGGAGGTCCCAGAGGCAGGTGCCTGGGCTCTGGGGTAGGGCCTCTCTACTCCAGGAGGTCCTCAAAAAACAATGCTCATCCACTCCCAGGCATGGCTTTGCGAACAGCCGAAGAGCAAAAATCACAGCTGAAATGTTAACCAGCTTCTTAGGCTCTCTGCCTGTCCATCTCTTTTCTTTAAAGAATTATTTTTATTGATTTCAGATAGGAATGGAGAGAGATAAAAAAAAATCAATGATGAGAGAGAATCATTGATCGGCTGCCTCATGCATGCCACCTACTGAGGACTGAGCCCACAACCTGGACATGTGCCCGACTGAACATTGAACAGTGACCTCCTGGTTCACAGGTCAATGCTCAATCGCTGAGCCACACCAGCCAGGCTGTCCATCTTTTTTTCTAAATGAGCAGGAATTATTTTTCCATCGCACCCACCTTCAGAATGGTGGCTGATCACCAGGAATGCTGTATTTGAGCACCCCCTCAATCCACACTCCATACCACTGTGTCCGTCCCAGTGGGGAGCAGGATAGGGAGGATGGCAGCAAGGGCAGAGGACCCTGATCCAAGAGAGGAGGTGATTATTCCCATTTTCTGGCACAAACAGAGGTTAAACAAAGCGTTTAGTAAGTGCCAGAAAAGTCAGTTACGTAACAGTTAACTTCCACGGTAACATGTGCTAAGACTTGTTTTGAGCCCCGAGTTCACAGAGGGCACACATGCTGGAGTTCATTTTCAAAGTCTATATAATGAATTAAAACCAGAACTTCAGATGACTCTCTGATGGAGGGAAGAACAGTATTGTTACCATTATTGATAATGGAATGCCAAGCACATGGAAAGCAATTTAAACTTTTCAGAGTGCTTTCTCAACCTATTACGTCACTTGATTCCCATCCCCATTTGACAAGTGGGCTACACGGAATCCCAAAGAAGGAAAAGGCCCACACTAACGTCCCCAGACAGTTAAGAGCAGAACCCCAGTTCCTATCTGCTTGGCCTCAGGCCACTTCCACTCAGTAAGGAAGGAAAGTAGAACAAGACCAAGCCGAAAGGTTCATCTTATATCAAACAAATGAGGGGGCAGATGCCCAGGGCAGAGAAAATCAGCAGTTTTGCCCGCACAGGCCACAGACCTTGCCAAAGCTGCCTTTGCCCAACACTTTGATGAAGTTGAACTCATCCAGGCCCAAGCGCTTGGTCTGGCCTTGCCGGACTTCACCGTTCTCTCCGGGGCTCGCCAGCTGGCCGTCGGTGGACCCTGCTGCCCTGTGCTCCTCCCCTCGGTTGTCAAATGACAAGGCCTTCCGGATGTTGTTTTCAAGTTCTTTTAATTCTAGAGCCGAGGAGACAAGATAATGCATTAGTGCACAGCTCACGAGCCCTCAGATCTCAGAATTTCATCCCCATGAGTCCCCACCATTTTTTTTTTTTTTGGCTTTTCATAACAACAGATCCGGTATGGCATTCCTTTATGTTCCTTCATTGACACACTTTCATTGGCACTTAACATACAGCAGGGCCTAGGCATGCAAAGAGGAGGACACAGCCCAGCAACCAACTCCTTCAGCGTAGACTGGACCACAGCCACCTCTCTGCAAGCCCCCTTTGGCTAGTGGCCTGTCCAATTGTTCTTGGTTAGTGCAAGAATCCCAGCCTTCTCGGGAACCTTGCAGAGTTCCAAAGGCCACGGATAACCTTTGAGTTTCCTTTGAAGATTAGAGTAACGACTCACTGAGAACTGTCATCACAGTAATCTTGGTGATGGAATTATTTCATCTTCTAAAGGACTTTATGTGGCTTTGTTGCTGGGTTTACTCTAAATACCCATCCCATGCAAGGTTATTTAACAAAACAAGCAAGGAGCTTATCATTAACCAAAGAACTGCTTCCCCACAGGGACATGCTGCAAATGTATCTCAGATGGGGCAGGATTCTCGGTACAATTTCACAATGGTGAGGCCGGAGGGACGCAAGGCTGTAATGCAAACTCCCTGGGGCTGATAACGCTGGGTGAGCCTCAGACCTTTTCTCTTTGAGGAAGCTTTATTGTGAGCTATTAATTCACCCAGATGTACATTCCTCTTGTAGATATGGGCATCTTGAGCATAATCCAATTTTAAGACACTCGTGAATAACACTGGGATTGCACAAGAGGAACATAGACTCTAACGCGTGGGAATCAGAATCAGGCATGAGCGACCAGGAGCTTGACCTAAAGAGATCTTCAGCTTCTTTCAGAAGACTGAGGCCCACGGCAGCGCACTCGAGGAACCTGGGATCTTCCGTAGATCTGGTGTTTGGCTCCCCTGAGAAGGGGAGGCATGGGGAGAGCTTCTGAGCCTTCTGCTATCCCCTGACCCAATCGGCAGAGTCCTATCACATACTCTTCACTAAATATAACTTTTAGCCTCAGCATAGAGCAAAAAGTCTGTTTCCAAGGCAAGTTAGTAAATGGAGTTTGGAAGATAGAACTTGGGTGTTTAGGGATACTGAAGCTTGAAGAAAATGTCTATGTCCTTACAATGGAGCAAAGAGAAACCGTGTCTTATTTCTGTTTCATAATAATGCCAGGTCTTGCTAAGAGGGTTTTCACATTCATCTGTGCACATGTCACTGCTGGGTAATACTGGCACCTGCATTAACCGGGGACAGAGAGAGGCCCTGGGAGGTACTGCGCCCTGCCAAAGCTGGGAAGCACACTGGGCAGAAACCACATAGAAAATGGGTCACCTCCCTCTTACTAGGGCCTCTTTACCATAGGACCCCATCTCCTTGAAGTTCTCAAAGGGAAACAGGAAAACACCCACGCTGGTCCAGGATAATACCTGCTCATCTAGAGCTCACCAAGCATCATCAGATGCCTTATAAATGGGTTCAGCCTCTTTTGGACTGATGGACAAGTTAAGCAGAGCAGCACAAAGAGGGACTCAGACCAATTATTTTGTGGCCTCAGGACTGGCACACTGCCCCGCAGCTGTTTTATTTACTCCTGGGTACGAAGAGCTGGGTCACATCTGCAGGGTAAGATGACCTGGGAGGCTGGTTTGATGGCACAGACTCGGAGAGTGGGGTCCCTAAGCCAGGAGGGGCATGGTCTTGCCCTTTACCACTGGCGTGGATCCACTAACGTTTGGACAAATCTTTGCAAGTCTCTGAACTTCCACTTCCCACCATGTAACATGGGGACAGTAAAGGAGCACCAGCATAGAGTTGGTGTGAACATAGAATTTGGATAATGACCACAAAAGAGGCTTCAAGATACCCAGGTGCTCTAACGCAATACAATTAGTCCTGCTCTGCAGATGCGTATTTCCCTCCCCAGTGACGCCTGGTTCTGGTCACCAGAGGGGAAGTTTGAAGTGTCTAAGTCCCTTCTCAGCCTCACCATTCCGCCAGCAGAATCAGAAACCTCTGCCCGGCCAGCGTGGCTCAGTGGTTGAGCATCAACCTATGAACCAGGAGGTCAGAGTTCGATTCTTGGTCAAGGGCACATGCCTGGATTGCCAGCTTGATCCCCAATTGAGGCGTGCAGGAGGCAGTTGATCAATGATTCTCTCTCATCATTAATGTTTCTCTCTCTCTCCCCCTCTCCCTTCCTCTCTGAAATCAATAAAAATACATTAAAAATTAAAAAACAAAACAAGAAACTTCTGATTACTTTACACTCATCCCTATGGGGAGGAAGGAGATAGCCTGAGCTGAGCTTGACAGAGGAGCGAGGCCCAGAGCTGGCTTCCTGCCCACTTCTTGCAGTCTCTTCCCCAGCTTTGTCCTATCTCCACCCACCCACTCTGGCCAGGATAGGAGACATCGTCCCCACCCATCCCCTGACTCCTGCCCTGATCTCAGGTTTCGGGTGTGATAGTTAGAGTCAGGAGGAATTAAGTCAAACTGAGTGATGCTGACAGGCCTGGGGCCCAGTGGTAAGAGAAGGGGCTCTTACTCAGGCCTGGAAGGGATTTAGGTAGAAAGGCATTTACTGCCTTGCCCTTAAGACAGCCTTGTAGAGTGAAGGAACCGATAATGAGTCAACAGGGCCACTGGCTGTTTCGGGACGCAGGGCCATTCTTGGGTAGGGAGGCCTCAGCTCCTCTGAACTTCTGGTGACCAAGCTCAGAGGCAAAGAAGCAAATCCGAGGGTCTCACCCTGGTCACAAGGGGAGGTGGGTGCTGACTTGGACCGGTCTTCCTCAGAGGGTGAGCCTCCAGAAGCGGGCTGCGGGGACTCGGCACCAGCAAGGAGCTAGAGAGGGGGGAGAGGAAGAGGGGAGAGAGGCGTCAGAAACGAGGGTGGCGAGTTTCCCTGAGGCCAAAAGCTTCAAGATCCCCTACCCAGCACCAAAGGGGTTCCTGGTGCAGTAACACTGCTGAATTGATCGTCTGAAAGCATAGTCTCAAGGTTTTCTTTGCCAGTTAAAGGGAAGAAAACAAGAGACTTCAGTTTGTTCAATTATTATTCTGCCCAAATACAACTGACCTTTTTAAGCAAAACTCAAGCATACCCCCTTTCATAAAATCTCCCTCGCCTGTTCAAGCGATGCAAGTTACCTTATCCAAAGCAACGTGACACGGTCTTACCACCAGTTTGGCATTTACTCATTGTCTTCTTCAGCTCTAGTTAATACTCTCTGTATGTGTATATTTATGTGGGGCTCTCTGCTCAGGTAGACTATGGGTTTTTTGCAGGATGGTATTGGTATCGTCCTGGTGACTTATACAAATGATACACATACTAAGAGATGCTCAGTAAATACTTTCAGATGTACTGATACTTGTTAGCAAAGTTTAAAAGAACAAGTGAACTCTCGTTTTTACACAAATGTTGACATATCCCAGTGAACTCTCATTTTTACACAAATGTTGACATATCCATTTAAGTTCCCATTAAAGTCTGAGATTTGGACTAAGAGACCACAAGCATTTCTGTTCCCTTTTCTTCTTGGTCTACCAGCTGTGTGCACACGTCCTTTCTGGATGAGGGACTGACTACTTGCATGGGGCAATATGAAGGGAATGAAAAATCCAGTGAGCCCAACTCTCCTGCAAAGAAGCCCTTATAGTTTCTGACCAAGGGCACTTGTCTCCCATCCTCTTATACAAACCTGAGCTTATACTTAGTTCACTTAGCTTATTTCTAGCTTTTGTATCAGGGCATTGCAGCAATAAAAATACCAGGACTGCACTCCCTTTATCTTCTACTCTACTTCTTTCTGAACTTCTCCATGTTGGCTTCTTACCACCGGATTCCCCAAATCCAAGATAGACAGATGATGCCCACATAAGTATGGGGAAGAGGGCAGGTACTGAGTTTTCTTTTAAATGCTTCATGACAATCAATATTGTCTCAATTTACTTCTAGCAAGGAAAAACAAAAACCCCGTCTCCTGAAAATGGCTCTCTAGAGCTCATCAATGTGTGTGTGTGTCCAGCCTTGTAATCACAAGGTGTTTGTACCTCCTGCCTCTTCAGCAGGGCCCTAGCATTCCTGGGTGCTGACATTCTGCTTGCAATGTCAATGCCTTAGGTCAATAACTTAAGTCCTGTTTCAACCAGTGCGGTATACAGAGCTGAGAAGAGCCACCAGAAGCCCAGAATCTCACAGTCAACCATTAAAATAGACTTCATTTCTGCTACTCTTGCAGAAACAGCTTTCTTGATTGGGAAGGTAGAGAAGCAGCAGCTTAAGAAGATGAAAACAATCCACACCTTCCCATTCAAGGGAGAAGGCTCTTCTGAGAGGCACCAGGGAAAAGGCATGGGCAGCTTCTAAAATGAGAAGGGAAACACAGAGCCCTTCAGAAGGTGTTTTACGGCAAAATTTAGAACACTTAGGGGTCAGGATGGTAGAGGCACCCAGAGCTAGACGTGCTTTTCTAAAGAAAGCTTGAGAATGCCTGATGCCGGGCAATGAGGGCCACTGTCCACCCACCGCCACCAGGATTTTCTTGCCCAGTTAGCTTGGTTCTGATTTTGTCATAACTTACTTTTTCAAAGATCGCTTACATTTTCCAGGTTAGCAGCCAAGGAAAAAAAGGGCCTTCAAAGCAAATGCCATGGGCACCCTTTAGCTCTATTTGCATCTGTGGGCCCTGACTTACCAAAACAACAATTTAGCAAACAGAGCTCTTCCTACTGACATTCAGAATGTCACATGGACAGAGACAGGGCTTTGGTCTGCAAAGAAAAGCCCAGATGTTTCATGTCATGGGGCATTAACCATGTCCCCCGGGCAGCCGAGTGCCGGCGCTATCACAGATCTTGGCTTGCTCCCTAGAAAAGAATGTGGCTCCAGCTCTTCATCCCTTTATCCTCGTCGCAGTGATAGCAGGGCAAAGTGCAAACACTGACATTGCTTTCATGCCAGTTCTGGAGGCAGATGCGTCTATTTCCTGGTCTACAATTGGCCTGCTTTTTCTAGAACAGTGGTTCTCAACCTGTGGGTCGCGACCCCTTTGGCGGTCGAACGACACTTTCACAGGGGTCACCTAAGACCATCCTGCATATCAGATATCTACATTACGATTCATAACAGTAGCAACATTACAGTTTTGAAGTAGCAACGAAAATAATTTTATGGTTGGGTCACAACATGAGGAACTGTATTTAAAGGTCCAGAAGGTTGAGAATCACTGTCCTAGAAGAAATTCTAAAGTCCTCCTCTAGGTTCCCTTGAGAAACGTAACACTTGAGGCTCCCCCTGCTTCTGGAACTGAAGGAGACTTTAATGTTACCTGCCTGGCCTCTATTTCTTTTCCTTTCAAGCACGTGCTGTTTTGAGTACAGTGTCTCAAACCCAGCAATCTTGTAACCTCACTCCAAGGCACTGCCAGGAAGCCAGCGCCAAGATGTGGGCCCACAAAGAGCTCCAGAAACACCACCGAGTGGCCTGTTACCTTTTTCCTCCTCTGGCCACTGTTGGTGATTTTGTCTGGGGTGACGCCAAGGTCTGCCAGGACTTTGGCGATTCCTCTGGCGTCCACTCCACAGTTGGGAGCCACGTTGGTCTCGCAGCGTCGGTGGACGTTCATCTTGCAGACTATAAGGAGACAATGAAGAGAAACTTCGCAGTGTTCATGGCCTAAAACTATAATTTTTTTTCTTTCTAATTGTTAAGTACTGCGTGTGCATTGATAGGATTTGGGAAATGCAGAAAGACAAAAAGAGGAAAATAAAAATTACCCATCGTCCCATCACATGTAACTAAAATCATCCATGAAACCATCACACACAGATAACCACTGTTTATCAACTGAATAAATGTCACATTTGCACTTCCTTTCAGGGAATAGAACACTGACTGTGGAAGAATTTAATTGGTTTGTCTGAAGCAAGGTTCACTTGGATTGTGAACCCAAAGGGGTCACATGTACACGGTCTGTTCTATTACTCTGTTGAAAGGTGGGAATATTACCCAGAGAGGAATGCCCCGAATAGAGCCTATTAAAATGTCATCTGAGCACAGCCAGCGTGGCTCAGTGGTTCAGCATCGACCTATGAACCAGGAGGTCACAGTTCAATTCCAGGTCAGGGCACATGCCCAGGTTGCGGGCTTGAGCCCCAGTGTGGGCTGTGCAGAATGAGGCTGGTCAATGATTCTCTCTCATCATTAATCTCTCTCTCTCCCTTCCTTGCAGAAATCAATAAAAATATATTTTATACAAAAGATGTCACCTGAAAATGAGGATACTGGCCTGGCTGGTGTGGCTCAGTGGTTGAGCATGGACCCATGCACTATGAGGTCACTAGTTTGATTCTGGGTCAGAGTACATGCCGGGGTTTCCAGCTCAATTCCCAGCAGGGGGTCTGCAGGAGGCAGCCAATGGATGTTGTTGTTCCTCTCATTGATGTTTCTCTCTCTCCCCCTCTCTCTTCCCCTCTCTAAAAACAAACAAACAAACAAAAAAACCCACACATATTAAAAAAAAAAGGACATTGAATGAGGTGACCTCCAAGGCACCTTTCAAACCTAAAATCCAATTTCAACAGAACAAAGGCCATGCCGAAATGTCACTTGACCTACGTCACTGAGTTCTTGGTATAGGACATCAAAGGAGAAAACAAACTGTTCTGGTTTCCAGTCCAGCATGTAAGGCGTTGGAAGTAGTCATTCTGTCCTAACAAGTAAAAAGCTGAACAAACTGAAAAATCAACAACTCTCCTTGGATTTATTAGATAAGAAAGTCACAGGGCAAAGCACTGGCCCCAAAATGGGAGAGGCAGGCAACTAAGGTGAATGAGAACAGAAACTCCCAGCTACAGCCTCTGTGGGAACCAGTGCCATGGTAGGAAAATCTGAACTGAAATTGGAAAATTGCTGGAGTCTCAGAGAGGACACGTCTGAGGGTCAAAAACTCTAGGCAGACCTGGTCATAGGGGTTCCGCACTTTTGTGAGTTTTACCAGGTTCCCATGGTGAATATTGGGGCGGGGGGGATTTACTTATGCTTCTTGCAGAAAGAAGGGAAAGGAAACCATTGGACATACTCCAGGGCACTCCAGAGCCTAAACTATTATAGTTTTATCAGATCCTAACTGATCTGAGGGAGGAAAAATACCCAATACCAGCCTGCTCTAGCGCCCTCCCTCTCCTACGAAGGGAGAAAAATCTGAACTTGTAAATTCACAGTCCAGAGGCACAGGCTCACTGAAAGACAGATCTCCTCACTGGACCACGGAGCCTTCCCTTCCCAACACTGCACCATCACTACAGCTCCTATTAACTAGCACATCAAGTACGGTAGCAAGAAAAAAATCACATGGTGTACTAAAAGTGAAGAGACAGATCAAGCATCAAAACCAGAACCAGGGATGCTGGGATTATCAGACTAGACATTTAAAACAACTACAATTAATATGCCGGGCGGCTCTGAGCAATAAAGTAGACAGCATGTAAAAGCAGATGGGCAATGTTAAGCAGAGAAATTGAAATTCTAAGAAAGAATCAAAGGAAATGCTTGAGACCAAAACACTAGCAGATATGAAGGAGGCCGTTAGTAGAAGAAAGAATCTCTGAACTTAAAGAAATGTCAATAGAAACTTCCAAACAGAAAAAAAGACAAAAGACTTTTTTTAAAAAAGGGAACAGAATACCTAGGAATTGTGGGACAACTACAAATGGGAATAGTAGAACGAAAAGAGAGAAGAAATATCTGAAGCAAAAATGACTGAAAATGTCCTTGAATTAATGTCAGACACCAAAGCATAGATCCAGGAATCTCCAAGAATACCAGGTAGGATAAATTACCAAAACAAAAACAAGAGACCAACAACAAACTACACTTAGGCATAACATATATGAACTGCAGAAAATCAAAGATAAAGAAAAATAATTGTGAAAGAAGCCGGAAGGATATAACACCTTACTTATAGAGGAGTGAAGATCAAAAGTACACCCTGCTTCTCAGAAGCCATGCAAGCAAGAAGAGAGTGAAGAGAAATACTTAAAGTATTGAGAGAAAACAGCAACATAGAATTTTGTGCCCTGTGAAATTATCTTTCAAAAATGAAGGAGAAATAAAGACTCTCGGACAAAATGATGGGGAATTTGTTGACAGTAGACCTGCCTTGCAGGAAATGTTAAAAAGAAGTTCTTCAGAGAGAAGGAAAATGATGTAGGTCAGACACTCAGATCTACATAAAGAAAGGGAGAGCATCAAAGAAGGAATAAGTGACATTAAAATAAAAATTTTTTTCTTATTCTTAATTGATCAAATAGATAACAGTTTTAAAAATAATAGCAGCAATGTATTTGATTATGGTGCTTATACATATCATGCACATAAATATATATGCTTATGTATAAGTGAAGTGAATGACAGCAATAATTCATGAAGTGGGAGGAAAGCATTAGGATTATTTTGTTATTATAAGCTATTTGCACTACCCATGAAGCAATAGAGTGTTATTTGAAAGTGGAATGGATTGTAAATGCATATTGCAAACTCTAGGGCAGCCACTAAAATAAGTAAAAAAGAATAACTGATATGCTAAGAGAAAATGGAATCTTGTAACATGTTCAATTAAAACCACAAAAGGCAGAAAGAATGAAAGACAAAAACAGGGACAAAGAAAAGGGGCATTAAATAAAAAACAGTAGCAAAACCATGGTTCTTAATTCAACTATACCAGTAATCACTTTAAACCTCACTGGTCTAAATATACCAATTAAAAGAGCTTGTCAGAAAGGATCAAAAAGTAAGACCCAACTATGTGTTGTCTACAAGAAATGCACTTGAATTATAATACACATACAGATTAAAACTAAAGATATAAATAAAGATATACTATGCTAACACTAATTTTAAAAAAATTAAGGAGCAGCTATAGTAATTTCACACAAAGAAGGCTTCCATACAAGGAAAGTGATTAGGGATTATACAGAGCATTACATAATGACAAAGGACCTTTTTTCAGCCTTTTGTCTTTTTCTGTTTGGAAGTTTCTATTGACATATCGTTAAGTTCTGAGATTCTTTCCTCTATGTAATGGTAAAAACCCTCAACAAAGTCTTAGCAGATTGAATCCAATAATGTATTATGATCCGATGGGATTTGTCCCAGGTACGCAAGGCTAGTTCAACATTTGAAAATCAATTAACGTAACCCATCACATTAACAGGCAAAAGATGAAAATCACATAATCCTATCAATCGATGCAGAAAAGAGCATTTGATAAGATCAAACACCCATTCATGATGAACTCTCAGCAACCAAGAAATAGAGGAGAACTTTCTCAACTTGAAAAATCACATCTACAAAAACCTAAAACTAACATTACGCTTAATGCTCATAAAGAACTATTTATCCACAACAGGCAAATAACTTTCAAAAGTCAACAACTAGGAAATAAACAAGCCAACTGAAAAAAATGGGCAAAAGACCTGAGCAGAAACCTCATCTAATAAAATATACAGATGCTATAAAAGCACATGAGATGTTCATATGTCATTAGGAAATTGCAAATTAAAATGAGGTACCACTGCACAACTATTAGAATGGCCAAAATTCAAAACACTGACAACACCAAACGCTGGTGAGGATGTGGAGCAATAGGAACTCTCATTCAGTGCTGCGGGGAATGGAATGGTATAGCCACTTTGGAAGACAATTTGGTAGTGTCATAGAAAACCAAACATACTCTCAGCCTGGCCCGCATGGCTCAGTGGTGGAGCATCAACCTATGAACCAGGAGGCCATGGTTCGAGTCCTGGTCAGGGCACATGCCCAGGTTGCAGGCTTGATCCCCAGTAGGGGGTGTGCAGGAAGCAGCCGATCAATGATTCTCTCTCATCATTGATGTTTGTATCTCTCCCTCTCCCTTTCTCTCTGAAATCAATAAAAATATGTTTTTTAAAAAATTAAAAAATAAAACCTAACATACTCTTAGTATACCATCCAGCATCACACTCCTGCTATTTACCCAAGTGAGTTGAAAACTTATTTTCACACAAAAACCTGCACACATTGGAATGTTTACAACAGTTTTATTTATAATTGCCAAAACTTGTAAGCAACCTAAATGCCCTTCAGTAGGTCAATGAATAAATAAACTGATAAATTCATATAAGGAATACTATTCAGCACTAAAAATAAATTAGCTATTAAACCATGAAAAGACGAGGGAAGCTTAAATGCATGTTTCTAAGCGAAAGAAACCAACATATTTTATACATTCTATGATTCCAGTGATGTGACATTCTGGAAAAGTAAAACTATAGAGACAGTAAGAAGGTCAGTGGCTGCCAAGGGTTAGGGGGAGGCAGGGATGAACAGGTGCAGCACAGAGGATTTTAGGGCAGTGAAACTACTCTGTCTGATACTATAATGATGGATTCACGTCATTATACATTTGTCCAAACTCGTGCAATGTACAGCACCAACAGTGAACCCTAATGTAAATGGAGTAAGTGGAGTGATAATGACATGCCGGTGTAGGTTCATCGACTGTAACAAGTGTACCACTCTGGTGGGGATGTTGATGGTGGGGGAGGCTGTATGTGTGTGGGGCTGGGAGTATAAGAAGAAGTTTCTATGCCTTCCATTTAATTTTGCTGTGAACCTAAAACTGCTCTAAAACTTAGTCTGTCTCTCTCTCTCTCTCTCTCTCTCTCTCTCTCTCTCTCACACACACACACACACACACACACACACACACACACACACACCCCTCTTTCTGGAATGAAATCAGGCAGGATGGCCAGACCTCCTGCTGGCCTTGCATAGCTTGGTCACTGGCTTCGAGGGAGGGACTGCTCAGATACGGCCTCCCAGCACCCAACCCAGGCTTCAAGAGTCCCACGGAGCTGCGGAGCTGAAGATGCCCACAGAGCACAGGCAGAGGAGTGGGGATGAGGGGGATGGTGGGAGGGGGCTTTCTCAGAAAATACAGGCAAACGAGAAATCCACACAGCCTGGCCGTGGTGCTGACTCCATTAATTGATGTCTGAAAATCCAGATCCGGCATGTACCCCAGGCAACAAACAGCACCCTGTTCTAATTGCTCTGTCCTACTCCCCTTAGCAGCAGCTACACTTGATACTCAGTCCACTTTACCTGCACCTGCCCCCTAACCCCCCAACATCCCATTATTTCTTTTTATTGGGCAACAGAAAGGATGGGCATTGAGATCATTGCTAAGGGCAGCTTGTGTGCATAATTTAACCACTGGCACCCTCTGGTGTTGAAAATCTAGACTTGTCTGTCCTAACAAAACAATTAGCCTGGGTTGGCAGGTCAGCAAAATAGAAATTGTCTTTGAAGACTTCTTTTTTATTTTTAAAAACTGTTATTTTCTGGGCAAGCTGTGTGGTTGTCTTAATAGGTTAAAAAAATGCCAATGACATGTCAGTTAAAATGGATGACATGAGACCGACTTTGAAAGTGCTTTTTAAAAAAGTCTGGAAACAAGAGGGCAAAGCTGGCTGAGGCTGGGGAACTTGAGATGATTTGGGCAGCCACATGGGGCTCCTGGAGACAGAAGAGTGATGCTGGAGGCTGCAGACCAGTAAGAAAAAGTGGACGTGCCACTTGGAACCAAAAGAAACCTGTAATGTGGGCTGAACAAAGCACCCCAATGCCCGCCCCCGCCCCCCCCCCCCATCACTATTGCTGGGCTGCCACTCATCGGCCTAGGCTGCCCGTAAGGCTTCTCTTTCCAGGCTGCCTCTTGGTGTTCATTTTCAGCTGGTTTTGCATGATGACTGAGCTGGGAAGAAACATAGCAGCCTTCCTGGGACTCTTTTGAAAGTGAAATCATTATTCTACCACTACCCAATTTTTCAACACATATTCGTTGAGCTCCTACTATGCGCTGGGTGGTGCTTCAGCAGCAGCAGGGTCATCCTGGCCTTCATTCATTTTGGTTTCCATGTTTCCACCCTTTTCATAGCTGAGATTAAAGCTAGGATTGCAACGAGGTGGGTCAGCCTGCTGGGACTTCTTCCAAAGCAAGCAGACAAGGTTCTGAGAACAATGACAGCCACGCCTGAGGAGACGGGCAGGCCTATGGTGCCCGCAGAAGTGTCTTTGTGTTGGGGTGATTTGGCCCTTTGGGGTGGGCCACGGCAATGGTTTGATTTCACAACAGGTTATAGTCAGCCATGCCATTCTTGGAGATAGAGAATAAACAATTATTACCAGGAAATTGTCTAATTGTGCAAGGGAAGTTGGCAGTGACGGACTGCAGAGTCCTGGGCAGAAGACGAGAAAGGGAGGGTAGAGGCGTAGCTCCACCAGGTCACATGGGCTCCAGTTGTCACCAGATAGGGAATAGGGAGCCCTGATCACACTGGAAATGCCATTCAAAGATTTCCAGAGACTATGACTGGCCAGCTGCCTGCTACCCAGCATTGCTCAGATGAAAATGCTGGCTGAATCTCTGGCGACCTGCCATGCATGATGGCGGTCACCAAGTCTTTATTTATTTCTCTTAGACCCAGGCAAGAGGGGCCCATGCTGGCCTCTTCTGGTCATAAGCCTCTCCATAGGTAAGGGGTCTGCAGGGGCAGAAAGACTTGAGGTTGAAAAAGGATCAAAAGAGAGAAGAAAACAAGGGATGTGGGGACAGTGAAACTCCTCTGTGTGAGCTACTAGAAGGGTGGATACACATCATTATACATTTGCCAAAGCTGACTGCCCATCCATTGATCTCCAATGCAAACTGTGGACACTGCATGGTCATGATGTATCAATGTAGGTTCAGCAATTGTCATAAATGTACCACTCAGATGGGGATGTTGATGGTGGGGAGACCAGTGTATGTGGAGGCAGGGAGTATATGCAAAATCTCTGTACCTTCTGCTTCAAAGCTAGAACCGGTCTAAAAATAAAGTCTATTGAGAGGGGAGAGGAGAAGAGGGGAGGGGAGGGGAGGGGAGGGGAGGGGAGGGGAGGGGAGGGGAGGGGAGGGGAGGGGAGGGGAGGGGAGGGGAGGGTCACAGGAATAGGAAAGGAGCAAGGGGAAATGGCCTAGTCAGGATAACAGAAGAATAGGAGAGGGAAGATCTGTGAACTTTTGCTGGAGGCCCTACATTCTGAACAGCCTTTGCCTTCTAGTCTCCCTGTGGTCTGACTCCCTCACAGTCTTCTGGGCTCCGGGAAACAGGTACCCTTGCTCTAGGCAGCTTCATTCTCCCACTCTTTGCTTGAGAGTATTTCCTGCCAACAGAGCTGAATGCACCATCTCTGGGCCATGTCCTCTTACATGGTCATCCAGGGACCCACAGCCTAGCAACGACGTCCGGGTGTCTGGGTTGCTTTCTTAAAATATCAGTATTTATGAGATGATTGGATCTCCATCTGAATTCCCTAGATAGATCAATAATTAATGTATTTACTAAAACCCAGACATGGCCTCATCGGAGTCCCATTCAAAGCAGGCTCGGTGCTTCCCAGCAACTCTATTCAACTCTCCAAAAATTCAGCACTCCTCTGCTAAAAATATTCAAGATTACTGTCCATTCTCTTCTTATTCTTCCTTTGTCATAATGCCATTGAATGTTAGAAGGATGCCAGCAGGCTCTGTTTCTCTCAGGGCTGGGTGCTAGAATCCTAGAAAGGGAGCCAGGAATGTCTGGGAATCTCACACAGGTCACCAAATGGGCAACAGTCAGCAATTCCTCCTGTCCTGGGTCCAGTCCTCCTCAGTCTCCACCACGGCCATCTCCAGCCTTCGCCACCCTCCTCATGCCTTCCACACCCCTACTTCTCACCTCGATTTCAAAAAGGATCTACTTCAGAAAATAAGGGAACGCTCATCGCAACGCCCTCAACAGATTCAGGGCATCGATGAGCATTTTGCCCCCTCACTCCTCTTGGACTCCTATCCCAGACACAGCAAGCCTATCTGTACCCAGGCCGCCCCCTGAGGCATTCCCCCCATCTGGGAGGAGGCCCACCCCTCCTCTGCCCCTGATATAGCAATGGTCCCCTCTCCCTCCTGGCTCATTAATCTCTCCTGTCCCACCGTCTTTTCCCTAATTATACAAGACATTCTGAAAACGCTACACCCTCCATCCTCTATTCACCTCTGCATTTGGGCTCCATCTTCACCATCCCACTGAGACAGCTCCTGCTGAAGTCACTATGACCTCTTCGTTGTTCAATACAACCCCACATTGCACTCCCTGCCTTAAATAACCTCTTGGCACCACCAGTTGCTTCCTTCTTAATTGTTCAATGCTCTCTACTTTTTTGGCTTCCACAAGGCCATTTCTCCATACCTTTCCTCCTGCCTCTGAGGTCCTTCCCCCTGTGGCTTTTGCTGGCTCATCCTTCTTTCTCCAAACCCCAAGGTGCTAGCCTCTCTCTTCACACTCAAAGCACTTCTCCTGGGGGTGGCATCTACTCTATCGCTTTAACGACTACTTAGATATCGAAATGCTTGGTCTAAACTTCTCCCCCGGATTTAAATGAGAATGCCCAGAAGTTGGACAGCTCCATGTAAATTTCCCACAGGCACATTGAGGTAGCATGTTCCTAGCTCAACTCCACATACTGGCCTCCAGCTCTGTTGCCTCTCCTGTACTCCCTCTCTCAGCAATGATGTCGCTGTCCTCCCAGCTGGGCCGGGTCACCACACCCAATAAATTACTCCTCGGTGTCACTTAAGTTATTCGCCTCGTCTCTATTCTTCACTGAAGACATTGATTGCCTCATTTCCAATCCTGACAATTTCCCATTGAGATCCCTTTAATGACCAATTTGGTCATGCCTCAGTTTTCCTTCTTTATACGTTACTCTTTTTCTCATTTTTCCACAATGGGGATTTATTAATCATGTATTCAATACAACATTGCCTTTAAAGAACAGCCATGCAATATTCCTGCCTCATAGTTCATGGCTGTCCAACTCTGTGAGTGGACTGGACCAGCTTATGGAATTGGACACTCTACTTGGGCCCCCAGATGGTTCTCATGGTCCCATATTCTGTGCTATTACCCGTGTCACTTAGCATGCCCATCTGTGCAGAAGATAACTCACGAGCAGGTCAGCAGGAAATAGAGGAAAGTTCAAGAGTCAAAGCTCAAACCCCACTTGAGCTACCAAGCTGTGTAACAAGAACTAGTTACTTAGTCTCTGAGCTGCAGCTCCCTCCCCAGGGACATGGGAAACGGCACCCCCATCACGAGCTGATGAAGGATGAATACAGTGTCTTACGTGACAGCTTCTAGCACGGCTCCTTCTAAGAGTGGGCTCTGAACCACGGATTGTGACAGGAAAATATCTATCAATCATCTCAGTGCCTAACTCCAAAAATATTTGTTCCCTTCTGCTCCAATGTATCTTTTCCTTAAATTACTTCTATGCTTCTACAGGCTCATCTTGTCTCCCCAGCTTGTTAACTATCCTAAGAGGTGAGGGTGCGCTTTCCTCCCCACGGTCCCGGGTGGAGGTGGAGTTCCCTTGGCCAGTGTGGTGTCCGCACAGCGACTGCTTAACAAAATGGCACAGTAGTTAACGGGGCTTGACAAGAGCTTGTGCCCAGACCTCCCACCAAACCTAGAACTGGCTTTTGAGGCTATGAGAACAAACAAAGATTTTTAAAAAGAAGAGACAACAGGGGCCCGCGGGGGCAGGGGGTCGAGGGCAGGCACGGAGCTCCTTACCTTTACACTGCAGCCCCTGCCGCAATAGGCCCCAGAGCAGGGACCCACAGTGGTCGCAGAAGGTGGGGACCTTGTAGTTGTGGATACTGAACTTGTGGGGCATGTTGACGCTGAACCGCTGGGAGCCCACCTGCAGGGACGGCAAAACACAGGGTCACGGCCAAGCTCCTGTGCAGCCTGGAGAGCTAATCACTGGACCTTCTACAGAACTTTCCAGAAGGCATGGTCATTTCAGGTGGCAGGCCCTAGTGTGGCTCTGAAAGCTGCCCTGAGAAAGGAGGTGAAGAAAGCCTCTCTCCTGCCCCAGGGCCTTTGCTCCTGATGCCTTCAGCCCGTTTGCTGCCGCTCTGTGTGACTCTGAGAGTCACTCCTTTTGGAAATCAGATCACAGATCCATCTGATTATAAGCTGTTTCTGACCCCCAATTCTAATGGCCTGTGATGATGCAGTATTTATTTCACAGAGAATTAAAACACGGCTTTGAAATCAACTACCGTGAGTATAGATAACCCCTCTAGTATACTGACATTCAGTCTTCTCCCAAACGGTCAGTTAGGAGAAACCCAGCTTTGCTATTGAATTCTCTTGCTTCTTTACCATCAGCAACTTCCCTAATAGTCAATCTGACACTCGCCTGTAAGATGAAGAGACAACATAGTGCAGTGGTCAAGGGCTCAGGCTCTGGAGCAGACTCCTGGGTCTGACCGTGGCTCCTTCCTACACCAGCTGTGTGCCTTGAGGCAAGTTAACTTGACCTCTTGGCTTCTATTCTCTTTGTTGTAAATGAACATGATAACAACCATCACACTGAGGCTGTTATGGGGCCAGATGATAGATGATCAAGTGCTTACATCAGGGCACGGTCAGTTCCCAGCGAATGTCGGCTATTGTTGTTACTGAGGCTGCTTCCGCCTCCTGCATGTTTCTGGGGTTTGCTAATCCCACTCCATTCCCCCATCACCTCATAAAGATAAGCTCCTGCCCCTATGTTGACTCTCTCCCTCACTGTTTATGAGCGTGTGGGGCCACTGGCACGTCAGTTAGCCACTTCACTGTTCCCATGAGATAATGGCATAAAAGAATACATGTTTTCCTCATGGGCTTTAGCTCTGGGATCACACAGCTCTTGGCACAGTCTCCACAGACGTAAATCCGACTCTGGTCCACGTGCATTCTGCAGGCTGTGCCTCATGCCGGAAGGCGGTGGACAACTCCCCTCCTTTTTGATCAACACAAGGAAGAAAGCAATGGGATCTCGGAGAGATAAGGCTTTACTTGGGGACCGCGGAGGAGGTGGTAGAGGGCAGAGATGGCAGCGAAGAAAGCCCGGGACTTCAACGCTGCAAATATTTACCTCGTCGGGAGTTTCCTGTTTCTTTAATCCAGCACACTTCGTGATGATGAGCTCATGGCATCGCTTGTGGACCACGCAAGTGCACACTGCAAACAGCGAGACATGGGGAGGCTGAGCGACAAGTGGGGGAAGGAAGGTTCCACCCCATGATTTAATCGGGCTTTGGCGAAGGGATGAGGGGAGCCATGCCCCTTCCGTGACCGGGTCTTAGCGTAACACCCTACCCGAAGTCCTTTGAGCAGTGGTTTCAAAGCCCTCCGCCATCCCAGCCATCCCAGTTTCCCACATGCCCTGGGGAAGAATGGACCATTTATATACAAAGGGCTTCAGAGGTTTTCTCCAGTTCCAGGAGGACCCGTCAGGTTTCTTGCTTCTCTGTGCCCAGGCCAGGGAACCGTTTCCCTTCCACGCAGTCCGTCTATCAGAGGCAGGACAGCGTCTTGCTCATCTCAGGACTGCATCAGGGCTGGCTGGTGTGTTAGGAGGAACGCAGTGGGAGAATGCGTGTTTTGTGGTACAGAAGTTCTTAAGCTTCTGATCTGGTTGTGTCTTTACATGCCAAGCATAAACATTTCCATTCAACTGACTACTTCCACAGAAGTGGTCTGTAGCTCTGTCTTCAGTGCCACGGGGCATGTGGGCAGTGAGGGGCTGAAGAAGCCAGTAACTGCATACACAGCGATGCCCAAAAGGACCTGCCTAAGTCCCCAGGCATGAGACCCAAGCCAACCAGTGGCTCGGTCGGGAGATGGAATGGCCTCCCAGACCAAACCACAGAGAACCCTCCACATGACCACATCACGTGCCCACCCTTCAATTCTGGACCACTTAACCTTGCATTTGTAGTCAATTAACTGCAAACAGAAACTTCAATAACTTTGAGTGCGTTTTCAGTGTGTAAGAGCTAACAATTCCACAGCAGAGGCAAAAAAGAGAATCAGCCAGGACCATCGGGGATGCTGCATAAAACAGGCAGGGGAGGGAGCGTCCCCAGGGGATGAGAGAGTAAGGGAGCTGATGGGATACAGAGAACCTGGTGTGGTGCCCAGGGGGGACCTTCGAGGGGCCGCTAACTGACGCAGTGTCTCCCTAGGAAAGATGGGAGTGCTACTTGCAGACCGGCTCGACCCCTGGGGCCCCCAGAGATACATCTACTCTCACATGTGCATGGAGGAGCAATGGCCAGGCAGCGACAAAGTAAACAGGGTCCTGCTTCCCAAGACGGTGCAGGACTGGAAACTGTGGAGAGTTCAATGCCATCAAACCAAGCACACACCTCTCACGAACATTAGTAGCATTAGTGATCAGGATGGGCACATGGGCCCCCGGGGATTTAGTTCATACATCACCTCTTACCTTGACATTGGTATCCCTGCTTTCCTATGACACCCCTGGAAAGAAGAACACAACCCTGTAAGTAACATCACCAAGTACACCAAGCCACCGCCTGCTGGCCACCACCCACAAAGCACCATGCACACTTGGTGTACCTAGCCGTGCAATCTCCCTCCCACTCGCAGGCGGCCCTAAAACGACTCCCTCAGAGGCCACAGAGGGCAGCCCCAGAGCTGGCGAGGGGTGCAATGTTTGGTCAGTGAACAGACTTGGTTTCCTACACAAACACCGTCCCCGTGGGACCAACAGTGCTCGGAAGCCACAGACTCCAGTACTCCCTGCGGGCCTCGATAAGTCGCACGAGCCCGTCCTTGTGGGCAATCCTGCAGGCACTTCCCTGGTGTTCCAGAAGCCGGCAGGGATTACAGGTGAGTCTGTGGCCAGGACTGGGAGTTCAGTGTACCATTTGGGTGAAGGCCAACATTAGAAGTTCCTTTCATGGCCAGAAGAGTCTCTCCTGGGGCCAGTTTAGGGTCAGCATGGACACCAGCCAATCAACTTGGCCTGAGCCCTGACCTCAGGGCACCCACAACCACTGGTCAGGGAGCCCCCTGGAACTCCTGGCCTGGCAGAGGGAGCCAGAAGGCATTCAGGCTACACCTCAGGAAACCTGGAGCTCAGTGTGCTGGCCATGGGCTCAGAGGAGACCGGAATCTGTACGACACAGCTTTCAGAGCCTCCGTCCCTCCAAACATGCAATTCATAAA
Organism: Myotis myotis; assembly: GCF_014108235.1. Taxonomy (NCBI): domain Eukaryota; kingdom Metazoa; phylum Chordata; class Mammalia; order Chiroptera; family Vespertilionidae; genus Myotis; species Myotis myotis. The sequence goes on from NW_023416318.1 coordinate 31,116,062, forward strand.
CACGATACAGAGAACAGAGCTTGGAGGGCCCAGGCAGCCCTGGGAAGGAGGCTGTCTGTGGGTGGGAGCGGGGTGCTATTTCTGCCTCCGCTGGGTTGAGTCTTCTCTGAGCTGTGTCACCTCAGATCTCCATGCCCCTCCTCAGCAACAGGTTCTGGAACACCACGAGGATGAGAGGAGCCACTCCTGGACACCCCGTCCTCCAGAGTGCAATTCAAATGCTACCCGGCTGGGTTCCTGCTGCAATTTGGCCTCATTCACTCTTCCCCACCGGATCCAAGCACACTGGCAAGCTTCAGTCAGCTTCAAAGGCTCAGAGAGGTTGCCAGAAAGGCCGGTGGGGCTTCAGGAAAAGCATGAGCTTTCCGTTGTGCTCACCAGGGGTGGGATCCGGCCTCTGACACTTCCCAGCTGGAGGAGTGCAGGCTAGTCTTGCTTTGATTTCTGAGCCTCAATATTGTTGTTAGTGGGATGGGGTTCACAATACATAGCTCAGAGGATACCAGGAAGATTTAATTAAATATTTCCAGTGCCTGAGAGAGAATCTGGCACGGGGTAGGTAGTCACTAAGTCTCCCGCCAATCCCCAAGGCCAGTGCTCCTGATCCCTTTCCACCTCCCAAACAGGCCTACTACTTACCTATCTCTGCTTATCAAACTCCTAGTCATCATGAAAGGAGAAATGCCACCTCCTCCAAGAAGCCTTCCCTGAGTACTTCAGCCAATGCTACTCCCTCACTCTGAAGCCTCAGGATCCTAGCAGCACCAGTGTTACAACAGTTACTAAGAACTCTTTGTATTAGCAATATTGGCAGTTGAGTGTTTTTTAACTTTATTACAGAGAAATTCAAACATATACAAAAGTAAGGAGATGGACCCTCACGGGCCCATCACCCAGCTCCAACAGTGATCAATGCACGGCTGCTCCTGTTTCTTCTCTACCCTGAGCCCCTTCCCCCCTCCTCCCAGAGTTTTTAAAACAAATCCAAGATTCCTATCATTTTACTTGTAAATAATCCCGTTTGTCTCTCTAAGGATAAAGACTCTTTTTAAAGAAACCACAATCGCGGTACATTGTTGGTTATAAAATCTTCACTCCTTAAATGTGATACATGATATGATCCTAAGTACAAAGTCACCAGGAACCATAATGTCTTTCCATTCATTCTCCCAAGCACCAAACACTCACTTAGCTTTTTAGAAAAGTCTTCTGCAATTAAACAAAGAAGAAATAAAGCACACCAGCAATTTTTTCAGTTTGTAATCTCCCAATGTGTCGGCCCAGAGAAGGCATAACTAGAAGATCCCAGGAGAGAGGGCCTTACCAGATAAAATCCCTGCAGTGGGAGCAGTAGGTGGGCTGCCGAAGGTAGGTGGCCATGAACTTGTGGCCATTGACCTGGTGGACCCTGCGCCTGACGGCCCCTTGCCGCTTCCTGGGCCGCATGCGCTCCCTGAACACGCGCTCTTCATTGTCTTTAGGCGCTGGGGAAGGAAAAGAGCAGAAAGAGAACAGTCTGGGTTAGCACAGCTAGAAAGTGGCCTCCTATGGGACAGCTGCTCCATCCTCGGGTGCCTGAAAGTGGGAGGAGACATGGGGGGCCGCTGTCACTGGTGGAGGGATTCGGGGGTCTGAGGACCCTCAGTGCTCAGCTCCAGCGAGACCACATGGGATGGGAAGGCCCAAACTGTGCAGGTTCCCACACCAGCTGCACCCTGAGTATCCGTCCCAATCCCCAGTGGCTCCAGGCGTGGCTGATCCACTCCTCCCACAGCAGCTAGGTGTGGTAAGGGTGTGGGGTCAGAAGGCTCAGGGTTCAAATGTTACTGCAACTTCTGAGCAGTGTGACCGCAGACAGCCAGTGTTCCCTTGCCCAGGCCCTCCGTGGGCATGGCCCTCTGTACATGGGGGTGACAGTGCCCACCCATGGAGCCCTGTGGAGTCAGTGGTGTGACCTCCCTCTGCACCCAGCCACCTGGCTCAGAGAAGTAGCTGCCTAATAAATCTGACTGTTTTGCCTCTTGCCTCTTACCTAGGCTGGGACATGAAGAGCCTTTTCCCAAGGGTCAGAGGAGAGGGGAGTGTAACACTAGGAAAGCAGACAGTTTCTATGGTAGCCGCCTACAAGGCAGGAGCCCAATCATGCTGGCATCTTGTTCTCGGACTTCCAGCCTCCACAACTGGGAGAGAGAGATCGCTGCTGTTTAAGCCACCCAGTCATGGTCCCTTGTTAAGGCAGCTGCGCCGAGTAAAACACGGATGGCAATAGCTAGCGCTTATCAAAGACTTACTCTAGCAAAGCATGTTACATGTGTTACATGTGGTAACTCACTGCATCTCCACGATGACCCTACTTGAAGGGCACTGCTATTCACTGCATTTTGCAGGTGGTGCAAACTGAGGAATAGAAAGTGTAAGTGACCTGCTCCTGTTAGCACAGCACTGAAGTGGTGGAGCCCGGGTTCTAACCCCGAGAGCAGGGGAGAAGCCAGTGCCTCACTGTGCACATGCTGCTCAGAGGGACACCCCCTCTCCTTCCAGCCAGGACCGAAGCGCTCCTCAGAGTGGCTCTCATCACGGAAGAGAGCAGCCACCTGTGGCTTCTCCGAGGGCAGGGCAGGCAGGCTCTGGGCCCTGCCAGGCTCCTACCACTAGTTCTGGCCCTGGAAGGTCGCCCCCATGGCACAGCTTAAAATGCACTGGGAGGCTCTGTGTCCTCTAATACCCCAACCCCACTCATCCCACCGTAGCAGTGTCGATCCTGGGGGGAAGGCATCACCCTTCCTGAGCCTCTTTGAAACTAAGATGCCCTGCAGTGGAGATCACGTGTGCGAGCCAAAGGCTACCAAGGGCATCTTGTCAGTCCAGGGAGGGCAGGGATGGAGGGCAGTAAAACTGAGCGGGGAGAGGCAAGAGCGGCCGTGCATGTCCAGCAGGGCTCTTAGGGGAAGCAGCCTCCCAGCAAACAGGAGCGTTGTGGACCCGGAGCGCATCCTCGGGGATGCCCAGACAGGGATGACACAGGCTGGTCTGCTTGGCCCCTGCCTCCCGGCCCCCAGCCTGCCTGCCTTCCCTTTTCAACTGGTGCTTATGGTCTCAACAAGTCTGACACTGACCTCCTTCTGGGTGTGGAAAGCCACCCCCTCATACCCTGCCACAGCCTAGGGGCCGAGACCAGCTGCCCAAATTCTCACATGAAGACCTAGTTCTGTTTTCACAGAGACATTGACAGACGTGTGTGCACGCACGTACAGAAATGTGGCAATCATCACTCAATTGTGCAATCATAGGTGATTTTCATTTCTGCTTCATACTTTTCACTATATTTAGAATATTCTACTATTTTTATAAACTGGAAAATAAATGTGGTGATTTTAAAAAACACACAAATCTTTTCAGTAGCCCTTACTAGCCGCTAACCTGACCTACAAAAACAAACCAAAAAACCCAGTCCTGGCAGCTCAGGCCAGAGGATGGGAATTCTCTTTGTCAAAGGCATCCTTCCAATTCTTTCACAGAAGGATTTGCCAAGGAGTATATTTAAACAGTATATTTAAGATGCAATTTAATTTACAAATCCCACAAGTGTATTAGTCATTTGATCCTGGAAAATTGTATTTTCAGTTAAGATGGAGATGAGTGCAATCTAGTTTTGTCTAGGGAGCACTGCTGTTGGGGGGGGGGGGTTAATAGTCGTCCCCAAGGGCCTTACCTCTTAACTTTTTACAGAGATGACCAGCAACCTGTGCTTACATTGGTTTAATAGGTAAATACAGCAACCAACTAATTTAACTCCATTTGCCTTTAAAGACCTCTTGGAGAAGAGCGCTGACACCCGGATGGGGGGAGGAGGAAGGTGAGACAGGGAGCCAAGGATAAATCCTGCTAAGTCAGGGTCTGACTGGACTTCCCTACAGGGTTCTGTTGCTCCTGCCCACCCAGACTACTTCGTAAGTCAGGTCTTACGTCAAAGATGTGGGAAAACAGAAAGCTTCATGTTCCCAACAGGTCCCTGGCCACCCGCTGTGGGCAAAGCAGCAGGACAGGCAACAAAAAAGGGTGGGGGCCCTGGCTGTGAAAATACCCCCATACTGTATCCCTCTGCACAAGGCAGCCAAGGGTCTGGCCAGAGTACCTTTGTGCCCATCACCCCCACACACAGAAGGAGCAGCCTGATCATGTGAGGAGAGAAACCACAGGGTTCCCTGGCCTCCCAGCATGACTCTGCTGGGATCTGGAGTCACCCATAGAAATGGATCTCTTCAGACTTCCCACTGCTGTGAAGGGTCTCTATTAAAATGCAGCTCCCATTGGGTAGAGGTGTTGCATTATGTGTGCATGTGTGTGCACGCATGTGTGTGGGTGTGTGTGAGAGAGAGAGAAAGGAGAATTAGTAGTATGAATATGACATAATTGTGTGTGTGCATGTATAAGAGAGAGACAGAGAATTAATAGTAGCATGAATGTGACACAATCCTATATAATAAAAGCCTAATATGCTAAGTGTCCAGTAGTCTGTTTAACCAATCAAAGCGTAGTATGCTAATGATATGCTAAGGCTGCTCAACTGCTCCCTATGATGTGCACTAACCACCAGGGGGCAGATGCTCCAACTGGTAGGTAAGCTTGCTGCTGGGGTCCAGCCAATCAGGACTGAGCAAGACGGGCTGGACACACCCTGGAGCCCTCCTGCGGTCCCTCCCCAGCCCCAATCGTGCACCAGTGGGGTCCCTCAGCCTAGCCTGCGCCCTCTTGCAATCCGGAACTCGTAGGGGGATGTTGGAGAGCCAGTTTCAGCCCAATGGCAGAATGACAGGTCGCTATGATGCTCACTGGCCACCAGGGGGCACACGCTCAATGCAGGAGCTGCCCCCTGGTGGTCAGTGTGCTCCCACAGGGAGGGCACCGCTCAGCCAGAAGCCGGGCTCATGTCTGGCAAGGACAGACTGAACACATGAGGTCAAGGGCACCCTTAATTCAGTGCTCTCTGGTGCCTTTTGGGTTAGAAATACCCACTAGGGAATTTCTCATAGGCCTAGACTAATGCACCCCTGGATACCAGCACTTCCTTCCAGGGTCTAGGAAGAAGACTGCCAGATCCAGGCATCAACCTTGCCCAAGACCCTTCACCAGACTGACCAATGTGCATGACCTGCCACCCCTAAGCACCACTGTCATTCCTCACTGCAGGGCGGTCACCGACTTTTGATGTTCAGGCCCTAGCAAGTAAGTCTGCTCGGGGTCGTCTTTATTGTTTTTTACTTCCCTTTTTTGACTTCTTTCTGTCAGTATGGTTGAACTCAGTGTTAGGAGACTGTCTGCCCCAACTTGCATTATGTCCTCCAACAAGTCATTTAATCTCTTTGAGCCTCTGTCTTTTTATCTGTCAAGATGGGGTAATGTAATGGCTCTCCCTGAACCCCAAGCTGGTACACTTCTTTCTCTCTTCCTGGAGCAACATGACACCTCATTACTGAGGAAGAGTGAAACAGCCGCACCCCACTCTGCAAAACCTACTGATAGCCCTTGTTGTCCCCACCCTGCTGGGGCCCAGCTGCCTCCAGATGTTCCACATCTGCCACTGTGAGTAAAGCGGAGAGTCAGCATTCTCTCCCCCAACCCCAACCATGAGGGGCTTTAGAAAAACAGACTCCATCTCCAGATTTGGAAAACTATCAGGAAGCCTGGGCTGACTCAGCACTAGGCCAAACGGGGGAAGAAATGTGACTCGTTTGAGGAAAGGATGGGGACCTCCTCAGAAGGCTAACCCAAGCAAGTAATGAATCCAGTCCTCAAGGCAGGTCATTTCACATCATGAAGAAAACAATTCCATCACCCTGGTATTTTTGTCTAACTAGCTGTCAAACCTTGGATATTTTTCAGAAGCTGAAAAATAACAACTACCACTTGTGGGGCCCTTGCCATGTGCTGAATGCTATTCTAAGCATCTTACATCCATGAAGTGCTATTCCATACACATGAGGTACTGTTCCATACACAAGGTTCTGTTCCATATACATGAAGTCCTGTTCCATATACATGAGATACTGTTACATACTCATGAGCTCTTACTACATATACATGAGGCACGACTGCATGCCCATGAGGTGTTATTGCATATTCATGAGATATTATTAGATATACATGAGGTACTATTGCATACCCATGAGGTATTGTTACATATACATGAGATATGTAAGTAACTTATACGCATCCTCTAATGCTATGAGGTGGTATTACTCTCAACTTACAGACAAAGAAAATCAAAACTCCAAGAAGTTAAATAATGAATTTGGTGAAGGTCAGTCACACAGCCAACGAACAGTAGATGTCAGTTCCAGAATCCCCACCCTTGCCTCCCAAGGATGGTAGAGTAGCCTGGGTCCCACTTGTGCCTAACTCCATGTATGGAAGTCTCCTCCCACTGCCGTTCACCGGCTTCTCCACACGTCAGCCCCTGCTCTCATCTAGAGACTTAGAGGAAAGGCTAGAGGGGACTGACTGATACATGCGACACCCACACAATGGTATGTAATGCAGTGGTTACAAAAGCATATATGCTAAGTCCACCAAGAAACAATCATGGGAAAAGAAAACCAAGACATGTGTATAGCTTGTATTTGCATAAAAAAAGAGAAAAGGATAAATATACTCAAACAACATAAGCAAAAGTACACCTTGAGAATTTCTGAAGGGAATAAAATAATCTTCATCCAAAATGTTCATTATGTGGATACTGGATGCCAGGCACTGTTCAGGGCATAGACCCTTGGCCACCAGGATGGACCATGGCCATTCTCCCAATTATTAAGTCTCAGCTATTCTGGACTTGGTCCTTACTGGACAGCTTCCACCAAGAAAGCAAGGAATTACCCTGAAATTCCAGACAACAGTGATGGGAGGGAGGTGCTCCTGACAGGAGCCACACAGAAGCTCTCCCAGCAGCCTCTGAGGAGTTAACTTTCCCTCTCAACACTTCTCTGGTTTGATTGTATGGCTTTATTGGCATGCCCCTCCCCCACCCCCCACCCCCTACACACACACACAACACACACCAAGATCAATAAAAGGAAAAAATAAAAATAAATAAAACTAGGTGCTGAAAACCAAAGGAGCAGTGCATTTTATTTTGTATCTGCCACGAGGAAAACAGGCTCTAATAGGTTCATGTGAGATAAATGCTTCATGACAGTTTGAACTACTAAGTAAATATTTATGTGACGCCAAAGAATATGTTCCACATGTTGTACTCACACAATACATTAAAGAAAATTTCTGTTCAAAACAGGAAAGAGGAAACAGCAATGAACTCCCCAAGAGAGAGATCATGGATCTGTATCTTCCCAGCCTGAGAGCAGCGCCTGGAATCCACAGGTGGGATTCTCCATGCAACCCAATCAGAGGGCACTGGTGGCACTTCAGGCTCAGCAGCTCAGGTTTCATATAAACCATCCTCTTCTCGCTCTTCCTCGCGTTCTGAATGATCTATTCTGTGTTCATGACATTGCTAATGCTCTGTCCACTTATTAAAACAAGCGTGAACTGAGGAAAACACAGTGATGGCTGGACCATGGGATGATCACCCAGGAAGAGTCCAAGGGAGAAAGCAGAGGGCAACCCCCCAATCCCACCATGCACGCGTGGACACGGAGCACCACTGGAAAGCAGGGATTTCCTTAAGCAGGAAGTCGGCTTGCCTCCTCCCCATCTGTACTCATTCATTCCCTCCCTCCGGCCTCCATCCATTCAAAATTACATATGGGAGTCACTGAAACTTGACTGCATGCCTCTGGTGCCCAGGAAAATCACTACTTGCCAGAAGGAAATCACAAGCAAAACCCCTCCAGGCAGACCTGCTGAAAGCTGGAAGAGCATTCCCAGCCTGGGAAATCAGCCAAGTGGGGCACCAGCCAAGGGTGGGGCTGGAGTCCCTGCTGGTGCCAGTGATGGGTCTGCGATTCATACAACAGGAAACAAAGCTATTGCTGAATTCTTGGGCACCTGAGCCCTATGGAGCTTGTGTCTCTGAGGCCAGGTTCTGTCCATTGTTCAAGTTGCTAAAATGCTGTATTTCAAAACGCCTGCGGGAGAACAGTGATGGAAATCCCAGCGGGTGTCTGTCTACTCCCACATGCAGTCCGTGGTCCTGGGGAGCGGGGAGTGTCAATGCCAAGTGAGGCTTGGCACCCCCCTCAAATATATAACAAGCCTTTACAAAATTGTTTTCAATAAGCCCTGCAAGTGCAAGGACTCAAAAAGTTGGATAAAAACTCAGAGTTGTTCCTCTCCAAGGAAATCTTTAATAAAAGGCCGAAGATGTATATGATCTGAAGGGAAACCAGAGGATATCACAAGCCTTTTAATGCCACAGGCATCTGAGCCAAAAGGTTCATTTATTGAAAACTCACACCTCTCCAGTGCAGCTGACATCAGCCACTCCACATTATCCAGTCAGTGGCAGGCAGCGTTCAGGAAGATTCGAGCAGAGTGAGCTAAAACTCATACCCTCTAATGGCCCACCTAATCCGGACTCCAGACAGCTTCTCAAACAAAGTGCTAAATGATTTCCCCAAATACCACAACAAACAAACTTTTTCGTTTCCCCAAACGTCTTCTTTGCAAAGGTGGTTCTGAGTTCTCACTAATGTTTTAAAGTTAAAATTTAAAAGAAAGACCCTGGCCTGTCCCAGAGAGAGCTGCAGTCCTGAGCAGGTTCCCATGAGGCTGACCAGGTGGGTATTTCCTGTTACATTAGCTGGGAAAGGAGAATTTCAGGTAATCAGAAGATTATAAAAGAAGAAAATATAAGGCAATGAAAGAATGGCAAGACAAGGGGGATGAAGAAAGAAGATGCTTATTAAGTGACAAAGTCCAGGCTGGCAATTGGCTAAATGAACTCCACACCTTCTCAGGAAGCAGATGGATTTGTCTTTCATAACAGAACCTCCTCTCCCCAGTGCTTTGGTCCATACTGACCAAGAAGTGAGCTTGCCTTCCTTCCACCCTCCTTCCTAGTCACCCAAGCCCAGGTAGTTTCCAGACCAGGGTGCGTGTGTGTGTCCTACTCCCCCCACCCTACCCCCAATGCCGGCACCTCTCCCCAGCCAGGGCCACTGCAGTCTGGGAAACCTAATGAATTCCCAGTTATTGCTTCTGAGGTCCCCATCTCCTCTTAAGCTGTCTTCCATGGTGATATGAGAATTTTTGGGAAAGAACAGTCACCATGTGAGGAGAGTATGTTGATAACAGCTCTGCGAAACATCAAAGACGTCTGCTAAGTTTTGGATGGCGTAGCTAAAAACTCCCATACAGTGAACATGAAAACTTCCAAGGGCAAAGAGGGGAGGAAACTTAATTTTTCCATTCTGATGAACCTAAGAAAATATTCTGAGGCCACAGATTCTTAAGGAAGATGTAGTTAGCGTAGATTTTAGTGGCAATAAAGAACAAGTGGAGATCAAGTTCCCCAAATAAGTTATCTTTGTCCAGAGGGACAAAATGACTGGCCACTGGCCCTGCCTTGAATAAATCTCAACCAACTTCTTGCAGGTATATATTCTTAGTCACTAGGGCCCGGGAGAAGAAGCAGTTATGACTCAACATTACCTAGCTCTCATCCTATAACTTATTGCCTTGGGGCAGCCCAGGAGTTGTGTCTTTACATATAGAAGATGACACTTTCCTAACCCGGAAATCTGGTCCCTTCATACAGGGAAGTTACCTGCCTGCCCTTTAGGTTAGTCTTGGCTTGAGCAGTAACTGGGACTAGACAGAAAGGTTAAGCTGAAGTGAAGGTCTACCATCCAGTCTTCAGAGTCTCAAGAATCCCAGTGATGGATTAGCACTGTCCCTGGCCAAAGCACATTGCTTCAACATGTCAAACCTGTCAGCGAGTCTGCCTATTCCTACGAGGTCACGGGATGCCAAAGAAGAGAGAACTGAAGTCCATCTAGAGCAAGCATGTCAAATTCAAAGGCTAACACAGGCCAAATAAACAAGGCATGCGGCCTGCAAGCTGAGTTTGACATGCTTGATCTAGAGGAAAGAGACAGAAGGCAATTTTGGTTTCTGGGAGAAATAAGAAAGGGTTGAACAGGAGGTATGGTATCCAATCTCCATGATGACTCCTGCCTCCTGGTATCCTCCTTTGGGTGGGCCTTTCCTATAATAAATAGAGATGACCTGCTGGCTTGTGTAACCAGAACAATTGTGCAGAAATGACAGTGTAACTTCTGAGTCTGGGTCATAAAAGACACTGCGGTTTCCACCTTGCTCTCTGGGATCACTCACTCTGGAGAAAGCCAGCTCCCATGTACGAGGACACTCAAGCAGCTCTGTGAGAGATCCATCCGGTGGGAAACTGAGGCCTCCTGCCAATAGTCAACAGTGACTCGTGAGCCATGTGTGTTAGCCACGTTGGAATCGGATCCTCTGCCCCCAGGTGAGTCTTTTGTTGACCACAGCCCGGGTCAACATCCCAACTGCAAGCTCACGAGAGACCATGGGCCAGAACCATCCCGCTAAAGCTGTAGAATTCCTGATCAACATCAACTTGATGAGATAATACATATCCATTATTGTCTTAAGCTGCTAAATTTGGAGTAATCTGCTACACAACAATGGATATATAATTCAAGAGAAAATGGGTAAACCAAGCAGGAGAGATGTGGGGTAGACATTGGAAGCAGTTTTTAACTGTAAGGACTATACATTCCCTCAATAAATATTTACTGATTGCCTCCTGGGTGCTAGGTACTGTGCCTCTACTTTGTGTTACACATTAATCCTGCCGATGGAGAAAGAGAGAGGGGAAGAATAAATATTGACAGGACAGGTTATATTAGAATCCCAGCCACATGGCGAAAGTGAGGTAGGCTGACCTGGCTCCTGAGAGCTGGGAAATCAAAGATACTGGTGTCCTAAAAAAAATCAAAGTGATCCCTGTTGGTCTCGGCTCCACTGTGTTAGCTTTATCCCTTAAGCTTGAAGCTGTAACCCCTGTTAGAATGCAGATCCTCTGGGAGAGCCATTAGGAGTTCAGTGTGGATGAATTGCAGAACCTTTTTGGAGCAGTTGTACTGGGAAGATGGGAAAATTGTGGGGCATAAAGTGTTCGTAGGGCCTTCAGGGAGAATGGTGGCAGGAGATAAATTTTGGAAATGTTATAGTCAAAGGCTAATGGGTACTTGGCATATCTCAAGCAGAAGATAAAATCGGTTTTTTAAAAAATCTAATAATAAAAATAATAGGCACCATTTGCTGTATAACACGTGATGACAACGTATTTTCTAGACTTCTCCAAAGGATTCTACAAGGTGGGCATTATTATCTCCACTATACCAGTGGTCGGTAAACTGCGGCTCGCAAGCCACATGCGGATCTTTGGCCCCTTGAGTGTGGCTCTTCCACAAAATACCGACTTCTGCGCATGGGCCACGAAGCTTCAATCGCACTGTACGTGCGCGCCCGCACATGGTATTTTGTGGAAGAGCCACACTCAAGGGGCCAAAGAGCCACATGTGGCTCACGAGCCGCGGTTTGCCGACCACTGCACTATACGAACGAGGGGACGGGGGGCTAAGGAAACCTGAGTTACTTGCCCAAGGGTGCACAGTTATTAAGTGCAAGAGCCTGGTTTGGGACCAAGGCCCATCTGGCTCCAAAGTTCACAGTTTCCCCACACACAACACATGTTAAAGAACATGGGTAAACATTACTGTCCCCTTTTCATCTCATGTAGGAGCTGGAAAAAGCATGTAAGAAAATTTGAGTGTGGTGTTCATATTTCTCTCACAGGTGGTTTGTAGACTTTTTAAAAATTTCCTTCTTAAATGGTGTCAAAGAAAAAACGTTGAGGAAAAATTATTAACAGATTGGAAGGGGAGAGGCCAATTTCTTTCAAGTGAACATGGGGTTTGATGAGAAGTTCTGAAAGTTGTTTTGGAAACCAGACGGCTGGCAAAGTAACAGAAAACAAAAACTCAGAGACAACTCACTTTCCTACCACACTCCACATGCCAGGGAGCACGAGGGGGGACGAAAAGGGAGAGCAGAAAGACCAAAGCCCCTGCTTTCAGACCACGTACACTGATTCCAGTATTTTCCTGCTGAACGTAGAGAGGCAGGAGGAGATGTGAGGCAGCAAGCACAACTTTCACATAGCCAACCACCTCCTGGAACAAAAGTTTTCTCTCTGCGTGAGCCAAGCAAGGAAGAACGATTCAGATGAAAGTATTCCCTAATCCTGACCCACACCGTCGAGTGTCCGGCAGGAATGCATAGCCATAAAGGAAAAGTCTGGTCTCTTTCCCAGGTCAGTCCCCTCCTCAAGGCTAAGGTTACAAAGATGCAAGTTCAATAATGCTATTTTAAAAAAAAATGTTATCCTCTTTCTTCAAACAGCATTTAGCAAAGGTCCAGATCAAACCTAACTGGAAGCCCTGGCCAGTGTGGCTCATTCAGGAGGCTGCACCAAGTGGTCGCTGGTTGGATTCCTGGTCAGGGCACATGCTCAGGTTACAGGCTCAATCACCAGTAGGGGGCATTCAGGAGGAAGCCAATGTTTCTCGCCCTCTCCTTTCTACTCTCTCTCTCAAATCAATAAAAACATATTTTTAAAAAATATATATATGACTGGAAAATTAGAATTGAGAGGTTAAAAAAGTATGTGTGTGTATAAGGTATAAGAACTAAAACAAAGATATGACACTATATCTTTTGTTCTTTGAAACCAACTTCCTGGGAAAAAAGAGTGCAGTGTTGAAGAAGGCACCCTTCCTCTATTCTGGAGCTGCCCAAGCCTGGGCTAGCAGCCTGGTCCAAATGATCTGTGCAATGGAGAGTTCTCTGCTTGGGAAGAGCAGGACGATGATTTTCCTCTTGCCCTGGGGAAGCTTGGAGCCTTTTAAAAGCTTATGCCCTTATTTGCAGCTCGAGGGAATCCCAGTAGATTCCAGAGTGAGGATGACCTGAAACTTGACCACTCATTAACCAGAACTACTGGCTGATTCTCAACTGATCAGCCTGAAATGCATGCCCATTAGACCCCTGACTTGGCTCTATCTGAAGTTGATGTCTCGCTTGAAAACCTTCCTAGATATCAGAGTCGGCCTCTCGTTTCTCCAGGGGAAATCTCATTTCCTGTCGCAGTGTGATGGCTAAGGGAGTTCAGAAAAATATTTTAAAGGCTGAAAGGAAGGGGAAAAGAGGATCTTCTTTCTTTCAGACAGACAATGGCCACAATGTCTTATCAAATCTGAATTAGAACATAGAAGAACCTAGATCAAGCCCATTAACATAATTTCATCACCATTTTCTTCTAAACTACCTAAATTCTCTTTACCTCCTTAAAATAACAGTGATTCTCAAACTTCAGCATGCTTCGGAATTATTTGGAGGGCTTATTGAAACACACACCACCTGGCCAGTGTGACTCAGTGGTTGAGTATTGACCTATGAACCAGGAGGTCGAGGCTCATTCCCAGTCAGGGCACATGCCCGGGTTATGGGCTCAATCCCCGGTGTGGGATGTGCAAGAGGCAGTCGATCAATGATTTTCTCTCATCATTGATGTTTCTATCTCTCCCTCGCCCTTCCTCTCTGAAAGCAATAAAAATATATTTTTAAAAAAGAAAGAAAGAAACACACACTGCTGGGCCCTGTCCCCAGTGTTCCTTTCAGCGGGTTTGAGGAGTGGCTGAGAATTTCACATCTAACTAGTTTACAGGTAATGCCAATGTTGCTGGTCTGGGACCATAGTTTGAGAACTGTCTGCCAGCGGTGGATCACTGGTGGTCCGTGAGGTCCGAAAGGTTGGCGACCGCTGGTCTAGACCACATTAGCCACTTTACCTGAATCATCTAAAAGTGAGATACAGCCGAAACCGGTTTGGCTCAGTGGATAGAGCGTCGGCCTTCGGACTGAAGGGTCCCAGGTTCGATTCCGGTTGGGGCCATGTACCTGGGTTGTGGGCATATCCCCAGTGGGAGATGTGCAGGAGGCAGCTGATCGATGTTTCTAACTCTCTATCTCTCTCCCTTCCTCTCTGTAAAAAATCAATAAAATATATTTAAAAAAAAATAAAAGTGAGATACTTATGTATTCAAAAGCAACTAGGGCCCTGCACTGATGTAGAAAGCCAAAACGACCGTCACTCCCCCCATTACAACATAGCTCTGTGAGGGCCTCAGGAGGCCCTGCTCACTCACCCCAGGTGAGGGGGCTGCAGGCGGAACCCCTTCCTCCCCTCAGCAGCTCAGGTGGTCATTTGGGGTGTTCACCACCTGGGAAACGGGGGAGAAGCCCGCATGTATGATTCCCTTCTTCCTCTGTTCTCGCAGGGAGACACCTTGAGCCTCTCTCCCTGTATTACAACAGGAGCTTTAAAATACACAGAGACCATGGCCTCACCCTCAGAGATGCGATTAAATGGTCAGGGAGCAGCCCTCTAGGGGCATTTTCAGCTTCCCAGGTGATTTTAGCCAAAAGTCACTCGTGAATTTGTTCCAAAGAAAGTCTTTGTTCTCACTTTCTCTGCTGTGCATGTGGCCATGAGGACATCTTCACAGCCAGGGGGTTTTACTCCAAAAACCAAAAGAGCTAAAGAAAATGGCATTTCTTTATGCCTTCTTTTTCTTCTTCTTTTTTTCTTTTTAAAATATATTTTTATTCATTTCAGAGAGGAAGGGGGTGGGAGAGAGAGAGATAAACATCTCTATGATGAGAGAGAATCACTAACCGGCTGCCTCCTGCACGCCCCACAATGGGGATCAAGCCCACAACCCAGGCATGTGTCCTGACCAGGAATCAAACCATGACCTCCTGGTTCATAGGTCAATGCTCAACAACTGAGCCACGCCGGTTGGGCAGGTCTTATTTTTCTTATAGACAAAGTCACTAGATAAGACTGCAGGGGAAGGGTGGTGCCGCTTGTGTGACTTAGGTGAGTCCATTCACCCCCCTGAAAACTTGACTCTCTGTGCTTCTCCCACAGCAGCTGGTAAAATAGGATCAGCAGGTGTATGAAAAAGATTGGAACTAATATTGCATGGCAACACTAGTTCTCAGGGAGACTCATCTGGAGAGTAGGGACAGATGCCAGGCCCGGGCCCACCACAGACAACTCAATCACCGTCTCTGGGAGCAGAGCGCGGGCACTGGTGCTGCTGTCAGCTCACCAGGGGGTAATAATGTGCAGCCAGGGTTGAGAAGCGCTGATGGAAAGGGTGGGTGGTGGCGGTGCAAATAAAAATCAGGAGAGGCATGGAGGGACCACAGCACTGATGGACCCAGTGGCTTCTGACTCAGCAGTTGCCAGTGACATTGCAGTGTTTGAGTTCAGTGTTTTTGAGGCATGACTCAGAAATAGGTATTCCAGGGGAGGTATCCCCAGGAGGAGAGAAAGAAAGAAGGAAGGGGAGTGGGTATTCAGGGAGCGGAGGAGAGGACGAAAGAGGGGACGAGATGTTGAAAAACATGAAAAGTGCCCTTGACGGGGAGTCTGGTAACAGGATAAAATCTCGGTTCTGACACTAATCAGATATGTGAGCCCTGGGTAAGCCATTTCTCTTGCCTGGGTCTCAGCTGCCTGTGAGATAAAATGACAAGGGTGGCTGTGTGTTTTCAAGTCCTTCTGATCTGAGATTTTCCAGGTGTGTTCTGTCAAAACCACCAGAGTGTTAAATGGGCATTTGTCTGTGTCCTGTGACTCTGAGGGAGAAGCAGGGGCTTTGGAGCTGAGTATCTTCCAGGTAATCTCATGCAAATGCTAAACACTGAGAACTGGTCAAGGGCTTCTATGGAGCTATCAGTTATTTGAAATTTCATTATCACACACACCACTCAGTAATGTCAAAAGAGGCAGCTGGCTTGATCTTCCTATTTTTTTTTTTTAATTATTTTTATTGATTTCAGAGAGGAAGGGAGAAGGAGAGGGAGATAGAAACATCAATGATGAGAGAGAATCATTGATTGGCTGCCTCCTGCATGCCCCACACGAGGGATTGAGCCCACAACCCAGACATGTGCCCTGATTGGGAATTGAACCGTGACCTCCTGGTTCATAGGTCAACGCTCAACCACTGAGCCACGCTGGCTGGGTGACCTTTCCATCCATGAAATTAGTTTTGGGGGTGAACCTAGCGTACTCTGTAAAACAAATTCTCCTACTGTAATCTATAGTTTTCTTTGGCTACTGTGTTTTGTGTTTTCTTAGTTTATAAGCTCCTTGAAAACAGGGACAGCTTGTCTAACAGAACGTTGGTGTTGGGGGTCACGGCTTAAACAAAGCCCCTTCAGTGGTCTTCCTTTTCTACAAAGCTATGTTCTTGGAAAGCTGCCCATCAGTGGAACTGCCATCAATCAAACCCAATTTTAAATGCACATTAAATGCTATATAAAGAGCCGTGTGGTGAATGCTTTTGAAGAGTGCCTACATTTTGTGGGGAAATGCTAATAATTACACCTTAATTCAACTGTTTGGTAAGCCTAAAGTTTTAACATAACAATTTTGATGTAAAATAGAGGTTGTTTTGTGTTCCTTTAATTTGAAGTCTTAACAAGGGGTTCTGGGGCATATATTATAATACATTCTATAGTTTGTGCTCCTTCTGAATATGTTCGGCAAAAAGAGGGTGTTTCATTGGTTTAAACTTTAGCTGCTTATGTGTACTGAGCCACTTACATACACAGAACAGTGATGACCTGTGTGTGTTTACAAGGCCCAGGAGCCACATGGTGTCATGAAATGAGGATAATCACTGTGAGTTGGGGCCTAGGTTCTCCCGCTTATCACCATCTAGCTGTGTGTCCTTGGGTGAGTCCCTTTCCTTTCCTGGCTTCGGTTATCTGTGTGATGGAAATATTGGACTGTGTGGGGTTTACAGTTCCTTCTCTGCCTTCCATGGACAGAAATTAGGTGGAAAAGATATGAGAAGTCATGGACGTATAAGAGAGTCTATTGTAGACCAAGTAGCCATTGCTACCAAGTAGCCATTAGAAAAAACCATTCTTCAAAGTAGCCCTTGCTAATACTACAGCAAACACAGGAGCCATACTAAGCAGCCTCACACCGCTGGTCAGTAACACATTTTTCTGCCAACTTAGGCAAAAGAGTCTTCTAGCCAAATAGTGACATCATCACTTGGGCTACAGAAAGGTACGCCTCCAGGACCTCGTCTTCGCTCCCCTTTGGACAGGTGTTTCCGCTATACCCACTTTCCCCTGAAAATCCTGGGGAAAAGCTGAGCCAGCATGTTCCAAGGTTCTGACTCAGCTCATTTATAACCCATTTCATTTCCATAAAATTTAAATGAAAAATAGATTCAGGGGAAGTACACCAGAAAACAAATGGGAAGGCAGATAGGCCATGTGGCCTTATTGCATGGTTAGCCAAAGGTTGACCGAGTATGACTCACAGCCACCAATGATCTGAGCAAGGGTCTCGTGGGTCTGGAACCTACTGGTGGGCAAACTCCGGTCCCCTTGCTTGGTACTCAGCTAACATCTTAAACCCTGGGAGGGGCTCTGTCAGGTTCATAATCAATCTGGCCTTGCAGATGAGTATTAATGGCAGCCCTAGTCATTAATAAACATAAGATAACTTGTGCATGGAGATTTACTGAATCCACTCCATTTTTTTGGTTTATCATCACTGCCATCCACTGCTGGCCTCATATATAGGCATAAGTGGCCCTTCATGTGGTCTCACTGAAGAAGCTGGAGAAACCCCTCACCAAATGGTCTTCCCACCAGCACCCAACATTCTCCCATGAGCAAGGATTCTTGCCTCTCAAGAGGCTGCATTGAATAAAGGCAAAGAGCCCTGGCTTTGGGGTCACACACCTGGATTCTAACTCTGGCTCTTGCCAGCAGGACAGTTACACAGCCTCCCTTTTAGAGCTCTATAAGGATAATAGTACTACTAAAAGTGGAATTTGGAAAAGCACTGAGCACAGTGCCTGGCACATAGTACATGACAGAATGCACCTGACAGCTGCAGGGAGGTGTGGAAAGATATAAAATATGCCAAGACAGTATCATACATGACAGCTGTGGTTTCGGTTGTGGTGTGGCCCTCATAGGTCCTCCTCTAAGACTGAAATCTTCCCGGAACATGTCCTTGTCTTAGTGCATTCAGGTGTCCGTCAGTTCCCTGCCTCATGGGAGGAGCCCGTGGCAGCTGGAGGCTCAGGAAGGGGAGGCTGGAAGAACCATTACTGGAGAGAAGGGCACCGAGAGGCATGGCTGGGAACACAGAGACAAGTGTCTCTACGTAACTGAGGGCCTCCTCTGCACCCATCAAAATGGTTTGGGGCGTAGATGGAACGTACCCGCCCAAATGTCCAAGGACTTCTAAGTGAGGTCACTTGAGGGTCTTCTTTTTTTAACTGAGGATTAATTTACATAGATCTTAAGTGTGCACCCTGATGAGTTTTGACAAATCACTCCAACTCGAGCTGTCTTTTATGTACTGGCTCCAAGACTTTCATACGGAGCTCACACATCAGGACACCCACTTGGAAAGACACGGACCCTTCCCTGCAGGCCTGGAACCCGAGGCCATCCACAGAGTGCGGAACAAAGGTGGCACCAACAAGTCGGAATGGAGTGATGGGACTAGAGCAGTGAAGCAGAATGGAGAGGTGAACTGAGTCACCAGCTCAGTGATTCCATCCTAAAAGGCTGTGGTATTGCCCTAGCCGCTTGGCTCAGTAGATAGAGCGTTGGCCTGCAGACTGAAGGTTCAATTTTGGTCAGGGGCACATGCCCAGGTTGCAGGCTCAATCCCCAGTAGGGGGCGTGCAGGAGGCAGCCAATCAATGATTCTCTCTCAACATTGATGTTTCTATCTCTTTCCCTTCTCTCCTCCTCTCTGAAATTTATATATATTAGAAGGCTGTGGTATCCATGAATCTGGGCAAGAATCTGCATGGAATGGCCCTGTGGGAGTGTCACAGTGGTTGAGCACTGGAACTGACTCATGACACCCAGATTCTCTCCACACTTGACTCACCCATCACCCCATCCTCTGTTTCTTTTGTTTTATTTGGGGGTTTTTGTTGTTGTTGTTAATCCTCACCTGAGGATATTTTTCCATTGATTTTTAGAGAGAGTGGAAGGAAGGGGAAGAGACCGAGAGAGAAACATCGATGTGAGAGAAACATGGATTGGTTGCCTCCAGCACAAACCCTGATGGGGGCTGGAGATTAGGCTGCAATCAAGGTACATGCCCATGAATTCAGGACTTTTCAGTCCATGGGCCAACGCTCCATCCACTGAGGCAAACCCACTAGGGATCCCCACTCTCTGTTTTTGAGAAAACTACATCACAGCTCAGGGCCTCAGCCTCCAAACTTTGTAAAACCATGAGCGGACCAAGTGTTTTTCTGTGTTTTGTGTTTCTGTGTTTTTCTGGCTCCAGCAGCTTAATCCTCTGCTGGTGATCTGGACAGGGCCATTTCACTGCATGATGACTCCAAATTCCCCCTTGTTTACTTAACGCAGACACAGCCTCCCTTGCAGCTGTCTGGTGCGTCCTGCAAACTGGGACTCTTGACAAAGAGGACACAAGAAAGCAGGCAGGAGGGCTCGGTTTACGCCAAGATAGTGCAGCTCAGCATGTTTGTATATCCTGGTGTCTGGGGAGAACTCCGTATTCCTCTGTCCTCCTCAAAGGCATTTGGGACAGTGGAACTGGAAAACATTGAAGAATAAAATAAAAGAGATCTAGAAAGAAGACATTCTCATCTCTAATTCTGAAGACTTTGACTATAGGGAAACTAGTTCTCATCTTGTATGTCTAATTCTAACTAACCTACAAGGCCCAGTTCAAATGTCCCCTCCTCCTGGGGAGCCCTCCCAAGCCCTGGTAGAGGGGTTCATGGAGGACTCGTGTGGCCCTTTCCCTACACCCCTCTTTACGCACATGTCCCTGTACTATAATGATGTGTACACACCTCCTGTCTCCTGGCTGAGCTGGTTATGGTCCTTTTCATCTTTCATGGGCTAGTTAAGTGCTTTGTACATGGTAAAGTAAAACATCCTTTTTAAAAATGGAGAAACAGTGAATGAGTATTAGTCATGTTTATGGTAAACTGAATTATGTCCAAAGGAATTCACCTCCTACAAAGGAATTTACCTCCTACAATATTCAAAAGTAGGAAACTACTTAAAATGAGCTCTTAAATCTTCCTGAATCTTCACTGATGCATCCCGGCCCACAAGATGCAATTGTTCTCTTTGGCGAAGATGAGTTGTCAATTTAGAAAACGCTATAAAAGTTGAAAGATTATCTGGAATAAGTAATAATGTAAATAGTCGCACGCATTTGCGTAGCACTTTGAACTATTGTATAAAGAAAGGAAACACAGGGGCAGCTAACTCCTGTGGGGTGAGGGTGAGGGTGAGAGGACAGGGAGGGCAGGGAGGCCAGGCCGCTGTTTCTTCACTCCCGACAGCATCCTCTGCATATGGGGCAGTGCTTGTCTGTGAGCATGTGTGAGTTTACTTTATTTTTTTTAATATAGTTTATTGACTTCAGAGAGGAAGGAAGAGGGAGAGAAAGATAGAAGAGAATTATAGATCAGCTGCCTCCTGCATGCCCCCAACTAGGAATCAAGCCCGCAGCCTGGGCATGTGCCCTGACTGGGAATCGAACCATGACCTCCTGGTTCATAGGCTGGCACTTAACCACTGAGCCACACCAGCTGACTGTGGGTTTATTTCTTTTTTATGTTTTTATCTTCACCCGAGCATATTTTTCCATTGATTTTTAGAGAGAGTGAAAGAGAGAGGGAAAAACAGAAATATCAATGTGAGAGAAACACATCAATTGGTTGCTTCCTGCATGAGTTCCAACCAGGTCCCAGGCCAGAGAGGAGCCTACAACCAAGGTACATGCCCTTGACTGGAATCGAACCCAGGACCCTTTGGTCCACAGGCTGATGCTCTATCCACTGAGCCAAACTGGCTAGGGCTGGGTTTATTTTTTAAGTCATGTTTAATTAAAACTAAAGTTTACAGACACTTTTGGCACAGATACACTCCTTTAATTATGTGTGTATTGTAATACATACGATGCGTCATAATGCATTTTGTTGTTGAAAAAATGAAATCTCAAAGAGGTTAAATGACTTGCCCAAGAGTTAATTACAGAATCAATAAACAGTGTGCTTATGGAACAAAACACAGGGAGGAGGGAAATTGGTATTCCATACATGTCCTAATCCTTCCTGTGAGGTCATGAGGACCTCATCATGAGACCAATATAATTTACTGACTGCACACCCTGTGCCCGGGCCTGCTACTCCCTTCCCGGCAGCTCCAAGGAGCCTTCACATCAGGATGGCTGCACGTTCCTTCAGAAGGGACACACGTAAAATATACAAGGGGCTTGCTCACTGATGTCACCTAAATGGGTTCTAGAACAGAAATGTTGCCTATATGGTCATCTTTTGCTCACTGTACAGTGTGGAAGTCATCAACCAAATGATGTTACTATCCTGTTCCACATGTAAATTTTTTCCAGGCATCTCAGGCCGCACCCAGATAAGCACTGTCTTTGGCCAGAAATGTTTAATTGGAACTTAATAGCACAATGATTCGTATTGTCAACACTTAACAGGTAGAAATAGAATCAGTATCTTATAGGATCTGCCTCAGATAGACACAAGTAGTAAGGAAATATTTGTTTTTAATGTTGGGTTCCTACATATCTCTTTCTAAGCAAGAGTGCTCACACCCCTGGACCATGCCAGAGTGTCATGCCTCAAGGAGAAGCAATGAATTCAGAACAGCGATTAGGTTTGGCTTCCAGGAGTTTGCTTCGATAGCTCTTTGGAGAGACAGAGCCCACTCAGAACTTGCAGCTAATCGCAGCAGCTTCCTGCCCGAGTCTCCTGTTTTAATCCGTGTAAAAGAGCTAAAGCTCCCTAGCAACAAGGGTCTTTTATCCCAGTGAACAACCTCCCCATAATCAGTGGATTTATCACCTCTGCACCCAGGCTGTCATGTCATCATAAAACCCCAGGGCTCAAGTGCACCTTAGAGGTTATCTAGGTCAATAACTTTCCACCATGGAATCCCTCTAGGCTCCTCAGTGTATGCTCGAATAGCCACTATTCACTTCAAAATAAATGACTTGAGCTCGGCGGGTCCCTGGTCCCTCGACAGATGGAACTGCGCTGGCTGACTCTTCCCTTCCCCCTCCTTTTTAAGTTCAATTATCCATCCTTCAAGGCCCACCTGAAATCCTGATCCTACCCCAAAGTCCTCCCACTGACCCACTCCCTCCTGGCCCTCCTTCCTCTGAACTGCATAGTCCAGCACATCGTAAATTCCTCTCAGTGCCTGGATTGACACAGGTCTGTATTATCTCTCAATGCAAATACTAAGTGTCCGAAGGCTGGAGACCATGTCTTCTCCTCTCACCTACCCTCAGGTCACCTGGTCTACAAATGACTGCACTGTGTGTCCACACAATACATGCCACATGCTGACCTCCTGTGGCTCAGGTCTGATCCCGGCCATCAGAATGGGCTAAGTCAGTCAGCACGTGGCTACCAGTGCTCTCCAAGGGATCAACCATGTGACCACTTCCCCTCCCGATCTGGGGAGCATGTGGCCCTGCTTTGGGTTACCACACAAGTCATCTGTTTGGTTGGGAATAGGTGTCTATTAAGTTTTCAGTCATTGTAATTTATTATAGGCAAAAGGTGCAGGTACGATTGAGAGTGTGTAGTGTGTGTGTCTGTGAGTGTGAGAGTGGGAGTGTTTGTGTGAGGGTGGGAGTGAAGGTGGGTGTAGTGTGTGTGGAGTGATGTGTGTGTCAGTACAGCATGTGGGTGTGTGAGCATGTGTGAGTGTACAAAGGCATGCTGTGTGTACAGTATGTGTGAGTGCATGAGTGTGCATGCACAAGTGTCAGATATGCCCCAGACGCAGTGATCACCTTTGCTCTTGCTTGATTGACATGCTGTCTGCTTCTTCCATTCCTTGGACCTATTTGGAATGACTAAGCCAGAGGTCTTCAAATATTTTTGACCGAAAAGACCAGTAAAAACTTTTTGATTTGTAGGTTTATCTTTTTATCAATTATAAACTCTTACTACTAGCAATCCATATACTAAATATTAAAATGAAATCATATTCTTTCCTATGTAAGAAAATAAATACAAATGGAAGGTCTATTGCTTCTTTCCCACATCCCAGTAGCTGTACCCGGACTGACTCTGGAGGCTACTCCTCTGAACCACAAGGGCACCCCACTCCTAGACACACACATGCACCCTGCTTGCACATGAGGATAACCTCGAATTTGCATTGCTGATGCCAATTTCTAGGAGCCAATAAGTGAGGGACAAAAGGAAGAAGCTAGGAAGACACAGACATGAGCTCTAAAACATGAAATCAAGCCAGCAAGGAGACTCTCGGAGACTATATGGAGGTGGGGTATGTCCATCTGCCCTTGAATGTACCTGCTGGCAGTTCACAGCCAGCCCAGCATGGTGAGGGGCAGGGTCCCACCACATCTCAGAAATGACAGCAGATTCCCACAACAATTTACAAGCGTGCCTTCAAAGTGCATTAGCTAACAGCTGCTGGAATCACTTAAGGATAACATTTTTAACTCATTGCATTTTTTGTTAATGACATGGGAGTGAGAGTGTCTCTCTGAAAGCCTTAATAATCTAGTGAAAGAGCGCCCAGATTCTGCTCTGCAGGGGAGTGTGGTGTAAAATAGGGCAGGGCAGCCAAAAGGTCAGCTCCAAGGCCCGCCCACCTGACATGCGCAGGGCTGAGCAGGGAATGAAATGGCGAACCCTGAGGAAGGTGCTGGTGCGGGTTTTATACCAGCCTGTCTCTGGTCTGTCACTATTGGGGTGCAAGCAAGATAAACCCTTAAATGTTTAATTAATTGCCTGGCCAGTGTTGCTCAGTGGTTGAGTGTCAACCTATGAACCAGGAGGTCATGTGCGATTCCCGGTCAGGGCACATACCCGGGTTGCGGGCTCAATCCCCAGTGCAGGGCATGCAGGAGGTGGCCGATCGGTGATTCTCTCTCATCACTGATGTGCCTATCTCTCTCTCCCTTCTCCCTTCCTCTCTGAAATAAATTAAAAACATATTTTTTAAAAAAGATGTTTAGTAACATTTCACACTTGTACAAAATTTCTCTTTCCCCAAACATATCAATACCCATTATTTCACTGGAGACTCGCAGTGACTGTATGAATGAGGCTCAGAAGAGCACAATGTATAGAAAGAGGTCTGTGCTTGTGTTTTTACATTTTCCAGGAGGGGAAATAACTCAGAGTGACAGTCCTGCACCTCCTCCACCCTGGCACCTCTCCACCCTGGCACCTCCTCCACCCTGGCACCTCTCCACCCTGGCGAGGTTCTCTGAGCTGGATTTCACTGGGGTGGTGGGGTTGGATGAGGTTGGAGCCAGTGGGGAATTAGCCTACTGCGCTGGATTCCTGAGTGCTGACTCAGCCGCAGAACTGCAGGAGGGCAGAGAGCTAAAGGTGCCAGAGGGAGTTAGAACCAGGTGCCCACCACACCTGACTGGGTGAGAAGACCAGCCTCTGCCCTCAGCGGTTTAGAGTTAAAATATATCACAAATAGGGCCAACGTTTCTGAGATTTGTAAATGAGTGAGAAAGAAAACCGGCACAATTTTGCAAGTGTGTGCTTTCTCAGTTTAAGCAAATCTGTATGTCTGTACTTTTTGTTCTGAAAGTTGCTGAATAAGGCATGATACTGGTTACGGTCAACTATTCAGGAAAAGGCAACATTTAGGCAAAAGAGAAGGGGTCCATAAGGTAGGAAAGAAGGCAAATTGGAGGCCAGAAAAAGTCTGCTAACTGAATAAACAGCTGCCACAGGGGACAGGCAGGGGTGAGAAGGGGGGGCAATCAATGCTGAAGGGGCCCCAAAGGTCAGTCAAGGAAGCAAGGTGGGAAGTTCAGGGACATTTGCAGAGTAGGTTGGGAGGGGGCAGGGTCTGATTTGCCCAAGAGAGTCCTAGATTTTGCCTGTTTTCCCAAAATAATTATGAATAGTGCTCCCTTCCCCTGTCCCTCGTGTCCTCTCTTGCAGGGTTAACTACATGCCACCCTCGTCTCAAAGCCCACAAGAGGCACTGAGTTGCTAGACAGCACTTCCTTCAGCCGCGCCAGGTACACTGGCTTCTACATTTGTAAAACTCCCCCAGGGGCTACACATCGCCCCTCGGCCTGCCCTGAGGAGGGCGCGCTCCTGTTTCCTCCTGAGTGGATAGTTAGGGGGGGAGTTACAGCTCTTTGATTCTGCGCCCACACTGGCTCTTAAGAACACGAGAGAAATGGAGCAGGGTAGAGAGAAGAGGTGGTAGGGAAGAGGGACAACCGAGATTCGGGGGCTGGGCCCTCTAAGTGACACTACCGGTGAGGAAAGCAGAGCTCACCCTCCCTGTAGAGAAGCCAGTGAGTAGGGTGAGAGGACCTGGTACATGGAGACCTGTGTTCTGCTCCCAGACCCCGAGGCTCCCTTCAGAGCCTCAGTTTTCTCATCTCTAAAATAAGGGATAATATCATCTGCCTTCCAGAGTTAGTGTGACCTAGAATGCAATCATTATAAACTATCAGGCACATAGTAGGCACTTAATAACAGTAACTGTGATTGGAATGATGATGGATACCTAAGGAATTTTCTTAAAACCAAGCCACCTAAAATAGGGGACCCACCAGGTTTTACCCCCACCCCATTACACTGTGGCTTAGGTCACCCTCAGGCAGAGAAACACAGGAGGTCACTGGGGCATTCTGTGGGGGACTTCCGGGGTGGGCCAAGGGATATGGCTATGGCTGCAGCACCAATGCATCTGCTATAACCCCCCGATCAGGTATTCTTACTTAAGTACAATTATAAAACTACACACAAAGGAAACATTTTAAAGGAGTAGATAAAAAATATATGGATGGATATCAATTGTTTTCTTCCCAAAGGGGGTTACCCTGCTCATCCCCTAGGGAGCACATCTCCTCTCTCATCTCACTGCCTGTAGGGCCTATAGTAGAGGTCCAAGCACCTGTGGAGTTCAAAATGCAAGCACTGGCAGCCCCGCATCCACACCAGACCCTGGTCTCCAAGCTGGAGATTCAATGCACAGCCCTAGCAGGTGTTCGGCAAACACCTGCTGGTTGTAGCCTGCAAGTGTGAGCGGGACAGGCAGAGGGACAGCGCTTGTCTTTGCCCCTTTAAATGGAAACACACACCTGTGAGAGGCTGTGGGTTGGAGGACGTCTCCCAAAACTGGGAGGGGGCATACCCTACACCCACAGAAAATCCGTGGGCCCCCAAACCACGCCTCACAACTGAAGTGGAATGAGGCCTTAGGATGCTTCATGGTTAAGAAATAATAACAATAAAAATTAAATTTTAAAAAAGAAATAACAGCAATAAGCAATCAAAAATCATGCAAAATATCTGCTTTTTACTGGGTGGGTGCCGGGGCTGCAGGCTGCGTTCTCTAACCTTGGTGTAAGAAAAACCTTGCTGCGTCTTCTAAAGGCGGCCACACGGGGGCGTGCGAGTCAACGCCTTGGAGCTGGGCTTCCGGGGCCTTTGCTCAGTAAAGGGAGAAAAAGCATTGGAGGAGGAGGACTAACCCACCTGACCCACCCCGAGCAGAGGCACTGCTGGATGATTCCTGGCTTGGGCCGCTGCCACCAAGGCAGTGACTCAGGCTGATCTGCCTCCTGTGTTTCAAAACTATGTGGGTGCCGGCCCAAAAGGTTTCCCCCTCACTTTCTAAGCACTTTCCCAGCACCATGGCCTGGGGCACTGGTTGCTGTTGCTACACCAGGGGAGGGGAAACAGGGAGGAGTGGAGGCCCATTGACTGAATGAACGCAATTTACAAAGAAAACAGCCTCCTAACCCGCCACCTGGGGAGCAACTGAATACCCCCAAAGGAGGCCCTGGGAGGAGGCAGGCTGGCGTGGGGTAACAGCCTTTCTCCAGTGTCACCATCCTGTCCCTGGCAGGAAAGGCATGCTCAGTCTCCCTGCCTCTCAGCTTCAGTCAAGAATCCAGCCTGAGATGCAGGGCACAGGCTGGCTCCCCAAGAGAGCAGCGCTGAGCTTCTGGAACAGCCTGTCTCCCACACCCTCGGGCTGCACCTGCACCACCACAAATACACATGTCCACACCCAGGGGACGGACACGGCCCAAACACCCATCATCACCAGGCACGCAGGCAAGGTGCAGGAAAGTTGGGTGTCGGCTCCAGGGCCCAGGTGGGCCCCCCTTAAAGATCGGGATGGATCCCAATAGCACTGATCCGGCAGATACATTAGGACGGCGGTTCTCAACCTGTGGGTCGCGACCCCTTTGGCGGTCGAATGACCCTTTCACAGGGGTTGCCTAAGACCATCCTGCATATCAGATATTTACATTACGATTCATAACAGTAGCAACATTACAGTTATGAAGTAGCAACGAAAATAATTTTATGGTTGGGTCACAACATGAGGGACTGTATTTAAAGGGCCAGAAGGTTGAGACCACTGCATTAGAAGGTGATTTAAATCACCAAACTCTACCACAGAAGAATTCAGTAGGCTGTGATTTTTTTTTGGGGGGGGGGGGGATTTTAGAAATGAAAAACATTTTTATTTTAAACATAGAGCAGAATGCAAATTTTGAAGTATTAATATTATTATTTTAAAAAATAACACAAAACAGTACTTCAAAGAAGTTTCTAGCTTGAGGACAGCTGGCTGGGGGAGAGAGAAAGAGAGACTGTGTGTGTGGGGGGGGGGGAGGAGTTAATTTTACTCTGCCCTTTTATTTGTGATGAATAAACAGTGCTTACTTAATAAAATGTCAATTCAAACAGAGAGTCATACAAAAATTAGATAGGTACACTTGGAACATTTTAACATCATACATTCCAACTTAAAACATTTATCTGAAGACAAATATATATACCCCTGGGCCAGTAACACAAGGCCAAGGTCTTGTCGTTGTGCACTCTCTCTCATAAGTAATGGATTACCTCTGCTCTCTAATTTACATTTCTCTACAGTGGAGAAAACACAGAGATATTTATGAAACAATCCCAATTCAGAATCTTTTGAAAGCTTTATTATCTAACCCTCCCCCGGGATTTTGTTTTTTCTCTCATATGGAATTCAACAGCGATTTTGTTAGCACCTCATCTTCACTGACTCTTTCCAACACATTTGACTTAGTTTTTCTAGAATGTTTTTCATGCTCATGAGACTGAATCAAAATTATGTAATTACAAATAAGAACAGTAAACACACGTGACTTTTGACAAATACTAGTACACAACCACAGCGACTGGGACAGAAGTGCACGGTGTTCCGGGGAGCCGGCTGCTGCGCTGTAACTGAGAGCTTTCAAGTGCACCTTGGGCATCAGGCAGAGGGAATAGGAGACAGAGTTAACATAGCAAGTCTGTAAAGCAGAGTCAGGTTAGAAAATATCTCCTAAACTTTGGTGGGAATGCCTGGAAAGTCAGACTCAACTTTTATAACACGGCCCAATTTATTATGTATACTTTACATGCAACGCTTTAGAAAAACAAATATGAAGCTCGAGCAAGGAGCACCTACACCCACATCACCTGACCTGTTACAACTGGCCCACATTAACCTGGTTTCACTGCAGTCCTGCTCAATCCTAGGATTGGAGTGCAAGCACCCAGTTTACCTAGGATAAAAAAATGACTCCCAATTGGACAGGCAGTCACATTAGGTGAAAGGTAAAATGATCAAGCTTTTGGAAGAAAAGGTTGCTGAAAATCCTCATGGTCTTCAGGTGGGCAGCATTTTTTTCATTAGAACACATAAAATGCCAACTATAAACAAATGATGGGACTAAATGTGACTACATTCATTAAGAATTTCTATTTGTATCCAAATGTGTTCTTAAGGAGTGAAAGGCAAGCCACAGATTTAGAAGGTACTTGCAATTCATATATTCAACAAAGACTCATATCTGGACTATCAAAGATGTCCTAAAATCAATAAGAAAAAGGCAGACAATCCAATAGAAAATTGGGCAAAAGACTTAAGCAGACACTTCTAAAAAAAGACATCCAAATAGCCAATGGTCATATAAAAGGTGCTCAAGGGAAATGCAAAGTTATCAGACAAATGCAAATTAAAAGTGAAGGATGCATGGAGAGATTGTGGTATATACATACAATGGAATATTATTCAGCCTTGAAAAGGAAGGAAATTCTGTTGCCTGCTACAACATGGGGAGACTTGAATAGGTTATTGTAAGGGAAATAAGCCAGTCACAAAAGGGCAAATACTTCTTGTATGAGGCATTTGGAGTAGTCAAATTCATAGAGACAGAAAGTAGAATGATGGCTGCCAGGGCTGAGGGCAGGGATTGGAAATGGGGCATTTGTGTTGAATGGATACAGAGCTGCATTTTGGAAAAATGAAACATACTCTGGAGATAGGTGGAGGTGATGATTGCACAGCAGTGTGAATGTACTTAATGCCAATTAAAAATGGTATATTTTAATTCTGTGTATATTTTACCACAATAGGAAAAAAATTACACTGAAACACACCCACCAGAACAGCTGAGAGTGGAAAAGAGATGAACAAACGATACCGACTTTTGGCAGGTTGTGGAGCATCTGGAACTCCGCCCCACTGGTGGTGGAAGTGTGAGTCAGTACGGCCATTCTGGAACACTACCCACTAAAGCTGAACAGCTGCAACATCATGACTCAGCAATCCTGTTCCCAGACATGCATGCAACGCCCATGCGTGCATTTGCTCACCAGAAGACGTGACTACAATGTTCACGGCAGCATTATTTGTACGAGCCCTACACCGGAAACAACCACACATCCATCGAGAGAAGGGATACATATAATCCCACAATGGGCCATTCTATAGCAATGAAAACGAGCAATCCACACGCAGAGGCAAGGGCCAATCTCATAAACATAATGTTGAATGAAAAAAACCAGATGCAAAAGAGTACATAACACATGACTCCATTTATCTAATGTTCAAAACCAAGTAAAATTATTCTTTGCTCCTATAAGTGACAAGACAATAGCATGGAGGGGGGATGATCCAGTTATAGTTCATCTGAATGCTAAGCACATGGTGTATTCACTTTGTACACTTATAGACTCTGCATCATTCTATGTATATGGCATTTTAATTTTTAAAAGTTGACAGAAAAGAACAAGATCAGTCATGTGCAGCACTGCATATAATGAGGTACTCAATTATGGAATATTTAAGACACAAGAGTGTGGACAACGTAAGCTGTAATGGAACACTGGTGAAGCGATATAATGGATGCAGTTCCATCTAGAATGTAATTCACCATCAGAGAGTCGTTGGGAGTGGGGAAAATTTAGGTCAAGGAGCTGATGGCACCAGAAGGTGTTGTTGGAGCATTTACTACCTCTGTCATTCATCTTGGCATCTAATCACATGGCACCTTGTCTTGATATTTAACTGTCTGATGAGTGTTTCTCTGAAAGCAGGGACCCTGTTGATACTCCTGTAGTATAAATCAGAACTAGCACAGGGCATGTCATAAGACTCAAATTACACACACACACACCAATATAGCATAATAGTAGAATTATATGACAATGCTATAATACATTAAGTGTGTTATCATCTAATGCAAGGATTTAGAAATATCAAAATATCTATCCATGGGCAACATTATAATAAACAAGGAGCTTGGGTTTTGAAGCATGACAAAGGCTTGTGCAAGTCATACAATGTCCTGGCCTCTGCTGAGCAACCTTAAAATGAGGCTATCAGTGACCTCATAGGATTGGTGTGAGGATGAAATAAATAATGAGATAATACTGAGGAAATGGGGGGGGGGGTGCCTCAGGGCACAATAACGTGGCCAGCAGCGCACAGCAGTGGCAAGTATCGTAGTCGTCTTCTCCTAAACCCCGTGTACACCCTGGCCCCAAGGAGAAGAGAAGGCAGGAAGCAGGATCTGGATACTTCTCTATGCTTCATCTCAAGTCTTTCTGAAGCCAGCTCATGCTTTTATGATCTGTCACTAGGAATCCCTTTTGTAGCCACAAGTTGTTTGTGAGTGTCTTTTTTTTTTTCATGAGCCAGATTCCTCTTCTTTATTAACTTCATAACTCAAGTCTTGGTTAAGTTCCATAACTCATGAATAACTTGATACCCCAGTTAGGGCAAGGATTAGTTATAAATCATTACACATTTCTAAGTACAAATATATACTCGATGTTACTTAACTGTTACAGGCCTCTTCCCCAGGTCTCTCTCCAATCAAATCCCATTCCTTTCTCTAACTCAGTGGTCGGCAAACTGCGGCTCGCGAGCCACATGCGGCTCTCTGGCCCCTTGAGTGTGGCTCTTCCTAAGCCTTAGGAGTACCCTAATTAAGTTAATAACAATGTACCTACCTATATAGTTTAAGTTTAAAAAAATTTGGCTCTCAAAAGAAATTTCAATCGTTGTGCTGTTGATATTTGGCTCTGTTGACTAATCAGTTTGCTGACCACTGCTCTAACTCAACACCTAATGCGAGCCTCCTCCTGCTGGAGGGGGCAGATGCTGGGAGCTCTCAACCCTGCTGTGATTCTCAGAGGTGACACTGTGGGTGTCAGATGAGGTGTCCACAGATTGAGATCCAGGTCAATTTCTGCCATGCTCTGCCTGTGAGATGCGGGGCCACTGACCTCCCCACTTTAAGCTTTGCTCTCTCATCTGAAAAGTGAAAAACTGAATGCTCTGCTTTCTTCATACTTTAGATCAGTTCAGGTCCCCTCGGTGTAGACTAAAACCGGCAGCTTCAGCACACAAGCAAGCACACTGGACTTTCTCTTGGCCTCTGAGGAGGGCCTGAACCCCAAGCCACAGGAAGAGCAAAGCAGAACGGCCCAGGACACCCCTGCAATGGCCAGTTGTGGAGCTGCCCTCTCGTCCCTGCGACTCAGGTCCCCGCAGCCACAGATTGTGAGTCAGGCAAAGACATACAAACAACAGGTGCACTAAGTGGCTTCTAGGTGGACTAAATCATGTGAGGGTGATGGTGACATATATATATTCCGAACCATGAGGCAACAGTTAGTTATGGAATACTGTTTCCTCATTTTTAAACTGATCAGTACATAGAGTCCTGGCTGGTGTGGCTCAGTTGGTTGAGCATCATCCCATGCACTGAAAGGTTGCCAGTTTGATTCCCAGTTAAGAGACATACCCAACTTGTGGGTTTGATCCCTGGTTGGGATGCTTTTAGGAGGCAATTGATTGATGTTTCTCTCTCAAATTGATGTTTTTCTCTTTCTCTCTTCTTCTCCCTTCCTCTCTCTCTAAAATCAATACAAACATATTTTAGCAAAAAAATAAACTGATCAGGAGTACCAGGTCATCTCCAAATCTCTTATAAACCATGTGCTTTCCAAACACTGAAGCTAGCCTAACTCTATTTCTAATTCCCTCCATGACATCTTGTTCAGCTATCTTTAGAAGCCCCATGTCCTCATTGTGGGGTGTCACAGGAACAGTAATCAGGTGACTGATAAGCCGGACGGATGTGCCACAGGAGACCAGCATCAGCCCTGAATAATGAGCAGGTTCATCTCCCACACTGTATTTTCCAGAAACCATAACATGTTCCCTTTGGTTTGTTTATTCACAGAGTCACAGAGTGACTCACTTTTTCAAGAATTTGGTGCTCACCATAGACCAGGCATTATGCTTCGCATTGGGTTATACCGAGGCTCACGCGCTGTAGGAAATGCAGACCCTCTTTCAACCCTAATCACACACAGTATGGCATGATAAGGGAGGACTGAGCATGTTGTAGGCAGCGGGGAAGAAGCCAGGAGAAGAGCGAAGAAAGATGCAAGAGGAGAGTACATAACTGATGGAGTAAGGTCCTGGGGTTAGGATGGGCAGGGGAGATGGAGCCGGAAGAAGACAGTATTCCCTCCAGTTTTTTAGAAAAATCCCTAAAGTTAAATAATTTTGAACCCTTAGATAATCTGAGTCTTCCAAGTGTTTGAATTTGGGAAGAGTCAGAAGTGGGAGCTTTCTTTACCATCCTGACCTCTGGCCAGGCCCCTAGATGCCATCTCATTCTGTCTTAAGGGGCAGCAGATGTCTGCATCTTTTCTTTGATTCTCCCTTAGCCTTGGTTTCTGCTGCCCAAACTCAGTCCCATGGGAGGATGAGTGGGAACTGAACATAGTTAAATCGCTACAAAATGGAGAGTATGCACAAGAGTAAAATTATTTATACATGGGCATCTTCCGCTGGGAGAAATCGCTTCCCTGTCACTCTTTTATAACTCAGACTAAGGCTTAAGCACAACTCATTTTTCGCTTTTCCATTCCAATTAGCTGCATATTTTTAGCACGTGTTATATAAGGCTCATCTGCCCAAATTTGTTGGCTTGGGGCCTTTCCTTCCTTTCATTTCAGTGGTAGATTGACCCACGTGGTGGGATGACAAGTCTGTAAATAGCCTGCCGGAGGAGGGAGGGGGAAGGGAGCTCTGGAGATGAAGTGGGGGTTTGTATTTGGTATGCCAGAGCTAAATCCATCCCTTCTAAAAGAGGAAAGCAGAAAGAACGCACCATTCCAAACGGAACTGCACCACGTTAGGAAAGGGCTGCTCCACCTACAACAAGCATGGGAAGGCAAGAAACAACTCAGGCAGGTGGAGCTGAGCGCCCACAGAGAGACTCCCAGACACCACTGAGAGGGGCGCGGAGGTGGCCAACCTCAGGTACAAATGCTCCAGGGGCTCCACAGCTGCAGACCTGTCTACTGCTGGCTTGTGCATTCACTCTGCGGGTTGCAGGCCATTCTAGGATCATCAGCACTGTCAATGGCAGGCAGTAAAAAGCAGGAAGTGGGAATGAGAAAACCTCACCCTAGCCCAGCCGTGGGCAAACTACGGCCCTCGGGCCAGATCGGCCCGTTCGGCTGTTCTATCCGGCCCGCGGAGCCGAAAGAGCAGAGCGGAGGGTTCTCTTGCTCTCCCCTCCGCTCCTTCACCAGCAGCAGTGTTAACATGGCAACGTCGGGAAACATGGCTGCAGCTCCTTCTTCTGAGTCCAGTTTAAGAACCCATTGTGGCCCTCGAGTCAAAAGTTTGCCTGCCTAGGCCCATCCCTGTCATCAACTCCTGTTGTTCTAGGGAACGTCTTTCACCTCTCTCAGGATCAGCATCCCTATGTTAAAACTATCATCACTTCCATATACAGGGTTGCACAAGGACTAAAATGAACAATGAATGTGTCCAGAAAGAAGAATGTTGCATTCAAATGTAAAGCATTATTGTTATGAGTCTGAACCATAATCAATGATTACATCCCCCCCCCCCGCCCCCACCACCACTACCACCAAGTAAAATCTATAGAAAGCACTGGAAGCCACCTCCTCTCCAAGGTCACAGCATGGAACAAGTTGCTCTAGAACAGGGGTGGGCAAACTTTTTGACTCGAGGGCCCTAATGGGTTCTTAAACTGGACCGGAGGGCCGGAACAAAAGCATGGATGGAGTGTTTGTGTGAACTAATATAAATTCAAAGTAAACATCATTACATAAAAGGGTACGATCTTTTTTTTTTTTAGTTTTATTCATTTCAAAGGGGCCGAATCCGGCCCACGGGCCGTAGTTTGCCCACGGCTGCTCTAGAACCAGACTAAGGAGGTTTGGAGGGAGGTGAGAGGGAGCCCTAGAAGCCAAGGAGTTTAGTGCTACCTTAGAGGGGTACTACCTTAGATCCCCAAAGAAAGACACCCTTCCCCAGGTCCCAGGCTCATTGGAGGCAAGTCTACAAACATGGGGACCCTTCAGTCCATCCATCCTCTTTCTCCTCCTCCATGCAACAGGCAACAGTTACCACAGAAGGCACACAGAACAAAGCCCTGGACATTTCAAAGACCACCCAAAGTCGCTATGGAAAAGTCTTCCTCCAGTTAAAGGAAAATAAAGTGTCCTCAGCATTCATCAAGTTAGCTGTTTACCAATTTAACGGGAAGACCAATATTCAAACCCACTGTAGGAGAGAGTGCCAGCCTCTATGAGATAAGTATGATCGCCTCCTGACTTGAGGTCTAGAGCTGAAACCCCTTCTCCATCACCCCTCAGGCTGAGCTGCAGAAGTGTGTAACATACCCCAGGTGGCCTATCTTTGGACCAGCAGTTACCGACTGGTGCTTAGCACACCTGGGTTCTGGTTAGGCACTGTAGGGGTGCTGTAGAAAGTATGGCCTTTGGGTCAGATAGACCTGGATTCATGTGGCTTCACTAGGTGACCTTGAGGGAAGTATTTATTCTGTTTTCATAAATTATTTGTATCCAGAATACATAAAGAACTAAAAAAAAAATTTCCAAAAACCCTTTCTGGTGCCTCTGGCCCACAGGAGTGCCTCTCGGAACACTTCTAGCCATGACTGCCCATACCACTCATTTGATTGCTCACTGACAAGAGACACAGTGGCGTAATTTTTTTAAAAAAGCAATGGCTCACCCATCCTCTCCATCTCAGTATCTCAAGTGCAGATAACAATACATGCCGTGTCTACCTCATGGTTTTGCTTAATGCTCAAATATGATTACCTGTATAAAAGAGCTATGTAATCTGCCAATAATTTATAAGTACAAGGTTTCCTCTTCTTCACCGTCATCACCACCATAACTGCCTCCATAATCATCACCAGCATTACTACCACCACCCATCATGATTCCATTCACTACCACCTCCATCATCCTATCATCACCATCATCACCACCACTACCATCACTACCTCCATGATCACCACCACTACTATCATTACCACCAACATCACAATCATCGCCACTGTCACCACCATGGCTGTCACCAACATCATCTCAGCGGCAACCACCACCACCTCCACTGCCATCACCACTATCATAACACACAAAGGATCCTTAGGATGTGGGCACTCCCATAACTCATTGAATTCACTACCTCTGTCCTGCCTTGTGGTATAATGGAAATTCATGTCAGGCATTTCTTTGAAGAAAGTGGTTATATAGGGCAGCTGCCCTGAAACAAGGAGCAATAATCCCTCTGCTCTCCACGTGCCCTTGGCCAAGGCCCTGGGAAAGGAGAATTCAGAATTCACCAGCCAAGTTTCCATGCATATCATTGCAAGCCCCAGCAAACTCAATCAGCTGCTGAGCAGCACGCTGAAAATTCATGCCTGCCAACCTTGTCATTTCTCAACATTTCTGAGTTATTTATATTGCACAAGTCTGTGATATTCAAGTCCCCAGTTTCCTGGGATGTAGGAGAAACTGGCACAATTTTCTTCTAGAAACTCCCAAACACAAATGGATGGTACTGAGTTGAGGCTTCTAATATTCTGCCCCACTGAACTCTCCCAATCTGATTCCACCCACCTCAATCAGACTTGGAACAAACCCCATCCTTGGGGAACCCCTGCATTGGGGCCAGGGATGGCAACCCCATCATTCTGTCTGCTATGAAAAACTAGACAGTCCTTGCCCCAGGCCCACCTATTCCTGGAAGTCTGCCGAAGGTCTCCCAGGCCACAATGCCTGACAGCAGATTTCTCTCGTCAGCATCACCGACCTTAGCTCTTAGAAGATAACCTCAGTCTAGTGATCCTTGACCACTCTGTGCGCTCGCTGAGCTGCTCCAGCGTTCCCCGGTGGGCTCACGGCTGAGCTGGATGGATCTGAGGCCCTCAGCAAATACCCACTGATGACAGTGATAATAAAAATGCAGGCTGCTCAGAGCGGTGAGGTGAAATGAGTGTCAGGCCCATCTGCTAGCCCAGTGGTCAGCAAACTGCAGCTCACGAGCCACATGTGGCTCTTTGGCCCCTTGAGTGTGGCTCTTCCACAAAATACCGACTTCTGCGCATGGGCCACGAAGTTTCAATTGCACTATATGTGCGCACCTGCACGTGGTATTTTGTGGAAGAGCCACACTCAAGGGGCCAAAGAGCTGCATGTGGCTCGCGAGCCGCAGTTTGCCAACCACTGTCAGCTAGCCTATAGGGCCTGTAAGAAAGGAAAGGAGAAAACCCTCACCCTTCGGGAGAAGTCCTCTGCCGCAAACTTGAGAAACTGGGCATTTTCAAAACTAGTCCTCAAGCTTGGGTTTCCCAAGATGAGGCTCCAGACATTTCTCTACTTTAAGACTTTAGCAAGCTTACCCTTGAGGCAGGTTTGGATTCTTTTAAAACACCCTGCCCACCCCACCCAGCATCGTCTGCCCTGCTCCTCTTCAGTGTTCCTCAGTTTCCACTCACTGAGCCCCTCAGCCCTGGCTGCCACGGGCCCTCAGGCTGGCGTCTTGTCCTCTGTGTGCATTCCTGTCCACATCCCGCTGGCTCACAAGCACGAGGCATCCAGAGCTCCCTGCTGTCTGCACAGCCCAGGCCTGGCTTTGGTAACTGGCCCATGTCCTCCACTGTATCTGCCCTCCAGCCCACTTCCCAGTTCTGCATTCAGCCTCGCTTCTCCCATCAACCACTTTCTGTGGAACTCTGCGACATCACTACAGGTCAAAACATTTCTCTCAGCACTGTGTCTGAGGCCAGTAACATAACAACAGTGTCTCTAAGGAACATTTGCCGAACACGTACCATTGGCCAAGTGCTCTTCCAAACACTCGACATGCATACACTGCTTTAAGCACTGCAACACCCTGGCAGGCAGGGAAGTGGTATTTTCCCTGGTGAGTTAAATAACTAACCCAAGGTCCCACTTCTGGGACCGGGCAGAGCCCAGATCCAGTCTGGGCCGGAGGCTGAGTCCCAACCTCTGCTCTCCTGCCTCCACAGGATGCCCATGACCAGCGAGGAGCGCTCCCTTTAAACCCCCCCAGCACCCACTGTTTCCTTAGTATCTCCTCACTTTCAGTCCTTCATCTTCCTTTCATTCAAAACAACTGGTCTGGTAAAGAAAGCCTTGAATTTGGCACCAGGACTTTTCTTCTGGCAGTAGATGTGTTTGCTTTACCTCTCCCCAAACAAAAGCATATTTGTTCCCTTTGCTACGACGATCAAGAAGCAAATGACTTAGCAATTAAAGGGCAGGGATGCAGAGTCAATGCCACCCACAAGGAGAGGTTCCCAGGATGTTCTGAACAGACACAAGTCACAGGAGAGGGAGCATGTGGCCCAGTGGGTTGGGTCCATTTGTTAACTGGAATCAAGGCCTATGGAGGGATTGCTCACACTTATTCTTTTTCTGTCTCTGTCTCATATATATATATATATATATATATATATATATATGCACACGTGCACGTGCACACACACACAGGGTGGGGTAAAAGTAGATTTACCATTTTGAAGACATGAAACAGTTTATATTTTATTATTATTTATTAGTTACTGTATAATTATTTATTAATTATTGCATTATTTTCCATATGAACAACTGTAAACCTACTTTTGCCCCACCCTGTATATATTTATATTTATCTTTTTGCCCCATAAGGAGCCTAGGACATACAAACTCATGTTTAAATGCTAATTTATTCATGTCACTCTTCTAAAACCTTCCAATAAACCCTTCTCCCTGCATTGCCCCCGGCACCCAAGAACCCTGAGCTCTGGTGAGCGTGGTTCCCACCACATTCCTATTACATTCCTAGCACACTCCAACCATGCCACCTTTGCTGAGAAGGCTCTTCCTGCCTGGAATGTTCTCCCTCCTCCCTCCACTCTCTGCTCATAGAAATCCATCCTCCAAGGCCAGCCCCAGTCCCACCTCCCCATGGAGCCTTCCAACCCCGTGGAGCCTGAGGGAGCTCCCTGCTCTGTGTGCCTACCTCACGAAGCTGTGCTGCAAAAGGCAGTGCCTAATTATACAGCAGCATACATTGTTCCCCATGTGGAACTAGTCTGGGGGCAGACATCACGTGCCTTCGACTTCTGTATCGGCCACAGCCTCTGAAGCAGGGCCGAGAGCACAGGGAAGGCGATAAACACACTTAGCTGGTTGATGGGAACTGGAGATGTCCCTGCGCTCTGCTCTCCCTCAAATGCCAGTGTCAAAACGACAATGTGCAGGCCAGAGCCACAGATCCCACCCACCCACTCAGCATCTCCTCCCAGACCCCACTGTGAGCCTCAAGGAGCTGGGCTCGCAGCGTGTCCACCTGGCACTGTTCTGGGCACCCAAACCCTTGAGGGCGGAAGGACAGGTTAAATCCTCTCAAACTACCCAGCACCCATATCTCCAGATCAGAAAGCTCTCAAAACCTCAAGAAGAATAAATGTGTCACAGTGTGAACCGGGGGCCCGGGACCTATGGTTTCTGCATTTCCTAAAAGACGTTCAGTGCCGCAGTCTCTCCCACAGGAACTTTCTGAAATGCTCTCCAAGCAGCGAGGCCTCGTCCTCTATTTCTCCCCATACAAACACACATTCTGAGGAAGATGTTCAAGCACCATGTTCCTCCCTTCATCATAAGAGCAAAGGCTAAATCTCTGTTTCTGTCCTTTATCCTGCTTTGCAGAAGGGATGTGGTCTTTCCTCCCCTCATATCCTGGAGAAAGAACTGCCGATCCCTGTAAACCTGGGGGGCGTGGGACGCGATCTGTGTGCACTTATTATTTCCAAGGACTGATAGGTGAAGGATGGATTCTCAAGTGGCAGGGATTTACCATAAAACCAGAGCTGCAAGAGAAAGGTGTGGTGTTCTTAGGCGTTCAAGCACATCCCAGAGCCAGGTGAGATACACATGTTCTCACCTTGTGGTCTCAACTTCATGATTATCTCCAGGCAACCGAAAGCCAGCTGCTTAGCAACACAAGCTTGTGCGTCTCTAGGAAAGAGCGGCTCTTACCTGTGGTGAGCACAGGCCTGAGCTGGAGGCGCCCTAGGCAGTCAGCTGCCAGGCAGAGACCAGCACATGGGCTTGGGCTGAGGGCAGCCAGGAGGAAGGGTTTAATAAAGATAGTCGGTGTGAAGGGAGTGAGCAGCAGGTTGTTGAGAAGTTACAGGAGAAATTCAAATAGGCTACAATTCCAGAGAAGAATTCACGCCCCTCCAGAGGGCTCGAAACACTTCCTTGCACTTGACTTCTTACTTCTCTGTCTCCCTCTCTAGATGCTACCCTTGGGGTACAAGAGAATTTGGCTTTCGAGAGGTCTCAGAGTCAGCAGCTCAGCCAGTTACAGAGACTCTGGAGGGCTCTAGTCCAGCTCGTTCCCACTGAATCGCACTAAACACAACAGGAAGCAAACAGAGATTTGTGAAGCATTATTTGCCAGATGTTTATGGAACTCAAGCTTTCCCAGATGCCATGGAAAATAGAAACAAAAAAATATAGGATCAGAGAGCATGTAGTGATTCTGGACATAGGATGCCGGGCTGGAGTACAAACTCCCACTCACCGGCTCTGGGTTCTTGTGAAGAACAAATGAGGGAAGGAGTGTCTGGAGGAAGTTTTGTCTTGCTGTGGAGCTGTAGTATCAATATTATGATACATCAAGGCATCTGCCCTAAGCAAGGGCTAAAGTGATGGAGAGAGACCAATGCATGCAGCAGCATGAAATATGAAACAGCACACGGGTGCGTGGCCAGGAAAAGGGAAGTGAGAGGCTGGAGTCCTCACTGCCCAGTTCACAAACTTCTTGCCTGAAAGCTGAGCAGTGGAAAGCATAGGAAACCCAATTCGCCTTCATCCAGAGGGGTCCTCAGGGACAGACAGCTCCTCTGTCATTGGTTTAACTGCTCTGTGTCCAGACCAATTATATGGATTTAACCATCCAGGCCACGGCAGTCCCCCCGAGTCCGAGACAACCTCCAACTGATGTCAATAGACACTCTGCCATCTCTGCCCCCCATCCTTCAACTTGACCTCCCAGAGGAGCCTCAGATCATTAGCAAGAGTGCTCACGCCAGCAGGTACACTCAAGAAAATCAAATCCCAGGAGAAAGGATGCCCCAGTGCAGAAAAGGTTTGATTTTGAGATCTCAGAGCACCTCCCACCTGCAATCTCATCTAAACCTGCGTGTTCATTTTCCCTATCTACGGAGCACATGGGTACATATCATTTATAATTATAATTCTATCCCCACCAAATACCAAAATACCAATATCAGAAATAGTCTAGAAATCAGTTAACTGCCTCCAGTGATTACACATCCAAGTCCATTCAGTCCAAGGCATGCTAGTAAGTATGTACTGAGCCTTTCCGTGCACCAGTGGGCGTCACTCCCAGGAGGGGCGGTCAAAATGAAGACCAGGTTGTGGCCCAGAAAGGCTGTGGCCCAGAAAGGCTGTGGCCCAGCGGCATTATATAACTCCATGTTTGCGTAGCCTGGCCCATTACGATGACTACATGAAGCCGCTCACAGCCAGAGACACCGGGGCCAGGGGCGCTGGCCACAAGGACCGCCCTGTCCGTCCACCCGCTGCTTGCTAGCTGTATAAGCTTGAGCAAGTGATCCAATGAACTCTGTGACTGAGTTTCTCAATCTGGAAAATAGGGACAATAATAGCAAATAACTCGCTGGCGTGTTGGGAGGAACAAACACGCCATCACATCAACACTCATGAAATAATGTCTGACACAGAATAAGTGCTCAATTTAGGTCAACTATTGTATTTTCCCCGTCTTTTCTTGAACATTCCTGTACAAGTTTCTGTGTGGCCATCTGTTTTCATTTCTCTTGGGAATACACCTAGGGGAGGAATTGCTGGGTCAGATGGTGATTCTATATTTCATCGTTTGAGGAACTGCCAGGCTGTTTTCCAAAGCAGCTGCACCATTTTCCATCCCCGCTTTTGGTTAATTATTGAATGCACCGGTCAGAAAACCTAAAGCTGAGGCTTTAGTGCACACTCCTTCGTCTTCTAAAATTTACCCTCACCTGAGGTCACTTTACTTTCCTCCGTGCGACCTTGGGAACAGAACTTTACTCTTGTCAAAGGGAAATTTGACGGTGAGGTTGTTCTGACCCCGCCTGAACACCCGAGAGTAAAGCTGTGTCCTTCCCCGTCAGTGGGGGGGTCCCAGTTCTTGCCCTACTGGCCTTGGGGCTGCAGAGAGGAAGATGACAGAGGTGTTTGCACCCGTTGGGCACGTCCAGTGGAAACAAAGCCTGAGAAGATGGATGGCCGGCCAAGGTCACTCGACAATAAGCAGGGCCAGGACGAGGGAAGCCAGTTCTGTGCCTCACACTGAACCAGGCAGGGTCTTTGCTGCTCCCACTCACCTCCTTTCCATACCTAATGGGCCCTGGCGCTAGCAGAGACATCACACATGCTTGTTTACCTCTTTAGGGAGGTCTCACATTTACTTCCTTCTGCTTTCATTTGTCAGAACAAACCCCATGCACGCGGTGGCCGATGTCCCTGGGTTGTTTACTGTGCTTTTCTCCAGCCCCCAGCCTACAGCCACAGACGGCCTAAAAGAGCAGAGGTGGCTCTCAGCAACCAGCCCAGGGCTCCTGGGCTGCCTTCCCCAGCTTTTCCGGGGCCTGTGCCTCCTGGTGTCCTTCCACACCCTGGGTTTCCTCCGTGTTCTCCAAAGCATGAGCCAAACAGCCCCGAGCACCCCACGGTGCCAGCTCACCACAGGAAAGAGGGACCGGAGGAGAGGCGCAGCCTCGCTTCCCAATTCTGGCCAAAACAAGGCATTGACACACACTTGAGTGGAAAGGCAGTAAATCAAGCGGGACTGGAGGGCAGAAGACAAACACCTTGACATGCACTGGCTCTCCTGTGGCCTCCCTCACCCAGCAACGTCAGGGTCACACGCTTCGGAACGGAAGAGGGTCTCCAGGGCCAAGCCAGTGCCGGGGGAGCCAGCTCGGCCTGCCCACACCTGGTCTTCTAAGCTAAGCTAATGCTAAGGCTGTCTGTCAGCTCTCATTCTCTTGACAGGCTGTCTGTACTACATCATCAACATCTCTTTTCTACCACCTCCCCACCTTGTCCTCCCACCCCTGAGGTTCTCCTGTTTTCAAATAAAGTGAAACCAGCTGTTTCCCTAACAACCTTGATTTACATACACCTTCCTACCAAGCCAATGGGCTGGCTCTGGCCTCACTGTTCTGACACTCCCTGGGTGGCTGTCAGTCCCAGCTGTGACACCCTGGCCACTGCCATAATATGCCAGCTCTTCCCCAGTTAGTGCCTCGGGGACCCTGAAGTAGCTTATGCTTTCCTCTACATTCAGCTAGGCCCTCGTTTCTAATCCACAGAGGCCTTCCCGTGCCCCTAGCCCACAACCGCCCCATCTCACACATTCATTTTCATTTGCCTCTGACATCTCTTCAGTAGCTGCCTTTTTATATTATTTTCATCATAAACACTATGTAAGACTATTAAAGAACACCTGGGAAATGAAACAGGTGTAGAAGAAAACGCATCCAAAACTCCACAAAACACTCAGTATTGTGTTATTTCCTCTCCGTGTGTGTGTGTGTGTGTGTTCCTTTCCACCACAGATCTGGCCTGTTTCCTCTTCAGTTCTGCCCCTCCCCTATTTCTATTTACAAAGGAAGCACCTTGAAGACAAGGACTGTCTGACAAGAAAGGGGAACAAAACTTGGGCACTGAAAGGAGTGTGCAATTTCCAGCCTCGTGGTATTCTGTGTAAAAGTCTGTCCTCTGGGCTTCTGCAAAGCAAACTCATGGGACGGGCTGTCTGAGAACCCACGCTTCCCCCCTCCTTCCCCACTGCCCTCTTGCCAACCTCTGCCACCTGACGGGCTCCTGTATGCCTTGGCCCTCGTCTTCCCAGCCCCACCACAGAGGACTCACTCCGGCAATAAATTTGGCCCATGAAAAAGAATTCCTATATGTGCCCTTAGTTTCCAGCTGGCGGACAGATTGGTTTACTATGCACAACCATGAAAGCTTCAGGAATTTGGGTTGAATATGAATCATCTGGATTTAAAGGAACTATAGGAACCTAAAAACGATTTAAATGGTGATTTTTCTCTCCTCCCATTGCAGTCTGAACTCCCTTCTTGTCTTTATGCCACATCGTCTTTTGCACACATGACCCTTCATAACAACAGCTACCTTCTCCTTGACTGCTCAACAAGTCCAGGTGCCT
Organism: Myotis myotis; assembly: GCF_014108235.1. Classification (NCBI taxonomy): domain Eukaryota; kingdom Metazoa; phylum Chordata; class Mammalia; order Chiroptera; family Vespertilionidae; genus Myotis; species Myotis myotis. Next base: position 31,160,144 of record NW_023416318.1, read on the forward strand.
GGCGGCTCTGGTCCTGTCGTCCTCCACCGTTCTTGTAAATGTTAGCTGAATAGCACAGGCTTAATCTCAAATGTGTGTTGTTGATAATGCTGTTTGGTACAATGGTCTAGAGCTAAACTAAAAATAAGTGAGTTACAATTTTGAAAAAAAATTTGAGTAAAGCACTATTAGAGACTGGACATTATGAGATAAAGATAAAGCCCTGGCCAGTATGACTCAGTTGATTGGTCATCGTCCAGCGCACTGTAAAGCCACTGGTTCGATTCCTGATCAGGGCACATACCGAGTTTCGGATTTGATCCTGGTCAGGATGCATACAGGAGGCAACCGATGGATGCTTCTCTCTCATCTCTCTCTCTCTCTCTCTCTCTCTCTCTCTCTCTCTCTCTCTCTCTCTCTCTCTCCTCCCTTCCTCTCTCTCTAAAATAAATAAAAACACATTTTTTAAAAAAGAAATAAAGCTAAATCCCACCTGACAGACACCCCACTCATAGTGGAGAAGGACATGTGCCCCCATCTCCCTTCCACAGCTGGCACATGAGGGTTCGTCTGCAGTGGTCAGTAAGCACTATCATGGGGCTTTACTGAGGACACATGCTCTTTTAAAACTATGGTCTAGAGATCAGAGCACCTAAGATTCTATATTTGGCTAAAGAAATACTCAGTGGGAGAGGAAGTGAAAATCCCCAAACAAAACATTATTACTGCGGACTTACCTTTGTCAACTAATACATTTCCTCAGTGTAAAGAGAAGAAAACTATTACTCTCTCCTGCCATAAGAACACTACATCCTAGATAACTTGAAAGGAAAAATAAGCAGTGACCGAAAAGACCAACACAAAACCCACCAGGTACCACGTTGGTCCTGCTCTGGGTCTACAGTTCCTCCTCGACATGGCCATGCCTCACGTGAGCCCCAGAACCATCCTAAAATCTCCAGATCCTGCCATCTTTTCAGAGCGAAGTGGTAAATTAAGACAAATTTGGAAAATTGTCCTAATTTTTCTGACATTACTGTTCTGAGAGACAGGGTGTAAGTTGATGCTATGGAAGTCCCCAGAGGGGGGTCGGGGACATACCCTTCTGAGTTCTCTCAGGTCCCTCCAGTCTACCCACATCTCTTGCCATTTCCCCGCGACCAAGGGTCAAGGGCACATGTAACTGAGTCACACCAAAACAAGGTCGTGACATGGTCCTACCAGCACCAACCTCTGCTGAGCAAACTGGCTCAGTGGAAAAGATCATGTGGCTTTGGAAAAACCTTTGGGGAGAATTAAAAATCTCTAGGAGGCTCCAGCATCTTTCATTTGTCCTTCATTCACTCTACAGGTAGAAAGTACTTGCTCCTAGAAAGGCCCCCAGGAACCTAACTCTCTAATGATGAAGGGAGCTTTAGTGAATTCTAAAACACTCATGCAAAACAGCCAATTCCAAATCTTATGAATATTTAAAACCCTTCTTCTTGCAAATTCATGCTATGGATCTCAAAGATGTGCTTGGAGGCTAACATCAAATGTACTGGCCCAACACTTTAAAAAATCTATTTATTCCTAAAAATATAAAATCAAATAGTCATTGGGCTGAAAGAACAGCATACCCCACTCCTCCATTATTTTACATTATTGCACAAAACTTCAGGTATCAAGAAAGAACAAAAACCTCTCTAGGCTAAAACACACTATGGTAAATCCTAGGATATGGACACCTTTTTCCAATGGCTGATAACAAGAGAAAGTAGAAATTTGAGGAGGGAAGACCAAGAAAGGGTTCTCTATGGGGTCTGCATGTGTAATCCCTAAGAGCTGGGTGCTCCTGGATAGCTATGCATAGTATTCATTCCTTCCCATATGTGCCCGGTCCATAAAAGCAACATGTGATTAATTTGCCATCCATAAAAGACCCTATAGACCAGCGGTTCTCAACCTGGGGGTCGCGACCCCTTTGGGGGTCGAATGACCCTTTCACAGGGGTCGCCTAAGACCATCGGAAAACACATATATAATTACATATTGTTTTTGTGATTAATCACTATGCTTTAATTATGTTCAATTTGTAACAATGAAATTGGGGGTCACCACAACATGAGGAACTGTATTAAAGGGTCGCGGCATTAGGAAGGTTGAGAACCACTGCATAGACCAGGGGTGGGCAAACTTTTTGACTCGAGGGCCACAATGGGTTCTTCAACTGGACCGGAGGGCCGGAACAAAAGCATGGATGGAGTGTTTGTGTGAACTAATATATATTCAAAGTAAACATCATTACCTAAAAGGGTACGGTCTTTTTTTTTTTAGTTTTATTCATTTCAAACAGGCCAGATCCGGCCCGCGGGCCGTAGTTTGCCCACGGCTGGCATAGACTCTTAAAAATTCCTAATGTGATGATGGCTCATTGACATTAACGTGAAAATGAGAATGATACCTGCTGTGGAAAGCCATGTACCCTCCTCCCAGTTAACACTAAAACCAGAACTTTGGGAAGTGGGTCACTCAGCCAGGTAACCTCACTTTACAGATGAGGAACCACGGTCAGAGAGAGGCGTGGGCTTGCCCAGGTCAGATCGCTAGCACTGGCAGAAGCAGAACTTGCTCTCAGCATTGTTTCCACTGTATTTGGTGAATGATATTATCTTTTGACAAAAGATTTGTTCAGAGAAGCTAAAGTAGGATGAGGGAGACTGTTCTACTGTGACCAATGAAATGATGGGTAAAGACCCTGGAATTGCTTAGCCTAGGGGGGAAAAAGCCTTAGGAGAAAATAAGGCTGTGTTTTAGTCTCCGAAGAGCTATCAATGTGAAGGACATGACAGATGTGCTCCGCAGAGCTCCAGGGATTGCCCAAAGCCTGTGAGAGTGAGAGCTAAGAGCAAACAGGATTTGGACCAGCCCTCAGGGGAAGTTTCTATAAGAAGGCACATCCCATAGGGCATGGGCTGCATGCTGTAGGTTCTTCACCAAAAGCCTGGTGTGAGGAGGGAGAGAATGCTGGCACCCAGAAATAATACACAGGGAATCCTCTTTAGGGTGGGAGTTTGAACCAGCCCAGCAGATCTTAAACGCGGTTGATGGTGGGAATCTCTAGGAATGCTATCATATTTAGAAGACTAAACCCATGGGTGGAAATTGGCCTGGAAATAGATACTTAAAACACACACACATGACTGCAATGATTCCATAATTCAATGAAATGGATTAGTGGTGCTCATACCATGGCCCATAGTATGAAAAACATTTTTGCATGGAAACTCGGGATACACACATATCTACATAACTGACACACAAGTTTCACAAACAATCGCTGCCCCTCCTGAATGATACAATGTGATATTTTCTATTTCATTTCATATATATTTTTTAAAAGTTGGTTGAGACTCACTACATTCATTTCACAACCAACTGATGGATCACTTTGGAAAACACTGAACTACACAACCAACCTCCAAGAAACCAAGAAACAGAAAGTAAAGGTGAGAAAAAGAGAGCGTGCCCACAGGAAGAAAGGAACATGGGTTAGATTTTCTTGGCATTTTGCATGTATATGGTTTGCTTATGTTGGGTACAGATGAGAAGGGACCAAGCAGAACCTTGAAGCAGGTGCTCATTCAAAAAGGCATTCAAAGAGACGGTTGCTGTACTTAAAAACATTACAGGCGGGCAGGCAGGTGCTGAATCCTTTAGAAGCAAACCTTCTAATGAACATGAGTTAATCTTCCCTTGGAGAGCTTTGGATGGGCAGCAAAGATCAGACTAATCTATGCGGCTTCATTATCCTAGCGATTGAAAGGGCGCTTTCTTCCTTTACACCTGCATTATTATTTGAAGAAAATGGCTGTTAATTAAAAATGTAGCAAAACTTGCCCAGAGCCCAGCGTGCCCCATCATCCTATGGTGAAGGAGGCCACTATGGCCCAGGTGTGGTGGGAGGGCGTAGGGTTCAATGGATGACCTTCCCTGTAAAGGTGAGCTCTTCAAGGTCAGCTAAGGACATGCATATGTCTCCAGCCTCTCAGAGAAAGAGGGAAGTTGCATGTCTCTCCGACCTGTTTCTCTGCTTTTTTTTTTTGTCAACCTGATCATTCAGGGCCTCCTTGCCTGGTACCCAGATGGCTAAAACGTAGCATAGGGGAAAGCACAGAATAGTGCTTCTCACACTTGAACATGCATGTCCATTAACTGGACCTCATTCATATGCAGATTCCGAGTGGGTCTAGGGTCTGAGAATCTGCACTTCTAATGAGGTTCCCAGTGATGTCCATGCGACTAGACTTTGGAGCCAGGTATATTGGGATTTGAATACCTACGCTGCCATTTTCTATTTGTAATACTTTTGGAAAACATTTTCAATAACTTCATTGGGGTGGGAGCGGGAGTTCCTGTTTATAATGGAAATGTAAAAAAGGGCAAGTTATTTCACTTCTCTGAGCTCAGGCTGTTCTGTAAAAAGAAAATAACAACCTGCACCTTTGGGGTCCCAATTGGAAACTCTCACCCATGCTCTCTCCTCCCCGTACAGTCCCGAAAGTGGCGCCTCCCCACACTGTCCCACTCTTTCACTGGCCCTTCCGTCTAGTCAATTCAGTGCACACTGGCCTCTACCCTTAACTTTCCCTTGAGTCTGCTCTGCCCAAGGACACCAGGAACCAACCGGGGGCTCTGCTCAGTTCTCATTTGATGGCTCTTGAACACCTGACACTGCTAACTACCCCTTTGTTCTTAAAACGCTCTTTGGTTGGGGGACCAGCCTCCACACTGAGGTTTTCCTCCTGCTCCTTTAGTCAGTCCTTCTCCAGCTGCTCTGTTCCAGGCGCGTGGGGCTTCCGCGGGCTCTGCCCATGGCTGGCTTTCTGTCAGGTTCTTTCTTCACACACGTCTTTGATCACCACAGCATCAGGATTCTCCAAATGCTGACAATCCCCAAATCTGAATCTATGCCACAGAACACTCCTCCCAGCTCCAGACCCAGAAAGCCACCAGCCCTCTGGACACTATGTCCCCAAGACATTTCCAACTTCACATGTCTAAACAGACCTTGTCAGATCCTCTGTGTTCTGTGTTCAGTCCGTGGACCTACCATCTGCCCATCTTATTAGCTATTTAAGGCATTATGGCATTTACCCTCAACTGGCTGGTATCATTATTTTTTGAATTCCCATATGGATTTATCATCTCCCTAAAAATTATGTAGTAAATTCCCTAATGCCCTCAGAGCACTTAGCATGATGCCATATGTGTATTTGTAATTTAAGTCGCCAATAAGTTATTTCAGGAACCAGAATGTGAATTACACTTGCTACACATGCAGAGAAAACTGCATCCACTAACAGGTGTTGGCACTGTTAATGGTTTCTATTCACAAAGGAAAACACTAGGCTCCATTAAGTTTGTAAGGAGGTAATTCTGAGAGATGGAGAAAGAGAAGGGCGCGGGGTGGCAAAATCCTTGCTTTTCTAGGGTTTAAGGACAAGACACTCAAATTACGGCAGGCTGACATTATCCGGAAAGTCCTGGAATTATCAAGGATGAGAGGTACTCATTGTAATTCACTATAGCACATCTGTTTACACATCTGGCTCCTCTCTCTGACTACACATGAAACACCTGGATGGTAGGGACAATGTCTGCAGGTTATATCCCAGAAACCCTGACTGTGCTCGATATATTAGGGTTGTCCCACTGAGCTATGGGTAGATGGACAGGTGACAGACAGGACAACTAGCCTACTGATGCTGACGTAGGCCTTTCAGCCCAAAAGCTGGGGCTTGAGAGATTATCTGAACCTCAGAGACTTCAAGCAGCTCTAAGATGAGAATCTCCTAATCCAAGCGTCCCAAAACCCAGGGCTCCACTTGGTATCTGACCGAGCCTTTTCCTCATATAAAGTGTTCACAAGCTGTCTTACTTCCCTATAATCTTGGGATTAGAGAAGACACACAGGATGAGAAGACTGGTCTAACTTCCTCATTATGTTAAGTGGCTCCATACATTTCAACACTATCACCATGTTACTATCGTGTCCCCACAGTGGCCTAGCCAGGTGTGGGCTTGCATGTCATCAGGACATTCATTCTGGGCTCTGGTGTGGTTGGGGAGCCCCATGATGCTTCCAGACAGAAGACTGCAAATGTACACGTGGCCCCCTTCCAGATATCTGAGCTCAATACGTCTGTTTCGTCATTTGCAAACCCTCCATCTCACAGACTCTCTGCAAAGCTTTTTCTTTGAAATTTACTCTGTATTAGGAGCCTTCAAGTTCCACCTGGCTGAACCAAGAACGGGTCCCGGCTGGTTCAGTGCTGATTCCTGGGGAGATATGCTTCTAAAGAGCATGGCTGAGGCCACTCCATGCCACCTTCAAAGCCTGTCTCTCACTGTCCCCAGGGAGGTTCCTCCCAGCCTCCTGAATTATTACCACTGCCAGGAGCTGCAGACGCCTTCTCTTGACAAAGGCTGGGGCTGTGAGCCTCCCCCTCCACAGCCAGGGCCCTGCAGCACCTTGGTCCACTCGGCAGGAATCCACAGTCCCAAGGCAAAGCGGCCCTCCTCCACCAACAGAAGGCAGAGCGGGCCCAGAGTGATGGGAGGTGACGGCTATAATTTCCCCCCTCTCTTTTCCCTCTCACGGTCTGCGGTCTGCGTACCTGGAGCACACTCCGAGGGCAGTGCCCTGCAGCTGGAGAGGAGAGAATTATGGGGTCCCCATCTGTCACTCACCAGCCACGTGGCTTCAGGCAGGACACTTACCCCTTATCTCATCTACTACACCATCCCTGCCTATCTTTTAGAGTGTTGTAGAGAGTCTCTCAAATGATGAAAGTGCACTGGAAAATGCTTGCTTTTACTATTGGTAGTTTTCTTATTGCTATGATCAATATGTCCTATGGGTGAGAGGCCACTCAAGGGAAGGAAGGAAGTCCCAAAACACACTCACTCCCACACACACTCAGTTACCAAAAGGTTTGGGCAATATTGTCCCAGTTCAAGGCAAATTAAAAATTCTCCATTTTTCTCTAGTTTCTTTGTCAACGCCCCTCCCTGCCCATGATCATGGCTCCACGGCAATGTGCCCAGTCCTTGAAGCCAGATAGTATTAGCAGACTAGTTACCTCTGGCCTGCAGGACTCCTCAATGCTCGGAAAATGGACGGACAGAGACTGGCAGTCCATCCTTCTGCTTGCAGGCAGGACTTACAAAGAATATTCTTTTCAAAAGCAACTGCTGGTCTGGTCTCCAGGGTTTCGGGAGCAGGGACCACGTGCAGCCCAGGGGCATGGCCTCCCTGGAAATGGAGTCACAGCTGCTCTGGCCACATTTGGGATTTGTTGACCCACTGCCCCAGGAGACAGCCATGTTCCACATGCATAACCCATCGCTGCTGAACAGGCAGAACACGCACCGTATAGCAGTGCGCAGGCGATACCGCCTCCCGCGCCTGTTTCCTCAGTGACGCGATTTTTGAGGAATGGTGGGGAGGGCCACATTGTGGTGGAGCTGGGAAGGTATTTACAGGAAAAGGACACAGCTTGTTGTTTTAAATACCCATATCAGCATTTTCTCTCCATTTCAGTCAGAGGAAATTTGCACAGAAAACCCCTTTAGGCTGAAAACACCAGTGGTCAGTATCTCCTGTGATACTGAAGCAGGAAACCCAACCTTTGCTTAAGTTAGAACAAGCGGCCCCAGAAGTGAGCTGCTCGCAGCAGCCAGCCAGATCCCCAACACTGAAAATACATCCATGACCTACAACAAGCTCCCTACACACACACACATACACACACACACGCGCGCGCGCGTGCACCTTCATGTGCACGGTGTGCTGCCCGCAGAATTCAGCATTTGCCCCTTTCCAGCACCTCCAGGCCTGCTCCTTGCTCCCTGTCCAGGCCTGCAGCTCCAGCCCCGAGGCCTTGGCTGTGTTCTCCCCCACCTCGAACCTTCTTTTCTCCCGCTCCACCACTGTCCACCCCCTCAAACAGGTGGGAAGGGGGAGAGGACTAGAACTAATGTTCGCTGAGCACCTGCTATGTGCAAGACACGTGCTAGGCTCCCCAACAACACACAGCCCTTCATTTAATGCTCGTAACCACCTTACTGAAAAAGGAGAGAAGTCCAGGTTCTGAGATAGTAAGAAACGCTCCCAAAGACCCTGAGCTAAGAAGGGGGAGAGTTCGAGTTTGAACCCCGGCCTGCCTCTGTGGAAGGTGCTGCCAGCTTCCCTTTCCACCGAACTGCTTGGACCCCAAGGCAGCCTTAGAACAGAGAAAGCACGTTTGGGTATAGGACTGTCTCCCCTGGGATGGCAAAGCCTTTCGGGGCAGGGAGCCCATTTTAGCACTCTCTAGATTCCTCAACTCTCCCCCCACCCCCAGGTACCCCAAGCTTGCACGCAGTCACTGCACACAGCCCTCAGGAATCCAGAAAGACGACCGTTTTATGGTGAGGCCCCACTTGTGCACAGTGACTTTTTTTTTTTTTTAAACAGCAACTTAGCCTTGACATTCCTAGAATCATTAACTACAAATGGAACTTACAGGTCATTACCCTTAGGTGTTTCGTTTTGCTTTACAGAGTGAGTGTAGGTGACCCCCTCACACATTCCTGGCCACGCCCCTGGGGGTGAGTTTACTGGAAAGGGCCACGGACAGAAATGCCGCTCCATCACGTCTCCCTCGCACATAAGCCGAAGTGTGATTCCGCTTCTATGTGAGGGAGAAGGCAGTAGACTGTCACCATGGCAACCCTAAGCCGCATGTGAAATGAGAGCCTAAAGAAGATTTGGGGGAAATGAAGTTGTGGTTGGCCGTCTGTCTGTCCCACCTTGTCAAGGGCAGTGGTTTGGAATCCCAGGCCGGAAGGCAGGAGACAGGTAGGGTGACTTGGAGGGGACCTTCCAGGAATGAATCCAACAACCACTGCATGGCTGGCTCTTGCCTGGATGGCTTTCTACGTGCTTCGCTGTGGAATGTTAACCTAACCAGGAAAACTAAGCATAGTGTGTGTAATTGTGACTGAAAGAGAGAGAAAGATTGAATCATTTGAAACATTTTCTAGATTATTTCCCTATGGTTTTATTTGTTTGTGTTGATTTTGTTTGCTTTATCTGCTATTTTAACCCCTTTTTAAACTTTAGAGAATTCTCAGTGATGTACTTTAGACACAATATGGTCAGTATCATTTCAGGAGCAGCCCTAACACCGAGCTATAGGCTGGCCACAAATTCAGAGTCTTCCTCCCTGGTATGAAATCATGATGCTTGGATGGGGTAAATTATGACCCGCAGTATCAGCAAGTCTACTGAACTGTCAATATCCTCTCAAATCAGAATGTGTGTGTGCACCCAGTTCTGTTGCCCTCTGCCCTGTGGCCTTGGGCAAGCTCATAAACAATTCTGAGCCTCAGTTTCCTGGGGACCATAATCTTAATCTTCTTTCAGTTCATAATGGCAGTTTGAGTATCAAACAAGATAATGACTATAAAAGTACCTTGTAAGACATAGTATAATCCACAAATGGAAGGACATGGTGCTGTTATCATCCTATTATTAATAAATGCAGGATTTAATACAAAGAAGTCGCATTACTAAGGACATTATTTTAGCAAAACAGCTTGATGTTTTTCTTCCCTAAACTTCTTCCAAGTTCAAAGAGGCAATGAAAGACAGAAGCCTGCGTGGCTGGCTGGCGTCAAGGTCAAAACTCAGTCATGCATTTTTACGTGGCACAAAGAGTGGCCAATCGATTAGACACAGAAATCAGAGTGCTAAGGAGGACGCTGCCTGAACAGATTACTGCAGGGCTCAGCGGAAGGAGGTACAAATTTGCCAGCCACACAGCCTGCCTGCTGCCCTCTCCTCAGGATCCTGCCCACCGTGGAGGATAGTACTTCTCTCACAGGGAAACGTGGCAATGCTCTCAGCGAGGGCCTCCACTTTGCCCAGTGGGAACGCGTTCGCCTCATACAGTCTTGTTCCTGTTCAGGAACCTGTGGGCGTGAGAAAAGAAATAAACGCAGTGTACAAGGAGTGAGGGGCTTTGATAGGAAAGACATCCAGGCCACGCAGTATACCCTCTAGACACCACCCAGGCAGGATCTGTGAACAGCAGCACTGACAAGACTGCGAATTGGGGAGGAGCGCGGCACCTGCAGCCACCCGCTGACCAATGAGTCAGAACTTGCACTGAAACACAATGCCCAGCTTCCTAGGGTGCAACTGAAGTTTGAGAAGCACTACTCTGGTGCCCAAGGGTTAGGGGATGGAGTGAGGACTCCTGGATGGGGTGTTGGGTGAACTCCTCCCGCCTGCCCTGGTCCTGACTGGTGTGGCAGCCCCTGCACCCTGATCATTGGATAAGGAGCGGGGTGTGCCAGTTTTCAGCAAGAAGCCTGGCTCCAGGCTAGATGGGCCCCTTCAGATGACAGCATTCTCCTCCTCTCTGCCCAGGTGAACCTGTGGCCTCGGCCCCCTTTGGCACTGTGGAAAACATGCCTTTCCAGTTCCCTAGGCCTTTATCCAGAGAGCGCGAGAGGCTGGAGTGATCGCTTCCAGTCCCACTTCCTTTGCACTTGGGAGCAGGCTGCACCTGGCCTTGGAGCCCTGCCCCGTCCCTGTGGGCTGAGCGGTGCCCGGGGCTGCAGTGCCGCCACCTCCCACGGCCAGCGGCCTGGCTGCCAGTCAGCACTTGTTTCTTCCTAGTGCCGAGGAGTTATTTTATCACCATCCGTCTGTCTCCACCCTGGGCCAAGACTGGGAAACTGAGGGGAGCAGCGGGGGATGGGAGACACAGTCATGCACTCAGCATTCTTGGTTTCCCTCTTCACTCACCCACCACCCAGCCACCTGCTCTGGGATATGTCTCCACAGTTTTCTTGTGCTTTCCCTGCCTCCAAACCAGGGTGCTGATGGCCCTCCCCACCTCACAGGTTTGTAGAGGATGAAACGACACTGAATCAGAGGAAGTGAAAACTGAGGGACAGGAGAGATCATCTGGGACAAGGAGTTTTGTTTATTTAGGTGCCAGCCACTGCTCTCCGCAGTTATAAACATCACCATCTTGCCGGCACAAGGCTACAGAGCAGGGACTAGCAGGACGCCCATGTTAGGATGAGGCCCAGAGACCCAGAGAGTCTGAGTGTGTTCCCCCGTCACCAGGTGGAAAGTGACAGAGATGCTGTGACACCAGGCAGAGCTCCAGGACTGTGCCCCTGGCCTCGGCCTCCACGTGCTCCTCGCTGCTGCCCCTTCCCCGGGGCAGAACATCCACAGAACAGCCAAGGCTTGGAGACTGGCTCTGGGGAAAACAGCGTGTGTGACAGGGCTCAGCTACACCGTCACTGGCTGCCTCCACGGCACAGAGAGAACCTAACGAGATGACTGGCGAAGACTCAGGGAAGCATGCTGCACCATGGTTACGTCTAATCTGATTTTTTTCCCTAAATCCACAGGAGAGTTCCCCCAAAGAGCGGTTCCCCTCAAAACCGCTCTTGGCCTCGGAACCCAAACACAATCTGGCACATTCCAATGTTTCCTCAATATCCAACTGCCTGCCGCTCATTCCTGAAAGTCGCTCAACAGGGGGCTGATTTATTTCTCCCTTTGCCAAGGACCAGTCCGCTGAAAACCCTTTGACTCTCAGGCGGATGCTCTGTGATTCTGAAAGCTGTTCTCGCTCAGGCTTTCTCCTCCACTGCTGATCCAATCACTTGGACGCCTTTAACCTTTGCTCTTTCACAATTTAACACCGCCCACTCCGATTTTCTTGCATCTTAACCACACTTACACCTCCCCTGCCTTGTTCTAGAGCCGACCATGGGCACCACGCAGCACGCTGCCCACAGGGGGTGATGGGAGGGCTGCTGTCTGTGCCCCCTGCACTCACCCAGGGCCCCCACCTGGTTCTCTGGGCCAGGGCTGATAAGCAGAAACCCAGCCCAGTCCCAGAGAAGATGATGGACAGGCAACGTACAAAACATGACCCCAGGCAAGGGAGGGTGGGACCAAGTGCTGGAGAGGTTCTGAGAATCAAACAGGAGTTCCAGTCGGTGCTGGCCCCAGGCCTCAGCCAGGCTGCACACTCAGCCAGGCATCCCAGAAGCTGCTGGAATGCTGACACCCTGACAGAGGGTGCACCAGCAGCCACAGATCAAGGCCTCAGTTCCTGCTGCCAGTCAACCAGGGCCATGAGGTGGAGCACATCACCCTGTCGAGGCAGAGGCAGCTGCTCTCAGCACAGCCAGCAGAGGGTGAGAGCGATGGATGACCCAGGATCACAGCACCCAGGCCTGTGCTCAGAATCCGATAAAAAATATTCAAGAGAACAAAGGGCACCCTTTGAAAGCCCAGTGCTGTGCACAGTACCACAGGGAGGAAGGGCTCCCTTTGGGTTCATCATGGGTGCTTTGGCTTTGTTTTAATAAATGCACAATTTTTAATCTTCAGAGTCCATCAGAGCAATTATGCAGCTGGAGATCTGTGGGGTTTTAATTAACCTAATTACCTTCAACTTCCTGCCTCCAGAAACCTGTTCTCGGAACCTTGGCAGCATCCTGGCCCTGGGGTCCTGGCCAGTTAGAGCGGCCTATGCCCTGTGGGCACAGCTAGACTTGCAGCACGTGCATGCCCAGCAGGAGGTGCCCCACAGTCCAGGCCCTTGAGACTCTTTGGCTCCCCCGTACCCCCCATTCATGACCATCTGACTGGCTTTGGCCCAGCTAATGAGCAGGAGAATTCATATTAGTGTCCAGCATGCTACCAGATACCATGTCTGCTCCATACCTGGGACACAGGGGTGGGTGAGAGGGAAAGATCGGGGTGCTTCACTGAAAGCAGCCCTCCCCCTGGCTCCCACTCCTGCACATGTGCACGCACAGACATACACGCACACACACCACACTGTGCACAAACACAGCCCTCCTCCCACTGCGCCTCTCAAACTAAAGACCCTAAAGCAAGCAAGTCAAACTCTCAACCTTTGGGCCGCATGCCTCGTTTATTTGGCCTTTGAGTTTGACATGCTTGCCCTAAAGCAGTGGTTCTCAACCTTCCTAATGCCGCGACCCTTTAATACAGTTCCTCATGTTGTGGTGGCCCCCAATTTCATTGTTACAAATTGAACATAATTAAAGCATAGTGGTTAATCACAAAAACAATATGTAATGATATATGTGTTTTCCGATGGTCTTAGGCGACCCCTGTGAAAGGGTCGTTCGACCCCCAAAGGGGTCGCGACCCACAGGTTGAGAACCGCTGCCGTTTCCCACTGCGGGAACCACATCTCACCCAGTTTATGACTGTGGTGGTAAGGGCAGAGCTGGGTAAGCAGTTCAGGCAGTATGTGTGTTCAAGGGGCAAGAGCCAGTCCTCATGGGCCCTTCACTACACAGCTGTAGTCTTACCGCCTTGCCTCCCTCCTCTGTGCCTGTCACCCTCTGTTGACCTGGCACCCACAGAGGCCTCCCTGGGGCCTGACCAGTCCATCTGCCCCATAGGAAGAGCCCCCGGGGCCGTGGTGCAGGGCTCCTGAACACCTGATCTGCCTGGTTTTCAGGAAAGCACACAGGCTTGGAGGGGCCGAAGCTGTGTTTTACTAGACTGTGGGATGCTTTTAGCTGATTATTAAAGTCACAGTCTACTATGGCCCATCAACAACCAATTTGGTCCCAGCAAAATGGATTCCAATTCCCTCAGCGCTAGTCTCCCAGCAATCAGCTCATCAATATACATAATGTTTAGAAGCTGGATATTGATTGTGGAATCTAATGGACTCATTATTCAGGGTTCAGCTTCGCCTCTGGAATAACATCTTACTGGAGCTTCCCTGTCCTCTCACTACCAAATGTCAAAACTGGGGGTGGGGTGGGGGTAGGGATGTTGGACAGCAAGCAAAGAGGTCCCCCGGGGCTTGGCCATAACTCAAGGATGCTCATGACCCAGGGTTTTCCCAGCCACTGTGGAGTCGCCTGTACTGGTGCCTGTCCCCAGCACCACTGAATTTACAGGAGCTGCTGTTGCCATAGGATACAGCAAGCATCAGGAGTGTGATTAATGTTGGTGACAGTCAGCAATCCTGTGTGTGACAATACCCTGGAGGCAACTTGGGGTCCCTGCTGATGTCTGTACAATGGTCAGCAGAAGCTCCATGCCCTGGCCCTCAAACACAGCCTCCGCAGCCCAGATTCCCAGTGTCCCCCTGACTTCCCACCCAGGGCACCCTGACACACATTCACAGTACCGGGGCTGCTCCCACCCCACTCCCAAGTCCCTGCTGTCAGAGACATGTCCTGCAAAGCGCTGTGGGAAAGGTGGGCTTCTGGGGCAAGTCATGGAGAAGAAGAGTGCAGCTCGGGCGGGCGGGCCTTTTCCACAAAGAGATGAGTTTGATTCTCCTTCTTCCTGCTATCCCTGAGCAGAGCCAGGCGGTCAGCCCTGGCCTGTTCATAACCATCACTGGATGTGGAGCTAAGGAATACCCAGAGCCTCCAGCAGCCCAAGGAAGCTCCTCTCTCCCTTTTCAACTCTCATCTCATCTCATCTCCGGTCAATATAAAGATGCACTTTATAAGTAGACAATGGGCCCACCCCCACTGCGTTCACTGCAGGCAGGGAATTTGTCTTCTTTTGGTTTCAAGACTTCTAGATTCAGACACAACTGATTTCTTTCTATGAAACTGTGAGCTTTTTGCATTTTCAAGAGAAGCTGAACATCGGTGGGTTTGGGGGGCCAGGTTTTGGCTCTTACATTTGTTTGTTTATAAAAGTGCCTGAGTCAAATAAAATACCTTCCGGGCTACAACCTCTCATATATAAACTCTCTCAAACTGAGGAGAATGGGAGTTGGGGGTGGAGGGAGGGGAGCTTGAGGATATGGTAGCCTATCTCCCAAGTGCAAGGGCATGCCCCGCAGGAGGTGCCCAAGGAATTAGAACACACCTGTGTTAACCTGTGGGCTCTCAAGGAATTAGAACATACCTATGTTAACCTTGCATGCACATTTTAAATCATTTTCTGGCCCTTGTGTCTAGGCTCCCCGCAAGCATCCTGGGAGAGAGTAACAACTTTAGAAAATGAAAATAAAAGATGCCCAGTTAAAGTTCAACTTTAGATAATGTATTGTGGGTGTTCATGCTCATGTGTGTGTGTGTGTGTGTGTGTGTGTGTGTGTGTGTGTGTGTCTCCCAGGCAATATTTGCGGCACAGTTATGCCGTAAAGTTAAGCAGAGTTGACCTGACATTCAAGTGTAACTGGCATCCTGTATTTTATCTACAACCCCAATCCTGCCAGCTCTTTGAACTTTACCTTCACTCACCGCCCCCACTACTCTGTCCCAACAGTAAGGCCGTGCTGTTGATACAAAATCCTTCCCCATATTGAAAGAGAAGAAAGGGAATGACATTAACAAAAATGGTAAGTGCACGTTATGTGTCTATTATTGAAGAACAACCTCTGAACTAAGGTGGCCCTAGAGCATTTGGCTCCGGGCTGGGCCTCCTTGGAGGACCACTTATTCACTAGTTTCTTTAAATTAAGTCGCTCTAACTTCCTTCCAGTCAATCCCCCTGGGCTTTCAGACCACTGTAAACATGACTCTACTGCTAGTGACTTGCACTAAAAACACACTGAAATAAAATTATTTAGGTTAGCATTTCCTCAATTCAATTATACTCTTTGGGACTCTATTCCTGCAGAAACCTCCTGGAAAAAAAATCATGGTTCTGTGGCTGAGTGAGCAGGAAACTGCATGCTGTATATGCCCATCCAGGAAAGTCACCGTGAACATCAGTATATAAAAGGCCCTAGGGGTCTTGCAGTAGGAAACCCTTAGTTGCTTATTCCAAACTTATTTGACCACAGAGCCCACTGGCCTCTGCTTTCCCCATCTAATACTTATTAACTCTACAGAGAACACTTCAGGTGAATGTTTCTCAAACACAACTAACCCTGGAGTTAATATTTCCTTCCACCCCCTAGTTTAGGTCTGTGTTTCTTCTGGGTTTTTCAGCCGTCTTGCCCTCTAGACTTGTTTGGTCATGGTCTTCCTTCAAGGTCTTACCTGAGCTCCACCTGTTCCTGGAGGCCTTCCTGACCTCCTGACCTCTCCAGCCCACAAGGACCACCTCCTTCTTTGTTTCTCTGACCTTTCATTCGGCAACTATTCCCAGCACACCCCTCCCAAGGCATTGGTTCACACATCCTGGGCCCTCAGGACATTAATCCAAATATCCTGATTAGATTCTGCCAGGGTCCAAGGCAGGGTGCCCCAAAATGTCCCACAACGGCGCGCTGATTACTTTATATACAGTGGGGCCTTGACTTATGAGTTTAATTCGTTCCGTGACGGAGCTCATAACTCAAATTACTCGTATGTCAAATCACTGTGACGTTCACTATGCCAACTAGCGGTGGGGTATCTGAAGCTGGCTCGTAACCCGAGTTTTTTTGAGCTTGCAACTCAAAGCAAAAAATCGGCTGAGAGACGGCTCGTATCTCAAAAAAACTCGTTAGTCGGGACACTCATAAGTCAAGGCCCCACTGTATTAAAGTTCCTTGGCCAGTAGCCGGTGCCAGAAGGGCACCTTGACCCTCCCTGTCTCCTTGAATGCAGGAAAGGAAAGGTGTCCTCCCCACATCTGGAAAACACCCCTTATCGCTAGTTAACTCAGACCTGACAAGTCTGTATGATTAAATCTTACTGCCTCTTTTCTAACTTATTACTTTGTTTAGATTCCTTATTCGTGAATACTCACACCCTGGAAAGATTCTTTTCTAATAAGCACTAATGTTCCTTGTCCTGTCAATTTCTCACAATTTTATTGTTTCCTTGTCTAAAAGGTATAAAAATGTAGTTTGTTGGATAGTTTCTCTGAGCCTCATTTTATGATCTGAGCATCATACTGTGATCCCCCCTGCATGTGTATTAAATTGGTTTTTCTCCTATTAATCTACTCCTGTGTCAATTTTGTTATTTTATTATTAGTCCAGCTGTACTAACTAAAGAAGAGTAGAGGGGAGGAATTCTCCCCATGCCCAACAATTTTTTTTGCTATTATTTTCTAATCCTTTCATTTCTATATAGTTTGGTTCTTCAGTCAGACTCGAAGCTACTTGGAGGCAAGATTTCTCTGCTTAGCCCTAACCGGTTTGGCTCAGTGGATAGAGCGTTGGCCTGTGGACTGAAAGGTTTCAGGTTCGATTCCAGTCAAGGGTATGTACCTTGGTTGTGGGCATATCCCCAGTAGGGGGTGTGCAGGAGGCAGATGATCAATGTTTCTCTCTCATCTAACTCTCTATCCCTCTCCCTTCCTCTCTGTAAAAAATCAATAAAATTTATTTTTTTTAAAAAGCAGTCCTTTAGTAAATGTTGATGATAGAATTAGATCTATTCATGCAACTGTGTTCCAACTGTTGCAGATTTCAGAAACGATGGTTTCTCTGAAAGAGCCACTATCTGGCTTCTCTCATGCACCATGAAAGATGAAAGACGAATCTCAGAGTTGCCTTCTTAGCATGCAGTGTGTAGTAACATCAGTTGCTACGCCCCAGGCAGAAACCCCAACTCTGACCCAGACTAGTGGAGATGAGAAAGACCTGAGAAGGCCAGCGAGTTTCACGAAGCTGAAATACCTTCCCAATTAGTTTATAAATAAAAATTCCCAAGGATTATGGCATCGACAGCCTATAAATTCAAATGATGTCAATGCTTCTGTCCTGAGAAATTCCATTTCACTATCCTAAGGCAAAGATGGCTGTGTACGCTTATAAAAAGAACAGATTGCAAATGCCCTACCCTCACACTCTGAAGTCACTGTCCCCTTTTACTCAATGTGCCTGGCTGGAGTTCAGGGCTGTAGGACATTTTGCTGTGTGCTCCACTGTGAAGCAAGGCCCAGGCAATGCAGATGTTTAATGATTCAACTGCCTTTCCAGCGTCTTCAGGGAGCGCTCATCTTCTACCCCGAGACTCTGACTTAAAAAGGGAAGTCTCTAAATTACATAATGGGAAATCTAAACATGTGCAAATCAACTGTGTCCACACGTCACTGTCCCAGAAGCATATTTCTTTCCATCTTAAGTCAAGGATTTAAAAAAAAAAAAAAAACCGTCAAGCTCCACGCTCAATGCTTTAAATAAATAGCCTTGGTTTCCAAGGTGAAACAGACTGATGTCCTCCTGAACAATAAACAAGTGATAAAAATATCAGTAATAAGCTGAATATAAAAAATCAATTCTCTTCTAAAAGGCATAAAAGTCTTTCCAAGAAGGCCCATGGCTAACTTGATTGGATTCAGTTCCTGAAAAAATTAAATCGGAAAAACATGCAAACTGGCCAGTACATTTCCTGGGTGAAATCACTGCCAGGGCTGAGCACTTGGGACTTGGGAGGAAAGATTTTAACATTCTAAACCATGATGCCTTATTTGTCCCCATTTCGATCCTCAAGCAATCAATTAGGGATATCACCGCAGGCACTGTTGGTGTGCAAGCACAACTCATAACAAGTTTTGGGTTTTGTAACAATTTCGGTATCTCAGAAATCTCAGTGAAATTTCAGTAAAATGGAATCCCGATCTATTCAGTATGGTTTGATGGATCAAATCATTTCTCATCGTCCGGGACTGAGCCCAAATGTCAACACTTCAGAGTCCTTTCAGGCCTCTGCAGCAAAAGCACTCTCACCCCACTCACATATAGACATGGTTCTCCTCACAGCAATTGCCTGAGTTTACCTTTCTCGAAGCTTTTATAGCCCCTGTACTGCCTTCCCCTTTGGTAACTATTTG
Organism: Myotis myotis; assembly: GCF_014108235.1. Classification (NCBI taxonomy): domain Eukaryota; kingdom Metazoa; phylum Chordata; class Mammalia; order Chiroptera; family Vespertilionidae; genus Myotis; species Myotis myotis. The sequence goes on from NW_023416318.1 coordinate 31,178,916, forward strand.
TTGTCCATCCCCTATCAGCAGAAAATAATCTAAGAGATCTCCCTGCAGTCAGGCCTCTCCTTGGCTCAACACTGTATCCCCATGTACCTAGACCAGAGCCTGAAAGCATGTATTTGTAAACCAATTACATTTAAAATTTTAAATTTGATTGTAGTACATATATATTACATACATTTACCATTTTAAGTGTGCAGTTCGGTGGCACTAAGGGATGTACACTGTTGTGCAACCATCACCACCATCTCCAGAACTTTCAAATCTTCCCAAACTGAAACTCTGAACTCATTAAACACTAACTCCCCATTTCCTTTTTCCCTCTGCCCCTGGCAATTGCCATACTATTTTCTGTTTCTATAAATTGGACAAGTCTAGGACCTCAGATAAGTGGAATCATACAAGAGTTGGCCCTTTGTGACTGGCTTATTTCACTTGGCATAATGTCCTCAAAGTTCATCTATGTTCCATCAGCATTTCATTCTTTTTTTATAAAGCTAAATAGAATTACACAGTATGTATATACCACATTTTGTTCATTCCTTCATCTAATAGAAAGTTGCGTTGTTTCCCCCTTTTGGCTATCATGAATAATGCTGCTCTGAGTGCAAATATTTGTCCTAGTCCCTAGTCAGTTCTATGGGGTACATTCCCAGTAGTTGAATTTCTGAATCATATGGTAATTCTATGCTTAATTTTCTGAGGCAACGCCAGCCTTACTATTTTCCATAGTGGCTGCATCATTTTATCTACCCACTAGCAATGCATAAGAGTTCTAATTTTTCCACATCTTCATTAACATTTGTTATTTCCTTCCTCCCTCCCTTCCTTCCTTCCTTCCTCCCTCCCTCCCTCCCTCCCTCCCTCCCTCCCTCCCTCCCTCCCTCCCTCCTTCCTTCCTTCCTTCCTTCCTTCCTTCCTTCCTTCCTTCCTTCCTTCCTTCCTTCCCCAACTGAATTTTATCTGAAGCAACAGTTCTCACTTATGCCTGCTGTAGATAATGGATCTGATGAGAAGAAACTTTGAACATGACTTGGTTTACCACCTAAAGCACAGTCAGAGGTCAAGAACAGCTAACTGGAAATCATTTATGCTTTAGAGTTCAGCCTGGGCTAACAGCACAAGGGTATTTCTGGATAGCTCAAGTCACCTCACAAGAGAAATATAAGTAAAAGAGCCCAGCCAGCGTGGCTCAGTGGTTGAGCGTCAACCTATGAACCAGGAGGTCACGGTTCGATTCCCGGTCAGGGCACATGCAAAGGTTGTGGGCTATATCCCCAGTGCGGGGCGTGCAAGAGGCAACCAATCATCATTGATATTTCTATTTCTCTCTCCCTCTCTCTCTCTGTTCCTCTCTGAAATCAATAAAAATATCTTTAAAAAGTGAAATATAAGTAAAAGAAAGGAGAACTGAGCGCTGGGTAGCTTTCTTGCCATACTGGTGTCAATCTTTTCTGCAAAGAGCCCCTGCCAGCAGCAAGTGGAATCTCAGGCAGAGCTGCTCTGCAGCACTAACTACAGGCCCTGCCACTCCTGGAAGAGCATGAAAAGCTCTTTGGAAACCGTGTGGTGTTGGCCATTAAGACTTGGAAGGAAGGAGGAGTGGAAATTACAGCCATCTGAATGCAATTGCCTGGCTTTATCTTTGCCCAACACTCTAAGAGCCTATAAACATCAGTGGAGGGGAAAAGGTTTAATTTCCAAAGACATAAAATTTTCAGAGCTATGTGACCTCTGAGAGAATAAGGCCATCTGAGAAAACTATTTCCTGAAACTCAAATCCAGGCTTGGGGAAGGAGGCCACCAGCCAAGGCTCAGTCTTCCACTCAAAATGTTTGCGCATGAGTTTTTCCTGCTGGATTTGGAGGCTGGAGAGGAAAAGGGGTGGCCTGGTTAACTGTGTCCCCCTGACCTGACACCCAGCTGGGAATGAGTATATACTTCCTGAAATAGTAAATGAATGGATGACCCATCTGAGAAGCCTGAGAGCTTTCTGGTTACAGAGGTGAGAGAATGTTGCCTGGTTGGCACATTCCACCCTGGCTGCTGCCTTTTCGGTGGATGAGGCTGTAGTGTTCTCTAAATGCCCAAGACAGCAGTCCTTCCCTGAGAACCCTGGAACTGTCACAGCCTCATGTGAGTTCACAGCGAGACGGCCTTCTCCATCCCTCTGTGCAGCCAGCCCTATACTAATCTGACTAGAATAGTGTTCAATTCCGTCTCTCTACACCCCAATCCATTTCTATGTCCTACTCCTTCCAATAATAACAGTAGGGGTAATAGTGATAGCAACAGCCAGCTTCCTTTATTGCTTTAGAGTTGACGTAGGGCTTTCAACTGCATTAGTTTATTTGACAAACACCCCCCCTCCCCCCAGCATAACTGATAAGAAAACCAAGGGGAAACCTGACCTAGCAATGGTATGTGAGCAGTATGTTGTACAACCACATATTTGGAATCTCCAGATTCCAAAAATCTAGTCCTCTTTTAGTTAGTGGCTTCCTGTTCCTTAAATATTACCCAAGCATATGTTCATTTCAAAATCCAAACTCTCATCCTTTAGGACTATTCCCAATTACCCACTCAGAGGAAAAGATGGCCCTCGGTGGATAAATCCTAATCACACTAGTGGGTTAAAATTTAACCTTAAATAATGGCAAAAGAGCTCATGTGTTTGTGCTTGTTTTAAGATATGCCCACAGATTCTTTCATACTCCTCTCGTCAAGAAATGCAGCTTAATCCCCTTTCCTTCAAGTGTGGGATGGCCTTAGTGACTTCCCTCTAATTCATACATAAACAGAAGTGACACTATGTGATTTCAGGAACTAGGTCCTAAGAGCCACTGTGGCTTCGTCTCTGCTCGAGCTCTCTCTGATTACTCTATGAAGGAAGCCAGCTGCCATGTTGTGAGGATGCTCAAGCAGCTCTATGGACAGACTCACGTGGCAAGGAACTGAGGCCACCTGCCAACAGCCATGCGTGAGTGTCATTTTGGAAGGGGCTCTTCCAGCCCCAGCAAAGCCTTCAGATGACTGCAGCACCGGTCAGAAGATTGGCTGCAATCTCATAAGAGGCCCTGAGCCAGAAGCAACAAGGCTAAGCTTCTCCTGAATCCTGACCCACAGAAACATCGAGCTAATAAATGTTTATGTGTAAAGCAGCTAAGTTTGGGGAATTTGTTACGCAGTGATAAGTACCTAATATGGTTTTCTATCACTTAGAGAATATTTCTACTTGAAGAAAGGTTACCTTTAGAAAACTTTTATTAATTTTTATAACATTAATGTCTGCTTATTCTATTAAAATTTTAAAGAAACTATTTTTAAAATGACTCATTTTCTCTTTCAGAGATAACTAATTTTATCATTTTAATGTATAACTTTTCATGTTTTCTATTTGTGTGTGTTTATTTTTCTTATAAAAATGAGTTCATGTTACTTGGAATCTGCTTTTTGTCATTCAAAAATACTGAATATTATTTCAAGTCCTTAAAGATAATATTACAACAATATTTGGAATAGTTGAATAGTGTTTTATTGCATAAGCATACCAAACTATATTTAACCAAGCCTTTTTTTAAATAGAGATTTAGGCTATTCAGAGTGGTTTCTATCATTAATGTGCCTTTTGTGTGCTTGCCCCACTATGTCTTCAGCACAAATGGGAGAAGTGAGACTGCTGGGTAGGAAAAGATACATACTTCTTAAGTGATTGTCATACATATTAGCAAATTATATCAAAAATTGGGCACTTTCGTATCCTCCCAGCAGTTTACTAAGGTGTCCTTCTCACCTTATCCTAGTCAGCAATGGTCATTATCAAAAGCCAATTCTTATTTTTTTAATCCTTACCCAAGGATATGTTTTTTTATTGATTTCAAAGACAGAGGAAGGGGAGACAAAGACTAAGAAACATCAATGTGAGAGAGAAACATTGACTGGTTACCTCCAGTACGTGCTCCAACCAGGAATCAAACCCACAACCTAGGTATGTGCCCTGGCTAGGAACTGAACCCATAGCCTTTTGTTGTATGTGACAACACTCCAACCAGCTGAGCCACCCAGCCAGGGCAAAAGCCAATTCTTAACTCAAAGAAATGAATTTCTAGTGATAAGAATTTCTGGCAGACCAATGAAAAGATCTTTGGGTGGCTCAAGACCTGTTTCTCTTAAATCATACACCATATTGCAACGTTTCCTCCATCTAAGTCTCCCCCAAAATAACCTTGACCCCCCTCCTTACTTCAGCCAGACAGACCAGAGGAGGAGGTCAAGATCATCTCTGCCGTGTAAGTCACCAAATGCTGCTGTGGAAAATGTGGCACCATCTTCCGGTGCACCTCCAGACAACTGGCAGTTATAGTGGGCAAAGTGCCTTTCCCCCTATAGCTCCTCAGTTGCAGTATGTTCTGTAATACTAGCTATTCATTCATTCCTCTGACCTATATAAACTTTTCTCAGATTTTTAACATAAAAATGTAAAATAAAAACCATCAAACGACTTCTTTCTGTTAGAATAGACCAAGTTGGGCAGCCTGATCAAAAAGAGGAGCCTTGAGTCATCAGACCCACCAACACACTGCCCTGAACAGCAGTCACAAGCTTTGTCCCGAGGAAAACCAGTGTCCTACCAGCAAACTAAAGGCATCACCTTCCATGAGATACAGCCTAGGGCAGTGGTCCGGCAAACCACGGCTCGCGAGCAACAGCGGCTCTTTGGCCCCTTCAGTGTGGCTCTTCCACAAAATACCGACTTCTGCGCATGGGCCACGAAGTTTCAATCCCACTGTATGTGTGTGCCCTCACGTGGTATTTTGTGGAAGAGCCACATTGAAGGGGCCAAAGAGCCGCATGTGGCTCGCGAGCCGCGGTTTGCCGACCACGGACCTAGGGAATGCAGTCAAAGTTGTATGTGTGCATGGATGGATGCATGGACAGATGGATAAAATAGATATTATTGCCTATACCTCTATAGAACTAAAGAGTGGAAAGTTCTCTAAATTATTTGAGTGTTTAATATAATTTTAGCTATTTCAAAGGACATATTATATTAAATGATACCACCAGTCCAGTTATTAATGGTCATTTCTTTTCAATACGTCCTTGACTTAAAGGCTGGACATGAGATCACCTCTGGTTCCTTATGAACACATATGTATTTATGTTAGGATTATTTACCAATTATATATGCTTTCTCTATAATCCATTCAAATAAAAGTAATTGTGTACTTCCCTTCTTTGATAAGGGTATATCAACTCAAAATTGCCTCTTGTCCTATAAGGAAATTATGTACATTATACTGTTTACAAAAAATAAAGGAGAGAGCAAATTTCTTGATTCAAATGTTTAAATCCAATATATAAAAAGCTAGGGAAGGGAAATTTAAAAAAAAGCTGACAGGGAAAAACAGACATTTAGGTGGTCGTATCATCCTTGTAGGAGGATGGGAGATGAGATTTCCAGCAGACAGGATGGAGCAAAGAGGTTCTTGTGTTCCTTCTCAGCCAGGGTCACGTAAACCCCAAGACTTTCAAATTTCTTCCCTGGAGCCTGTGCTAACCATCTATAGCAGCAGTTCTCAACCTGTGGGTTGCCAACATGTGGGTCGTGACCCCTTTGGGGGTTGAACGACCCTTTCATAGGGGTCGCCTAAGACCATCAGAAAACACATATATAATTACATATTGTTTTTATGATTAATCACTATGCTTTAATTATGTTCAATTTATAACAATGAAAATACATCCTGCATATCAGATATTTCATTACGATTCATAACAGTAGCAAAATTATAGTTATGAAGTAGCAACGAAAATAATTTTATGGTTGGGGGTCACCACAACATGAGGAACTGTATTAAAGGGTCGCGGCATTAGGAAGGTTGAGAACCACTGACCTATAGTATAGGCAGGGCTGGGATGACCACAACCATTTAACCAACCTACAAAGCGTTCTGTGTACCGCAGAGAGGTTCAGTGACTTGGGGGAGGTAACAGAGCCACACTGAAAGTGAGAGGACCATTGCCTGGTCCCCTTACCCCATGCAGGGGCAATGTCAAGGTCACCAACACTCCTCTGTAGATGACTCCCCTGGCTTCGGCACATCCAGGACACCATTAAAGTTCTGGGACTCTTCCGGCAGTGCCCTGAGGCCTTCCTCATGGACACATTCACACAGTGAGCCTCAGCGCAGCCCAAACACAGCTCTTCTGGAACCCCTTGCCCGAGCCCCTCCCTCTGTATTTGCAGCCCCAGCCTCTGAGGCCCCACAAAACTGCTCCAGCCCTGCACTCATCTCACCTTGCTGAGACAGCCCCTGCTATCCTCACCCACTGGGACAGGAACCGTGCCCTCTCCCCTGAGGGAGCACAAAGGCTCCGCAAAATTCAACTCGGCTGAGAAGGAAAAGCTGATATCATCTACCCTGCATGTCTTAAGAGTGACTTCTACCAAAGGATGAATAAAACATGATCACTTTGCATAAACTCAGAAAAGCATTTTTTCCCTAACCAAAGTAAAGAAGTAAAGAATGACTCAGGTTTTTCCTGGTGGCCTCCAGTTATTCCTTTCAAAAGCACCACATGGCAATCTTGCCTCGGTCGCTGTGACATGTTATCCCCACAGTGGGGTCCAGCCCAGTGACATCAGGGCACATATGGGCAGCCAGGCCTGGGTAATAGAATCACTAAGAGAAAGTCCGCCTTTTTTCACTGACACTCCCCAACGTCAGCATTACTGGCCTGGCACGGGGGCTGGAGAGCGGCTATTACTGCAGCTGTGGGCTCCAGAGAGGAGCTTTACCTGCAACTTGCAGAGATTGTGAGTGAAAAAACAAACAGAGCAGACATCGATTTGTGGAGATGTACCCAAGCTACACCATTTACCCGGGAACAAAGTGTATTTCATTTCTCAGCAGACATTCTTCTCAGCAGGCAGTTAAACCCTTACAACTAATGCCCTCACTGGGCACTGATGAGCTCACTTTTTTAAAAAATGTTTTTTAAATGGTTTAGTTCTTAGAGAAACATCAATGTGAGAGTGGAACATCAATGGGCTGTCTCCTGCATGCCCCCTACCGGGGATTGAGCCCGCAACCAGGGAATGTGCTCTGCCTGGGAATCGAACTGGTGACCTCTCAGAGCACAGAACAACGCCCAACCAACTGAGCCACACAAGCCAGAGCAATGAGTTCACTTTTTTAAAAAAAAATATATTTTACTGATTTTTTTACAGAGAGGAAGGGAGAGGGATAGAGAGTTAGAAACATCGATGAGAGAGAAACGTCGATCAGCTGCCTCCTGCACACCCCCTACTGGGGATGGGCCCGCAACCAAGGTACATGCCCTTGACCGGAATTGAACCTGGGACCCTTGAGTCCGCAGGCTGATGCTCTATCCACTGAGCCAAACCGGTTAGGGCAATGAGCTCACTTTTTAAGTGATCATTTTTTTATATTTTAGAAGGAAGTGGAAGGGAACTACTGTAAGCCAGGCAAGACGGAGGATATTTTGCATACGCTGTTCAAATCCCATCTTCACATCAACTCTGTGAAATGGCATTAATACCCCATTCCAGGGTGAAGGAAACTTCAGCTTAGACACTGAGTAGCTTGCAGAAGTCTGCCCTCCCCAACACCCTGTAGGTTGCCTCACCTTAGGAGATGCTTCAGTGCTGACGCCCAGGTGTGCAATCTATTTCCCCTGTATCCTAAACCTACCCTATTCATTTTTACTGTTCCTTTTATTGAACACTCAACTTCCTCTCAAGATATCCCTACCTGGCATTAACCAGATATTCATTGCTCAGACAACCTGTTTCCTTAATCACCCTGGATAAGACAAGTTCCAGGCTTCCCGGAGGCAGATCTAGTTCTGCATGCTTGTAGGCTAACATCAGAGCTCTGAGAGACCTTCGAAAACTGGCATCGCCACAAATTTCATCATCGTGAATCAACAGGCACATATGTATGGAACAACTGCTGTGCACCAATCCTGTGTGACATGTATGGGCAGCAGGGTGTGGGAGGAGTGGTCATCCTGACAGTGCTTGCTGAGTGCCTAGCACACATTACTCTCTCTAGTCTGAGATACATGCGCATCTATTCTACAAATGAGCAGTCTTACAGAGGCTAGAAGTCCTTCACATGGAAGCCAGAGGGGCAGGATTATGGCCCTAGAGCCCCAGCCCCTCCAGGGGCCTCCCACCTGCTATTCGGCACAGAGCTAAGGGCCCTCAGGTGTACATAGAATAAGCCAGTCCCAGGCTCAGATCTCCAGTTTAGTTGGGAAACTTGGCTATTCAATATCAAAAGAACCTAAACTTAAATGAGTGTTTGCAGTGGGATCGCTGAGTGTCAGAACAAGAGTGGCCCAGGAGGTTAGAGGAAGTGGGCGCTCTGGAGGCCCTGAGCAGCAGGACAGGAATCAGGCTGTGATGAAGGAGAGAGGCTGATCCTGATGGACACCCTCTCCTGGGAATCCCCTGCATGCTGACCCCACCAAACAGTGGTCATTTTCAAGGGTCATTCCCTTCTATACCCAACTGTCTATAAATTCTCTGAAGAAACGGGTAACTTCTTTCATTTGTTGCCATGATACTGCCTGACTGAACACTCTCTAACCCTTCCCAACCATCCCCTCTCACTCCTTCCTACTTGAACTTTGCTGTGGACATGGCCTTGAGGGTTCTGTGAGGGATACAAATCAGGGGCCCTTTTCAACACTTCTCCGAACAGCTGAAGCTGAATGAGGCTAATGGGAAAGTGGGCAGAAGGCCTGGGCTGACTTTCATGGTGATTCTCTGAGCCACCTGGGGATGTTTCCCTTGAGAAGTCATCTGTCAACAGCAACCCCAGGGACACATCACCAACTGTGACGCATTTCTGCAAAGAGCATAAGGATACATATCAAAGTTCTACATCAAAGTGCAAGCTGTGAGGACAATCCACTTGCCACCAGTGTGTGTGGACAGATCCATATCCCATTAAACAAACAATGTTGCTCAAGTACATGCCACTCTTATTTCTACTTATATAGACACATGCTTGAGTCTCTGGAAAACCTTGCTGGGTGACTCTAGGCCACCTCCACAGCATCCTTTTAAACCAGGTGGACACTCCAAGTAGTACACCTAGGAGCATACAACCCAACTGTCTCCATTTGCTTTATACCGCATAGCTAACCACACCACCTTCCCACGCTCACCTCCCACTCCTGCAGGCCTGACCTCAACTTAAGGCAATGCATTGCTACCTCTGCATTTTACATTGGACCTTCCCTATTTCTAACTCCCCCTCCCCTCCCCCATGTGCTCATTCTACAAAAAAAGCATCAAATACCTAGGGAGCTCCCATGTGCCAGCACTGTGATGGCACACAAGAGAAATACAAAGCCTGCAGCACACTGTCCACTGGGTACCTCGGTCTAAGTGAGTGGACGTGAGACATGAAAGGGCCTGGTGAGCCTTGCACACATGTGCCATGGGAGCTGAAAGAAAGTAGTCACCCGTCTCTGGGGAGATGAGCAGAACCCCAATGGAACAGGGACTCTATTAGGCAGAGAGCAGAGGGGAAGGCTTGCTGGGCAACAGAGCTATCACTGAGCAACGCATGGAGCTGGCAAACTATGGGGTGGGTTGGGGGACTTGCTCAGCTAGAAGGGAGGGTTTCTGAATGACAGACAAGGCTAAAAATGGAGACCAGATGGTGACTCTGGAAGGCAGGCCCAATGTAAGGAGTTAGCTTTTATTTTCCAGGCAGCAGGAGGATATGAAAGATTTTTAGAGCCACCGCACTGTTGGGGGGGGGGGGCAGGGAAGAGGTAGCGGGGGTAGCATCACTGTGTAGGAAGGACTGGAGGTGGGAGCAACTAGAAGCAGGAATGCTGCACAGGAGATGCGCTGGGGCACCTGGGCTCCCGCAGTTGCCATGGGAATGGAAAAACAGGAGCCCAAAGATGCAAATGGATTTTTTTAAGGAAAATGGAAACCTGGTGACTGAGCTGAGAACAACGTAGAGGAAGCAGTCCAAGATGACGGTGATGTTCAAGTAGACACTTATTATCCTTTCGGGTGCTTGGCATCTGCACCCCTTTCTGCCTGGGGAGAATCCATGGCTCCACGTCTTCTAGAGAAGTTGAAGGAGCCAGACTTCCTTTCTGCCTTCCCCGTAGCAGCCACTGTTCAGGTGTGTGACCTGCCACCACCAAGCAGATGCTCCCAGCCGGGATTTAGAAACTCAAAGGGTGATAAGGACATAGGGACGGTTTAGGATTCAGTCCCCGAAGAGGCATGCGGTAGTGATGGCCCGCATGAGGGGTGTGATGGAGCCAGTGAGCTTTTGTGGTGCAACTTGGGCTGAGCTTCCTGCGGTCTGGCAAAGTGTGTCTCTCCAGCCACATTCCAGGCGGGCGATGCTGTAGTTGCCCAATGGGCTCCCAACAAATTCCTTTAGGCAGAATCACACGGATAAAAATATCAGCTCCAATCCATGCTCGGTGCCCCTCCTCAAAGCCTTTGTCCCCAAACGACCAGACCACACAGCCTCTTGCTCTGCTGAGCCACCCCAGCACGTCTGAACAGAGAGGCTCACTGGGCACCTAGCTTGAGCTCAACTTCTCTAGATGTTTGGTTCTCCTTGAAGGACAGAGCACCATCCTCACTTGGAGAAATCCTATCCTTTTTATGACAAACGTTCCTGATCAAAGCTCATGAAAAAGTCAATTCCCTGGAAATAACACACACCTTTTCTCCAAGGTAATCCATGGCTTCCTCTTTGACAAAGCATTCCTCACGAATGTTGGGAAAAACTACTTCTGCATCTTATAAAAGTGGGGCTTTTCTTTGGCCATGTAAGTCTGAGGAACCTTTGCATTCTGTATCCCCATGTGGAGATTCAGGTGTATTCACACACACCTTAGCATAGTAAAGACTGCAATTAAGACAATTTTTTAAACATATAATTTCCTCTAATGACATCCAGTGAAAATACAGTTCTCTAGAAGCCCCCACTTGGGATGTTGGAGCTATAGCTTAAGACTCAAAGAAGTTAAGCAGAAGCCAGAGGCAATCCTGCTGCCTTCTGCTGCCTGTTTATGAAACCCCTTAGACGCACGACCACTCTATTCTCTGGCTATAACCTCAGTTCTGTCCTCTTCAGCTGATTCTGGAAATGAAGGTCCGTTTCTACTTATCATGGAACATAGAGATATGAGGGATTGGTTTCCAACATACATTCTACCTTCCTCCTAGCGTGGCCACCTGCCCTGCAGAGGATGGAGAGCTAAAACCACATCTCCCTGATCTCTTCCAACTAAAGTTCCAGATGCACGAGTTAGGTTGGCCAATCAGATGTACTTGTGTGAAATTTGGGAAACAAACGTGGGGCAGAGACCATACTTCTGCAGTTGCCACCCTTTGCTCAGCAAGCAGAGCTCAGGAGGCACCTGGTTCGTCTATGACAGTTTTAGTTGAGGTCGCATCTCGGTGCCAGCTTCATGGGTGTCGGAAAGCGGTTCCGGGCCACCCATCTGCGTGTATGAATCATAGTATGTGACATCTTTCTGATCCTGGGGCCTCTCACTCATTGCACCCCCAGTGTGGTTCTGGAGAGCTGCTTCAGGACTGTGAAAGCTTCCTTGGTGGTCCAGTTCTTTAGTTGGGCTTTGGGACACTCATTCCCGAAACCTCCACCTGGAGACCTGTGTCTTCAGAACGCTTCTTAATTCTTCAAGCCATTGAATTCCCTACAACAAACCCCTTCCTCCCTCAGTTTACTACAGCGAATTCTGCTTTCTGTGACTGAACCTTGGCCAACACTCCAAGGGAAGTTGCGTTCCAGCAAGGATGATCTAACCTCTCAGTCTCCCTTTGGTGGTTGTGGAATTTCAAATAGAGTCACTGTCTATGTTCCATCCATGTAGGAAGTCTCCTGCATGGCTACCTGCATCCAAAAGGCTAGAAGCTTACAAAGCTGACTTTCTGCAAGCAAGCATGCATCCTAGGGAAGTCAACAGAGATGCCTGCCTCCCAAGCAGTAATGATGCCAAAACGGAAATGATGCAACTGTATGTTAGAAGCCACTACAGGTAGAAACCATGAAAAACCCAGCCAGCAGAGTTTACAGGAAGGAACAATGTACCCGGGTTCTAACTCCAGCCCATGTCACTTAAACTCTCTGAGTTATAGACCCCTGCTCGGCCGGGTGGGGACAGTGACATCATCCACCTCCCTGGAAGACAGGAAGGAAGATAGCAGACTGGAAGACAGCAGACTTGAAAGGTCTTTGGCGGGGGGGGGAGGGGGGGAATTCTATTAAAGAATGACATTTATACTACTAATTAATATTATTAGCATTCAGGAGTCAGAACCAAGACAAGAAAAATTTCCCCATACTTTTAAAGACACTTGCCAAATCTTTACCACTCATACTTTTCAGCACATTGGCATTTAGAGACAGAGTTTTACAAGCTTCATAAAAATTCAGAGCACTCAAAGTACAATGCTTCCTCTAGATTATAGCCAAGCACTGGGAAGGTTTAAAAAAAAATATTTCACTTCAACAGTCCAGACTCATCGTTTTCATGTCACTCGTCTTTCTGTGCTGTCCTACAAGATGGCTGGACTATTTCCTGGACCCACGCAGTTCTGAGTTCTTGTTGTTGCTGCTGTTGTTTGTTTGTTTTTAAGGAACCATCACTCCTGCTTCTTCAGTGTTTGACACAACAGGAAATCAATATGGCAGGTTGGTTTCACTGCTAGCCCGAAAACGAAAACGCCATGTCCTCTCGAAGCTAATCCTCTTGACAGGATCTCAAAGTGCTGCTCTAAGATAACGCACAGCCACACGGCCGGGGTTCTCAGGAAGAAACAGCCCAACAGACAGGAAAGCAGGCAGCAGCCTGACCCAGGGGAAGGAGCTCAGAGCTCTGAGCTTGCAGAGGGGGAGCCGGCTGGAAATCAGGACAAGTGACAGGGGGGAATGAGGGTCCCCAACACCCAGAGCTCCGCTGGCTGAGGAAAATTCTGCAATCAACTCACCATGCATTCCAGGGCCCAGAAGAGAAGTTGCCAAGCATGTGGGGCCCAGAACTCACAGGTCAGGGCAGGTCAGGGTTAACCTGCCAGGAAGAGCTGGGTTGGTAGCAAGAGACCCAGGCAGCCCTCTTGACGATGATCAAGAGGAGGAAGAGGAGAAGGCGGAGAGGAGGAGGAAGAAGAAGAGGAGGAGCAGGAATGGGAGGCCACCAACCAAGAGTCCTGAGGGAAGGATCCAGGCCCTGAAGAGGTGTGGGCCCAACATTCCTTCCACACCTGATTCTTGGATTTACAGGATCAAAAGAACCCTTCATTAAAACAAAACACATAACTCCACAGGATTCCTTTAAGGCTCCCTGGCCCATTTAAAATAAGATTTAGCTTTTAAAATGGTCTTACACGTAGCATTCTGGGAAAATATAAACATAAATATCAAAACACCAAAACCCCACAAATCGGGGCGGGGGGGTGGGGGGGCGTTAACCATAAGAGAAACCATTTCACACTGCAACATGAAATCATAGGAGTTGCTCTAACCCCAAAATATGTGCTTGAGGATTCTGGAAGTGTTTGCTTTAACTAGAGAACCAAACCTCATTTGTTGTCAACAACAGGCAAAGAAATCCGGTTATGGTCTGATGATGCACTGCCCAAACAGCCAGGCCAAATTCAATCAAAGGGATATACGCCTTCATGTAGATTAAGTGCTTCATAAAATGAAGTTGGCTGGGCTTGGGTTGTGTGAGGGAAGACATATTTAAAAATACACAGAGCCGCTCTCTACAACCCGATTTCTGGCAGCGGCTTCCTGCAAGGACAGGAGAGTGAGCTGTGATACTGAAAGCAGGGCCTTCTGGAGAGAGCGCTGCTGTGTTCTCTGGGATCCAACAAAAAGGGAAGCTTTGTCAGGTCCCTTCCCTCCAGACACACACATCATTTTATTTGGAAGTCACATGGTGTGATTCAATTTAACTGGGTGGAGCAGTGGAAAACCACAGTATTAACAACATAATTCTTTTTGAGGAGAGCTTCTGCCAAGTGCAACAGGGATAATACTGAAAGCTTTGCGCCGCTAGGCACTGCTTTCAACATTGGTTATAAATCCAGGGGTACCAACACAGAAGTATATCTCTGCTCACTGGGGCCCTGCTTCTAATGATCGAATACTGGACCCTCCCTGAATCTTCATCATTTCGGCTCTTGGTGAAAAAAAGTATGAGCCACGTAAGAGACAGAACGTGACTATATGTCTGTATGTGCCCTCATGTCCAGACAATTTCGGGAAGGGCAATAAGAAGTGAACAGAAGTCTTCTCTGGGGAGTAGAACTGACTGGGGGGAGGGGTGTCTTCCATGCTCAACTCTACACCCTTCTGTCCTAGCTGAATTTTTACTATAAGTGCCACTTTTATAATTAGAAAAACTAGTCATGAAAATATTTTCACAAATCATTTCAAGAGCCCATAGGCCAGGAACTCTGAGGAGCTCCGTGGCCAAGAAGCTGTAGAGGTGGAAACGTTTTGCAGCCATAAAACCCCTTACAGTTTACAAGGCACCCACTGCCTCCCTTTATCCCTGTAACACTGTCAAAGGCATCCAGACAAGACACTCCCGAGACAGGGACTGCTCCCACTTCACCCACACAGAAGCGGAGGTTCTGGGGCCTCAATGACCTGGACTTGAACCCAGGCCTCCTTCCTCGCTGCCATCCTGTCTGCGTGCTGTGAACCTTGGGCAGGTCATTTCTGGGTCTTGGTTTACTCAGCAATAAAATTATAGGCATCCTTTCAACAAGTAAGTACATAGTATCCTCTCTACCAAAGAGGAAACTGAATTCAGAAAGGTCACTAACCTGCCCAGAGATAGAGACAGACGACTCGAACCCAGAACCCGCTCCCTCTACTTCCTGGCTGCTATTCCAGGCCCCCTCCCCAGACATTCCCCTCCACCTAATACAGTGCTTGTGTCGGGCCCATAGATGTTCACAAAAACAGGTGTTCTAGAAACTGTGTGGTGGGGACAAAGGCTGATGTGATGTCCACAGAGCCACCCACACTCAAGGCTTTAGCCTAAGACCAGTCTCATGGATTCCAAGCTGCTCTGTAGAAAAGAAAAGAAAAAAAAGAAAAGAAAAAAAAGAAAAGAAAACAACAACAACAACAATAATAATAAACACCCAGTTCCACAGAGCATTGACAATTAGGGAAGCAACTTCCAAGGAGATATTCCCAGGACCTTTCCCCAAAGCTAGAGCACCTCTCTGGGCTGGAGAGAAGGGGCTGTCTCCCCCCACTCCCTTGCCTGTTCCTAAGCCATCCCTCCTGCCCACAGTGGCTGGGCAGAAATGGACATGCCACCCCAGCCCGTGACAGGGAGGGAGGGCAACGCCTTCCGAAGGAGCTGACCCACACCCTTTCCGTAGGGATGGTAGAGTGGCAGCTGTGAGGGCTCACTTTCAGCACATGCACGAGAATACCTACACATGCGTGAGCAGTACAGTCTGAACTTAACTCCTCCCATCCCCAAAGAGAAAAACCCCACGCAGATGAGCAAGGAGGAGGAGTCCATCAGAATGGCAAAGGCAGAGAGCCCTAGCTCTGGGCTCAGCCAGCAGCCCTACCTGGCAGGGAGCTCACCAGAGGAGGAGCCTCCCAGACTCTAGGCCTGGCTACCTCAGGGCATTCGACACTGGCCACAGCTGGTGGTGTGATGAGCTTTGACACTCACCCACACTGTGGGGCCAGCCAAGAGTCACCCCTGCCGGGCCCAGAGTTCTCTCTGGACTGCTCCACAGTTGTACCGCAGCTTTCAATCAATGCAAACTCAATGAGCGGGTAATCTCTACAAAATCAAAGCCCATCCTTGGCTCTATTCATGAGCAATCTGTTTAAGGAGGCCCCCAGACAGCAGGGTTAAAATGCAGTGAACACGTACAAGGAACACACACATGGCTGGCTAGAGGAGGGAGGGTGAACATTTAAGCACAGTACTGAAATGGGAAGTTGAATATGTGAGGACTTCCCCCCACTAAGAATAAAGGGCAAAGAGTCAAATAATTTAGCCGTGACTGGTCATCACCACCCACTGCTGGGGAGTGTGGTTTCAGTCCACCTTTGCCAGATAAAGCCAGGGCAAGCTTTGACATTTCAGAGTAGCGGCCAGCTTTATTATCAACTCCAAAACCTGCATGGAGCCTGCTCGCCTCCTCACAGGTGTGTCCTGCCAGGGACGATGACAGAAGCCAGAGCTGCCCCGGAATCAGCAGGCTCAGACGTACCATGTGAAGATGTAAAAAGAAAAGTTCAGTGCAGGCCCAAAGAGGCAGGGGGGATCATACATCCCTGCTCATATGGCAGGCTCATTCCATTCATTTTCCTCTTTATTCTTCTGCATTTCTGGACAGGTCCCAGGGTCAGGGAGCCGTTGAGAATAAGGCCAGTTTTTTCAATAACTCAAGAAAGAAAAATGCCCACCCAAAATCAAAGTCAGGAAAAGCATCTGGGAGAGAGCCAATCAGCTTATTCTGCAATAATAATTCCCCCAAATATCATTTTTCCCTGGAGATGCTGAATGCAAGTCCCCAAGACATCTTTGTATTCTTCAATCCCAGTGGTTGTAGGGGGACCCGACACCACAGAATAATTGATCCAATGAAGTAACCCCCAGGCTCACTGCCTCAGACCACTGTGTGACTGAGATCACTAGGGCAAGGGTGTCACACAAACCCACGTGTGCCGCCCTTCACAGCTTCACACAGAGGTATCCTAACAGGACAGCCTTACTCCGAAATGCGGAACATGCTCTCCAGATGTTACCAGTTACATCACCATAAAAGAGTTAGAAGTGAGACAAGTTACCAAAGAGGAGAAATAGCTATAATAGAGCAATTTCATCACTAAACATTAAAAAATATTTACTTATACTTGGGGTTTTTTTTTTGGGGGGGGGGGGGCTCTTTTCACAGAAACACCTTTTCCCCAGCCAATCAGACCTGATACTTCAGCTTTTTGGAAATAACTCATAAACCCAATGAAGGCAGGGGAATGTCTCTACTGAGGCTGTGGAGTAACAATGCACAGAACTCGTACGCCCAGAGGTCCTCAAGCTTCTAGTCTCCAGTTAACCTGCACAATTGCATGCAGTCCTGGGTCACCTCGGAAAAGCCACTTATCCTTCAGCCTTGCAACAGCAGAGTGTAAGACCGAGAACACAGGCACCAGAGCCAGAAGGGCTGCGTTCAAATCTTGGCTCTGCCTTGTGCTATGTGCCCTCTGACTGTTCCCTCACACTGGGCCTCAGTTTCTTCATCTGCAAAAATAAGCGTTCTCACAGCATCTACAACATGGCGTCGTTGAGGCAATTAAATGAGTTAATATACATTACATGGTTAAAATAATTCTTGGGTGCAGTAGCACTAGGTAAGGATTGGCTATTGTTATTCATTATAATTACATAGTGGACATTTATTGAGAACCTGCTAAGCACTGTGAATACAATGACTTCTAAATCCCAGTAAAAATAATTATAGTCATAGACTTCTGACTTGGGTACTTAAAGGTCATTGGTGTTGCATAGTATCTAAAACGAGAGGCCCAGTGCACGGATTCGTGCGCTGGTGGGGTCCCTGGGCTTGGCCTGCAGCGATTGGGCCAAAACCAGCTCTCCGACATCCCACGAGGGGTCCTGGATTGCGAAAGGGCACAGGCCAGGCCGAGGGTCCCAACCAATGCATAATCGGGGCCAGGGAGGGACCGCAGGAGGGCTCCAGGGCGTGTCCCACCCATCTCACCCAGTCCCAATCAATCGGCAGGACCCCAGCAGCATCTGCCCCCTGGTGGTCAGTGCACATTAGAGTGACTGGTCAAAAAGTCGAACAAATGGCTGACGTTTAGCATATTAGGCTTTTATTATATAGGATAGTAACGAGGCCTGGAAAGTCTGTAGATTTAAAATATGTACACCTAGATATTTTTAAATGTGTACACCTAGATTGTCTCACTTGCCTCTTTGTTTTCCAGTATGTACACAACAAAACTAGAATACAGCATGTTCTATATATTGGTTGCCTTAATTTGGTGCTGCTTCTTCTTCTGACATAGAGCAAGGAAGGTGGGCACAATAAGAGGCCAGCTGCAGACTTTGAAGGCAAATGTTGGGAGAGCTGTTTTGAACCCTAATGTCTAGTTCTTAAGTATTAATCTATGAAAATGTGACAAATAGTGCTTCTGCTCTCCCACTCCTGGGTCTTTGCAGATGTAGTTCCTTCTGCCTAGAAAGCTGTTCTTGGCCAAGTTGACATTTTCTCATTTCAGTTTGGCAATCTTAGTATTTTAACTAGAGTATCTGGTCTACTTATAGTTAATGTGATTACTGATATACGCGGGCTTAAACCTAACATTTTACTTTATTCTTTCTATTTGTACCCTGGTCTATTTTTCTTTTTCTCTCCTTACTTGACTTCTTTTGGACTGATCTTTAAAAATAATTTGTTTTCCCCATTTACTAGTTTGGAAAATTATATTCCCTTTTTGTTTTTAAATATATTTATGACTACTTATCAAATTTTAAAACTAATAAAAATTTTACCCTCTTTCTGGATAATACAAGGATCTTAGAATAATGAATTACATTTATTTTCCCCAATGCTCATCTTATATGCTATTGTTGAAAAGTATTGGAAGAGGTATAAGAGACACCAACTATAACATCAAATTGTAATAAGCACAAATAATAAAAAGCAACTTGGTCCATTTGGGAAATAATGTGCCTATAGTGTGAATTTTGGGGTGAGGATAAGCTGAAGATGACCTGGAAAGGACCACAGGGACCAGATGATGGAGGATTTGTATTCTGATAAAGGAATTTAAATTTATATTTTGCAGATAATGGGGAACTGTTGAAGGATATTAAACTGGAGAGTGATTTGATGAGATGTGAATTTAAAACCACTCAGGCAAGACTGCAGAAGATGAAACAAGATGGGGGTTGGAAGTAGGAAGACCAGTTAGACCGCTGTTGACTTTAGAGCTACTATCACTTTTTTAAATCCTTATCTGAGGATATCTTTTTATTGATTTTAGACAGAGAGGAAGGAGAGAGAGGGGGAGGGGGAGGGGGGAGGGGAGGGGAGGGGAGGGGGGAGGGAGAGGGAGAGGGGGAGGGGAGGGGGAGAGGGAAGGGGAGAGGGAAAGAAGCAGGAAGAGAGGGAGGGAGGGAGGGAGGGAGGGAGGGAGAGAGAGAGAGAGAGAGAGAGAGAGAGAGAGAGAGAGAGAGAGAGAGGATCCCACCCACAACCTGGGTATGTGCCCTGACCAGAAATCAAACCTGAGACCCTTTCAGTGTACAGGATGATGTTCCAACCAACTGACTCACACCAGCCAGGGCACTATCACTTTTTGTATTACTCCACCTACTCAGGGATGTACAGAGAAGCATGGCTTATTCCTCATTCCCCAAATGGAGAGACCAAAATCTGCACATCAGAGGTGGATTTTCAGGACCTATAGAAGGTTATTCCAACCACTGTTACAAATTCTTCTGAAATTGGCTTAATTTTGAAATTCCAAAATCTGCCACTGTATTATTAATTAATGGACAGTTATTTATTGAGCATTTCCTCAGGAGTGGATATCTGCCTCGCACCTTTAGCTAAGGAGAGATACGTCATTCATTTTCTAAAGCATCTTGATGAGTTTGCAAACTCATTTAGGCCAACCTCCCAGGTATAATTGGAACTCATTGTAAGCAGAATGTCAATCAACATCTATATAAAGACTTGGAGGGGAGCTCACCATCTCCACAAAGCAGCTGGTTTAACAGTGGGAAATCTCTACCTTGAGCTTACATGACCCCACTGGTCCTTAACTGTTTTCCTGATGGATGCAAAACAAAATTAATCCCTTATCTGTATTACCTCCCTTCCCATGGAGATGACTGCCTGTGGGCTTATACGTGCAAAGTGCCTCCTCCATCAGCTCTCTACACCAGAGCCTCTGGAGTCCTCTCCAGGTCTTTCCAGAGCTGGGCTCAGGTGTGTCAACACCCTTCTTGGCATACTGACACCAGAACTATTCCCCAACTTGAAGAGTCTTCAATACAGTTGTGACATTGAATCAGCAGGCCTTAAATCATAGCAAATTGAGGAAGTAGATAAAAATGCTAACCAAGACGGAAATTAGATATGCTGTGAGAATTTTACACAATATTGCTGGTTGAACCTTGGGCTCAAATGCATAACGCTCTCTATTAATGGGCAAGAAAATCTATATTTGGATTTTCTTTCATCCTAGACTCTGCTGTACCATTTCTGCTCTGGGTCTCACCCAGAGGAGCTGCCTGAGGGCTCAGTCACTCATGCCCACACCATCCATATGCTTAATCTTACAGCAGCATCTGAGGGTACACATGGAGACCAGCTGCACCTGTTTGAAAATCCCCAAACAAGTGCACCTGTTTTGCATGGGTCCCCTTAAATTAATTATCATGAAAGAAGTCTATATGTATGTGTGTACATATATGCATATATGAATTTACACACATATTATAGATATTTTATAATTCACATATTTATATCTGCATATGTTTGATCTTACTGAAATAAGAAAAACAGGCTACTCTTACCTGCTTGAAACCCAGGTCAAATAGATATAAGCTATCCCCTCAAATTAAAATAGATTAGAACCAGAAAAATAGAATGAGGCACTTAAGTCCCTAATATCCCCATCTGTTCAGTGGCATATTCTGGAACCTCTGAGACCCAGTGCCAGCAGAAAGCACAAATCCTCCCTCTGTGAACAGAGGAACAATAAGCTACCAGCTGCATTTTTTAAAAATATATTTTATTGATTTCAGAGAAAAAGGGAGAGATAGAAACATCAATGATGGGAGAGAATTATTGATCAGCTGCCTCCTACACACCCCACACTGGGGATCGAGTGCGCAACCCGGGCATGTGCCCTGACCAGGAATGGAACCATGACCTCCTGGTTCATAGGTTGACGCTCAACCACTGAGCCACACGGGTTGGGCACCAGCCGCATATTAATTACAAGGAATATAGAGCCTGAAGGGAAGGGTTACTTAAATGGCACTTTAATAAAATAAACAAGTGGGGCTCCCAATGTGATTCTTCCAAAGGCCCAAGGCAAGGATTTAGAAGGAAGGAGGCAGGGAGCTTCAAAAGAGTGGCAATAGGCAACTGACTCAGAGGTAAGTAACAAGTTGAAAAAAACAGCCTTGCCCAACTGGGGAGGGCCTACTTGAGAGCTGGCCACCCACTCTAGGCTGAGGAACCTCCTCCCTCATTCAGCCTCCAAGATAGCAGGGTGAGAGGCAAAAGGACAGGTGCAAGTTCAGGGCCAGCCAAAGCAATCACAGAAGCCCCACAGCCTCCTCCTTTTGTCACCAGCAGGAATAAAGCCATTGGAGTTGTCAGTGAATACCCTACATGGTGGCCTTTCCAGCAACTTGGGTTCTAGCACATTGACCATAACACTCTACAGACGGGGGAAGGAGGGACAAGGAGAGAAGGTACCACCCCAAAGACCTCAGAATGAGGAGTTGGAGAGATGGAAGACTTGGATAAGTCTGGATCCATATGTAGGAAGTTACCCACATGGTGTGATTTGATAGAATTCTTGTCAGCAATCTCTTTAGTGCCAGTTCCTCTACTAGGTACCTTACACCAGTATTTCATCTAAGCCTCACACATGGCTATGAGGTGGAAATTACTGCTCCATTTTATAAGGAGAGAAGGGGTTAAGACTCAGAAGGGTTTAACAATGGCATTGGTCCAAGGTCTATCTCCCTCCAAAACTCATATTCTTTCTACAACAGCTCAGTGCCTCCCTCTAGACCAGCAGTTCTCAACCTGTGGGTCACGACCCCTTTGGCGGTCAAACGACCCTTTCACAGGGGTCAACTAAGACCAACCTGCATATCAGATATTTACATTACGATTCATAACAGTAGCAACATTACAGTTATGAAGTAGCAACGAAAATAATTTTATGGTTGGGTCACAACATGAGAAACTGTATTTAAAGGGCCAGAAGGTTGAGAACCACTGCTCTAGACTAAAGCCAAAATATTTCTCCTCCCTTGAAATGTCAAGGTGAGACTCTGTTCTTGTGTGTTACAGGCATCCCTTAGTACACACATCTGGGCTCGCTCTAAGACAGGTGGGAGTTGTCTGGAGAACAGCTGTCAGGGAAGACTGACAGTGAGCTGAGAGACACGCTTTTCTCCAGGGAGATGGCGCCGTGGAATCACAGGATCTCCAGGACAAGGAAGCAGGAAGCTGAGATGCTCCGGGGGGGGGGGGGGGGGGGGGGGCTGCTGACTTCATCATTTGGCCAAAGGCATGACCTGCATCTCCCATAACAGAAAGCAGAACACAAGACTCTGCACTTACATCGAACCCATTTACTGCGTATTTCCTCACAAGGCATCGTGCTGGGGCTATGCTTCGCAAACTATCTGCGGAGAAGGACTTGTGTTTTTTATTTGTTTATTTTATTGGCAATCTACTACATGGTCCTAATTACACATGACTAATGTGCAGCTCATGCCACAAACAAGTCACCATGTGATAGTAACAACATCCAAACTTGTTCATACCCTGTCCAACAAGATGAGGCCACCGATGCTGGGTGGCAATGTCACCTTGTTGTGAGAGTGTCTAAATGCTTCCTGTCACCTGGTGATCTCTCTTCATCGCCAAATAGCAGGCAGTTCATGGACTCTAAGGATTAGATTGGGAGATTGGGGAGTGTCCCATATTAGGACAGCAGACAGCACGTGTATGTGAGCCAATTCCTGTTGTCCCCACAGACTCCCAGCAAATGCTGCCAGTTTCATAGCTCCAGCCAAACACTGTACCGAGGTGTACCTGGGTAGGTATTAGCAGACCTGAGTTCTAATCCAGATTTTGCACCTGAGTCAATGTATGACTCTGGGTAGAATCTTTTCATTCTGTATAATTGAAAAGATAAGGGCAACCACTAAGGACCCTTCCAACTCCTAGGTGCCATGCTGTCCTCCTGACTCGTAGCTCCACAGACCATCTATATGCTCATGACTCCTAAACGTACATCTCCAGCCTGGATGTCTCCCCTGAATGCCAGAGCCATACATCCAGCTGCCTACTTGACATCTGTCCTCAATCTCTCGCACACATCTCTAATTTTACATGACCTAAGGCAACTCCACAATAGCCCCCACCCCTCACAGTCTCTCCCATATCAGTTAAAGGCAACTCCATTCTCCCAATTGCACTGACCAAAATCTGAGTCATACTTATTTTCTCTCTGTATCTCACAACTCACCTCCAAAATGTCAATATAACTAACCCTCAACCTACCTGCTCAAATATATCCAGAATGCGACTTCTCACCTGCTATCACCCTGATCCTGGCTCATGGCAGTGGCTCCTAATAGACCTCTGGTCCTGACCTTTCCCCTCTGCAGTCCACTCTTACACAGCGGCCAGAAGGATCCTGTTCAAACCCAGATCAAGCCCCTCCTCTACTCAGAGCCCTCCAACAGCCCCCACTCTTACTTCAGAGCAAAGCCCTGCACCAGCAGGCTCCCTGCTCATTCTCTCTGCTCCAGCCACACTGGCCTCCTTGCATCCAGGGCCTCTGCACTTGCTGTTTTCTCTTTCATTCCTGCATGGCTCACTCCTCCACTTCCTTCAGGACTTGACCCAAAGGTCTCCCTGGCTCCCTGACGTCTCAGAGTCCCCAACCTCTACAATTCATACCCCTCTTTCCTGCTTACTTTTTTTCTCCTTAGCTGTTACAATTATGCAACAAATTATTCCTTATCTTGTCTGTGGCCTGTGTTCCCCACTAGAATGTAAGTGCCACGAAGGCAGAGATTTTTGTGTGTGTTTTGTCCACGTTATAGTCCCAGAGTCTTACTACAGTGCCTGGCACAAGGTAGGTACTCCATACATTTGTGGGTCGCTGGTCTGGCTGGTCAAGGGTGTCTGGTTACCCTTCCTGCACTTGGTCACCAGACCCAGACAGCAACCATCTCGGCATCTGAGAGGATGACTCTGGCACGTGTGAAAGAGGCCTGTCTCCCATCTGTAGGACTCTGTCTCAGGAGGGGCCTGTGGAGAAGTCCGATCCTCACCACCCACCCAGCTTCCAAAGCCACTGCTCTGCACCCTCCCCTCTGCAAAGGAAAATACCTCCTAGGATGGCTTTTAAAAAAACTAATCCCATGTAAACCCTTCAGCTGTTTACCTAAATTCCATTTAATCTCCTACAGAGATGCCTCTAAATCATCTGCTGTCAAGGAGTCAGGAAAAAACCAACTCCCCCTCTGAAGATGTTTTCATTGCTCTTGCGGCTGAGAAAACAAGTTTTAATTCCTATCAAGAGAAGAAGCACAAAGCAACTGAGCAATCATTTCTGTTTCTTTCGTCAGTGCTGGATTATCTCACCACAGGTGTCAGAGAGAATTTTCATCTCTAACAGGTAAAGGGTTTCATCCATTTGCATGCACCCCAGACAAAGACCCTGGGCCCCAGCTGCAAGTGCATGTGTGAACCTGCTGTACCTTCCATTTGTCCCCACCAGGGAGGTCACAAAATGCTCCCAAAGCCAGAGGCAGGGGAACAAATCAGGCCAGCCACATAGGGAGGAAGGCTAGGAGAGGAGACAGTCTCTATCCATCTCTGGATAACGGAAGTGCCTGGTTTACCATTGCACATCCAACCACAGTCCTTCTGAAAGGAACAAGATACCCCAGAATCTTTGAAGATAGGAATCACTTGGAGGCCCCTGGAGCATGCTATGCTCACAGAACGATGCTGAGCAGGGCCACTGTTCCCCCTAATGCTTCCGGGGACAGGGCAGTCATTCACCAGCTTCTGGGAAACCTGTTCCTCCTGAGGGCTGCCGGTCCCCACTCCACCCTGGTTTATTCTCTTCAAAGATCCAGGGTCTTTATAATCACCGGATGCTCACCATATGCCCAGAACATTACGTGTCTTACCTCATTTAATCACCATAGTCTGAGGAGAGAGAGCGTTACCATCCCCATTTTCAGATGAGAAAATTAAGGCTTCCACTCTTTCCCACCCCTTCCTAGCCACAACCCTGAGACAGGGATTATAATATATGTTATGAATATGGTAACCATTGTCTAAACGTCTTTCATTCTTATTCTAGAAACACAGGTGAGCACCTTATAGAAGCGTACATCTCTCCCAAAGACAGGAAACTAAACCCAGCAGGTTTAGTCCCACCGCCAAGAAAGAAACTAGGGACACCCAAGTGCATCCCAGGATCAAATACCAGGCAGCTCATCCTCTCAGCGGAGGGAGGACTCCAAACAGCCAACCGACCCTGGGCATCTTCGTTTCACCAAGGCCCTCTTTCAACTGGTTTTATTGTTAATAGATTTTGTTTCAGAGCAGTTAAAGGTTTATAGAAAAAATGGATTGGGGAGTACCAAGTTTCCAAATACCCCTTGCACCCCACAAACACAGTTTCCCCTATTATTTACATCTTATATGACTAGCACGCTGTATTTGTTATAATTGAGCCGATATTGATACATTAACTAATGTCCACAGTTTACATTAGAATTCACTCTGTGCTGTATGTTCTATGGGTGCTCATTCCTCCCTCCTTCCCCCTGGAAACTACTGATCCCAACTCACTGACAAAAAAAATTCTGGAACTAATAAGTAATTAGAGCAAGGTTGCAGAATACAGGGTTAATATACACAAATCAATTACTTTCCTATATACTAGCCATGAGCAATTAAAATTTGAAATTAAAAACACTTTCATTAGCACCCCCCCCAAAAAAAAATACTGAGGTATAAATCGAGCAAAATATGTGCGTGATCTCTAATGAGGTAAACTATAAGTCTGATGAAACTAAATGGAGAGAGAGTCCACCATTAAATTCTAAAAGCAAACTCTTCAACACCCTCTGTTGTCCTGACCTCAAATCAGAGGTTTAGAAACGCCTTCCTTCACAATGAAAAGCTCAGAGCCCCCGCCCTCCCAGCTGCAGTGGGAAAGAGGCTCCAAGATAGGTCTGCCGGATAAAATGCAAATACGGTTTAATATATGTATCTCCCAAGTACTGCATAGAACGTACTTATACTAAAAAATTCTTTAAATATTTCTAGTTGAACTAATGTTCAAATTCAACTGGGCCTCCTGTGTTCTTATATGTAGTAATTGGCAACCCTACTCCAAGGCCTCACCATAGCCAGACTCCAACCAGGAAGAGCAACAGATCTCTTAGGTCAGTGGTCGGCAAACTGCGGCTCTCGAGCCACATGCGGCTCTTTGGCCCCTTGAGTGTGGCCACGAAGTTTCAATCTCACTGTACGTGCGCGCCCGCACATGGTATTTTGTGGAAGAGCCACACTCAAGGGGCCGCAGTTTACCGACCACTGTCTTAGGTGTATTCAGTGCTTGATATTTTTCACTAGTTTTTCTCTCCAAATTTGACTACATGTCTCAAGGGAAAAGCAGGACAAATATCTCCCATCCTCATTAACCAGATGACAGAAAAAAAAAACAAAAAAAAAACAAAACAGGCACAAAACAATGGTGCGAAAGCCACGTGACGTGGATCAGGAACACAGCTGGCTCTAATCATCCTGAAGCCCACCATTTCAGTTAGCCCAGAGGGTGTCAACCCTGGCTGAATCTTGCAATCACCTGGGATGCTGCCAAAACCACACGGAGCCTGGGCCGCACCCCCAAAGTTCCATATGTGTCCAACATGGCAGCTGCTAGCCACCTGTGACTAATGAGCACCTGAAATGTGGCTGATGTCATAGAGAAACTGCATTATCAGGGTTTTTTGTTTTAATTCATTTCCATTTAAATAGCCACAGGTAGCTGGCTGCATATTGGATAGCACAGATCAATACCGTCACCCATTTCTCCCCCCACCATGTTATTCTAAAGCAAATCCCAGACATATTACTTCATCCAGGTATCAATATCTTTTAAAGCTTTGCAGATGGTTCAAATGTGAAACCGCTGTTGGAGACCAATGATTAGTCAAGCAAATATGCAACAGTGCAACACTCCCTTTAATTAGAGGACAGACTTTCAGCAACTTCACACCCCAGAGAACACAGCCCATCACCTGGGGAGCCAGACCGATGCCCAGGCTCCACCCCCAGAGATATCTTTTTTCTTTCCCTCCTTCTCCTCCTCTTTTTTCCTTCTCCTACTATTTCTTCATGTGATTCCAATGTGTAGTCAGAAGTAAGAGCCACAGCTTTAAAGTCTTTCTATATAAAGCATGTTCAGGACTAGCACCACTGCTATCACCTGGGAGCTGGTGAGAAAAGCAGAATCGTGGGACCCACTCCAGACCTTCTGAATCAGAATCTGCATTTTTAACAAGGTTCCCAGATGACTTACATGCACTTCACCATTAGAGAAATACTTTCAAACAGTGGTTCTCAACTAGTGGTCCACTAAACCAGTGGCATCAGATTACCTGGAAATCTGCTAGGAATACAAGTTCCTGGGCCTCACCCAGGCCTATAGAGTCAGAAACCGTGGGCGAAGGGCCCAGCAAGCTGTATCTGCACTTTAACCAGCCCTCCTGGTGATGTTGACACATGCTCAAGACCCGCTGCTCTGGAGTCTGGCGCACAGCTCCACATTGCGGAGCAGCAGGTAATGATTATAAAACAGCACGTTCCTTCAAAAGAGGAGCTGAAGCTGTCCTCAGGCTCCCACGCAAATAATTATACATAAATTAAAACATCTCTTTATGATCCATGACATAGGAAAAATAACTAGGAGTAGTGAGGAGGAATTTAAAACAGACAAAGCAACCTGGGGTCCTTAGAAAAGTACAGGCCAATAACTGATGTTTATGAAAATGTCCCAAGACATTAAACTCCACGGTTGTGTTCAGTACATTCTCCTTGAGAAGGCAACCAGTTTACATTTTGGAAATATTTCTATTACAACGTTTTACACTTCTTCCCAGTGAAAAATAATTGCTCAGAACAGCCTGTTGTGTCAGGTATTTCATTCCAAACAATGGTGGGGAAGGGGGGTGGGGTGGCCAAGAAGAAAGGTTCCTTCAGGGTGACATGGTAGCACCAAAGACCATTCTCCAGAGTAGCTTTTGTTAAGCTTTTTGAGGTCTTGAATTCCTCTGAGAACTGGAGCAAAGCTACAAATCTGCCCTTAAATGCGTGTCCAGAATATCCAGGAAATCATGCATGCAATGGCAGAGGACTCGAGGCCCCTAGGCAAAGGGGTCTGGTGCTGAGGATGCCTGTTCAGATGCAGAAAACAGGCAGAGAACAGAATGCAACACACCCCAGGCCAAATCCCTGCTTGCTCCCTAACCAGCTATATAACAATCAGAGACTCAAATTCCTCTTACAATGTGGCTGGAGGAAGGGCAATTTTATTGTTGCCATTCTACAGGTGAGGAAATGGCAATCTGGAAAAGTGAGGGGCTAGCCTAGGTGGGCCAGAGACGGGGTCCACCTTTAAACCTTGATGGTCTCCCAACAGGATGAAACACTGCCTTCCACACCTCCAGGTCAGCAGTCCCATCTTTACTGCTCAGTCTTTAGAGCCCATCTCCCATACATCCAGAGGGAGCCTGCATCCATGACCATTTGTCACCTCCCAATCAGGAGAGACCCCTCTCTGCTTCCAAGCCTCTATTCCAGGCCGGGTAGAGTTGGCCGGGTCATTGTTGGAGCCACAATGAATCCCGAGCAAAGAGAGCTCTTAAATCAACAGCACTGACTCTGTTGTACTGTCTATTAGTACTAGTAGACCGTGGACTCCTTTAGAGTAGAGCTGAGTGAGAGTCATCTTTGAGTCCACAGAGCACTCAACAGGAAGCGGGGAGGGCAGGCACCACTCCATCTCTCAGAGGTTCACAGTGAAGCAGCTTTTGGGCCTTTGCAAGAGTTAGTCTTCCCTGGTATTGTGTTTGCAGACAAGCCTGTCTCCAGGGCTAAACTTTAAGCTCTTTGAGGATGCAACTGAGTTTTTCTATCTTTACGTGGGACTATCAAGAGCCACGTTATATAGGAGACACAGTAGGTGGCCCTGAGACCCTCCATTTCCCTAAAAGGTCAAGTTCTTGCAAATTAAATAGCCAGTGGGCTGAATTTAATGAGATGTCCGGACATAGGGAGCCTCATTCTGTATACCCACCTTCCAGGAACCACACATCAAGAGAACAAACTGTGAGTCTGGCTGCCCTCCCCCTCAAATCACACTTTTTAATATCTTTCCCCATTAATACACCAAAAATAAGCCTAAAAACATGTAATGCTTGCTTATTGTTCCATGTAGGGAGGGACAAAATGTCCCTCGGTTACAGGCAGTTTGCTTGCTTCCAGTATTTTGCTGTTTCACATCCGGCTATTTGTGTTTGCTTGACCTGTGCAGGTTTGCCAGTGGGATAAACCTGCAGCAAAATTTCTAGGTCAAGGGAAACTCCAGTTACTTTCCTACCAACGGTTCAATTGGCACTTACTAAGTACCTACCATGTGCAAGAAAGAAGTAAGAAACGAGTTTCATTTTAATGACACTGAAGGCAGTGACACTGATTTGGGGCACCTGACCCCACGTAGGAATGAGTGGGTTAAGGGAATTTCTACTCTTTCTATATTTTTTCTATTGTATGTACTATATTTTTGTGATAAGTATTAAATGTGGAACCTAACACATGGGTTATAAAACATTACTGCAGAGCAGGTAATTACATGGCATATTTACCTCAATCTATTTTACATCATAAATTCTTTTCAGTGTCTTCAGCAGAACCCAGTGTGTGATAATTTTTGTGAGAAAAAAAATCCCCTTGTGCTTTTTCAAAATTATCTCCCAGGTGTTGCAAGGCTTGCCTGTGGGGGTCAGAACCAAATTGGTCTCTAGCCTCAAGCCCACGCCTAACATGAGCCCCCGCAAGAAGGAGCATTAACACCAGGCAAGAGCTCAGAGCTTGCTGTTTCCCCGGCCAAAGAGCCTGTGAGTAGGAGGCAGGGCTCCCCACTTGGGCTCCGACTTCCTGAAAAGCCAGCTTCTCATTGCTCTCCCTCCCCAGACCCTTTCTCTGCCCCCACCCTTTTCTCAAAAGTGAAAGTCTGACTGCAACAGCACATGAGCCTTGGCATCAAAGGTCTGCGTTCCTCGCTGGTTCCCAGAAAAACACTTGTCTGGGACACGGGTTAAGGAGCAGCCAAGAAGAGGTCATTGATCTCTGTCTCCAGGGCTCAGCGGCTTTGCCACGAGGAGGGGCCAAGGCTTTCCAGATGTTCCCCTGAAGGGCTGGACGGGCGCCAGGGGAGCCCTGCAGATCTACAAAGGGATGCCTGTTCCCCAAGTGTGCACCCTGCGCAATCGAAAGCTCTCTGAAGAGCGTGCCCTGCAAAGTGGGCGGGGCCTTCACGGAGGCTTCTGTGGTGACCATCCTCCTGCTATCCTCACTCACGCCAAACCCACGGCCACCACCCAGCTCTGGTTGTCCACCGCGTCCACAGCACCCTCCCCCAGCACGCACATGCACACATATGCCCCCCAGACTGCTGGCTCTGGCGTCTGTAGCAGCAAAGCAAATGCCAACAGGGTTTGAAAAAGCAGCAAATTTGACAACAACCATCCAGAAAGGCAAAGCAAATAGCCTGGGAAATTCTGGTCTCGCCCTAGAATTCGGCCCTCAAAGGAGTGAGTGCCAGCCCACCAAATCTAAAAACTAAAATCTGAGCTCTCAGCTCCCAAGGGCACAATTCCCTCCCTCGGGCTCCACCTACTCTTTCTGGAAAGGAAAAGGCCAAAGATACACTGAACAATATACTACATAAGTTTGCAAGTTTTTTGAACAGGAAGCAAATCCTAAATACAGTATTTGGATGCTTACATAGCAATGATATCATGACTACTACTAACATTGGTTCAGTCATTCACTGAACAAATATTTATTGAATATCTGCTATGTACCAGGAACTATTCCAAGATGCCAGGAATGCAATGGTAAAATGATTTTCCCAATACAATGATTCTTGCCCTCTTCAGCTTACATTCTAGAGGGACAGACTAGATAATAAGTGAACAAATAAATAATTTCAAAAGGTACCAAGCACAATAAAAATAGCAGCTCAACAACAACAAAATATTCCCAGATAGTATGTTATGGTATAAAAATGGAGGCAGTGTGATAAAATAGGAAGGAATGGATATGTGTATGGTGCTTTACTTTTAAACTGTGCCTTCATGCATATCAACCCACTGTACCGTCTCTCGCTGTTGAGTTTGCAGGGGAGAATGCACCAGGACGCTCACTTACTTGAGAAGAAACAGAAGCCAAAACATGTGAAATGATTTGTTCAAGATCCACAAATTTTGTTCTTTGAATGTCTATTCATCAGACCTCAGAGAAAATGAAAATATGAGCCACAAATTAGGGGAAGCTATTTGCAACAAATATAACTGCCTCTGAAGCAATAAGAAATAGACAAAAGCATAATAGAAAAATGTATAAAATCACTGAGCAGATATTTTTCAGGAAAGATCAAACGCCTTTAGGTAAATGGAAAGATTCTCAGTATCATCAATAACCAGAGAAATACAAATTGAAACTATACGTACATATCACATGTAAGACTGGTAGAAATGTAAAAGCCTTACAATACCAAGCATTCATGAAGATATAAAGCAATTGGAAGTTGCAAGTATGGCAGTGGTGGCATCAATTGGTACAATCACTTTGGGAAACCATTTATCCTTGCCCAGTAAAGTTGAGCATACACATACATACTGAACCATCAGTTCCACAGCTAAGTCAATAACCTAAAGAAACTACAGGTACAAGTGTGCCCCAGGGTACAGTATTGTCTGTAATAGCAAAAACTTGAAAACAACCCGTATGTCTACGAATAGGAGAAGAGGTCAATGCATTTTGACATATTACTATAAGCAAACAATATAAAGCAATAAAAATAATATACAGCCATACACATCGATATGGATGAAACTCAAAAGTATAATGTTGCATGAATTGATAATACTATTTAAATAAAGCTAAAAAGTAGATAAAAGTAAAATAGTGTATATTTTAAAAACATACATATAGGTGGTAAAATCACAAAGAAATGCAAGAAAATAACATAAAATTGAGGATAGTAGTTAGCTTTGGGGGGAAAGAGGATTAAGACAAGATCAGTGAAGGGGCTGGGAGGGCTGCAAAGGCACCAGAAATGTGTGGTGTGTTTCTTTCTTAATCTGGATACTAGGTACAGATGATGCATGATAAATAATGATATAATTTCACAATAAACATAGTGGAAGGGAGGGAGAGTAAGGCCAGTTTAAATTAATCCCAAAGGACGGACTGATTCAAGGGAGACAAATCACAGAGGGTATTCTTCCCGAGGTCAAAGAAATTATCATTTGTTTCTTTTCTGAGGCAAGGAAACCTAGTGAAGGCTTCACGCCACATAGGAAGTGAATGTTAGATTGAAAGGCCCTGGTTTGATTTATGTTTTAAAAAATTAAAAATAAGAGCAAAACAGGTCCCTGTGCAGACAGAGCTAGGTGTT
Source organism: Myotis myotis (assembly GCF_014108235.1). NCBI lineage: Eukaryota > Metazoa > Chordata > Mammalia > Chiroptera > Vespertilionidae > Myotis > Myotis myotis. Next base: position 31,211,519 of record NW_023416318.1, read on the forward strand.
TCTAGTTGGCCTGTCAGCGTAGTGGGCACAAGGGCTGTAATTCCAGCGAGGGAGAGGTCCAGTGGCCAGTGGACATCTGTAATTAAGCAGGTGAAGTCTGTCTTCCAGACTCTGGCTGCTCTGCTGACAACCCTGGTGACCTCACACCCGCCTCTTCCAGGCAGCTCTGGACTTAAATATGTTTAGCCTTCAAACAGCACACACAGACGCTCAGTCATGAGCTGGCCATAGCACTCCACAGTGGTGCTCTCTGCTTGCCAAGCTCCCGAGCCACCTCCACCATACCTTCGCCATACTTACCTGGACAGCGGTCACTCATTAATTCATGGGACAAACATGTCCTGATCACTGTGCATCCTGGCATTGTCTTAGACCACGAAGGTACAGCAGAGACCAACACAGACACAGTCCTTGCCTGCATTGTGTTTAGAGTCTCAAATAAGTGTTTGTGCAAGTGCTCGAATATTTTATTGCCCCTGACCTTTTTTACTAAATAAAAATAATGCCTAAGGGAAAAAAATGAAAACACTAGCCTTTGAGATAAGATGCATCTTTTCTACTTCAGAGAATAGAGTTTACTAGTAAGATAGCAAATCAGCGATGAGTCCTTAGGGAGCTGCAAAAACCCCTGCTTACCCCCAGCTCAACCCTCCCAGCACTGAAGCAGCAGGTAGACAGGCTGCCCAGATGACAAAGTAGGGGAAAAGATGCTGAAATATCACCAAAGACAGTGTCTAAACAATGAAACATAATGAGGGAAGTGTATAATGTTGTTCTCTGGGAATCAAATCTCCCATTACAGCATTTAACTCAGTCATTCAAACTTCCATGTCTTTGACCTCCAAACACCTTAGAAAGCACCACATGCAAAATTAGGGAACTGCCTAAAAATCTAGCTGTTGGTCCTTTATGCACAAGAAGATTCAAGAAAGGCTTAGGTTTTCATCTTTCTAAAAGGGTTGGTCCTTTTTTGTTTTTGTTTTTGAGGAAAGCGTTAGCTATTTAATAAGCATTAAGAGCTTAAACCACCATCAATGTGAAAACCCTGAAGATAAAATTTCCAAACATCAGACAAAAGGTAGGTCAATATCAGGGGGAGGAGTCAACCACCTTCCTGGTGCCCTACCTCATTGGGAACATCAGTTACTTCCTACTCTAGCTCCTATGCAATACTTTCCTACATTTGAGGAGAAAATCCTTCCCTCACAGCGGGCATGGACAGCATGATGAAATGATGTTTCCCCTAATATTGGGAGCCTTCTTTGCCATGCTTCCTCCCCTAGATGGACCTCTTCACAGACACACACCAATGGACCACTCTTTAAGTAAACTCCACATGCATATCCATGTGAGAGAGAATTAAAGACTGAATACTGATACAACAAAAGATTTTACCACTTACAGTCATCACAAGAGTGGTTCACATTTAGGGCCCATTCAAATTGAGACCTTCCCTAGCTCTTTGGACACAATATTCCAGTTTTAACATTTCAATTTTTGCTTAAATTTCAAGAAATATAACTATTCTGTACCTAGATGCTAAGATCCAACTTATTCCTTTTCCCCAATTTTCCCCATGCACCCTTTTTCTGCCTTTTTTTACAATGTGGGCCTTGGATTTTTTTAAATAGAACATTTTAAGTATAATAAACATTTGCCTTATTATCCTCTATTTGTACACTTGTGGAAATTGTCTGTTACAAATATTTAGATCTTACAAAAGACCATTAGAAGAATCTTTTCTATAGTAATTGAAACCGTCTCTGTATGAATACCTCCAGAGATGAAGACCTCCCTACTTACTGTTCAAATGTATTAAATGGCTGATGAGCTCTGTGTACCAGACGCTTTTTCCATATACTAAACTTAACGCTGCCTCCCTATAACTTCTACCTCTGTGGTCCTAAAACTGCCCTACGGAGCCACAGGATAAGTCCTCTCCCTCTTCTACTTGGTCACACTTTAAGTTCTTTAGATATCTACCATGTCTCACCCACTACTAAGGATCTTGTACGTTGGCCAGGAATACCTAAGTTTGGCTCCCTGGCAACAAGTAGAAAGGGAGATTAGGAAACCTTCTTATTGATTTACATCTGCATTCAGCAAGTCTTCAATCTAAGAATCTGAAATCCTAGGCATTCAATGAATCAAAGCATCTTAACATGTGGTCAATATAACTCAGTTGAGGGCTAGAAGCACCCACTGATTTGTTCACGTTCACTTGGGTGGTTAGTAGCAGGGCCAGGAACAGAATCCAAGCTTCTGATTAAAAAAAAAAAATAGGGGGTTACTGCCTGGCTGATATCACTCAGCGGTTGATCATCGACCCATGAACCAGGAGGTCACTGGTTCAATCCCATCAGGGCACATGCCTGGGTTGCGGGCTCAATCCCTTTTGGGAGGTATGCAGGAGGCGGCTGATCTATGATGTTTCTCTTTCATTGATGTTTCTATCTCTCTATCCTTCTCCCTTCCTCTCTCACTAAAAATCAATAAAGCAAAAAGAATTAAAAAAAAAAAACACACAGGGAGTTACTCCCATTACACCTCACCATAAAGCTGCTCACTGCTGGATTCAGTGTAACTAACAGGAGCCTTGTGCCCAGCACTGGTGAGGCCCTGCAATAACCAAGGCTCCCAGGGACTTCGTCCAAGTTCAGAGATGGCCTTTGTTCCCAGTGCAGCTTTGTATAATTTAAATAGTAGGACAGTGCTCCAGGCTCAGCACTGCCATGCCCCTGCCCTTGAATAGCTTGTGGCTTAGTGGATGGGCAGGGCACAACGAGGCTCTAGTTATAGGTACAATATAAATATACGAGCACACGATTGTAAAAAAGACAGAGAAGAGTGTGGGAGCAAATACAATGTCATGCCCGGGAGGTGGGGGGGCAATGTGGGAAGGCCCCCAGGAGGAGGCAAACTTGAAATCAAATTTTGAAAGAGTACAGAATTAGTTGAATAAATAGGATGGTGACAAGGTATTATAACTGGAGACTTGGTGTGGGGAGGCTCTGAGTACCAGGCATGGAAAGCTTAAACGTGCAAGCCCGCGCACACTGGAATATGAAACAACCGATTATCCAACGCAAAATCAGGCCAAACACCTTGTTTATCTCCATCATTTCCTTTCAACATGACACTTTTTCCTATTAGTTCATTTTAGTCATGCATTTATTTATCCAACAAGTAAAACTGATGCCCCTCCTATGTACACAGCACCTAATCCCAAGCTCCCTCTGCATTTCCCATTCGGGAAAGGCAGGTGCAACTAGCCTACTCAGAGGAGGACCACATAAAGGTAAGTTCTGGCAAGGTCCCTGGGTGAGTTACTTTAATTAAAGCCCTAGGAACCAGGAGAAAATTAGCACAGTGGGATCAAATTCAAGCACCACTCAATACTGGAAGGTATTTATAGAAAAACAAACACAAAAGCAAAAAATCCAATATCCTGACCGGTTGCTTTTTTGTCTTCCTGGTATTAATTGGTTCTTGTTCTCCTAGCCGAAGAACACTAAATGCTGTCCATTTTGACCTTCTGCTGACGATTAAAGTCAGGACAGGAAAACCGAGGCACCATTGCCCAGCCTCCCAAAGAATACTGAATGCCTTCTCAACCCCTGCCACAGAGGAAAGAAGAATGGGAAGGAAAAGATACTAAACAGAAAAGGATTCAAAGGTATTACCTCTGAGATGGACTAAATGGTAGGTATTTGGAAAAGGGAGAAATCACTGCATTTTCCTCTTAATTTTCAACCAAGTAGAAACTGGTGCCTGCTCAGCATGGTTCAGAGGGGAAGCATGGGTCTTGTAGTCTCTTGCTACCAAAGTGTTGGCCAGGGACCGGCAGCATGGGCACCTCTTGGGAGCTGGTGAGAAACGCAGCATCTCAGGCCCCACCCAGGCCCTGAGTCAGAATCTGCATTCTCACAGGATCCCAGGTGGTTCAGAGTCTTAAACTCTTTAAGCCTCATTTCCCCCATGTGTGAAATAGGGTTGGTAAAACCTACCTGGCAGATCCATTTACGCTTAAACAAAATGTTTGTTCTCTCTCACTTCCCCCTTCCAGGTGTCTGTCTGTGTGCAAACTCCTCTTGCTTGTGACTGAGAGCTAGAAAGTGAGAAGGGCTGCTCAGTCCCACACCTTCTCCAAGTGCAGAGGAAGCCACGGAGGCCCAAAGGGAGTAGATGACTTGTTGCTGACATGTCCTAGCTTGGGTCTTTTTTGTCTTTGTTTCTCCGGTTCTTAGCATGGTGCCTGGCACACAACAGATCTTTAGTATATGTTTGCTCAATTAATCAGTAAATCAAGTAATTAGCTAATTGTGGAGCAGGAACTATAATGCAGGTTCCTACAGAATCCTAGTCCCAATAGCACTGAAAGTGAACTTAATTTCCCCTTAATTCACTCTCCCTGACAATTCCAAAAGAACACACACCTGGCTAATAGCAGAGACAATTGAACTAAACATCACTATTATTTACAATGTCAGGAAACAAGCACTAAATACCTAGAGAGTAGGAATAACCCACTGGCAGCTGGGCAGAAGGTACCCCAGCTGTGAAACAACTCGGTCTGTGGAGATGACCACACTTGGGACAAGTAGCAGCTGACCCTCAGTACTAAAGAGTGCTCTCTGGTGCCGGTAAAGACCACCGCCGTGGACTGTCCATCCAGATGCTGTGAGCCTCTGTAGGCGCCCAGAGGCAAGTGTTCCGGGGAGGAAATACTCCTCAGGCATCATTCACTCATCACCCACCCTGTGGGAGTCCAGCTGCCTGGCCTACCTGCCTCTCCACATGGGAGCATTCAATCCTCAGTGGCAGGCGCAAGCCCCAATTTCCACATGCCCCATTACAAACTAGAGGTGTCTGTGGATCAAGGTAGAGCATAATTCTTAGACTTCTCTGTCATTAGTTGTGTTATTCTTCTCAAGCCTGTCATAGCCTCTGGCCATGGGCAAGTCACTGTCACTGCATGTATGGGAATGGTCACATTCCCACCTAATTAATTTTTTTTCAAAATTTCTTAGTAATTGTTTTAATAGCTCATCCACATATTTGGGAAAAAACACACAAGATTACAGGCATTGACAAGAAAGGTTTCCTCCTTTCTAAATTCACCCAGGGACAATGCCTATCCCCTGTGTGTTATGCCTGCCGAGATACCCACACACAAGCATGTCCACTAGAATGGATGGTCCATAATGGCAGAGGTTCCTGTTTATACTGTTTCCTTCTGTGCCTTTAGCACTGAAAAGAGTAACTGGCATAGGTGTCCAGTAACTATATGTTGAATAAATGAATATAAAAATCAGAGGTATTTCTGAAAAGTTCAAATTTGGGTAAATTAAGTTCTAGTCTGCCTTTATTTTATCTTCTGATTGGATATATCTTCAGGTGACAATGGTTCTATTTCCTCACCTGTTATTAGCTCCTTTCAGGGTCACCATGGGGAGCTGATGAGGACACGTGGAAGCGTTGGTGGACAACCTTTATGAACAGCCTACTCCAGGAGAGCCCTCCAGTGAAAGGTCATCTTGATGGCCCCACTGTAACCTGTTCTACCAACAGCTAAAACACATTTCTGTATCATGCTTACTGGTCTACTGCTCACCTCCTTCTGTAAGACTACAGATACCTGACAGCAGGGACCATGCTCATTATCACTATATATCCAGGGCCCAGGAGATCTTAGATAAGCAAATAAGTAATGTTTCCAATGAAGGCACCTGAGGCTGCAGGAGTGACAGAACAGGTGATTCAGAGACATTCAGGCTCATCTCTGTGTACACAGGCAAATGCACACACTTCCCACAGGCTCACACCAAAGGTTTACAATCAAGGAGGAAGATAAAGCTTCAGTGTTAGCAGCTCAAATAAGATGGTGAATGCCCTTGCTTTTGAAAATTGAATGTTTCAACAAAGCTAGGTAATAAGGGAAATCAATAAGACTGTCAACACAGGCCAATTTCAACTGGATAAAAGAATAAAGTAATTGGTCCTAAAAGACAACTCTCTAAATTAGGTCGGATGAATGGAAATGCCCTATTGTTTTAAGTCAAATCATGAGGATATCAACAACAGTAAATGATTAAATTACAGGCCACTATGATCCAGTATGATCTGAGCTGCAGGCATGAATTTCCCCAAACAATCTTCTTTATAAGACACTGAAATGGTATACAGCAAGACAACAGAGACAGAATTGGAGGCCATCCCAGGAAACACAGAGCTCACTTCTTGACTGAGGATCTATTATAAACCCACCTTTCTAGACATTTATTTCTGCAACATGATTATTCCTTCTTCAATTACTTCATTAGTAAAACAGGCACACATGACAATAGCAAATACACATGTATGCTTCCCTGATGGCAGGGGGAGGGGGCTTTAGGAGTGACCCTAAAGTGCTCTGCTCTCCAAACACTCAGGATCCAATTGTTTTTCATCTGCTAATGGTTGCCAGTTGGTGTTGTTCACCCTGAATGATTCATTTTAGAGGAACTGCTGTGCATCTAGAGCCTATTTGGAAGGAAATGAGGGTTTCTTGGCTTATTTCTCGTCAAGTATTTTAGCATTGTCTCTTTGTGACATTATAAACCCCTTGATGGGGGTTTGGTGCTCACTACTTTCAAGCTGCCTTCCCTGGTCACATCTGGTGCATATGGTCATTGCCAAGAATAAGTATTTGTTTCATTAGGACAAAAGATGGAGCCAAAAATCTGGAGACTAAGGGACCCACTCCCTGAGTCTGAGTATCAGTAGCAAGCAATTATGCTGGGGGAGGGGTCCACTTTGCAAGATCAATATTTTTGAACATCTGGATTTTGTTATTTTTACTCTTATCAAGCACCGAGGCTGTCTCTCTCCACATGCTCCTGGGGAATCCCACATGTCCATTCATGTCTGGGGAGCCAGGCCGGGATACCATTGCCTGCGGCACCACCCAGGAGGGAGACCTATCAGCATCTTGGGGCTGACGTCTGACTTGGAAGTCTGCTGTTGGGGAAGGTGAAGACGCTCTTTGACCTCTTAAGCAATGTTCCTCATGAGAGACTGAACAGAACTTGAAAAGAGAAAGAGTGGGAGTATCGGGGCTTGATGCCAGGGCACTAGCTAGATAGGCTGGAGAGGAGAAGAATGTGGAGGGTGGTAGAGTGCTTACCATGGGATTTCATGAGATTGCTAAGGGAGAAAAGAGAGAGTGGATGTCTGTACCTGAGCTTGACCTCCTAATCACCTAAGTCCCATGCTTATAAAATGAGCTCTAGTCAATGTCCCAGACTTGACCAAACTTGACCGAGAACATTCCTCCTTCTTTGGGGTCAAGGTGGGTGGGAGGCCTTGACCATGAAAACACATCCAGAAAGCACTGCCTTCCCATCAAACACAGCTTAGTCATTTAAAACATTGCATTTTCTTGTTGGCATAGCATGAAAATTTCTGTCTGCAACACGGATGACTGTCTTTGTTTGAAAACTCCTAGAGAACACAAATTGCATCTCCCTAATTTATCATGTCTGTCCAGCCTTATCTAAAAATAAGAGCATCAGTGCTGTCTTTGACAGCGATGATATGATCCCCTCTGCTCTGAAAGGCCTCTCCAAGTCTTCTCTGTCAATCTAGTATACCTATCTTTTCCTTTTCAGCCCAAGCCCTGCTTCTTCCTTAAAGTTTTCCTGAATTATTCCAGCTCCAATTTATTCCATTTAAGGAACTCTTAGTAACACCCAGCTGAGCACTCGATATGATATTGCCTCGCATTCTGTAATGCTTTTGTCCTGCATGTTCTGGATTCCTAATTCAATTGCAAGCTTCTTGAAGGTGAGGCCATGTGTTCTTGTGAGTGCCATCTCTCATTTGTCACTTCCTTCCCCACTTCCCAGTCCCCAAACCTAGGACAGGCACCAAGCTGGGCACATTTATTAAAGTGCATTGGTGACTATTATTCATTTTAACAAATGGTTCTTTCTAACTATCTGATAACCAAAAGGCATTGGATAAAACAATGTAGAAATTTGAAGGAAAAAGGTAATATTATCAACTGAAGCTTCAGTGGGACTCTGGGATCTGAGAGATGTTATTTAGATAGAAACTGACACCCTGCCCTACACACTCAGTGATTGGAGAGTCAGCCCATGCACCAAGGGGTCTCTGGTCAAGGGCCCATACCTAGGTTGCAGGTTCAATTTCCAGCCCCGGTAATGGCCCATGTGAGAAGCAAGCAATCAATATGTCTCTCTCACATTGATGTTTCTCTCTTTCTCTCCCCTAACCCCGCTCTTCCACTCTCTCTAAAAATCAATGGAAAAAGTATCCTCAGGTAAGGATTTAAGAAAAAAGAAACTGCCCACTGGCTGAGATAGAGTTTCAAGAAGTCCTCCCCCTCTACTTTAATCCTGAAGGCTGCACTCTAATGCTTGCCAAGGACACATGTAAGAAAGATGACTAACCTGCAGGGAGTAGAGGCAGGTCTAGTTGCAGACCAATACTTAGTATGCATCCACCGTACAGAGAGCCTGAGGAGCTGACCATTTCTAAACGGGGATCAACAGCATTTTCATTTCTAAGAGAGTCGAAAAAAAGATCTGCTTATTTGTGAATGAGACTCTCTGAGTCACCTTTGGGTTCAAAGCTAATAAATTTAGCTTTATATTTCTGTAAAAAGCTTGCTGGAGAAAAGAACTAAAATTCAAGAGTAGCAGGGAAATCTTCGCCATGTTAGCAAACTCACTATTGGGCCATGATTTAGAGCAGGATGCTAGATCATAGCCTGGGGTCTGGACCCAATAGGGCCATATTATCAACCTTGTGGCCTTGGGCACATCACTTGACCTCTCAATGTCACCATCTTCCACATGGATGTCATACTGTCAGGCACTTGGTCTATACACATTATCACTTCAGAATGGAGCAAAGCTGGTTTGTCACATCTCTCTGTGCAACTTGAAAAAGTTCAAAAGAGAGTCACAAAGATGAGTTAAGATTTCTAAACTACCCCTTCAGAAAGGTTCAGGGATGTGATTGATTCAGCCCAAAGAAGAGAGACTTAATAAGAGCCTTCAAATAGATAAAGGGTTTTTACCCAGGGCCAGTGAGAATATGGAGACCACATGTTCTCAGTCTACACTGAGCTGAGGAGAAGTTTCTGACAGTAAGGGCCAAAGGACACAAATAAACTAGAGAATGTACTTCTGGGAAATACTTCATTGGGGGAAGGATGGGAAAGAAAGAGAGGGAGGGAAGGAGAGAGGGAAAGTGAGAGGGAGAGAAAGAGAATGGGGCAATATTATAGCAAGTTCTGAACACTAGAGAAAGCAACCTTATAGCTCTTGCCCGATATATTAGTCTATAAATTACCTCTTTGGCCTTATCTGGTTTGCCTCACCGGATACAAATTATTTTGTATCTTCTTCGTTTTATTGGTGAAGAAGTTTGGTGATCCAAACATACCAGTAAGCCCTACTTCTTGTTCTTTCTAGTGTTGGCTCAGACACCGAAGAACTCTCCCAGGTGAGCACTACACCTGGATGGAAGGCAGGGCAAGAAGAGCCTAGAAAGCCCTGGGTCACACAGATTGCCCCTCCTCTGGGAGCCTGCAAATCAGGGTGCATTGTCCTATTATTATAAAGAATGGAAATAATGTACAAATTATGTCACAACAAAGGAAGAAATTCTAACTATAGTGCACAGCAGGAAGCAATAGTTTGCTCATTTGAGAATTACATGGCTGTTTATGCTTCTGGCACCTGGGCTAATTATGCTCTGATTTAAGCCTCTGGTGAGCCTGTAGTGCCATGATTACCAAGAAGCCACATGGTTATTAGTGGTGATAAAAGCAAAATACTAAGAGGCACCTGAGACAGGAGGATCACACACACAAGCATTCCAAAAAGGTTTGCTACTTGGGATGGTGTGTAGAGAAAGTGCCTCACACAGCACGTGTCAGAAGAGTCCCTTTCTTTCAACCCCTTCTACCTGCTACAGATTTTAGCCAATCTTTAGCCCTGAGCTCTGAGCGATGCCTATTCAAATTATACCAAAGGACCAAATCACATGACCAAGGATAACCTTAACTGTCATCCAGCCTGACCTCTTACCTCTGGGGTTAGGTTGCCTGATTTAGACAAAGCACACACTGATCAAATCCCATTATGGTGAGCTGCACAGGACATGCCAGCAGAGCAATTTTATTAGACAGTTAGAAATCACATTAGTCCAACCCTAGCAGACGTCAACATCCAGGCTTTCTGTAGTGTGTTAGCAAGAGAAAGAGCCCTTTGGCACATCCTTAAAGAAGAGGTATATTCACATCATCTCACCCCCATGCCTTTCTCTGAGCCCTTCAGTATTTGCACGAGTTGTAAAGTTTATTGCAAATTCTACAAATATATATATTTTTTTCTATTGATGGGACTGGAGCATTTGAAGGGATGCTTGATGGCAGAATAATAGAGTGATGAAAACATCAGCTGGGCTTCATTTCAACTCTTTCCTTCCTTTTGTAGAATTCAGAGTTATGTATTTTCACAAAAGAAAGGGCCTTAGACACGAACCTATGAATGTCCACAGACTAGCTGTGACAACCATTTTCCCACCAGGCCCTTCTCGTGCAGTCTGGTAACAAATGTGTTGTCCACTCATCCTTCACTCCTCTCCTGGTCCTCCCAACTCTTCCAAAAACAGAACCACCTCTGGACCAGGGTCCCCCAAGTCCCAGCAGCAGGACTGGGAGGACAGCAAGCAGAACACAAACAGAACACAAGATCCACTTCCAGGAGGAAACTGCTGGAAGTCCTTCCCACCATCCAGAGAGAACCCCAAATCCACCAACAGCAAGGAAAAAAGAGCAGAAAAATGTCTCCTGTACTTCAGAGCAACAGGCTAGCACTTCATAGAACCTGGCATGGGTCAGCATTTCTGAACTCTTTTTTTTTTTAGATAAAAGAGATATTTTTTCAAAAAGTAGACCAAGAATTCAACTCAATGAAAATTGCTTTGTCTGTTCACATACAATAAGCGGTAGAAGCAAGAAGAAAAAAATTCAATTACTTCTAATTTATTTATTGCAAGTTGTTAATCTTTTCAAAGAAAAAAAATCAAGCCCTCCATTGGTTGCCCAGTATCTTGGCACAGGAAATACATATTTAATTATGTCATTGCATATTGATTATGTAAAGGAAAAAAGTGGATTGATTTTGCTCATCAAATATTTTGCCAGTGTCTACAATTAGGAGGCCACTGTATACAGGCATACCTAAGAGATAGCGTGGTTTTGGTTCCAAACCACTATAAAAAAAGTGAGCTGTAATTTTTGTGCTAGAGGAGTATCTTTCCATCAATTTGTTAAAAAAACAAAAAAAAAAAGAACCTCGGTGGAGCACAATAAAGCAAAGTGCAATAAAGCGAGGTATGCCTGTACAGCTGACCCTTGAACAAAGGGGGCTTAGGGGCGCTGACCACTTGCAGAGTCAAAGATCCCTGTATAATGTAAGCAGCCCTCAGCATATGCCGATCCCAACCACTGCTTTTGTGAAAAGCAATGCAAGGCTTCACTTTACCGGGTACTTTGTTTCTTAACATGGGCTGTGGGTACACTGGCGCCCACTTCATCATTCTTTATGCCCCTTTGAACATCTTGAATATTTCATATTAAATGTTGCCAAATCCCCAAATCTTCACCAACAGATTCTATTCTGGGCTGTTCAGAGCTGAAAGTTGAGGAGCAAAGTTGGAAACACCAAAACGTAATTGCAACAAAGAACAGAGAATGTAAAAGACTGTTTTTGGAAGGTTGCTTAAAGTTCTAAACCCACGCCAAATAACTGCTATGAAAAGAGAGCCAAGCTCTACTGTGAGCCTCCTATACACATAACTGCTGAGTTATTCTGAACACCTGTTGAAAGTGGGCGATAACTCGGCCAAGTTAAAGCATCAGGTACCTCTGTCAAGTGCACCATTGGCCCAGCTCCTCTGAATTTGTCACAGAATCTCTCCTCCCATGTCTGAACCTTCACAAGAACTACCTCCCTATAGTAGGGAGACCATGTTGGGTTGTGACTTTGTGCTTGTAATCCCCAGTATTCAGGAGAGATGCTGTAAAAGGCCCAAGCCTACCAGCCAGGACCTAAGGGAGTGGTTTCTTCCCCTTTGGGACACAGGCCCTAAACCACATTTGGTCTCAGTGCCACAAGGAACCAACCCTGATCTTCCAATCTTTCTGCCATGACATTAAAACCAACTGTTCCATCCCCCTGCCCACAGACAGGAAGAGAAGAAAGATGGTCCCAATAACTCAATTTCAGTCCTAATTCCAGCCCTCGTGGAACCCAAGTTTGCTACCATCTCCCCATTCCTGTGTGGCCAAGGTTTTATTGTCTAGTCTTCCCTTTTACCCCGACTGCTCAATCCTCACCAACCTGTAAGCTCTTAACGGCAGTGAAAGGCCACAGACAGGATGGAGAGCAGAGGGTGTAAGAAGAAGAAGAAAAATCCAACTACCCGGAACATCCACACCCTGTGTAATCAGCCAATGGGAGCAGAAACGCCGCTCACCCCAGTATTTCTAAGAGCAGGGCTTTCCCCACGTAAGAAACTGTTAAAAAAAAAAAAGTAACACTTCTATAAAAGCCCTACAGAAATAAGATTCTGAAATTTGACACCTAATTTCTTTTATTTCTGAATACCGTTAGACCAACTGGTTTTACTTCCTTCCCACCACACACACAAAACCCCCCGGGAGCCTCCGGGGAGAGGCTGAGCTCCCCAAAGTCTGGCTGGTGCACCAGCGTGCAAAACGCCTGTTTTATTGGCCTCGCTTGGTAAGTCGCAAATCCTCCCTCTGTTCCACCAAAGTTAACAGATGGCTGGTCCCTTTTGGTACAGAGGCATAAGCATCTTCAAAATAACCTCTTCCTTTAAAATGTGCCAATTAATTAAATGTCACGGTAAAATGTCGCAGCCAAGGAGGGAAGGGACAGCCCAGAAGACTAAGGGTCAATGGAAGAGAACAAGGCTGAGGTCACTCTCTCCTACCTTCACCCGACGACCCCGAGAGATCGATGATCACATACACTCGGCCTTCCGGCTCCAGATCAATCTGCAATTAAGAAAATGACAGTGTCTCTGTTAGTACATTGTGGGGACAACCCACGAGTTCATGACGTTTCCACCCCAAGTTGCTAAAACCTAGAATCACAGTTCCATTCAATTCACCAACCTGCAAAGTGTCAAGTGCCAGGTGAACTAGGAACCAGGGAGAATCCCCATTTACAGACTACCCATGATGCTCCGGGTGCCGTTCCAGGAGGTCTGACGCATACCCAATAGGTAGGTCGTCCCCGTGGTTCTCCCCCGGAAGCGATTTTGCTGCACAACGGAAACCTGGCCCAGGGGACAGGGGACAGGTGACACAGGAACATTTGGGGATATAAAAAACCAGGAGACATTTCTGACTGTGCTGCTACCTGCATCTCCGAGGTGGAGGCCAGGGATGCTACCAGACATCCCAGCACACAGGCCAATCCCCACAGCAAAGGACAATCCAGCTCAAAATGCCAAGTGTCAGGGTTGAGACACTCCTCGTTACCCCATTTTACAGGTTAATAACACTGGGCTCAAAGTTCCAAAGTAAGTGACAGTGCTGCGATTCTGCCAAAGCCTTGTTCCTTAGACCACACAAACTGCCCACAGGGGAACTAAGAGAAGCACAAGACATAACTCCTGCTCTCAAAGTGTTTACCATCTCACTGGGGAGTCCAAAACCAGAGAACAATGCTGAACCTGGCTTAAGGATGAGGGACAGAGAAGGTCTGAGTGTCAGTGAGCCTGAAATCCATGGAGAAGGGCAGTCTGGGAAGACTCTATGAAGGCGAGAAAGGGAAGGCATTCAAGGCAGAAGTAACAGCATAAGCAAAGGCCGGGAACGCACACGGTGTCTGTGCCAGACTGAAGGACCCCCATGCTCAGGTTGTGTGTTGGCACATGTGTTTTTGCAAACTCCAGATTCTACCAGGGTGGTAAAGAGAGAGGCAAGAGTGCTAAAGTCTTACCACTGACCTTCTCCATGCACCCTCACTTCCTACCCCCACCTCCAAATCCAGCTAACTGCTTCAATACAGAAGCAGGCTGATGACATCGGACAATGGAAGAAAAGTCAGAGGCGCTGGGCCTCTTAGCAGCTGAGACATCTTTGCAAGGTCTGAAGTGTCCTTACAGAAACTGTGTTCTCTGTGAGAGAGAGGAGTAACTCTGGAAACCTGGGGGCACCAAGTGCCCCAGTTGCCTACCCGTGCCCCCACAGTCCCATCTGTCTATGCAGGTCTCTAATTGGCTCATATGTGCCAGGCTTGTCTCCCCAACAAGCTGTGAGTATCTGGAGAGCTACAACCACCATCCTTCCTTTTCTTTTTCACTGTCTCTGGCAAAGAGCCGGCAAACACCTACCTAGCAAGTATGACTTAGGAAGTGCCGTTCTGACAGATACCTCCTCCTCCTTCAAGGTCAAGGTCGAGTATCCTGTCCTCTCTGAAGTCTTTCCAGATATTCCCTGTGAGACTTGATCATCCCACATGTATATTCCCACAGTACACACACACATCTTAACCATGGCTCCTATTCAATGGCACTCCATGGTCCGTATGTCTATCTCCTCTGCTGGACTGAGTATGAGAATCATATTTGCATCCCTAGTGCTTAGCTCGCTCTTTGTGTGTCAGGAGACACCCAATAAACATCTGAGGAAGTGGGAAAAGGCTCGAGGCTCAGGACTGTCAGGGCCTATTCTGGGGTCATCTGCCCCTCCAAGGCTCCATCCCCTGTAGGAAGGAAGGCAGGTGGTCTGTACCAAAGTGACATTCAAATGAGGTGAGAGGGGGAAAGAGGCAGCTAACTGTACCATGAGCACTGCATATTCCCTGTGAGGTGAAAATCTCAGCTGGAACTGACACCCCTGTTCCCACCCCATTCCCACCCCCACACACACACACCCCCGTCTCACTCCACTCATAATCCAGGCTCCCAGCCATCCATGCTCCCCACTTTATTTCCAGGCTCAGCCTTTTGTGGTTGAGAGTGCTCAAGGTTTCTCCCCAAATTCACTCTCATCAACAGGGGTCTTCAGTGCCTCCTAGGTGAGGCCCTTGGTGACATTCAAGGTGCTCTGTCAGGGCAGGGCATGGGAGGGAGTGCTGGGGGCTCTCAGGTTGCCCCCCAGGAGCCATTTGCCTGGTATCTCAAGACGAATATCCAGATGGCAACCAGACAACAAACTAGTGATGCCATGAGATGACTCTCCCCAGCCCTTCTACCCTAAGAGTCTGTGGTTTTAGATTTCTGAGTAAAGAACGTGCTCTGCAGCACCCTCACTGCACCCCCACCCTCCCAGGCCCAACCCCTACCACAAACACATCCCAGCCCCTGCACTGAATTACAAACAGGAAAACCGACAGCAGTCAGCTCAGCTGATCAGAGCCAAACCAGAATCCCGTCCCTGCCGCATTTCAGGGGCCTCCTTGTCCAAAAGCATGGAATTTAAATAATGTATGCCTTTTAGAGATTAGATCATCCCTATTAAACCCCGCCGGCAACATGAAATGCTTTCTCATATCCTCTAAGTCAGAGATTTCCCACGACCGTGGACTCCACTGGCGAAGTACAATGCTATCTGTGAAAAGCAGGGAGGAGACAACAGAGGAATGAGATGGGCTGCGAGGCCGAGCCGAAGGCAGGCAGCGTGCCTATCTTTGCAAAAGGGGAGTGAGAACTTGTGGCAGGGGGACAGGTCATTGACGATAAGATGTATTAGGATATTAACATTCAAGATAGCAATCAGAAACCATTATAGCACCCACTGCTGCTTCAGTGCCAATGAACTGCATTTCCAAACAGAGAAATAGAAATTAAGCTATTAAACATGCCAAGAGCAACAGAGAGCTTTGCAGCCTGGGCAGATGGCCGCAAGGCGCTGGCCAAGCCCCAGCCAGCTGAGTGAAGAGGCTCTGAGAACCCATCTAGGGTGGTGCAACTTCAACGTGGGTGATTGCAGGGGTTATCAGGTACAAAAGGTGGTGGAAGGATGGCGCAACTTCATGGCCAAATCACTTTAATCACAGATTCTGCTCACAATTAGGAGGCCCAGATAATGAAGCAACCAAGGTGCCAAACCCTGAGCTGCCCCTGCAGCTGTTAGTGGGCATCAGCACCAGGCAGCTGGCACTACATAAAAGCAGGCCTCCTCCCTCCTCCCTACCCATCCCAGGGTTAGTAATAAGCACCTTCTTCTGCCCTCTAGGTCCCTCCCAATTGTCCCTGATGCAACCCTATTTATCAAATCTCCTTGAACTTCATACTTTGACTTGATGAGTCTTTCCAGCTACTATCTCTGTTCCTTTGACTTTGATTCTTTTTCAGGCACCAGTGCCCTTGGCTATCTCTCCAGCTGAGGCCAGAAGTAGGGCAGCAGGACAGTGGGGCCAGACCTGGGCTGGATCCCAGTTATGCCACCTACCAGCTCAGGCAATTATTTACTCTCCCTGAGCCTCAGCCTCAATCTCTTCTCCTGTGACACAGGTTGTTGTGAAATCTCCATGAGTCAATCTCCTGGCTTTATTGCCTGAAGCAAGCAACTACCTTCTCTATCCTTCAGAATGCTCCTCCATGAAGTGGAGTTGATACTAGGTCTTATGTCATTTGGGCGGTCATGATGTTAAGTGCAATAACATAGGTAAAGTGCCTAGCGTGAGGCCTGGCATGAAATACTCAGTAATTGTTGGTGCTGTGGTTATAAAAAATCCAGTCTTCAAATCGCCTCTTGGGCCAATGTTCTTTTCACTATATCAAATGGTCCCCCAACAACAATGACAACAGCCAAAAGGCATTTTCTTGTCCAAAGTTAATATTATTACACTAGAGGCCCAGTGCATGAAATTCGTGCATGAGTAGGGTCCGTAGCAGCTGCCGAATGCCAGCCAGGGCCTTCCTTCATTACTCGCCGCCCCATGGTGGTCAGCGCACATCACAGCAAGTGATCAAACTCCCGGTCGGTCGAACTCCCGAGGGAACACTTTGCATATTAACCTTTTATATATAGAGTTGTTATTCCAGGACATCTAATAACTTTACAGTATTGTTGTGAATATCCAATACAGAATAAGGTGAAAGTTTTGTGTCCAGTCTAGGGGAAGCCCAGGGCAGGAAAGGCTATAACCCTGGTCATCAGAGGGCTAGGCACTGCTCATGGGAAAAGGAGAAGGGGAGGGTGACATGTATAGACTGAGCACCTACTCTTCCTCAGACTGTGTTCAGTGCTTTACCAGCATCAGTTCATTTAATCTCCTGTTAGGTTGGCAATATTCTCTGCCTCCCATATGGAAAAATGGGCTCAGAGAGCTTTTTCTGGATTCACACCCAGGGCTGCCTGGAGCACACGGGAGGGATGACTTTGATAGAGCTCCCGACTCAAGCCCTCTGACAACCCAGTCCCAGGGTTCTCCTTCTTCTAAGCCTCTGAAGGTTCATTCTCCCTTTCAGGTGCAAGTGATTGGCTTCCCAGCAAGGTAGGTTTAAGGCAGAGCAATGCTTCCCACACCCTGCCCCCCAGCCCTTGGGTGAGGTCTGGGCATAAACACAGCTCCATTCATCTGAGTTAAGAATAAGGCAGTGGGGAAAGAGCCCAAACCATCCCTCGATCCATGAAAAAGACATCTCTGAAAAGCAAAAGACTCACGGGCACTTTTTAGGGGGTGGTGTCTGACCATTCACAGTCCTGTGCACATTATTTTATGCATTCCTCCCAATTAACCTGTAAGGTCACAGGTATTATTAGCTCCACTGTATGTATGAGAACACGGAAGATAATGAGTCATGCACACCACTGCCCAACTCCAGGGGCACCATTCACCTGAATGAGTCTCCTGGAGCTGGGCAGCCTGGAGGTGAGTGGCACCCTCAACTCCTGACTCTCAGTCCAGTGTTCCTACCACCACACCATATCTGCCAGAGGGAACCCTGACCAGTGGGCCAGCACCCCACCAATGGTGCAGCACTGCACAGCCAGCTTAAGTATTACTGCTGTATGTCACTGTGACCCACAGGTGTCTGCACACCTGTGCTTGGGGGTGACCAAGTTCAAGGCAAAGAAGAACAGAAATTCATGGCCAACCTTCCTCCAAACCCTTAGGCTCAGCTTCCACTAGAGACCTCTAGACAGCAGAATAGCCCACAAAGGTCACACAGGTCCAAATCGAGTTTCACTTTCTTTTCCACCTGTTGTCAGACACCAGGGCCTAGAAAGGCGCAAAAAGTAAGTAGGGAGTGGGTCAGAAAAAGATGGATCCAGAAAGGATGAGAAGGAGGAGGAGGAGAGACTTGTACTGTCCATCCACATTGCACCAAATAAGTCTTAAATAATAGACTGTTTCTTTTTTATTTGGAGAAGGTTGGGGAGGGAGGAAGGAGGAGGAATAAGGAAGAAGAGAGAAGTCTCAGGAGTTCTTTCCCAAAGCAGAGGACCCGCTGCCCAAGTCCTGCACCCCCTTTATTGCTGGCCATTCTGCCCTGGAGGGACCTCGGACACTCTATGAGGCACCTGGCATGGAACAGGCAAGCCAGACAGAGCAGGAGACCTTCTTGCAGCAGGCAGCCTTCTAGTTCTGCTTTTGGAAAGCAAAACGTTAAGGCACCATGTGGGCAACTCTGGAGCAGCTGCTGGGTGCAGATTTTGAAGTTAAAAGCTAATTAAATTACAGACTCTTCATTTAAGGAGGAGTTTGCTACCAGCCCTACTGGTCGAGTGCATTAACTCATTGAAAAGCAGAGGGCGCACATGTAAATAAATATTTTAAGTCCCTCTCTGATAACAGGCTTACATAGCACTAACTTTCATAAAATCAGAGAAAGATTGTTTCTTTTTCAAACAACTTCCAGGGCAGTGCAAAAACAGTATTCCTGCTTTAGTGTACAGCCCTGCAGGGCAGGGCACTCTCTGTCCAGTACCCAGGAGGAATTCAATACATATTTATACATGTTGGCTCAATGGGCGGATGGCCTGATTTTAAACTAAATCTTCACAACTGAATGATGGAGATGATTCACTGAGGAAGCCATCAACCTGTACACAAGTGTTCTTAGCAGCTTCGTTCCTAACAGCCAAATACAATACGGGAGACAACCCAAATGTCCAACAATGGGTAAATGAATATGCAAATCAAGCTACGTCCATATGTTGGCATTTTTGCTCAGCAAGAAAGAGCGAACTCCTGGCACATGCAACAAAAACAGATACCATTTATATGACGTTCTAGAATAGGCAAAACTAACGTATGGCAACAAAAAGCATATCAGTGACCTCTTGCAGGTGAAGGTGGAAACTGAATGCAAAGAGGCACAGTGGATCTTGAATGCTTGTGTCAGTATTATATTTTATATATCCAATAAAAATACGAAAACAACAACAATAAAGAGGTCCAGAGGAACTTTCGAGAAAGATGGAAGTTTTCTGTATGCGGACTGGGTGGTGGCTCTATGAATGTATACATTTGTCAAACTGCGTCAAGCCATACTCTTAAAAATAGATGCACTTTTTTTGCATGCAAATTCTACCTCAATAAAGTCGTTTTTGAAAAAGCAGGAAATAGCCATCGTTTCACATAAGCATTGCCCCACAATTTTCCTTTAAATAACAAATCATCTTCCCACCCTCAGGGCATTTATCATTTCATATTCCATTTTTAAAAATAAAAAGATTCATTCAGAGTTTTCCAAGAGAACATCTGTTACACAACAGAATGTACACCTACCCGTGTAGGCACACATTCACACACTCACCCACGTGTGCAAAACACGCTCACAGGCACAACCACCTTCTTCTGTCTTCTATGATCCAAATACAATAATAGCAAGGAATCACATCCAAAGTGTAGGTTTGAGAGTCTGCTGAATTATTTAAATCTGTCTTTGTGTGTGTGGATCTCAATTTCCTCATATGCAAAACAAGACAATTAGACCAATTGCTCTAAAATGGCTTTTAATGACCTTAAAGACCTAAATACCTATGAATAGGATATTTCTGCTTAAATAAATTATGGTGCATTTGGTAGATCACTATTGTAAGCCCTAAAAAAGAATGAAAAGATCTAAATGTACTGACTAATATTCTGTGGGATATATTAAGGGGAGGCGGGGGAAGCCGCAAGGTGTAATCTCTTTATTATGTGAGGCTACCATTTATTGTTAATAAAATGGGTGTGTACATACACATTCTTTCACACACTTGTTCCACAGAGATTATCTCTAGGGGTCTTAGTCCAAAGGAAACAGGGGTTGTCTCAGGATTGGGCAACTAGACATTAGGAAAGGGTCTTATTCTTAACTCTATGCTCTTTCAGACCATTTGATTTTGTATGTCACAGATCCCAGCTCTCCACAGGCCACTAATGGAGTAAACTCAAGTTAGCACCTGCTTCCTCTTTTCAACAGGCTCAGAAATAGACCCAGGGAGCCGGCTCCCTCTGATGACAGAGGTGGCTAAAAACAAATAACTCTATGTGGGCGCAAATGCTTTTCTGCCCGGAGAAAACATTCAAAGGTGCCAAACCTAATATTGAGAGTGTGTAATGGTTTGCAAAGCATCACCCATCACCCGGTCACAGTATAGTTTTTCTATCTCCTTTCAGGGAAATGAGAGTGCATGACTGTGGACCCTATCTAAGAGGAGTTAGTGAGTGCAAACCGCAGAAAATGCATCCACTTACCCGCGGTGCTGTGAAGTGAAAAATACCCACGACCAATCGGCACTCTGCATTTGGCACTGCAGTGGTCTCTCTCACCGGGTGTATTTGTATATATGTGTTTCATTCTACATTCCCTATTTTTTAAGCCAATACATTGCAGTGACTAAGAGTAAAGGCTCTGAAGCTAGCCTACTTTGGGTTCAAATCCCAACTCTGCCTATTATCAGCTGTGTGGCCCTGCTTCGATTTCCTCATCTATGCATGAAGAATGTCAGTGGCATCTGCCTCCTGGTGTTGGAAGGATTAAATGAGATGGTTTAAGCACTGGGAGCTACGCCTGGCACACAGCTAGCTGCCTATACATGTAAGCTGTCTGGTCATTATCATTATTTCCCGCCCAGACTATGAGCACCTGTAGGGCAGAGCCATGTGCTCTTTTGGGGGGTTCATGGTTCCTGAGCGATGGCTGGTAATCCCTAGGGACTCCAAGTGGAACTGAATGGATTCAAGTGGCTCAGAGGAGCTCAGGACTGTGCAACCAGAAACAATTATCTTCAGACCAGGAACGGTTCTGTCTCTGTAATGATACAGCCTTGCAGAACACCCCATTAATGGCTGCTCACAAAGATATGCAGTGCCTGACTCCCTTCAAAATCTAGATGTGGTAAGTGTTATTCATCACTTAGAGCTCCTAAATGGAGACTATTTTGTTCTTAATAGTAATCATGATTCTAATGAACACCCTTGATGAAGCACTTTACCTGTGTTCTATGGGTGAGGGAGGCAGTATCCTTATTTTAACCATTTCAGGGATGAGAAAACGGAGGCTTGGGGATGTAAGGACTTGCCCATACTCCCAGAGCGTGAAGAAGAGGAGCCTGGATTAAACCAGGGCTCTCCAATGTCCTGTTAGCTTGGGGCTTGGCATGCTGCCCAGCAAGTGGCATGGGCTCAAGGAGATGGTATGGAAAGAATACGTTGTGAGCTGTGCATGGAGCTCACACTGTGTGCACGATGACAGAGTTGACTCCTGGACACAGAACAATGAAAGTAGAGCTCCTAGTAGTCAATTATATTGTAAATCACTATGTAGAGTGCCAGGGGGTACTGGAAATATCAGCGGGAACACTTTGTAAAGTATACGATTGCCTAACCACTATGCTGTACACCTGATACTAATACAAGATATTTAATGTAAACTGTAATTTTAAAAAATTAAAAATAAGATGTTTAAAAAACTGTTATTCTCAGGAGTGTTTGAGATCATGCTCCCTAGCAAATGTCATCACTTTGGCTCAAATAAACTCTTATTAAAAAAAGAAGAAGAGAGTAGAGCCCCTTCATCCTCCTCTTGGAGCTCATGGTTGAAGGTACACCAAATCCCAGTTGGGGGGCTCAGACAATGAGCCACAAATACACTGCAGGACGTCCCACTTTGGGGAATAAAAGCCCTGCTGGAAATACTGCTGTGTGGTGACTTTTATGTATATCAAGTCCTATTTGCCACTACTTTGCACCATATATGTTTGGAGCTATGTCGCATAAGAAAAAGAACACTTCTATAGAAATCACAGAAACATGAAATTTAAGAGTCATAATCGACGTTAAAATCGCTCAGTTCAAATAAGCCAAGAAATAAAATGGACGGCTAATTTTTTTCTTTTATTTTGCCTATCAAATTAGCCCAAGTTGCTTTTAGGGTATGCATATCTGTGCTATTTGCTTGTTAAAATACAAGCAAAACTAAGTTTGGTAATATGTTCAGTTTTGAAAAATAAAAGACTACAGGGGGACTTATAATGAGAAGCAGCAATCCCCTACCCCATTCCTCCCCAGAGGGAGCCATTTTAATCATTTCTATTTAGATTTTCTTGCTGGCCACTGCCATGCTCCTAAATAAAAAGTTTATACCTCAATTTCCTGGTTTCTTATTTTAGACATTCTCTCTCGCCTTGCTGATGTGATAGATGAAGATTTAGTTCACTTGCCACCTCCCTCCACTTTCCCCCTCCACAAAGTAACTATACATTACACTTCTCTGTTCCTTCTCTGTTTTTTCTACAACTGCAAAGAGCAATCCAAAAATATCAATTTCTTGTTCCATGAACTGTAGATGACATCCCTTGACCCTCCATGTTCTAACTAGAGGACATTAGTGCTTCCAACCCTCCCATCCTCTACCTGCCTCTCCCCCCACCTTCAACACTGACAACATAACGATTTTGTTCTCTCACTGTAGTTGAGTTCCACATTTTGTGTATACATTGGTTCTAAAATCTGAAAACTAATGAATAGTGTTTACTCTTACGTCTTAGTAAATGGTATTATACCAGTGAGTATATGCTTTCTTTTCCATGGGCCTAATGTGGCAACCCAAGTGCCTCTCAGTTGAGAAAAAACCTAGTAGCAAATTCAAATGGATTTGTTTTCACTCTATCAATTATCTTCCTCAGGTCCTCATGCTTTCCCAGGGTTCTTTTCTCTCAGGGTTAACCTTTCTGGAGACCCCTGCTGCCTCCCTCCCCCTGTGCTGGACTGACTGCTCTCTGGTCTGCTGCACAGCTGTAGTGTGGTCGCTTCTTTTCACTGCTCTGCTGGTGCTGGAATCCATCATATTCCTTGTTCTTGGTTATTTCCTTGTTTGTGCTTATAAAGTCCATTCTGATTGAAATATTGATTAAAAGTGAGTAGAATGCCAACTCTCTAAGACCTTGCGTGCAGTCCTCTCAGACATGATTGATAGTTCGGCTGGACATGGAAATCTGAGTTTAAAAAAGTCATTATCAGAACATTCTTGGCACCTAAATATAGTCAATGGACTCTGCTGACAGCTTGCTTTCTGTTGCTTAGTAGATGACTTTGTTTTGTTTTGACTCACTGGGAGTTTTAGGACTTTTTTTATACTTTGTGTTCTGCCATCTCACAATGATACGTCTCTGGGTGTGTGTTTTTGATTCACTGTGATGAATGGAACTGAACTTGTAGGAGATATTATCCTATTTGTTTTTTGCTATTGGCCTCTTCTCCATTTTCTCTATGAAACTTCTATTACTCAGATGTTGGACCAACAGAATTGGTCCCTATGTCTCTTACTATTTGTTAAATATATTTCTATTTCCTTTACCTTTTTAGTCCATATTCTGGGAGATTTCCTTTACAACCCTTTCACTGAACTTTTAATTCTGATAATATGCTGAGTTTCCAGAAGTGCCTTCATATTTTCTACTATGCATCCTTTCTCATAGCATCATTTTCTTTTTTGTTTTGGTTTATGGATGCAACTTATTTCTGTAGATCCCAGCTGATCTACCTTAAGGTTAGAGCAGCAATGTTCAATGGGTGTGCCATAAGAACTTTTAAAACATGCAATACCTGACTACTTAGCAGAGGCACCAGCATCTATTCCCTTAGATTGTCAAATTACAAAATGACAACAACAGCCATCCAGTGTGAATGAATCAAATTTATACCTACTTTTTGGTCAGACCAGCAAAAGAAAAATTCTTTTGGTGTGCTGCACAATTTTAGTAATTAGTTTATTTGTGCCATGATATGAAAAAGGTTGAAAATCACTGGGCTAGACAGTAGGAGCCGGAGATTATAGCAGGGGATCCCCACACTAGCCTTGCTAGACCTCCCCAAACCATTAAGACAATTTCTCTTTAAAAGAGCCTTCCACTTTTTACACTCAAAGTTAGGGTCTGGCTCCAGGGCCTTTGGCAGTGAGAAGTATACAGTTCCACATACAGGCCTTCAGATAGTCACACATTTTCTGCTGCATATCTCACTCCTGATCTTTGAGGTTAGTAACTATAGTCTCAAACCTGCAGCTCCTTTAGGGTCCTGTCAGAGTTGCCACCCTGTCCTCTACTGAAATAGCTTACTAATGGCTGAAATGCACTGAAATAGCTTACTAATGGCTTCTTTCTGCTTACTTGGTTGTTACAGAATTTTATCTTCTTCCTCCCCGCTTCCCCCCCCCCCCCCCCCCCCCCCACCCCCCCCCCCCTCCCCCCCCACCCCTCCCCCCCCCCCCACACACACACCTTTCTTTCCTTTTCTATTACTTAGACTGGGTCTTGACTAGGCAAAAAACAAAAAAAAACAAAAAACATTTGCTCCAAGACCACCTTGAATGGAAAATCCAAAAACATGTCATCTGAAAGGATACGATTCAGTGCTGGTAAGAACAGGGAGAAATAGGCTCTCTAACACACTGCTAATGAAGTGTAAGTTGGCAAAAATTTATAGAGAGTGGTTTAACATCATATAACAAAAATCTTTCGACCTAGCCATTCTACTTCTGGGAATTCATCCCAAATCACACATGTGCAAAAACAATTTAAATACAAGGAAGATCATTACAGCATTTTAAAAGAGTGTAAACTTAGAGACTAATTATCCAATCAGAACAAACTATTGGAATACATTGCGGCATATTCAAATCATGTGATATCATGCCATAGTGATGAAAAAAATCTTGTAGAGTTATATTACTGACATGGAAAGACATTCAGTGGAGGAAAATTATAAAGGAATGTGTAGTTTATAATCCAATTCTGTAAAAATACAATGTAAATGGTCTGGGTAAGTACATACACAGAGGGGGGGAAAAGATTCTCCATGGGGGAGTGGAGTAATGTGTGATTTTCTTCATGCGTATTTATCGTTTTCTAGACTTTTTTTCTACTATAATTTGTGATTTTTTAAAAAATCAAACAACAAGTTTGTTGTTGCTTGAACAACATTATGTAGCTCAATCCTCTTGTTCACAGGTAAGGAAACGGAGGCACAGTAAGCAGTTAGAGGAAGCAATCTATGCAGGCATCGGAGGAACTGACCCACAGCTGAAGCCCAGGCCGTGTTACGTGAGCAGCCTAACACAGCCGGACACACAAATGAGACATACAGGTGCTGAAGCCCATACCAGCATGTGAGCATGGAGAGAAGATACCTTCTGAAGCACATAGCAAAGGGGATCTGAAAACTGTCTGTTCAAGCTCTGAATGTCAGAATAAAAAGGATGCTATGAACTCACATCTACTTTGCAAGGACAGTTTAGGACCCTCTACAATCACTGCTTAATTAAGGGAGACAGGGCTTGAAATAAACAGAGGAAATAAACCACTACCCAAGCACGAAGGAAGTCCTCAGCCTTTCAAAGACAGCAACGGAAAAGAACGCTGAAAACTTCCCAGCGTATCCTTGTGAGCGTCCACTCGTTGCTGCTGCCCAGAGTAGATGTGACTGGAAGCTAGTTTTAGGTAACAGATCTATTCTAATGTGTGGAACCTTTTCCTGTTTGTTCGTTTTTTTCATTCAGAGTATTTCATGTCTTCATTGCAAAAAGGCAGGTTTCAAAGTTGGAGTTTGTTGACTGTGCTAATCGATCTATTAATGTATCAAGGAAGGCCTTCCTGAAACTCAAAGGAGCCAGCCTTGCAGATTCCTGGGAAGGTAACAGGAGCATCCACAGCCAGAGGGAATAGCTAGAGCCGGGCCCAGAGGTGGGAGGGGGCGTGGCCTCTGCCAGGAGCAGAAGGAGGTGGGTGTGGCTGGAGCAGAGTGAGGTGAGGAGCCCTGGGACATGAGGTCAGATGGAGTGCAGGTTAGTCCTTAGGCTCCGGCTCTGAGTGACATGAGGGCCAGAGGAGAGTTTGAGCAGAGCAGTGACATGCTGTGCCCTGCACTTTGAAAGGCTCACTCTGGCTGCTGTGCCAGATAAGCCTTAGACACACATGAGGACGCAGGAAGGCCACTAAGGAGGCAGTAATCCAGGTGAAAGTTAGGGGCCATCATAATAACCCCGGTGAGAGATGCTGGTGGCTAGAAGGGCTGGGAGTGGTGGAGGTGACGTGAAGTGGTCAGGTTCTGAAGATATTTTGAAGGTAGAGCCAGAAGGCTTGCCGACGGATTGGATGCAGTGCATGAGAAAAAGACAGGGCTGCAGGCTGGCATGGAGACTGCTGGCCTGAGCAGAACACGGAGCTGCCCTTGGCTGAGCAGGGCACTGAGTGGAGCTGGGGGGCGGGGTGGCACCAGGAGCAGGGTGTGGGCAGGCTTGGTTGGAGGCAGCTCCGAGACAGCCAAGGACAACTGGATATAGGGACCTGCAGTTCAGGGGGAAGGGCCAAGCTTGGGATCTGATTTTGATATTCACTAGCAGATAGATGGTGCACATCCAAAATCCCTGACCCACATCCTGACATCCAAAAAGACTCCAAAAACTGGACCTTTTTTAAAAGTTTGGGTCAAATGATTTGGCAACAAACCCTGACCCAATCTGACACAAAAGCTATTTATCTTGTCTATATTTATCCCACTTAGTGTGAATATTTTTACAGTTGTGTTGCTGAAATATGAATTTGTTTCATCATGAAGGAATGCCCCAGAATCTGCTGGGGGTGTGCTATCATGTACAGAATACATCCTATATTCGCTTTCTAAAATCAAAGGAAGTCTGAATTCCTAAAATCTGACCCTTTGGATAAGGGACATGGATCTGTCATTTGAGCCATGAGCCTGGAGGCTGAGAACTGATCCCAGGGGCCTTCCAACACATAGAGATGAGGAAGAGGAGGAGAGACCTGCCCGGGGAATAAAAAAGAAAACCTGGACACAGAGGCTGACCTCCACGGCCCAGGGTGCAGTCAACTTTGATTTTTCTCCTTCTCCCTCCAAACACACACACTCAGCACAGACTTGTGGCTTATAAAAGCCTTGCAATTTTTTTAGCTTTCTATATGTCTTCAAAGGAGATGACAAATACCTC
The DNA here is from genome assembly GCF_014108235.1 of Myotis myotis. Lineage (NCBI taxonomy): Eukaryota > Metazoa > Chordata > Mammalia > Chiroptera > Vespertilionidae > Myotis > Myotis myotis. Next base: position 31,239,020 of record NW_023416318.1, read on the forward strand.
TCTCTCCCTCTCTCTCTCTCTCTCTCTCTCTCTCTTTCTCTCACACACACACACACACACACACACACATACACAGTTTTTATTAAGCCTGTTGTTCCACTTCATGCATCACTGTACTAACTCACTGCCCTTGTTACAAGGTGGGGTTTGTGTGGGGAGGATAAAATATGTAGAAAAACTGAAATAATGCTTGAAGTTAACATAAATGCATTTCCTGTTTCTGGCAAGCCTGTTTGCCTGTTGCTGTTGCTCTAATACAGCAGTTCTCAACCTGCCCCAACCAATCTAACCAACACCCTGCTGGGGACAAAGAGATGAATAAACCCAAGTCACAGCTGTCCACCCAGCCCTCCTCAGAGTGACCTCCGAGGGCCCCCCCCCCCGCCCCCACCACACTCTCCCTGGTCCTCTCGTGCACATGCAGTCCGTGGTGACTGTTTTTCACGCTTTGTTCAAGATTCACAATGACACGTGTTTTGGAGAAAAAAGGAGTCCATCACTTCACCATTCCCTTTCTTCGTAAGGACTGTTTCCCTGACATCAAAGGCTGCCTGTCTACCTGAGATGATCAGAGAGTAATAGAATTGTGTTAACAATAGGACTGTCCTGCTGAAGCCTGGAGGAAGCCAGGTGGGTGAAGCTGGCACTCTGCAGGGACAGGGGCTGGGCAGCCCCCAGAGTGTGAAACAAGCCCGCCAGCCTCCCAGTGGCGCAGAGGAAATGCCAGAGATCCCATGAGCAGACCCTGGGAGTGCAAAGCTCCGTCCACATCAGCTGAACCAGACCCCCTGACCGCACACATCCTGGGAGCTGTGACCCTTGAGCTGGCATCTGCTGTGCCAAAGCTCCACCAGCCCAGGAACAGAGCCAGCTGCCCAGAGCACACACAGCTCAGAGGCGCTGTGGCTGCCAGCAGCGGAGTTGGACAAGCCCCCAGAGGTGGAACTGAGCCCAGTGAACCACCTGGGAAATAACCGAAATGCAGCCAGAGTCAAGAAGGAAAACCCTGAAGCTCTCTGTCCTGGACGGATGAAAAATGCCATCCTCCTCGGGAAGCCTGCACGTGGCATTTAAGCCAAGCAGCTGTGGGGGCTGCTGCCATGGACGCTCATGGCTTGTTCCACGCTCCTCCCCGGCCTTTATCACTGTGGGGGACTTTCCCCGGAGTGCAACACATACCCTGGCACCCAATTAGTCAAATATGAGAAAATCCACCACTTGCTTCTTACAAGTCAAGTTACTCTCTGATCCTTTGATTCGTGAACCGATCAGTGAATCACAGGTTTCCCAATTGAATGGGATCCCACACTTACAAGTGAATGTCTGAGAAAGTGAATTCAACAGCTCAGCCACTTGGTGTGAAATATTTTCCAGTGAATTCCAATTTCTTTTTGTCCAGAAAAGCAGAGGATCCAATGACTGCTGATAAAGCCGCTAGTCCCGGGGATGCTGTTTGAGGCCGTGGGAAGGCTGTGGCTGTCTGTGCCAGTTTCTCCAGGCTTAAGAACCACAGCCCCGGGAATTCACTCCAAGGCTCAGAGTGCTAGTTGAGCTCATGTTACTCCTTGCCAATCACCTGGGAACAGGGCTTGACAAGAAAGAGGAACAACCTGCCCAGCCAGTGTGGCTCAGTGGTTGAGCATCGACCTATGAGCCAGGAGGTCCCAGTTTGATTCCCTGTTAGGGCACAGGCCCAGGTTGCAGGCTCGACCCCCAGTAGGGGGCATGCAGGAGGCAGCTGATCAATGATTTTCTTTCATCATTGATGTCTGTCTGTCTCTCTCTCTCTCTCTCTCTCTCTCTCTCTCTCTCTCTCTCATCAATAAAATGTGTGTGTGTGTGTGTGTATATATATATATATTTTATTTTTTTTAAAGCAAGAGGAACAACTTTAGGGAAAGCTGGGCTCTTCCAGGACAGGGTCCCATTCACCACTGTCTCCCCAGACCTCGCATGGCACCTGGGAAGGTGGGGTGGGGATGAAGGTAACAGGTGTTAGTTACAGGGAAGTAACTATCCCAATCAGAAGACTGAAGAGAAATGTCACTTATCTACTATTATGTTTTCTTTGGGCTATTACACACGGGCCCCAGGACCTTTTGTAGGGGATAAGGGTCGTGATTGTTGTGAGTTTAATGCTGCATAAGGGCATCATTGCCAAAAAAACATTACTAGTAAGAAGCAACTCTCCTTACAGGGAGAAGGTTAAAAAGCAAACACTCCCAACTAGGAGAGAAAAGAGAAGTCAGTTTTGTGAGAAATATTTAACACGTTAAGCGCCCCGTCAGTCACCGGTGACTGACACTATTAGTATACTTTCCATCGGGAAGACAAAACAGGCTGGGCGCTTAATGTGTTAACCCTTGATTAGGCAACTCATTCTGTGAGTGAGAGAGTCACACCTCTTGCCCCACAGCGTCCCCAAAGGCACCCTTACCACCTCGATGGCCAAGCCAGCTGAGTTAACCAGAACGAAAGCGCAGAGCCCAGTGGCGCAAAGCTCTCTATTGCCCGGAGTTCTTATGGGGATTCCAACTGGAACAAAAGGGAGAAAGTATCCATGCAGAGCTGGGGATCGCTGGCACTTACCCTATGCCTCCGTTCCAGCAAAAGTCATCCACAGCTGTGCAGGCAGGATGTGGGGCCCTCCAGAGGGTTTGTGCCCCAGGCCCCCACTTTATCTACTGGGGCTGCTGGTGGGCGCACCATTTTGGCTGCTTTCTAATTATTCCCAAGAGCCACCTCACTTCCCTCTGGGATTGCTCAAGTTTCATTCTCCGGAAACCAACTGCTCTTAAAATGCCACGGGCCTTCCCCAAACTACAAAATTCCTTCTCTCTGCTCTGGAGGGGACGGGGACCCTTGCTTTCCTGTCCCTGTGTGTCCTCGCACACACACACATTTGGTATACACAATAACTGGAGTGTGCTGACTATACACAGTGACTTCTGAAAAGATATATATATATATACAAAGAACTTGGAGAGAGAGAGAGAGAGAGAGAGAGAGAGAGAGAGAGAGAGAGAGAGCACGTGCACGCGCTGGACACGCACCAGACCTTCTGCAGCCTGTTCTCTGGGCCCTGCACTTGGAGTCATCTCGGTCCTCCCATACTTTGCCCCTCACATCCAGGCAGTCACTGAGCCCCTCACGTCCTTCTTCACTAACTGCTGTGCCTACCCCTTGGTCCCACTGCCACCCCTGATGCCAGCCCTCATAGAATCCGGCCTCACAGCTTCTACATCTTCCCTTATGCTTATTCTCTTCAGCACTAATCCGCCCGACACATGGAAACCCAACTGATTGAAGTACAATACAAACTTCGTCAGGAGGCCTCTTTCCCCAGATCTTCCCTCTTTCTATAGCAGTGGTTCTCAACCTTCCTAATGCCGTGACCCTTTAATACAGTTCTTCATGTTGTGACCCCCAACCATAAAATTATTTTCGTTGCTACTTCATAACTGTAATTTTGCTACTGTTATGAATTGTAATGTAAATATCTGATATGCAGGATGTATTTTCATTGTTACAAACTGAACATAATTAAAGCATAGTGATTAATCACAAAAACAATATGTAATTATATATGTGTTTTCCGATGGCGACCCCTGTGAAAGGGTCATTCGACTCCCAAAGGGTCGTGACCCACAGGTTGAGAACTGCTGGTCTATAGGGTGACATGCAGTTCTTCACATGGCACTACTTGCTCTACACGGCCCCCTGTGCCCCTCCCATGCTTTACGTGCCATTGCAAATGCCCAATGCTCCAGCTAGGCTCAGCCAGCCACCTGCCAAGGACTCCCACGGGGACCAGTCTCCGAATCAGCCTTTCACCGGACTCCAAGTGACTTCTGGAGCCTCCTCTATGTTCTCCATCTGACATTCGTTGGCACTGACCATCACATAGGCTATCAGGAACACTCTTCTCACCTGGATTACTGGTCCCTACGTAGTTCTTCAGGGGTATTACCAACTTTATATCCTCCTTCTCCCTGTCCCCCAGTCCCCAGAATTTAACAAAAGGTCCTGCACGTAGGAGCTGTCCAATAAGCATTTGCTGCTGCTCGCAGCCCAGGCAGGGATGCTCCTTCTCTCCCTTTAATACCTATCATTACTTCAACTTCTAAGTGCCCAATGTCAAGGAAAGTGACTCTAGACACAAATAATATTTTTAAAATGCACCTCCTTTCCATCAACTAACCAGTTCCTAAGTATGACAAAAAGGTTGTGTGCCGGCAGCCTGTGAGAGTGCCACAGGGCACGGGAGGCTTGAAAGGAGTGGATTCTCCCAAACTAACTTTGGAAGCTTTGAACACAGAGCACAGCCCCCACCTTTCTACCCTGAGATTGGCTCCCCCATGCCTTGAGGCTCAGAGATGCTGGCTTCATGCAATCTTGCATACGATGACCTGTCACCAGACCTAGACAAGCTCCCTGCTGGGAGGATACTAGAGCTAGGACCTCAGAGCACCCCAGCTTGTTGTCATGGGGGAGAAGAGCATGGAGGCCAAGTTTCTTGCCTTGCTTCTGCCCATATGACCCAGGACAATCTCTCAGAGCCTCAATGGCCTCAACTGTAAACTCCCACCGGGGCAGGGTAAAGACGCAACGATCTTGCATACAAGGGAGTGTTTTGATAGTTGAGGACTCAAAAACGAAGAGAAAGAAGCTCGTGGTTGGCATTTGGGTACTGAATCAAGGCTTAAGAACAAAGGCACCTACCTCACTTCCAAATAGCGAAGTTAAAACCTTCAAGTTAGTAATTCCTATTGCCACAAGTCACAACTTCCCTTGCTGGCATTTAACATTCTTTAAAACTCGGCCCCAACTGCAATTTGCAACTCTTTCTCCTACCCCCTTATGCTTCAGCCATATTGCCCTCCTACTACGCCAGGCCTCTCTCATTCCACCCTCCCTTCCTTGGCACAGTTTGTTCCTTCCAACCCCCTCCCCCAAAGCCCAAATAAAATGTACGTAAACTTTCAGGCCTCCCTCAATCTGGAATCTGGTTCCCTCGCAATACGGGGCCCCTTAAAGGCGGATCCCCATCTCTATTCTTCTCACTCATCCCGGGAGCCCCTCCTCCCAGCAGGGGCACAGGGAACACAGTGCCGGGCACTGGAAAGGCGCTCCATAACTTTTCTTTGTTAAATGATGTAAAAACAAGAAAAACTGAAGCTCCACGATGTTTTCATTACATTCAGCTGGAAAATCCCAGGGAAGAGGCACTCCTTCAGTCCCACCCCCCCTAAAACATCTCCTTTCTCCTGCTGTTGGGCTCATTTGAGTCCTGCAAAAGGACTGCACCCAAGTTCCATCTGGGTTGCCCAGACCAGGGAGCACTTCCAACCCCTGTTCAGCTCCCCATGACGTTTCAAAGAAGCAGCCACCCAGACCCATACGTGACGAAGACGGCGCAAACCCATCTTGATGCAATTATTCCCTTGTGTTGTTGCTTCCATGCAGTCTTGCCATTGTTCTTCATTTACTCAGAGAGCTGCCTCCAAGACTTTACAGGAAAAATGAATTATGACTGGAGTTACATTCCACGCTTCCCAGCGCACCAACATGGGTTTTAAAGCGTTGGTTGGGGCCTCTCAAGGCCAGAGCCTTGAGAGGTGAACAATTTCACAAACCAGCTTGCCATACGGTGTCATTCAGATCCATTCTGCCCTCTGGCCCCCAGCCGCCCACATCCCGTCTGTACTGTGTGTGTGCTGCCTTCCATCACCTGGAATCTCATCCCAGGTCCAAGCACGTGAAAGGCCACATGCTAACACCCGGCCAGCCTGGCAGAGAGCGAACGGGGAGAATCGGCCCTGAAACCACAGGCTTGGAGGAACAGGATGGCCACTCAGCTCCACGGCTGTAACAGTTGAGGACAGCGTGTCCTCTGGGATCCACACTATAAACCTTGACTCATAAGAGTGTGTTCTCCCTGCAAGCCCCAGAGGAAAGGCAGTGTTCTGAGCCAGGGGAATTCTTAAGACGAGGAAAAGCCATACTGCACAGTGCAGAGTGGACTTGGGAGTCAGACTTCCTGGGCTCCAGCTCCACCAAAGAGCAGTGTGGCCTTGGGCAAGTCAGTTACTCCCATCATGCCTCATTCTCAATCTGCAAACTGGGGGTAACAACACAAGGTTGCTGTTAATTTATATAAAATTCATAGACACTATACCTGACAGAGTAAATATTTACCATCATCATCATCATCATTATGGTTATTATTATTATGTCCTGTGCTTGGTTTAGACAGAGAGCAAATCCCTCACCCGCAACACAGATCTTCCTATTTCAGGAGACTACACTCCAAGGGCCTTCTCCTTCCTACCTCCATTTTTGCCTCCAACATTTCAAACATAAAACATCCACTCAAGCATTCAAAGGCATCACACTGTCATGTGCTCACTTGTTTACTCTCCTTAGCAAACACCCCAGATTCTTGCAAGCTACTGGATACACTCGGTGGCAAATTCAAGAATGTTTATACAGGTTTTTATCATCACACATGTTTTGGAAACATGCAGGGTGAATGGTGAAGCAGGGCAAAGGAGAAAGCCAGGCATTAAAAAAATCAAAAACAGGTCTCCACCTCCTGGTCTTAAAACGGCGGTGGTCACCCTCTGCCAAAGCCAGGGGCCCATTTGAGGTTTCTGTTCTTCTGAATTCAAACCGTCAGCTCAGAGAGCCGGCGGGGAAGGAGATCAGGCAGATGGAAAGAACTGAGGATGAACAGTTGAATCCCAAAATTTCAGATGAATCTTTTACACATTCACGTTTAATAACACAGTTTCTGAAACTTGCCCACCAGAGTCCTGTCCTTCCTAAGCAAACATCTGTTCTGATGACTGAGACCAGGGCTAGTCTATTCTTCCTGGGCTAAACCTTCCTGTGGGGTATTGATCTCATAAATGTTATCCTTATGGCTCAGAGGAAAGTCAGCTCTCAAATCCAGGGTGGAGGGTCACGGGGTTGATTTTTGTTTATGTCTTCGTTCCCGAATATTTGGAATGCACACTTTGACATAACAAAAACATGTCTTATAAATGCCAAGACACAAGAACAGAACTTATATTTCTATGTGACAGATAATGAATTTTACCTTAGGAACCAATTGATAATGCAAAATGATTCTGAAGTTCCTATTGCATCAGAAGAGAGAAAGTCACCAAGTTCAAAATGTGCCACCTTCTTTCCTTCTATTTAAACTTTGTGGGACTGTAGGGTTGAAAGGAGAAATTCCAGGGAGACCGAGCCTTGTCTGCTTCCTACCCCTGCTTCCTCTTGCCCAGAACCCTGAGAGCAGGCGGTAGATGCCCCCGCAGCTCCAGGTTCTCCACAGACTGGTAGAGAGAGCGCTGCCCTGGCCTTAAAACGCAGGACTCCATTCCCAGTCTCTTTTTTTATTAACAGGGTGGCATCAGACAGACCGCTAAACCCAGCTGAGCCTCAATGTTGACAGAGTTTGAGCACTGTTTGAGGATTTGAAAAGATCATATATTTGAAAGTTGGCACTTGGCAAACTGTAAAGCACTGTTACATGTAGATTGTAACACCCTATAAGTTAGCTAGGCCCTGGCCTGTGTGGCTCAGTTGGTTGAGCATCATTCCATGTACCAAACATTGCCAATTTGATTCCCGATCAGGGCAGGTGCCTGGGGTTACAGGCTCGATTCCCAGTAGGGGGCATGCAGGAGGCAAACAATGGATGTTTCTTTACCACATCAATGTTCCTCTCTCTCTCTCTCTCCCTCCCTCCCTCCCTCCCCTTCCTTTCTCTCTAAAATCAATAAAAACATTTTTTAAAAAGAAGTTAGCTGCTTTAAAAAGATAAAGGTTGCAGCTGGTTGTGTAAAGGGGTTCCCCAAACACACACACAAACACACACACACACACACACAGTATCTGTTCTGTAAGGAAATGACTCAAATGACAGAAAGTCTGCAATCTTTTCCCCCCCACTTTCTATGCCCCTATGGATTTTTAGTAAAACTGTTACTAGAAAAGTTCATAGTAGTAATTGTAGAAAAGAGAAACAAAATAGAAAAAAATCACCATAATCTCACTACCTTAAGACATTTGTAATACATTCCTTCCAGCCTTTCGTATCTGTTTGTGTGTGCATGTGTATGTACACATAAATAATTTTTAACAATAATTAGCTAACAGGTATTGAAAATTTATTATGTGCCAGGTACTACTCTAAGAACTTTCCATGGTTTTCATTCTTTAATTCTCTCAACCATCTCTGAGTAGGTAACACTCATCCTTCATTCTATGGGTGAGGAAATTGAAACTCAGAGAAATTAAGACACGTGTCCAAGATCACACAGCTTATAAGTGGCAGAGCCTGGGTTCAAACCCAGGCAGAAACCACTCAATCACTACAACACCAAACCAAACATCATAATATGACCTGCAAATTTTGTTATTAATACATTTTTTAAATCTTAACATGTTATTCTCTATGCTTTTCTATTACCAGGACTGCATAGTTGTCCATAACATGAGGCCAATGTTAACTGTTTAATTTGACTATTTTTTTAGTACCTACAACATACCCCTATTTGGGATATTTCTTTGCCAGTTTTTCAATATTTTAAACAACACTAAAAAGAACATCTTTTGTACACACCTATTACCATTCTTACCTAAAACTGGAATTGCTGGGTTGAGAGAATACATATTTTTAAAGTTCTTGATATTTTTTGCCATATTGTCCTCCAGAAAGATTTCATCAATTACACCCCCACTTGCAACATGTGAAGAAATTCTTACATCTTCATCAACACGAAGTAGTATTGTTAGTTGGTTCTTAAAAACATTCTCTTTAAAACGTGCAACACCTCTGTCCTGGCCGGCATGGCTCAGTTGTCTGGGCAACAACAGTAGCAGGAATCTCAGTAGTTATGATAAGTGAACAAATGAATAAATACCACATACGGATACAAAAGATGAAACCGTGTCTTCCCAGTGCTCCTTGCAGATGAGAGAAATGGTGAAATGAGAGCGCTATCTACACCTGGGATGAGTCTCGCTTTAACTGACAGACTCATAAATGCACCATCAATACTCCTATCGCACTGTGCTTCCCAGCATTCCCGACCATCATCCCAGTGCTGGCGCTGGATGGAAGGGGCAGATACCGTCGCTCCCATTTTTTGGGTGAAAATTGCTTGCGGCTTGAGGACGATTTACCCCAGATCATCTCACTGGACAGTGGCAGCGGCAGAGCCAGACGCCCACACCCAGCTCCGTGTCATCCCGACAACACCCCCTCGTTCTTTCTTATAAATAAGATAAGGAGTACACTGGCTGGACCGTTCTATCCATCAACTACTCGCCCTGCATGGATGGAGGGTGGAGGCTCAGGCTGAAACCACCTGGTTATTCACAGTCACCTGGGGATGTTCACCAGGCTGCCTCCCGCTCCAGTGACTGGTCAGGAAGAGCTTCTGGGCACCCACCTGCACTGAGGTCTCCTGGAGGGAACCCAGGGAGAAAAGGCAAAGTACTCAGCGTTGGAGGGCAGGAAGGAGATGGTGAAATGCAAAGTAAGGACAGGAGCCTCTAAGACAAGGTCAAGGGAGAGAATGGATCTGCTGGGCAGTCTCAGAAGACACCACCTAAGCTTTGGAGAAGGAAGGGTTCGAAACACTCGGAGTCACAGCCAGCCTGCTATGGCCACAGCTCAAAGAACACACTGCTTGCTTTTGGCTCCAGACCAACAATTTACAGTGTTAGGCATCCTTGCCTAACACTGTAAAACTTTTTTATAAATCATATTCTTGACCCGGAACCACCAAAGAGAGAGCAAAGAAAGGGGGGAAAGCCGCCATATCAAATTTCCTGTATAATCCTCTTATGAGATTAGTGCCTTCTTAAATGGTAATGAGGTTCTGGCTTGGGAACTAAATTATGCCACAGGGTAATTCTCCTATGTTGTGGGGGAAAGAGGGGGACGGAGAGTATATGACACAGGGTGGGAACATGGAACTCGGCTCCCTGCTCTGAGTGAGTGTAGCTGGAACCATTTCAAACCAGGAGCTGGGAGCATGAAGTTTTACAGCCAAAAGGAACTTAGCACCCAATCCAACGCCTTTGTTGTTCATTTCAGGAGAAGTCACGTTGTCACAGCCTCCAAGCCTGGGATACCTGGGCCATGGGGTGGCATCCCCAAACCCCTTCTTGGTCCTCTTCTCCCCCTAAGGGCCCATCTGGACAAGTGCAGCCTGTGGCTGAGGTGCTATGAAGTCCCCCTCCCCTCTTCCCTCCCTCCAGAGAGCATAAAGCGCCTGCAAGACGTTATCCAGGGCTGGGACATTTCAGCAACTCTGTTGCACTGAATATTCTTGGCGCCTAAGCCACCTCCTGAATGCGCCTGAGGCCTTGAAAGAATCAAGATGCCTGGCTCGCACCTCAGAGCTTAGATCCCAGGAGTATTGGGGCTGCTCATTTCCTTTCAAACTGGCAGTGGTGTGGGATTATCCATCCCTCCTTGTCCGCATACATATTTGGTCCATGAGTTTTATTTGCCTTCCCGGTTTTCAGCACAAAAGATTCCTCAAATCCCACCGGAGGAGGGCTGAGCTTGGACCCCGGCAATGGTGCCAGGAGTGAAATCGGAGATCTGGACAGAGGCAGGGCTCTGACCTCTAGCTGCAGCCTGGAAATGGCCGTCTCCCCGACAGCGAGAACCTCTGTGGGGCCACCTGACCGGTCTCCGCAGCAGAGCAAGGGGACCAGGCCTCCGGGTTACTCAGGTCTATGGTCCTGTGGGAAAATGGCTCTGCATCATTCCTGGCCGGCAGAATTGGGTCCAACCCATTAAGTCTGACATTTCCCATCTCCAGCTCTGGCTCCATGATTCTTCTCAACCTGGCACCAAAGTCATGCTTGGGTCCAAGGTTACTGCAGGCACCATCCCCATGGTTGAAAGGGGGCAGGGTACCTTTTTCATTGCTAAACTGAAATCCAGCTACCCAAATCTCATTGTTTTCTCAGAATCAGTTTCTGGGAAGGTGTCTGGGGAGGAGCCTCTGCTGATTCCCCTGCCTCCTCTGGGCTCTGCTCCCTGGGAAGGGTCAGTGTAGCTGACACACGCTGACACACGTAAACTAGACTCACTCTTTCAGTGTACCACACGTGCTCTCGGAGGATTAGGGTTCACAGATATGCGGCTCAGCTCAGATACATGTATATAAGTATGCCCATGTTAGGGACCTCACACTATCTTAATCATTTTTGACATATGTCCTAGAGCAGTGGTTCTCAACCTTCCTAATGCCGCGACCCTTTAATACAGTTCCTCATGTTGTGGTGACCCCCAATTTCATTGTTACAAATTAAACATAAGTAAAGCATAGTGATTAATCACAAAAACAATATGTAATTATATATGTGTTTTCCGATGGCCTTAGGCGACCCCTGTGAAAGGGTCGTTCGACCCCCAAAGGGGTCGCGACCCACAGGTTGAGAACCGCTGTCCTAGAGGGTCAATTCCATTTTACAGAGGAAAACTCATGACAGGCACAATTTGGAACCAGCTCTGTCTGCTTTGCCCCCTCGGGACTCTGGGTGACCTGGTGTCTAGGTGACCTGGGCTCTGGGTCTGGCTTGTTCTGCCTCTCTGTCTCCATGGGACCCCCTTGCACCTCCCTGGGTCTGTGAAAAGGCAGACATGGCCCCTGAGGTCCTTTCATGCCCCAGGAGATATTAAGCCAGGGGGCTGGGTATACATTTGTAAGGAAATGGGAAGACAAAGCTACCCCCTCCCTCTCCTCTCTGCTTAGGGACAGCCCTGTCATTAGCAACTGCCCAGTAAGAGCCATCTGCACCCAGCCATTAACCCCAGAGCCCTTTCCAGCTAATGCAGCCAAAGGGTCACTTTAAGGCCTTTTTACAAAAATGACCCATGGCTGGCCAGCAAGGCCGTGGAGGAGAGAAGCCAGGAGCCCATCCCAGGACCTGGGAGGCAGCTGTGCTGCTGAATGGCCTCAGATAAGTGCCTCAGGAAGGTGTAATGGCTTCCTGGCTGGTGATTAGCGCCCTGGATGAGATAATGCCAAATTCCCTGAAGTTTTGAGCCTGGAACTAGATGCCAAAAACTTATTAACTCCATCCCAAACAAACTCATTCCTGGGCTGCGAGTGGGACCAGGAAACCCCAAAAATGGAATTTTCTAAGCCATTTTCTTCTAATTACCCTTCGCATTGCTCATAACCAAGCAAACAACTCTCCTTCAGGTTCTGGTTAACCTGCCAAGGCTTATTCACTCTAACATGTGGACTCAATGTTTAAATATTCACCCTGTATACTGTTATTTTGTTGGTGTTGTGTTGTTTCACATGAGCCTTTCCACACTAGATTGTAAGTTACACAAGAGCAGGAAAAATGCTGGTCACACGTGTGCTTCTATTCAAACCACCTCTACTACCGTGAGGCCACCTCACTGGGCTCCAGGCCCTGCGCAGGGTGCTTTACAATCAATAGAACATACACTTAGTTATCATCACCTGCTATGATAGGTACTATTATTATCATGTCACAGCATCTGCCATGTTGCCAGGCATTGTTGTTATAAATGTTTTACATCTATTAACTCATTCATCCTCACAACACACCTATGAGGTGAATACTGGTATTGCCCCCACTGCACAGGAGACAGTGAGGCACAGAGAGGCCAAGTCATCAGCCCGGGGTCACCCAGCAGGTGGGAGAAGGAGCCAGCACTAATGGAGCTTCTGCTCTTCACCATCACACTCTACTGCCCCCACATCCCCCCCTCCACCCTCCCTCACGCCCCCCCACCCCCACTGCACAGCACCTCCACACCATGGTCTTCAGCACAGGGCTCGATATACACCGCGCTCCATAAATACGGGTTTTACTGGCTTCCACATCCACCATCCACTCTTCAGGCTTCATGTTTCCAACAGCCTTTCTGCTAAGACAGAATTTCCTGTATGAGCTCTGAGCTCTGCAGCTTCCTCTCTCTCAGTGGATAATAATGATCCTTTGCATTTGAATTATGCTTTCCATTTTCACAAGCACTGACAGGTCACCTTCCCCCAAACACAAATCCTGAGAACATTCCTGTAAGGTAAGTGTAACAGGTGTAGGTAAGCCTGTTTTACTGAGGGGGGTCTCTCCAGAGAGGTAAGATGATTCCCCAGTCATATAGCTCGAGGCTAAGGCTACAACCCAGGCTTCCTAACTCTTGGTTCACTCTTCTTCCCACTTGAGAAGAGATTATTAAAATTAGGAGATTCCCTCTATAAGGGAATCCCCTAGACAGGAATATATAGAGATATAAATACAGATATAGATATAGATGGATCAATAGATAAGAGAGAGTATGTAGGGTTTGAACATCCTAATAGCAACCATCATTTTAAAATTCATTTACTATTTAAAAATAGTATTAAGATTTTAAAATAATAGTAAATCCAAGTGGTTCAAAATTCAAGAATCAAAAGAATATGCAGTAAAAAGGGTCCCTATCGTGTGCATCTTATTCTAGGGTTCATCTTTCTTCTCCAAGCCTCCCACTTCTTCCAATACTTGGGCATCCAGCTGGAACTGTCTAGAAGCCTTACCCCAGCCTCAGGCCAAGCCCAATTTCTTTTAGAGCAGTGGTTCTCAACCTTCTGGCCCTTTAAATACAGTTCCTCATGTTGTGACCCAACCATAAAATTATTTTCGTTGCTACTTAACTGTAATGTTGCTACTGTTATGAATCGTAATATAAATATCTGATATGCAGGATGGTCTAAGGCGACCCCTGTGAAAGGGTCGTTCGACCGCCAAAGGGGTCGCGACCCACAGGTTGAGAACCGCTGCTTTAGAGCCATACATAATGGTGACCTTTATTTTATTAACAATAGATTATATGTGAACATTGTATGGCTCAGAGAGTACCAAAAACAATTACAATGAAAAGTCAGCCCCTTTTTTCCTCTGGTCCTCAATCACCCAGAATTCTTACTCCCTTTTATTGTTCCTTTTGGAGAGAATCTATGTATTCATGAGAATATTCACATATTTTTTCAACTCAAATAGCCTGTGACACAGTCTTCTGCATGTGTGTTTTTTTCACTGAATACTCTATCCTGAAGATTTTTACATTGGTACTTACACAGCTGCCTCCTTCTTTTAATGACTACACACTAGTCTATTATAGGGACGGACCACAGTTATCTCATGGACCTTTAATTGCCTCTATTTTTTTTTTTTTTTTTTGCTATCAAAAATAATGCTGCAATAACCACAGATGATGGCTAAGGCAGAGGGCGCTGGTTCCCCCCACTATATGTGTGCCCCTTCTCGAACACAAGAATTTTATGAAGACTATATCCCCAACTCCCTTAGGTGCAGCCACGTGACTCAATTCTGGCCATAGGATGTAAGCAAATGCGTATGTGGCCGTTTTTGAAACGTTCCTAAGAGAAAGCAGATGTACTTCCTTTACTTGCTTCATCTTTATCTTGTCAGGAAAAAAAATGGTGAAATGGACAAAAAAATTGCAGCCTTTCCCATCAGTCAGCATGTCCCCAGGCCAAGTTCATTCTCGTACCCTGTCTAGAGCACGTGTCTGTGTTATATCAGGCTGGGGTTGGCTTTGAGCGATTTACACCCTGGGAGTGGTAGAGTAATGTGAATAATGCAATGAACCCCCCTCATAAAGATGCAAATGATGTCCAGTGGAGGTGAGGTTGATAGTGCAGTAAATCTGATCAGTCTTACATCTAAATGTAGGTTCCCTTCAGCACTCTTAGCGGCCTGTGTGTGTGCCTTTTAGCTCTCCTTAGAACCAGCTATAACATATTATAGTTCCCCCATTCATTGAGGCAAATAAAATCTTTATAATGTGTTTATTTTACATTCCTATGGCAGTCTTGATTTTACGTTTTCAAAAAACTATCCTCTCATAACACTTTTCTTTATACTCTGCTGCCTGGAACACAGACGGTGCCGTCTTAGATAATAAGATGGAGACCACCCTAGACAAAAGGGGCCCAGGGCCCTGAGACTTTTGAGCATTGTGCCCACCTTGACTTCTATGTGCAAGAAAAACACATCTGTCTTGTTTAAGTCACTGTTATTCGGGTTTTCTGTTACAGGTAAACCTAACGAGGAAACAACTTCCAAGAGAAATTTTTACCAAGAGAACAGGTAGGGATTTCATCTTTGCGCAGCTCAAATTCTCCTTTAGACTGTTCTCGGCAGAAATCATTAATCCATCATGGTGTTTCCACCTCCACCCTAGATCCCTTTCTTAAAATGCTCCTCAAGGCCACATTCTCAGTGTTCATTAATATCAGAAATAGTTATGAGTGACATTTAATTACTATTCCAGCACTAGGATGACAAATCAGCACAAGGTTTTCTTTCTTTTTTTAACAAATGCAATTTTATTTTATTTTTATATTTGTAACTGTATTTTTAGTGATTTCAGAGAGGAAGGGAGAGAGAGATAGAAACATCAATGATGAGAGAGAATCATTGATGGGCTGCCGGGGATCAAGCTTGCAACCTGGGCATGTGCCCTGACCGGGAATCGAACCATGACCTCCTGGCTCATAGGTCTACACTCAACCACTAAGCTACGCTGGGCAAGCCAGCACAAGGTTTTCAACTGTCCAGGTTCTAATGTAAACTTATCGATTTAAACCCCATGTTGTTCCTGAGAAGATTTACGTCAGCAAACTACAGGGACCCATGCGAAGGCCTGTAGAGTTTCAGGCAAGGAGGGGCCTCAGCCTTTCCCCTCAGTCAGCATGTACCCAGCCCAAGTTCGTTCTCTTCAAGGAGTCCCTTCAGTCTCATAGCCACAGAGACCACAGAGGGAAGAAGTCACTGGATGGATGAGTGCTATCAGTGCTGGATTCTGGACATACTGGGGCTGAGTACAGCAGTGATTTAGAACGATTGGCCGGGCAGTAGGTAGGGGACAAACTATAGTTCTATGCATGCCAATCCCAGGCACCGCTGGAGAATGCGCACTAAGCTAGGAACCAGGGAAGCCAGCGTCCCCTTCAGCTCTGCTCCTATTAGCCATGTGACTGAGCCAAGCACCTTCCCTCACTGGATCTCACATCCCTATCTGAGACCGGACGAGATGACTCCCAGCTCTAAAATTATACACTTCTTTGTACCCAGAACAACACAGTCTCTGCAGCCTGGGGAGCATGGTCAGTTTGGCAGGGCCAGGTGCACAGACAACTCTCCCACCAACCAAGCAGCCGGGACTCCAGTCCTGGCAGCTAGCTCAGTAGCAGAGGGAAAGGCTGGCAGGACTGGTGACTTCAGCGTTCTCCAGACTGCACGCAAACAGGAAGCCGTGGAGGTGATAATTGTTTAATCAGCACTCCAGCAACACCTGTTGAGTTTCCCCTAATGATGTGAAAAGGCGGCGTACAGGGAATAACAGTTTCACAGGGAGGTTGGTGTTGATCGTGATGTTCCATCAAGGATGACAGGAACAGTATCCCCCCTGACAATTTTCTACGGTTTGTTTTCTCTAACTTCCAAGTCTGCAAATGTCAATTGATCAGGTAGGTATATTTGGAATGTCTGCCGTTGGTGCTCATATGGTAAAACACACATTGATTGCTGGGGGGGGAGGGGGGGTGCGGGGGGGAGAAGAACTGGAAGGCCCATTCCTTGCCAGCCAGGCCCCTACAGCTCTAGCTTGGGGGACAGGACCAAGTTCCAGAGATATTAACAGGCAATAAAATTAGCAGTGGGTGGGCGGGACCCTAAGGAGTAGAGATGATCAGAGAGGGAGTGACCCCTATGAGCTGGCTGGCATGACCAGGAGCAGTCCAGGCGATCTGAGTTCTGAGGACAGCGATGGAGGGTGGGTAAGATCTCAGTGAGGTGAGGGATAGAATACTCCAAATGCAGAGAGTGGCACAGCAAGGGAGTGAGGGTAGAAATGGCTCTTGTATTTTTAAGAGGGAAACCAGTCTGGCTAGAGCAGAGTTTGCGTCAAGCAGCAGGGGGGAGAAAGCAGAAATGGGGCATAGGGTAGGGACAAGCTGGAGCAATAATTCTCCAACTCAAGTGTGCATCAGAGGCTTGCTGGGCTCCAACCCCTCGCACTTCCCGGGTTTCTGATCCAGCGAGTCTAGATAATGCATGCACCTACTTAGCACAAGCTCTCGATAAGTGAAAGTTCTTTGAGGATCTTAAGTTGCCAGGGTCTGTGTTTGCAAGGCCCACTCCTGCCCTCCAGAAGCCATGACCCAAGAAGGCAGACCAGGAAAGAGCAGACACAAGTCAACAACACCGGTCTGAGTGGGCATGAGCTATTCTAATTATTGGGTCTCTGACTTGTCTTTTGCATTTTCCTTTTATTGTTTTTGTTAATCCTCACCCGAGTATATTTTTTCCATTGATTTCGAGAGAGAGGGAAGGAGGGAAGGAAGGAGGGAGGGAGGAAAAGGGGGGGAGTGGAAGAGAGGGAAACATCGATATGAGAGAGACACATCGACTTGTTGCCCCCTGAATGTACCCTGACTGGGGTCGGGAGGGAACCTACAAACCAGGTACATGCCCTTGACCAAGAATCAAACCCTTGACCTTTCAGTGCTTGGGCCACTGAACCACACAGGCCAGGGCATCTTTTGCATTTTCTTCTCCTTTGTACCGACATGTCTAATCAAATTCTACAAAGGATTTAAGCAGCAGAGCTATGAACATATAGTAAGTTCTCGGAAAAGTCTAGTTTTCTTCTTTACAATATATATTTGACCCCAATTACACAATTCACCTCCTCTTCTCCGCCTCTGGTAACCATCATTTGTTGTCTGTATCTGCATTTCTTTATTAGTTCATTTGCAACATGACTAGTTATTAGGGAAGGACAAATCAAAGCCACATTATCACCTCTCACTTGTCAGAATGGCTATCATCAAAAAGATGAAAAATTAACAAGTATTTGTGAGGATGTGGAGAAAAGGGAACCTTCATGTACCGTAGGGATGCAAATTGGTGCAGTCATTATAGAAAACAGTATGGAGGTGCCTTTAAAAGTTAAGAATAGAACTACCATATGATCCAGCAATTCCTCTTTTGGGTATTTCCCCTGAAAAAATATGAAAACAGTCATCTGTAAAGATATATTCACCCCTATGTTCATTGCAGCATTATTTACAATAGCCAAGATATAGAAGCAACCTAAGTGTTCACTGACAGATGAATGGATAAAAAATGTGACACACACACACATACATACACACAATGGAATACTACTCAGCCAAAAAAAAAAAAAAAAGATGAAATCTTGTCATTTGCAACATTAGAGGGATCTTGAGAGTATTATGCTAAGTGAGATAAGTAGGACATAAAAGGGCAAAAATTGTATGATTTCCCGCACATGTGGAATCTAAAAAGAAAGTACCAAATAGGCATTTGTGCTCTTTAAAGCTGCTCCAGATAACGCTGCTGCTCAGTCAGGGGTGAGAGCCACTCCACGACTGTCCCTAACAGCTCTCAGCTCTGGCTACGCTGCATGAAGTTTGCTTTCTCTGGCTGCGGCATCTCCATCAAGCTCTCACTGGGCTCCTGCACTGAGCGCTGGAGGCGGGCAAGACACTGAACCTAGTGCAGTGGGAGTGGTGACAAAGATGAGTCCGTCACAGACAGCCCAGGACCCCCGGTCCAGTAAGGGAGAACTATGTTCCTGCAAGCCAGTAACTCTGAGGCTTGGCTCAAATGTGTGGCCAGAGGTTTCTGTCCTGGGGTGGGGCGAGGAGGAGAACCCGGGGTTCCTGCCTTCTAGGTTGGCCCATTTAAACCACATTGCCTGCAGAATCTGCACGTTTAGACAGACTATTTTATGGGACTGCCCCCCACACCGAAAAGCATAATGCATTGTTTAACATGAACTAATTTACAGTGTATACACTATTTTTGGGGGAAGCACTCTGTTTCTAAAACATTTCAGAAACAATTTACTAAACATTTATTCCTCTGGCCTAAATAGAGCGGAGGACACAGTGGCTGAGCCAGCCTTCCTTACAGCTGAAGACAAACCCAGGACCCTCCACATCCATGCTATTGACAACTACGAAAGGCCAGCTTCCAGCTGGGACAGAGAGGGGTTCAAGGTAGAAGCCTCCCATGGCCACCCTCTTCAGTCCAATGACAAAGGGATTCAAGCAGACCCTTCCGCTAACTCTGAGGATGCCAGAGGGAAGAGTGGAGTCACAGACCACCTTCCGATGGTGACCCAGGCCCAACTCAGCTGAAACCGCCCCTGTGGCAAAACCCCAGGGGGAGCTTGGCTATTGACCCTGGAAGTCTGGCTCTTTAGGGTGAGCACCCACTCCTCCAGTCCCATCCAGACCCCAAAGCACTGTCTAACCTTCTCATCCTGGGATTTAATTCCCCATGTCTCATTCTGTGATGCAAAATGGTCACAGCTAAGTGGACCACAGCATCTAGTGCAATTCAAACCCCTGGGCACACACCAGGTCCCGGTGTACACCATCTAAACATTCTCCTTCTGCTCTGCTGGCCTTGTGGTGGTAAAAGGACTCCCCTAAAATACACCCCTTTCAGAGACATCTTAAAATTTGAATTTCTTTAAAATTGCCTTGGCATGCTGTTTAGAAATCAAGTTCTACCTTTCAAGCCATACTTTACTATTTACTTAAAAAATATGCAGCTATGTCCACATAGCCATACTTTCCAATACCTTTCATAGAATGAGCTACCCGATTCCCTCTAGTTTGGTTCGAGTTCACGCAGCCCTTGAGCCCTCCTCAGTAAACAGGTGAGAACAATGACACTGCCACAAATACAGGTACTAAACTGTTAAGTCAGGGACTAAGACAGTTAAAGTAACAGTCAAATTTATCCTAGGAAACCTATCATCCATGCCATATGCAGACAGAGTACAAGTTGTGTGTGTTTATGCTCCTATGTCCAATGATCGTAATTTACACTGAAGGCTGAGCATCGCTGAGCTGGATCCCTGTGGAAGGAACAAAGGGAAGCCCGTGTGCATTCAAACTGTTCTGCTGTTAGAGATCCATCAAGTCTGCCGCCGTGACGAGGGGCCGAGTGGAGTGTTCTAAAGTGCTTCCTAAGGTTTCCCTGGACAGTTATTCCATTTGTTTGGAATTAGGCCTTCATACATTTTCATTTGTTTGTCGCTGTGAAGATTAGGCCAGAAGACAGCCTCATCTTCAGGGAGAGGTAGGCTGTCAAAGACCTTATCATTGTCTTACTCTATTAAGATTTTCAAAAGACATTAATTACACCAGTTCATCTCATCTAAGACACTATCACTTTTAAGATGGGCCATTATTTCCTCTATCATTAAGAAAAAAACGCTTCTAAATGAAAGTATAATAGGCTACCTTTGTAAGATGTAGCTGAAATTCATAGATGTTAATGTGTAAAAGATTGAATGAAATATAATATTAAATAAATAAATCCCCAAAAAAGAAATACAGTATTGCTTTAAACCTCAACCTAGATAGATGGTAGGTATTACTGTCCACATTTTGCAGGGCAGGGGAGGGAAGAGAAGGGAAGGGAGATACAACATTGGTCCCAGTCACAGGACTGGCACAAGCAGCCAAGCTGTAACTCTGACCCAGTTCCCCAACAGTCCTGGTCACCACCCTCAGACCCACAGCAACAGCCAGGAGACCCCAGGGAAGGACATCCTCCCTGGGACCTCACCTCCTACCCCACAGAACCTACCCTCTCACTGTCCTGACAGGTCTTCCACAGGCCCACTCCACCAGCTCCCGAACCACACCCCTCCCCTCCCTCCCCTCCCCTCCCCTCCCCCCCCTTCCCAGGGTTCATCCCAAATTCCCACTATTTTCTATTTCACCAGAGCCAGTAACCTGAAAGCATTCTCCTCTCAATCAATCTCTCAATCTCTCAATCTCTCTCTCTCTCTCTCTCTCTCTTCTCTCTTCTCTCTTCTCTCTCTCTCACTGTCAACACTCATCAACTGCTAAGTCCTGTGGCTTCTGCCTCCTAAGTACTTCTCCACCCTCCCCTGCCATTCCAATCAACACAGCCCCAGTTCTCCTTCTCACTACCTTGTACTTGGATTCGGAGACAACCACTGAACTGGCTTCCCTTCCTCCCAATGCATCCCCCAAAATTTCATTTTAAAATCCAGTCTCTAACAAGGCACTAAAAATGACCACACTTCAGCTTCCATCGTGGCCTGTGAGATCAAGGGGAACACCAGAGCCTAGCAAACCACGCCCCCCAAACATCGACCCTCCTCCAGCCTCATTTCTCAGGGCTCTCCATCAAACCTCACAGATTCTACTGTCTAGAGATCCCAGAACACTCCAATGCTGTCACTCACCTCTCTGCCTGTGCTTGCAGGGTTCTCCAGCCTGGAAGGCCCTTCACCAGCTAACTCTTACCTATCTTCTGAGGCTGCTAAGGAATCTTCCTTAGATTCCCTAAAGAATCTTCCCTGATATAGGTCAGCGATGCATTTATTCAGGCTGCACTGGTCTCAGTGTACTGCAATGATCTTCTCTTCATTACACCTGGCCAGAGTGGGTCTGGGACCGTGTCTCATTCATAGGAGGTAGTACATGGGAGACAATTCATGAATATTTGTAGATGGGCAAAAGGAAAGAAGGGAAGCCAGCTTACTGCTAGCTCTGCTCCAACTTCCTTCCCCAGTTTTAGTGATGGGAGGTTTATTTTGTTCTTCTGCTTCCCACTCCATAGGTTGAACTCCCCCTCCTGCCCCCATAAGGCTTAAAGCATGGACTTGGTCCCTTGACCAGCTGCACAGTTTTGCCAAGATTGTGGCTCTCCTTCTCCTTCTCTCCTGTCCGTAGTCCTCCTGGGGAATGGAGGCTGCCCTTGAACCCAAGTCCAAAACTGGGTTCTCACTGCCTGTTGCCAGAGCCAGTAGCCAGCTGCTTATTAAAACCTCCCTGGGCACCTGCCTGGTGCTGCAGGTGTTCTGGGGCTCGGGACACTCCAGGCCTGGCCCGAGGATGCGGCCAATGACACAGATGACCTGACTGCTCGCTGGGGCGGCCAGCCTCGGTGGGGCTGTAGGGCAGCGCTCCAGCCTGGGGAATGTGATTCAGGCTGGGGAATCCCCGTGTTCTGAAAGTCTGCATCCCATATTGTTCATTTGGCCTGTTCTGTTCCTTCCTATCTCTTGAAAACGCCCACCCTACCCTAGCAGCCTGTGGCTGGACTGTGCGGAGTTCACAGCACAGCTTCATACCTTCACTGTAAGACACCATCCAGCCTTGGGCGGTTTGGCTCTCCTGCACCACCTCCTCCCCGTGCCATCCCTGCAACTGTTATTCCCATCGACTCCGTGTTATACTTGGCCAGCCTGGAGGGTACTACCCACACCCCTGTCCTTCTCCCACCCCAGCCCCACCTCCCCCTTGCCCAGTACATACCATGGGAAGAGTACCAACCGAGGCCCTCCACGCCTTGTGAATGAGAAGTCCAGAAATCCCTCACTAAGGGCTTCCCTACCAAGCTGCACCCTGGTGACATGACTCTAACTCCTGATCCTGCCTGTGCTGGACAGCCCTGGTCCAGCCTGGGTCGGATTCTGATAAATACCCCCTCCACCACCTCAGCAAGAGGAAACTGAGTCTGTCCCTTGGACTAAGGAAATTTGAGTGCTACCAGCGGTAGATGTGAGCATGAGGAGCCTGCCCTGAGCCCAGTGCTTTAGAGAGCCCTGCATATCACACCACACACAAAAGTTTCATTTGTTAAATATATATATATATATATATATATATATATATATATATATATATATATATATATATATATATAGTATTTCTGTTGCTAAGAGCCGGTACGCAACACAGACCTAGCCTGACCTATTGCCCTAAACACGCACTCTCCTATGTATGTATTCAGGCCGCACATCTCTTGTCCTAGGTGCTCAAAGCCAAAGCCAACTGCATCTAAATGCCAGGAAGAGGTGTGGGTTATGTTGCTTCGGGCAGTGGAGACAGACCAACTTTGAAGTGTGGGGAGATTTGAGTGATCTCAGTGCTTAGGTAAGAGAAGAAGCAAATTAACTAACTTGCACAATTCTTCCTTTAAAGATCCCATGAATGAATGCAACTGGGTATTGCATAGCCAATAGCCTTGCATATGTCTCAGTAAGCCAAGCGGACACTTTCTTGCTTCTCTTTGCACTCCAATCTGTGGTTCCAGAGATACTCATGAGTTTGTGTGGCATTAGTGGTTGCTCATGGCAACTGGGGACATTTTGCAATACCGACTCATATTACCTTAAATGTGTATCAATTCAAAGCGAGTCATAGCAAAATGAAGGGGAAACTGAGTCTATATGTCAGCAATTCAACTGATTAGAATCCTAAAATTATGGAGAGTTTTACTTTTAAAAAACTTATAATAAGATTTAATTAAATTTTCAAAAGTTAAATTAAAATTTTAGCTTTACTTACATAATTTTCATTTAAAAATTTAAAATATTCATTAATTATACTGACATTTTGCCTTTAAGTTTCACAGGATAATTCAGAATGTTTTCAAAGCAAAACAAATTTTTTGAAAACATCGATTCAATATTTCAATTTTGATGTTTAATTGCAATTTACATATTTGATAAAATACACCAATTTTTTATACTTTAAATAATTATATTTTATTGTGTTATTCTTTAGATCACTGAGGATCAGTATAAGTTGATATCACCATAGAAACAGAAAAGAAAGTGGAGTTCAGAAAAGAAAGAATTGAAAAGAAAAAGGAAATGGAAAATCAGTAATGAAGGAAAATGCTTACATTTTAAAAAACTGAAAACAATGAAGAAAGGGTTTCTATTGAGCAGGACCTACATTCAATTTGAAACAGAATTACGATTTCTTGATTTAATAAAGATTCAAGACTTAATTACTGATCAAAACAATGAAATTTAGCAAGAAAAATATTCCCATGAAATGTGTAACCTGAACTTGATATTTTGCTGACTTTCAATCATAAATCTTTGGTTTTACACATTTTTAAGTTTTAAGTCATTCTGAAGGTATACTTGTCAAACTTGGAGTCTAGAACGTATTTTACTTAATGGTTAGTTTGTTTGACTTATAACATTCCAATATTTAGGCGTTCTAAATGTTGAGGGGTAGGCATGTGTATGAGCCTAAACAGGAAGCAGTGTGTTTCAGTGGTAAGAGCATGGTCCTTTCAAGTTCAAATCACAGCTCTGCTACTTACTAGCTGGATGGCTACTTTTGGGAGCCTCAGTTCGCACATCTGTAAAATGGACATAATGAAAGCTAGCTCATATTATATATTCCCAAGTGTAAATTCCTCGTTTTTATTCTGTAATTCTTTGTTTTTTATTTTTCCCATCTGCCTCCTATAACCTCACTTAGCCTAATCCAAGGGAACAGTGGTTTCAGCTATGCACTTCACTTGCACAAATAACTTGGCTGTGTTCCTTGAGATCAAGCTGGAAGAAAGCACAGATATACCCCGTTTTATTGCTCTTTGCTTTCTTGTGTTTCAAAGGTGTTGCGCTTTTTACAAACTGAAGGCAAGACTCTCCACTAGCAAAAAGATTATGACTCATTTTATTGCAATACTCATTTTATTGCGGTTGTCTGGAACTGAGCCCACAATATCTCCAAGGCCTGCCTCCTGGAAACCTTATTAACCTTGGCCTTAACCAGGACACCAAGGAGCCAGCCCCTGGATGTATCGCAGGATGCACTCCCGAGAATTCTCCACAGGAATATGAAATGAGGAAATGGAAACAAACCTACATTCCTGGTTTTTGGCAAATCAAGGGGCTCGGCAAGCCCAGCGCATGGTTTTGGTGTATTGGCGATTTGTATTCTCCTTCTAGCTGAAATCCGGCTGAATGCCACAGCCCCATGAGGAGACCTGGACCCCCTGACCTCTACTGAGGTAGAGCATAGCAGCATCTACACTAAAAGTGTAACGCCAAAAATGCCAGGATAGTCTCAATTCCGAAAGACAGGGCTTGGAACAAAACAAAAGGCTGAAGTGCAACGCCATCCTTCCCAAGGGTGTGGAGTTCCAGCCCTCCATTCCAAAACACCACTGCCCAGCACGCAAGACTCTCCAGGGAGACCGGGTGCAGGGCCTGGGTAAACGCTGGCTGTCTTTCTGAGGGGCTCCGCCTCCTCCCACAGCTACAGTGGCCCCACTGGCTTACATAGTAGATTAAATTGAGGTGAACAATGGCCTCAGCTCCGTGCTCAGAAGGTTACAAACTACAGCATCAAGCGTGGCCCCCAAGCTCTGGAAAGGGCCCTGTGAGAGTGGACAGGTGTGCGATGGGCCCACAGGTGTTAACTGGGACCATCCTGGGCAAAGCAGGGTGTGTAGTCCTTTGTTCATGGAAAGCCGAGTAACTGTAGTAAGACGTGGGGATTTGTGGCTCTCCCACCTCCCCCATCCCAAAGCTGTCTTTGGCTCAGTGAAGACAGTAATGTGGCCTCCATGAGGGACCAGCTGTGTGAATTCATCCAAAATGGGTTTGGGTGCAGTTTCTCCACATGGACAATAAGGCTAATAATACCCGCCGACATGACACACAAAGGTCTTTGAAAATATCACACACTACACAGAAAGCGTTATTCTCTACCTCCTCTCAAGTATGCATTGGCCAAAATATGTTGGACCCTACTGGGCACATACTCTCTTGAATTGCTATATCTCAAATAAATCATAAATAGAGATATTTTTAAACTTTTTTGCTATCTTTATTTGTCAAGTTAAACAGCCTCATGGGACCTGTGAAGTTCTTCCTAGCGCTACTGTGACAGACATTATAGTAACCCCATTTAGCAGATGGAGAAGTAGAGGCCAGAAAGGTTCAGTTGACTTGCCTGGAATTAGACTGCCCAAGTCAAGCTACTAGAGTACTTCCTCTCAAGAAGTTCAAGTTTAGTGATAATTTCAGTTTGGTAAATATTAAATGCTATCAGAAGAGATCAATAATAGCTAACCTTTACATGCGTGGCACTTACTATGTCCCAGGCATTGTTCTCAGTGCATAACATATATTAATTCACTTAATGCTCATTACATCCCGAAGTAGAAATGATTATTATGGACTGTTGACACAAGAGGAAACCAAGGCATAGAAAGTTTAGTAGTTTCCCACGGTGAGCTAGGATTTGAATCTAGCTTCAGAGTTGTTATTCACCACCACATGACCCTAACTCTACCTGGACACTTTATGAACATCCAAGAGGGACAACTAACCTAGGGCAGGCACTGAGGAAGATGTCAAAGAATTGCTTGGAGTTAGGCAAGTAGAGCAGGGAAGGGCATTCTACACTGAAGGAACAGTATAGGTAAAGGCACGGAGGTGTGAATAACTATTAGAGAAATACAAGTAAGACTAGAGCGAAGGGAGATAGAGGATGGGAGAATTACTTAGAAAAGATAAGCTGTGTTTACTTTTCTATCCCTTTCAGCTTTTCTGATCGCTGGGAATTTTTCATAATAAGAGCATTTTAAAGGCACTGTCATGTCTCAGTGGGGGTCATGCTAAAAAGGCAGCAGAAACCCACAGTGCACAAATGCATGGAGACAAATGCCTTGTCCAGCTTTGCTCCGCTCCTGGCCACCTGGCTGGGGTGGGCAGACACTGAAGTGAGAGGGGCAAGTGGCAGGGTGGCCGATCCCCAGAAAGCCCCTATTGTGGGAATCGGAGCCCAGGGAGCCAGTGTGTGTGGCTTTGAAGCAGCTGCCCCATGATCTTCAGGCCGCGCAGGGAATCCAGTGTGGCCAAGCAGCAGACAATAGGCCGAGCAAATTGAAAGCAGTCAAGCGTTGAGGTTGGAGGGAGAACAGAGCATGGAGGTGGAGGAGGGGAAGAGATGGAAGGCAGGAGGGAATAAGCCTGCGCTCAGGAGGGCGTGTGCTACGATGTCTCCGGGTGCAAGCTGTGGTCCCTGTGACAGATGCATCCACACCAAGGAGCGCCAGAAACTGTGACCCTGGCTCATCGGAATGGGTGCTGCTGTCTCTGGAAACCTCAGCTGGGGACACCCGAGGAGAGGCAGCGGTGCTGGCCTCACCGCTTCGGGAAGGTGGAAACAGGTCCCTGGGCCTGACAGTAGTGACCTCCAAGCAGGGAAGGGTGGGGAGAACAGAGAGTAAAGAAAAGAGTTTGGAAACCAAGGACAACAAACCAACAATAAAAACTGGGTCTGAATCCTCCTGCTCTCTGTGATCTGGAAACGTCTACTTCTTTGAGGTGCAGGTTCTCTCCCTGTTAAAAAAAGAAATGGGGCCAATCACAGCCCCTCCCATGTAGGGACCATGAGAATTGAGTGAGACACTGTATGATCGAGCCGTGACCAAGCACACGGCAGGTGAGCGATACATGATGGCCATGATTCCTATTTCCAATAATTAAAAATGGAGAAGGGTAGTACTTCAAGCATCCAAACTTGTCACTGCCTGAGGAATGTAGGAAGTCAGAGACCCTCAGAAGGAAAAGGATGGAAACCAGTCACACATCCCTCTATAGGGACCGTGATGTTGGGCCATTTCCCGCGCTATAGAGGTTTCTAGCAACAGCAATGCCTAGTTCCTTCCCCAGGTCCTTGGAGCCACAGAAAAGGTTTGCATCCAGGTGTGTGCTGGAATAAGGCACGAGTAGAGAAGAAACAGCTACTTGCTTCATTCAGGATGGTTAGCCCCTCCCTAAAAAAGATAAGAAACCCAACCCGGAGTGTAATTCCTTCCTGTCTATCCTGCCAATGCATTTGCCATTTTCACAAAAACAAAAACCTCTCCCTGAATAATTCATTATCTAAAGGAAGCCTCAGCCCAGGTGCGCCACTCCATTTATTCGGGCCCAAGAGCTCATCTCGGGCCGTGCGGACGTGTTTCTGAAAAGGATCCACATGAGAAATCGCTTTTTAAAATGTCGATATCTGAGGAGGCAAGCAGAGAGTTTAAAAGGGCCATAATTCATAAATCAATGATGCCACACTCCCGGGGAAGCGGCCGGCATTGACTGCTCAACAATCCCATTTGCAGCGAGCTGTAACATCTGCGTCTCCCTGGGTCGCCAGCGGGGTCCCGGGGCTGCGGCCCATGATAATGAGACAACGTTTCAGGGATGGGCAGAATCTTGTGTTCCCTGGGATTGGGGCATGGGGCTGCGAGATTGCTGTGGATTTGATCTAAATCTGTTCGTTTCTGTTAATGTACCAATAACCAGAACTAATCTGAGGCAAGCAAAAAAGCCAACCATCTGCAGTCACGACTCAGTGTCCTTCTGGCCTGGCTATGTATTTAGCAAGACCTTTCACCGGTCAGGGTGAGACCCTGTCCTCACCCTTCACAGGCAACTGCACAGGTTTCAGCGGAGCCCAGGTGCTGGCTCCAAACGTATCTGTGGGGCAATTGAAACAACTGTTGCTGCTGTTGATGGTTCCCGAAGGCCTCGCACTAAGCACAGCGGTTGGTGTGGATCAGGGCTGGGGAAACAGAACCGCACACGTGGAATTGGCTAATTGCCCGCATCGCTTATGCAAGAAGTACAAGCAAGAGCATCAGAGAGAACATCGTAAGCCGAGGCTGCCCTTGAAAGATGCTTCTGACACAAGCCTCAGCACCGCTAGAGGAAAACCACCTGGACTGATCAGGACTCTCCCTGCAGAGGAGGGAGACAACACCTGTGAGCTCTCAGGGTTTACAAAGAGCAGGGACTGGGGGGAGGAAGGGAGCTGAGGGAAAGTCCAGGTATAACTTCTTTTTTCTTCATCTCTCAGCTTGCCTCCCTCCCCCTTAACTGTCTAACCAAACACAGACATACGCTAGCAGAAGAGGCAAGAAAACAGCGGGAGAGAAGAGAAGCCCAGGTTCAGTCAGGAACAAGGGGGACTCAGAGCTGCAGACTCAGCTAAGAGGAAGGATCCTTCGCCACTTTCTCATGGTCATCAAAGAGCTTTCCGATGCATGTTGTGTAGCGAATGCCTCTCGGGGCTCTGTTTCAATCCATGTTGGAAGAAAGAAACATAATAAATTCATTACACCACCTACCATGTATCAGTGCTTAGGATGGAATGGGTATATTTATAGATTTTATAGAAATATTTATATTTATATATGTAATTACATTCAATCCTAGAAACAATTCTTGGAGGAAGGAACTTTTCTTAACCCCATTTTACAAGGAGGTAACCTAGGGACCGAGGGGTTAAGTCAACTGCCCAAGTTCACACATTAGTGAGTGCTGGGTGCGGGACATGATCTTGGGTGGTCTGGCACCAGAAGCCACATTCAACCACCATTTTCTGCAGAATAAGCTTAAGAGGAGTAAGGAGGCAGTAGGAGGGGCGATTTGTATAGCTTTGTGTTTAGGATAGCGATGGAAAGTGGCTAGTGACAATAACATTTACTCAGCGCTTAATAGGTGTCCACCCAGCACCTACAGGGATGTGGTCATTTACAACCCCCTATGGCACAGGCCCCATTAGCTGAGACCCAGAAAGGTGCTGTGGCGGGGTATGTACTGGAGCCAGGATTCCCATCCAGACAGCCTGGGGTCAGAGTGTGTGCTCTTGACCACCATGCTCTACCACAGGCAGTGAGCATCTGAGCTTCAGTTCTGCTTAACCCTTTGAGTGCCAGCCAATATCCTAGGAACAATGCTAAAACTGCCAAGGCATTTTTGCTGATTTTACAGCCGTTTAGGGAAAAAATTATGAGTCGCGAGTAAATGAAGTTACATATTCAAAAACTTAAAGAAACCTTTACTACATTGACATATTTAGCAATATCATCATCACTAATAAAAGCAGACTTAGAACTGGACGCCATTTCGAAGCTTTGATAGCGCTCCTGGCACTTTGGCGAAAGACAGGAGGAGCACGATCTCGCTCCCCGGGACTCTAGGGGATAAACATCAGCAAGGGCAGACTGGAGCCCAGTAACCCACATCAAGAAGAGGCTGCCTTGAAGGAAAGTGCTCTGCATAGCTACCCACAGAGATTCTGGGGTCAAATTAGCCATCTGAATGTAGTTCAGCAGGTATTCGCCGGGCTTCTATTTGGTTACTCAAAATCAATTAATTAATTGCATTCTTTAAGAAAGAAATAAAAGAAAAAAACTATATGGAAAGAAAATAGGGATTTCTAGAATACAGTGTAGTTGAGGATCCTATTGGCCCAAAGGGGTGCCTGAAAGAGGGAAGCGAGATCTCATGGGCACAGGTCTGGGCTGAGGGACTGCAAAAGGGCTCCACAGGGAAAGGGCTCTGGACTGGGACCTCCACCTGCTGGGCTGAGGCCTTTCCTCATCCAAAGCCAGAGCTGGACTTACAATCCCCAGGTCTTCTCCAGCCCTCGTGTGCTGTTACCCTAAGCAGGGAATTTCAGTCTTGTAGTGTTAGGGTCCTCTTCCTTAGAGAGCTTGGTATCTAAAATGGGCATAACTGATCCGATGTGAATGGGGCGAAGGGTCAGAAGAGTGTAGGCCACCATGACCTACCCCCACACCCAGCCTCATGATAAGTCAGAGGCATCTCTACAGCCAATTTAGAAACCTCCCCTAAGCCACTGAAGTCTGAGCTATAGACTACAAAGGTTTGGGGTTGGGGGAGTGCATGCACAAAAGGAGGCTCAGATGCCCCTTTACAGAGGTCTTGAATCAAGTACAGGCCTGGGGTCTCCCAGAGAGGTACCCTCCACCCCCTCTCCATCACCACCACTACCACCATCCAGACCACAGAGTTATACTGTCAGTTGCTTGGCTAGAGAATCAACAACCTTGGAAACTTCCAAGGAAGGCACAGACAGAGATACAAAGTGTGGTCACAAGTCAATTTCCACAAGGCCCAGAGCTGAGTACATCCCTCCTCAAAAGTGATAACCTTCAAAGGCTACAGAAGATTAAAAAGGAGCAGAAAAAAGTGGAGGGTTACCCAAGGTTGCAAGCACAATGGCCAGAATGTGTGTAAATACTGGAGTGGCCCTGTGCTGCTTTGGATCCCCTGATATAATGGCCATTTCCTGGAGTCCCATTTCCTCTCATTGTATTTCAGTGGAACAAAAATGTTATAGTGAGCAGCTACTCACATAGGTTATTTTAATAGATACATCCTACAAGCCTTGAAAACCTGCTCTATGCACTGATAAGAAGGCTAAATATATCCCAGGCCCTAGTAGTGAATTTGAGAATCTAAAACAGTGTGATTGGAACACACACGTGTGTGTTTTTCCTGGCGCATCCTGCAAGTTTTCTCACGTTCTGGCCCCCTCAACACATATCACACGATCCCTGCCCCTGAATCTATCTAAACCACTGCTTTCATGCAACACTGGGGAATTTTGTTGCACTGATGTAGCTCTTCGGCATCCCTCACTCAGCTGCACATCTAATCTGAAGGCTGAAGGACGATGCTCTCATTTAGTATATGTGCATTTCTGCAAATACAAACGTGCATGATAGAGCCGGTTACACAAGCGCCATCTGTCCAAGCAGCTATCACCAAAGCTGGTCCTTCCACAAAGCTTGGGTGAGCCCCTCTAACTCGTGGCTGCTCTCAGGATTGCCACTCGCACAATCAGAGACAAATCTGTGGTGTCCCAGGTGTTGGATCACAGTTCTCCTTTCCTCCATGTCACACTGGCATGGACAAGTGGCCAATTTCACCATCTGGGTATAGACTTGTAAAGCTAATCTAAGACAAAGGTCAGCATCATCTCCAGAAAAACACCACTACATGATAAAAGATTTCTGAGCCTCTCAGAAAGTACAGATGTACAAACAGCAGCAATGCAGGCAAAATACCTTAAAGCAGCAGTTCTCAGCCCTGGCTGCGCGTTAGAAGGTCCTGGCAGGGGTATTTCAAACCCTTCTTAGATCCGCCACCTGGCTTACAAGGCACTGGTCTTCAGCAAGGCCTACATTAGTGGTTCTCAACCTTGGTCATTATTAACACATTGAATGTGGGAAACGTATTTATACGTTTTACTTATACGTTTTACGTTGACTGGTAGTAGAGCGAGGGACACGTATTAATACGTTTTTTATAGACTAGCGGTAGAATGCAGGTAACGTATAAATACGTAAACTAAAGTTATCGTAACTTTACTGAACGTTGCCATTTGCACAAAAAATTAGCAAAAATGGCCCGCACCACCTGTTAGCGCGTGATAAAAACTACCCGCAAACAATGTGTTAGACTCTCAAGATCTGACTTACTTGGCTTGGGATGGGGCTGGTCTAGTTATCTGAATATTCCTTCAAAATTCAGCCAAGGCTGAGGACCACTGGCTAAGTCAATGCAGGTCTCTGATCAGCTCATCCTTAAATCTATGAAGGTGAAGAATTCAGAAAATTTATCTTCATCCACGTCTTCTGATGTAAAAATCCAAAGGACAGCACTACTTTGCCTACCTTAAATAGGGAGTAAGTAATAAAGGCACTGGGTGAACAATTAAGCTTGATGTCATGATGTCCATGTCCAGGGCTGATTGTCCCTGGGGTCCACACGTGGAGTCTGTTTCATTTCATTTCATAAACTGTTCAAACAAGATCATTTATCTGGTTTCCAAACTAACAGTAGATCAGAATCAAGCAAATCAGAAGTCACAGAGGGGGCGGGTAGAAAAGAGGAGAGATTATTGGAAGAGGTCCCCTGACTGCAGTCAGAGTGACTGCTAATAGGGAAGAGGCAGAAAAATGGAACTAAGTGGAGGCTGACAAGAAAGCACTGAGGTGAGGGTTCTTTAATAAAGGAACTGTGTGGACAGCAAGGTGCCACGTCACCAATAATCCCAAGCAGAGTCCAGAGTCCCTCAGAGAAAGTGAAATTATGTTCATATGTTACCTATGGAAGCTGAAATATACGTGATGACTTGGATCAAAAATTATAATAAAAAGCAAGTGCAAGGAAAGGGATGACTCTTTAGCTATTTGGCAATTGCGGCCGCCCACAATGACTCATTTCCTGAGGATCACAGGTAGCCACAGGCTTCTGTCGGAGTCACTTTAACAGGAAGAGCCTCGGCGTGACCAGGAAGAAAGCGCTGTCCCTGTCAGAGTCAGAAGTGAGTGAGGCCCCTGAAATGCAGTGGCAGGTCCTGACCCTCAGGGCCTCGAGGGCACAGACCCACTGTGAGCTCTCCCCGAAACCCTAAGATCAGCCACAGCTAAGTCCCAGGGCAATCCTACCTGGCTGGGAGGGTCCAATTGCTCTGGGTGGGCCTCCCGTTAACTCTATCTCCACTGCACAGGGTCTCCAAGCCTGCAGCTCCTTGCTCAGAACATCATCCCCCCAGACCACACATCCACCTTTCAGAGGCTTCTTTTAAATGCAAAAGTCTGGGATGAGTAATCACCTGAATTCCGAATAGTTAGGCAATTTGTCAGGTTTCCTTTGTTTATACAGTAAAGCCATTGTTTTCCATTTTGTTCCTTCTCCAGCTGAAATCTTATATGAAACCCAAATATATTACAAAGATAAAATGACACATCCCTGGTGAAAGGACTCTTGGTAGCTGGAGTCTGATACCCCTCCCTCCCAACAAAGTCCCCTGAAACACCTGATTAGGAAACCATTTGGAATGAACCTACTTGGCCCTGCAAGTGAACTTCCTCTCTCCTGAACCACTGGCAGGCTCCGTGGCCAAGGTCACCCAATGTTGATGACTAGTGTGGAGCCCCAGGCCGCTATTCTGGTATTGGGGGGGGGGTCACTCCCCCATCTCCATTGCATTTTATTCTAATGGGATTTCTATTTGTTCCCCAAAACTATATAGGTCTGCTAACGGGCCTCCTGCACCAGGACGCCGTGTTGATCCAGCTCCTAGGTCTAGGCTCCGTTGCAGCTAACAAACTGATGTCAGGAACCTGCTGCCAGCATGTTCCCAGCAAAACCTGCACCCACAGCCCGGGCTCCTCCAGGCTGGGGGGACAGCAGGTAGAATTCACTTAGGGTCTCTATTTTATGTGCAGATTCCCAAACCCCTGGGATCCTAGTTCCTGATGAAACCACCTGGGGACATCAGATGAATTTGTGAAACTGGCTTCATGGTCACCTATGAGGCTCTGGATCCAGACTGGGTTTCAGAAATGGGTTTGACTCCTGGCTCTCCTATTACCTTGCAATTCTGTGCCAGGGACAAGCTGTCTGAGCCCTCGGTTTCCACATCTGTAAAACAGGGGTAAGGACAGTGGCTGCCTTTGTGGGGTTGTTGGAGGATCAGTGCATACTTGAACTTGGATACTTGCCACCTCGTCCCCACCTCTGACTTCTCACACAAAATACTCTGCCTTCCCCCACCGAATCTCCAGTCCCTGCGATAACCCTGCCTGTGCCCCGGAGGCCTGCCCTGACCCTGGGAGAAGGGCCTGGCCCCTTGGGGTCTACCTTGTCTGGTTGCAGTGAACTAGGTCACATGCAGATGGAGCCTAAAGATACACGGCTGAAAGGAGATCCTAGGAGCAGCCGGAAAGAGACGGAGTGGGGTGATGAGGGCACGCAGAAATGGAAAGTGGGGTAGGGAGCCGAACTTTGCCTATGTCAGTTTTCCAGGAACTCCGAGATTGAGGTGGTTACACAGCAACCATCACCTGAACTCCTCCTGGAGACTTGGGGTGAATTCTACGGCATGGCCAGACCAGGGAGACACGGTGACACCGTCAGGTGACCTGGATGGCATAGGCTCCCTGGACACCAGAGAGCAAGGAGCAGGACAGCACATAAATAAGTCACTGGAGGACTGCAGGTGATGCTCCCTGTACATTATTTATTTCAAAAACAGATCTCTGTCGTGTGTCCATGGAAGGCCACGAGTCCCTGCAGAGGAGTATCGATTCAGCCCCACGACGGCCCAGTGGGGTTGTAGGCTCTCAGCCCTTGGCAGCACCAAGGCAGCTTGGCTGTAACCTGTTCCTGCAGCCGACCTTCACCTCACATGCAGCAGGTGAGTAAGGAAGAGGGTTCAAGGCCACCTCATGATCCTGTTTCAATCTCACTCTCAGTCACCTGTGCTGCATGTGAGGGGAAAATCCGAGTTTTGCTTCTGGTGGAACCACTCACATCTGCTCTATTTCCTGGGCCTGCCTTACTGCCTCCGGCCCACCACAGGTGCCCTAATCCCAACAGCCATCTCTCAACACTGCTGGCAGAGAGAGGAATGGCCAACATGAGTTCAGAAAACAAAACTGACCTGATGAGTCATGTCTGAGAGACTTGGAAGAAGAATAGGTAGTTTTTCGACAAGACCCTTCTCATCTGTCCCACGGGCCCCATGAGTAGTGACTCCCCACTCCACTAGTGCCTCTCACACACCTGCCACTCACGTCAACACCTCACAGTTTTCACTCTATCTGCTTACCACTTATAGCTCTTCTTCTTTTTTTAAAAAAATATATTTTATTGATTTTTTTACAGAGAGGAAGGGAAAGAGAGAGTCAGAAACATCAATGAGAGAGAAACATCGATCAGCTGCCTCCTGCACATCTCCTACTGGGGATGTGCCCGCAACCCAGGCACATGCCCTTGACCGGAATCGAACCTGGGACCCTTCAGTCCGCAGGCCGACGCTGTATCCACTGAGCCAAACCGGTTTCGGCTATAGCTCTTCTTCTTAAACTACTTTATTTTTGATGGAAAAAAAAACTATTATAATGCTAGTTAGGAAAGCTTGTATCAGTAGCCATAAATAATTATTTTTAATGCCCAAAAAAAAACCCAAAATAATATTCTCCTGAAACCTTCTGCTTTTGTTTTAAAAAGGGAGACAAGTATTAGAGAGATGCTGGTGACATTCTGGCCCCAACTTGAGAGTTTATTCTTGATATGAGCAGAGAACTGAAAGAAAATTATGGAAAAGGAAGAATAACTTTTTTTTTTTTTTTTTTTTTTTTAGGTAGAATTATATTCAGTGCAATTCCCGGATCTTAAGTACACAGTTTGCTAAGTTTGACAAATGTATGCACCTGAGTCACCAATGCCCTAATAATGACAAAGAACATTATCATTCTCCCAGAAACTTTTCTCTTGCCCCTTCTCAGTCCCTCCTCCCCACCCCCATCAGAAGCAACCACCATTTTTATTTCTATCTCCACAGATTAGTTGTTTCCTGTTCTTGAACTTCATAATATTGGCTCTGGGGACAGCTTTTTTTCATTGTTAAATAAAAGTTATGATAATGTTATGCTTTTGTAAATGTTTGCAAATTTTCATAATAAAAGGGGGGGGGTTGTTTTAAGTTATGGAATGCCCTATCTACACTTTACCTCTATCTTCCTCAGACCCTCCAAATGGAATAAGAATTGTAGAATTCGGGGCACCCTGAACTAGTGAAAGGGGAAGAAGATGCCAAATTAGGAAATTGTATTCTGACTGCAAATCCCAACATGATCCTGATTATAGCATTGATTGCCAAATTTTCTCCCAACTAATCTGATTATTGTTTAAGCTCCCCAAAAGGCAGCCCTCTCCAACCCTCACACTCCTTCACAGCCAACCCAATTCCCCTCCTCCTGTGGCCACTGTGGGCCACTGTACATGCTCCCTCTGAGGACTACTTTCCTGCCTACCTCCCACCCTACGCCCTCCTTCCTCGAGTCCCTGCACAAGGCCAACACCTCTCCCTTCCTTTAA
This sequence comes from Myotis myotis, assembly GCF_014108235.1. Lineage (NCBI taxonomy): Eukaryota > Metazoa > Chordata > Mammalia > Chiroptera > Vespertilionidae > Myotis > Myotis myotis. Next base: position 31,275,648 of record NW_023416318.1, read on the forward strand.
AATCCATTATAGTCGCACTGAGCCTTCCTTGCCTTCAATCATCACTTATCTTTTAATATGAGCACACCTTATCTCTTCATCTAGACCCCAAGCTCCTTGATGACAAGCACAGAATTATCTTGGCACCGATGAAAAGATACTGGAGGCAGAGAGATGCATGTGGATGGACATGTGTGTGACCGAAATGAAACAAAACCCTCCTGCAGGTTAGATCCAGACAAGGTTCAAGGTCCTCACCTCAAAGGGAAAGAAAGATACGAATGGAGGCAGCAGCATTATCTTCCGTGGTTGCATTTAATCTACAGACCAACGCTGTTTCTGGGCTTTCCTATCACCGATTCCCGGGCCCCACACTAGAGATGCGGACTGAAGTCAGGAATAGGGCTCAACCAGCACACTCCCCAGCTGTGATGGCGAACCTTTTGAGCTCGGCGTGTCAGAATTTTGAAAAAACCCTAACTTAACTCTGGTGCCGTGTCACATATAGAAATTTTTTGATATTTGCAACCATAGTAAAACAAAGACATATTTTTGATATTTATTTTATATATTTAAATGCCATTTAGCAAAGAAAAATCAACCAAAAAAATGAGTTCGCGTGTCATAGGTCGCCATCACTGTCCTGGGAGGTTCTAATGCTGTGGTTCACCGAACACACCAGGATAAACACCACCTGCAAACAGCAAACAGAGGGACACTGAACACCCCCACATCTGGAAGACCAAGGACAGATGCGTTCCTGGCTGGCATGTGGAGCCCAACTTGTGTTCTAGTTCATTCCATCTCTGTCATTGGAGGTGGGATTAAACAGGAAGAAAACCACCACGTTGATACAACCAAAGGTGAATGTGAACTAAAACAACAAAACGCAGATAGAATTTCCAGTGAGGGAAAAGCAGAACCCCAGTAGGGGCCCCTGCAGTAAAGGAAACCACAGCTCCTGACCTGGGACCTTGTCCTATTTTCCTTGTAACTTCACACGGCTGTGTTTTTCTGTTCCTGGAAGGAACACCAGTAGTAAGGTCAATTTCAGGGTGCAGCCTTGGGGGTGGGGGTGTATGTGTGCACCAATGCACATGGTGCTTTAAAAGACTGGGTGATTTTTTTTTTAATAAAAAGGCCAACCACACGACAGCAAAACCAGCAGGATGATGCGGAGAGAACTGGCCTTCTTACCACAACTAATGAAAACCCTGAATATCTGTCCTCCGCAAATCAGGAACAAAGGGGATTCTGAGATGGCTGCGTGTAAAGGAGGTAGAAGTCAGTTCGGCACATTGAGCTTCAGTTGAAAATAAACCAACAGCCCAAGCCTGTCCCAGGACTCAGGCTGCCCAGCACCAGCCTGGGCGCACGCTGGCCGCTGGAGCCAGCACACAGCTGTTTATACGTGTAATCCAATTTGGATTGGGAAGGCGAAAGAAAGTAAATGGATTATCTTGACATTGGAAGAACAGAACTCACTGGGACAAAAATAATAGAATAATAAAGAAGAAGTACCTGAGTAGGTCAACGGAGGAGATGTTTCTCATGAGCTGTTTCCGACCCAGTTTGCTTTCTGGATTCAAACATGAGGAAACCATGACTGATGACTTGACAGAAAGCAAATGCCAACCTGAGGGTAGAGGTTTGCTGAGTTAACCCCCTGCCGTGTGTGTGTGCGTGCGTGTGTGTGTGTGTGTGTGTGTGTGTGTGTGTACGTGAATATATATGTATACATAATCAATCAACAACAAACAAAAAACACTCCAGAGATTATATGACAAAGAGCTGATTATCTCAACTCAGTTTATAGGTTGTGAGGAAGAAAAGTGAGTAGTTCATATAAAACAACCATCTTTCCCAAATCTAAGGGTCAAACAAAAGCATACATTATCCAGAAAACACTGGTCTTCTATCTTAGGTCTCTCTCATCCCCCTTCCCTGGAGGCTGGATTCAACTCTGCCTCTCCACAGTAACAATGCCACCCATTCATTAAGCATGTGGTACATGCCAAGGGCTGGAGATGTACACTCTGGAATGGCCACCCCAGTCTTGGGGTAGGAACTGTCAGCCCATTTTAAAGATAAAGAAAGTGAGGATCATAATCTAAGGGACTCAAACACCACATTGCTACCAGGTAGGGACTCGGGATTTGAACCTAAGTCTTTTGGGGGTTGGTTTTATTATGGTTGCCTCCATAACAGAACATAAATACAGTCTCCAAAATCAACAAAGATTCCCAGAAAGGGGATAGCTGAGTACTAGTTGGGCCAGAGTCAGAAGAAGGACAGAAAGAAGTGTGGTGAAGCACTGGTAACTTAGTCAAGAAGATATTCCCCTTTTTAGTCAGCTCAAAAGATTTTACACAGAAGATTAAGGAGGAGTAATTCCCAATTCACAGACTGCATATATGAAGGACGCCCCTTACTATGGACTTAACCTCTGTGAATAAATCATAAGAAATAACAAGGATGTTGATAAGACTCAAACAGACATAACCAAACACTAGGCTCAAACCTCACCTCCATTTATCACCTACCGATTCTGAGAAAGTGTGTGACTCATCTAGGATTCCGATTTTATAGCTTTTTCTCAAGTGAAGACACTGTTGAGGGATGGATCAGGCAGGACCCTGGGCCAGGTTACCTGCTGTGTTCCCCCAGCAAGGAGATTGATGGATGTAGCAACTAAGAAAGAGAATCTCTCCCCCACCCCCACCCCCCGCCCCCACCCGTGGTACCCCAGGCTCCTAGGAGTTCAGGAAAGTGATGAGGAACTATTTTTACTATTTCAGGAGGCCTGAAGAGAAGCAGACATTTCACTGAGATAAGACTACACAGCAAATTACATTCCCAAGTCCAGCTGCTTTGATGTCAGGTCAGCATGGAAGCCCTGTTTTAGCAGCTCTGTTCCCGGGTCTCTGATTCATAGAAAGTAGCAGCCACATTGTCTTTAAGAAATGTGATGTATTCCCATGGTCAGGGGAAGGGAAGCTAATCAAAGGTCTTGGAAAAAATGTGGCTGAAGATGGGCTTCAGGGGATGGGTGGGAAGTAGGGTTCAGAGCCAGTCACTTCATTTCTAAATGACATGATTCTTCTGCAGGAGTTCCGATTCGATGTGTAAAGCATTTCAATAGCACTGACAGTTTCTGCAAACACTGTCCAGATTTTTCCCAGCTCTGAGCTGAGACGGTTAAGCTGTTCTCAGTGGCTCCGCAGTGTCACTGGATAAACCGGCTGAGAAAAGAAAGACATTTTTATGGGGTGTTTTTTTTTATAATGAAGATACGTGAGTTATGGGAAGAAGGGAAGAAAGCCAGTGCAAAACCACGAGAGGAGAAAGCTATAGACTTCTACTTGCTGTGCGAGCCAGTTGCTGGCCAGCTCCAGCTGACCAGATGGTGGGATCAGATAGTCCCAGAGGTTCCCCATGGGAAGTGAGATAAGATGAGACCTCCCAGAAACTAAGCATCCTGAAGTCAACCTTATGGAGGGTTGGGGCCCACCCTCTACGCCTCCCACCTGCAAATCCAAGGGACTGCTTGGGGAGGCCAGTGAGGTGTCCTCTTCCCTGTAGCCACCACTCTTTTATATGTTTTATTGATTTCAGAGAGAGGAAGGGTAAGGGAGAAAGAGATAGAAACATCAATGATAAGAGGGAATCATTGATTGGCTGCCTCCTGCATGCCCCACACTGGGGATCAAGCCTGCAACCCAGACATGTGCCCTGACCGGGACCTCCTGGTTCATAGGTCGATGTTCAACCACTGAGCCAGGCCGGCCTGGCATACCTCACTCTTACTCTTGGTCACTTCATTACCCTTCATTCCTCCCTTTTTGCTAAGAAAGAAAATCTGATTCTGCTCAAGTCCCTGGAACTAACCACCTATTTACAAGAAATATAGGAACATAGGAACATGTTCAAAGACACCACGGGGATCCAATCAACAGAATCCAGAATGTGAGAAACTTTACAGGACAAATGACTAGTTTCTTCAGCAAATAAATGGCAAATACAAAAAAAGGAAAAGGAAAGAGTCAAAATCTAGAAATGAAAAGAGATTTAAAAAGTGTCAACCAAATGCAATAACATGAACCTTATTTGAATCATGACTCAAACACATTAGCTGTTAAAAAAAAAAAAAATGTTGTCCTCAGCAGTTTGCTTAGTGGTTAGAGCGTCGGCCCACAGACTGAAGGGTCTCGGGTTCAATTCCGGTCAAGGGCACGTACCTCAGTAGCAGGCTAAATCCTGGCCCTGGGTTCGGAACGCTTGCAGGAGGCAACCAATCAATGCGTCTAATTGATGTTTCTCTCTCTGTGTCTCTCCCCCTCCCTTCTACTCTTTCTGAAAATCAATGGAAAAAATATCCTCGGGTGAGGATTAACAAAAATTTATATGACAATTGGAAAAAATGTTAATACTGAATGGATATTTGATGATATAATGGAATTCATGCTTTTTTCTGTGATAATGGCATTATGGTTATATATTTGTAAAAAGTGTTCCTCTCTTTTGAGATAGATACAAACATATTTACAGATGAGTTGTATAATATCCGGAACTTTCTTTAAAATAGTCCAGTTGGGAGGAAATTATAGAGAGGAGTATCAGGAAAACAATATTCACCAGGCATTGACAAATATTGATACTGGGAAAGTAGACTTATTATACTAGTCTATTTCTATATATGTTTAATGTTTTCTATGGTAATATACTTTTTTAAAAGCTAAAAGATTACTTTAATATATTTTTGAATTTTTGATAAGAAAATTATAAAATTGTAGTTTAAAAATAATTCTATTGAAACTAACTCATTATATATGTATTTATTAATGTATACATGAATGAACATATTTATCTATTTCATTTTATAGGCATGGGAAATCTTCTAGAAGCATATACAACAAATTTTTAACTATTAATCCTGTTGTTTAGAAGAGGTTGGGACTGGAGGGAGATAACTTTTTACTTTATATACTTCTGCACTATTTCAATTTTTCCCATAAAAAAATGTATCATTTCTCAATTTACAAATGTCGCGTGGGAATACATTTAGTGACTTCCTAGAGCAGCGGTAGCCAACTGATGGTCCTCGGATCACTGGTGGTCCATGAGGTCCCCAAAGTTGGCGACCGCTGTCCTAGAGCCCCACCCTAGCTCTCAAGGGCTGTGTCCTGGACCTTCAAGCATGACACCAGCTCTGGACCAGCACTCTGCCCTTGCCCACAAACACCCCATTCCTGTGCCAGCTCTGTGCCTTTATCTACCAAATGTTCTCCTTCCATGCAACCTTCCAAATCCCAGTTCCAGGCCCACCTCCTCATCCAGGCAAGATGGCCAGGACCTGGCAACGCTGTGCCATTGTGACTGGATAGGACATTTTTAGAGGAAAACAGGCTATACTCCACATACTACCTCGGAGGGCTACCACATGGTTTGGGTATGTGCCAGGTGCCCCCAAAAGTGCCTAGTTTACTTAACCTTTCTAAGCCTGATTTCCTCATCTGTGAATTAAGAGACAGGTCCCTACCTCATCAGAGTGCTGTTAAGCGTTAGTCAAGGGAAAGTAAGTTGAGCTCCCTGCACCTGTTTCAAAGATTCTGTGGAGTGCACAAACAGCCCCACTGAGACCGGCAACTGCACGTTTTAACAGAATGGAAAGGGGGCCTGAAAATGCACAGCTGGAGCTATGGGGTGAGAAGAACACTGCACTCACAACTGCTCATTCATTTGAATATTAATCACAGAAGTAATATACTGGGGTCAGGAGGAGGAGCTCTGAAGGTCACACTCTGGACTCCCCCTAGGTGGTAGTATTGTTTTCTCACTGTTATGCAAATTAAGGGGAGGGTCTCTAGAAGAAGAAGAAAGACATTTTTTTGAGACTGATACAAAGAACATTTCTACAGGAATTTCCCCATAATACTGAAGTAAATGTTAACTTGAGATAATGCACTGACTTAGAAGAACATCCAGTAATACCAATTATGAAATCCCAACCCATCCAGGATCCCCTGGTCTCCCTGTAAGGGGGGGTCTCTCTGTAGGGGATGGGAAGAAATGTTGGGAATAAATGGGGGTAGGGGTAGGAGGATGTTGAGTGTAAGTGAAGGTATCATTTCCAAGAGGGGATTCCAGTCAGGAGTAAGAACTTGCTAGAAGTTCAAACTATGACTCAACCTTCCTCATCTGAAAAGAGACAAGAATGCGACCGATGGCAATGAGTCCCCTACCAAGGACTCCTGGAGCACAAATTCCACGGACCTAAATAGCCAGGCATGTCCTCTTGGGAGGTCAGGCTCCAGAGAAATGTAATTGGGATATAAAAGCCTCTCAGGTCCCTCCCTTCCTACAGCAATACTTCCTTCTTCATGTCCCGGTGCCCCAAACCTCACACTGGCTCCCCATTGCCTCAGGACAAAGTCTGAACTCCTCTACCTGGTGACAGAGTCATTGGCAACTGGTGGGAACTCCACCTACCATCTGATGGACTTCGGAGAACATTATATTATCCACCCTCACTCTTCCTCAATGTGGACAGTGAAGAAAATGAAACCCAAGAGATGAACTGACTAGCTCCCAAAGCTGATCCTCCACTCAGCTGGGTTTTCCTATCTGTGTTGTATTGTGTTTTGTTACTATCTTTTCTCTCCAAAAAGACCATAGCTCCATGAGGGTGGGGAAAATGTTGCAGTTCAGTAGAAACACTGCACGTCAAGGTTCTAGTAGGAGGAAGTGCAGGGTTGTAATTAGGCATGTGGGGGCTCTGCAGTCAGACTGGGTTTAAATCCTGACTCTGCTCCAAGTTGTATGACCTTGAGGGGATTACTTAACCACACTGGGCATAAATTTCCTATCTGTAAACAAGAAATAATAGTACTATGGCATAGGGTTGTTAGTGGAGGCTGAATGACTATCAAGTATGTAAAGTTCTAGAAGGGTGCCTTATCATAATTGGAGCAAATCTGGCTCTGTTTTCTAGTCCCAGTGCTGTTGCTCATCAGCTGAGGGGCCTGAGCAAGTCACATTATCTCTTGGCCTTCATTTCCTTCATTGGTAAAATCTAGCAAGGCTGTAGGTAGAAGCGGGTGGATTATATAATGTGCTCTAAAGTACTCCATGGCTATGAAATCCCATGCCTCTCTGGAACACTTCTCTCACGTTCCCCCCAGGACCTAGAATGAGAGCATGAAGGGACATGAATCCAGGTACCGGCTTCGCATACTAAAAACTAGCCTTCTGCCCACACACAGCTCAAACACTACCTTCTCAAGGCTTTTCCTGACAACCCCACTCCCACCTCATTTCTCTTCATATAGGTTTGGCCCCACCTCTTCATAACACACTATGCTTTGCTTTTAATAATACCCTAAATGTCAAGTGAATTATTCATTGTGGATTACAACCCCCATTTTGCAGATGAGCAAACAGGTTTTGGGGAGCTTATGTTATTCATCCAAGACCCATACAGGCCGTAAGTGGCAGACAAGATTCAAACCCTGGTCTATTTGACCACCCTGTAGGATCTTTTTTCTATACCCTCATGCAGCTTATTATTCCATGTTTGGTACATATAAAACATGCAAGTTATGTAATTACGAAACATAAGAAGAATTCTAATGAACCTAATATCTGGCCTAAATAGTAGAGTGGAGCCTTGAAGCTGCCAGTGTTCCTCTCTCCGATGCCATCCTTGCGCCTTCCTCTGCCCCTGACGAGTCGCTACCCTGAATTTGCATTTATTATTCTCTTGCTTATTTTCTCTTCTGCTTAACTTTGAATGGCAGTGAGATATATTTACAGAAAAGTGCACAAAGTGATGGCACCTGTGTGACCACGCCCAGATCAGGTAAATATGCAGCACCCAGAAGCCCGATGCCCCTGCCAGTGTCGAGATCCTGCCTTCTCATTGGTCCATGCTGCTCCTAAGGGCCCCTGAGTTCTGTCTAATAAAATGAAAATGTTTATATTAAGGCTGGGATCTTTCACATACATGAGATCCTCAACCAGAAGAAAGGTTGGCATTCTGGGCTCTTGGGAGGGGTTTGCTTGGAGGACTCTGGTCCCTAAAAGAACTAATATCATCTATGAAAAATGGCCAGGGGGCTGTCCAGCCAGGGAGGCTGGCCTCCAGCCATTGTCTCCAAGGACCTTGAAAAACAGTCGGGCTTCTTTAAACAGAATCTGAGTGTCCTGGGGGAGAGCAGCAGGCAGAGTCGCATCATTAAAGCCTCATGTGTGGTTTTGATTAGATCATCTGAATTAATAGTTCTCACAGGCAGGTCTGGAATATAAGCAAATACATTTGCAAATGGACCACCTACTGGAAAATACTGAGCTTGGTGCTGGAGTTAAGAATCAAGCCTCCTGAAGAAACGCCAGCAAGATTATGTGGATGAGATTCTAGGCTTGGTCAGTATATTAAGACGTCCTGAGAAAAATCATCCTTGGTCCTTTAATCTGCAAGTTCCTGGTCATTACTTCTCCTCAGTGGGCAGTAGCCGTTTCCATTCCTCTCAAACCAACTGATCACATGTGAGAACAAGTGCCAAAGCGTGCAGGGGGTTCAAATGATGACGTCTGATCCCTGACCTCCAGGAAAATGCCAAAGAATGGCTCAGGAAATAAGGAGTACAGTGGGCCTGGCGGTCAAGAAAGAATGTCTTCTAGAAGGGGCTGGGTGGGGAGGTTGGAACGAGGCCTTAAGGAGGGGGCGGGGTCTCTTCTCAGAAGCTCCATTCGGTCCTATATCAGGTGCTGCACTCATTGTCTAATTAATATGTTGGAAGACAGAAGTCTAACTGTAATGCTCCAGTGGTACATGAAATCCAAGAGCTGCAAGAGGAGCTGGATCAGTCCTACTGGGCTCTGTTATAACCCTGCTGACTTTCCCCACCGCCCATGAGGACCGAGGCTGAGGGAAATGAAGCAGCCTGGGTCCCTTGGTACCTGAGAGCAGGCAGGGATGAGAAATGCCCTTAAATTACCACACAAAGCCTAAGTGAAGCCTTCCTGTCTCCATGGAAACTTCCAAAGCCTTCACTTCATTGGAACCGAATGTTCTGAAAGGTGTACTCAATGTTCCTAATTATTCCCCTCTTTGTAGCCAACAGGAGGGTTTTTCCTGGCCAATAAGGGCAAAACAGTTATCTACTGCCAATGATGTGAGCCACCATGACCCAGGGCCTAGCTTGATTTATCCTCATCCTTCATATTCAAAGATGATGCTACTCCTGTCACAAAACCTGTAGTCAAGTGTTGCCCCTCGCCCTACATGAGGACAGACCATCAGTTTGCCCTATTGTCCACACTTCTCTCTCTGAAGTTTAAAAAACACCTTATTCATATGTATATAGTCTTTTCATTTCCAAAATACTAGTTCAGGAAACAGCCATCGCACATAGCTCATGGGTTATATTTTTGTTCCTGCTTTGCAGATTTGTAATATTAATAATTTTATATAGTGTATCTACTCTCCATGAGTAGAACAGAAACTCCTTGAGTGAAAAGAATGACTCTTCCTTGGCCCCCAATATGATCTGGACAGTGAGTCCTAAAATGTATGGGTGTACGCTCACTCAGGGAGATTTTCAGACCAATTTCATGTTTGTTCTCAACAGCTCAAAAGGATGCATTGGGGAGGAGCCTGCAGGAGGCTGAGAATAGCAAGTTGGTTTTGATCATCATGTCCCCTGCAGGCTCCCTTCAGGGAACCAACAACTAAGCTTGACTGGAGAGGGCCACAGAGGTGCCCTTTCATGAGCAACGAAACCCGGCAGTTGCTTTTTTTGTAACCTCCTGGCTTACTTTGGCTGGAACATGGGCAGCACCAGAACCTGACGAATGAGTGCTCTTATGGATGTGGTCATGCCACCCAAGACCTCACAGGAAAGGAGGCAGGGCCAGCCACATATTCGGGGAGGGGAACAGAACTCAGATGAAGTGAGCTCAGCATCAAGTCTGGTTCTTCACAACAGCTGGCTGGAACGTGAGAGGCAAACAGCGAGGTCATCAGTGCTGTTTCCTCCAAGGACGTAAAGGAAAGAGGCTTTGCGGCCACACAGACCTGAGGTTAAACCCAGCTCGATCTGAGTAGCTGGGGCCATGGGCACATCATTTATCTTCTTTAAGTCTCACTTTCCTCCTGGGAAAGATGCAGACGGCATGAGATAATAGATGCATAGTACCTGGCACATATTTCATGCACAATACATGTTGTACTCATCTTCCACTTTCTATTCTCATATTAAATTTTGAATTATCTCCAAAAATAAAATTGCTTTCTTCTAACATAAAACACTTGGGGGAGGGAGGGGATTCTTATCTTGGGAGTAAAACACCAGGTTCTAGTCATGTGTCCCTCACTGACCTGATATGTGATTTCATTCATTCATCAAACATTTATTGAATTGCCTACTATGTGTCAGGCACTGTTCTAGGTACTTGGGATGTATAGGGAACAGAAGAAGGGGGAAAATCACTGTCCTTATAGAGCCTACATGCTAGCTGTAAATAAAGTAAATTATATGATATTTTAGAATGTGATAAGTACTCTGGACAAAAGAATAAATAGATCAGGGTAAGAAGGATCAGAGTGGTGGACGTGATAGTCAAGATATGCCTTATTGTGGGGTCACTGGAGCAAAAACTTAAAGGGAGAGGCTCAGATATCAAACGCCAGGCATCAAGAACGGCCAGTGGAAAGTCAAGAAAGTGCCTAGTCTGTTCCAGGAGCAGCAGGAAGACCAGCAGAATGAGTTGAGAGAGAAAAATACAAAATGAAATCAGAGAGGTGGGGATTGGGTGCAGACCATGCAGAGCCTTGCAGGCTGCTATAAGGATTTTGGTTTTCACCCATGATGAGGAACCATCATGGGATTCCAAGTAAAAGAATAACATCATCTGATGATCATGCTGGCTGGGACAGCGGGAGCACAGCGAGGATGGAAGCAGAGAGACCAATCAGGAGGCTGCTGCAATAACCTAGCAGGCCACGGGACTGGGGAGGTTGAGACAGGGGTGGTGCCAATGCAGAGAAGGGGTCAGATTCTGGATCTATTTTCTTCTTTGACCTCCAATTTCCTAATCGGTTAAAGTTTCAACACCCCTTTCCATAGTCCAGGCAGGCATGAAAATAAGTGAAAGACAACAACGACCTGGAAATGTTTGGGACCATTTCCATTTAAAATGCCCCGGAAACTCCCAGCACTCTGAAGGAATGTGCTGGTGAGGGAACTTCAGGAGCCGCGTGCACTGTGTGAAGGAGAGGGTGGGTGGTCCCCATGGAGGCCGCCTTTCCACATGTCTGCCTTACACACACGCATGTGTACACACATGCCCATAGGGACACATACAGGATAGGAAGACAGCAACCCCTGGAGGGAGACAGACCTGTTAGGAGCTTGGCCAGGACTTTTTAACCATGTGACCAGGCACAACTTACTTAAAGCCCATGAGGCTTAGTTCCTCATGAGCAAACAGGATGGAAACATGTGCAGATGAGGTTTGGGGGACAATGACACGAACGAATACGAGTCAAGTACCTGTCATCCTTGTGCCTGGCACACAGTACAGTCTCAGTAAGTCTTAGCTCCTTTCTTGCTGCTAAGCCCCCTGGGTAACCCAGCCCACCTGGGGAGGAGAAAGCTGTGGGTCATCCAGAATGCAGATGGATCCACTTGTAAATAACTGAGAAGCGGCCACGCTGTTATTGTTGTTTGACTATCCTGTTTACCATTAATCAAAAACAACTTCCTTCACCACACCCAGCTAGGGCCGTGTTGCTATGCCTGTGTCAGCGAGATACACGGGACATAGGGACAGCCTCAGGAGCAGAGGAGCAGGGCTAGAGCTCACAGGCATATGGAAAGGGTCCACTGGCTCCAAGGGTCCTCAGCCTGGGCAGGCCACTCGGGAAGGGAGGCAGGGTCAGGGTGACTGGATGTCCTGGCTTGATTCATCTGTCAGGAGGCAGGGATGGAGGGCAGATGGTCCCAGAGGCCAAGGCCTGTCACATGTTTAGCACAAGATCAGGCCCAATGAGTGGTGACTGTTGCTACCTACATCACCATCTTCACGCACAGAGCTGGCCAGGAACAAGCTTGATCCAGGTGTCATTGCCCACCCTCCTGCAGCCTGGGCACACATCTCCAGGGGGCACTGCTGGTGGCAATGACAAGGCCTCTCTGGCTGGCTCATCCATGAAAGGGCAGAAGCAGAGGGTTGTGGATGGTAGGAGCCAACGTAGATCTTGGAGTCATGGTCTTGAAAGCCACCCTGAGGGGTTCCTGCTCAGAAATCCCCTCACAGGGTCTATGCAAATGTCCAGGGAAACCCAAAAGGAAAGGGACAAGAGCCAGGGGGAGACTACTGGGCAGGGCTCTTTCCTTCTTGGGAACGACAATGCTCCCCTCTTCCAGAAAGCCTTCCTAGGTTATCCCAGCCCGGAAACCCCACCCGGCCTCCTGCCAGCGCCACCCCATTCATGTGAGCTTGATTCGACACATTCATTGCACACAGGGCACTCAACAAGGACAGTCTCAGGCCACGGCCCAGCACAGCCCACTTTTCACTTCTCTGCTCCTTCCCACACTAAGGATGGAGGAGCCACCTTCTGCAGCTCACGTTCCTCTTCCCTGATCGCCTTCCCCACTCAGAGTCTGTTCCTCAGAACCCACGACTTGATTCCAAATGGTGCTGAGCACAAGGCAGATGCTCATCTCACGTATCTCCAGTCAACAACCTTCTGCTACAGACTTAACCCTTTCCCAGCATGCTGGTCCGCATAGGCTGCAGGCTCACTGAAGGACGAGCCTGTCTCTCCTAGGTCTCAAGTGTCCCACAGAGCCCAGGCTCAGGCAGGGTGCCCAGAAGGTGATCAACAAGCTTTTTTTTTTTTAAGTGTCTAGTGAAACTGATGGAGAAATAATAGGACAAGTTAACAAAATGTGCATTGATTGGTAGATGTATCTACTGCATTTCCTTCTCACTGTGACCCTTGGAGGCAGAGGAGAATATCTTTCACGAGTTCCTAAAACTCTCCAAGTTCTACTACGTCCCTTTTCTCTTTCCCATAACTCTCTGTTTCCCTTTCTCCTTCGGTTACTCTGGCTCCCCTTGCTTTCTCCTTTCTCTCCAGCTTTATGAAAAGCACTAAATTAGGCACCAGTATGTTTGGGTGCTAATTCTGACTCTACTACCCAAACTACCTGTCCCACCTGCCTTGAACAAACCACTCAATCTCTCTAGGCCTCAGTTTCTCCTTCTGTCGAATGGGGACAATTACATTTCCAAGAGCCACTGGGAGAATGAAATCATATGAGCAGAGGTTGCCCTTCCCTCCCAATCCCTCCACCCATCTACCATGTGCTTTCAGAGGGCAGGGGCCTGTGGTTTGGTCCTCATGGCAACAACTTAGATGCCAGCCAGGAAGTTGGAGTTACATATAAGGTCTAGCTCCACGCTCCTCCTCTCTGCCCGAGGAGCCTGTGCAAGATTTGGGACCCCAGGGAAAGGGTTTCTGGGGGCAGAAATGGACGGGGGGCATCAGGAGAGGAAGGGGCACGGCCTGCCTGCCCCTGGTCAGCTCCCCACAACACACACAGATTCACCCCAATAGAGCCACTCCACTTCCCTTGTGTCTTAGGCAAGAGTGAAACCGGAACAAAAGTTCTGAGAAAAGACAAAGGCGGAGGAAGGGGAAGAGGGCCAGGATTCAGTGCATGTCACAGAGGGCAGCTCTCAGGGGGAGGAAGAACCTGGGCCCTGGAGCACATGTGCCTGTGCCCGCGCCTCAGAGGAGCCGGCCACTGCGGGGAGAGGTCAACCTGGGGCCACCAGGTTCCCCATCTCTCTGGGGAGGGAGGTGGCAGCAGCAGGAAGAAGGAACCTCTCATTAGCTGTCTGAGAAGCTCTTCCCAGCCCACTGCTAGCAGCATCTGCCGGAAAAAGGATCCGCGTAATGCAAGCCCCATATGATCAGAGTCGCTGGTGCCTTTTCACTTCGCCTTCTTCCCGACTCCTTCCCTGCGAATTCCCTTCAGCTTCCAGATCCCCGAGGTCACCGCCAACTTTACCAACACCGAGCAGAAAAAGAACGTCAGCCTGGGGAAGTCTGAAATGACCCACCTCCCACACCCTGCTCCCTACTCGCCAGCAGGCTGCCCAAACACCGCGCCCTCCTCTTCACTGAATCTGGGGGTCAGCTGATCCAGGCCCGGAGCACTGCAGAGCTAAGAGGACCCCTGAAGAGAAAAGCACAGAGTTTTCTAAGAGTCCACCCCTAATGCAGGCAACCCGGCCAGCCTGAACAATGACCAAACTTAAATATTTTCCACCCACATTAATCAGCTCAATAATTCCTTAATGACTTCCTAAGAAAAGTGTTAAAAAAAAAAGCTCTTGTTTGTTTTGATTTGGTTGGTCTTTTTCACCCTTGGTGAAGGATTTCATTGTCTCCACCCGGCAAGAAGCAGCCTGGATTTTTAGGAAGGAAGAAATAATTTTCTGCAGATGGGGCCAGTCCTGCTGACCTTCAGGTCAAGAGAGAGGGTGCGGTTGGAAAGCTGGCATCTCGGCCCCTGAGCTTCTTGCTGTCTCAGTTTCATCATCCACCTATGCAGTAAAGATAACCATAACTACAGCCTGCCTAAATCACAGGGTGTTTTTGTGGGCTTGGGGGCGGGACCATGGCTGTGCCAGCCCGGTCCTCCTGTGAAGGTATGAAGCTAAAGCAGCCTTCAGCTGGGAAACCAGGAACGCCCACTGTGGAAGCCCCAGCAGCACTACCGAAGGGACGCCATACATGTGACGTCTCAGAACATATCCCAAATGCTGCAATCTACAAAATGGGAGTATCACTCAGGCACTACAATCTCTGCGAAGGTGAGACACTTGGGCGATACTCAGGCTTTGGAAACAGAAGAGCGACATCATGTTCCTAAAATAAAAAAGCCGCAGCCAGTGCTGTGTTTTCCAGACAGAGGAAGCAGGATTTCCACCTTCCCGATGCATCTGGATGGTCATTCCAGCTCGCGCCTGACCGCACAGCGCTTGACCCCAGGGAGGAGACGCAATTCGGGGGGGGGGGGGGGTTTGACGGGGGGAAGCAGAACACCATCTGGACAGCAGCCCCGAGAAGCCATCCGAAGCCAAAGCCTGGCATCCCCTGTGCTAGAACCACCTAGGAGAGAGGACAGGAGAGCCGTGGGCATAAGGGAAGGAGAGCATTTCAGAACCCTACCTCTTGGGGAATTGCAAATCCTCTGAGGTGGTCATGCGTGAACGTTCACCTGGGCATCCAGGAACGTGGATGTGCGTGACTGAGTGACTGAGCCTGGCGTGCGTGTGCCTGCTGTCGCCTGGCCATAACAAGGAACCGTGGAGATGGGGACTGCCCCTGCTCTATCTGTCCCTCCCCCCCTCCAGCTTTATCCCAGGTGCTGGAATGTGAGGATCTGGAGACAAGTACACTTTGAGCAAAGGCTAAACATCCACAGGGGAATCTATATCGGATTGATCCCAGCGCCCAGGGATGACCCCACATAGCAAAGCACACCAGAATGCATGAGCACAAAGTACAGATTTCATCCTAAAAGCAAACTGGCTACAGCCCATAAAAGAGAAAATAACTTACAAACTCGGGAGACAGAATCCCGCCACAATTCTGTGTCACAGGCTAAGCTAACTTAATGTCAGTGAGAAATAAACTAGTCTCTAGATGAAAAAAAAAAGTTATATTTTTGTTGAGGCCCGAGATTCTACTCAGATGCCATGTCACTCACTCAGCAGTTACTCACCAGCAATTGTGCATGAACGTGTGTGCACGTACGACACTCGGATATGACACAGACACCCACACAGGAGTACATATGTTTACACATATATACACACATACAAGTACATGGATATACACACAAACACACACAAATGAAGACATACACATATAAGTACATACTCCTCCCAGTCCTGCCAAGGGGAGGCAGCCTGACTGTGAAGCCATAAAACCTCACAAAAGGAGTGGAAGAGAAAATGGCAACTAAAAAGCACCCGTGAGGAGGAAGGAGAAAAAGGCCCCTTGAAATGCAGTTTGACGCACAGTTCTTCAGGTGCGAGGTGGGCGAGGATGAAAAGACCTTCGTCGAGAGTGCACAAAGGAAGTCAGTGCAACAGTCGGGCCTCGCTGGCTCCCACACAGAACAAACCCAGCCAGACTCCAGATGATTAAAAATGAGCTAATCTGATTAGAGAGTTTTAAATTTGGATTGATTGCTCAGTTCACCCATAAATGGGAACAAATCACTTAAATCTTGCCCTCCAGCTCTGCTGCCAAGATGGCCCAGAATCTGCCAAACACTGAAACCAGGGGTGCATAAGATGAACACGTCAACAGCAGAGCAATCAGATGATCAATACGTATCTGTGGCCAAGTCCTATCCAGGCAAAGTGAACACAGAAAGATGTCCAATCAGCTCCAGGCCACCCAGGAACCTACTGCTAAGGGGCCTTACCACATTTGGATATAAGAAAGAGGAGTAATAAAAAGAGGGAACATTTGTGTTAAACTGTGTGATAAAGGCCATATTTGCTGTTCATATTCCTAAAAGGGACAAATCGCTGGAGATAGAGGTGGGTTTTCCTTCATCTGCTATGTGAAGGGCACAGAGGATTTGGATAAACAGAGAGGGAAGACAGCATAATTGTTCAACATCCATTCTCTTGCCCATTTCTTTGGCCCTGCCCAGTGGGGATTTGGGTAAGAAGGAAAAAAACTACCTAGTATTTTCTCCCAGTCCCAGCTCTCCCCTTCTGACTCTCTCCCATCCTCCTGTCCTTCTAGCCAACTACCTGTTACTTAAGCTTTTGTGGAAGGAAACACAAAATGTCTTTTGTTTCTCAGCCTCATTAGAAAGTGCCAGGAAAGGGACCCAAAGAATCAAATGCGATATGGTTCTGAACTGGTCCTTCCCAGACCCGTCCTCCTGGGACTAACACCTAGACCATGTCATGTGGAGTTAATCAGATGTCTCTGTGGATAATTGGAGGCAGGCCAGGACAGAACCAAGGGGGAAAAGCACTCCCACAGTGCACACCTAGCAATGGACCTGCTTTTTGATTCTCTTGATTATTTTGACTTTTTCCCATTAACAAAATTGTCAAATTTCCTCAGAGGTCCTGTCTACTGACCAGAAAACATTTGGATGGAAAAAGTGTGAAAAGCTCGGCCATCGCAGAATTGCTTCTCCATGGTCTCGGACATCTGGGTTTGGGTGACCATCCACAAGACCTGGTCAGTGTTTTGGCCTCTTACCAGGCACTGAACCCTCCTCTAAAAAAAATCACAAAGAGCTAAATTTTGCCTTTTGGGATATTTTCACATAAATGCACTCTTCCCACCATGTGTTCTATTATTCCTTGGTGTTTCTAGTTCACCCTGCTCTGAGAGACAAACACCTTCATGGGACGGACCAGAGATGTCCTTAACTCCTAAAATAAAACCCTGTTTTTCTCCAGTAAAACCATCCAGTAAGGAATATAACTCATGGATCCTTCCCAGTGGATGCCAGATGGACATCAAGTCAACAGAAGTTCTGCTGAGAGTGAAGGCACATTCTTTGTCAGGCTATTTCTTTGATCCTTACAAGAACCCAAGAGCAATGATTAGAGACAAAAGGTATGCATACTATGAGTGTGCGTGTGCTGGATTATAAAATTCTTCTGTACATAAAACCTTCAGTATTACAAAGGCTATGCCAGAGTCTTCCTATATAAACACTCTCTATGATATAAACTTGATTACATGCTTTTGTTCTACTTAAATGCCCTCAGAATGAAAGGCGGCGGAAGATCAAGACTTTCAGATAAGCAGAACAAGGATGCTGAGACCATACGTATTTCTGACATCAACAGTCTCTCACATTCTGAAAGTACTCAAAAATGCCCGTTAGGGGTTGATTAAAAGTGATATTGGTGTGCATACTTTTTACTTTGTTGTTCCTTTAAAAAAAAAAATCACAAAGAGCATCATGCTGAGGTAGGAGGTTGGGTTAACTCCTCTCTACCCTCCTTCCAGAAGGAGAATATGAGAAAACTGTTGCCTCCATCTTAATTTTGCAGAGCCCTTCAAAGTAAAACGTGAAGCTCTATGGGAGGCAAACACAAAGACCAATGTGTGCCAGAGCCATGCCATTTTCCCAAATTTACTTACAGGAAGTCAGACTTTTCTTTTGTCCCATCATTAAGAACTTAAATGTAAGTGGAAGAGGCACCTAAGAAATATATATGATTCAAGAGGCTCAGGCAATGCTGCTAGCTCTAAGCAAAAACCACCCTCCCCCCCCCCCCCACCCCCCAACATTAGCTCATCCAAGGGTCTGAAATTCCACCATTAAGATTTATTGTTGAGAGTTCAGCAATTATACCTAAGGCTCTTTTTTGTCCTCCTGTGATTTGTTTATCCAACTTTTTTTTATTACCTCTTCTCTGCCTTTCTCTGTATCTCCATTAATTCTCTAGAGATTTCTCTGATCACATTCAAAGTAAAATAGAAGGTCTGCAGGCTGGAGGAAAAAAAAGTAGAACCAACCTGCTAGTGGCCACAGGGCTTTCTCTCTAAGTGAGAAAGTGCTCATTGGCCTCTCACTCAATTCTTCCTTCAGAACCCACAGAGATCTACATAGCACCCTGAACCAAAAAGTTCACAGGACACTGGGGTGAGTCCTTCATATCAAAAACCAACTTCCTCTTTTCTTTCCCCAGTTGATTATATTGGCCTGCAGTTTTTAGATAAGTAGGAAACTTAACTGACTATGAAGTCCACAGACCTACACACTTCCATCCACCACAGTTCAACACTGTAAATCCCCATTAACAAAGGTAAACTTGGGTACCTGCCAGCAACACAAGGGAACTGCTTTGTGTGCCAGAGTCCTGAAAGAATCTCTCCCATCTCCAGTACCTACGTTTCCTAGCTGCTGCCTGGAGGCAGGGAGGGGGCGGGTCAAGATGGAACCAACTTCTGGAATTGCAAGTTCATTGCAATAATGTCCTTAGTATTTTCAGCTACCCACATTTACCCAATGTAATTCCATTTTCCTAAACTTGGTCAAGACTAACTCTTCTGGCTGGAAGTGGGAGAGGGGGGTGGACAGGAAAAAAGGGGAAATCCCCTTCCGTGCAGTAACGCTCTATGTTCTAAAAAGCAAAATCTGCCAAGAGCACACACAGTTCTGGGAAGCAGCTCTGGGGACAGCCAGGATACTCATGGGTGGTCTCATCTTTGGGCCTGGGGTGTGGGGGGGGTCAATGGTCCAGAATTCTATTTCCAGCACCATCAAAACTTCAGCCAAGATACTTGACCTCTTTTCATAAGACATTTTCCCCAAATGGAAGGGAGAAGGGGAGGAATAAGGAAAAAAAAGAAAAACATAGAATGGAATGACTACAGTGTGCAGAGAAATACTTGGTATTGAATGAAGACCCTTGGAAGCAAACCACTAAAGGCACTGTTACACAGCACAGTGGCTCTGTAGGGAAGGAATAGAGTTTGAGAATGAGGCCACTTTGGAGCTGGTTACCCTGTAGCTTTGATGCACCAGGAGTTCAAATGAAGCATCTCTTTGGAATTCCATCCACAAGTCATACCTGAGAACCCAACCTGGCTATTCAATAGGGCTTGGCATTAGTTGCACCTTTTATTAAAAACTGTTTCATTGTCAATAAAACTTCCTCAGAAAGCTTAATTTCCAGACTTACTCATCATGTGACTTCTTTAAAAAACGAAGAAAAAATGAAGAATTAAGTAAACATTAATTAGAAGCACATGGCTAAATTTCTCTTAAAGTTATACATAATTTAAGAGCATATTAAGGGTAAGACATTTCTTTCATCTGGGCTTAAAGATTTGCAGAGAACAAGGTCTATGTTGATAGGTGGGTTCTGAGGGTCCGGCACCTAGATCAGTCCCAGGCCAAGGCCATAGGGAGGAAGGCTTGTAGCTCAAGCAGGTCTAGTTCAGCCGTGGGCAAACTATGGCCCGGGGGCCAGATCCAGCCCGTTTGAAATGAATAAAACTATTGAAAAAAAAGACCGTACCCTTTTATGTACTGATGTTTACTTTGAATTTATATTAGTTCACACAAACACTCCATCCATGCTTTTGTTCCGGCTCTCCGGTCCATTTTAAGAACCCATTGTGGCCCTCGAGTCAAAAAGTTTGCCCACCCCTGGTCTAGGTTCTCCAGTACATTTGCTTCAAGAGATGCCAAAGGTCGCTCTGTTCCTAAGGCATTCAAGTCAAAGCATTTTGCAAGATATAAGAGCAATAGCACAAAGAATAAATGGAGGAATTATAAATATTTCTGATATATTACTTTAATGTTTATTTTTTTTAACATAGTCTAATTCATCTCCAACAGAACAGACGGCAATTTCTTTCCACTCCAAAGATAATAGTAACTCCTACCTCTAGCCTCAGGCATGAAAGTAATAATTTAAATTTATTTCCAGGTGAGTTTACTAAATGAATGGCTATATTTTTCTCAACATTTACAGTAAACAAGAAATGGATAAACAGAAATTTGGAGACTAGAAATCTGCTGTCACCCACCTCTTACTTAAGATCTGAATTTCCCTGGCCATGACCGCCACACTACACACATTTGAGCTGCAAATATTAACTGTCATGCACATGTACACACACAGTCATGCCTGAAGACTGAACCTATGTTGCCACAGAAACCAGTTAGCAAATAAATTATTTAATTATTTAAGTATTCCTTAAATAGGTCCTGCTTGGGCCTTTATTGTCAACCATAATCATTTCTTTCTTTAAACTAAAACCTTTTGCCTTCGTGTATAGCCTCTTAGTAAAACATGAGCTTGCATTTCCTCAAGTCGATTAGAATTTCACCCGCTTTGTATTACACAATCATAGCATAAGTGGGTCAATAGTGTTACCTACTTCAGCCAAGATACTTGACCTCTTTTCATACAAGTGGACTTTGCCAAAAAAAATTCAAAATAAGCCCTAACTGTTTGGCTCAGTGGATAGAGCGTCGGCCTGTGGACTGAAGGGTCCCAGGTTCGATTCCGGTCGGGGGCATGTGCCTTGGTTGCGAGCACATACCCAGTGGGGAGTGTGCAGGAGGCGGCTGATCAATGTTTCTCTCTCATCGATGTTTCTGGCCCTCTATCCCTCTCCCTTCCTCTCTGCAAAAATCAATAAGGTATATTTAAAAAAAAAAATTCAAAATAAGAAAAATCAGATTTAAAAAACCAGATAAATTAAAGATGACTATTCTTGGTGTGAAAGGACTCTTTGTTTCTCCAAATATTCACCAATAACAAGAACTCTTGGGGTGTTGTCAATGAAGCACTGACCTCAGCCCAATAGTGGGTGCCCAGAAGCATTTCTTGAGAACGATGTAAATCATCTAAAGCATTTGCTCTTAGGAGATCGCACTTCATGACCACGTGTCCTTCTACTTCTGAGACTCTACGATTTGATGCTGAAAATCAGAAATAGCCTAAAACATAAGCAAGATGGGAGTATAGGTGGAGAATGTAGTTGATTAAGTAAGAGGATTTCAGATGTAAATGGAGAAATCCCAAGCGGGCAGCAAAGCATTCATCAAAACAAACAATACGCAGAGCTCCCAATCTGTTCACTGCAGTTTGGGATTCTTTCAACAAGGTTGTGTGACTTTCCTCTGCACCAGGAAAGAGACCCTATGCTGGCCTTTCTCCTCACCAATAAAATAAGTAGATCAAGCTACATGATCTTGGGTCTTTCCTGACTGTGTGGCTCACCGAGCCTGACCCGGGGAAGGTGGGTAGCAAGAGACCAGAGGCCCCTGACACCTGAAGTAGAAAGAGGATGTGCTACCAAAGGAGACTGGAGAATCATCCCTAGATCGGATATTGCAGAAACAAATGCTGAGACTTTCCAAGAAGAAAATCAAGTAGGGCTAAGGTCGTCACGAGAGGACACCAAAAGAGGAAGATGGACGTGACCAAAACCTTGACATTTCCTACACTTGGCTGTGAAGCACTAGGTCTAGGTTCAAATGATGGGGATGAGGAATGTTATAAAATCATTTCAGTCCCGGCATAAACTTGGGCTTACTGTTCCACCAAACAGGTCTGGACTGTTTTGTGCTGCGAGGGTTCCTTACCAGAGGAGGAAACACCTCTCCCATCCACAGGCCCAAGCCAAAGCACATTGAGATCCACAGGGGCCAAAGGAGGGGCACCTCAAGGAGGCAGGGCTTTCTCGCAGGACTTACAGCTTGAGGGCCTGCCCCAGCACAGAGGGTTTCCTATCCTGGTCCTGTCACTTTCTTATTTGTAAAATGGGCTAAAGGTATGTTAGGTTGCTGTGTAGATTAAATAGGTCATATACTTAAAGCAATTAGTGAGCACTCATATAAATGGTAGCTATTACGTTGATGAAGACTGTATCAGCACAGTTTCAGGTGTGTGGGCCCAGGGGAGACCTCACAATGTGTCTTCTGGACATCTACCTTCCCTGTTTCCCAGGCCAGTGCTGCCAGAGAGAGCCAAACCTGAGAGATCAAGTTGATCCCACTGGAAAATATTGTCCTTCAAAAGCTTCTAAGAATACAAAAGGGCCCTGGTGTTCTGAAATGAGCTTCCTTCAGGGCCTCTGAAAGCATGTGTCAGAGGCCACCCAGATCATCTCATCCCATTCCCAGTGACAAAGGTTATATGGGAGCAAAGAGAGACTGAGAGGGGACAAAGGCAGGAATTTCAGCATAAAACCCAAGAGTTATCCAGCGGGTCACCAGCCTTCCTTCCCAACACAGTGGGACCAATTTGGCAGTAACCCCAGATACACAACCTCTTCCCATAGGAATAAATGCACACTTGTTCCAAAGGTAGCCAGCATCCCAAACCCTTCAGAAGTAAGAGAGCTTGACAAAATGCTTTCCTCTTCCTGCATTGATGAGAGGGAAATCTTAATGTACTTTTAAAATATTTTTATATGACAAAATGACAACAGCATACAGCAGCCATTTCCCTGGAGAGTGGCTGAGTGGGGCGCCAGCTGAGAGAGTGGAATAGAGAAACGTGAGCCAGGCTCGACCCTTCGTCATCAATCCGTGATGTGCAGTAGCTCCTGATGGGTAGCAGGAACTTGCTGGGAGGTCCTGAAGGAAAAGCAGACTTTCAAAACAGAGAGACCTGGACTCTGCTTTTATGGTTCTTGGGAAGGACTGATGGGATGCAGAGGCACTGGCTCAAGCAGAAAGGGTGACAAAGGGTGTGACTCTTGGGACAGACTATGGCAGCCTGAGGCCCAGGAGAAGAGCCTTTGAGATTAGATAGGGAAGTGATGTCATACAAAAGGCCAAGGACTTGCAGGAACAAGGTTGGAACAGAAGACCCCGGCCAGGGAGAAGGGGCATGAGAGGGGAGAGGGAGACCCATGGCCACGGATTCGATGGGGAGCCAACACTCGGTCCACCAGGTTCAAAGTGAGGCCAGTGAAACCTTCCTCAGATTGGAGGCTTGAGAGTGGTTCTATATCTACACAAGCCCCAGTCTCTCCCACAAAATGGAGTTTGCACATACTTCCAGGTGTTGTGAAGATGACATAAATATAATGTAGGTAAAGTGCCTGGACAAGAATAAATAGTCAACAAATGGCAGCTATTGATAGCATGAATAGTTGCAAAGCCACGTATGAGCACTTAATATTTTCTGATCTTGGATTTATTTTTTAAGTGACATTACCCTTTCTGGACTTCAAACTGTGAATTTTTCAGGGACAAGAGCAGGTATTTAAGGCCTCAATGAACACAGAACAAGGAATACTATCCTAAGGGGTATTGGTGATAGAGACAAGACCAGCTCTGGACTCTGGAACCAGAGGTGTTTCCTTTTATACCCTTGGCCACCATAATACTCAGCACCCAATCTGATACCCAGACAGCGTAATTACATGTTGTACAGTGGGAGCCCAGAGCAGGAGCATGTACATCCGGGTATAATCTCATCGGGGCCAAGGTTTGCCCTCTGGATTTCTACCAGAGGGCTCCATTGGGGATTTTTCCTCCATCTATTCTTCTAATGAATGATTCTAAGTTCATTTTGCATCAAGTCCGAGTCCCCAAAAGCCACATAACTGGGTCTTGCCAGTTTAGCCATTGGCCCAATTACCTTCAACATGTTGCACCTTGCTGTTCAACCCTCCACATTTAAAAAGGCTTTTGTTGCCGATGAATCAAACGTCCATTATGCCCCTGTGTCCTTTGTGTAAACTCCTTCATGAGAAAATGATTTGAGAAAAATGTGCCAGGAAGAATTGTACCTCCCCTCAAGAGCTGGTAGATTTTTCCCTTTCTGATCAAGAGAGCCATGTCATTAACCTGGTTTCCGTGTCCTGGATTGCCAAGAACTTCAAAACCAAATGCAGCGCTCAGTCAGAGCTGCTAGATTAGCCAATTTCTTTCCATTTGTGGCCTCAGTTTTCTACTTATGTTTGTTACCTTCTTGTATAAGATGCTTCCATCCTGAGAAGACAAAGGCAGGGTGAGAAGCGAGTAAAAGCAAAACCTTCTACCCCTGATATCTTCACCATTTCACACGCTGCCTCCGCCAGGAAACCTTTCCTGACCCGCCCCCCCCCCCCCCACACACACACACAGTGATCCCCACCTCCCCTCCCACGCAGCACTTCCGAATGCATCCTCTTCCCTGTGCGCAGGTGTTGCTCCCCCTCACTGGCACTGAAGCTCAGACTCGAGGGCTGCGTCCTGTGCTGTTTCATATCCCCGCCCCATAAAATCTGACCACAGTCACACATTCTGGACTAAAAGAACATCAGGTGCTGAGCAGATCACCCAGTACAGAAACTGAGCAACTTAACCCAGATTTCCCCCACACCTTCCGCCTGCCCTCCCCCAACTCTAAATGCCGGACTCCAGCCCTCACTCAAACAGTGCATCACGCCATGCAAGGATGATCCTGGGAGTGCTTTTAGATTACTCACCCACACTGACTAGCTATTTCTGTCTTACTCCTGAGAGCATAAGCGAGGCGCTTCTATACTTAAATGAGTGTAATAACTGACATTTCAGATTAGAGCTAAGAGGGGGTCTGCCCTTAAAGAGATGGTGCTAATTGCGGAACTTGAGGAACTAACTACAGGCGGCTCCCAGCCACTGCCACCCCTGCTTCCCCAAGGAGCTCAGGTGTGAGGGCAGAGGCCCAGCCTCCCAGGGGCTGAGCAGCATGGAAGCCTCGCGGCAGTGCCCCGCTGACTTGGGCTCCTTTGCGGCCCTGCACGAACAGCGATAAATCAGAGCCATCTGCCTGGCTCCTATTCTGACACGTGTCAGCTCCTCTCCCAGCCTCCGCACACCCTCAGCCTAATGCACTCCTTATGCATGGGACCTGGAGTCGGCTCCCTTTCAAAACGGAACCACACACACATATTAAAATGATGACCTCACACACCACTCATTTGGCATCTACCAACACTGCCTTGTTCTGGCATATTCGTTTCCTGCATGTGTCTAGGGCAGGGATTCTCAAATGCAGGGCATGGGCAGGAGAGAGCCTAGTGCCCACTAGAGAGAGGGGAGAGTTTGGAACGTCATACTCAAAAGTACCTTCACATAAGAGAATTCACTTTGTAATTTCAAGGAGCATATGGGGGGAGGGGGGAGAGCACATGCTTACGTCTCAAAAAGCATGAGCTTAAAAAAAAGGCAGAGAATAAAACATTGTATATAAATGCTGATAGCAGCGTTATTCATCGTAGCCTGAAGATGGAAACAACCCAATGTCCATCCGCTGGGGAACTGATAAACAGAATGTGTGATATCCAAACAATGGAATATCATTCAACCATACATGTTACCATATGGATCCGCTTCAAAAACAACAGCCTAAGTGAACGAAGCCAGGTGGAAAAGGCCACCTATTGTATGATTCCATTTATATGAAATATCCAGAATAGGCAAATCCAAAGAATCAGAAAGCAGATTAGTGGGTGCGAGGGAATGGAAGAGAGGAAAGTGGGGCACTATTGCTAACAGGTATAGGGGTTCTTTTGGGGTGATAAAAATGTTCTAAAAATTGGCTGAGGTGTTTGCACAACTCTGCAAAAATACTAAGAACAACTGAACTGCACCTTTTAAGTGAGTGACTTGTACGGTGGGTAGATTATATCTCAAAAAATAAAAAGCTGTTATAAAAAGGTGAGGAGGTGGTTAAGCAACACTGGCCTAGACCAGAAGTACCCTGTGGGCAGGAAAGGGAATCTCCTTATAGAATTCATAATACTGAGCACAGGCCCCAGTGCAAGTAGGCATCCAAATCCTTACCCACCAGGGTACTAACTCATAAGCAGAAAGAGGTGATTTACATTTCTGCATGTCAGTGTGGCCCCGCTGGCCATGGCCACTGTCCTCCCTTCCCCTCTTTTCCCTGGAAGCTCTCTCGCCCTACCCCTTCTATCTTGTAGCTCTAACTCGCTCCCCACAGTCCCCCATCACATCTCTCCCTTGTCAAGACACCACAGCAGGCTGAAAGGCTTATTAGGTGCATAAATGCCACAATTTACAGGTGAGGAGACTGAGGCCTGATGGCCCTCAACAGCTCATCCCAGGACACAGATTGATAAGTCTTCCAGTCAACATTCATTGAACATCTACCACATTCCAGGAAGAGCTCAGGCTCAGAGGATACAGCGGTAGACAAAAACACAGTCTCTATGGAGTTTACATTCTAGTAGGGTGGAAGGAAATTCAGCAAATAAATAGATACAGATTTATGCTATTTTTTTAAACTGAGGCCTCTCTGGTGGGGTGACATTTGAGCAGAGACCTGATATACGACTATGTGAGGGACATCAGGAGCTACCAAGCACCTGATATTTTCATCCCGTGTGACTGTGGTTAGATTTTGTGGGAGGTGCTAAGAGGTACCAGAGGACATCTCAAGGAGAGACAACTTTCCAGGCAAAGTTGTCCTAACAAGGGCAAAGGTTCTGAATAGGGACAATCGAGGAGCAGAGCTCAGTGAAGGACTCTCATTGCTGTACCAGGGCTTGTACCTGATGACCCTGGCATTCCAGGGCCTACCCAACAGTAGATAAATAATTACGATAATAATGGCATTGGCAGTAACATTTATTGAGCACTTAATGTATGCCAGCCATTGTTCTAAATACTTTTCTTATACAAGGTGGGGCAAAAGTAGGTTTACAGTTGCTCATATGGAAAATAATACAATAATTAATCAATAACAATACAAGAGACCGGTTTGGCTCAGTCAGCCTGCTGACTGAAGTATCCCAGTTTCCATTCTGGTCAAGGGCACATGCCCGGGTTGCAGCCTCGATCCCCAGTAGGTGGCATGCAGGAGGCAGCCAATCAATGATTCTCTCTCATTGATGTTTCTATCTCTCTCCCCCTCTACCTTCCTCTCTGAAATCAATAAAAAATATATATTTTTAAAAATAATAACAATACAAGAATAAACTCTGTTTTGCATACTCACAACTGTAAACCTACTTTTGCCTCACCTTGTATTAACTCATTTGATGTTCACTGCAACCCTATGAGATATGGACTATTACTATTCCCATTTTATAGATGAGAAAAGTGTGGCACAGAAAAGTGAGGTAATCTTTCCATAGACTGCCCAATTTCTAAGTGGGACAGCCAAGACACACCGCCAGGCACATTAGAGCCATCCCCCATGTCCTTGACCACCAGCCCATCCAGCCTTAGTTCTTGATGTTAGCCCTTCTCATATTGCACCCTCGGCCTTCCCTGCACCTGCCTCCCCCTTTTATTCAACACACTGTTTGCTGATTCTATCTTTAAGGCCTTGCTCATTTGGCATCTCCCTGCTCTTAACATTCTCTCCACTCAGTGAATTCCAATCCGATCCTATACCCACCTGGAGCCTTCCCTGACTAGCACTCAAAGGCAGTTCTTTTCATCAAGGTGGGCCTTAATTGTATTCAGTTTAATAGTGGCTCTTCCTTGCCATCCTAAGCTCGTTGAGATAGTCCATTTTTCTTCTCTCATATCTGTTGACATGTGTTAATTCTCATTCAGGGACAGAAATGTAATAAGCAATAATGGCTTGTTTAATTGAACTGCATTGAATCAGTCAATCACCACGTCTATTTGTTTTAATAGCTTAATTGAGGTATAATTAACAGACAATAAACTGAGCATGTTTAAAGAGTAAACTTTGATAAGTTTTGACATACATATACACCTGTAAAATCAGCACGATAATCAAGATAATGAACATATCCTTCAGTCCCAAAAGTTTCCTCAAAGATCTTTGTATTTTCCCCCTTCCTATCCTTTCTGCACAACCTCTATTCCAGGGCAACCACTGTTTTACTTTCTTTCACTCCAGGTTAGGTCACATTTTCAAAAATTTTATATGAATGGAATCATATAGTATGTTATTTTTTTTATCTGGCTTTTTTCACTCAGCATAATTTTTTGAGATTCATCTATTTATTCTTTATTGCTAAATAGCTTTTCATTGTATAGATATACCACAATATGTTTATACATTCATCTCTTGATGAACATTTGAGTTCTTTCCAGTTTGGGGCTATCCTATATAATAAAAGGCTAATATGCAAATCGAACGAATGGTGGAATGACCGGTCGCTATGACATGCACTGACCACCAGGGGGCAGACACTCAATGCAGGAGCTGCCTCCTGGTGGTCAGTGTACTCCCACAGGGGGAGCGCTGCTCAGCTAGAAGCCGGGCTGACGGTTGGCAAGCGCAGCAGCGGTGGCGTGAGCCTCCCCTGCCTCCACAGCAGCGCTAAGGGCTAAGGATGTCCAACCGCCATCAGTTGGACATCCCCCAAGGGCTCTTGGACTTCGAGAGGGCAAAGGCCAGGCTGAGGGTCCGCCCATCCCCAGTGCACGAATCGCATGCACCTCTAGTTACAAATAAAGCTGCTATGAACATTCACCTATAAGAAAGCGTGGACAGATGCTTTCCTTTATCTTAGGTAAATACCTATGAGTAGAATGACTGGATCACATGGTAGATGTATGTTTAATTTTTTTAAGGAACTGCCAAACTATTTTCCAAAGCAATTGTTATAATCACTTTTCAAATTCTGAAACTTTGTACTTTTCCATGTTCTCCAACCCACCCCAGTATTTCTTCTTTTCCAGCTAAGCCACCAGAGCCTGCTGGAGGGAGCCCCTTAATCCTGTTCTTCCTCCCTCCTCCATGAGCTAGTGTTTGGGGACATGTTCTTTTGAAGTCCAAGATCTTAGCAAATAGGGTGGATTTCCATCTGATAAGCAAATGTTTATCCCTGTCTTAACCAAACTCATCCCCAACATTCTCAGCAGGAATTGGAGTGAGCATCATGTCGTAAGAATTTTGTAGCCACCCTCCCTGTGGTCAGTCTATATAGGTCCAGGCAGTTCACTGTGTGTCTAGTAAACACCCAGAAGCCAGTGGTTCTAAACTAATGAGCCACACCTTTTTATTATACCCAGCAGTATAATAAACTCTCCTCTGATCTTCCCAACACTGAAACTGCTCTCCTTCCTCCTCCGCGCCACTCCCTCCCCCCTCTCCCCCTTCCTCATTTCTCCACATGCCAATCATTTCCAACCTCCTTGAGGAGGGTTCTCCTGATGACTGCCCAAGCCATTTCTTTAGCACTCACACAACACAGCAGGGCTTGCATTTCATTGGGCAGCTCCTTTGAGTCCCTGCTAGTGTGTGTAAACCAGGGCTAAAGTGGAGGGAAAGGTAAATCCTGCCCTCGTACACCATGAGGTCTAGAGCAAGAGTAAGACATGGTTAAAACGACAATGTTTCTAAATGGCCTGGTAATTGCCATTAAATATCTGAGCTAACTATAGCGGGGGGGGGGGGGGGGGGCGGCGGGGGGGGGCGGGGGGGGCGGGGGGGGGCGGCGCGGTAGGCAGGAAAAGGTGAGGAGCAGGACACTGAGAAGGGTTTCTCAGCAAATCAGCAGCCCTTAGCAGCCGCTTTAGAATGAAGCCCCATATCTTGGGCAGGTTCGGTGGACGATGACATTCGGGGCCAACTCGGGTTTGCTTTTGCACTGCGTGCTTAACCTAATTCACCACAAAGACACCTCCCTTCACTCCCTCCCTTTCCTGGGCTGTAGTAATATATAGGGTGGGGCAAAAGTGGATTCACGGGTGTTTGTTTGGAAAATAATACAATAATTAATAAATAATAATACAAGAATGAACGGTGTTTCACAAGTGTAAACCTACTTTTGCCCGACTCCGTATTTGCTGCATCTTGATTAAGTGCCATTGTGCGCCAAATAGCACGGTCGTCAGCATCGCCACCCCTGAGAACCTTCCAGTCCAGAGGAGGGTAAGGGCAAGGTGATGGCCCTTCATAGTCCATTGTCGGCGCCCTGATGGAGCACACTGGGGACCACGAAGGGGCTTTCGGGGGTCAGGGAGGCAGCACCGGGGGCTGCGCTGGGCTGAAATCTGGCAGTCAGCCCAGCAGGCTGCCTCTCCTCTGGGGCCTCTCTGCGGGGTCACTCAGGGCATCTCCATATGTACTACTGCTGCTCCCCCACCCTGAACTAGTGGCTGAATTGCCCCGGAAGCCTCTGACAATCAGGTCCCCCCACCACCACCCTCCTGCCGCCTCGTGACTGCATCCTCAGCCCAGCTTAAAGTTGGCAGCCCCTCCGAGCACCGCCTCGCGGGCCATATGGCCGTACAGCCGATGCTGCGTGACACAGGACAGCTTTGCTTTCCCATCCACGTCAGCCCCAGCCACGGGTACACCGTGGCATTTAAATGGCAGTAAGGGACCTCTGTTTGGGATGGGAAAGTTAAATTAGACGTCTGTAACATATTTGAAACACCTACGTGAAGAATGAGCATGGAGGCAGGGCTGTGAGGGGGCCGGGGACAGCACATCAATATTTATTTCTCATACTTCAGGCAGGAAACCAGGCCAGCCGGGGGACTAGGTGTGTGTGTGAGTTCTCAGAGCCTGGAGCTTGAAGGAATAGTTTCCTCTGCAAAGCCTGGAAGGAGGCTGGATTACTAACAGAGGGAGACAGGAAAGCCCGTGGAGAATAAAACACATCTTGTCTGGAACACGCACCGACAAGAGTCCTCAGGGCCACCAACTCCTTTTCCGACCCTGGGCAACTTAGCTGCTTTATAAACATACTTTAGCATATACGTACTCCCACATGAAAGCAACTCACTGATCTGGAAGCCATGCACCTAGTCTTCTTGCCTCTGCAGATCAAAGAACAGAGGAGCAAGTAAAAGTGCCTGTGCAGACAACCGAGATGCCACTAAGCTCTTGCACCAGATCTGCACTCTGCACTCTGCTCATAGATCCGGATCAAACCCACAAAACAGCAAATTCGAAGGGAAAGGTACCTCACAGTCAAAGGTCAGGCAGACACGGACCACTCTTGCATACCAATGCAACTGGAAAAAGACATTTTGAACAACTGGGGGCATCTGAATATGGTTGGAGTCTCATGATACTGAGGAATTACTGTTGGATTTGTTAGTTGTGACTGGCCTGGTGGTTATGCAAGAAATGTCTTTATATTTTAGAGGTGCAGTCGGAAATATTTGGGAGGGGAATGTTATGATGTCTGGGATGAGTTTTAGAATACTTCTGCAAAATGAAGCAAACATGTTAAAAATCTACATGTTCTACTTGCTCTACTTTCATAGGTGTGAACATTTTAATAAGAAAGAAAATGTAAAGCTCCAGGCAGGGAAATATGCTACAGGCATACCAGCCAGCCTGAGGCTGGCTGCCTGACCTCAACGGAAAAGTCAGGAAATGTAAAAAGCAAACCAAACACTCAAACAGCCTGGGCCAACCGCAAGGTGACCTCGGAGATCCCAAATGACAGCGAACCACAATTAATCAATAGTCATAATTATGATTATCGGTATCAAGAAGATATTCAGCCCAGCTGGTGTGGCTCAGTGGTTGAGCATTGAACTATGAACCAGGAGGTCCCAGTTCCATTCCCAGTTGGGGCACATGCCTGGGTTGCGGGCTGGATCCCTAGTGTGGGGCGTGCAGGAGGGCAGCCGAACAATGATTCTCTCTCATCATTGATGTGTTTCTCTCTCTCTCTCTGTCTCTGAAATCAATAAAAAAATATTTTTTTTAAAGAAGGTATTCAATTTTTTTTTTCAGTAGACTGGAATACAAGAGAATAATTTTTTTTTAAATATATTTTATTGATTTTTTACAGAGAGGAAGGGAGAGAGATAGAGAGTTAGAAACATCGATGGGAGAGAAACACCGATCAGCTGCCTCCTGCACATCTCCCACTGGGGATGCGCCCGCAGCCCAGGTACATGCCCTTGACCGGAATCGAACCTGGGACCCCTCAGTCCGCAGGCCAACGCTCTATCCACTGAGCCAAACCGGCTTCGGCCAAGAGAATAATTTTTACCTAAAAACTTGTCCAGAAATGTTTTAGTTTCACTTTAGCTTAGTAATTAAAAGGATGCAAAGTTTCGATTGTTTGGTGCCATTGTTTCTCAAAGTGTGATCCCCGGGCCAGGGGCTTCCATATCACATGGTAGCTTGTTCAGAATGCAAAATGTCAGACTCCGCTCCAGACCTATTGAAGCTCTGAGGTGGGGCCCAGTCACTTATGTTTTAACAAGCATTCAGGTCAGTCTGATGCTCATTAATCTGAGCTGCTAGGTGATCCAGACATCACCTGAGCCTGTTGTATACACAGCAGAGGTGTAAGCATGCGCACACTGTGCTCAGACTAACTCTGCCCTACATCCACAGCTCTGACCAGAAAGCTGGTGGTGGGGAGATGGGGGAAGGCGGGGACAGAATGACATAGCCCCACTGAATTTGTGGGCCCTGGGAAGCCCCATAAACTCTGAGTCCCTCCCCCTACATCCATGCTCCAGAAAGCCCATAAACAGCAGGCGCCCCATCTGTAGTTCAAAGGATGCACACTCTATTAAAATGGATGGCAAATGGATTACATAACCCACCAAATCCCAACCACCTGGCAAACCCCACTGACAGCATCAGGCTGGCTGGCTGGCGGCTTCTCCAGGCTCACCGAGGTGGAGGGAGGTACCTGGGTCAGGGTGACCCGCTGTCTGCCTGCATGGACAGAAGATAATATACCTGCAGGTGCAGAGGTGAGGTGGGGGCTGGTGGGGGCGGAGGGGAGAGGACACGGGAAAACAAGTCTCTGCTTCAGTGTTTACTTCATAGAATCACAGAACATTCTAGCTGAATAACAGACCCCTAAGACCAGTTCCCGGATTTATAGGTGAGGAAACTTGGGCTCAGAGGTGGAGGTCCTGTCCTAACATCTCACAACCTGTGAGTGCAAAAGGAAAAGAAAAACCCAGCTTCCTGAGCCTCAGTGCTGACTTGTTCCATTACACGTGGGGAGGGGAGGAGAAGGGCCATCTCAGTGGGTGTGGAAAAGAGGGAAGGCAGCTTAGCACAGAGTTCAGCACACATGGGGTGCAGGGAGGGTTGGGAGACGGCCAGAAGGCCCAGGATCGACATCTGAAAGCAGTTTGGGGTGAGAATGATGAAGGAACTTGCTAAGGGTCACACAGACTACTTTGCAGCACTGTTGACCCTTCTGCAGCAAGTTGGCATCAATCAACGTCAGCCTAATTAGCCATTTACCCACACCGGCCTGGACAAATGGGAGGACACAGAATGGGTAAGTTTTGAAGTGAGAGAGGAAGAAGAGAAAAGCCTAAAGCACAACAAGGGGCCTGGCTAGGGCAGCCCTCTGAGAGGGTGGCTGGGAGGTGGACGGCAATACGGGGACACTGGGCTCCAAGGGATTGGTTTCGGACCCTGACAGGTCAAGGCAAACAAACTGGGCCTATTTCACCAACTGACCCAGGCTTCTTTAACAACTGATTTCTCCCCCTTACGGAAACAGGGGATGGGAATAACCAAAGAGAGCTCTCACTTTAATTCAATTTAATAAATAATTGTGGAAACTCTATCTATAGGGTCCCATCTAGGCACAAGTGGGGATGTACATCCTACAAGATAGGGCCCTATTCTCGAGAAATTTGCAGTGTAGTTGGGAAAGCAGGTGTGTACAAATAGTATTACCAGAATGATATGATAGGGAGATAACTAATGAATCCTGGCCAATTACCAGCTGTCTCCCACACATGTGTTTTTCTCTCAATTAATATGATTATGTACTATGCTTCATCTCAGTCATGTGCTATGTCAGATAACCCTCAGAGCAACCTGTGATGTATATACTATTACGATGGATGACAAAACTGAGGAAAAGAAATGAGTACAGCTTTGCCGGATGATGATGAATGGGATGTCATCCCAACAGAGGGAAGAGCAGGAGCAAAGGCACGGAGGCTGGAAAGCCCAGGGAGCCTTCGAATGGTTCAAAGTGGTGGCTGGAATGGGTTCATGGAGATTAGGATGGGAAGAGAAACCAGAAATTTTAAAAAAGCAAGATGAAGAGGGCAGTCAGCGCACAGCTAAGGAATTTGAACTCTCTAGGTAGCAGAGTCACAGAAGTGTCCTGAGATAAAGAGTGGGTGGTCAGCGCTGCTCTGGTGACAATGTCCAGGCTGGCTCTGAGGGCAGATGGGCCACTGAGGGGCCTCGATTATTGTTCCAGTGAATGATGTAAGGCCTGGTAACTCATGCTACTTGGGGGACACAAATTCTGAGCAATTCCCATGTGCAAAAGCATTGTTCCACATACTTCCATGTATTACCTCATTGAATCCCCAGAGCAGCCCCATGAGGTAGGGAAAGAAAACCGAAGCAACGAACTGTTAAATGACCTGCCCAAGGTCAAGAACAAGAAGCTTTACACCACTTCACTTAATCCTCCAAGAGCCTTGACTGACTCAGAGAAGTCACATCACTTGCCCAGCTTGGTCTCTCTGATTCCAAAGCCATACCACCTTGGGAAACAGCTCCCCTCGAAGGTAGTGGGGCTATAACTGCTGGTATAGAAAGGAGGAACCATGTGAGGTAAAATTAACAGAACACACACAAGGCCACATGTTGTATGTTTCCATCTACATGAAATATCCAGAGTAGGCAAATCTATATAGAATCAGAAAGCAGTTCACGTTTTCCAGGAGCTGGAGGAGTGAGGAACAGGGAATGACTGCTTAATGGGTACAGGGCTTCTTTTCAGGGTGAACTATTCTGGAACTAGATAGTGGTGATGGTCACACAAAACTATGAATGTCCTAAATGTCACTAATGGTATATTTTATGTTGTGTGTATTTTATCACAATTTTTGAAAACCCTAACAAGAAAGAACAACCCTCTGGGTGTGAGGGCAAGGGAATTATTGAAGTTGATATATTACTCACTTCTTGGACTTAAGAGCCTAGAAAAATCAGCCATATGGAAAGAACCCGGGCCACGGACAAGTAAGGTCTCCTTTACTACAGAATAGATGTTCCCCTCAAAACAGCCCTCACCCTTTCACATGGTCCTTGGTCCCTACAAATGACTCTGGAAGAATGCTAGGTGTGCTCAATGGTACTAGGCATTTACTAATATATTAACTTCCTTTTTTCAACCGATGTCCTCGCTTCCGGTAACCCGTGTGATAAAGAGGAGGTTTAGTGCAGCGTTCGAAAGCAAAGACTCTAAAAACGAAGCAGAATCATGGTCAAGTCTGGGTTCCATCTCTACCACTATGGAAACTATGGAAAATCCATTTACGTATACATCACAGGATTGTTATAAAATTAAATGAAATCGTGTTCATAATACTTATCTGTTAAATGCTCATTATGTGGGTTATTGTTTCTATAAGTGCTAAGATATGCAATTCACAGCACATGAATGCCGTTCCATATCTGGAACTGTGGGATCCCTCTTGGCAACGACACTCAGACATTTAATCCCATCTAAACCGAGGCCTAGTGAGACAGGGGGGAAATGCATACTCCACCGATGGCATTGCTTCACTTTGGACCACACTGAACACTTTGTTTGTAGCATATTTCCTTCCGGAGTATGTTTTGTTCAGCCTGACAGCGGACAGGTTGGCTTTTCTGAGCACACGCCCACAGTGGGTCAGGGAAGATGGTTTAAGAACACATTAAAATCCTGTTCCCTCCCTGCTTCAGAGCCCAGACAGTCTACACTGCACCAGTTACCCAGCTCTCGAAGGCACGGCATCTCTCCCGGCTCTCCAGTTGTGTGCGCCCTGGAGCATCTACTCCTTCAGGACACCACCGTCCTCCTTTCCCCCATCCCAGCACAAGGCCAGCCCTGCCCAGCTGAACTTCCTGTGGAATCACATTGATTGATGCATGTGAGCAGCCCAGAGAAGCCCTAAGCTAAAAACAGGACAATGGAGATGACAGATTCAAAAAGCCAGAGTGCGTGCCCTCCCGGGAAAGGCTGGGTAAAGAAGCACCAGGTATTTGAGTCACGCTGCACAGATGCAAACGTGGAGAGGGTTCACATTTTGCAGAGTCAGGGGTGTTGGCAGTGACCTGCTTGCCAGGCACAGGGGTTTCTTTAATGAGATCCAGAGAGTGAGAGCGATGAGCAACACATGTGTGAGGCTTGCTGGTGCTCTCACATGCAGCTGAAGGCCCAGGAGACAAGGGGACTCCGGGGGGGGGGGGGGGGGAGCGGGGGGAGCACGTCACATCCTGGCTCTGTCACTGACCATGCTTGAGTAGATGGTTGGACTTCTCTGAGCCTCAGTTTCTCCATCTGTAAAAAGGAAGTGATACTGCATATCGGACTGTTGTGAGCGTTGCCTGAGATAGAGCATGGAAAATGCCTGGCCTGAAGCCACAGGTCAAAAACAATCCTTTTCAAATACCTGCCAGCTGTCCTTTCAGGCCCTTTAAAAGCAGACCCCTATAATAGCTAGCAATGGATAACCTACCAAAAGTATCAGTTGTTGTAAATCAGATAAGGGGTTAATATCCAGAATATACAGAGAACTCTTATTGCTCAACAGCAAAACACCTTATTAAAAAAGGACTTGGACACTTATGGACGAAGGACTTGGACACTTCTCGAAAGAGGATATACAAATGGCCAATGAGGACATGAAAAGATGCTCAATCTCCCAACTATCATTTGGGAAATGCAAATGCTGGCTGCTATGTAAATAAATAAATAAACAAAAGGAGTATCAGCAAGGACGTGGAGAAACTGAACACTGGTGCACTGCTGGTAGGAAAATGGTGCCGCCACCATGGAAAACAGTATGGTGGTTCCTCAGAAAGTTAAAAATAGAATTACCAAAGATTCCAGCAATTCTGCTTCTGGGTTTACACACAGAATAACTGAAAGCAGGGTCTCTAGGAGACATGTGTACACCCATGTTCAAAGCAGTATTATTCACAATAGCCAAAAGGTAGAAGCATCCCAGGTTTCCTTGATGGATGAATGGATAAACTAAATGTAATATATCAGTAGTTCTCAACCTTCCTAATGCCGCAGCCCTGTAATACAGTTCCTCATGTTGTGGTGACCCCCAATTTCATTGTTACAAAGTGAACATAATTAAAGCATAGTGATTAATCACAAAAACAATATGTAATTATATATGTGTTTTCAGATGGTCTTAGGCGACCCCTGTGAAAGGGTCTTTCGACCCCCAAAGGGATCGCGACCCACAGGTTGAGAACCACTGTAATATATACATACAACGAAGTATGATTCAGCCTTAAAAAGGAAGGGAATTCTGACACATGCTACAATATGGTTGAACCTTGAGGACATCACGCTAAGTGAAATAAGCCAGACATAAAGACAAATACTGTATGATTCCACTTATATGAGGTACTCAGGAAGTCAAAAATCACAGAAACAAAAGATAGAAAGAACCCTAATATTGTTCTGGTTTCCACATCTCACTGCTGTTCAAATTTCGGGGACCACTAGGGGCTGGGGGTAGAGAGAATGAAGAGTTAATGTTTAATGGGTACAGAGTTTCAGTTTTTTAAGATGAAAATTTATGGAAATGGATGGTGGTGATGCTTGCACAACAATGTGAATGTACTTACCACCACTGAACTGTGCGCTTAAACATGGTGAAGGTGGAAAGGTGAAGGGATCAAGAAGTACCGATTAGTAGTCATGGGAATGTAAAATACAGCATAGGAACTATAGTCAATAATCTATATATATAAAAGCCTAAGCGTTTGACCATCTGACTGGTAGCTTTGACGCACACTGACCACCAGGGGGCAGACGCTCAACACAGGAGCTTCCAAGCTGTGGTGACTTGGCAGCTGCAGTTCTCGAGTGATGATCCCGATTCTGGGAAGTGCATCTCCAGAGAACCACCCTCTCACAATCCTGGACCCCTCAGGGGAGGTCAGAGAGCTGGTTTCAGCCTATCCCCACAGGCCAGGCCGAGGGAACTCCACTGGTGCACGAATCCATGCACCAAGCCTCTAGTACAGCAGTTCTCAACCTGGTGGGGGTCGAACAACCCTTTCACAAGGGTCGCCTAAGACCATCGGAAAACACATATATAATTATATATTGTTTTTGTAATCACTATGTTTTAATTATGTTCAATTTGTAACAATGAAAATACATCCTGCATATCAGATATTTACATTACGATTCATAACAGTAGCAAAATTACAGTTATAAAGTAGCAACGAAAATAATTTTATGGTTGGGGGTCACCACAACATGAGGAACTGTATTAAAGGGTCGCGACATTAGGAAGGTTGAGAACCACTGCTCTAGTATGATAATAACTTTGTATGGTGCCAGGTAGGAACTAGAAGTATGAGGGGAACACTTTGTAAAGTATATGATTGCCTAGCCACTATGCCGTACACCTGAAACTAATACAAAGTAGTACTGAACATAAACTGTACTTGAAAAATATATATATTTGTACCAAAAAAATGGTGAGTGACAAATTTTATAATATGTGCATTTTACATAAAAAAGTATTTAATACTATGCACTATAGAGGTGAAATGAGAAATGAATGTCCTGGCCTCAAGAGGTTACAATCTCTGAAGAACTGAGATGGACACACTCATAACCAGGCAGGGTCCAACCAGTGTGGGTCAGGATTGGAGAAACCAGAGAAGCGAGTAATGGGTGCAGCTGCAGAGTCGGGGGCGGGGGGGGGAGGGGAAGAATTGGGGGAGGCCGTGTGACCTGAGGTCTTGAAAGATAGGAAGAGTCTGAAAGGGCTTGGGAGATAAGAGGGGCCATTCCAGGCCTGGGCCTGGGGGAGGGGACTTAGAGCAGGAATGTGGTGACATGTTCCTGAGGCCACGGGGAAGTCTGTCTCCTTAGAGAGAAGAAGTGTGTTGAGAATCATTTCTGGAGACAGGACAGAGGTGTGCAGAGCAGACTTGAAGAAAAGCTGGGTAAAATATGCATGAGGTGCTGCAGGAAGAGGGTTCCCTGAATACTCTGGAAAGGTGGTGATGTCATATATTCAAATGGCACAGTTCTCGCAGTGTGTCCTGGTACCGTCCACGTTTCAGTGCGGTAGAAACTGAGGCAGGGAGATGAGCAGCTCCTGACTCCTAGCATAAACGTCTGAACTCTCCATTCTCTTATTCTCCATTTTATAAATATGTGTGGACACTACGTGCCAGACACTCACTCACTCTTGACACTGAGTTTGGGGAAGACTGCACGCAGAAGGAGCAGATTTGGGGATAAAAACCAGGAGCTCAGGCTCGGTCAGATGAAGTATGAGAAGCCAGTTAGGCACACAGGCAGGTGGATATCCAAGTCTTAAAGGAGAGGTTTGGACAGAAGTAAAAATTTAAGAACCACCAGTATATAGGAAGCCATGAAACTGGTTATAGCTGCTAGTTTTCCCTATAAATACAAATAAAAGCTGAAAGAGAGAAAGAGGGCAGGGGAGGGAAAGAGAAATTCTCAGGCATACGTAGGATTGCTGCCTAATTTCCTTCCGTTCCACGGCCTGATTTCTTTTTGCTATCACCTGTGGGCACATGATTGCCATATGAGTGTAGTAAAAGTCCACAGGCTTGTGATTTATCTATAATGACCTCTTGGACCATCCGTTTATATTAGCACAGTGATGTGGGGCTAGAGAGAATGGAGACAAACTGGAAAATACCCTATTAGATGCCGAGCAAACTGAAATACGGAAATTGAAACTCTGATGCTCAGAAAGAACCCTAATTTTGTTCTGGTTTCCATATCTCACCGCTGTTCAGATTTCAGGGACCCCTAGGGGCTGGTCTACACCCGTGGTCTCCCTTAAGAGACAAACTGAGAAGGCTGGTCAGAGCCAACTCTCCATCCCCACGCATCCCATCAACCACCAGAAACAAAATGCACTGGCATTATTCGTGAGATTTTTAAAAAAATGTTAATGCCATATCCACTTCCATTTGGGGATAGTTATCTGTACAGACCATAAACATAGAAAAGCAAAACCTCTACGTCTTTCAGTTTCAATTAGAAAGC
The DNA here is from genome assembly GCF_014108235.1 of Myotis myotis. Taxonomy (NCBI): domain Eukaryota; kingdom Metazoa; phylum Chordata; class Mammalia; order Chiroptera; family Vespertilionidae; genus Myotis; species Myotis myotis. The sequence continues at coordinate 31,316,122 of NW_023416318.1, forward strand.
TTCCTGGAATGACAGCCAAGTCCGGAGGTCGGATACCCACGGGGCAGTCAGTGAGTGATGTGGACAGGGCAGAGAGGCTGTGATTCTGGGCCAGGTTTGGGGCCACAGCAGGGAGAGGCGCAGCAGGTTTGTCCGAGTGCAATGAGACATGTGGCATCTGTGTACCTCGGCTGTGTCCCAGCTCCACACTCCACACTCCCCACCACCATCCACCGCCCTTGCTGCAGGAAGGGGGCAAATGCACAGAAGGCAGTGGTTTCCAGGACCCCCAATAGCAGACAGGGACAATTATAAGATGTGATTGACCTCAGAATTCCCAGAAAGTGGCTCTCCTTACCCTGCAAACCTCCCCACAGTGCACCCCACAGTATGTCTAAAATCCTACTCAGGCCAATCCATTCCTTTGGGTTCAACCAGAAGGCACATCAGACTCACATGGAGAACTTTGAAAATTACAGATTCCAAGACACCACACGAGACTCCCAAATCAGAATCGCGAGAATCGAAAAATCAGCCAAGTGCATTTTGTAAAACTATTTCATATGATTCCAATGTGTGGCCAGAATTGCGAGAAAAACATTGTCTAGTCTAGGAAGTTTTTTTGGAAAGCAAAACTGCAGACTCTCCACTTGATAGACAGTACTAAAAGCAATCACTACCCTGGGCTGAGAGCCTCTCATGTTCCCGATCCTGATCTTCGGACTTAAGCGTATTGTCTCTATTATCTCTCATATCAAACAAATGAGAGGAAACGACACTCAGAAAAATTAAGCAAGTTACCCAGCTTGTGATGGGTCAGGATTTGAACCCAGGGCTATCTGCCTCTTTCCCATACGTCATCCAATAGATGCACTATCTAAAAAGCAGCAACAGCCAAATCCACAATCAACTTAGCTCCCAAGAGTCAGGCTCCTTCCTGTACATTCAAGTCTCCGCACCCTTCACCAGGGCCCGGCGATGAGGTCATTCTGGCACTCAGGCCGTCTCTGGCCAAGCCAGCTTCCTATTTTGATGGCTCAGAAGCTGAGAGAACATCTGTAGGGACCGGGGCCGGAATCAAGCTCTCTGTAGAGTCAGCTAATGTGGGTGTGTTGGCTCAAACTATTTGGACTAAACAGAATCGAAGAAACCTCATGCTTAGGGCGGGGCTTTGAAAAGCAGCACTGGCGGGCGGGGGAATACCCACACCCACAATAGGATGTGAGGAGTAAGTAAATGTACACAGATGTTGCCAGGCAGGGCAGGATCTGAAAGATAAACCAGAGCTGGCTCAGTGGGAAGGGATGAGCTAACTTCCGACATCAGCTTCTCCTGGTTCCTTTCTCCGGAGCAACTTCAAAGGCAGAAAAGCATCAGACCAGCCTGGAAGGCTCCTGGACCCCTATCTGTGAGGGCGGGAAAAGCAGGCGAGGAGAAAGGCTTCCCTGAACTGGTCCTTGGCTGACTGTTTATTCTGCCTCTTGGAGGTTTAACCTGCAGGTGTGGGTCAGGGGGGTGGGGGAGGGGTTGTCCTCTGCTCCCTTTCATGGGTAACTCTCAGACTGCCTTTTTAGACCAGGAGAGCCTTGGCTATGTCCCCAGATGCCAGCTGGCAGCCTCCTCCCTGTTTCAGACTCCCCACAGCACCTGAGCCTACACCTCTTTTAAGGAAGCATGTCCAGGAGGCTAGCCCACAGCCATCACAACCTCAGCACATACCTGGTAAGGATAAGGGCTCTTTCCATCCCTGGAAGAGGCAGAGAGCACCTGGAAGCAGGCACACACGAGTCCTCCGCATCTGACCACAGCCTGTCTTTCCACCATCGCTACAGCCCAGCACACATGGCAGTGCCATTAGAGGCCTAGCAGATAAAAGCATTCCAGGGGATTCACTGGGAGACCCCTCACCTCATGGCCTCTCCCCGAGGTCCCCTGCAGGAGAGGACCATGCAGGAACGGAGCCCGTAGTACTTCTCTAGCAGCAGTGGCTGCCATACTGGCAGCCTTCCCGGGGTAATCCAGCACAGGCTGTATTAGCACCACAGCCCGCAGCATGTCAGCAATGCAATCCAGTCCAGGCACGGGCCCAAAACATGCACATGCCCATCTGCTGGGCTGGGCTGGGCTACGCTGGCACGAACTGTGACCTGATTGGTGGACCCTGGCTGGGAGACCAGGTCACAGCAGAACAAGCCTCCTTCAACCAGGGCAGAGCTGGCTGCTGGCTTCCCCAGAGGACTCCTTACTCTCTCTCTTCCAAAGCCAGACCCTATCCTCCTGGTGCTGTATGACCCAACCAGGCCCTGATATTCATCCTCAGTGGCTTCAAGGCCCTGTCTCCCTCCCTACAAGTGATTAGGTTTTTTTGTGCAACTTAAAGCCAGAAAGCGTCAGACCTGTATATGCTAAAAGCAAACTATAAACCACCGCCAGGAAATGTTTCCCAGGAACTTTATTATTGTTCAGTCTGATTTCCCAACTCATTAAAAATATCCTCTACACACTGTACACATGTGGTCTACCTGAGCCCAGGTGTTACCTGCAGCTTAGCATGAGCCTGATTCCACAATCAGTGGCTCCTCTACAGGCACAGAGAGAAGTGGACCCATTTGGAAGAGCGGAGATCAGCTTCTTAACTCCTCAATTCTACCACCAGAGCTCCCCCGATCTTAGTTCTAGTAATTGGTGAGCAACATTTTTTTTCAAGACAGTTATTTCAGAAAAAAACAACAAAAATGTTAGCAATATATATGTATATATCTCCTCACCTAAGGATTTTTTTTATTGATCTTAGAGAGAAAAGAAGGGAGAGGGAGAGAGAGAAACATGGATGTGAGAGTGAAACATCAATCAGTTGCCTCCAGTATGCACCCCAAACAGGATCAAACCTGCAACCTGGATATGTGCCCTGAAGGGAAATTGAACCTGCAACCTTTCAGTGTACTGGATGATGCTCCAACCAACTGAGTCACACCAGCCAGGGATGCAGCTTATATATATATATATATATATATATATATATATATATATATATAGAGAGAGAGAGAGAGAGAGAGAGAGAGAGAGAGATACATATATGTGTTTTAATATATTTTTATTGATTTCAGAGAGGAAGGCAGAAGGAGATAGAAACATCAATGATTAGAGAGAATCATTGATTGGCTGCCTCCTGCATGATCCAGGGATAGAACCTGCAACCCAGGCATGTGCCCTTGACCAGAATCGAACCCAGGACCCTTCAGTCCACAGACCAACACTCTATCCACTGAGCTAAACAAGCCAGGTCTATTTTAAATCAGAGAGTGTGATATATATCTATAACTGAAAATATGTATTATTTCCCTGTCAGAAGAGGATTTCACTGAGCAGAAGGCTACTCGAACTTCAGAAAACACTGTGTAATGTGTATGGGATATAATATCGCCTTGTCACGCTGCACCTTTGAACAACTGTGGTCTGAGATGGGACTCGGTAGGATTAGGATGGGCAGGGAGAAATCAAAACATTTGGGGATGCAGAAGTGAATAATCATACTGGAATGAAAAAGCAAAAATACCCAGAGAGTAATGAGATGAGCGAGAAGTGACTTGGGAGGTGTTTGAGGGAATCAGGAGTGTGCAGATGGCATGAAAGAGACCAAAAGGACAGTCCCTCTGAGAGAATCCTGGAGCCAAGGCCAGAAACACTGCAGTGGTAGGGAAGGTGGGGTGGGGGTCAAGGAGGTGAATGCTAAAGACTGTGAATGGTCATACTTTCCCACTCTCCTCCCAACCTATCAGCCTGTCCCCTCATGTTGTGTCCTAAGCCCGCTGCACCAATCCCAGCCCCCCATTCCCTAGAAAGCCCTCACCCCTGAGTAGGCCACCAAAGCGAGGGGAGCAGGCACAGGTTCATGCTCCAGGTCAGAGGGCAGCAGCAGCCTAAGCTGCTGACTCAGCAGAAGACTCAGTCAGCTCAGGGAAAGCCTGTCCACTGGCCAGGGAATGAGAGTAATTAGTTTTGAATGACTAATACTCTGTGGTTTCTCATTCTTGATATTAGATGATGGTGGTATCGCAAAGCTACTCAGTTCATCACAACCTAAAGTTCTGAGGCTCATTAAGATGCAAATCCCTCTATCACCCAGGCCTGAACAGGCTCTAAGGTCTGAGGGCTTTGTTGTTGTTTTTATTAATTTTTAAATTTAATTTTTATTTATTAATGTATAATTTACATGCTGTAAAATTCACCCTTCTTAGTGTACGGTTCTGTGAATTTGGACAAATATATGCAGTCATATAAACACCAGCATAATCAAGTTATAAAACAGTCCATTATCTCAAAAAAATTACTCCAATCCCTTTGCAGTCAGTCCCCTAGCCCACCCCACTCCTGGCATGTTTCCCAAACCTATCTTTTCAAGAATGTCATATACAAGGGCTCATGCAGTATGTAGCCTTTTGAGTCTGGCTTCTTTAACTCAGCATAATACTTTAAGCTCGATTATCAAGTTGGTTTTTTTAGGAGGACAAGAAGAAAACGGAACTGGGAATTAAGCAGAGTTCTCAAGCCCAAAAGGGTTCAGAAAAAAGAAAAACAGGAGCCGAAAGATCCAATCTGCCACCTTTGTAACTGGGCCCTGGGTAGTTCCTAAACCAGAAAGGCCCAACACATAGATATAAGGAGACCTTGGTTGTCCAGAAACAACTTAGGGTAATTCAAAGAACATCAACTTTAGTCAGCAGACACATACTTATCTGTTGTGTGATCTTGAATAAGTCACTTAGCCTTTCTGATGCTTATAATTTCCTTCACTGTCTACTGAGGTCTCGACACAGCCAATCAGAGCACCACATCTCTTTGGCCGCAATGATGAACTCAAAGATAGACCCTTGCAGTGACTTCTGCTGAGCCTATTAGGAAAGACACCTCTTGTCATTATGTGGGTTTCTAAAACATTTACAATTGAAAATAAGCCTGAAGCTGCTACTGGCCATTTCTGCCCCCACCTGGGAAGAACTGGTCTGTGAATACAGCCAGAAGACAGCGGCCTGGAGGGACAAAGACAGCAATGTAATGACATCCTACAAGCACCCTGATCCAACTTTGTTTCCATCTATCCCTAGGCGGGATACACAAACCAGTACAGTCCCTTTATTTGCTTAACAAAAATAATACATAGGCAACCTTGTTGCTCGTAAGTGTTGGAAGGTTCATGAAATAATTAACTATGACAGGACCATGTAAATTACATAGATGTATAATGTTAAAATTCATCCATTTCAGACTAAAAACATGACTCCCAACCCTGCACCTTTAAGAGCTATCTCATCTTAATTTCTAATAACCCTAAGGCCAGAGGCAAAGTATTTGTTGTGCCACATATGACAACCAACATCTAAGATTTCTCAGCATCGGTTAGACTCATGCTGGCTCTTTCCAAGATGCTCAAATTCAGTACAGTTCAGCCAGTGCTTACTGAGAACGAGGTACAAGGCTAGGATCTGTGATTATGTAAGGGTAAATAAAATATAATCTCTCACATAAAGGCAATTCTAAGGAAAGAGAAAACACATCAGGTTGGGAACATCAGCAATCCCTGAAGACGTTATTTGAGAATAGATGGGCCTTCCAACAGTGCAGGAGGAAGGGCATTTAGAGGAAGGCAAGGCAGAAGCAAAGGAGGGCCCAGAGGAAGGAATACTCAGCTCATTCAGAAAACAGCAAGTAAGCCTTTTGGCTGAGGTGTAGTTTATCTACAGGTGTGAAGAAACTGAGTCATAGAGACTGAGTAAATATGATAGAAGAGTTTAGTTGCTAGGCAAGAGGTCATTATTTAATTCCAAAGCAAAGAGAAAACCCTCAAAGATTTGAGCAGGAAAATAATTAAAACTGTGTTCATTAATGATTTTAACGATCATAATGAAAGGTATAATCTCGTAATGGTGTGTAGGCTGAACCTGAAGGTGAGCGAGATTGGCAGCAGGGCGGGAGCGGGTAGGAGGAAACCGCAGGAGTCCAGGCAAAAAGTTGCAGGTGCCTGAACCAAGACGGCAAACAACTTAGCAGACAGGGTAAGTCTTAGGACGCAGAGCAAGGAGAGGAGAAGATGGGGCAGGTGAGGTCTCCAAGCAGAGCGTGGAGAACCTCCCAGAGAGGATGGTGGGAAGAATCAGCAAAGGGCACCTGGTTGGACTTGACTCTTCCAACCCTGACTTTCTATGTACATTACGGCTCCAGGGGACATGGCGACCCAGTAATGGCAGATGCTGGGGAGTCTGTACATGTCATGGACGAAAGAAGAGACAATCGTGAAAGAGGCAGAAAAGAAGCCAAGAGGCCAGAGAGAACCAGGAGGAATCTGCCAGGCAGCTGAGAAAAGGAGCCACAGGAATGTGGGCATATCGGCCTCCACTTTGGGCCCCAGTCTCCAGCGTGTGGATGGGCACGCTGCTTCCTGCCCTGCCTCCTGGCCCACATGTGTGAAGGCTGGACAGGTTACACCAGGTGTGAGTGTTCTGAAGAAGGGCATGAAATGTTCCAGGACTGGCAGGCTTTGATCCTGCCAGGCTCAAGGCAGGGCCAGGAGAGGGACCATTCCATGTGGAGTGTTTGGGAGTCCCTGACTTCTCTCAAAGGCAAGAGAAAGCTCAAGCAAGCAGGCAGCCTGTAAGTGAGCCAAGACGTGGGCCAGGGGTAATTCATGCTCGCTTGCTCACACACCTCCCATCAGGATTTCATTTGGAAGACAGCTGCGTAGGAGAAGCATTTGGTCTCACGTTGGCAAGGCTGGCATATCCACACTCCCTTAGGAACCGTCCAGCCCCCTGAGCTTCACCAGGTTTGGCCCTGACAGCACACAGGAGGAGAGAGACATGACTAACAACTGTCCATCCCCCCCCCTCCCCCAAGAAGGCAGCTCTCCTTCAAAATGACCGTGCCCCTCTTCCCTCTCCCTACCTGACCCCCCTCCCATGGCTCCCATTCTCCAAGGTCTGGGTTTGGGCCTCACCGCCTCAGTGAAGTCTCCCCTGACAATCCTTCCCCAAAATGATTATCTCCACTGGATTCCTAAAGCACCTGTGGCTGCAGGACCTGGTCTTGTGTTCCTACTCCTTCGTTCTTTCCATGAAACTTCCTGCTCACCTACTGGAGGATACCTGGGGAAAGGCAACGTGCAGGGCAATGTACGAAAGAGGCTTGGCCTTTTCTGTTCTCTAGAAACTGGACTGTGCAACAGGAGTGAGAATGGCCTGCAGGTAACCACACACCTGTCAGAAAGTGAGAGGAGACTGAGAGCCGATGGAGATGCCGGCAGTGTCAGAGAAGTCAGAGCAAGGGGCAGACTCCAGAGCAGGGGCACTCGGGGGAGGCTTCCTGGAGGAGGCAGCTTCTTATTTGCCTAAGAGATTGATTTCTCTATCAGCAACTGATTTCTTCCATGCCCCTCTGGCCCTGGCACATGACAGCACTAAACCACAACGCTTTACGCAGAGTGATCTAGTCACAGGAACGTGGGTTGTGTTGTCACACAGTCTTGCCTTCCACCCCTGCCTATCACATAATAGCTCTCTGACCTTGGGGGAGCAACCTAATCTCTCACCTCAGATCCCCACCTATGAGACAGGAATGAAAGTACCTACATGTAAAATGGTTAAGGTAAGAAATAAATGGCACAATATATGAAAGGCCCAGCACAGCACCCAGCACACAGTAGGTAATTAGCATTATTTCCTTCTCCACACCCCCTCCCACCTCCAACTCCAGAATCCAAGCTCTGGCTTTATAGTAGCATCTCTTGTTCCTGCCTCCTGGGAGAGGGTCCGCCTACCTCACAGCTGCCTTCTGCCTGAGAATTCTCCTAAGTTTGAAAGCACCTAAACTTCCACTATTTTCCACATTTCCTTCACCTCAAAATTTTCATTAACAGCCTCCATGTGTTGTTCAAACCAGTGGGACTTGGTTCATTTTTTAGGCAAATCTGGTGAATATCATTTTTGTGTTCCATGAATGTAAGAATTTATGTTTAAAACATTTTCCAAATAATAGCTCTCTGTCTGCCATGATCCGTGGGGCAGACGCACAAAGTTAATATCTTTTTTTCTAATGGAAACTGTTCCTTTGAGGGAAGTGTCTCTTAAGAGGCAGAAAACAGGTAGCGATGAAAGCCCTTGACGGTTAAACATGTTGTGCTCTGTTAAGCCCCCAACGGCTCTTGGGGCTCAGTGTCCTCGACAACATGACTGTAACCGGGGCTGTTCTTCTGATGTGTGGTTTTCACTTTTCTTCCTCTTTTCTAACCCGAGGTTAACAAAGGCACTCAAAGCATCCACTCTTGTTGAATTATAAAATTATAACCCTACATCCTTTTAAGGATTGCAAAACATGCCCATGGCCCAAAGATCTGCTCCATAGGTCTCTGTCTTTCTCCTAAGACCCCAGATAGGTCTAGAACCCTGGCCTCCAGTTTGGTGGGTTCTTGAGCCATTGCCAAGTCTGCTCCCCTTGGGGTAAGATGAAGGCACTAGTCTTTCCCCTGCAGAGGAGCCCCAGGGCACCCCTCAGTGCCAGGAGCCGGCCCATGCTTGCTGTTTCAAGGGACCTGGCATATATGGCATACTGTTCTTAATATGTTTGCTCACCTTCTTGGCACTATGTGTTTTAACCAAGGTCTCTGAGAAAGGTGGTTTCCCCAGGCAGGGATTTTCCCCTGAAGTTAGGGAGGGAATAAAACCTCTTAACTAAGTGCCAGGCGGGTAATTAATCACTTTAACTACGAACAATCATGCTTAAACTACATAATCTTTACTCCCTGGAATGGAGATAAGAAACGCCCTAACCTTTGAAATAGAGATTGATAGGATTGGAATCAACTGGTATAAATACAGATGTAAGAAGACAGAACCTACACACAGAACTTAGAATACGGAACCAAGAGAGACAGAACCTAGGCACAGAACCTAGGCACAGAACCTACACAGAACGTTCTCTAGAGACAGAAGAACTTCGCTGGAGAGAACATGGCAAAAGATCCTGGACAGAAACTGGCCTCAGAACCTAGAGACAGAACCTAGGGAGAGAACATGGCAAAAGATCCTGGACTGAACCTGACTACAGAAATTGGCAAGAGAACCTGACTAGAACCTGGTAACTGAACCTGGCTGGAGAACCTGGACAGAACCTGGCTGGAGATCCTAAGCAGAACTTCGCTGGAGATCCAGACCAGAACTTGGCTGGAGATCCTGGCTGGAGATCCTGGCTAGGCTGCTGATCAACTGAACGCTGCCTCCATGTCATTCCTTCTTCGCCGACTCCGTCCACACCTTTGGGGACCCCTGGACCTGCTGGGGTTGGACCCTAGCACCTCAGCTCCGCTCTGGCCGACAGCAGCGTCAGCTTGCAGGCTGTTCCATTAGACCACCAATGTCCCTTGGAATATTTTCTGCTCAAACTTGAAAAAAATGAGCCTCCATGAGGCTGACTCTCTATTACAGACTGAAAAGCAGCTGCATTTCCGAGCAGGCAGTCCCTTCGCTGCTGTGTCAGAAGACTTCACATAAGCCGAGGGTCAGCGATCACAGCCTCACAGGGTCTGAGTTATAGCCTTCAGGCCACCGATCCAGGAAAAGGAAAAGGGAGAAGAGAATGAAAGGAAGAGACGCAGATGCATATGGTGGAGGCTGCAGACAGGAGCCCTCAGCTAGCTTGCTACCACAACTGCACAAACACAACTGTCTGTATTGGGGACATACTCTTTGACAATAAAGATGATGCAACTGACCCCTCCTAAGAGGACACATGCTTGAGTTGGGGCTGGGTTTCATGGAGTCTCCCATCTCTTGTTCAGTCTTCCATAACGCAATGCAAGAAGGGACTGCACTATGCTCTCCACAACCCTACCTGCCTGAATTAATCAGCCAAGGATTCCTGGAATCAGTGATGAGGTATGAGCCCTTTTTCATCCCCAGGATGAAGATTCTGAACCACTGAAAAGGCTCCAAGGGAAGGAACCCAGGCTTCTGAGTCAGCGGTGGCCATGGTCAGACTCCTACCTTTGTACCATAGTAGAAGAGTGAAGTCTCTAGGGGGAGAGGGAAAAGGAGAAACGGGTGAAAGTGGGGGAAGAAATGAGAGCAGAGAGAAAACCTAACTTGGGAAGTACAGTGCCGCCCAGCCTAACGATTAAGCACAGTGCTCTGGAGTCGCTGCATTCTGAGTTCAAATCCCCACGCCGTTACCTATTAACACCCGACTCTAACCCCATTCCTCCATCTCTCTAACTTTATAGAGAGATGATACTAATGCCCCCTCATACAGTTGTTAAAGAAATACAGGACATGATGCATGAAAAGTACTTAGTATGGGGCCTCTCTAAGTGGTAGTGGTTGTTATTATTTTTTCAGGTACTGGAAAAAAACACAAAACATGAACTTGGTGGAGAGAGACTTGGACTTGAGTCAGACAACCTGGGTTTTTCAGTTCCTCATTCATAAAACAAGGGGCTTATAATTAAGATTCCTTCCGCCTCCGGTGTTCTAGAAGTCTGTGACTAAGAGGTAAAGACTAAAATGCCGTGGGGCATTATAACTGTCATAGAAAATGACCCCCAATAGTACAGTCACCACCATCAAAGGAGGCTCCCTGCTCCACAGGATCGTGTGGAGAGTGGGTGGGGTGTGGGAGTGTTGGGCGAGGGTGCTGGTGGGGAAAGAGGTGGTTAACCACAACTGGCATTGCTCATATTGTTATTCTTTGGTTTGCTACACCAGACTTCAGTGAAGTTTCTGGCCATCTAGGTACCAGCCAGGCAATTAGGACCTTTTTTTTTTTTTTTTAAGTTTCCCCTAAAATCAGGAGGGAGAAATTTCTCCTTGTTCTTACCTGGATTCTTTGCCCTTCAAGGTCAAAACCAATAGTACCTTTAATTTATATAAAATAATTTCTCACCTGTTATCTTACTCCCTGGATGGGCTACAAAAGGCTTCCCAAAAGGACTGAAGTCACACTTTAAAAAACACCCTTACACACAGAGTGAGGCATGGTGTTTACACAAGACCACTGCCTGCAGCCCAGTTTAAACCAAGCGAGGGATGTAGCCTCCACGCTGTCCTGCCTGGCTCCCCAGAGTTCTGGTACAGTGTGCAAATGCGTGGAGCCAAGAGGCAAAAACCACAATAGTGGCAAGAAACCAGTGTCATCCAGGCTCAAATGATAGCCAGCACATCCAAGCAGAATGACAGCTGCCACACAAAAGCTGGTCGCATCCTCTAAGCTACAAGGAGTGCCCTGCCTCCCAGTCCAAATCCTCTAATCCAGTGGTTCTCAACCTTCTGGCCCTTTAAATACAGTTCCTCATGTTGTGACCCAACCATGAAATTATTTTCATTGCTACTTCATAACTGTCATGTTGCTACTGTTATGAATCGTAATGTAAATATCTGATAGGCAGGATGGTCTTAGGTGACCCCTGTGAAAGGGTCGTTCGACCTCCAAAGGGGTCTCGACCCACAGGTTGAGAACCGCTGCTCTAATCCTTTAAGGCAGAGTTCAAGCTCCGCCCCCCCCTTCTCCTGCATAATGGAATCCAGTTTCAATCCCCTTTCACCACCTGCAGCCTCCCTACAAGGCCCTCTGGGTCACCTGGGTAAAAGCAATAGTGTCAGAAGCCGAAAGCTCCCAGGATATATCTGATTCCTGAAACCAGCAAAATACAGGGTGTCCCCCCCAAAAATGTTTACACACTTTCACAGCTGATAGCTCAATTTTGAAAATGAAATGTATTTTAATAAACACTGACTTTATAATTGTTCAATGTGTGTATACATTTTAGGGGATACCCTATATATCCTAACAATCAAAACCACGCAGTGAAGACCCCAGCACCCTGAAGCCAGGCATTGCTCACTGGACAATCTAAACCTTTTAAGCTGCTTGAAAACAAGCACTAAACGCAGCATCTCCTAAACAGCATCAGAACAGGCTCTGTCGTCACAGCGTAAAGAAATTAAAGGAACATATGCTGGAAGGTTAAACTCCAAACCAGTGAACTGTCCTGAGGAGCAGCAAACCCACAGGGCAGAGTGAATGGTGTGTCTCGACCATCGACAGGGCAAACTGGTTAGGAAAAAGGACAGGACCTTGCCAACGAACAGCAACAAGCGGCACACACTTAACCTAGAGCCCAGAAGCCCAGAGCGCATCTGTGTTGGACATTAACACTTAAACCTCGGGAAGATTCCTGGGGCTCGTTCCAGGCCCCCTCTAATTACCGCCTTGGAAACACATGTGAGCTGGATTCTGGGCTCAGGGGGCCTCTCTTCCCCCAGTGCATAGTTTACCAGGAAGGATTCACAGCTTTCCTTCCAGGAATCTCCAGGGCTGAAGAACCACATGTGTGAACCATGTGGACCAAAGGCTCCGAGAGGGCAAAGGTGGCCTCTCACCCTCCACCGGGTTCCCACCATGGGGAAGTGGAGAATGAATGCTGATAACTTATCTTCTCGCCTACAACAATGCATTCCTGGTTTCTGAAGGGAACCACGAGGTGCCTTTGTTACACACACAAGGTGAGATTAGATCTCAATATGGAAACAGGCCAATGCTGTCACCACCACTGAACCACACCTGGTTAGTCCACTCAGACTCCAGAGAGGGACCTCAGGATAGTTCTACGAAGTAAAAGGATGGTGTCTCACCAGCTTGCTTTCTTCTTCCCATTTCCTAAGGGAGACTCACCAAGACTATCATCCCAAGCTCAGCACCCTCTTCTGCCTGTTTCTGTTCTCTTGGGTCACAGCAGTGGTTCCCAAAGTGCGGTCTGGGGACCCCTGGGGGCCCCTGTGACCTTTTCAGTTTATCTGCAAGGTCAAAATTATTTTCATAATAACACGAACACATTTTTTTGGTGTCTTTCACTCTCATACTCTCAGGAGTATACCGTGAAGTTTCCAGGGGCTACATGACGTGTGATATGGCAACAGACTGAATGCAGAAGCAAATAGAACAATCCAGCTGACTTCTATTAAGCCAGACATTAAAGAGATTTGCAACACTGTAAAGCAATGCATGCTTCTAAGATCTCTGTTTTGGAAAATGTAATCACATTCTTCAAAAATATGCCCTTATGTTAACATGTAATTGGTTTATTTTTTGTTCATTTTAAAATGCACCGGTTTTCATTTCAATTGGGTAAATATTGACTGATACGGCACACATGAACAAAAACTTTCTGGAGCCTTCAATAATTTTTAGAATTTAAATTTAAATAAATTAAATTTTGGTCTGGAGACCCAGAAGTTTGGGAACTAATAGTTCATATGAACGAAAGATGCTCGCATCCTCTCTGTTTCTTAAGAAACTAAATCTGAACAGTCCTGCTGCTTTCTGCCCCTGAGACCTTCCCTTCTGGATCTCATTCAAGCCCCGCCTCCTCCACCAAATCTTCCTGATGACCCATGGCTCTGAGAACTGGATCCTCTGACCTCCCCTAACATCTAGTTTTTCTATGCCACCTAGCATTGCATCATACACTGCCCTGTGACACCCACTGCACTACTGTCCCAGGTTATGTAACTTCTGTTGTTATTTAACTTTCCCTGTGGGTGTGCCTTGCTTCCCCAAGCCAACCTGGAACTGTAAAAATGAATCCCTGCTCTGCCTCTTAACTAGCCCGCTAATCTGGGGCAACTTACATACAGAGCATCCGTTTCCTTGTTTCTAAAATGCAGAGCAGGCAGAAATCTGCTCTTCCAACACCACCTAATTCAGTATTTTGCCAAGCACAAACTGCTTTAATAATCCTGAGCACCAAGCGTGGTGCTGGCTTGCGGGAGACAGCTATGTTGCCATGACAGGCAGCAATGACCTTAACTATCACCTGCACTTATTAGATGAATGAATGAATGAATGAATGAATGAATGAATGAATGAATGATGTAAGAACCAATACATGAGGTTTGGGTCTCACCAAGGGACCTATGCCCTCTTAGGGGGTCTTTTGGAAATGAGTGTGGGCAATGAGGAGGACTACCAGCTTTTTGGTGCACAGGAATTACTGGCATTTAGTGGGCAGGGACATATCTAGAATCCATTCACTCAAATGCCACACATTCTATCTCAGACATGAATTGTATCATCTCAGTATCTTGGTACCTCATATTGTATCATTCAGGCTCTAAGCTCTCACTCACTCCTATCAGAGGATCCCCGGGGTTTCTCTCCAAGCCATTCCTAGGGGGTGTCCAGAGTCTCCTCAGATCCCTAGGAGGAATGAATACCAGCTCCTCCAACCTCCAGGTCGTTGGTAGTTAGTTCTCTTATCAACCAACAGGATGAAATGATAGTGTGTCCGCTTCACTTTATCTCAACCCCCAGAGGGGTGGGGAAGTGGCTGCTCCCAGCTTTGGGGGTTGTCTCCTTCACCAAGAGCACCTCCTACACTTCTCCTGCCCCTCCAGCCCCTCTCTCTCTCTCACTTTCTCTTTCTGGAAGGCAGCCCACTGATCCATCAGAGAGACAAGAAGCACCACAGGGTGCCATTTCTGTGTGAATTTGGATTCCACTGCCTTGAACTATCTATGATCTCTGGGAAGGGACTCTAGCAGCCAAGCCCCATATGAACTCAGAACAGGCAATCTGGGTGTCTTCATTGTTTTCTGGGGAGTCGGGGTTTTGTTTGATCGAGACTCCAAAGGAGGAAGGAAAAAATTTCTTCCCAGATATATCCACATGCTATGTGTGTTTAACAGCTACATATTAGGTCTCATGCACATATGTGTCAGGTGTACCACACCTTGAAATATTTGTTAAACAAAACCCTGATCCTGTCTTTAAAGTGTGACCCACCATCAGTTCATCCATCCATCCACTCAGTACACATTTCCCACATTCCCATTGCCCACCACTGTTTTCCCAAGAGTAGGAATGAGCTGGATGGAATAATGCCCAGTCCTTTCCATGGGGCACAGGACACCCTGGGGATATAAGCCAAAGGGATGTCAGCCCTCGGGTTTCCATTGGCATCCTCCTTAAGAAAAAAATGTAACATTAGAAATATAGTTTGCCCTCTGTCAATAAAATTAAGATCAACACATATAATGAATCAGTGCAAATATAAGCAAAGCCAAGCACTTAGACTAGATTCAATCGGTGTAAACACATTAACATAATCTCAAAAAAGTCAGAGACTGAGGTGGGGCTGAAGGGGGTTCAGGGAGAGAAGAACCAGCAAAGAGACCCAGGAGGAGAGAAGGACCAACATACAATGACAGTGTCCCGCCCAGTGCTACCCACAGGTGCAAGTATCCTATGGTGAGGATAGATGCCTCACACCTTCTCCATCTGCTGCTACTAAACCATTTTTCCAAACTTTAGACTGTGAAGTATAGACTCAAGAGATGCCTCACAAGTTTAAAACATTTGGGCAACGCCAGAGGAGTTATAGCCCACATTAGCATATTAAAGGCTTTGATAAGCTCTAAAATAAAGAAACCTATTTAACTTTTAACTCAATGTTTCCCAAACTCATTTGACCATAGCACCCTTTTAATATATATATATATATATATTTTTTTTTTAATATATATATATATATATAAAATTGATTTTAGAGAGAGAGGAAGAGGGAAAGAGAATCAATTGGCTGCCTCCTGCACAGCCCCTACTGGGGATCGAGCCTGCAACCCAGGCATATGCCCTTGACCAGGAATCGAATCGAATTGGTGACCTCTTCGTGCATGGGACCATGCTCAAACCACTGAGCAACATCGGCTAGGCTAGAATAAAACCCTTTCTTTATGAAACAACCATTAATAGCCCTCAGAACTAGTGCTCCTCAGAACCCCATATTAAACCACTGAACCACTGAACTCATTTTCCTGTCTCTGATGCCAGCACTGGAGATGGGCCTTCTGCAGAGCCTGCCTCCAGATCTAGAACAGGATGGTGAACTGACCCTAGAATCCCAGTTGGCATAACACCCAGTCTCCTTGTAACTTGAGGAAGTGGCACACTGACTTCATCAATTAATTGCAACTACTTGGGTACTGTTCACTCTCCCCAGAAGGCTGGAGCCTCTCTCATGTTCTAATCTAGTGGTGCTCAACTAGGGGCATTTTTACTTGGGGGTGGGGGAGTGGGGAGGGGGCATTTGGTAATGTCTAGAGACATTTTTAGTTGTCACAACTGGGGGAGGTGCTACTGGCATTTAGTGGGTAGAGGCCAAAGGCACTGCTAACCATCCTAAAAGGCCCAGGGCAGTCCCCACAACAAAGCATTAACTGGTCCAAGACATCAATGGTGCTGAGGGTGGGAACCTTATAAACCCTCAGTCTTGGTCTCATGTCTGAGAATCCTGGAAAATTGACCAAAATAATGAATGCCACCCTGAAAGGAATATTGCCAACCAGCCATTAGTCTCCACAGGGGGGCCCATCTCTGCTCACAAAAGGAGCTTTTCCTTTAACATCACCAGACACAACCTGGGGCAGGGCATGAAGGCCAGTCATCCAGAGAGCGAACCTGTGACAAGAGGAATCTCCTGCCAAGTCCTCGACCCACTTAGTTAACCGCCACCTGAGGCCATTTGTGCAGTATGACCCTCATTTGCTCAAAAATCAATGACAGCTTGTGGAAGTAGCCAGGACAGTGGGTACTGGGCCCCCCCTCAGCTGCCTCTTGACCCTCAGGAGTCCCCATCACAGGGGCCAAAGCAAGAGTGTGGATGTCCCACAGAGGTCAGTGGGCTGAATATTATCATTTCCATAAAAAACACAAGCTGCTAGGAACGAAGCCTCGGGATCCTTTTCCTGAGGTCCAGATGCGCTGAAGAACTCAGACGGAAGGGGCACCTTATGCTCCGTGGGACCTGCAGATATACTCGAAGCGTGAGTTGTGCCTTTCCTTATGCAAGCAAACGCTCCAAAATGTGTATGTATCTGTGTTTACACACATGCAGAAAAATAGACAGAAAAAGATGGATGCTGAATAGGTAGGTAGAGGGCTGATTAATTAACTGAGTGATAGCCATTCCAAAGTGACTGGTATCTGAATGCTGCTCCTTAACTCACAGGCCCCCAGCTCTTCTTCCTAGTGGATGAGACACACAACAACCCGCAAGCCAGAGAAGCTGCACTCTGGGAGGCAAATGAGAGAATTCAGCTCTTCCTTCCTCCCAGCAGTTATGTCATCCTCAGCTGGGCCCAGACTATGCTTGGAGGCAGTCACAGTGGGAGCTCCATGCATCACTCAAGGACTGTGAGCAGGTTGGGGCAGCCAGACTATCACCAAGGCATTAGCCTTGACCTTTGAAAGCCGAAGAAAGAACTCTTTCCAAGGATGCTAGTTCTGCATGGGCCTTTGTTTGACAACTGAAGGTGGATGAGACGAGTACAGAGACAAGGGAGAGAAAGGGTTTTCAGGCTTCAAAAGGCACTTTATTGGTTAAAAACTAAAACAGGATCTCAGCAGGCAAGACTCAGCTGAGAATGTGGAGCAAAGTGCTGGGAGGAGAGATCTTTGGGTCTGGACCCAGGAGGGAAGAGCTCCGGGGTGTTTTGAGGTAAGAGGCCCATGGGGCGAGGTGAAAAAAGGGAGGACCAGCAATAAAGACAGCCTTTGTGGACTTCAGTTTGCCATCAACTAACACTGCCCAACCTGTCCCAAACCATTAGACCCCATCCTGCCCCAAAAATAGGAACAAGAGAAAAAACTGAGTCACCCGAGAAAGGTGGTTTATGTGGTGAAGAGAGATGGCAAGAAGGAAGAAAAATCATACTAGCAGCCAAGAGATAGAAGCAGGGAGATACAAGATGACCTGGGCCCTGTTGAGAAACAATGAGCAACCCCCATCACAAGCCATTGTGTCCCGGGAACCAATGCAGGAAGTGAGGCTCCATGGTGTACACATGGCTTGGAGTCTAACAGACCCAGGCCCGACCAGCTCCACCACTGAGCAGTGAGTGGTCCTGAGCAACATGGTGTACATCCCATGCTCTGCAAGACGGTGACAACACCACCTTCCTCGCAGGCCTGTGAGGCCCGAGCTGGTGCAGGGAAGGCAGGAGGTTCTCAGAATCCACCCATATGTATTCCTCCCCTCTCCACTCACCCCTTCTTCATCCCTTCACCACTGGACTCCTTGGAATACAGTAGGCTGTTTTTATGGAGACAGTAGACTAACCCTTGTAGAAGATTCCAGAAGAAATCAAGACTTTGGAAGAGAAGTCAGGAGTCCCTTATTCCTCAGAGGCTCCATGACAATGAAGGACAATGAGGATGAAAACAGGAGGGAAAAGATTTCCTCTGAGAGGAAGAGCCAGAATTGGTCAGAGAGAAAAACCAACTGTGTCTCCAATTTCCCTGAGGCTCCAAAAGGCGGTGACATAATTTGAGATTCACTAGCACCTACAGGGGGTGTCAAGGGGCACTGGGTGCTGAGGGGATCAGAAGAGAAGAGAAGCTTCTGCCACCAGGAGCTTGAACCTGGCAGAGGGGACATGACCAATACCCTGGGGACAGTCCATGACAAATGATGACAAGGTGCAGACCAGGGTCATCGGATGGTGCCAAACACAGCTGCATATAGTTGGCACTAAAAAATATTTGTTAAGTGAGTGAATGAGTTATTCATTCAATTCAAAGCTTTGGGTCATTTGCCTGAGGAAAAGCCAGTCTCCTTTTCTGCCAGGGAACCATTCCAGCCGGTTTCAGGGAAAACAACAAAGCCTGGGAGGAACCTGCAAATGCTGGAAGCCCCGAGGACAAGAGGTGAGCCAGCCTGTGGCTGTCCACTCAGCCCCCAACGCCCAGACTGTGCCTGCTTACTCACCTACATGACAGCTATTCATACTCTCGGGCCAGTGGCCAAGGCCTTGGGTCTGCCGTGGTTCTGAGGGGCACAGATATTAGACTCCAAGAACAGCAAGAGATTCCAGGACAAGCTCAGCAGGCTCCAGACCCACCCACCCTCCCCCGCTGAGTCAGTGAAGACATCTGTTAAGTCTAACCTTGACCCCTCCCCATGTTCTCCCCACATGATCTCTGCTCCTCATATGGAAAGGACATGACCTCTATCACGCTTAACAGTGCTGGGCCAAGAAAACCTGTTACTAGGCCACAGTAAGATGAGGCAGGGAGAGAGGAAGGAAGACATAAAGACAGACATTGTTGTGAGCTTTACATAAAGCTGGTAGTATTTAACTTCAAGAGCCATCCTTTATACTGAGATATGCCATCCGGACTTTTCCTTTTCTATCCTGAGCACACCAAGTCCTTTCCAACCTCAGGGCCATTGCACATGCAGTTTCCACTGCTTGCAACTTATTGCCTTTTCCATATCAGTTCCTTATTTTTTTTTAACATATTTTTACTGCCTTTTCCATATCAGCTCCTTCTTTTTTTTTTTTTTAACATATTTGTACTGATTTCAGAGAGGAGGGAAGAGGGAGCGAGAGATAGAAACATCAATGATGAGAGAGAGTTGACCTCTCACCCTGCACTGGGGATGGAGCCTGCAACCCAAGCATGTGCCCTGACCCGGAATTGAACCAGACCTCCTGGTTCATAGGTCAACACTCAACCACTGAGCCACACTGGCCAGGCACTTTGTGTCTCAGTTTAATTGTACCTTCCATAAAGAGGCCCTGCCCCTGAAAGGCCAGCCACCTCTCCTCACCTTGCTATCATCCCCCTTGCTTTTTTTCATAGCTCTTCTTACAATATGCACTTATTTGTGGTTTCGTGTCGATCCCCCACTAACTCTAAGTTTCCTTTGAGCAGAGGCCATGACTGTCTTGTCTTCTATTAAATAGCCACTATTTAGCAGTGTTTGGGGCATGCTGGCTCTCAATAAATTCCCATTCAACCAATGAATTAAAATGCTCTGTTCATTTATGAAAAAACTAGAGGCTCGGTGCACAAAATTCGTGCATGGGTAGGGTCCCTAGGCCTGGCTGGCAACAGGGCCCATCAGGGCTTCCCGCTGACTACTGGCAGGCACCTGGGACCCGGGCTTCCCTTGCAGCCCTGGCTTTGTCCAGAAGGTCATCTGGAAGGATGTCTGGTCTAATTAGCATATTATGCTTTTATTATTATAGATTATGATAGTAAATTTATTTTTGTATTCTTACGTGGTAAAATTAATAGAGATTTAATTTTAGGTTATTGCTCTCCCCTTTGGGGGGGGGGATATAGAGGGAGTGAAGGTATTTTAATTGTTTTAAGAAATGCAAAAAGTCTGCAAACCAATGCTTTATGGAATAAAAGTCCATTGTATGGGGGGGGGGTTCCCTCTGTTAAAACCACAGACCTACTTCTGAAACAGGTGCCTATAAGTGGAATGTCTGCAAATCCAGATCTATGTTCAGAGAGACTCGCTTTTTCAGAGGTGTTTTATATTCATTTCTCATTTACCAACAGTGGATACTAATATCACAGCTTTAGGGCCTTCGATCTTTCCCTTTCCTTGCCAAGCTCTTTATTATACAAATTTTAGTTTTTCTACCCATTAATATATATGGGTTCCTATAACAAGAAATGCCCATGGATCCTTCCTTCAAACGAAGAACTGCTTTTTATTGCATTAATGACCCTCCAATGCTGTCTTGGTTTGAATGTCCATATACCGAGTTTCCTTACAACAGGGTTTGCCTGTGCACTGAATGGCTTCCCATGGGCCTGGCCTCCTGACCAGTAACACAGGAGGAGGACACATATCCTAGCAGCTACATAAGTCATAATGTGTCTTTGCAGCTCTCCATTTCCACCAGGTGTTGCACAATTATGTAGAGCACGGACAAATACACATTATCAGCCACCCCAAGCTTGTGCTCTCCTGCGGCTGTTCCTACCTGGCAAGGTAATAAGCTGTGGAGTCCAAGGGCGAGCTGTGCAGAACAATGATGCCCTCTGTATGTCTAGCGCGTCATTCCAAACACATTCCTCAGTGAATATCCACTTCACTTTTGTAAGACCTTTGGGATGAGAGTGACTGCAGATCATTTACAGGTAGAGAAACTGAGGCCCGAGAGACAACCTCATTACTGAAGACAGCACTGAAAGCCAGCACAAACCAGCACTGGGAAAGTGCAAAGGTCTGAGAGCTTTGAGATGCATCATGACATGCCCTGGAGATGCAAGGTGTCGGTGTTGTAATTCTCATCATTATCCATCCTTCCAAAATCATCCGGCATTTGCCATGTGCCAGATGTACATCTGAGCTCTAGGAAGTAGGCATCTGGGGTGAATACAAAGACAAATGACGCCCATCGAGGAAAGGGAAATGTACCGGGAGTGGAATGTCTCAAACAAACCTGTACCACACAATGGGAGTCCAGGGGAGGACAGCCTGACCCCATTCTGTAAGAGGAAGGAAGAGAGGGCATTTGGGCTGAAACCTGAAGGAGGGCTTCACTGGATGGAGAAGAAGTGAAGGGCCATTCCAGGCCAAAGGAACAGCATGCCCAGACCCTGGAGGTGGGATAGATCATGAAGGGACTTTAAAGGCAGTGGGATCAGCCAGGACCAATTGGCCAAAGAGCCTCATAGGCCTTGCTCGGGGAGAGAAGCTTCCCTGGAGGCCAACAACAGACACACTTCCATCAGGGCATTAAGTGGGAATGGCAGGATCAGATTTAGGAGTCGGGAGGACCGGGTCAGGCAGCAGGTTGGCTGGTGAGAGGTTAACAGGAGCACCAGGAGGCACTGAGGCCAGTGAGAAGAAGATGTAATTCCTCAGGCAAGTGACAGGAGGGGCTGAATAGGGAATCTGCTCCCATCATTTAATCTTTTACCTGCAGAGTAAATAATAGTATTTGTCCTGCCTTCTTCATGAGGATTATGATAAAGTTATCAATAATAATGAGAAAATAATAAAAATAATAGCCAAAATATATTGAGTTCTTATGTATTTCATTTAAGCAAATACTTGGATAGAATTTGCTAGGCGGCAGGCATTGTTCTAAGTGCTTTACAGATACTAATCCATTTAATCCTTATAACAATCCTGTGAAATAAGGACTTTTATTATCCCCATTTTGCAGGGGAAGAAACTGAGGCACAGAGAGGTTAAGTAACCCACACCAGGGCACATGGGTGGTAAGTAATGGAGCTATAATTTGCATCCAGACAGTCTGGCCCCAGCGCCTGTTCTTGGTCATAATGTCCACGGCCTCTTGCTTGTTACATCCCAGCACTGTGGTAAGTGCCTGCAGCCTGTGTGTATTACTTTGGTCCTCACAATAATTTTATGAGCTGTGCACTGTTTTTATGCCTGTTTTGTAGATAAGGAAACAGACACGGAGAAGACAGATACTTTGCCCAAGGTTACACATCTAATAAGCAGCAGGGCTGTAAACTGAACCCTGGTCTAGATGACAGCAAAGTTTGTGCTCTTCACTGCTCTCCCCACTCCCTGCATGCTAAAACGATGGAAAACAGAGGGAGGGCTCAGGAGGGAGCAGCAACCTGCAAGGAAGGCTGATCAACTAAGAATAGCAGACAAGCAGTGGAACGGGTCTTGCCTGGTGGGATCTTCCCACCCAGTGTTAAGCAGAGAAGAGAAAAGGCAAATTCCCTTCTTTCCCAGCACCCCTGGCTCAGTCTGGCACACAAATCAGGCCCTGTTGGCCAAGCAGCAAAACACCCGATCCCTTGGCGGTGAGGGTCTACAGGCCTCAGCCCCGAGAACAGGAGGTGGAGAACAATGGTATCTTAGTCAGGCCCAGGCCTCGCTGATCAGTCCTGGCAAAAACAAGATGTCAGCGAGGAACAGCTGTAAATCCCTGTGACAGCAGCTCCCAGGCCCGGGGCACACTCTGAGCCCCGCTGGAGCCACCGTGTCCAGAGCCTTCTCCTGCCACATCTTGCGACTGAGTGCCCTGGCCTGGGGCCTGATCATGGAACCATTCATCTATGGACAGACCTCATAAGGAGGACAGCACACAGGAAGTTTTACAGAAGAAAAGAGAGCTAAAAAATACATTCACCAAGGTTCAGCTGAGACCAGACCATCTAGGGCAGTGATTCTGAAGCAGGAGGGCCAAACCCCACGAGGGCATGTGAGAGGCTCTGGGGGATGCGTGGACCTGGAAGGAGCACTTACGAGAAGCTGTGTATCACAATAGCCAAGGGCATGGACTTTAAAGCCAGACTTCCTGGGTTCAAATTTCAGCCTGCCCACTTACTAGCTGGGAGCCTCCACATGCTCCTTAATCTCTCTAGGCCTCCGTTTCCTCACTTGTCATCAATCAGGCTGTTATGGGGATCACATGACTTAATATACAGAAAGCTCTGAGGACAATGCCGGACACCTAGGCAGTGCTATATATGTGTTTATTAAATAAGAAAAACGGTTCTGGGGGAAACAGGAGACATCTTATGCCTGATGGTGGAGGAGACCATAATAACTAGGTTCATGGAGGCAGGGGGCTGGGATGAGCTGTTTCTATTTCTTTTGAAAGAGGTGAAAATTTTTTAAAGTTACTGATTTAGTGTCATGGTAAAAGAGTGCTATTCAACAACACTGTTCAGCACAGCGACTATACAAAGCAGAACCACAGCCTTAGAGTATGGAGTGGCCCAGAAGCTCTGGAAACTCCTGAGAGAGTCTATACTCAAGTTTTCAAAATTCACACTCAGACATGTCTGAGATCATCTAGCCCACACCCAGCCCACGGAACAGGAAAAGAACCACGCGGAGAAACAGAGAAGGGCCTTGTCCAAGGTCACATCGCCAGCTGCTGTAGAGAAGGGAGCAAGAACCAAGAGCCACTGGAGCTGGGCCATCTTACACCGCACAGGCTACTGGTCTCGCCCCAGGAAGGCCGAGAGCCCAGCATCCAGGTCCCAGCCTGGTTGAAGCAGCCGCCACCCTGAGCTGGTAGGGCCTCCTAGTGTGCTAGCCCCAGCCCACGTGCTGTGACCAGCACCTGCCGCCAAGCTCTGGCAGGCTTTGGAGGCCTCGGGCCCAAGTCCCTCTTTCGGAAGTGGGGGTTAGGGGCCTCACCTCCTACGCTTTCACACCCAGAAGTGGCTCCAGGTCTGGGCACTAGTCCAGGAAAAGCAGCCCAAGAAGTTCCACAGTCTCACTTGTCTAGTCCAGACTGACTCCTGGTTCCTGACTTAAGCCAGTGTCTCCATTCCTGAAACTGGCATATTAGGGAAAGAGGTAAATCCCAAAATCTCAGTGGCTCAGTGCAATCAAAGTCCAAACTAGGTGCTCCTATCCCTCCAGGAGTGGCTCTCCTCTAAGCAGAGATTGGAAGAACCCTTGTACTCTGACACTTTCCACCCCTGGCCCCCAAGACAACAACTGGCTGCTTCAAACCAACGGAAGGGCAAGGCACATGGAACACTTGCCCATGAGGTTCTTATGGGCTGGCCTAGAAGCGGCAGTTTTATCCCTTCCACCTGCCTTCCATTGGCCAGAATTAAGCCACATGGCCACACCTGACAATAAGGGACACTGAGAGGTATAGTCTAGCTCAGTGGTTATAGTCTAGCTCAGGGGTGGGCAAACTTTTTGACTCGAGGGCCACAATGGGTTCTTAAACTGGACCGGAGGGCCGGAACAAAAGCATGGATGGAGTGTTTGTGTGAACTAATATAAATTCAAAGTAAACATCAGTACATAAAAGGGTACGGTCTTTTTTTTTTTTTTTAGTTTTATTCATTTCAAACGGGCCAGATCCGGCCCGCTGGCCGTAGTTTGCCCACAGCTGGTCTAGCTCTTTGTTATGGAGTGGGGCCACAACATTAGTAGCAAAGAAACAGAATTTCGGGAGGATGAGGCCCAGAAATCAGGATTTCAAAAAGATTCCCAGATGAGTCTAATGTGCAACTAAGGTTGAGAACCCCTGGTCTAGCTGTTTGCCCAGGAATTAAAAGAAATAGACTTTGGTGGAAACATCAGCCATTTCTGCTATAATTGACATCACAGCTGTGCTCTATGGAGCTTGATGGTCCTGTCTGGAACCCCAGCTTAAGTCAACGGCTTGCTCTGCAGGCAGACTTAAAAAGAAATCTGATGGCCCTCGATGTCCGAGCTATGACATGCAGGGAGGAGTGCCAGGGACAGAACTCACTGAGGACAAGAACTGTGTCATGTCTCCCTGGGGCAGTGATGGCGAACCTATGACACGTGTGTCAGTGGTGACACATGAACTCATTTTTTTGGCTGATTTTTCTTTGTTAAATGGCATTTAAATATATAAAATAAATATCAAAAATATAAGTCTATGGTTGCAACTATGGTTGCAAATATCAAAAAATTTCTATATGTGACATGGCACCAGAGTTAAGTTAGGGTTTTTCAAAATGCTGACATGCCGAGCTCCAAAGGTTTGCCATCACTGCCCTGGGGCATCCCCAGCACTCCTGGCACATGGCCTGCACAGAGTAGCCCTCCCCTCATACATGTTTGCTGAATAGAGAGAGGGGGCGAATGAGACCTGCAGGTGTGCCAGGCAAGAGGCCTGTGGCAGGAACACTGTGGCTTGACTAACTAAAGCTTTGCAGCTGGGATTCCCAGGCCACTCCTCAGCTTTGCAGGAGGAACCAAGAAGGGGACAGACAGAGCCATCTCCCCTCCAGGCCCAGCTCTCACATCAGAGGCAGACTCTCAGGCCATCTGTGTGGAAAGCAAGACCTGTTTCCATTTTATTTCCTAACTAGAGGCCCAGTGCATGAAATTCATGCGGGGGGGGGGGGGCGTCCCTCAGCCCGGCATACACCCTTATGCAGTCCAGGAGCCTTCAGGAGATGTCTGACTGATGGCTTAGGCAGCAGTTGGACATCCTTAGCACTGCCGGGAGGTGGGAGAGATTCCCACCACCGCCACTGCACTCACCATCCATGACCCCGGCTTCTGGCTGAGTGGCGCTCCCTCTATGGGAGCACACTGACCACCAGAGGGCAGCTCCTGCTTTGAGTGTCTGTCCCCTGGTGGTCAGTGCATGTCATAGCGACTGGTCATTCCGCCATTTGGTCAATTTGCATATTACCCTTTTAGTATATAGGATTCTTCATGTTCTTTGTCCCACAGATAGGAGAAACCTCAGAAGAAACATTCTCCCTTCCCCACTGCAGCGCTTTAAAAACAGGGTGCCCAGGGAAAATGCTGGAAGGGAACAAACACCTTGCCTTCAGGGGACAGAGAAAGGATTCCCCCAAGAGGGGCCAGCACAGGGGAAAGAACAAGCAGCAAAGACAGCTATTAGTTTGCTCTGTGACCTTGAGCAAGTGACACATTCTCTGGGTCTCCATTTTCTCCCCATCTGTCAAATGGAGATAATAAATGAAGTTAGAATGAGGGAATCAACGTTTAAATGGTTCTAGAATGCATAACGCTTTGTACGGGAACATGAGGTGTTATTATCCACTCACCCTTCCTGCCTCTCCAGCAGATTCAGAGGTTTGATAACAATTACAATCTTGGCTCAGGCTCCACCTTGAAGAGCAGAAGCAATGCAGCAGCCTCCACATTTAAGAGGTGGGCACTGGGCACAGGCCTGTGCCAAAGCAGCCCGGTATGTTCTGGGACACATGCTCTAATCAAGGAATAACGAGCAAAATAACGAGCTGTGATCCATGAGGGACTCCCACTGCATTCATCAGAGGCCAGCTCTCATAGACTCAAATGTGATATTTGTTGGATGGTGAGGGATACACAGTCCAAAAATCACAGAATTATATAGTTGGCCAGGACCCCAGGCCTAGGGGTGAAATCAGCTAGTTCCCAAGTAAAAGTCAAAAAACAATTCAATTTCCCTCTGACCTGTGAAAGGCAAAACAGGTTTATTTCTATCATCACTTCTTCGGTTTGGGATCTTCAGCAAATCACTTAACCACCCTGGGCCCCAGTTCCCCCCTCACAGTTGTACAAAATGGGAAAGCACTTCAGTAACTAAAGACACAGTCCAAATAAAGGGTATTTCTTGCTATCGATGATCAAATGTCCAACCTATGAATCCCCTGCAGTGTTCTCAGAGTCTCTCACAGAAGACAGGGGTTCCCATTTTCTTTCTGCTGGAACTGAATTCACTGGGGTGGGGCCAACCTGTCCTGCAGCCAACACAGAATTCTCCCCCGAGATGAACAGGAGAGAAGACCCTGCTGGGATGAAACAGCAGAGACGGGGACACCTGCAAACTTAATTCAAAGCAGAAACAAGAGCAAAGATCATCTGCATCTGGTCCAACTCCTGCAAGGACTGCGTCCAGGTTCCCAGGTGCCTAACTCCACAGACTGGTTGACATCCTGCTTCAAGTCCTCCTGGCCCAGCAGAACCACCAGGCGAGGCCTGAACCAAGGGCATGGAGAACTCAGGACAAAGCAGGGGAAGATGAGAATAAAGAAAGACAGGCAGTGTCCAGGCCTCCTTTTCTCATTGCCATCACTGTGCGTAAATGTTCTGTTAGAAGCGCGAGGGGAGGTGGAGGAAGGGGGGTTTCAGTGAGAATCTAGGGTTATTCTGTGTAACATTTCACTTCATAGTCTTCTCTTGCCAAGGAAGGCAGCAGCTGTTAAGCACTGTCCTTGCCCCGTGGCATTTCTACGCCAGCATCAACTCAGAATCTTTCTCCCCCAGAGTGTCCATTCCTTCCCATCCTACCCCACCCCCACGCTTTCACCTGGACCTGCTTCTGTTCAGGAGAAATCCCTGGTAGAAATGGTTTCTAATCCTCGAACAATGGAAAATTCAAACAAGGCTAGAGATCCCTTTGTCTGCTAGAATGAGCTGTGTGACAGAGGACGAAAAGCCAGATACATCTCACTTGATGTGTCTGACAGTTAGGAAA
This sequence comes from Myotis myotis, assembly GCF_014108235.1. Classification (NCBI taxonomy): domain Eukaryota; kingdom Metazoa; phylum Chordata; class Mammalia; order Chiroptera; family Vespertilionidae; genus Myotis; species Myotis myotis. The sequence continues at coordinate 31,343,874 of NW_023416318.1, forward strand.
GCTCAGCAATCCATCTCAGAACCATTTTTTCAAAAGGCCCTGGATTCCACCAGCCACTGCCCTGGACAAACGCTTCATCTTCGACTCTAAGCCAAGGCAAGACCAGGCTTCATCAGATCAGCAGCATTTGATCTGAAAATAATACCTTCTTTCGACATTCATGGATTATAGGAATTATGTCTGGTAAAGCTACCTATACCGCCATCATGGCAAAGGACATTCAGCTGAGAGGAATAATTACACAGTGAAATGCTATCAAACCCGCAAAATGAAAGCAAGGCCACCCATCACTCCAGAAGCCAAAGCCTTGAGGTTGGTCTGACAGTGGAAAAAAACAGACAATTCCTAAGAATTTTCCTGCCTCCCTCCGTCCCTTGAGCCTGTAACCCATACTCGGGGAGGACAGGGGATGGTGTGTGTGTGTTGGGGGCGGGGGGATAGTTACATGCAGCCTTCTATGATGGGTACATATGCCCCAGTTTGCCGTCACTCCTATGTTTTCTGACAAGCCGTTGTTTCCAGCTAAAATTTTCCACTCCTGGACTCAACCCAAAGGTGAGTTTATTTTGGAAAGTCTGAGCCAAATTTTTCTGCCACTAGAATTATAAGCAGGTGAAATAAAGGTTGATGCTTCTCCCCAACTAAAATTATGTCCCCAGAGTGCAACAATAGTTCAGGCCCCTGGAGTTACATGGAGCCAAGCTCCACAGATCCAGAGACAGTCTGCAATAAGCGTGGAATAAAATGATACACCTCCCAAAAGAATACTGAGCAAGGAACTGAAATGGAACGTATCCAAATAGTGATGACAGCGAGTCCCAGGCACTTGTAAGCTTTATACTTCGCAAAAGGCTGCACTCCGTTGGCTCCTCAGTGCCACACAGCTGCCTTGGGGATAAGAGGGGACCTTCTATGCTCCCATCCAACAGTGGTAAAATGGGAGCTAAAAATGTGGCACTGAACTACAAAGGGTTGGGCAAAACTAGGTTTACAGTTGTTTGTATGAAAAATCTATATATATAAAAGGCTAAGTGTCGGTCCGTCTGACCAGTAGCTATGACATGCACTGACCACCAGGGGGCAGACACTCAACGCAGGAGCTGCCATGATGCGCACTGGACATTTAAAAATAAACAGCACAGCGGACCTGGCACCCACAAACCAACACTCGGCTTCCCCCAAGCGGGACACAGGCCCTGACACCACACCAGAGCAACACCCCACCAAATCACAGCCAACGCTGCAAAGACCCCGTGGCACAAAATGCAGGCCACAGCCCAGCCCAGCCCGGAAACGGTGGCTGTGGGCACTGGGTAATGATGCCACATAGCAACACCCAGCTTCCTCTCCCTAGCTACTAGCCTCCTTGGAGTTTCTTCAGCCCAGGAACCCGACTTGCTTTATAGCCAGGTGCAAACATTTTACAATTTAACTAAATGTTTGTGAAGCATTTTCCCATGCCTCATCTCATTTGATCCTCACAGAAGTCCTGGTGTAGGTAGGTACAAGACTGGGTAGAATCTTATTTTCTTTTCATTAGCAAGATGTGAATAGCAGTATTAAAATATTCCTTCTAATTAATTTCTTTTAAATGTGCACAAATCTGTGCAGTGGGACACTAGTAATATAATAATTAATAAATAATAATACATGAATAAACTGTGTTTCATCTACTCACACCTGTAACCTACTTTTGTCCCACCCTGTATTATCAAGGTTTTTAATATTCTGTTGTTATAGTATCTTGTTTATAATCTTGACAAATTAGAGGGAAGAGGAAGACTGACATTTGCTGAGTATCCACCCATGCCCAATGCCATAGCAGGCATTACATTCTCACAAAACTTCTACAAGACTGGCATCATGATGCCTATTTTTGAGAGACAGGAGATGAGAAACCTGGATAGTTATTGCTGGGCTAGTATTGGGAATCAAGCTGCTATCCTGGCAAAGGCCATGTCACCATACCAGACTGCCAGGCTGAGGAAATTCAGACCCAAGTCACATTTCATACAGGAAAGTCACTGTAGGATTTGCTAACAAAAGCACTCAGTGGGTTCTTGTTTTCTCTATTTAACCCTAAAAAGAATGAATGAAATGAAATGGAGGTAAAATCCTAATAATTTCAAATACTATATGCTGCTCCCTGCCATGACTCCGTTGGCCCTTTTCTATGCAGATATGTCTCTGGACCTGTACCAAGTAAATGCTCAATAAATGTTGGAAGGATGGATGGATGGATCAATGGATGGATGGGTGGATGGAATAATAATGTTGTCAGTAATAATGCCTCCTACTCTTGGTGGAATTTAAATCTGCACTATTCCAATCATTGGATATTTAGAGATCTATCTGTCATTTTAATACTTGCACTATAAATCAAGCTTTTAACTTTATCTTCTGTGAGCATATGGTGAAAGAATATGAATGTGTTGCTGTGAGTGAACAAGCTGCATGGTTGAAGATAGCTTTCCAAAGAATAAGACAGAAGCCCAATGATTGTCTTTTTAAAAAAACAAAACAAAACAAAACAAATGTTCTAGGAAAGAATCTTTACAGGAACAAGTGAAGCTTTCTCTTTAGGAGACAGAACTAAAGCAAATCCAAAGAAGAGTCAGTTCCGTAATCGGAAGGCCTTTGTCCTTCTAATGGGAGGTGCTCTGGAGGTGCCACATGAGGTGCCTCTACCCTCCAGGAGCTTCTGGTCAAGTAGTTTATGGGCCATGGAATAAAAGGTAATGAAAAGGAAAGGAAATGGCAGGTGGGAACACATAACAACAATCCCCAGGGACACAGCAAATAATTACACAGAAGCTGAGGCCACACACATTTCCCCTTTACTAAGAACAGCTAAACTATAAAAAATTTTTAAATATGATTTTCATTGATTTTTAGAGAAAGAGGAAGGGAGAGGGATAGAGAGATAGAAACATCGATGAGAGAAACATTATCCATCAGCTGCCTCCTGCACGCCCCCCTACTGGGGATCAAGCCCACAACCCGGGCATGTGCCCTGACCAGGAATCAAACTGGTGACCTTTTGATTCCTGGGTCAATGCTCAACTGCTGAGCCACACCAGCTGGGATAAACTGTAAGATTTTTAGTTAAAAATAAGAATTGAAAAGAAAAAAATAAGAACTAACTTCCTGAAGAAGAAGAAAAAAACACACCCAAAGAGCAGAAATCCCTTCCAATTCTAGTAGAGTTTTCAGTTTCTCTAATCTCAGTGTAAGGTTTTCAAATACTCCTTCTAAAATATTGTCTGATGAAGGAAAGGAATGGGGACAAAGAGAGGCAGTCTTTGCCCTGTTTTCAACAAGAGCAGTTCCTCTAAAATTTACTATATGTGCTGGGGTTCCCCTAGAGCTTTATTTTGAAAAAGAAAAGACGAGGGGAATCCCTACAACTAAAAAAAAAAAAATCATAATTTGGATGCTACTGTTGCAGAACATGGGCTAAATCTCATTCAATAGTTATTCAACAAATACAGTATTTAGGGGACCAAGAGCAGAACTAGATGCTTTAAACAACTGACATATGGAAACAACCTAAATGTCCATCAACGGATAAGTGGATGTTTTTGCTTTTTTTCTTTTTCTTTTTCTTTTAATCTTTATTGTTGAGTATTACAGTTGTCTCCATTTTTCCCCCCATTACCCCCCTCCACCCAGGCCTTCACCACCCTATTGTCTGTGTCCATAGGTAATGCATATATGCATATAAAATCTTTGGTTAATCTCTCCCCCCCCCCACACCCTTTCCCTCTGAGATTTGTCAGTCTGTTCCATGTTTCCATGCCTCTGATTCTATTTTATTCATCAGTTTAGTTTGTTCATTAGATTCCTTTTTCATTTATTTTGATTTTTAGATTCAATTGTTGATAGATATATTTATTGCCATTTTGTTATTCATATTTTTTAACTTTCCTTCTCCTTTTTCTTCTTCCTCTTCTTAAAGAATACCTCAACAAAGCTAGAAAAAATAGAAAGGAAAAAGAAGACCTAGATCCTAAAGACAAGCCTTCAGCAGGTGTAAAGCCCACAGCTCAGGATGAATACATCCAACAAGCAACTAAGCACCTTACAGCTGCTATCTCTCAGCGGTTCTCAACCTGTGGGTCGCGAACAATGAAAATACAGCCTGCATATCAGATATTTACATTACGATTCATAACAGTAGCAAAATTACAGTTATGAAAGTAGCAACGAAAATAATTTTATGGTTGGGGGTCACCACAACATGAGGAACAGTATTTGCCGGGGTCCTGCCCCAGCAGGTCCAGGGGTCCCCAAAGGCGTGTACGGAGTCGGCGAAGAAGGAAGGACACGGAGACAGTGTTCAATTGATCAGCAGCCTAGCCAGGATCTCCAGCCAGGATCTCCAGCCAAGTTCTGGTCTGGATCTCCAGAGAGGTTCTGCTTAGGATCTCCAGCCAGGTTCTGTGTCCATGTTCTCTTGCTAGGTTCTCCAGGTTCTCCAGCCAGGTTCTGTAGCCATGTTCCCTCGCTAGGTTCTCCAGCCAGGTTCAGTCACCAGGTTCTAGTCAGTTTCTCTTGCCAATTTCTGTAGTCAGGTTCAGTCCAGGATCTTTTGCCATGTTCTCTCGCTAGGTTCTGTCTCTAGGTTCTGAGGCCAGTTTCTGTCCAGGATCTTTTGCCATGTTCTCTCCAGCGAAGTTCTTCTGTCTCTAGAGAACGTTCTGTATAGGTTCTGTGCCTAGGTTCTGTCTCTCTTGGTTCCGTATTCTAAGTTCTGTGTCTTGCTGTCTTATTACATCTGTATTTATACCAGTTGATTCAATCCTATCAATCTCTATTACAAAGGTTAGGGCGTTTCTTATCTCCATTCCAGGGAGTAAAGATTATGTAGCTTAAGCATGATTGTTCGTAGTTAAAGTGATTAATTACCCGCCTGGCACTAGTTAAGAGGTTTTATTCCCTCCCTAACTTCAGGGGAAAATCCCTACCTGGGGAAACAACCTTTCTCAGAGACCTTGGTTAAAACACATAGTGCCAAGAAGGTGAGCAAACATATTAAGAACAGTATGCCATATATGCCAGGTCCCTTGAAACAGCAAGCATGGACCGGCTCCCGGCAAATTCCCCCTTTTTTATTTTTTAAAAGCAGGCATTAAAAAGAAAAACCCGAAACGCTCTCTTGTATCCATTTTAAGAGTAGGATTGGCGCTTTCCGCTATTACCTGAGTCCTGATCTATCACCCCATGGAGAACTTGCCAATCCTGCACTTTCCCAGGGTGGAAAGGCTGCAGTGGGGTTAAGAATAAGGCTCCTTGGGCCTGCCTTCTCCCATGCCTTTACATTTACCTTTCGGGCACCTTTCCTTCCTCAGAAAAGCATGGACGTATTTCTTGTATAAAATGTTCCATCTGACTGGGAGTAACCTTAATTCCTCTGCTAGCAAGCATATGTGTTAAAAGATCAATACAGAGTCTTATTTCTTTAGACTCAGTATGGCACATCTTCTTAATCTAAGAATCTATACAGAGTCTTCTTTCTTTGGACTCAGTATGGCACATCTTCTCAATCTAAGTTCTGTACTATCCACCTTCTTACCCTACTTATCCTCTGTAGGGGGGTCTGCAGTACCCTGGTGGAGTCCTATCCGTCCCGAGTGTGGGGTTCTCAATGGGGGGGGGGGGAGGGGCTTACCTAGGGGAATCCTGTTCCAGGGCTTCCCAAAGGTGTGGACGGAGTCGGCGGAGACTATCCACCCTCTCCTACGGTGGAGTCCTATCCATCCCGAGAGTGGGGCTTACCTAGGGGTCCCTGTTCGGGCGCCAGATGCCGGGGTCCTGCCCCAGCAGGTCCAGGGGTTCCCCATAGGTGAGGACGGAGTCGGCGAAGAAGGAACGACACGGAGACAGCGTTCAGCTGATCAGCAGTCTAGCCAGGATCTCTAGCCAGGATCTCCAGCCAAGTTCTGGTCTGGATCTCCAGCGAAGTTCTGCTTAGGATCTCCAGCCAGGATATGTGTCCATGTTCTCTTCCTAGGTTCTCCAGGTCCTCCAGCCAGGTTCTGTAGCCATGTTCCCTCGCTAGGTTCTCCAGCCAGGTTCTGTCCAGGTTATCCAGCCAGGTTCAGTCACCAGGTTCTAGTCAGGTTCTCTTGCCAATTTCTGTAGTCAGGTTCAGTCCAGGATCTTTTGCCATGTTCTCTCGCTAGGTTCTGTCTCTAGGTTCTGAGGCCAGTTTCTGTCCAGGATCTTTTGCCATGTTCTCTCCAGCGAAGTTCTTCTGTCTCTAGAGAACGTTCTGTGTAGGTTCTGTGCCTAGGTTCCATCTCTCTTGGTTCCGTATTCTAAGTTCTGTATTCTAAGTTCTGTGTCTTGCTGTCTTGTTACAACTGTATTTATACCAGTTGATTCAATCCTATCAATCTCTATTACAAAGGTTAGGGCGTTTCTTATCTCCATTCCAGGGAGTAAAGATTATGTAGCTTAAGCATGATTGTTCGTAGTTAAAGTGATTAATTACCCACCTGGCACTTAGTTAAGAGGTTTTATTCCCTCCCTAACTTCAGGGGAAAATCCCTACCTGGGGAAACAACCTTTCTCAGAGACCTTGGTTAAAACACATAGTGCCAAGAAGGTGAGCAAACATATTAAGAACAGTATGCCATATATGCCAGGTCCCTTGAAACAGCAAGCATGGACCGGCTCCCGGCAAGTATTAAAGGATTACGGCATTAGGAAGGTTGAGAACCACTGCAGATGATCCCTGTAAGAACTGCTTGTAATGGCAGGTATTAACAACCCTATCTTATAGACGAGGTAACTGACAGTGAGAAAATACGCATCATATGTCCACGAGCGGGGACTAGAATGCCAGACCACCTGACACCAAAGCCTCCTCACCAGCTCTGAAACCAGCTTGATCTCTGCATCCATCTGCAGGGGCTGACTCCCCACTTCAGGTTTATTCCTCTTGGTATTGACTATTCCTAAATTTTAGATGCCAAGGGAGGAAGAAAGAAAATAATCTAGACTCATCGATATTTCTAAGAATCCGGATGTTTTCTAACGCAAATGTAAAAGACAGGCCCCTAACAGCCTAGAATTTAAATAGGAATAAGAAGCAGCCGGGACCAATGAGACGACTTCTGCTTTCATCTGGGGCCATGCCTGGGTTAACGTGTGACATGGGCAAAACTTGCTTTCTTCACTGTTATCCTTTCTGGAATGCCTCTTCTGTACATCAGTCCTTGACTGCCCCAATAAGCTCTGCACAAAACTGCCCCTCTAAAGGATCAGTCATTGGTGTGTCTGTGGGTCACTGTGACCCACGTTCCAGGGCACCAGCATTTGAAAGCTCTGTCCTCCAATAAGGGGTGAAGACCTGACCATCAGAGGACTGAGAGAGACATTTTCTTTTAACATGGAGAAGAGTGGCTATCAGTGTTATATACATATAAGGCAACCCAATTTCTTTGAGTTCTAGTTTTTTTCAAAAACAGAACATTCAAACATACATACAACCCCCCTAAAAAAACAACAACAAAAGGAAACCTATCCCTGCTTTCTATCCAGTAAGGTCAGATTAGTTACTGTTCACTAGGCATCTATTATGTCCCAGGCCTTGTTCTGGGTATAAATATATTATCTTTAATCTTCACGACAACCCTTCATTTTCTTCTTTCCTCACTGTTTAACTTTCCTAGGCTACCATAACAAAGAACCACAGTTGGGTGGCTTATAACAACGGAAATTTATTCTCTTGCAGTCCTAGAGGCTAGAAGTCTGAGCCCAAGGTGTTGGCAGGGCCATGTTCCCTCCCAAGCCTCTAAGATGGGATCTGAACTTGCCTCTTCCAGCTTCTGGCAGCCCAGGCATTCATTATCTTGTAGCAGCAGAACTCCAATCCCTGCCTCCATCCTCATATGGCATCTACTCCGTGTGTCTGTCTGTATGTCCAAATATCCTCTTTGTATAAGTATATTGGATTAGAGCCCACCCCAATGACCTCATCGTAAGTTAACTGTGTCTGCAAAGACCCTCTTCTAAATAAGGTCATATTCTGAGGTGTTGTAGGTTAGGACTTTAACATATCTTTTGGGGGGGACACAATTCAACTCATAACACCCACCTATGAGGGACAGTGATGACCTCAGGTTCTACAAGGTCCTAGTCTAAGCAAAGTTCAAATTCATTTCCTTGATTATCCTCAGGCAAACAGAAGCACGAACTTGAATATCTTGAAAAAATCCATTACATCAACAAATAACAGTACTAGGCTTCTTCCTATAGTTCCCTTGGCTTCAGATCTCCTCTCTCCCTCCTTTACATCTCAGCTCAAGAATCCTGACCCCAAGGAGCCCTCCCTGACCTCCCAGACCAGGTCAGAACTCCCTCCCACAGAATCCCTCTGCAGGATCTCTCCCTCACTGCCCTCACCACCTTTGCAACTTTCCATTTGTTTGTGGATGATCTGATGGATGGCTCTCTATGCCAGTGGTTCTCAACCTTCTGGCCCTTTAAATGCAGTTCCTCATGTTGTAACCCAACTATAAAATTATTTTCATTGCTACTTCATATCTGTAATGTTGCTACTGTTGTGAATCGTAATGCAAATATCTGATATGCAGGATGGTCTTAGGCGACCCCTGTGAAAGGGTCGTTCGACCGCCAAAGGGGTCGCGACCCACAGGTTGAGAACCGCTGCCTATATGCCATCAGACTGCACACCTGTAGGGGGCAAGGACCTCTTGGCTTTGCTCTCGCTAGATCCCTACCTCTTAACACAGCCCCCGACTCAGAGATTGGTCCTCTGATACTTAGAAGAAAAACTCAGGTAACCATTTCATCCTCAGCCCCAAGCAGCCTCGTTAGTTAAGTGCAGTCATTAACCTTGTGACCCATGCCTTCCGCAGGCTGGGCCCAGCTGTTGCATCCCCTGTACAGGCCAGCCTACACCTGGCAATCACTGAGAACCAGAGAGTCACCCAGTGCTGCTCCCTCAGCGCCACAGCCCCAGCCCCACTGCATCCAGCCCGCATCAGTGTGGGAAACCAGTGTCTTCATTCCCACCAGACACAAGAGGTGACATCCGCACTAGAGCTTTCCACTTCCCACCTTCCTCATCAATTGGCAACAACAACACATTCTTCTCAAAGCCACCACCTTCTGAAGAGTCATTTTCGTACCTTTAACACCTTACTCAACCCTGTAACCACACACACAATCTGCTTCTGAAATCCTCCAAGCCCATCCAAAACATGGCAGGCTTCCTTCCGATCAACTTGAAACAGTCACACAGCAATAGCAACCTTGGTCTGTATAGAGATAAGGACAGCTGAGCCACGTCTACAGTGACTCAGAGCCCCTCACCCATACCACCAGCCCCTCAACCAAGGGGCTCTGTGTGGTACCCCCATCTGGCCATTCCTTCACCCCTTCACTTTGCCACACATTATAACTCACTCACCCCCTCCCTCAGCCATCGTTTATTGAGTTCTTATAATTTCAGTGGGACCATTTGAGAAGCTGGAGTTGACAGAGGCGGGGAAAAGCCCTTCTTGTTCCTGTATTCCAGCACCTAAACTGTGGAGAGACACAAATAAGGAATCGAATAATGAGAAGGCATGGGGTAAATGCCCCAACACAGGTATGCGCAATGGCTACAGGGGCCTTACATCTCTGGGGACTGAAGGAAGCCCTCTTCTGCCTGTGAAGCACAGTAACACCAGGAGGAGGAGGAGAGAGGGCAGGGAGGTGTGAGGCAGAACTTGCAATCGGAGGGAAAGAAAAATATGTTATGGGAAGAGCAAACCACACCACTTTCCTGCGGTGTAGGGTGTCCAGTAACAACAGAAATAGATGAAGCTAAAAAAGATAAAACCAGGAGCCAGTTTATAATGGGTCTTGGAATTAGCTGACAAGGTGTAATTTGTTACTACTTCCTGGACAATACATAAATTTTAACCTAATACAAACGGTGAATGTTTAAGTTCATGGATGCGCATTCTCTCAAAAGGGGTGTGAGCACACATACCTCTCGATATACTGCCTGTTCTGTTCACCTCTGCACACAAAAACAGACTCAAAGAAACTACAGGTCTCGGCCACATGACTGCCCTGGGTCACCCTCGGGGCTTTCTCAGATGGGCTATGTTTTCCAGATGAGTGCCTAGGACACATGCATTTGCCATCATGCCCAGATACAAGAACTTGGATTTGAAAAACTGAACCTCTTCCGTGCTGTTTCCTGCTTACAGTTGCAGACCTCCCTCCCCATCTCTTCCTCTCTTTCCTCTTCCTTTGTCTTTTCCTTTATAATATTTTTTTCTGTGTTCACTGTAGTCTGCAACAGCTGCTCAATTGCACATATCTGGGAAGTCCATTAACTTGCTGTTTACTTGAGCTCCACACCATTAGCAGAGATGCTGGGCAAAATCAATCTTCTCATTCCCCACCCCCACCTCCAGGAAGCCATAGGCCACTCCCTCCACACAGACTCTTCCCTTCACTCGCACCCCCAACTGCACAGTTATGTTTCATATCAAGCCAGATTACATTAACTGGACTAAAATAAGATTCTAGATACAATTTTGGATTCTGGTAGAAAGATTCCACCAAATTCACCTACCAGTAATCTGGGTACTTTAACGACAATCCAGAAAGAAAATAATCACACACAAAATCCTATTTTAACCACTTGTCCAGAAGCTTGCCCACAAAATGAGTGTGGGCTGCCTTGACACCCAGCCAAACATGACATTTGCCTGTGGCACCTGATGGAGCATGTGTGGCAAACAATCCAGTACAGACTGGGGTCCACTCCAATTGTAGCTGCCTAGAAACTGGAAATAAGTCTACAGGGAGAGGACACACTCAAAAGCTCACTGGAAACGGGTCTCTTTCTTCTGTCAAAAGGCTGTTCTTCGTTCACTCTGGCTGGAAACGCAGTGCTCAAGTGTTTCAATGTCCTCAATTTCTTTCACTGTCAAAATCAAATGCACACACAATGAAAGAACCTGGGGACAAATTCTAAACACTTGCAGAATATATGGGTGCTGATTCATTTTTTAAAAAGCTCATCGGGAATTGGGGTGGTGAGCTGAGCTGGTCTGACCATTCAGTCCAGAAATGAGACCCTCAAGGGAAGGGTGGAGCTCTGAAACAGGAAGCTCCTTCTATTCTGCACTTAGGAATGGAGGCAGGTGAGGATCAAGGGCATCCAGGTGAAGACGGTACTGCGTGGAAGCCACCTACCTTGGGAGGTAGCCAGGGCTGGTGTAGAAAAAGGGGTTGGAGATGCCACCTACATGGCGCCATGCAGCCCACGCTGGGCAAAGAGCAGAAAGCCTGTTCTCTGTTTGTCCCTTCAACTTCTTTTTTATATATACATATATTATTTATTTATTTCAGAGAGGACGAGAGGGAGTGAGAGATAGAAACATCAATCATGAGAGAAACTCATTGGTCAGCTGCCTCCTGCATGCCCCACACTAGGGATCAAGCCTGCAACCCAGGCATATGCCCTGACCAGGAATCAAACCGTTACCTCCTGGTTCATGGGTCGACCTCAACCACTGAGCCACTCTGGCCGAGCTCCCTCTAGCTTCTTTGCTTTTGTAGGGGGATGGGGAATTCTGTTTGTTAATTCCCCTCTAGTTTGGTGTGGCTTTTGAGAGCAAACATCTTTATTTGCCCTGACTAGATGAAGAAGAAAATGGATTTTCACCCAAATTTTGGCCAAGACCAATAGAGGATCAGAGCATCATTAGTAGGCAGAAAGGGTAATACTAGTGTCAGCCAGACCACAGTTCTCTGGAGTTCAAAAAAAAAAAAAAAACCTCTCAGGACCAGAGCCAAGCAGAAAGTTAGGTGGCCAGAGGACAGGGCAAGACCAGCAGAGGGGTGCACACTCTCTCCACCTTCCAGGCCATCCCCAGCAGACCATAGGCTTCCAAATGAGAAACTAATCACTGGTCAGCCATATCTGAGCACTTCATTTCAGATGGGGGCCTCTTCCTGAGTATTAGAGCAAACTCCACCTTTAATCTCAGAGGATAATCCTCCCTGCCACCATGGGCATGAACGGGAGAGCCATCAGATAAGGATTTGCCTTTAGCTCCACATCAAACATGGTCCTTTTGGGCAGGTACAGAAGCCAAGGAAGAAAGACGGCCTAGAATAGAAATGAAGTGGATTCAGAGTTTTTGGGCGGAGGAACAGGAGATCTGTGATGGGGGTGGGGGTGGGGGCTGTGGTCACATGATCAGCCATGTGATCAAATACTGTCCTAAGCAATCACTTCCTGGGTATTAAAACGTCTTTCTCTGTGATGAGTCAGAAATCTAATGGCAATCCTGATGCTGAAAGAAGGGGCCAACAAGTGGCCAGATTTCACTATGTGGAGCAATCAGCATTCTCAGTTCCCTGTGAGAAAACTCCAGAGTGGGAAAACTAGGATCCAGGTTCCCAGGTCTCCACTTACCCCCACTATCTCAGCAGCTCCCTGTTGTACCTCTTACTTATTTCAGAAGGGCCTAATTTTTTCAAAGAAAATGAAAAGATGATGCCAAGTGGCACCTTCACCCACCATGTGGCCCTGTGGATTCTCCCCTAATAGGCTGTGAGAAGATGAGACATGGTTTTGGGGGGTGGGGAGGACGACAGCAAATCTTAAGACCTGAAATGGAGAAACTGGAGAAGCCAACAGGAGAGCAAAGACCACAAAGCATTTCAACCAAAATGCAAAATCCGAGGGCAGGGGAGAAGGGGTGTAGTGCGTTCACTGCCTCCTGCCAAACTTCCCACAGGGAATTGAAAAAGCAAGGTGTCTCTTTTGTGGCCCCAGCAAAGCAATTGCAAGGAAGCACAGCTGCTATTTGACAAGGCCCCAAAATGCCTTTTTCATCATTTAAAATAAGTCATTATTTTAATCACTGATGTGTATAATAAACTCTTGTCAGGCTGGCATTAAAATCTGTTTATTTTCTCTGCTCTACCAGCCCTTGCATCCCACAAGTGTGGCACATGTTCTGTTCTTGTTATTTTAGGCTTTTCTTCAAGGAGCTCTGTGATGGGCAGTTATCTTGTCAAGTGGCAGCACATTTATCTAACACAAACGCCATTTCCCTGAAGGAAAGGAGAGAAAAACTGGAATGAATGGCCTCTCGACCTCCAGTCTGGGACTGGGTTCTCTTCCGTGGGTGGTGATGGTTTCATTAAAATCACTGTGGGAATCGGGAAAATGCAAAGAGGAATTTTATCAAGATCCTTAAGGGCTGAGGGCAAGAGGCCAATGTGAGGGGAAAAGAAGAGAAAATCTGAAAAACAGGTTTTTCCCCTCAAGCTCTAGAGTAGCCTGCATTCTGCATGATTTGGAGAAATAAACCCAAGCGCCTGAGGGAAGTCTCCTGACAGAGCATAAACAGGAAGGAAGAACTGCCTTCTTGTGAGCTCCACAGGCAGGGAACACGGCCAAGGTATCTTGCATGAGTCCGTTAGCTCTTCACAGCCAAACTACAGTAGAAAGGAGGACAAGTCTCTTTCCAAAACACTGACTTCCTCCTGTGACCCCTTTTCTATAACCTCCAGAAGCTCCCAGTCACTCTCAGGAAAAAGTCCACACTCTTCAGCCTTGCCTTCAAAGCCCTCCATAAACCAGGTTCACTCTAACTGATCACCATTCACTCCCCAATACAATCCCCTCCGGCCTGGCCAATCTTCTCACTGTCTTATGGACTCGCCATGTTGTTTCTAGCATGTTGGCCATCAACCCGAGAGGATATTGCATTTCTTCCCTATCTATGCAAACCACCCATCATTCCAAGTCCCGTTTTTGTCTTCCATGAAGCCTTTCTCAACCACTCTAGCCATCATCGAACTTGCCTCTCCTTTCTGAACCACAAAACTAGCACGTCTGCATTTGCCCGGGAATTCTTGTCTCCCTGACCTGTGTAGCACATCCTCCAAGTCCCATGTAAGTCCCATGAAAGGAGGAAACCCAACACTCTCATATCTGTTAGCACTTAACCTGAGGCTGGACACGCTGTTGTCTTTGGTACCCAATAAGCATGGCAAGGGGTTGAGGTTACACATGCAAGGCGTCCTGACCCCTCCTTACTCTTCTGTCCCATCCCCTAGATCAGTGATGGTGAACCTTTTGAGCTCGGCGTGTCAGCATTTTGAAAAGCCATAACTTAACTCTGGTGCCGTGTCACATATAGAAATTTTTTGATATTTGCAACCACAGTAAAACAAAGACATATTTTTGATATTTATTTTATATATTTAAATGCCATTTAGCAAAGAAAAGTCAACCAAAAAAATGAGTTCCCATGTCACCTCTGACACGCGTGTCATAGGTTCGCCATCACTGCCCTAGATCCAGATTCCAACGTAGAAATTCAGATGGAAAGGGAGGGAGGGAGGAGGGGGAAAGCATAGTTGTTCTCTTGGATGGTGACAGATGGAAATGGTTATTTCCAGGTCAGGTTCCTATAGCACTTTTGTTTCCCAGATGAGACATTTCTTTGGCTTTAGTGTGGGGGCTAGAGAAGGCCTATCTGGGATGTTAGAATTATCCCTTAGTTTGGGAAACTCCATAAAAGTAAAAAGCCAGGCAATCTGTGGGGAAGCTATTGGTGCTTGGGTGTGAGCCTTCAGTCCCCATGTCAGTAAGGTACAGCAGAGGTCAATAATCACAAAACTCTGTGTCCTCACAAGTCAACTAGTTGATCTCCAGTTTTCAGGAAGGGATGTGGAGCCCACCTCCAGAGAGACACTTTAGAAATCTCCACGTGATTCAGACTTCATTCACACAATGTCTCCCTTTTATTAGTCTCAAGATTCCCTTGAGTCTCAGTTAATCTTGTCCCTCTGTCCCTGTTCCCAATCTCATAGCCTGCTATTATTTCTAGAAATCAGTTCATTAAATAATCTTCCTCTCTTCTCTGTTCTCCTAACTAAAAATTCATTCTTGACTCTACTCCTTCAGGTTACCATTCCTTCTCTGTTCTCCTTCCCAAACTCTTCCAGAGTGAGAGTCTGCCCTCACTCTCTTACTTCCATCACTAGCCCATCTTAACCTCTTGTAATCTGGATTCTGCCCCCAAACACTTCAGTAAGAGTTTTCATGCAATCAGCCTCTGAGACAGAACATCAACTGTCATATCTGTCAGTCTCCTCTTCATTTTTCTCTCCCTAACTCAAGGCAGGATGCAGCCCCACTGGTGTACTGTCTGTCTCCTCTCAACTCTCTCCCCTTGCCTTTCCGACCTGAGCTATCTTCTACCCTTATCCCTATCCTGGGCATTCCTCAAGGTCTGGCCCTTGCCCTGCTTCTCTTCTGCCTCTGTCCACTCTCTCTGTAGGTCACTTCATCCACTCCTATGATTTCAACTATTACGCTATCATTCCTGGTCCAACCCTGACCTCTCCTCCAGATTGCCAATCTCAAGTTTCTAACTTTTTGTTGGGCACCTATGCCTGGAGCACAATTATCTCAAACTCAACATGTTTACAAAAACAACAACAACAAAAAAAAACACCATTAATTTTCCCTTTGAAATTTGCTTTCCTCCCAAGCTCCCCAGCCTGTCTAAAGGCATCACCATCCTTCCAGTCAACTCCACCATAAATCTGAGGGTCATCTCTCCTCTGACCACCCCTCAGTCATCTATTTGCCACCTTTCATCACCTCCCCCGACCCCTGCACCACTCCCCATGATCTGTCCCCGACTTCTCATTCCACCACCACTTCCAAGTTCAGACCCTCCTGAGCTACCCTGGCCTCCTGTGGAATCACTCAACTGACCTCCAGTCTCAAGATTTCAATCCTTCCCTCACACTTATATCAGAAGCCTCTTTCTTCCCAGGTCTGACCAAGTGTGCTTTTCCCAACTTTGCTCACACTCAGCTTGAAATGCCCTCACTGCCCATTTCTTGGTAACTAAAACCCACCCATGCTTCAAGGCTACATGCCAAGACAAACTCCTCCACAGAGCGTTTATAAAACATCAGTTCGGCATCACATTACAGATGTGTGTTTGGTATCCACTGGAGTGTGTATCTGCGTGTGTTTGTGTGTACATATACGGATGTGTATGTCCCTCCTTGGACCTTTTCAGTACTGGTTTTGCCATCATTTTCCATTAGTTTCCCCGCTGAATTGGAAGCTTCCTGAGGACAGGTGGTATTATAAGTTGAACTGTGTCCTCCAAAAAGATACGTTTAAGTCCTAACCCCCCCGCCCCGCCCCTGCCCCGCCCCCCTCGTGCGCGCGCACGCACACACACACCAGTGAATGTGAACTTTTTTGGAAAGAGGGTCTTTGCAAATTTAATGAAGTAAAGATGAGATCATTAGGGCGGGCCCTCTATCCGGTGACTGTTTGTCCTTATAAGAAGAGGACAAGACAGAGAGAGGGAGGGAATGCAGCCATGTAAGGACAGAGCCAGAGCCTGAGGTTCTGCTGACACCAGCCAAGGAATTCCTGGGACTACCAGAAGCTGGAAGAGACAAAGAAGGATTCTCCTAGGAATTTCAGAGGGAGCAAAGCCTGGCCAACACCTTGATTTCAGACTGATGGCTTCCAGAACTGTGAGAGAATAAATTTCCGTTGTTGTAAGCCACCCATTTGTGGTATTTCGTTATGGCAGCCAGAAACTAAGAGAGGTGGATACTATGTCTTAATTCCTCCTTATGGACTCTCAGAGTTTCCTGAAACTCATGAGCTTTGTGGTGAAGTCATGAACAAAAATGAACAATGCACACCAAGGAACTTTTGCCATGAGTGCCGATTTTTTTTTTTTAAATCATCCCTTAGACTTGAATTATAGTCATACGTAAAACCATCATTTCCCTAGACAGACTGACTGACCCTCACTCACTAGAACCTCAGATCTGTGTTTTGTGTTCAGAGAGAGAACAAGATGGGCTGAGTTTAAGCCACCTGTACCCTCCTCACCTGGCCTCCCGATACATCGGGAAATGTTGGCCAAGCCGCTGGCTGGGCTGCAGGCGTGCTCTCCAGGACAGCGAGGCTTTCCTTGTGCAAAGCTGTGACCTTGTTACTAAGCTACTGATCTCCAATCCCAGCCAACAGAAAGGAGATTCATTTAAAGGGGTATGCAGAGAGGAGGCTGATAAAGACAGCGTCTCTCCTCGCACCCAAAGTGAAGCAGGGCACAATTATCAGCGTGTCAATGCTGACCCCGGCCTGCTTTCAACTCAACCAGTGGACACTTGAACCGAACGCCTTTCAGGAATGAACAGGCTGGGCAGAAGGCAGCTGAATCAGCCGGAGAGCAAGTTTTTCTCATTTCTCTTTATTGAACAAACACTGCAAACCAACATGTGGGGGGCCTTCTGAGAAAAACTTCTGAATAGAAACAGGGGAGACCCGCTCTGAGCCCATGTTACTCTGTTTGTCTGTCTGCACCAGCATGATGGCCATAAATAACACTCATGAGTCACAAAGAAAATGCACAATCTCTCTGGAGACACAGTCCACTGTGTCTGCTGTGTCTGCAGCAGCAGGTGTACCTACCCCTGTTACTGTGGGGCGGGTGGTGGCAAAACTACCATCCCTGCCACAAAAATGCAAATGGCCCATTCTTCCCTGTGCAAGTTGGAAGGGAGAATTGCCCAGCCCAGCTACTGACAAGCACGGCTCACTGGTCTCCAAAGGCCCCACCCGGGCCTGGTTACCGCCTTAGATCCTTAGTCCGGAGAACCTGAGGCTCCCAGGCAGGTGGTTTTTAAGAAAACTAATACCTGCCTTAATAGAAGGAAGTCCAGCCGAAACCGGTTTGGCTCAGTGGATAGAGCGTCGGCCTGTGGACTGAAAGGTCCCAGGTTCGATTCCGGTCAAGGGCATGTACCTGGGTTGCGGGCATATCCCCAGTAGGAGATGTGCAGGAGGCAGCTGATCGATGTTTCTGACTATCTCTCTCCCATCCTCTCTGTAAAAAATCAATAAAATATATTTAAAAAAAAATAGAAGGAAGTCCAACCAAGTTCAGGCTTTTCCCATGACGACTACTATGAAGCTTTTTGGTAAATATTAAACATAAAATTCTTTCCAAAATGAATGTGTAGGGTTCTACTTAGCTGGCACCCTAAGGTATGTGCTTCCTAGCTGAGGCTTGGGCCCAGGCTGCTATTCTAAATTGTCCCTCAGCCCAGGAGTAGCCAGGCCGTCCTCAGTGCCTTTCCACTGTCCTCACTCCAACCCTAGGAATGAATTAGGCTTGATCAGTAGGCACAGAGGGAAATTCACTTATACCTTCCACCTCCCTAACTCTATTAACTCTCTTATTTCCAGCTCCTACCCGATGTACTCAACCCTGTCTTTCAGGGGTTCTTCTGCAACCTGAGTTATTTTTTAACGTTTTTTAAAGTGAAAAAAAAAAAACCTCTAACATATATATACTATTTTAAAAGGTAGTGAGTTTTGTCTCAAATCTGATTTAACCTTTGACCAGGAACCCAGTCATCACATGGGTGAAATCAACACTGCAAGGGGCCTGACCCAGGGCCAGGAAATGCGCTTCCTCCCCCTCTCCGGCCGCAGGGCGTGCCTTTCATCCCTCACTTACTTCATATATGACTGTGGTCAGGGGCTCAGAACCGGTGGGCTTTTGTCTCCCAAGAGGATCAGCAAATGTGATTTGTAACTTCTTTTTTGTATTCAGACATCTTTTTAACCAAGACGTGAAAGTCAGAGAAATTTAGGGCTGTAGAGAACTGAAGAGACGATCTATGAAAATAAACCACGCATTGACAAACAGTTAAATTAATTACTGGACACGAATTACTATACTGTAGAGTCTTTCAGAAGAAGAAAGTAGATCAATATGAGCCAACGATTACAATTTCCGAAAGTGATAATGACAACAAGAAGTATGACAGTGTGTGTGACACACCCCACTCATTTTTGTAAGATATAATATGCCTATAGAATATTTCTGGAAGGATAGACGAGGAACTAGGCTAGTGGTTGCCTCTGGAGAGGGAGCTGGGAGCCTGAGATAATAGGCAGGCTGGCTTTTCACCATCTACCTTTTTACTGTTGGAATTCCTTACAATGCACATTTATTAAATCTTTTTCCAGTATTATAATATGCATAAATGTACACAAACAAACAAAGAATAGATTACATTTTAAATTTTTTACTAAGGAGAGAAAACTGCCTAATACCTTCATTTCACCAATGAGGAAACCGGGGTCTGGAGAATGGCCCAAGGGTGGCTCATATTGACCTACTTTCTTCTTCTGAAAGACCTCTGGCCTCTCAGTTCAGTTCCTTCTGGACTTCCACAGTATTTCCTTATTTACGGTCAGGTTCTGGTGACCCAAGGTTACCTGAAATCTACTCCCCCATTAAATGAGGCATCACTATTGTTTATTTCACTTATATTACACACTTAAAACAAGGAATTTGTGATCTGGGTATTTTTTTGTAAATCAAATTCTTATTTCCAATGTGCCACAAGAGCTGTGCTTACATGAAAAGCAAAGAAATGACCCCTAACTTATTAGGTTTCTTTAACCCTGCCTTTCTTTGATGAGGTTTACTTTAAATAGAGCACGCTTAGAGCTCATTCGTGCCTGCAACATTTTGATCATTTTTCCTTGTGCTCTTCCGTTCTGGTCACATCAGCACTATCTGCTTTGAAACATGAGCTCCCGAAAGGTCAGCACTGACCCTCTTATGTTGCTGATGCTCAACCAATTAATTGTGGCTCCTACAGGCATTTCAGAAGCCTTCTGAAATGACAGTCTCTTCAGCTAATGCCTCTGACACAAGGCCTAAGACGCATTTGCTATAGGTACAATTTATGAAATTATCAGAACAAGTCATTAGAATATATTCTTCCAACTCAGATAGGAAGCTTTATTTGAAATCCTGTTATCTGTGCCTCACTTTTTTTTCTTTCTCTTTTTTTTTTTTTTTTTTACTTAACCAATGCAATACCTGAAGTGTTTTATAAGTAGGGAAATTCTAAATGCTTGGTCACTTTCAAGAAACCCATAAAATCACCACAACCATTTGGTGGTTTAGGCATTTGCCATTAGCAAAGCCCAAACCAACCCTCTATTTCTTATGCATGATATATTCATCCAAGTTAAATTATCTTCATTTTGCTAAATTCTAGCCTCTCGCATTTATAAACTCCCCGAATGGTTATTTTCTTAGGCCTTATTTTAGGTAAAGGGGCGGGGGAGACAAGGAAATCTAACATGGTGTTTTTAATGCTATTTAAAAAAAAAAAAAAAAGAAAGAAAAAAGCTTAAAACCAAAGTTTAAATATCTATGAATCTCAGCTTAGCTTCTTCTAGTATTTCCCCTTTTCTGGACAGATATTAGCCTCAGACATCTTATTCTAAGGCTTTCCTATTTTTTATATTAATTTTTCTTTACCTGACCACCCATTAATTACTTGAAAATATTTCCTTCTGGCCTCCAACGGCTCAGGGACTTCCCTTAGCAATTTTCTTACATATAATTACACTGATGGGCTGTGTAACAGGTTGCATCATTATCTGAGTCAAAATAATGTTGGTGCAAAAGTAATGTCAAATCTGATGGGTCCCACCTGCTGGGATCCAAGAAGATGGTTCTAGGGGAGCTTTGCCCTTGAGGCATGCCAGAATGCCAGGCTGGATGCCCTCAAGTGGTGAGGGGAGCATCAGCCAGGGGCTCCATCTGTAGGGGCCCAATGCCAAAAAAGGCCACCAGCCATCCCCATCACACTGGCCTCCAAAGTGCTTCCCACTTGGTACCAGAATAGAGAAGCAGGCAGAAACCCAGCACAACTGGGCTGCCTTTGCCCTGGCGTTTCAAAGCACAGGACAATTGCTTTATAATTAGGACTCTTCCTTTTTCTAAAGCACTAAAATAATGTCCTAAATTTAGAGACTACCTTCCTTGTTCTTTCAGGTAGCCTAGCTGGTTTCTAAGATACTCTTATACCAGCCATTTCAAGTGTCAGGAAACTAGAATCTATTTCCACCTCACAGTTGAGTAAAAGGAAACAGAGTAATAAAGACATTGAGAGGCTGCAATGAATATTCTCATACATATCTTTACACATTTCTGAAGGACAACATTTCTGGAAATGGAATTACTGAGTTAATGGCATATGCATTTTTCATTTCGGAAAAGATTATCAGAACACCCATTATGGAAATCATTCCAATTTAGGCTCCCATTATGCATAAATGCCTAGTTTCCTCTACCCTTAATGATAACTTTTTTTAAACTTATTATTCTGATCATTTTTAAAAATAGCTTATTGTAAGTTGAATATCTTTTTATATGTTCAAGAGTCATTTTTATTTCTTTTTTTTTTAGTCAATAATCTTCTTGTCTTTCCCCATTTTTCCATTACATTGTTGACCTTTTATTAATTTACTAGAGGCCCGGTGCATGAAATTTGTGCACTGGAGAGGGGGTGGGGGGTCTCTCTCAGCCAGGCCTGCACCCTCTTGCAGTCCGGGAGCCCTCAGGGGATGTCCGACTGACAGCTTAGGCCCAAGTGGGGCCTTAGCACTGCTGCGGAGGCAGGAGAAGCTCCCAACACTGCCACTGTGCTCGCCAGCTGAGAGCCTGGCTTCTGACTGAGGGGCACTCCCCCTATGGGAGCGCACTCACCACTGGGGGCAGCTCCTGCATCGAGTGTCTGCCCGTGGTGTTCAGGGTGCATCATAGCGACTGGTCGTTCAGCCATTCGGTCAATTTTTATATTAGCCTTTTATTATATAGGATTAGAGCTCTTTATAAATTAAGGATATTAGTTCTTTGGTTTTTATTGTGAATTTCAATTCACTTTTTGTGTGTTTTGACTTTTTTTTAATGGTACATAAAACTGTCAGGGACCTAGGCTCCATGAGACCTGGATTTCTTTACCTTTATGAAATTTAATATATCAATCTTTTTACTTATGATATCCAGGTTTTGTGTTATAGCTAGGAAGAGTATGCTAAAAGAAGACTTAAAACTCTGTTTTCATCTACTACTTTTAATATTTAAATTTTTTATCCATCTGGCATTTCTGTTGGCATAAGAAGCAAGGTAAGGATCCAATTTTTGTTTTTCCAGATGGCAACCCAGTTGTCCCAAACTATTTTTTAATAATCTTTCATTTCCTTACTGACACAAAAAGCCATCTTCACCTAAAGACAATGTTTCTGTACATATTGATGTCTAGTTCTGGATTTTATTCTGTAATATTGATCATTCTGTCTATTTAAGCCTCAATACAATACTATGTAATTATGTAATACCTGACAGTGCTAGTTCATCTTAACTATTCTCACTTATCCTTACTATAGAGCGTGCCTTTGCTTCCATTCTATTTTCTACCGGGTTGTTTTTCTCTAGAGCTACACTTACCAGTATATATTATTTCATTGCAAGGAACCTTACTGTATTCTCTTGTTGTAATAAATAGCATATCATTTAGGACATAAGTATGTCAAATGCACATAATGATAACTCTACCTCTTGCTTTCCACATGTGTACTTTAGCTTTATTTCTCTTGTCCCAGTGCATCAGCTAGTACCTTCCGAACAATGTTGCATATACAGGCAGTGGTGGGAGACAGCCTTATTTTGGTGGCAGCATGACCCCTAACATCCCCTGTAATTCTGCTAGCTCTGGATTCTGAAAACCCTTAGAGGAAGAGGAAAAGGGCCAAAAGCTAACTGCCAATTTCTAGGGGACTAGGTGAAACAGAAGCAGGTAAAATATGAAGCAGAAAAAGCTTTTCTCTAGGGCCCTCAAACTGCACTCCCCTGCCAGCACTCTCTGGGTTTCTGCTTGCCTTCTCCTCCCCTTGACTTGCCACACTCTATAGGTGTGTATTTTATGGGTGACAAATACAAAACAAGGGACTAGGGTCCCATTCTAAGAACGCCTATGTGTGATTCCCTATATTATTCCTGCAAAATCTCCCCTACTTAAATTTTAGCAATAATAACCCAAACCTGCTAATCTATAATTTGCCTTGAACTACTACAGAGGTTCTCAACCTTCCTAATGCCGCGACCCTTTAATACAGTTCCTCATGTTGTGGTGACCACCAACCATAAAATTATTTTCGTTGCTACTTCATAACTATAATTTTGCTACTGTTATGAATCGTAATGTAAATATCTGATATGCAGGATGTATTTTCATTGTTACAAATTGAACATAATTAAAGCATAGTGATTAATCACAAAAACAATATGTAATTATATATTCAATATGTGTTTTCCGATGGTCTTAGGTGACCCCTGTGAAAGGGTCGTTCGACCACCAAAAGGGTCGCGACCCACAGGTTGAGAACCGCTGAACTACCAGGTGATCAGGATTCTATCAATGGATAGGTAGCAACTAAGCTGCTATGGTGGACCTTCACAAACTCTATTACAGGCACATCTGCCATAGCAGAGGAGTCTAGTCTACAGTATACAAGTACATGTATCAGCTTGTCTCATCCAAACACTACCACGTCTATGAAAGTCTGAGTTACATCCACCCCCTTGACAAAGCTTTCCCACACCCACCCCATCCTTAGGGAGACAATGCTAGTTGCCTACCTCAATATCCATTCTCCCCTTATTCCTCAATAATATAAGCCTCCTGAATTTTAGCTGTGTACACGACTGTCTAGAATAAAGACTGTTTCCCAACCTTCCTTAAAAGGAAGAAAGTATGCCCTTCTTCTCCCCTGTCCCCAGGAATGTGTGTATGATAGCTGGAGCTCTGGCAGCCATCCTGGACCCTATGAGTGAGGGCTGCGCTCTAAGGTTGATGAAGTGGAAAGCTGGGTGGAGCCTGGGTGTCTGACAGCTTCATGGAACAGCCGATCAGCCCTGATCAAGACTTCTTACCCTTGAGAAAATAAAGCCATTGTTAACTTGGGGTTTTTGTCACATGCAGACACACTTAATCCTAATTGTTACATGCAGACTAGAACCCCATGAAGGGAGGCTCAGGGCCCTTTCCGGTGCTTGCACATTAGTGAGCCTTCCCTTCCCCTCAACACTGTCCCCTGAGGGCAAAGACTTGGCAGTCCTACTCATGCCGAGTGCCTACTCCTTCAGTGTCAGGGACACAGAGGGCATTCAATAAATACTTGCTGAATGAGGAATTCTGAGTGACAAAAGAAATGGCAGCTAGTCTACTGTGTTTTACACTCTGTTATCAGGAGCACATGGGGGGAAAACTTTTTCTTACCTGAGGAAACCTGGCAATTGTTTTGTTAACTTTAATCAACTCCCTGACACTCCCTCTTGGCACAATGGGCATTATTTGAATAACAGTACTTCGATCTCTTCTACTTCAAGGAGATGTAGCCTCAGAAATGATGAAAAAAATTACGGAATTCAAATGAGGGCATTCATGCAGATGGGCAAATCTCTTCTTTTGTAAAAAAATAAATTACTGTGACCCATGGTGACTATAAGAAGCTATTTAAACAATGCAGTATCTGATTCCGTCTCAGGTATAGAGAAGTTTTCAACAAACATCTGTTTATTATTTTTTTATTACATTTATTTTTTTCCTTCGTGCGCTTTCCTCATTTTTCTACTCAGACGGAGATTCAGCTCTTTCCTTCAGACAAATCTTGCTACGAGTGTTCAAGTTACAGGGGCCCTTTCCTCCTTATCGCCCTCCATTCAGCACCTTCCTCATCTTTCCATGACAAAGCGTAGGGAACGTGAGAAAAAATCCGGGGACAGATACTGTAACCAGTGCCAAAGCCATGGAGGGCATCCTTTCTCCCCCTAAACCCAGCCTCTCCTCACCTGTGACTTTCTACCTGCACCTGTTGACAGGACACTAGCAGCCACGCCGATCCTATTTATAAATTACAAAATGGTGCCGGGTAGGGGCACACACGCCCCGTGCATACATGCCTTGGGCACATGGACCATCCGTGTGCATGTTATAAAAGGCACCCCCCTTCCCTTCACCAAGTCTGGGTACCCACCTGCTGAGAGAACGAAGTCAAGGTTCAGCCCCCACTGGTCCCCAGACTAGGCGCTCGGGTACAGAACACCAAGCAGCCGCTCGGCCTGGCCCTGCAGCTAACGTGCCACTGGCGGGATGGGAAATCAATTTAGCAGGACCAATCCACACTTTTTAAGGCAGTGGTTCTCAACCTTGGCTGCACATTAGAATCACCTGGGAATCTTTTTAAAATCCTGATTTCTGGGCCCCATCCTCCGGAAATCCTGTTCCTTTGTTATGGGGTGAGGCCACAACATTAGTAACAAAGAAACAGGATTTCCGGAGGATGGGGCCCAGAAATCAGGATTTTAAAAAGATTCCCAGGTGATTCTAATGTGCAGCCAAGGTTGAGAACCACTGTTTTAAGGTTAAATACCAGGCTGTTAAAACGGATCAGGTGCTCCTCACGTAGTTAGGGTAATTATTGCTCCATTATTCCTCATGAGTGAGCCCTGTGTTGCAAGGCGGAATGTACTTCCTGCTGTGGGTCCAGCTCAGACCTTTGAAAACCCAGGCAGAGGTATGCCCGGGTGCCGTTTTGAGGACACATGAGGCAAGCCTTATCCTCCTACTGTCATCTCAGAATCATGCCTGCCTGTTCCTCATCTCCTTGTGATTCCTTCACCAGAATCCAAAGCCTTTCAGTTCACCAAGGAGACCCAGATACAAAAGGCCAACTTCCTGAAAAAGAGAACCCCCTGACTTATGGTCACAATGAGGTCTAAATGGCTGATTACAGAGAGCAAGTTTCAATGAGCTAGAAAAAGCCCATTGCATTGCTGAGTGGAGAGGCAGGGAATGAAGATCGCTCCAATTAACTGCACATGTTTGTCCAGCTCTGGCCTAACTTCTGCCTCCCTCCACCCCCAGCACTCCCACCGCCCCCCCCCCCCAAACACACACACACCCCAAGCCAGGTGTACTCTGAAGTTGTTTATGGTCTGCAATGGCAAGGAAGATTGAAACACCTGACTAAAAAGGCCTTGGGTTGATTTGAGAATGTACTGGTAGCTTCCCACATTATTTCTGTCTCCCTAACACCAGGAATGATTGATAAATTGGCTGCAAATGTAGCTGCCCATCAATGGGAAACATATGTCTAGCCAAGGGATGGGAACACAGGGGCATCTGCTACGGAAAGCAGACACTGGATCCCACAGCTGGATGCAGAGTGAACACATCTGGCACCTTGACCCCCAAGGATGTCTCTCCTTATTTCAGGCCCTCCCTATTCCTGAGAAAGGCAGGACTTGCAGAGCCCGAACCTGAAAATAGTTTTGCCTCTTTAATGATTCCAAAGAAAGATGCCTTACCTTTCCTAATGCTACTTGGCTGGCTGACTGGGGCGCGGGGGGGGGGGGGGGGGGGGGGGGGGGGGGGAATTGTCACAGTTTATGGAGGTGCTAAGAGTCCATTGAAATTCAGCTGGCCTGCCCTGGCACTGATTGACTGCACAGGATCTGCTCAGCCCTCATGAAAACTAAAGAGGGATCCAGGGAGAAGGAGATTCCGCAGCGACAGGCATATCAACTTGCTTTCCTCACTGAATCGTCCCAAGCCTTGGCCAGCCCGCATCCCTTCACTCAGGGAAGTAAAATCACTGCTGGATGCATCAAGAGGATAAATGCCCAAAATTGCTGAGGCTTTGATAAACTATCCTCCATTTAAAAAAAAAAAAAAAAGGTAACTACGTGGGGGTCACAGATGTGTTAATTAACTCAATTGTAATAATTTTACAATGTTTATAGGTATCAAATCATCATGCTGTACACCTTAAATATATACATTTTATTTGTCCATTATACCTCAACAATGCTGGAAAAAATAAATTTAAAAAGATATTTTCTGTTAAAAAATAAACAAAAGATGCAAAATATTCCCTGTGTAAAGGGCACAGAAATAAAGACTTTACAACTACATACACAGGCTCTGCAGTGAAGAGGATTTATCACAACACCATCGTGGAAAACTACAATCTGAAAGTCATCTGGGAGCCATCACCCCATTACCATCACACAGTGTCATTTCAAAATCCCCGCCTCACTCTCCTAGATAGGCAACCTTACACAAAATCAGTGCACTACATGTTTTTTGGAAGGGAAAAAAAAAGAATAAGAAAACAAGTTATCAAGCCCAAACTTATCAAATTGCCCACCTTAAATACATGTAGTGTATTATATATCATTGATGCCTCAATAAATCCGTTTTTCAAAAGTAAGTTCAATTAGTCAATTTATAACCGTTTGAATAAACACTACTTATATTTTAATAAATCTAACACCCCCATTTCAAAATTAAAACATAAATCAAGTTTGCTCCCCATAGAGAGCACTGATAAAGAATTTGAATGGGGAGGGACCGGTGTATTCACACTGCTGGACAGTGTAGCTGGGAGGGGGGAAAATGGACGCAAAGGTTACTAATAACCCAAGACAGGATGTAGTAAGTACCAGTGAGTGACTCCGACAGCACCTGTTATAGGAGTAGTGACTGCTGACTGCGCGCGCGGGGGGCACCGAGCCATTTCGCTGTTTTAAATACAGGGCGGGCATTCCTCTCCTGGTGCTTGGTGTTTGCGCTCCCACGGGCATCACCCATCCGTGTCCGCTCAGGTGGGCACAGCAGTTGTGTCACTAGGAAATGACTCTAGGGCAGTGATGGTGAACCTTTTGAGCTCGGCGTGTCAGCATTTGAAAAACCCTAACTTAACTCTGGTGCCATGTCACATATAGAAATTTTTTGATATTTGCAACCACAGTAAAACAAAGATTTATATTTTTGATATTTGTTTTATATATTTAAATGCCATTTAACAAAGAAAAATCAACCAAAAAAATGAGTTCGCGTGTCACCTCTGACACGCGTGTCATAGGTTCGCCATCACTGCTCTAGGTTCTGGTAACCCTGGTCTCATCCTCAGGCCAAGGAAGGGATAACCAACAGAACGAGATAAATTTAAACGATAATAACACAGATGAAACTGCTCAAGGAGTCAAATGGGGCATTAATCCCCAACATAAACACTAAAACCAAAGCAGACCTGATTAGCCTCTATTTAGCTGCATCAATTCCTACCTGGCACTCACTCTGAAAACTTCCTGACTTGGCTTACAGATAAATATGATAGAACCAATTTCCAAAGGGCAATTGAAAAAGCATCTGGCTAAAGTTTAGGATAACTACATTACTCTAGATACTTAATCACAATTCCTTCCCATTCTGAGACAAATGAAGAATGGCTAAAGTGAATACAAAAAGAAAACACTGTGTCTTTAAATGACATTTATAGGTTGTAATACCTAAGCTCCTAGAGTTTTAAAATCTCTAACGAAGTACCTGGAACACAGCAGGTAGTCAATAAATGACTGTTGAATGAAGAACAAATAAGAGCTTTAAGTCTCTAAGACAACACTCTAATTGTTTTATGTGTATTTGTCTGGTTTTCATTATACGCAGCAACAAGAGCAAAAAAAACCCCACAAAATTATTCACAGCACAATATTCTGAGATTTTAACAGTGGTAACCTGACTCATATTCACATATTCTCTCCTTCGTTCGTCACCTGAGAGATGCGGGACTCATCATAGAGGTATCAGCATGAAAGGGTTGTCAGGTTGAGAAGCGAATTGTTCAAGATGGGAAAGAAACGAGGTTCTACTGCATAAGGCTGCTGGAAAGTCTCTATAATGTGGACATTTTTATAAAGGTTTTTCTACTATCATTCAACACCTCGATGCCTCGGGTATGTATGTACGTATATACCTGAGAGTGTGTGAGTGCTGTTCTAATGGCAGAAATGGGCTAAGTTTTCTCAGCCTGTCTTTATCTCACTTTCCCAGTTTGGTTCTCCATGTCCTGAGTATGTGAACACCCAACTTTTGTGTTTAACCCTGGGCACATACAACTATTCAAATGAGTAGTTTTGAGCCTAAAGGGCCAGGGCGAGCATCACGATATATTAGCTCCTATTTGGGATATCAATAGCAGGATCTTCTTTTTCCATTCTCCCTCCTGACAGGGGAGGCGGGGCATACAGAGCCCATTCCATCAGCCTGGACACTCCAGGACCCCCTAAATTGAAAGAACAAATGTTGCCACTAGGCCTCCTAAGATTGTTAGTGCTCACCATTCAAACTCAAAAAAGTTGGCAACTTCGGGAGGTTCACAGCCCAATACCAAACCATCCCCTCATGATTTGTCTAGTGACTTATTGTTTCCAGAACAGCCAAGGCTGAGTGTATGAATGCTAGCTTTAAACCTGCACCTTCACCCTTTATCCCAACACAAACCTGTTCATCTCTGGGTCTTTCTCTTTGCCTCCCACTTAATAGTTATTACAATCGCTCTCAAAATGCTCCTTCAACTCAGAGAGAGGCTAAATCTCTTCTCGGGTCTAACAGCATGGAGTAAAAGCATGGGAAACACATAGAGCCTAGATTTGGAAGATAGACCTCTTGTGCCTTCTGCTTGAAGAAGACTTGACCTTCATGTTGCATAGTCCTCTGGTCAGACCTGGGAACGCTGAGCTGAGCCAGCCCTCTCTGTCCTAACGGATGGGAACCCAGATGGAGGAAGGTCAGAGTGCCCACAGAAGTCAATCAAGGAACCCAAAGGAGGGCCCAACATTCAGCCACAGGCTCCAGGCTCCCTGCTCTTGGTAGTCACCAGCTCACCACACCCCTTCTTCATGTAAATATCCCACATCTTTCAACCCAGCACTCAAGTTCCATTTCTCCCAAGAGGACTTCGTGACTATTACAACCCGTATACCCATGAGCTGGGTATACAATGCTTCCTACCTGCATCACATACTTGGCACTTACTACAAACAGACTTAGGTTTTAACAGATGTGCGCTTTATTTTCCTGATTGGATTGCAAATGCTCAGGACAGAATTTTCTCTAGCAACACCACCTTTCATATAGTGGACTACGATGAAGTAAGAGCTTATGTCCATGTCAGTCTTAAAGAAAAGTCTCAATCCCAGTGGAAATGCGTCATTAGGCTTCCAGTATGATGTTGTGCTTTTGGGTCTAAAATGTGTGCCTGTAGTTCAGTGTTTACAGCGAGAGATTGCCTATGGAAGTCCAAGGGTAGATTCTATTGTAGCCACATTGCCATTTACTGCTTGCATATTTATGAAAAATTATCCTTCCAGGATGAAATTTTCCATGACAGGCTTCTAATACAAAATAAGGGTGTTCCTCTCTCACTCTCTCTTTTTTTTTTCTTTTGGAAAATTTGAACAATATCCAGTCAGCCATGTAGAAGTTAGGCATTAATAAAAAGAACAATGACATGTTTTGTCTTTCAAAATCAATGTAACCCTTTCTTTTGAGTGACCAATTAAAAAACAACTAAATTTCAAAATGAGAAACTCAACTTGTCCAGGCCTCATCAAGGATGAACCCTGTTGATAATGAGATAATGGAATGAGAATAGAACAAAAACAATTAAAATGTGTATCTTTCATTTTATTTCCATTACCTTTCACAAATGCCCACAGATAGAGTCCTCTTCCCATGGCTTCTAAAATTTAAAAAATATATTGTATTTGTGAAATCTCAGAGTCCGCTGAGGTTGAGCTTAAGCTCAGAGAAATTAAAAAAAAAAAAAAAGTTTCCAGAAAATTCCAGGATAAATTTCTGAGCAGTAAATAATTTAGTTATCTTGAAAGAAGAGTTCCTTCCAAATTTCCGTTAATATAGACTCTTTTGCCTTGTAACTTTTCATCTATAAAGTTTCCTCACCTTGTTTTAACACTCTGACTTACCCAAGTTCATTTTGTGCCCTTAAAATTAGAAAAAGTTTAGAAACAACTGGTCATCTTAACTAGCACAGGGATTTTTTTTTTTTTTATCTAGCAATGACTGTTACAAACATTTGCAATCTGCAGAATATAACATTGGAGAAATGTTAAAGCCTGACCCCTCACTAATGTTACCAAAATTATACATCATACTAGTAACAAATGTCAAAATAAAATTTCAAATCTTAACTTTGGTTTATCTTTATAATTTAAAAGAAAGACACTTTAATAACATTTTGCATTATATAATTCAAAGAACGACAACTGACCCTTGAACTACACAGATTTGAACTGCATGGGCCCACTTATAACACAGATTTTTTTCAATAAATATGCACAGTACTGTAAATGTATTTTTTCTTTCTAATGATTGGCTGAATGACATTTTCTTTTCTATAGCATACTAAATTGTAAGAATATAGTATATAATGCATATAACATAGAAAAATGTGTTAATCAACTGTTATCAGTAGGCTCTGGTCAACAACAGGCTATTAGCAGTTAAGTTTTGGGGGAATCAATTGTTATTGTATATGGATTACATGTTATACATGGTGCCCTAGTCCTCATGTTGTTCAAGAGTCTATTGTATATTGTATATTCTAAACACATTTGAACATAGATAGAATATTAAAGGTTAAGAAAAAGAAAATCCAAAATTTCAATATGAAGTATTCACGTACACATACAACCCAAGAAAACCATAAGGAGAGAGATGAGGAAGGCAAAAAACAAACAAACAAAAAACAGGTAGATAGAAATTACCTTGTTAGAATGAAGAAACAAAGCTTTTCCCCTGGATTAGTGGATAAACCACCAACTTGATTGATTATGTCCTCCACGATTCCTTAGACTCATGTAAAACAAGGTTAATATTCACATTGTAGAGACAGAGAAAAGGCAGGAAATGCCATTAATGTGCTCATTCCAGTTGCCACTATGGCTTCATACCTCCCATCACACAATTCAGCTTTCAAGTGTCCTCACTGCTCCCCAGCTTAAACAGCCCTTTCTATTGGGAAACAGAATTCCCCAAGGCAGATCTAAAGCAGTCACCAAGAACCCTCAGCACCCACAAGGGCACCTGTGCCTCTGAAATGCCCATCTCAGTAAACAGCACCCCGATGCCCAAGTCAGAAAGCTGGCAGTGATCTTAGGCTCTAGTCATGCTCACCCCACATTCCATCCACTGCCAGCTCCACTTCTCCAGGCACCACCAGCCCTGCCAATTTCCCACTGCGAGCCACCAGCATCTCTACCCTGGGAACTACAACGGGGTATTTCTCAGCTTAAAACTCTTTCCCTGGCTCTCCTGTTAGCCTCAGAATAGAGCCCTAACTCACAAACTTCTATGTACCTAAGGTGGCCCCCCTCACATCCTATGATTACATTTGAGGATGAAAGGAAGGGAGAGCAGGAAGGAGGGGGGATGAGGAGGTAGAAAAGGAAGGAAGGAAGGAAGGAAGGAAGGAAGGAAGGAAGGAAGGAAGGAAGGAAGGAAGGAAGGAAGGAAGGAAGGAAGGAAGGAAGGAAGGAAGAAGGAGGAGGAAGGAGGGAGGGAGTGAGGGAGAGAGGGAGGGAGGAAGAAAGAAAAAATCAGTTGACAAAATAAATCCTACTCTTCCCCATGCCTCCAACTCACTCCCACCCACCACCCCACTTCACAATGCAGTCACATGAAACTATTTTCAATTTCTCCTTTCAGGTCTCTGCTTTAATGTCACCTTCTCCCAAAAGCCTCCCCCAACCCCGCACGTCTAGGTCGGGGCCCTTTTTAAGTGCCTCCAGGATATACATCACAGGCCTTTCCTACTACGTGAGAATTACCCATTTGTTTATCTGTACCCCAATTTGAGCACAAGCCCTCTGATGTCAGGGTATGTGTCTATCATGTTCCTTGTTATATCCCCAAGTCCTCGCTTGATGCCTGGCACATGGCAGGGGCTCCCTAAAGTTTTGTTGAATGAACACATGAATGGTCTAAAAATTAAAAAGAAAAAAGGAAAGGATGGAGATATCTGATACCACCTTCCTGACTGATCACAGAAGGGTGAGTGCGCATTGCCTTTACTCCCGCCCCCTGAGAACCTGGACTGAGCTCTTCCCCAGCCTCTCCATTACCACCTTGTGCAACGAGGAATCAATGTGGGTGTCTGGTGGAGAATGCACAAGGCGAGCATGACTTCTGCACGTACTGTGCCACTTCCTGACTCCCTTTGGTGCGTGGGTCAACATTTATTTCAAACAGAAACACCCTTCTCTCTATCCACGCTTCAGTCTGGAACTTAGTCTTGTCTCTTCATGTGAAAATAGAATCCTTACTGGCGTCATTCTGAACTGCATGTGCTAGTGAGGAAAAGGCTCCGTATCTTTTAAGATATTATTAAAATATTTCAAAACACATTTCAATGGTTTTATTGCACATGTTTTGGTTTTTGAAAAATCTCTTTCCTAGAGCAACACTTCAATCACTGTAATACTTGCCTTGTGAGGCAAACAATGACCAGAAAGCAGGTTGCTGGGGGAACCTGCACAGGTGAGCCATGAAATGTCAATAGAGCTGAGCACCCAGAAGAGAAGCAGTCGGGGAGGGGCCGGTCCTCAGATTGGGAATGATTCTGGGATTGATCCCCCTCCAGTGAAGCCCCATCTTGGGACTCCCTGAACGTCCCATGGCCCAGAAGATCTCCCAACTCTGATAGTAAATAATCTCTCAAAAACAAATCAACAACTGGCATCCATGAGCCACCATGATTATAGAGCCAAGGCAGAAAATCAACGTGGAGAGGCTCACGCTTCCATGACAGAGCCTGCAATGGAGGCAGAGACTTTGAGGAAAAGCAGCAAAATGCTGTGATGCTCTCACATCCAAGGCTAGAGGTGCCCCTCCCCCATCCCGCCAGCTGGAGGTTTCCTGGTGGATGGCAGCCACCCACCTGGGCCCTCCCTGAGGGCAAACTTCCCAAGATGCCTGGGCATTCCAAAGGGTACTGGCTAGCAAGCAGAGAGGCCTGAATGCTTCTTGAGTGACCTTCAGCCCAGTCCCTCCCGATCCATCCCTCCTCCCAACCTAAGATGATGGAAGATAACCATGCCAAGTAGACTGGCAAGCTGAAAAGGAGCAAGGTTGGAGGGAAATAAGGAGCAATGAAACCAGGAAACGCACCACTGAATTTCCCCCAAACCACATGGACCTTAAAACTTGTCAGACCAGTTTAAAATTAGCCGATACCCAGGAGAATTTATTAAATGCAACTGTTATGATTCATTTAGATTCGCTCCAATTCTAAAATGATAACGCAGTGAAACGACTGTATTTACCCCAAACTGGACACAATAACCCCATTGCTCCTGATTAAAAGATTGGATAAAAGCAAAGACTTAAAAAGAGAGCTGAGATGAGCTGAAGGCTTGAGTTAAGGAGAAATGGGGCTCCCTGGTCTTCCCTGTCTCAGTAAACATATTCTGGGGGAGGAGTCTGCTTAACGTGAATCTGCAAAGTGTTTTCTCATGCTGGTCCTATTTTGTTTTGCAACATACAACATTCTGAACTGTTCTGTTTGTAATTTACGATGAAGTCCAGTCCCCAGGATTTGTCCCTGGTCAGCCAGTCACAGAAAATCCCACCTCGCCCCTTCCTTTCCCTCAGCATCTCACCAGCATCGAATTGGCATCAGGTATATGATGCCATGAGGAATTGGTAGCCCTGCCGGAGCAAATGTAAATCACAGCAGAATTCAAACACATAAATCTCGCTACCAAAAATAATCACTTCTCTCAACCACTTCCCAGACACACCATTCGACTGCCTGCTTCACTTTGCTGTCAAGTTCATCCAGATGAGCCCAGAATCCTCCAGGGCACCAATAAGATGAGTGTCTATAGCCCACCATAAAGCCTGCTCTCCCACCACTCTCGCTTGCAGCCACCACCCCCCCCTCCTCCCTGCCCGTCCCCCCCCCCCCCCCCGCCTTTTTGCAGGAAGCAATCTCTCTTTTCCATTTGACTTTCCAGAAAGAAGCTGGGGTTTTATTTTTCCTTGGCTTCCAATCTGCGCTTTGGACAGTGCCATAAAATTCCTCAGTAATTTATGGCCTGTTTTTCCTTTAAAGTGGAAAAGCACTAATCCCTCACAGAGCGGGAGACAAGCCTTCCAAATGTGAAGTAATCAAGAACTATGTCCATTCAGCAGAGGTGAGTTGAACCTTCAACCTGACCTCCTGTGGGAGGTCTACACGAAGACCCTAGCCCTTGACAAAGAGCATGGTGGTCTCGGGAATAGCCTAGTCCAGTGGTTGGCAAACTGTGGCTCGTGAGCCACATGCGGCTCTTTGGCCCCTTGAGTGTGGCTCTTCCTAAGCCTTAGGAGTACCCTAATTAAGTTAATAACAATGTACCTACCTATATAGTTTAAGTTTAAAAAATTTGGCTCTCAAAAGAAATTTCAATCGTTGTACTGTTGATATTTGGCTCTGTTGACTAATGAGTTTGCCGACCACTGGCCTAGTCACAAGTGAGTACCCGGCTGGAAAGATTCCTCTTGACCAAAAACTCATCTGAACCTGTCACTGACATCTAAAAGTCCCCGAGGTAGAGATGTCACCCTCTGGGGGAAGGATTGCTTCCTCTACATCACTCTTCTAAAACGCCAGGCTGTGGAACTCATCATGGATATACAGGGGTGGGCAAAAGTAGGTTTACAGTTGCATTGTGACCTCCTTTTGTGTTAATAAATCTATCGTAATTATCATAGTCTGCATGCCTTTTTTCATACAAACAACTGTAAACCTACCTTTGCCCACCCCTCTACACCTCATTGTAAATAAGTTTCTCAGCCAAGAGGAACCCAGGAACCCTAACTGGGCCCCAGGCTCAGAGGGGCTCTCAAGGGTGCAAAAACCTGAAATCAATCTTTACCTCCTTGACTTTTTTTTGGGAGGGTGGGTTATTGTTGCTTTGGGGGATAGAGGTTGCTGCAAATCAGCCCCAATGGTCACATCTTTGCAAGGAGCTTTTTCACAATCTTTTCTGATAAACACAAGGGACTGCACTATTGAAGTATGCCTTCACAATAGAGTTGATTGGTAGCAACCAGCAAGTAACATAGGATTTCTGAAAGAGAAGGAGCAAGAGTTAACTTGCACTTGGACAATATTCAGCCTGACCTGGCTCAGGAAGGAGGAGGAACTGTGCGCCTCTGGCCTCAGCCCATGGATTCTATATGAACCGTAACGTTAGCACTGCTACTGCTGTATGGAGCTGGCTAAACACAGAACAAGGATGAACCACTAGAATCTCATTTAGGGAATCCTGCTAATGAGGGTCCTATTTGCACTTCTAGTTTTATATAAAATCATTTGCCCAAGTCATTTTCCCTCCCTTCTTTAGAGTCAGATGCCTATAAACACTTGGGATTCTACTTTTAAAAACAAGGTTTGGCCTTACTGATTACAAGATTAATGAAAATTAATAATGGCCCTTTCCTGCACACATACTTGTCTCCCTTGGTCAACAACCCTAAACATGTAGTATCTGCATTAAATAGTAGGGACTAAATTCTTAAGACAGTACTTCCCAAATGAGTTCAAAAGATAGAAGTCCCCAAAACAGTCTTGCATGATCAAATGTTTTTGGGAACACTATTCACTCAATTGCCATCCTGGAAACTAATGGAAATTAGCATATTAAGACTCTGAGAAGTCCTACAAGAAATGTTTAGCTTTACTTAATCCAGTTTCCCAAATCTACATGATTACGGCATTCCTTTTTTTGAATGTGTATGACCTATTAGCTTCTGTTATTCTGCAGAACACATTTTGGGAAACCTGCTCCAACTTAAAAGGAAGTATCTTACCATTTCAGCAGACTGATTTACTAAGTAAATGCATCCTGACACTCTAGAGAATTCTGGAAGTAATGGAAGCAAAAAGGGGAATTTTTTTTTTTTAAGAATCATTCCCTATCATGGTTTTTAACATCTCTTTGACAAGTAAAGACCAACCCCTGAGAGACAGGCAAATGGATATCTCAACCAAACAGACAAGTTTCAACTTTTATCAGCCCAAAGGATGGTCTCATCAACTACCCCAACCTCAATCAATAAAGAGCAAACTGAAAACATAAATTAAAAAATCAGCCTCCCTTAGTGAAGGTTCTGGATACATAGTATTGGCATTAACTTATGACCAATAAACTGTATGGATGGACGGATGATGACAGAGGATGGCAGTGTGATAGCTGAATGATGACTGGGTCAGTGATATAGTCACACAGCATCTTACTAGGAACAGGAAACTGGTTTTCTCATAGTTCCTCTGTCTAAATTTTTTACTTTGATCAAGTCGCTTAAGTTTGTGCTTTTATATTTTCCAATCTATACACAAGAAGTTAATGAATACATTGATAGCTATTTTCACATTCTTTCAATTGGAGGAAAAATGTTCCATGGACCTTTCCCCACCTGATCCCCTAAGAGAAAAAGAGAAAGGGAAGGGGAGGAAAAGAAAAGGGTAGGAAGGAATTTTAATTCATTTGATGACTTTGAATAGAGATTAAATGTATAATGGTATTAAATATATAATGTTATTGATATCAATAAATTGTGGACCACACCCTGGGCCCCCCGGCTCAGTGTGTTTGGGAGACTACATACCTGTACATGTGCAGGAATTAGCCCAGCCCTAAAAATCAAGAGACCCAGAGACACGTTCATCTGCCTCAATTCATCATTTAACTTCCCTGAGTCTTGTCCTCAGATGTCAAATTAAGAGGTACAATATGTATTTACTAACATATAAGTCTGATGAGAGAATCAAGAGAAAAGCTACAGATTTTTTTTAATAAATGTATTAACATTGTGCAGTTCAAAGGGTGAGGACAAAACACATTCTTTTCCAAAGCCCCCACATTCCTGATCAAAAAGTCCAAAACTGTCCTGAGCTGACTGAAATGTAGCCAGTGCTGGAGACACCCACCATGCGTCAGAGGTTTCTAACCTTGAACTTCTGGCGGTTCAGTTCAAGCACCCTGATGCACCACTATCTGATACTGGATGCCATTGGCAGGGGTTTCCGGGCATGGGGGCACGTGGAGAACAAAAGGCATTTCAGTTCATCAGGTCACTTCTGCATCCTGAGTTGTTCTGGACTTGTTCACTGAGGAGCAGGGGGCATTTCAAAACCAGTCTATCCTACCCTCCCTTCCAAAGCCACCTCCTCCCAAGCCTTTAACAACCTTCCCCTGGGCAATGGTAACACAGCTGCCTTCATGGAACTGTGTGGGTGAGCAACTGAGAAGCTTACTGAGAGCAGAGAACCCAACACCTTCTTTGCTGTCTTATCTTCATTTCACTGGTACTCAATAAAAGTCTATTAAATTAGAAATCGTGTTCTAAGTCAATGTTTCTCAAGCCTTTTTATTTTCACTGAAACCCACAGGAAGAATAAAGATTACATATAAATAATACTCGTATAAATAAAACTGAAGCAGAAGCTCTATGGAGCAATACAGTGTGGGGCAAAAGGAGGTTTACAGTTATTCGTACGGAAAATAATACAATAATTAATATATAATAATAAAAGAATAATCTCTGATTTGCGTACTCACAATTGTAAACCCACTTTTGCCACATCTTGTATTTACCCCTATTGTATGGAATGATAATTTCAATGTTGTTCTATTCGATTTCCATATTTTAAGTTGCTGTTTGAGATCCAATTAATTGATTTTGTCACCTCAATTGATGGATCTTGACCTATAGTTTGAAAAACTAGTCAAGATGTGCTCTCATTCTCTCTTCTGTCTTTCCCCCTCAAATAGAAAAACAGGTCATCTACAAAAAGTAGAGAACAATTCTTTTTTATTATTATTATTTTTTTTTTTAGCGAGAGTAAGGTAGAGAGAGAGAGAGAGAGAGAGAGAGAGAGAGAAACATCAATCAGTTGCCTCTTGCACATGCCCTAACTGGATATCAAACCCACAACCTGGGTATGTGCCCTGACTAGGAATCGAACCCGCTACCTTTTGATGTACAGATCGACACTCCAACCAACTGAGCCACACTGGCCAAGGGGAGAACAATTCTAAAAGTTCTTAACCCATTTAAATTTGGAAAGGGTCAAATTATGCTCTCTTGCCTAAAATCCAAAGCCTATTACAGAAGGCACATGGTATGTGGGCGTCCATATTTATTAATTTTTATATTTACTGTTGAAAGTACATATTTTGGTTTTTATAGATACTACCTGCCAAGTTGTTTTCCAAAAAAAACGCTTCACTAATTTCTACTTTTCCACCAATAGGTAGGACAGGCTCCAGCTTCCTCTCGCTTTGAAACTGATGTGATCCATCTTTTCCAGTGGGCATTTCTCCTTTCGATATTCCTGGGGGCAGACACCAAGACCTCCCCTCAGAGCCCCCGCTGGCCCTAGCACAGCCCCAGGCACGGAGCAGGCCAGAGGCAGAGTGGAGCTCTGGTGCGGGGATGCACATGTGAGCCTTGTGAAGGGTGCCCGGTCTGGGCTCCGAATCTCTCCCAGCACAGGAACCGGCTTTAAAACACATCCCCTGGAGGGGCCTCATTCACTCTCCAGGCGCTCCGGAGGCCGTCTGGCCTCTGAAACTACTGTGCGTCCCACCCACCAGGGGACAGCCACGTGACTCTATTTTCCTGCTTGTTTCTGAATCACTGTCTTATCTGTCTTCCTCCCTTTCCCCCTAAAATAGTTGGCTCTACGGTTGTCTGTGCACAGTCATATGATAAGCAGTGATAAAGAAAATAATTTTAAGAGCCAAGAAAGGATAAGGAAGCAGAGAGAGACGTGTTCTCTTGCACACGGGGGTGGGCTTCTAAGACTCCAGTTTCCTAGAAACAAAGCCCGAAGATCAATTTTAAACCTTCAGCCCCAGCAACATAAAAGGGGGGCTGACTGTTTGGCTAAGAATCCCAAAATGCTGCTCAGCGTCATTAGGGACTAAGGAACTAAGATCTGAGTGCCCCCTACCAGGAGACAACCTCTATCCTCAATTTTCCCATCTGTAAATTTTGAATGAAAATGCCATCCCCCTCCCGAAATCCCAAAGTGGTTCATAGTTGCTGCTTCCATGTGTATTTCAAAATATTTCATCCTTCAGAATTATGCTAAATGAGTCTAACAACCCAGTGAGGTAGGCAGAGCCAATTATGACTAGTCCCATTTTACAGTTGAGGAAAGTGAAGTTCAGAGAGGTTAAGTTTTTCTTCCAGGTCACACAGCTCATCAATGGTGAAGCTGAACTGGTAAAGAATAAACCAGCAAACTGTGAACGCAGGACTCTGTGAATATATACTGGCCTATATGTAAATGCTAGAATGCAGACAGCATATACAAACTTGGCAAACCACAGTCATTTCCCACGTAACTCATTACCATGAGAACTGCCATCTATCCAAGGTCTGCCCCTCCGATGAAAAAAGCAGCCCCCAGCCCTAAGCAACCCTCAGACACAGACAATCAAATAAAATGGACTCTGACAATGTAATAAACATAACAAGTCCCCAAACCACACAATCTACAATTTATGTTTTCAATAGAATTATAGTCATAATAACTAACATTTTGTGTTAGCGGTGTTAAGCACTTTCTATGCATTCTATCATTTATTCCAACATGATTAGATATTACTGATCTTGCTTTACAGATGAAGGCTTCAAAGAGGTTACACCATTTGTTAAAAGCTCATGCCGCTGGTTTAGGCGTGCGACCCAAATTAAAACCTGCCTCCCTCTAGTGCAGTGGTTCCCAATGTGGGGCACATGCCCCACGGTGGGGGGGGGGGGGGGGGGAGAGGGGGAATTTGATTTTTAAGAGGAGCAATTCAAGAATGAGTTATTAACAGTGAATTGTTTGCATTTCTTATGGTTCTAGAGGCCTCAGATACAGTATATAAATATATATTGTGACCATATTTATGCATTTCAGTTCTCTTTTATGTTTTAAAACTTTATTTGCTGTTTTTTCATATCATTTAATATTATTATTTTTTTTAACAATTTCTTAGTGATTTCTTCCTCAGTACTTCAACTGTCCTTTCATTCTTTCATTTTTCTCGTTCATGGATGCCATGTTCTTTGGAAGCTTGTTTAGACCAAGTTAATGGCCTTTTTAGGCTTCCTCCGCGTGAACAGACGTTCACTTTTCGAATAATAAGAATCATAGGTGACAGGGGAGGCATCAGGATTTTAGAGATGCTTAGGTGGGCATGGCCAAAAAAAGGCTGGGAACCACGGCTGTAGTGCAGAGCTTTGGCACTTAACTATGATGTCACCTGCTTCAACACACAGTTGCTAAGCCACATCTGTTCCCCCTTACTTTTAAAGTCAAATATATATGTAGCCGAAACCGGTTTGGCTCAGTGGATAGAGCGTCGGCCTGCGGACTAAAGGGTCCCAGGTTCGATTCCAGTCAAGGGCATGTACCTGGGTTGCGGGCATATCCCCAGTAGGAGATGTGCAGGAGGCAGCTGACCGATGTTTCTCTCTCATCGATGTTTCTGACTATCTCTCTCCCATCCTCTCTGTGAAAAATCAATAAAATATATTTTAAAAAAATAAAAATAAATAAAAAAAATAAAGTCAAATATATAGAGAGAGAATAATAGGGGAAACTGTGTTTGGGGAGGATGGAGTATGTGTGAACTTGATACTGCCTGCTCAGTATTTCTGTTTACTCCTTTAAACAGTAGTTAATTAATTTTTAAAAATAATGCTGACGAGATAAAAATCCTCCCCATATGGCCACACCCTTCCTTGCCTTTTTCTTTTTTAAATTACATACTGGTGTGTGTGTGTGTGTGTGTGTAGGTTTGTGTGTGTGTGATTTTTTTAAAACATTACATTCTCGTTTGTCATGACAGAAAGGAGAACACCCAGAACAAATATCTAAAGAACACCCATTATTTAGGTAAATAATATGTTAAATGCCATGTGTTAAAATTTAACCAACCAAGCATCTATTATATGCAAGGCTATATGCCGGGTGTAAGCACCAAGGACATGGGACTGTTCTCTCAGGGGAACCCTTTCCTGCCCCTGCTGGAGAACAGAGGCAGAGAGCGTCCAGTCCTCAACACCAGACATCAATCATTTCAAATGAAGGACACAAATCACAAACGTCACCGGGATTCCAAGGGCCAAAACTGCTGGGGCACATTCTAGGCAGGATGGCCCACAAGGAGGAAGACCTGACTGGGTGTGAAAGTTTTCCAGGAATATGGGCACGGGAGATGGGAGCACAGAGAAAAAGTGGGATGGAGGGCAGAAGCAAGGCCTCCTGGAGGAGGCTGCTAGCACATACCATGAGGGATCCACGTAGCAGAAACCGGAAAGGGGCAGGGTACAAGCCATGCAGGGCCCTGAAACCTAAAATCGGGTGCAATGATGAGGCTAGACTCTGTCCCATAAGCCCCCTGGTGGGGGGGGGGTCGGGGGGGGGAGTGGCAAGAGCAGACAACTGTTGGTTCTGAGCACCCCAGGGGGTTTTGAGTGCCACTGAACAACTCTTACACAAATCCCCTGGATCCCAAGAAACCAGACTAATAAAGAGATGAAAGCCAATCCTAAAGCTGGCATCATGAAATAGTGCACAGGTACCTGGAACTTAAATGAGATAGTCTTCTTCAAAATGAAAAAAAAAAAAATTCTTTTTAAACCAGCTATCAGTGGTTCTCAACCTTCTGGCCCTTTAAATACAGTTCCTCATGTTGTGACCCAACCATAAAATTATTTTCGTTGCTACTTCATAACTGTAATGTTGCTACTGTTCTGAATCGTAATGTAAATATCTGATATGCAGGATGGTCTTAGGCGACCCCTGTGAAAGGGTCGTTCGACCGCCAAAGGGGTCGCGACCCACAGGTTGAGAACCGCTGACTGCTAGATGGACATGGCTGGGGACTATGCATGCTCTATGAATAGAGCCCCAATATTCACCAGGGGAAAAGGAGAAGCTGTGGGGTCCTGTGGCACATAGGCCAATGGGTGGTCTGAACTTCAAACCTTAAGGAGGCCACCTCTGCGATTCTAGGGGTTCTCAAAAGGGGTCTTTGATCAAAAAGCACATTCCCTACTTTTGGCTAATGCTAGAATTATCTTAACGAGGCTAAGCCTTTCATTTTTAAAAATATATATTTTTATTGATTTCAGAGAGGAAGAGAGAGGGGGGAGATAGAAACATCAATGGATCAGAAAGAATCATTGATCAGCTGCCTCCTGCATACCCCACACTGGGGATCGAGCCCGGAACCCGGGATGTGCCCCGACCGGGAATCGAACCATGACCTACTGGTTCATAGGTCGATGCTCAACCACTGAGTCATGCCAGCCAGGGGCTAAGCCTTCCATTTTAAAGTGACTGCACCCTGACTGTTGTGGCTCAGTTGGTTGGGCGTCATCCAGTGCAGGAAAGGTTGCCGGTTCAATTCCTGGTCAAGGCATATGCCCAGGTTTCAGGCTCCATATCTAATAGGGGGCGTGCAGGAGGCAGTAGATCGATGTTTCTCCCTCTCTCTTTCTCTCTCTAAAAAAATTAAAAAACATGTCCTCAGGTGAAGATTTAAAAAAAAAAAGTGACTGCAAACTTCCCTCCTCTTCCCACAAAGGGACAAATATATGCTCCTGGGCAGCATACAGCAATCTTTTCAAACAGCTGGCTATTCTTCAACTCTTGCTACTCCTTAGCAATTCGGATGTCCTGGTCAAAAGCAAAGTCCTTCTTGCAAAGCAATCAGTGTGCAGTGCATTAGAAGCTGGGCTTGTATAAGAGACACCTGGTAGTAAAATGAAGTCACCGGGACCACAGCAAAACGGGCTGTAAAAAAGCCTCAAAACGCATGAGGCTCATTAGCTAATGAAGGTGATGTTCAGGTCAAAATGTGACACTGCATCTGCTTTTTAAAAACCCAAGAGGGAATAATGTGTCAGGTAGGCCCACCCACTGGTGCCAAAGCCAGCCCAAAGGCAGGTAATCCAAGTTCATTTCAACTCCCACCCAGGGGCCAACTAAGAAGGGCTTAGCAGACCCTAAATTCCTGTTTCCTGTTGCTACCTTATCTCAGAGAGGGAGGGAAGTAGGGACGGGTCGGGAAAAGCATTAGCTCAAAACTCCTCAGTTGGTAATTATTGAACAAAATCTTCAGCTGGAAGCACAATCTTACCTGTATCTAATAATAAATATTCATTGCAGATGCTTACCAATAATATATTACTATTTATAAGAACTTTCTAGAAACCAGGCACTTTTACATGTTTCATCTATTATTACAATAATTCTGCAAGCAAGCTATTAATCCCATTTTTATTAGAAGGAGACTGGTACAGATAAGTTAAATAATTTGCCCAATATTCATGCAACCCAAACTGATAAAACTGGAATTCAACCCAGGACTGGCTGACTCCAAAATATTTCTTTAGATTTATGAATTTCAACAAGCCACCACTCAATTACATGAAGGATGCCACGAAGCTATTCTCCACCTCTATCAATCTTATCAAGAAATAAACAAAAGAAATTTAACTGGAAATATAGCGTGGGAGATTGAGGTTAGCCCTCAAGATAGATTTCCTTGATAACCAAAAGTTCAATATATCATGAGTAATTCTGTGCAACACTTTGCTGCAAGCAAAATTCCTAGAACACAGAAAGTATTCAATATATATTTGTTGAATGGCTGGCTAGATGGATGAACAGATTAATGAATGAATATCCATTCTATCCACCATTCTCTTTCTTTGGATAGCTTGTTTTGTTTTGTGTGTGTGTGTTTTCAATGAAGCAATTATTTTCGGATTGCATTCCTACTTTAATCTCACCAGTTTGCTGACTGCCCTCATAACCCAAAATGCTAAAAACTGCTTGTCCAGCCCTGGCTAAGTGTTGTTCAGTTGGTTGGAGCCTCATCCAGTACAATTCCCTGTGAGGTTCAATTCCCTGTGAAGGCACATACGTAGGTTTCGGGTTCAATCCCCAGTGGGGTACATATAGGGGGCAACCGATTGATGTTTCTCACATCAATGTTTCTTTCTTTCCCCCTCTCTCT
The DNA here is from genome assembly GCF_014108235.1 of Myotis myotis. Classification (NCBI taxonomy): domain Eukaryota; kingdom Metazoa; phylum Chordata; class Mammalia; order Chiroptera; family Vespertilionidae; genus Myotis; species Myotis myotis. Next base: position 31,388,735 of record NW_023416318.1, read on the forward strand.
CTCTCTCTCTCTCTCTCTCTCTCTCTCCCCCCCCGCTTCCCCATCTCCCTAAAATCAATAAGCGTGTCCTCAGGTGGGAGTTAATAAAAACAATTTTTTTAAAAAAACTGCTTTCCAACATTTTTTATGCTCTTCTTACAATTTAGAGGAGCTCACTTCCCTGTCTATTCAGATTCCATTTTATTCAAGGCCTGGCTCCAAATCTTACCAAGAAGCCTTTGCTCACTAGAACCCATGTGAACCTCCTCTCCTATGAATTCCCAGGTCTTTAACTTCACTGTTGCATAAAAAGGTGTTACTGGCTGTAGCCGGTTTGGCTCAGTGGATAGAGCGTCAGCCTGCAGACTGAAAGGTCCCAGGTTCGATTCTGGTCAAGGGCATGTACCTTAGTTGCAGGCACATCCCAAGTAGGGAGTGTGCAGGAGGCAGCTGATAGATGTTTCTCTCTCATCGATGTTTCTGACTCTCTATCCCTCTCCCTTCCTCTCTGTAAAAAATCAATAAAATATATATTTTTTTTTTTAGAAAAAGGTGTTACTGTTGAATCCCCAATGGTCCACTTGAGGAAGATCCATTCCTTCTTTTATCTAATTATGGTTTTCAAAACTTTGTCCAGCAAACACTCGTTCTATTATCCTAATAATTTTTTTTACAAATAAGAAAGAGCATTCTGTGATAATATCTTCATCATAGAAATGTGTAGTTATATACAGGGATGTGCAAGTCCCCTTGCAACGGGCCATCTAGGAAACTTTAATATACTAATGTGCATTTAACTCTGTAACATTTCCCAACCTCTCTGATCACAGCAAGGAGAAGATACTCTGGCAAACGCTGATAGGTCACATGCTCCAGCTTTGCTGGCTGATTGATTCTCTCAGCTACCTAAAATGGTTTAGGTCCAGAAAGTAGAGAGATAGATGTGGAGACCCTGCGTTCTAGAAATTCTACTTGCTTGTTTGTTTTCAGACTCTCCTCTGAGCGGCTCAATGATGCAGAGAGAGGGCCGTTTAAAAATACATGTATTTTTTATGGGCCTTGAACACTAGATCAAGAAGCAAGCCGTCGAAAATTGCTTTGTGATTTTGATCACAGCATTGCAGAAAGATGAGGAGGAAACAAAAGCAGAAGCTGGCACTTTTTCAGGGGAGACAAGATTTAGCTTCCTGGAGAACAATAAAGGTGAAATTTTATCAAGTGCTAGGCTGAGCAAAGTCAAGGCCTAAAATGCAGACAGCCAAGTCAGGATCCCTGTTAACAGAGGCCTTACATAGCCTCAGACTATGCTAACTCACGAGGAATCTAAGGTCCAACGCCACCAATTAATATAGCGGTTCTCAACCTGTGGGGGTCGAACGACCCTTTCACAGGGGTCGCCTAAGACCATCAGAAAACACATATATAATTACATATTGTTTTTGTGATTAATCACTATGCTTTAATTATGTTCAATTTGTAACAATGAAAATACATCCTGCATATCAGATATTTACATTACGATTCATAACAGTAGCAACATTACAGTTATGAAGTAGCAACGAAAATAATTTTATGGTTGGGGGTCACCACAACATGAGGAACTGTATTAAAGGGTCATGGCATTAGGAAGGTTGAGAACCACTGAATTAATAGAAGTCACCTGACTCTCATTCAATAAATTTCCTGTGGGAAGAGGTGAGGTCTAGGTGACTCCAATTCTGAAAGGCTTGTGATGAGTTCTGCTTCTTAGTTGTAATTTTACATTCCAGTATATTTGTTATTCCTTGATTCATATCATGTCTCCTACAAGATTATATACTCCATGTCAGCAGGGACCGGCTCCTGGCATAGAGCCTAGCAACTAAGGTATTCAATAAATATTTACTAAATGGGTAAAAAAAAAAAATGGACAATGAGTGAACACACCACTTTGTCCACCTGTTAGAAACTTTCGAGGCATCCACCATCTTTTTTTTAGACTGTACAAGATGAACTTCTAAGAGCAGAATCCAAGCCAATCTGATTAAGGAATGCTGCCTATTTGAGCTTCTACAAGTCAGACCCCAAAGGGCAGGCTTTTATTCAACCAACTGATGCATAGGTTACATAGACTTCCTGAGTGGCTTATATTCTGATTGGCAAGCCACTTGGGGGATAGGAGTGGGGAGGAGACACACTTCCTGCTCACAGATGCTTACATCTGGCTGGGAAAAGATGACTGGCACCAAAAGATGTTATCATCTGAAAAACAAGCAACTCCATTCAGGAAGGACAAAAGCAAAATCAAAGACGGTTTTTCCCCCCTCAATGGTTAATTATAGATTCACCTGCCATGATTTTTCAAAAACCTCTTGAACATGATTACATTTTCACTCTGATCTACTTCTTGGGATCATCAGCTCAATGAGTTTACTCCTTGGTGGCAAATAAAGGTGACTTTTCACTAGCTTAGAAACGACCTCTCTGAGACTTCAAGGTGAGATAGAGGGGACGGGAGGTGGTGGGGGGCAGGGGAGATCCCCCTTTCTGCACTTGGATTTGGTATCAGGCTTATGCTTCCTTCCAAGACACGAGATTACAGAGCTCAGTCATGTTCCCTCTGCACTTTTTCATTCTGTTCAGACGCTGCAATGACAATAGTATGCTCCTGTCCTCTCGGTTCTCACAGCACAGTAGACGTTTGGCCACTTCACTTGTGTTCTGCCAGAAAACTAGATTTCAAACAGGTGCAGCCCTGCTGATTAGCATTATAATAGATTGTAATTACTTAACAAGCCCATATATACCCAAAGGAACTTGGAGAGAAATACAATGTTTTGCCAAGTGTAGCTTTTATTTATGTAAAACACTGCAGGCCTGCTCTGGAGTTCTTTTAATCTAAGTGAAGCCCCTGGAAGAAGGAAATTGCCTCAGTGAGCTCTGCGAGTTCAGGCGCTGGAATTTAAAATTTCATTTCTTGTTGCTGCCAACTACAAAGGGTTTTGTTTCTAAAGCCCTTATGCGAATTTAAACTTGATTTTTTTACCTTTATTGTTGAAAGTATTGTTGCATATGTCCCCTGTTTTCCCCCACTGATCTCTCCTAGCCTGCCCCCACCCCAGGCCTGCACCACCCTATTGTCTTTTCCAAGAGTTATGCATACAAGTTCTTTGGTTGATCACTTCCCACCTCCCACCCTCCTCCACCTTCCTTCTGAGATTCCACAGTCTGTTCCATGCTTCTATGTCTCTGGATCTATTTTGTTCATTAGATTCCACATATGAGTGAGATCATGTGATACTTGTCTTTCTCTGACTGGCTTATTTCACTTAGCATGATACTCTCCAGGTCCCTCCATGATGTCTCAGTGTAAGAGGAGTTCTTTTACTCTGCATAGCATTCCATGGTGTAGATGTACCACAGCTTTTTTATCCACTCATCTACTGATGGGCATTTGGGCTGCTTCCAGATCTTAACTATTGTAAATTGCACTACTACGAACATAGGGGTGCATATATTCTTTCTGACTGGTATTTTGGGTTCCTTAAGATATAGTCCTAGAAATGGGGTTATTTGTTCAAATGGCAGCTCCATATTTAATTTTTGGGAAATTCCATACTGTTTTCCATACACACTTGATTTTAATCTCTGCAAAGGAAGGACAAGTGGGCCTTTTCCTTCTCCCCTCATCCCAGCATCTTGCAAAGGCTTCTGGGCCCCTGAAGGGTATATGATTTCGACTAAAATCATAGAACCTCAGACTTCATGGAGACACTTCAGTTCAGAAATTGCTACATGGGAAATAATACAGCATTCCCTCATTAAAACATCTTTATGGACTACACAGATTTTTATAAGTAAAATATTCTTTCCTTCTTTCAACTGTACAGAAAGATTTCTTACGGAGTTCACTTGCCTTACTAGGTTTCCCAAATAGACTTCAGACTCCTTGAAGGCAGAAATAATACCAAACACAACTTTTGTTTTTACCATGCTCCCAATATCTAGAATAGGAGGTACTAGGGAATACACACTCGTTTCATTCATTCATTCAACAATGTGCCAGGAACTGTTTGGGTGCCAAGAATACAGCCATGAACGAAAACCTTTGCATTTACAGGACCTTTGTTCTGGTGTTAGAGATGGACAATAAAGATAAATAACAAAAATATATAAGAGCAAAATAAAGCAGGAAAGAAGCATATTAAATGGTCAAGGAGAGGTTAAATTTTTAGAAAGGACTGCCAGAAAAGGCCTTCCTAAGAAAGTAATATTTGGTAAAAACTTGAGCCATGAGGTATCTGGGGAAGGAACATTCTAGAAAGATGAAACGGCAAGTGCAAAGACTGAGGCAGGAGCATGGTGAATATTTTTAAGGAGTGTCAGTGGGTCAGTGTGTCTAGGAAGGAGTGAGCAAGGTCAAGAGTAATGAGCAATGAGGTCAGAGTGTTCATAACAGGATGCCTGACCATTTTAGCCTTGCAGACTATGATAAGGACTTGCGTTTTTTACCGAGAGATTTACGTGCAGAGTGACGTGACCTGGTTATGTTGGGTGAACCAGTTAGGAGGCTGTTGAAATATTCCAGGTATGAGATAACAGGGACTTGGCTAGAGTGGTGTTAGAAAGATCATCAGACCTGGGACACATTTTGAAGGTAGACAACAGATACTGCTGATGGACTGGATATGAAGCATCAAAAACGGCTTCTCACGTTTTCCAGCCTGGACAATTGGAAGGATGGAGTTGCCATTTCTTGAGCTTGGAGAAGTCTATGAGAGGCTTAGATCAGGGAGGGAGGTGGGGGAAATCAGGTATACGGTTTTAGATATAATTAAGTATGAGATGTCCTTTACAAAATCAAATGGTTTCCCCACAGGTGTGGCTCAGTGGTTGAGCAGCAACCCATGAACCAGGAGGTCATGGTTCAATTCCCAGTCAGGGCACATGCCTGGGTTGCAGGTTCCATCCCCAGTAGGTGGTGTGCAGGAGGTAGCCGATCAATGATTCTCTCTCATCATTGATGTTTCTGTCTCTCTCTCTCTCCCTTCCTCTCTCTGAAATCAATAAAAAAAAATTATTAAAAAAAAAATTTTTTTAATCAAATGGCAATGCCAAAAAGGCAGTCACTTATGTGAGTTCAGAAGTTCAATAACAGGTATGGGCTGGAATCAGGAATTCAGAGTCAACGACATTGAGAATATATTTAAATCCACGAAGCTTGATAAAATTAGTACAGTGAAACCAAAACAGCGGCTCCCAAATACCCTATTTCCAATTACTCATATGCCTCAGTAAGTAATTAACCTTTGACTATCGTGGCCACAATTCCTAGACTTCCCAAAACAACCTCATTTCAAAGTAATTGTAATATTTTCAAAAAGGCAATTTGTTAAGTGTAACTAAATTATATTTATTTGTAAGACTATGTGAGATTTTTCTTATAAGTGCATTCACAACTCAAGGAAAAAACATACCTTTCACTGGATCTATGTTCTGACATAAGGTTCCAAAACTATGAACACATACACATAACTCTTCAAGTATTAATAATATTGATAAAATGCATTGTAGCCTGGCCCTTTGCTAAAAGCTTTACATAGATTCCCTTGTTTCTCACAACAACCCTAAGAGGTAAGAACTGTTATATTCTCACATTACAGACTAACGGGCTTATAACAGCTAAAGCACAGGTTAAGTCACATGCTCAAAGGCACTCAACTAGTGAGTGCTAGAGGCATCCTGTGATTAGAACTCAGATTCCAGGGAAAGGGGCCCACTGAGGAGCTAAGGAACTGAGGGCCTCAAATAGTCTCTAAAGTGGCTGCTGGTCAAAACACACAGAAGAAACAGGACCCACAGACAAGGCCCATAAAGCCCGAGGCCCTTTAACTTCAGGGCCCCAATGCCATGGGGCTATGATAGCACTGGGGTAAGAACTAACCTTTAGGGTAGTTATTAAACAACCAATTATGTACCAAAGGGAACAATATTTAATCAGAAGGTTAGAATTTTAGGAGTCAGTAGGGAATAGAGTCGCACAGTGGTTCTCAACCTTCCTAATGCCGCGACCCTTTAATACAGTTCCTCATGTTGAGGTGATCCCCAATTTCATTGTTACAAATTGAACATAATTAAAGCATAGTGATTAATCACAAAAACAATATGTAATTATATATGTGTTTTCCGATAGTCTTAGGTGACCCATGTGTAAGGGTCGTTCGACCCCCAGGGGTCGTGACCCACAGGTTGAGAACCGCTGAAGTAGCAGGAGACCCATAGACCCTCAACTGCTGGGGAATAAATGCAGGCTTTAGGTGCATAAACCATTCCCATGTGCACATGGACCGTTCCCAGTCCTTCCCCACCCTCTTCCCAGCCCCTTGCCACCTCAGTCTATTTAAATGATGATGAAGATTTCCATACTTCCTCTAAGATTTCCCTACAAAAGTCCTGAAGATTGAGATACACCTTTGTGCAGTGTGTATCCAGGTGTGCTCAGGCCACCATCTCGGATGACACTCAGCAGGGACTTGTTTAATAACAAGTGTCCTCAGGCTTCGCCCAGGGCATCAGCATCTAAACCATGGGTTGCTGCTCAACCACTGATTCCTTGGCCTTTGCATTGTAAGAATCTCCCCACAGAATTCTTGCGCCAAAGGGGAATCAGCCCCAGAACCTAACTTTTCCAAACAGGGTGCAGGACTATCTCCCAGGATCAGCAGGGTAGGATGATTTGAGAAGCCCCGTCAATAGGCAATATTGGAAACATGAAACAGAAACTTCAGTGTCTCAATCCTTGCCAAATAAGATGGCCCTACTGAAGAGAAATATTTTGGAGACTATGCAAAGCTGGCTTCTTGGGGTGCTATAGAATAATCAGCTCAGTATAGAACTGGCCAGCCCCCATAGGAGATTTAGGAGACATAACAATACGTGCAGCAGTTAAGCATCCATTGAGCCCTTCCTAAGGTTCAGGCATTGGCCTGTATACTTGACAGATATTGACTCCTTTCACCCACAACAGCCCCATTTTATTTCAGCTAGGTATTTTTATTGTCACCCACTTTTTACAGAGGAAAAAAACAGAAGCACAGGTTAAATGGTTCACTCAAGGTCACGAAAGATTGATGGGATTCAAACCTACACATCCTGTCTCCAGAGCTCTGCCTGTCAGTGCTCTGCTGAGCCGCCTCTCAAAAGACGTTTGGCCAGAGGTTGAGCGTCGACCTGTGAACCAGGAAGTCATGGTTTGATTCCCAGTCAGGGCACATACCTGGGCTGTGGGCTTGATCCCCAGTGTGGGGTGTGCAGGAGGCAGCCGATCAATGATTCTCTTTCATCGTTGATGTTTCTATCTCGCTCTCCCTTTCCCTTCCTCTCTGAAATAAATTTTTTTAAAAAATGTTTTAAAGATGACTTTGTCATTACCTCTGTGTTATGAGTACCTCAGCATCTCTTCTACAGGGTGAAGCAAGGCAGTGACCCTAAGCAGAGATGTCTTCAGAGGCAGGGGTGGTGCAGGGGGTGAGGGAATAGGGAACTGAGCTCGGTACATAGCCCTGAGTAGACTACTTAAACTATAGAGCAAACTCCTGAGTGTGTAGGGACCAGCCAGCTGTCAGCCTGCGTGCTCCATCCATGCTCTCCGCCATCTACTGTGCTCTCCACCGTCTGTCCTAAATGCTAATGCGGCTCCATCTAGCCTCTGATTCTAACATGAATCCCCATATTTCTAGTTCACACGATTATGCTTATAAATGTTGCTTTAGGACTTACAAAGGCCTACTAAAACATTTCAGGACATCTCTGTACAAAATCTTGATACATTAATTACCTGGAGCTATTCTGGCCCAGGGTTTCCCAAAGCATCTTCTGGTCCCAAACCTTGAGGACAGCTTGTTAAAAATGAGGACTCCTAGCACTCATCGTGAGCCACAGAATGAAGAGCTCTGGAGGCGGGCAGGAGGGTCTGTATTTTTCACACCTTCCCCTAGTGATTCGTATGCACACCGAAGTCTGAGTAGCATTATTATCTTGTTCTTGGAAAACCAAGCTATAGCAACAGTGTTTACTGGGATTCTGCTTCAAGCACAAGTGAAATCCTCCCATGTCTCTGTAATAAGCTTTCTCTAAAGAACCCTCTTTGTCATCACAACTGATACGTCTCCCATTATCTGAAGAATAATGATCTCGGCTTGGCTTTTAAACACATTGGAACCCACCTCAGTTGTCTAAACTCCCTCCTACTCCAGTGTTTCCAAAATGTGTGCCCCGTATCACTAATGATTTTAAGAGTCACCTGAGATGAACTTCTCTTCATTTTACTTCAGAGGCCATGTGTTTATTTTCATCTGAATGAAGAAAAGTCATAACAACAGTATCCAAACCTGTGATTTCATGAAGACTGGGGCTCAAGTGGAAAGTCAAAGAATCAATGTTGAAAACTGTTACGTAAATAATAGCACAGGCAGTACCGAGATAATAAGTCTTAAATTTAGGGAACGTGACCCTGCCTGCTCCTTTCTGACAGGCACCCTCCGTTTCAGCTGTGCTACCCCGTTCTCCGACGCTGGCCAAAGGCATTATCTGCTCTTATTCCAGCTGTGTCCGTGCCCATGAAACACTGCCTCCTCTTATAAATACCTCTTTAAATGTTGCCCACATTTCACACCCAGTGCGTGCCTCCTTTCAGGAACCCTCCAGAGCCTTCCAGCTCTCCTAGCCTACTCCCTTTCTGAATTCCTTCAAATATTCATTTAGAACCTTATTGTCATTTCCCTGGTTAAGTGGAAGCCCCTGGAGAGTCACCCATCGTCTCTTTTACCTCTGGATTAGAATGCTAAACTTCCCTGGTTGAATCTGAGCAACAAACAGCGAATACAGGTGAAGTCATCGCTCAGAAGAATGAAACGTTCCACAGCAATGCGAGGAGCAGCTCCAGCTCCCCCTCAGAGTTCTTAGCCACACCTGGAAAAGGGTGCATCTCTTCATCACGGCCAGGTAAAGAGCACCAAGGCCTGAGCTCGGGGAATTCTACCCTAAGGTGTGATTCTGCAGTGGTGCCCTGGCTGATGGGAATGGGAAGGGTGACCTTACTCAGCCCACGTGCAACTTGGCTCTCGTTCCAAGGGCCAATCACCTCTGCTGATGCACGCCCACCCTCGGCTGGAGGAAACAGAGTGGCCACAGCCTCCTCCAGTGAAAACAACACTAGGTGAGCAAAGAGAACCAGCTCCGCTTCTTGCTTCATTATCCGATGCCTTCAGCCTTTCTGTATCTCAAGTTTCTTTAAAACTGTCCCAATACCTGTCATACTTAATTCACACTTGCTATAAGGCAAAAGAGATCATGAGATGATGAGTTTGAAAGCTCTTTAAATTATCACATACAATAAAAATGTTCAGGGACGCAGCACACGTATCTGCAGGGAAAACAGACCAGGGAGGCTCAGTTCCCCACCAGACAGTGGTGAGCAAGAGGAGATGTGGGCCTTACCTCCAACTCCCCTTTGCCTGTCATGTTACCTCGGGTACCACTTAGCTTCTCTGGGACACAATGTCCTTGTCTGTAAAACGTGCCTGTGCGCTAGGTATCTGGTCTAGGGCCAAATCCAACATGAATTTGAGAAGATTAGAGAAAGATAACCAAGCAAGACTATTGGCCACTGTGCGCTTCACTGGAAGTGCTCAGAAGTGGGAATGGTGCCCTGCTGTGCCCAGGGTTTGGGTGGGCCCCAGCAAAGCACCACCAGAGGCACTTCGACATCTCACCCTCCAACCAAGACCTGTTCTTTGAATAAAAGCAGACCTGATGCTCTCGGCCTCTCCTCAAACTCCCTCCTCCGCATACAAAGCAAAAGGCCCCATCGCCTCACAACCATAGTCATGGTTTTTTTTCTCCTTCCTATCCAAAAACAACAACAACTTCAGAACCATAGTTGTTTAGTATTAAGGTCTGGCTCTGAAATTAGTTATCTCTTCAGCTCCCCCTCAGACACATACTGCTTTCACGAGTAAAAGGACTAACAGGCCTGTGTGGAAAGGACATGGGGAATGAGTGGAAACTCGGGTGGTGGGAGGGAGGCAGAGGTCCGGAGCATTGTGGAATGGAATGGCACTGCATTCTTTGGGATTCCACAAAGGTTTGCCTGCTTCCCAAAGTGTAAGTCACACATCACCCAGGGATGTACTTGGTGTGGTGTGCTGGAGCTTCCCTGCAAGCCCCGTAACCATGGTTTCGGGCAGCCTACATCACAGCCCTGAGCATAAAGAGAAGAGGCTTTTTCTGATTCTCCCCTAAAAGTCCATTGCCTTGAAAAAATATGTGAGGTGATACGCCAAGGTGATTCATATGCACCCTAGGACAGTCACAAAGTTATTTGTTCTCAGTAATTAGAAGGTAATTTCTCTACATCTCTCCGCGAGAAGCCGATACTTCTCTTCTGGTGGAGATCAAAGAACCCTGAAAACATATACACCCAGAGCCACACCTGCTCTTGGTGGAAACAGGTAACAAGAATTTCTAAAAATACAGAAATTTATTTCCTCATTTAACACTATCCCTCCTAGAACAGCCAAAACAAGGCTGCGTTCTCCCTGCTTCTCTGGGTACTGAGGCTGAAGGCATTTAGCTTACATAGTCCATGGACAAGGCCTATTCCCAGCCCCTAATATTTTGACAATGTAATCAATTAACTCAGTCTCAGACTTAGAAATAGTATTTCATCCCACATATCTTGAAAATCAAAACAGAGAAACTATAAGTAGGTTTCAAAGCCCTGATTTTTCAATTACTCACAAGCAGAACCATTTTTTAAATACAACACTCATTCTGGATGGCGGGTAATGCATTGGGCTGATGTTTCTTGGACCCTGAGGGGGCATCCTGGAGGAGAACACATTTTTCTCCCTGTGGGTCCGAAGATGAGCTACCCACCACGCCACAGAATAGAAACAAGCTAGCTTCCTCCGGAGGGGAAAATAAAGCAGCTCCAGACTCAGCGAAGCAGGACAAAGCCAGGACGTGCAAGAAGCTTTCAGTCTAGGGCTCCACGTGCCTCTCCAAGGACAGAGGAACCCACCCACACACAATCACACACAGCCAGCCCACCACGCGCCTGCGGAAGGCGCCTGGTTCTCGGCCAACCTTCAGGCACTGGCTCGGGGCTCTCTCGGCTTACGAGGTCCCTGTGGCACCCGCTGGCTGGAGGGGGCAAAGAGCCAGACCCTCTTCCCAAGTCTCTTCTCCCCAACTACCAAGTAGAGGGTGCTTTTCTCCAAGGTAACTGAGACTTCGGTAGACACACACACTCCGGTCTCAGTGAAGTCCCTGCACCCTGCTACCAATGCCAAGGCCCTGAGTCTCCCCTTCGCACCCCCAGCCAACCCCGGACCCCACATCTGGGCTCCTGGACCGGGAGGCGCCAGACTCACCCAGTCCTCGAAGTGGCGGCTCCCGTTCTGCAGGAGCTCCTCAAACTGGATGGTGCAGTTGGCCACGAAGTCGTCGTAGCCGATGGGGGCATCGTGGAAGACAGCCAACTCGATCTTGCGCCCGTTGCACACGTCGGTGACGAACTCATCGTGCCAGGCCGGGCTGTTGGTCTTCTGCTTGGTGGCCGTTTGGCCGATGCGCGAGTCGTCCACGTTGAGGGCAATGTAAGGGTCCAGAAGGAAAGTCTGTGGCCGGAGTCCCACTGCATGGCGCAGCGACCAGGCTGTGGGCTTCAGGCTCACAGCCTCGCAGATTTTGATTTTAAGAAGGCCATTGAACACTACCATGGTCGGGGCGTGGAGGGGGGCCGGGATCGCTCCGTCCGCCCCGAGGGCAGGATGAAGAACCGACGCCCCGGCGTTGGGAGCCTCGGGGGCTCCTTAGTCCCCTTCTCGCCCCACCCCACACTCTGCCTACACCTTGTAGCGCTGCGCCCTGGCGCGGGCGATTCTCAGTGAGTGCATGTATTTCCTCGCCGGGTTCCTAACGGAAAACAGGGAGGGGGGGGAGAGCTGGGGGACGTCCGTGTTTGGAACAAGCCTCTCCCCCCCTACCACCAGCGGCACCTCCAGAAGAAGAGAGGAGCTGTCGGCTCCTCTGCCAGCTGCGGGGGCTGTCTCGCCGCCTCGCTGGCTCCCCGGGTCCGGGCTGCGGGAAGCGGGCGCCGCGCCGGGCGCTTACCTACCTTTCCGAAACATAATCCCCGGGAAATTTTGACTCCGGGAGGGCGAGGGGGCGGTGGGGCGGGGACGAAAACCGGGGGCGCAGATTTCAACCCGGATCCTCTTCGCACACCCAGCGCCCGCCTCTGGCCGCGCGGGGCGGGGGATGGACCGAGGGATGTTCAGTCTATCCGGAGGGATGCATGTCGAAAGGAAATGGTCCTCCTCGCAGCCAAATTTTTAAAAATCCACAAGCCCCACCGCCAGCCTGGCCGCCGCCTCTAGGACGCAGCAGCGCCGCGCGACGATCGGCGATCGGGAGGCGCCAGGAGCCCGGAATCTCACATCCGCGCGGGCTCGGAGTCGGGGTGGCCACTGCTTGGGCTCGGGGCGCAGGCCGGCACCGGCGGTGCGCAGCGCGGCGGCGGGGCCGGGACTGCGGCTCCGCGCGGCCCCACCTCCAGGGCGCCGGCGCCCGCCCGCCCGCCGCGCTCTCCGCGTCCCCGCTCTCGGCTGCTGCTCGCTCGCCGCCCGCCAGCTCTCCCCCTCGGTCCCTTCTCCCTCCGTCGGTGTGCGAGCGAGTCTCCCTCCCTCTAATGCAGGAAATGCGCAAAAGACGTCAGAGGGAGAGAGTGTGTGTGTGTGTGTGTGTGTGTGTGTGTGCGGGCACGCGCGCGCGCGCGCTCCTGTGTTTAGGGAAATAGAAAGTTTTGCCGGTTGGGGGAGCAATCCGGGAAAAGTGAGCCGAAGAGAGGACGACGGAGAAGCGGGCGAGCCTGCCTGGGTCGCGGCGGCAGGCGGGAGAGCCAGGCGGGGACCCCGCGCGGGACCCCGGGGAGTGGCGGAGCGGGGCGCGGGGTGCGAGTGTTGCATGCTGCGGATACCTGCCCTTTGCTCTCCCCCGGAGGCGAGCGGGTCGCGCATCTCCCCGGAGCTCTGTGGTCAACACTGTCTTAGGGCCGCGGGTGGGAGAGTGACGGGGGGTCGCACTACGAGAGAAGACGCGGGACCCTCCCCCACCTCACCCGGACTCGGGCAGGCCTGTCATTCTGTTTGGAGACGCAGGGCTCGGCGGGGGGATGGGGGGGGAGGGGGTGCACAGGGAGGGGCGTGCAAGGCTCCCTAGGAGTTTCTATATATTTATTCTCTCTTCGCTTTCTTTGGGGCATGCTCCCCCTTTGGGATCTGTCCTGGACTTCTCAGGCTGCGAGAACTTGTTGACAAGTGAGAGCTCAGTAGAGCCCCGGCTCGGTTTGTGTTTATGTTCCACAAAGTGCCTTCATATTTTCTCTGGACCTTGTCTGCCCTTTTCGGGGAGACGGCTCTGATCGGCGCGCTGACAGCGGTCGTCCGAGCTGCGGGGAAACGGGGCGCGCCCTGCGGGGGACCAGTGACTGTGTCCGCGCTAATTTCCTCCGTAACCTTTAAACTCTCCCTGGAAGCCGCCGCCGCGGCTGGTCACGTGAGGCGAGCCCTGGGCTGCTGGGGAAGAATTTCCTCCGCCGGGAGCCGGGGACCGGGAAGGCGGCCCCGCGAGGGGTGGCCCGGCGCTGCGGGACGCGGACCTGGGAGGGCGGGTTGAGAGCGCGCAGGCCCGGGGCGCGGCCCTTGTTGGAGTATCTCGAAGGACGGGGTTGGGAAGAGGTCATCTCCGCAACCTGCGAGCTGGGGTTGTGCAAATGGAAAAAGAAAACCGAGGCTTATCCAAAATGCCAAGTCAAGTCAGGGAGTTTGTAGAAATCTAAGCTGAGTGTTCATCTGGCAGGACTGGACAGTGTAGACCAAAATGTAACACCCACTTCCCGATCACTTTTTCTCAGCGGAGAAAGGTTATCATTACCTGTGGCTTAAAAAGGTTAAAGGCCAGGAAGGAGGCAGCCCCCTGGAACCATAGGATCAAGTGCAGCACAGAGGTCGCAAAAGTGATCAGAAAAGTCCGAAGGTGATTGTGGCAGGTCCTAAGGCGGGCAGGATCCTACAAGTCATTTCGAGAAGCCTACTCACCTTCTGGTGAATGGGCAGCTGGGTAGAGAGAGTGCTACAATGCAGGCTTAGGGACCAATGAGATCGTTCACGTATAAAAAGTTATGCCTTACTTGGCCACTCCCACCAGCTGGAGATTATATTTGAAAATCTGTCAGTTTGACAAAGCACAAGGTGATGCCTCGTTGCTGTTTAATTTTTATTTCTCTGAACATCCGAACTTTTTCCTCCTTGTTTTTTACTTCTAACATTATATTTTTCTTAAACTCCCCCCCCCCACCCCCCTTCATGGGGCAAGTAACTGAAGACAACTGTCAGGGAATAGGGTTTGATCTGAAAAAGCATTTGGGAAACGGAACCAGTGCTAGAATGAGATGAGAGATATCTGACAAAAAGGCAAAGTTTAAAGGGTACCAATAAACTCAGTAATTAAGATAAATAATATTTTAATGCATTATTTTTAAACATGTTTTTATTTAGTTTGAGAGAGAGAGACATGGATTGGCTACCTTCTGCATGCCCCCCACTGGGGATGGAGCCCACAACCCAGGCATGTGCCCTGACCAGGCATTAAACTGGTGACCTCTTGGTGCATGGGGCGATGCTCAACCAACTGAGCCACACCAGCTGGGCAATGCAATATTTTTAAAAATAAAAATACATGTAAAAATTTAGCATGAACATATCCAAAGTTTAAATCATTTTAAATATTGCATTAAAATATTATTTATATTACTGAGTTTATTGGTACCCCTGGAGTTTTGTACCAAAAGATGAGTGCTTCACTTGCCTTCACTTTAGCCCTGGCCCCGTTGGGAAGTCTAGAGAGGCAAGGATTTCATGAGGTTAGGGATCCTTGAGTAAATAGTGTTTCATACCTCTTTCTCTGAGTGAGTTCTGTCTTACCACACAAGCAAAAGCACTGAAAAACACTGGCCAAAATCCTTCCTCTCCAGTATGTTAAACAGGAAATCGTTTTAGAATTATGGACACACTGCATTAAACTTTTTGCATAATATTATATCCCACCCCCAGACAAGACCCCCAAATATATGAAATAGGGTCTGCTGCCATCTCGGTGAGTAGGCATTCTTCGAAGTATTGGTTTTATTCTTCTTTGCAACCTAAGTAAGGTTACAGGAAGGCAGCATCTGCCTCTTAGCAGACTGTTTGTTACACATGTGAATAATCACACTGTAATTCTCATGTGCAACAGATACCAATGTGACCTCTACTTTCAATTATAAGTCTTTCTGTGGTGGGGGTCGGGAGGGTGGGCTGTAACTAAAAGACTTGGCCAAACTGCCTGTTTTGAATTGGATGAATATTTATATAAAAAGGGAGAATGCTGATAGTCTACATTCAAACATTGCTGATTTCCTGCCCTTCTGCATCCTTCTTTCTAAATAAATCTCTCACCTCCCTACTCTCAAACTTGGCTAAATGAAAATGTGTATTCTCCAGGGGTACCATGGAAATGCCAGGTGTGGGCTTGTTTAGGGGAGGGCCCTTGCGTTTACCTGGGAAGGCCGGGGGAGCTGGTCTAAAATAACTCTCCGCTCCAGATTTCACCTGAAGAGACAAAGAAGCGCTTGCAGGAGGAAGATTTCGAATGTAAAATGCTAATCAGTAATGACTGTTTACTTCCTCCTTCTCTTGGCCCCTGTATATAGTCCTGAAAGACAGACAGCCATTGATTCTAGACATTGAGTAAAATGCCCTTGGTTCCAGCTACGGCTGAGTCATCTGGTGATCTTTGGGAGAGGGAAAAGGAAAGGAAGAAAGATGATATAAAAATTTTTGCAAAGATGATCAAGATGGTGCTCCTCTCCTTTTAAAATTAAGGCTCATCTGGCTGGCGTAACTCAGTGGTTGAGCGTCGACCTATGAACCAGGAGATCGTGGTTCGATTCCTAGTTAGGGCACATGCCCGGATTGCGGGTTAGATTCCCCCGTGTGGGGTGTGCAGGAGGCAGCTGATCAATGATTCTCTCTCATCATTGATGTTTCTACTTCTCTCTCTCTCCCTTCTCTCTGAAATCAATAAAAATATATTTTTTAAAAATTAAGGCTTGTAGGAAAAAGGACTGAAAGAGCAAGAGTCCCCAGGACAGTGTGATAGGTGCTACCGTAGATGTAGGGTGCACCGGCCTCTGGGAGACCACAGAGGATCAGCCCTTTGCCTGAGTACACGCCACCCGGAAGGTCTAGGCCAGTGGTCGGCAAACTCGTTAGTCAACAGAGCCAAACACCAACAGTACAATGAAGTGAAATTTCTTTTGAGAGCCAAATTTTTTAAACTTAAACTATATAGGTAGGTACATTGTTATTAACTTAATTAGGGTACTCCTAAGTTGGCCTTTGCTAAAAACGTCCTCAATCTGATTGAGGTACATTCGCTGAGGTCGACGCCTTCCAACTCTCCCATCCACACTCGTCTTGTATACTTGTTTCAGATGGACGAGCGTGGCTGGGAGAGCTGGAAGGCTATCCGAGAGGAGTTGCTCCTGAGGCAGAGAGGTGAGGGACGGGCATTGGCGGCAACAATGGAAGAGTGTGCAGATCTCAGGTAAGTAAGAGCGCGGCTCTTTGAAATGAGTGACAAGCTGTACCTGGCATGTGGCAGGCAGTACGAGAAGGTAAGGAAGGTTAGACCAGATAATTAAGACCTTGTAGAACCTGCAAATGCTTTTGAACTCTTTTCTTAAGAGACACTGGTCATGCTAACGCGGGGAAGAGCATAACTGGAGTTAATACTTTAAAAAGACAATTTTGCAGGAATGGATATATTTCTCTTTTGCAATTTCCCCCCCAGAAGACTCACCCCAAAGCAGGATGTTAGACAGAAGATCCGAGTCCAGAGATGATTTATACTCCATCTGATCAGAAATGGAACAGTCTGTGGATATTGTTTAGATCAGCTGCAAGAAGCAGGGAGGGGGTGCCAGAACCTAAGACTAGCATGCTAATATTCACGTCCTTGTTGTGTGCTTGTTGTTTACAGAATGCCAATGGCTCCTGCACAGGTGTGCCTGGTCAGGATCTGTCCTATATTCCACACATGCTCCATGGAACAGAATTCAGCCACCCAGGCCATAGGATGGCAGGTACAGCAGCACCATGACACAAAAACCGTCCAGAGTTGTGTCGGTGTAGCCCTGCTCCAGCCTAACCCCCCACCTGAGACCCAGTCCCGCTTCTAACCCCACCCCAGGCCCACCCCCTCTTGTTACTGGCTCATGTCTGGTCTGCCATGTCTCCATCTCCTTCTGGACTCTGTTGCAATGACCCAGACACCAAGCCTCACTTACATCTGCAAGGAGGTGGAGGGATAGACGCAACACCATAGAGCTTAAAGATGAGTGAGGGTGCCTTTCCTTCCTCATTTCCCTTGACCCTGAGGCCCCACTCATTCAACCACCATATAGAAAATGGCATCACATACCACATCTTCCTTAGTTTTGATGTTGGATGTTGGTCTGCATCTTGGAACTTTTAAGTACATAAACCAATCCATGAGTCTTTACTCAGGACCTGCTATGTCCTGGACACTGGGGCATGTGCTCTAGGGAGGACAAATAGTAGCCTGATTCAGTTCTGGTCAAGGGCACTTACTTCAATTGCAGGCTCCATTCCACCCTGGTAGGGGCTCCTGTGGGAGGCAACCAATTGATGTATCTCTCTCACATCTATGTTTCTCCCTCCTCCCGCCCCCAACCGCTTCCACTCTCTCAGTAGAAAAATCAGTAGAAAAATATCCTCGGGTGAGGCTTAACAAAAAATAATAAATAAATAAATAATAAATAAATAAATAATAAATAAATAAATAAATAAATAAATAAAATAAAAGGACTTTGTTGTTTCTCAATTTCTCTATTTAATCCTCTCTCCTAACATCAATTAGATATATTTTCAGCATATGGTTTTATGATACCTGTACCAAGTGTAACAGCTGTTTCTGCATGCTCCCTGTGAATATCTTATCAATTAACAGATGACTAATCTGACTGTTCAGATTAGGTTATATATCGCTCACACATTCTGGACATTTGGTTAATCCATTGCTACTCCTAACTTACCTTTCAGGCTCCAGAGCAGGGAATAGGGGTTTTTGTCACGGGTATAAGTTATGTAGCTATAGCCAATGTCAAACCAGAACTGTTTAAAATCACAGGAAGGATCTGATGCAAGGTGGCAAATCCTTCTCTCCTTTAAGGCAGGATCCCGCCAGGGGCCAAATCCTTATACCCTTAAGTGAAACTAAGGATTCTCCTCCCAACTCCCCCTCCCCTTCCTCCTCACTTCTTACAGCCCTTCCCTCTGTCTGCACTGCAATCGCCTTCTTTGAAAGGTCTTTAAGTTTGGAGACACAGAAATAAGAATGTCACAAATTTTGTTAGTTTTCCCTTTGCTTGCCCAGATGAGCTCCTAGGCGATGGTTGGCTCGCAGTACTTGATTGCCCGCAAGCTGGTACTGTAGCAATGAAGTCACGGGGCTGCGGGGCGACGTCTCCAGGGCACCTGGGAGCCCAAGACCACTGTGCCCCGCTCTGCAGGCCGACAGCGCCCCCTGGCGGACACGGGCGCTCCCAGCCCAGTTCATCTCGCGGCTTTGACCGCTTGGGCAAATTCGACTCCTCTAGGGCTCTGGCTCCAAAGACTAGGAGGAGCACTAGGATTTCTTAAAGCGGTCAAGAGGCAGACTACATGGCCTGGGACATGGCTTTATCCACATGCTCATCATGAGCAGGAGCAAATACAGTCAAGTGCATATCTATTGTATGAAAAACTACTGTCATTTAATTTTAAAAAAAAACTCAAAACACCAAACAGGCTTCTCAAAGTGAAGAATTCTGTTCCTATCAGTGCACTAGAGTGATAGGCCATACATTTGCCAATTGTGTCCATTCTGGATACAGGAAAAAACAGAGATGAAGGAGATGCAGTCCAGGTGTTTGAGAAGCTAAAACTTGAAGGTAAAGGAATGTTAGGGGCCTCTCATGGACCACAGACACTGACTCTGCTTTTTTTCTTCTTGATTTAGACCAGCGGTTCTCAACCTGTAGGTCGCGACCCCTTTGGGGGTCGAACGACCCTTTCACAGGGGTCGCCTAAGACCATCCTGCATATCAGATATTTACATTACGATTCATAACAGTAGCAACATTACAGTTATGAAGCAGCAACGAAAATAATTTTATGGTTGGGTCACAACATTTGGAACTGTATTTAAAGGGCCAGAAGGTTGAGAACCACTGATTCAGACTGTGGGTCAGTTCCTGAAGCTAAGGTGAGGGTTGTGAGAAATGGCCAAGGAACCCCCAGAATGGAATGTATTGGAAGTGGGAGGGATTGGGGCTCCCTCAGAGATGGCTCCTCTCATTCCAGCAGATAACTTGGCTTTCTTTTCTGGGGGTGGGAGGAGCCACAGACGCCATCAGCTGGGGGAGGGGGGTCACTCAACTTTTTGCCATCAAACCCAACAACCACTTAGGAAGGAAGGATGAGCACCATTCCTCCAGCACCGGCGTCATCCTGCCTGGCATGCAGCACTGGTCACTTCAGCACAGAACAGGATGGGGTGGAATCCAGCCTGGAAACTCAGGAACTTAGTTCTAGGATCTTGGGCAAATTACCTGCCTGTCAGTGGACCCTGGCTTCATTCAAATGTAACAAGAAGGTTGTGACAACTGCCTTACAGAATACCAGTGGGTTTTGCATTTCAGGTAGGTACAGTCCCTGACACAGTAGTTCTCAGGAAATTCCTTCCGATGTTGCACTCAATCCCTAAGGAACGTTTCTCTTTTTAATTCATTTTATCTCTAGCATTGATAGCGCCCCCAAGGCAGTCTCTTAACCAGCGGGCTCCTGGATAATGGGGTTTTGGTGTGAAGGGTCCAGGAACACAAAGGGAATGCCTGGTCCCAACACCCCACTAAGAATGGCCCTGAGATCAGGTGTGGGGTGTCCCTCTATACACTACTCCTTCGTACAACCAGAGAGAGGGCTGCAGGAAAGATTTCAGGAACTTGAATTTGTACTAATAAAAGGGTAATATGCTAATTAGACCAGGAGGCCTTCTGGGAGACCTTCTGGATGTCCTTCTGGACAAAGCCATGGTGGCAGGGCCGAGGCAGAGGCGGTTAGTAGCAATCAGGCTGGGGGGGGGGGGGGGGGCGGGAGTTGGGGGCGAGCTGGCCGGAAGTGGGTGGCAGTTGGGGGCAAGCTGGCCAGCAGAGGGGGGGGGCAGTTGGGAGCGAGCCAGCTGGTTGGGGGACAGGTGGGGGCAATCAGGCCGGCAGGGAGGGACAGCTGGGGGTGATCAGACTGGCAGGTAGAATAGTTAGGGGCAATCAGGCAGGCAGGTAGGTGAGCAGTTAGGAGCCAGCGGTCCTGGATTGCGAGAGGGATGTCCCAGATTGGAGAGGGTGCAGGCCAGGTTGAGGGACACCCCCCCTCCCCATGCACAAATTTCGTGCACCGGGCCACTAGTAAAATATAAATAATAAGGAAATAAGTCATGTGGCTAACCAGCTTCCCCTTGTAGTCGTGGTTGAGTTTTCCAGCCATTTAACCCAACTGGAACCCTAATTTATGTGTTCCCCCCGTCAGTGGCTGTAAAGTACTAATTATTTATCTCTGCCTCAGAGAACAATTGAGGCATGGTTAGCACACCCACGAGGCCTCCTGTCCCCTGTCCTTCAACACAGGGTTGACACACACACCGCTCTATTAGTTCACATTCCCACCCAGACTCCCTCCTCTCGTGGGAGCCAACGTTCCCACAAAATGGGAACAGTGCAACAACTGACCTCGCGAGAGCACTGCCGGTGCAGGAGCTGACCCTGCCAACACAACACGTGGCATGTCATTGCGGTTTTTCTCTAGCAAGAGAAAACGGAGAAGTGGTCAATGTTTCCCACGTTTTCCTCTGGTGACAGCCACACATTCTGTGTTTGCCTGAGCCAGAGCATGAATATTCAACAGCAAAATGGGCCGGGCATGCAGAAGGCAGGGTGCAGTGGGAGGGGCACTTTCCAATGTATCACATCCAAGTTCTGCTATTTGTTTCTTAAAATAGTAATAGTAGTAATTAGCAGTAATAGTGGTAACAATAACAATCGTATACTTAGTTAACTAGCAACTATTTGGTTGAGAACTCTGTGCCAGGCAGTAACATTTTTATTGATTTATTTTTAAATATTTACTGATTTTAGAGAGAGAAGAAGGAAGAGAAGGAAAGAGAAGAGTGAGAAACATCTATTTGTTGTTCCACTCATTCATTGGTTAATTTTTGATTCCTGACCAGCACATACAAGAACCCACAACCTTGGTGTATCCAGACGACACTCTAACCAACTGAGCTATCCAGCCAGGGCCAGGCAGTAACATTTAACAACTCTTTTAACCCCGGAAACAATGCACTGAAGTAGATGTTACCATATTTCTTCAATTGTAAGACACATTTTTAAAATCACATTTTAACATCTTATAATGCACGATAAGAAAGTACTATGTCACACCATAATTACAGGGGAGACTTTTTTAAATCTCTTAGTAGTGCATACAATTATGGTGCTTTTTGCAGATGAAGCAACTAAGGCAGGGAAAAGCTAAGCAATGTCCCCAAGGTTCTCTAGGAGTGGGATTACTGGCTTATTTAGCAAATATATATTTAACTTTATAAGAAATTGCCATACTGTTTGCAGAGGGCCCATACCATTTTGCATTTATTTCCACCAGCAAGTCCGGTTTCTCTGCACCCTCACTAGCACTTGGTATCTTCAGTTGGGTTTGTTGTTGTTGTTTTAACTTTAGTCATTCTAATATGTGTGCAGTGGTATTTCATTGTGGTTTTTAATTTGTGTTTTCATAGTGACTAATGATGGTGAGCATCTTTTCATGTGCTTCTCAGCCATCCTTATAGCTTCTTTGGTGGTGTGTTTATTCAAATCTCTTGCCTATTTTTTAAACTGGATTGTCCTACTGTTGAGTTTTTAAGTTTATTTTACATATTTTAAATACAAGTCCTTTTTTGGAGATGTGATTTGTTAATATTTGCTCCCAGTTTATAACTTGCCTTTTAATTCTCTTAATGATGTCTTTTACAGAAAAAAGTTTTAATTTTGATGAAGTCCAATGTATCTTTTTTTCTTTCACGGATTGTTTTTTTAGGTCATATCTAAAAACTCTTTGCCTAACTTAGGTCACAATCTTTTTCTCCTATGACTTTTTTAATTAAAAAATTTATACTTTTGATTTTACATTTAGAACTATGACCCATTTGAGGTTAATTTTTCTATAAATTACAACCTTATGTGTAGGTTAAAGTTTTATTTTTTGCATATGGATGTTTCATTTGTTGAAAGAATTATCCATTATCCATTGAATTGCCTCCATACCTTTATCAAAAGTCAATTGGTCGCAAATTGTACACTTTAAAATGATTAAAATGGTGATTTTTATGTTATGTGAACTTTATCTTACTAAAATAGTCTATCCTTAAAAATCCATTGATCATATTCCTGAGGACCTATTTCTTAACTCTTTTACTTTGTTTCATTGCTCTGTGTGCCTAAACTTTCTCCAGTACCACACTGTCTTGCTCACTTAGCTTTAATTAAGTTTTAAAATCAAGTATTGTGAGTCCTCTTTGTTTTTCTTTTTCAAAATTATTTCGATTATTCTAGGTCCCTTGCCTTTCCATATACATGTTTATTTTTTAAATATATTTTTATTGATTTAAGTGAGGAAGGGAGAGGGAGAGAGAGATAGAAACATCGATGATGAGAGAGAACCATTGATCAGCTGCCTCCTGCACACTCCCTATTGGGGATTGAGCCCGCAACCCCGGCTTGTGCCCTGACCAGGAATTGAACCATGACCTCCTGGTTCATAGGTCAGCATTCAACCACTGAGCCATGCCAGCTGGCCTCCATATACATTTTTAATCAGCTTGCCTATATATACCAAAAATCCTGCTGGGATTTTGACTGTTATTATATTAAATCCATAAAATCAATTCGAGCCCTGCAGGATTGCCAGATAATATATAGGACATCCAGTTAAATTTGAATTTAAGATTTAAAAAATGAATAAATATTTAGCATATAAAATCTCAAATATTGTATGGACATAATTATACTAAAATTATTCATTGTTTATCTCAAATTCAAATTTAACTTGATATCCCATACTGTTTCTTTTTCTAAATCTGAAAAATCTAGTTTAGGATGAATTAACATTTAACTATTTAAGTATTCTGAGAGAAATACACAATGTTTCTCTTTCTTCATTTAGGGCTTCTTTGATTTCATCGGTACTTTTCGTTTTTAGCATAGAGATTCTCACATGTTTATGGATTGCATTTAATACATTTGAATTGACATTGTAAATATCATGTTATGAGATCCTATATCTCATTTAAATCCTATGGAGAATATTGTCTGTTTAAACAGGCAATAGTCCTATTAAGTTCAGTGTGTAAGTTCTAATTTGCTTCCTATGGGCTTTCAATGTCCAACTTTCAAAGACTTTGCTGTACTATTCAGATCTGTCCCACATGAATGCCACCCAGTGACCAGTCTGGGATGTGTGTGGGTGATCTCCTCTGCAGTTCAGTTCTCTAAGTCTCTGGTATACGTGTAGGGCCCTATCTATACATGTGCAGCTCAGGCGTGAGCCTGGAATTAGTACATTACTTTATGAAATCCCTTCCTGAGCTGCCTCCTCTCTGATTCCCAAGGGTCCTCCTTCCTGGTATTCTGAGTAGGAATCCAGAGCATTCGTCTCCCTGCCCTGCCATTCACTTTCTGCAACTGAGTCTCCCTCTGGAGCCAAGTAGCAGGAGAATACATAGAGGGAAAGTAAGCAATGGGGGTTCTCCCTATGTTTTTAGGACAGTCTTCTCCCTCTGGATTTTAGGCGCCTACTGGCACCCACTGCCATCACTTCCCAGGCTGCCATCCATCCATCACAAAATTACAGTTTGTGTCTGGCACTTGCCTTGAGCTGGGGTGGGGGGAAAAGTAAAAAAAAAAAAAAAATAGGCATGGGGAGTTCCTCAAATCTCTGTATCCCATATGGGTCCTCTTTTCTGCTCCTCAAACCAGAAAGAGCAGGCTTTCCTTCGGACATGCCTGGTACACGGTTGTGGGATTTGGCCTTTGTTTGAACTCAGACTGGAGGTATGGAAAAGGTGAGAACTTACCACCAGGTTATTCCCTCACATGTCTCCTTCCCTCATATGTCTGCCGCCATTTCTTTTCGGTCTTCAGACAGATTTTCCAAGCATTCTGTGTAGGTTTTTAGTTGTTTACTCTGTCTTTCCAGAACGGGAAGCCCCAACCCATGTGGATTTAAGTTTGAATAAATTTAAAACATGTACCATTTTATTATGTGAGATGTAAATCAATAATAAAATTGTAAAAGAATAAGAAAAACTTCCATTTTTAACTCAGATGGATTAAGAGGTGCTGGATGTCAGGCCATAATGAGAATGAACCCTTTGAGGTGGAAAACAAAGTGAG
This sequence comes from Myotis myotis, assembly GCF_014108235.1. Classification (NCBI taxonomy): domain Eukaryota; kingdom Metazoa; phylum Chordata; class Mammalia; order Chiroptera; family Vespertilionidae; genus Myotis; species Myotis myotis. The sequence goes on from NW_023416318.1 coordinate 31,413,363, forward strand.
CCCTATCATCCAGCCAGCTTGATGCCTGGGGAGAATTCCAGAACCTGGAGGGCTGCTGAGCTGATGAGGTGGAACTGGCAGTCTGAGGTGATCTCGGGGGCTAGAACTTGCACGACATTGTGCTGAAGAGATGATAACGATACAGAGAGGCCACTCCGCATGTGGGAAGAGGGCCCCCTCAAATATTCACCTGTGTACTGATTAGTGCATGAAGGTGGGGGAACTTCCTGCCTGGGAAAGAACCATTGAAAGGAGTAGAGGGAATGGTGCCTGGTGCTCCTACAGGGCCAGGAATCATGCTTCTTTCCACCAGCCGGAGGGCAAAACCTCATGATTCAAGGGGCATCAATAGAGTGTTGGAAAGATCTTGTCGGTAGTGGTGAGGAGTAATTATCCCTGGACTGAGCACGACTCTAGCTCTGCCTAAGAATTTCAAAAAATAAGACCCCAAATGATCCAACTATTTCCAAGTAACTTAACTGTGCCTCAGGCTTAAGAATATTTAAGCAAAAACAAAAATATCCATTGTGTAACCAGTTAAAATTCATCAGGCAGCCAATCAAAAATTACCAAGTATGCAAAGAAGCCAGACAGTATGTCCCATAATGAGGGAAAAAAAGCAGTTGAAACTGGCACAGATGTTAGAATTAGAGGTAAAGGTATTAAAACAGCTATTATAACAGAAGTCCATATCTTCAAAAGGTAAAATAGAGACTGAATATTACAAAGACCCAAATCAGACATCTAGAGATATAAGCAACAATATCTGAAACTAAAAACACATTGGATGGGATTAATGACAAATTAGACACGGTAGAAGAAAGGACTGAGTGAATTTGAAGACATAGCAATAGAAATGATCCCACATGAAACAGAAAAAAAATCTTTCTAATGAAAGGTCATCACTGAGCTGTAGGACAACTCTAAGCAGCTCATTCATGTGTAATTGCTGTCCTGAAAGCAATTGTTCAGGACAAACTTTTCTCATTCTCGGGGTGCACAACTCAAAGGGCCCTGTCCCTCTGAGAGCCTGCCAGTTTCCATAAGGAGAAGAACGTTTTTGGTAGATTCACTCCCACAGATAACTCTGCTCAGGTAGCTGACATAGCCAAAGACTGGCAACGAGACAGGAATATTAGTTTAGGGCAAAGGAACTAATGTTTGCTGAGCAAGTACTGTGAGTCTGATCTTGTGTTAGGTACTTACATACACAATCTTATTCACTGTTCACAAAAAGCATAAGAGGTAAGTGGTAGTATTGTTCCATTATGGGGAAACTGGGGAGGCGGGGGCTGTAATGGGCCCATGATCACACAGTTTATAAGTACTAGAGAGAAGATTCAAAGTGGTCTATTTGGCTCCAAAGCCCATGTTTTCTACGTACACAAAATTGCTACCCTCTGTGGAAGTTAGAAAAGGCTCAAGACTGAAGACAAAGGATGAATGAAGGAAGCATTCTGTCACTCTGTCCCCACAGGCAACAGGAAAATGTCTCCGAAGTCCCCAGAAAGAAACAACGAAACCTCTGACAAGATGAGTCTGGGCTAACTGCTAAGGCAAGAATGCCACTGTACATATGAAACGACAGAGCTTTAACGTGGCTCACTGGGGACCTGAGCTACTCAGTAACTCTGGGACCACGGATCACTTGGGAATGAAAAGATAAGAACAGTTGCCTATCTCAGGTTAGGGAGGCATGTTTAAACCCAGATCTGGTGACCAGTATAGGTGTGAGCCAAAACTCTATTTGTAAAAGGAGGTGGTGCTGTTGACTTTTCCTTTTCCACCTCCCTGTGCTTCAGTCCCCCTCCCTCGCCTGCAGAATGCACCACCCTGGAAAAGATATGCTCGACCTGTCTACCTGGGCCAGTAGCTTCTGGGGTGGCACAACAAAGAACAGAGCCAGACTCACTCTTTCCCTCCAGTCTTTGAAACACATTCCCCTGGAGCACCAGCTCAGAGAAAAAGGTTAAGCTTGCCAAAATGAATATAAGTTTTTAAACCCCCAATTTCTTGATTACTATCACCAATTTATCTCTTGCATCCTAAAGTTTGCTAAAATCTTGCTTCCTTCTCACTGCCCTATCTCCCTTAGGAGAGAATTTTCTTTTCCAGGAAACTGTTCAATTTCCAAACCAAGCAACCACACACTTGTTCCTTCCATTAATAAGCTTGGTTCAGAAAAGGCAGGTGCAAGGCTATCTCTGGAGAACTGTTCTGGGAATACGCATTCAAACTTGTCTTTCCTTCACTGGTTTGTTTGCTCTGATTAGCTTTGAAGTTTACCCAAAACTCCCCTGGTCACCGCCCAGCAGGATCTATTTACCTGCAGCTCAACTTTCCTTGGGACAAGTCTTTTAGAACATGGATTGGATCCAGGTTCTAGGTCCCTGCCTGACAGTTAGCAGCTGTGTGATTCAGAGTGAGTCACTGAATGGCACTGAGCCTCAGTGTCCTCCTCATCCATACAGAAGAGGCGAGTCATCCCTGCCAAGCAAGAGAAGGTATACGACAGTGCACTGAAGATTCCAGAAGCCAGTGCAGATGAAAATAAGATCACTGTGAAAATGCTTGCCCCATCAGGATGTTAGCTGGACTACTAACCAAATTAGCAGAGATAGATTAACAGGAGAAAATCAAAGTTTAATATGTGTCCATGGGGGAATTCACATAGGCATGCTGATCATTCCATGAAAATTCCAAAGACAGTCCTGACTGGGTAGCTCAGCTGGTTAGAACATTATCCCAATACAACAAGGTTGCGGGCTCAATCCCTGGTCAGGGCACATACAAGAAGCAACCAATGAATGCATAAATAAGTGGAACAACAAATAGATCTCTCTCTCTCTCTCTCTCTCTCTCACTCTCTCTCTCTCTCTCTCTCTCTTTCTCTCTTTCTCTCTCTCTCTTTCTCTCTACCTCTCCCTTCCCCTCTCTCTCTCTCTAAAATAAAGAAATTAAATACAATATCCCTATTTAAAAAAATAAATAAAAACATCCGATATTTTTCTTACATAAACACACTCTATATCTTCTAAATTTTTCAGATTATATTTATAATATATAGTTACGTATTATATAGTTTATAACCAGATTATAGTTAAAATGTAATTCATAGAGAAGAACTCAGGAATCAATAAATGCAATCTCCTTATTTTGGAGAAGGAAAAACTCAATGAAATGATGGGGCCAAGGTCATTAAGTAGTGACAGAGACAGGGCATGAATCCAGTCCCAATTTTCACCCAGTTATGTCTGTTGTTCTTCACCTGGAGCACAGGTGAAGGGAACAGTCAATTGACTGGTGACAGAGTACAGCAACCAACCAGCTCTCCAGTTCTTTCCCTGCACCTTAGCCACAACCTAGGTGTGGCAAAACATTTCTGGAGAACCTATTCTGATTCCTCCTAATCACCTCTTTTTCTTTAAAATTTTTTTTGAAGTATGACATTTTTACTTCCAAAATGCTAATAAACCATCTATATATATAAAAAAGCCTAAGAAATGACAGAATGACTGAATGACCAGTCGACCGGTCACTATGATGTGCACTGACCACCAGGGGGCATATGCTCAAACGCAGGAGCTGCCCTCTGATGGTCAGTGCACTCCCACAGCCAACCTCCCACAGCCTGGGCTAGCCAACCTCCTGTGGTCCCTCCCCCTGGCCAGCCTCGATCAGCCCCAATCGGGACTGGGCGAGACGGCCCGATGGCCCCAATTGCTGGCCAGGCCGAGGGACCCCACCTGTGCACAAATTCGTGTACCGGGCCTCTAGTATAATTATATTATAATATGTATATTATATATACTATGTAATTTTAAATAATATAATAGCATATATGTTAATAATATATGTAATCCTACATAATATGCAAATTGTCCCCCCAACCGGGAGTTTGACCAGGGGGCGGGGCCAGCGGCGGTGGTGGTGGCAGGCAGCCGCAGGAAGGGAGGCCCTTCACCTGGCTGGCGGAAGGGAGGTGCCCCCAGCCAGCAGCCGCTAGGGACCCTACCCATGCATAAATTTCGTGCACCAGGCCTCTAGTTAATAATCAATAACAGTGCATCTTGCAATCAATGACATCCTAGATTTCATCAAATATATTGTTTCATTTGACTGTATATGCGAAGCATTGTCTCTGGGAGGATATGCAAGAAACTGGCAGATTACTCCTAGGGAGAGGTACTAAGTGCTGGTGAACAGAGGCAACAGAATTTCTACAGCATCTCCTTTTGGATCTTTCACATTTTGAATAACAAAACTATGTTAACTAATAAAACATTGGAAGACTATCTTAAAATTTAAAAAGTGCAACTGGACACGAGTCTTCTTGACAACACTATTTTGTTCAAATTTGCTTTTGTTCCTAGGGCTGGTCAATGAGCACTGCGAAGGTAGGCTGTGCCACTGCAGGCACCACACTTCATCCAAAGTTCATTACCATGTGACACCATCCCTAGGTTTGTGTCATTTGTAAGTCATCAACCAGGTGTTTGTTGGTTAAAAGCAAGTTCAGTATAGCTGTTACTCTCATTGTAAAGAGACCTTTCCACTGAATGGTTATGAAATTGTTCCATAGACAAGATATAAATATATCAGATTCTATGCTTTCATTAGCCTTTCCAGCAGCATCTAGAGAGGTGAGAGGACAAACGTCTTGGAAAGAAAAACAGTTTGTCACCCATGTACTTGGCAACAATTGCGTTACCATGATAGCTCATACGTGGTGTTTGCTAAATGAGCCAGGAGGCAACTGCAGTGAATGACTGCAAGATGTTAGCAGGTTACATGTGTCATTAAAACGTGTTGCTAATTCATTCCTGTTAAAGATGACATTTAGAAATGCAAATAGCCACGTGCCCGACCACTCTGAATGTTTTATATGTGCAAAAATAATATTAAATCTCAAGTAAGCAAAAATCCTAGCCATCCTAGGGGCAAAGAATAGCTATTAAGCAAAGCAGAGCTGAGATTTCAGGCCTTTTCCAAATAGAGCTCAAAAAGTCTAATGCCAGCCAGAAGTAGAATTTCCAGGGCCACAGCTTTTCAAGTTGACAGAGATGAGATCCAAACCAGTGCTGGCTGGGTGTGGATAAGAGCAGATTCCAAGATGATTACCATCAATTCCTATTGGCATTTTTTGGTTTCCTTTTATTGGCAGGCTTACAGGCTCAGCAGTAAAATGAACAATTTTTGGTGGTTTGTGTGTTGGGGGTACAAATACAAGACTTACTAGAATTAGACTAGACCTAATTTTATCTAAATTTACTTTTAGTAAAATTGATTATTTAATGTGCAACTAACAAAACATTTCCTAGTGATGAGAACTTCTAAGGTCTATTATCTTAGTAATTTTCAAAGATACAATATAATATTGTTAACTATAGTCATTCTGTTGTAAATTACATCCCTAAAACTTATTTATCTTATAACTGGAAGTTTTTACTATGTTATGAAACAGTCTGGGGACATTATTTTTAATACACCTTTGAATATGCACACTTATTTATCCAGAATCTGTCTCTCTGGAATCCAGTTCATCCAGTTTATTTATCAGGAGATTATGTAAAATATTTGCAACATTAGCCCTAGCTGGTTTGGCTCAGTGGATAGAGCGATGACCTGAGGGGTCCCAAGCTTGATTCTGATCAAGGGCACATGCCGGGTTGTGGGCTCGATCCCCAGTAGGGGGCATGCAGGAGGCAGCCAAGCAATGATTCTCTCTCATCACTGATGTTTCTATCTCTCTCTCTCCCCCTCCCTTCCTTTCTGAAAGCAATAATATATATAATAAATAAAATATTTACAACATTAAAAAAATTTGGGGGTGGTTTGTTAAGTAGCAATAGATAACTAATACATGAAGTTTTAATTGAAATAAGTATGTAACTACCTCTAAGTTTCCTAAATCAAGTGTACAGTAAGAATTAGACTTTTGGGTAATGTGTAGAAGAACCTCTTGGTGTCCTCACGCACATAGACCCTACCTTAAACTCATTAAATTGGGATCTTGGGGCTAGAGATAGGAATCATCATTTTTAAAAAGCTCTGCCAGTGATTCATATGTGCATTAAAATTTGAGAAGTACTAGTTAATGCTTTCCAGAAACAGGCCTGAAAATTATAGGAATTATAGACGTGGGTCTCCTAACTGATAAAGCTCATGGCAGAAAGTTATTAAAGGCTCTTACAAATGCAATACCTACTTCTGTTAAACTCTAACTTGCAGGATCCAACAGGAGTTTCTTGGTAAACTATTTGGATTTTCTTACATTCAGATCACGGTGTAGCCTAGACAAAATACCCAGTTAGGCTGTGTGAAGGTGATGGTTTCACTAACTTCCCACAGTATCACTAAAGTTTATGGATGCCACTTTCACAATTTTAATGCATTCCTTTAAGGTGATAAATTTATGTATCTTAAGCTCATACTTTTATCATCTTTCACTGTGAAATTAGGTCATTTTTCTGCAAAGAATGTTTCTGTTTACAGTGACATTGGTTTCAGGAAAATTCACATGTGTAAGAATGTTGGTAGTTTTGATACCAGCTATTAGCTAGCTTCTTGATGGAATCATTTTTCTGTGTGCTATTACGCTGGCAGCTGCCTTTGATAACTTGTTACTCTCCAAGCCAAGTGTCATATTTTATGAAGGACTAGTATCCACAGCAAATGAAGGACTCTCATAATTCAACAATCAAAAAAAAATCCAGTTAAAATTTGTCAAAAGATTTGAACAGACACTTTACCTAAGAAGATATATTGGTGAGAAATAGATACATTACATTAATCATTAAGGAATGCAAAGGAAAACCTTAGTGAGATACTCCTAAATACCAATTAAATGGCAAAAAGAAAAACAAACAAACAAATGTGACAATATCAAGTCCTGGCAAGTTTGTGAAGTAACTGGATCTCTCCTGCATTGCTGGTGGGAATGCAAAATAGTATTTTGAAAATCAATTTAGTAGTTTCTTATAAAAATAAATACTCATCATATGACTCAGCAATCCTGTTCATAGTTATTTACTTACTCAAGAGAAATGAAAACATATGTCCACACAAAAACTTATACATCAATGTGTATAGCAGCATGAGTAATGATGGCCAAAAAGTGGAAAAAACCCTAAGTGTCCATCAGCTGCTAAACAGATCACCTGTAGTATGCCCACACCATGGAATGCTAACTGGCAATAGAAAAACAAATCAGTGATACATGCAACAACATGGATTAATCCCGAATGCATTCTACTAAGTAAAAGAATTGTGCTTTTGTTTACATGACAATCCAGAAAAGTTGCAATTATTGGAACCAAGAACAGATGAGTTCTTGCCAGGGGCTGAGCATGTAAGAGAAGGTGGACCGCAAAGGGCATTTTTTAGGTGATAGAGATGTTTTATATATTACTTGTGGTGGTGGTTACATGACTGTATGTGTTTGTCAGAATAAAAAGTTGAGTTTTACTTTATGTAAATTATAATCAATAAATCAGACTTTAAAGCAAAAATAACACACACACACACACACACAGACACACACACACACACACTTAAACATAGGTTAATCTGACACACATTGCTTTTCCAAAATTGAATTCAGTTAGTGTGTGAAGCTTCTAGTATTAAAATTCTGACTATAGACATCCTGGATGAGTGTTTCAAGCCAATCATTTGCAGGATAGTTTCAGCTCATTAAGCTGAAAGATGGAGCAAAGGTACTACAAAATATTAGTTATGATGTACAGAGTCTCCAGACATGGCTCCCTGTGGTGATGGACCAAATAAACCTAGCCCCACTGTGCTGCCTTTCATCCCTTCCTTCAACCTAGCCAGTCATGCCACCATTAGGGTTCGAATGAACCCTCAGAGTTTCTATGCTTGGATCTCAGGCTATTAAATGAATATTTTAGGCCTCTGAAATGGTCCCTAGACACTACTCAAGGGAGATAAACTCACTAGGAGAAAATTCTGCTCATGAATGCAACAGATTGACTTTTAGCCAGCAAATTTGCCAGACAGGTAATGAGCAGAACAGTGAGCCATGTAATAGATACAATAATTTATCTATGGTTCTGGATTTTCTTCTTAATCTCACTTTTAATTGCATTCATTACAAAGTACTTCAAGGATTTGTAAAATATGAAGTGGGGGAAAACACTGCATTTCAGTTTTCAGCTAAAGAGAGAAATTATATTCTAGTTTAATATGTAGGTCCCATAATTTTACTTCATGTAAGATAAATTTATATGTATGTAATCCTTTTATGCCTGAATACCCGTTTCCTTGAAAAATCTGCACAATTAATTTCTTCAGGCTTCAATGATGCCTCTTTAAGATCCATTCAATAGTTATTCAAAACTCAGGATTTTAAGCCCTTGAATCTTTTTTTTCTTTTACACATAAGGCAGACAGACTTCCTCTGGGCTGTACCAATGTCTTCAGCATGAGACTAGCACTTTGGAATGATGCTCTGCTCCCAGCCAGACTGAAAACGTAACAGGACAAGCCAAGTTTGGGAATGCATCTACAAGCCTATTCTACCTCACTTAACAAGAAGCCTCTTTCTCATTTGGGAAACAGAGGCAGTCCTTTCTCTGCTTACCAATGTCTTATACTGTATTTTGCAGGAAGTCTCTAAGTTCCTGGCTGAGTTATTGAGACAAGCCTATTGAAGCCAATGAGTTTTAATGTTTAGGAATGAGAGTTTTTGACAGTGGGAAAGTGGATGGGCAGGGCTAATATGCAAATTTATAAAATAGGGCTCAGTTTCAGTTTATGCATTCTCTAATCTGAAACAGACCCTCTGCCTTTGCAAGGTGATTAACTTTAAGGGACAAAATGTTTGCATTTCCAAAAGTACATTGGATTTTTAGAATGGTGACCCACCTTCTGTGTGGCAGGAGCTTTAGATTACTTTTCTAGTACGAGAAAGGACTTTTCTTTGCTCCAGGTATAGGAGTTAGTCTACTATTTTATTTTTAAAAATTTTATTTATTGATTGATTGATTTTATAGAGAGAGGGAAGGAGAGTGAGATTTGTTGTTCCACTTATTTATACATTCATTGATTGATTCTTGCATGTAACCTGACGAAATCGAACTTGCAACCTTGACATGTAGGGGCAATGCTCTAACTAACTGATATGCCTGGCCAGGGTTTATTGAGTACTTTGTCAGGCATTGCTGGGAAGTATATAGGTAAAGGAAGAAGTTGCAGAAGGAGAGACTACAATGACTAATACTTAGTTCCTAGACTTAGACACAAGTATCTTACAATTTAGTGGGTGCAAAATTCAGTGCAGACAGTTGCATCTATATTAAGAATTTGTGTTCTTTTAAAAAATATATATATGTTTATTGATTTCAGAGAGAAAGGGAGAGAGAGAGAGAGATAGAAACATCAATGATGAGAGGGGATCATTGATCGGCTGCCCCCTGCACACCCACCACTGAGGATTGAGCCCGCAACCTGGGCATGTGCCCTTGACCAGAATTAAACCCAGGTACCTTCTCAATTATTTAAAGTCTTGCACTAACCACCATTGTGGAGGAAAAAGAGATCTTTGCTTTGCGTTGGTGGTATATGGATGTCTTTAAGGGTACTGTGTTTAAATCCTGGAACTGCAATTTAATAGCTGATATGACTTTGGATGAGTTATTTAACTTCTCTATACCTTAGTCTTCTCATTTAAGATTTTTTAAAAGCATAGTTTATTGATTTTTAGAGAGAGAGAAAAGGAGAAGAAACATCAATGTGAGAGTGTATCTTTGATTGGCAGCCTCCTGCATGGCCCATACTGGGGATACAGACCACAACCAAGGCATGTGCCTTGATCAGGAATCAAACCAGCAACCTTTCAGTGCATAGGACAATGCCCAACCAACTGAGGCACAATGGGCAGGGCTGATCTTCTCATTTATAAAAAGAGCATAATTAGCAATGTCTCATTGAGCTGAAATGCGAATTGAATATACAAATACATATGAAAGCCTTGACTTAGTGCCTGGCACATAGTAGATGATCAATGATTATATGTTATTACTATTATTATAGTCTCTCTGGGGAGGTAGAACCCATAGGGAAATGACTTGAAAACACAGACAATAACATACAAATGATAACATACCAATGACTATCATGTGAGGAGCTGTGTGCTTTGGAGCAATAAAATAAGTAACCTCCAAGCAAATCCAAAACATGTTTTCATTACTCCCAAACTGTACTGCATAGTCTCAGGTGGGTGTCCAGATTATCCCAGGCTAAACCCTTGTATTTCTTGGAATTCAGCACTTAAAAACCAAAGGTAAACAATAGCTTGCGCAAGGTCCTGGAGAGAAAAGGCAGTTTTTGTGGTAGGGCCTGGTTTGTACTTAGTGATTACAAAATTTCCTTGACAGATTTTAGTGGGAATAGCTCTCTTACAAAATTCTGAGGGAACTGCTTTCTAGACAGTCTTACTTGCCTTTGAAGTAGGTCGCCACTCACATCAATTTTAGAGGACCCTGTCCCAACTTTTACTAGTATTTTTCTCAGATGTCTGATGTCTAAAACCTTGCTAGTCTTTCTTTCTTTTCTTCCTTCCTTCCTTCCTTCCTTCCTTCCTTCCTTCCTTCCTTCCTTCCTTCCTTCCTTCCTTCCTTCCTTCCTTCCTTCGTTCTTTAGTTCTTTCCTTTCTTATTTTTGGTTAATCTTCACCTGAAGATATTTTTGAGGCTACTTTCCCATTAGAGAGAGTGAAAGGGAAGGAGAGAGACAGAAAGAGAGGTACATCGATGTGAAAAAGACACATCGATTAGTTGCCTCCTGTAAGCACCCTGACCAGGGCCAGGCATCAAGCCTGCAACCAAGGTACAGTACATGCCCTTAATTTGAATCAAACCTGGGACCCTTCAGTCTGTGGGCAGACACTCTATCCACTGAGCCAAACCTGCTGGGCTTGGTAGGATATTTATTTTTTCTTCCCCAGCTGAAAAGCAGATATCCCTGGTGGAAGAGAGGAGAGTCAATGTCCAATTCTACTATGCTGGCCAATTCCTATTCTCATTCTCACTGTGCAGTGTACCTACTACCAACCCTTGAATCTAGACTATCTTATATAGGTTGGTTGATCTGTCTGTCTGTCTCTCTCTCTCTCTCTTTTAATCCTCACCAGAAAATATGTTTTTATTGATTTTAGAGAGAGAATAAGAGAGAGAAACATCTATGTGAGATGTGAGAGAAACATTGATCAGCTGCCTCCCGTACGTGCCCCAACCGGGGATGAAACCTGCAACCTAGGTATGTGCCCTGGATGGGAATTGAACGGCAACCTTTTGGCTGACAACTATGGGATGACATTCCAACCAACTGAGCCAACCAGCCAGGGCTTGTATGGGTTTGTCTCTTGTGATTGTATCTAGTCCCTAGTCCTGCTTGTAAATTCCTCTAGGGTAGGGATTATTTTAAAAGATTTTGTAGAATATTGATTCACCTTGACCCTATTATTCTCTATCTTAAACCTATATAGCACAATAAAAAGTAGGTGAATAGTAAATAGTAAATTACAATTGCTTATTATGATGACTGGGTTTCCTCCCCATAATCCCGGACTGTAATGTGTTCTCTAGTGTTCTTTCAGAACTAGAAATTGTGGGGCAGACAGTGATTGTAGCAGACAGTGCCAGACCTTCTAGAATCATTGCAAAAGGCAACACAAGGCTACAAATTAAGAAGGAAAAAAAAAAAATCTCTAAACAATCTCAGAAACTGATCCTTACCAACCAAGGATCTTAGATATAGGAGAATAGAAATTTAGAAAGTCTTATTTTCCTACACATTGCAAAAATTATCCAGTGAAATTTAGGTTTACTTTGGATAAATCTGTATGTAGTAAGGCCCGCTCATGGGTCATTTCAATAGCTCTTCAGTAATCAGAGTCCTTGGAAATGAGCCATTAGAATAGAAAGCTGCTTTTTAAAACAAATCCATGGGGTTTTGGTATGCTAAATTCTAATCTAAACTAACAATAGCTTTATTTCCTTAACCTTACAGTCAAAAAAAATTTTTTTTTTTTGGGGGGGAGGGTGCTGTTTCTGTGAGTTTAGAGTTTAGTGTGCTTGGTAAAAAGCACATTACCAAAAACAAACAAACAAACACCCCCCCCCCCCAAGTCATTTTTCATTTCTACTGAGAACTGATTTTGAGAAAATGTATTCAAGGAGAAAGGAAAGAATTGCTGGGAAGGCCTGTATAGCATTTAAATTGGATTAGTGAAAAAACATGGGGTTTAGGGTATGGACATGAAGCTGTTAACGTAAAAACATTCAAACCTGTAAAGAATTTTTGTGAGTTTATTTGAGCCAAACTATCGACAATTGCTGGGAAGCAGAATCTTAACGTATTGGGATAATGCTCTGGAGAATGGCAGTTTTTCACCTATTTTTGGAATCAAAGAAGGAGTCTTAGGTGGGTTACATGAAATTCATTGGTGATAGATTAGAGAGGTGGGAGAAAGCAAAGGGGGGGGGGGCTCTGGGATTGGATAAATACAAAATGGTAGACACATACTTAGGTGGGTGCAGAATAGTTCACAGTCAACAATTAACATGATAACAATAACAGTGAAAGAATTTATTGTCTCCTGTCCTGGCACCCAGGCCATTTGTTTGTGGCCTAAGGGGTCTGGAAAGAAGGGAAAGTTACAAGTTACCCTGACATTTCAAGGATATGTTATTATAGAGGCAAAAAGACAGATAGGCTCAGTTAAGGTAAAGGTTGACCTTGTCAGGGAAGATACCTGCCTAGGAAGTAACTACCCACCATAACTACCCACCATAACGGCTTTTAGTTAAAGTTTAATTTCAGACCATCCTTTGTAGTTACTTTGGGTCTTTGAGTTTGCAAGACTGCCATGCAGTCCTCCCCTGAGCTTGTCAGGTTAGCATGTGGCCCCATTCGTTCACAAAGCTAAGATACTTGGGAATCATTGTAATAAAAAAATAGGAGCTACTTTTGTGTTTTGAGGGAAGAGAAAGAGAAATACTGGATCTGGAGGAGGGCTCACCTAGGATACTAGCTTATTAGCACTTTCAAAGAATCTGACAAATGAAATGGGGCAGGGCTTTCCATTCTAGCCCAAGAAGTTTGGGTACCTGGGACCTGTGTTTGCCTCAATTAATTCAATGAGTATTTACCCTAATTTGTATTGGTACCTTATGGGGTAAGGGGTAAGCTAAAGCGGGAGGAGGTAGAAACAGTTTCAAAGAACAAGGTTTCTAAAACGTGTACTTGATAGTGTAATAAACTGCCGGAGCGACCAATGTAAGATAATGATGACTGTAGGGCTAACCTCTTCCATTAAGGTAGAGGGGAGCCTCCTGGGCTGAGTGAGGGTTTACCAGAAGTCCAAATCAGAAAATTTGGATATTTTCATCACACTGAAGCAAAACTCGACATTGGATCTTAGGAAATAATGAAATACGCTAAAAAACAAGTTAAATAAAGACATTTAAAACTTGATTTTAGAGCGTGTAAAACTCGACTGCTTTTCATTTTCCTACTGCAAATTCAAATAAGGTACTGAAAAGAGAGCAGAGCAGTTCAAGAGAAAGAAAACGGGTCCGCAACTGCTGTAGGTGAGGCTGCACCTCCATCCCGCGCCCTTCGCCCGCCCGCCCTTCGCAGAGAGCCTCACCTCCGTCCAGTTTGGCTCCACCCTACTCCGGGAGCTCAGCAATTTGCAGTCAGTCAAGGAGGAGCGAGGCGGGACTTCCGGAGTTTGAAAAACTTCCGGCGGGAGCCGGAAGACGCGGTCACACACACAGAATCCCGGGCCTTTGGATGCGTGGTGCGGGAAGGTGAGCTGAGCGTCCGCCTTGGCGGTGTGCCTGCGGGCTAGATTGAGCCCGGCGTCCGGGCTCCGGTGTCGTGGGGGCCACGCTAGCAGTTCTGAGCGCTCATTTGGGGGAGTAACATCTCTATTTAAAAGTGAGAAGTTTTTAGTGTTTGAGTTCTGTATTTACCAACCGTGCATCCAGAAAACCCCTCGTAGGGTCTTAGTAAAAAAAAAAAAAATGCAGCTCTTAGCTCATAGAGGCAGACAAAGGAAAGCCCGAGCAAACCTGGGTGGTTTTTATACCTCACATTTTCGGAGATGGGGGAGGAAGCATCCTTTTCACTGTCGGGTCATGGCAGAATCAACTTCATTCTCAGCGGTGTGCCCGGCATCCCGGAGGCGCTGAACAGCTGTTGAGGGAGGAGTGGAAGGAGGAGTGGAAACTAGGCTGCCTGACAGCGTGTGATTAATGTAATGTATGTGGAATGGGAAACAGGCCTCGTCTTGGTGTTGGGGGCTCTGGGTTCTATTCCTTCTGCCACATAGCTCTTCCCTTAGCATGAACCCTTTAACCTCGCTGGATCTCATTCATAAAGATCGCGAGACTCTGATTTCTGAGGCCCTTTCAGGTCTAGTATTTGTTTGTGTTGCTCAGTTGGGTATCTGCTGACATTCGGAGCACTTAGGATGGTACCCCCAGGGGAAACTTCTCTAGCTGTTCCCCTCTGCTCTACTTCTTACATTTTTAAGTGGTGGTTTTCCCTATTTTAATATTCGTGTGTATGCAGGTTCCTCCGTGCCCTCCTCCCGATCTTCACTTGCCCTAGTTGAGTGCTTTTCCCCTTAGTAACATCACAGAAACCTCCCAAGTTATTGACTTGAAAATGTGCTCATGTGCCCAGAGAAATAAGACAGCTTGGTAGACTGGAACATCTCAAGCCACTAAGAATAAGAATGGTCTTCCATACCGTCACTTTTTCAAGAAAACAATGAGTGGCATGTGTGATTTTTGCCTAATAGTGATGGGGAAAACAAATGCATACAGTATTCCTCTATAGAGACCATTTAAAAATATATCCTTATGTTCATTGAACAAGTAGTTAGAGAGCAGCTATTACATGCCAGGCTCTGTGTGATGCAGAAATGGATAAGGTTAACGTGGTTTTTTTCCTTCATGGTGTTTACTGTCATGAAGTAAGCCTGGGGGATGCAGACAATAAGTAAGGAAAGTTATAGGTTATATTATATAGTACTGTATAAAGGAAGTAAACGGGGTCCTATACTATTATTTCCAGGACACCCATTTTAGGCCTAAAATACTAAGCTCTAAGAGATGAGAAGGAGCCAGCCTATTGGTGAGCAGGAGGAATGGTACTCCACCCAGGGTGAACTTGAGGTGGGAAAGAATCATGTCTGTTACAGGAACTGAATGTTGTGACTATGGTTGTGGAGATACAGCAAGTGGTACATATAGTTAGAAAGGTAGGCGGGGGCCAGTCCTGCGGGCACTTTAGAAGGCAATAGTAAAAAAATACGATTTGATTCTACTTGGGAGGTGGGAAATCATCAAATGGTTTTTAAGCATTTTCTAAATGACCTTCTGGACTGGTATGTGGAGAATGGGTTGTAGGGGCAAGAGTGGAAGCAGAGTGGCTGGTTAAGAGGCCAGTACAGTAGTCCAGGTGAGAGATATTGGGGACTAAAGACTCACTGAAGATTATAGAGATTTAAGATATATTTTGGAGGAAAAATTTGTGACTTACTAATAGACTGGATGTGGGAGATGAAAGAAAAAAGGATTTGCAAGGCTTTCACTTAGCAAGTGAAACTTTGGGGGATAATGGATATTTTCATTATCTTGGTTGTGGAGATGTGTATACATATGTCAAAACATCAGATTGTACATTTAAGCCATGTACAGTTTATTGCATGTCAATTATAGCTCAATGAAGCTGTAACATTTTTTGAAGGTTCTAGCTTAGCAAAAAATCATCTAAGGTGGATGGTGGTGCAATTTATTGAGATGGTGTAGGAGTGGGTTAAGTAGGTGATATAGGTATTTAAAACCATGGAAATAGCCCGGCCAGTGTTGCTCAGTGGTTGAGTGACGACCTATGAACCAGGAGGTCTCGGTTCAGTTTGATTGCAGGTCAGGGCACATACCTGGGTTGTGGGCTGGATCCCCAGTGTAGGGCGTGCAGAAGGCGGCTGATCAGTGATTGTCATCATGGATGTTTTTTTTATCTCTCCCTTTCCCTTCCTCTCTGATATTAATAAAAATATATTTAAAAAACCCCACATGGAAATAGATTAAATTTTGGTTAATCTAACAAATCCTAGGATACACAGTAAGGGAATATTAGAGAATGGAGGTAGATAAATAGTTCCTAAGAACATTGGTATTTAAACTTCAGTTTAACCCTAGAGTATTTATCAGCTAAAATAAATCTGCTTATTTCCTGTATCATATGATGTTTCTGACTCTTTGTCTTCATTTTTTAGAGTTGGGCCTTTGAATTTGATAAATATTTTTCAATGGCTTTAGTAATTGTTATTTAAATATTGAAACTTTTATTATAAGGGAATGGATTATCTTGTTTTAGGAATAACGTGGCTGCCTACTCAGTCAATCAACATTGTCAACTTTGCATATAAGCTTCTTTATACTGTAAGAAGACATAGAAGAGGGAAAATAGTTCTTACAGTTTATAGTTTAGATGTAGTTTAGAACTATATCTATATAAAGAACTATATATTTTATAGTTTGCTGTCTGATATACCCTCAAAAACACTTGTAGCCCTAACTGGCTTGGCTCAGTGGATAGAGCATCAGACTGTGGACTGAAGGGTCCGAGGTTTGATTCTGCTCAAGGGCATGTACCTCGTTTGCGGGCACATCCCCAGTTGGGGGTGTGCAGGAGGCAGCTGATCGATGTTTCTCTCTCATCGATGTTTCTAACTCTCTATCCCTCTCCCTTCCTCTCTGTTAAAAAATCAATAAAATATATATATTTTAAAAACACTTGTAGTATACTCAAGCATATAATTCTAAAAAACTATGAATTGTCACCCTATAGGAGCTAATATTTTACCAAAGATGGCTCACACTCATCAGGCTTTTGAAACCATTGGAAAGGTGTTAGCTGCTCTTATAATTGGCAGCCACAGCCACATAAGAGGGGAAACCTGTGTTTGGGCTTTAAATGACCCCTATTTTCCCCCCTGACAGCATTTTCTAACAGCAGAGCTGTTAGTTTTGCATGACACATTTTGCAGACAAAATAAGTCATCAGTCATTCAGGTGATTCAAATCATGCTGATTTCATGTTCTATTTCTTCCAGATGTCATCATTGCCAAGAAGAGCAAAAGTAAAGGTCCAGACTGCAGTACCCATAGATGAATTTTCTTCCTTCTCTGAGTTGTAAGTATATTGTTTTCTTTTTATGGGGGTGGGAGGGTGGGAGAATGGTGTATATTTTAGGGAATTAATGCATTCTTTCACTAACTTCTAAGTCATCTGGATTGAAGAAGGCTGTGCTTTTTTTCAATCATTCATGCAACAGATATTTATTAAATTCATGCTTTGTCCCAGGTTCTGTTTTGGTATTGGTACTGTTGAACAAGGAGAAAGAAAATAATGAACTAAACATTTAAAAATACATATATTTTTATTGATTTCAGAGAGGAAGGAAGAGGGAGGAAGGAATAAAAACATCAATGATAAGAGAGAATCTTTGATTGGCTGCCTCCTGCACACCCCACACTGGGCAACGAGCTCACAACCTTGCCATGTGCCCTGAATCAGAATCAGACTGTAACCTCCTGGTTCATAGGTTCATTCCTGCCACATCAGGCAACAAACTAAAGATTTAACATAATATCTACACTATAATGTAAGCTGCATGAAAGCAAGGAATTTTTAAATACAGGGACAAAAGTAAGTTTACAGTTGCTCATATGGAAAATAATACAATAATTAATAATTAATATTAATAAATAATAATATAAGAATAAACTCTGTGTTTCACATACTCACGACTGTAAATCTACTTTTGCTCCACCCTGTATTGCTTTAGAGCAAGGTTTCTCAGCCTCAACACTATTGATCAGATAATTCTTTGCTGTGGGGGACTGTCTTTTTCATTATAGGAAATGGAGCAGCATCTGGGGTATCTTATCTACTAGATGCCAATAGCATCCTCCCATTCTCCTTGACCCTCCTGCAAGGACAAAATTGTCCCCAGTTGAGAACTTCTGCTTTAGAGCACCATAGTAGGTGCCCTGAAGAAATTTGTTAAATAAACGACCGATTAATGTTAGACAGTAATAGTACTGTAAGGAAACATAAAAGAGGACAAGAGGTAAGAGAGCATGGTGAGTGGTTGGAGTGGGAGACATTTTGGTTACAGTAGTTGGGAAAGTTCTTTTGGAGTGTGTGACAAGAGATCTAAATGAGATTTGGGAGTGTAGTTTGCAATAGACAAGGAATAGATGGATATTCCAAGTTGTGGGACAGCAAGTGTGACAACCTGAGGCAGGAATGAGCTTGGAGTGTTCAGGGAACAGCAAGACCAGTGGCCAGACCAGAGTCACCAAGGCAGAGAGGGACTGGAAATGAG
Organism: Myotis myotis; assembly: GCF_014108235.1. Taxonomy (NCBI): domain Eukaryota; kingdom Metazoa; phylum Chordata; class Mammalia; order Chiroptera; family Vespertilionidae; genus Myotis; species Myotis myotis. The sequence continues at coordinate 31,431,799 of NW_023416318.1, forward strand.
ATTAAAATGGGTGAGAAGTGGTTTGATTTGGAATATATTTTAAAGATAGAGTAGACAGGAATTGGGGAAGACTGGAGGAGGATCAGGTGTGAGGGTGGTGATATCAGGAGATCTGTTTGGGGTTTGGTAAGTTTGAGATGATCGCTAGACATTGAGTGAAAGTGGGCATCCTCTTGAGTTCAGGTCAGGTTGGAGACATAAAATTGAGATTCCTCTATATTCAGCTATAGGGTGAGATACGGTCATCTAGTAAGAAGAGTGTAGAGAGCAGGGGGCTGAGGACTACGTCTGAGAGGTTCCCAACATTGAAAGGTTGTGGAGAGGAGGGCAAGTAAGCAAAGGGTCTAAGGCAGTGGTTCTCAACCTTCTGGCCCTTTAAATACAGTTCCTCATGTTGTGACCCAACCATAAAATTATTTTCGTTGCTACTTCATAACTGTAATGTTGCTACTGTTGTGAATCGTAATGTAAATATCTGATAGGCAGGATGGTCTTAGGCGACCCCTGTGAAAGGGTCGTTCGACCGCCAAAGGGGTCATGACCCACAGGTTGAGAACCGCTGGTCTAAGGAGAAGCTGCCAGGGAGGCAGGAGGAAACCAGAGGAGCAGTGTCCCTTAGGCGTGGAAGATGTGCTCTAAGGAGCGAGTGCCCCGTGCTGCTGAGAGGTCAGGTGCGATTAGGAATGAGTGTTGACTCGCTGTCTTAGAACTGCCTCATGTATAATAAAATAATACCTGTACTAAGTTTTTCTTCCTAATAACTGAAAGCACTTTGTGCCTGTCATGTAATCTTTGCATTATCCCTCTGTGAAATAAAGCTAATAATTCCTGATTGGGGGATGATGAGATTGAGGTGAAATGAAGTCATTCAGCTCAGTGTGGTAATGGAATGAAGAGCAGAACCCTGGTTTTCTGATTTCTTGGTTTTCTAAATCTCATTCTTTTAATACACCTGTTATTGTGCTATGTTACTTTAATGCTTTTCGGTGTTATTTATTTATTTTTGACTGCTCTTAGGCTTTAGTTAGTGTCTGCCTCTGAAGATAACTCACTTAGAGACCATCAGTAGCTTCACCTATCGTAGTGGTTCTCAACCTTCGCTGCACATTAGAATCACCTGGGAATCTTTTTTTTTTTTTAAATATATATTTTATTGATTTTTTACAGAGAGAAACAGAGAGGGATAGAGAGTTAGAAACATCGATGAGAGAGAAACATCGATTTGCTGCCTCCTGCACATCTCCCACTGGGGATGTGCCCGCAACCAAGGTATATGCCCTTGACCGGAATCAAACCTGGGACCTTTCAGTCCGCAGGCTGATGCTCTATCCACTGAGCCAAACCGGTCAGGGCACCTGAGAATCTTTTTAAAATCCTGATTTCTGGGCCTCATCCCCCAGAAATTCTGTTTCTTTGTTACTAATGTTGTTACTAACCCATAATAAAGAAACAGAATTTCCGGAGGATGAGGCCCAGAAATCAGGATTTTAAAAAGATTCCCAGGTGATTCTAATGTGCAGCCAAGGTTGAGAACCACTGACCTATAGGAACTATGCTCTCCTAGGGCATAATTTAGCTAAGCAGTCATCCAATCAAGTTTTGCCTCTAGGCAGAACTTAAACATTAAAAAAGCCAAACATCCCTATTCACTAATCAGTGAAGGACGTAGTTATCCTTCCTGCCAATATTGACCTTTTACATTGTGGGAAGAAATAAAATTAACTGGATTGACGAGCATGATGCTCCTTCCCCAAAGTTCACATGCTGCTTTTGCTCTGCTGTGGCTATGAGTTTGATTCTTGAGTTGTTAGAAATGTACTGTAGCTGTACCTGATCCCATTTCATCAGGAAACAAATCCGTTCTGTGAAAGGAAAAAAAGGGTTAAGTAAAAACAGGTGGAGCCCTGCTGGCATGGCTCAGTGGTTGAGCATGAACCTATGAACCAGGAGGTCAGGGTTCGATTTTTGGTCAGGGCACATACCCCGGTTGTGGTTTCGATCCCCAGTGTGGGGCATGCAGGAGGCAGCCAATCAGTGAGTCTCTCACCATTGATGTTTTTTCTCTCTCTTTCCCTCTCCTTTCCTCTCTGAAATCAATTTAAAAAAACGAAAACAAAAGATGCATCTTATTCCTTCCCACTCCGGAAGGTCTGGGAGAAAAACAAAAACAAAAACACAACAAAAACAAAACAGTTGGAAGGTCTTGGTAGTGGCTGTTTATGTAATTGAGTGTGCTTCCTAGAGCCATTTCCCACTCCTTACATTGGTTTGAATAACCTAATACAATTTAAATGAATACGGTTGGTACATAGGCAATTATTTAAGTGCTTTTCACTGTTAAGATGGAAAACCTCACAGTGACTATGGTGTGACATGCTCCAGTACATTGCTGACTGTAATACATGACTTCCTATGTCTTGAGTGTATGTGTGTGTATAGTTGTCGGTTAGGTGAGAGGTGAGTGGAGAGACCTGTCATTTACAGCCTATCGGGGGCTACTTTTACATTGGTCTCTGATTAACTTTTCAGTTTTTAGTAATACCTGTTCATGGCTTGTGCTCATATCACTCCATTTTATATTAAACACCACATACCTTATTCTTTTTTCAAGAAGTATGTTTGTCTTTTTGTGGTTTTTTTTTTACTTTGACATTTGGCTTCATTTTTCTTGCAATTTTTCTGTCAATTTACTCCTAGATCATCTGCCTCTGAAGAAGATGACAAGGAAGATAGTGCCTGGGAGCCCCAAAAGAAAGTCCCCAGAAACGCTAAGCAGCCTGTTTGCAAGGAGTCCAAACCGAAGAGGGTGCCTCGGGGGAAGAAGAATACCCTAAAGATCAGCGATGGCTCGGAAGGCGTGGTTGTTAAGGAGCTGGTAGGTCCGTTAGCTGGACACAGGGCCACTGCACTGCTTTCCTAACTGGTGATGTTACTGTCTCCTGTATTTAGTGCCCAAATGAGTGCCAGGTCTCATTCCTTCACATCCGAGCTGTCACTTGGGCACGTATGTGGTGGGGGCTGTGCGTCAAGTGGCCTCTGGACATGTGTGGACTGCTTTGCAAACTCCCTGACACTACCCTGCTGTCGCACTTTCTTCTGTCCTGTATCCGTCTGCATAAATTGGTGACAGGTGTAGCCTGTTCCCTTTTGTCACTGTGTGTTACTCTTTTCTATCAGCGGTTCTCAACCTGTGGGTCGCGGCCCCTGAAAATACATCTTGCATATCAGATATTTACATTACGATTCATTAAAAATTACAGTTATGAAGTAGCAGCGAAAATAATTTTATGGTTGGGGGTCACCACAACATGAGGAACTGTATTAAAGGGTCGCGGCATTAAGAAGGTTGAGAACCACTGCTTTGATTGCAAGTTTTTCTTGGTTTTTCTGGCTGTGTAGACCTATCCTTTAGTCATTTTTCTAAATTAACCTTTTTATTTGTAGATAATTTCACATACAGTTATAAAAAATATACAGAGAAATAGTATGTGCCCTTCATCGAGTTTTCCCCAATGGTAACATCTTGCAAAATATAGGAAAATATTACAATGAGGATTTGATGGTTATAAAACCCACTCAACTTATTTAGATTTCTCCAGTTTTCTTTGTATTCATTTATGTGTGCGTGTATGTGTATATTAAGTTTTATCATGTGTAGGTTTGTGTATCCACCACACAGATCCTTGTGGTTCCATCACCACAAGGACCTAGTGTTGCTCATTTATAGCCACACCCAGTTCCTTCCCACCCTACTTTCCCTCATCTCCTCTCTGCCCCCAATTTCTGACTTCTGGCAGCCACTAATTTGTTCAAGAATGTTATATAAATATAATCATATAGTGTGTAACTTTTTGAGATTGCCTCCCCCCCAACATAATCTTGAGATTCTTCCAAGTTATTGTGTGAATAATTTGTTCCTGAGTAATACTTCATGGTAATTGGTTTTTATCTTCTAATTATCGTGGGGTTTTTTTGTGTTTTGATAGAATAGTTCTGTGCTTATTGCTGATGTTGATTTGGAAGACAGAAAAAATAAATTGGATACTGTGCAGACTCTGAAAACAGCAAAGACAAAACGGAAAAATTCAGCTCAGTCACCTTCAGCTCCAAGGACCAAAAAGCTGAAAGTTGGTGAAGAAACCAACAAAGCCAGCAACTTCAAGAGTGAGAGTAACAATACAGAGACACCATCCACAAGCACCCTGTGGGAAGGGGCATGCAAGAAGGAAGAGGATGAGGATGGCTGTACATCTGATCAGTCCCCTTTAAAGAAAATAAAGACCGAATCATGTCCTCAGGGCCAGCCTGTCAGGTTTCCAGCAAATGCCAGCAATGTTGTAGAGGAGGCGGAAATGAACTGGGACATAGTACAGGTATGTGCAGCCTTTTTCTGTATTTTAGTTCAGGTGATTCCTTTCTTTTTGACTAGCATAAGGGTGTTAGTGGCTAAGGGAAGGGTTGGGAGTTTTCTCTTGTCCGTTTGTTAGCGGTTTCAGGAGGCTCTGGTCACTGGTTCCCTTCCTGTGTATGGGAACTTCACCATAGCACTGCACTCCTGCTTTCAAACCTGATTGAGAACAGAGGCAGGTGTTGGGGAAATGGGGACTGAGAAGAGTAGAGTCAGTGATGCCATGTTGGTTGGGAAGGTCTGGAACAATTAAATGCCTGTAATCTGTGTATTACGCTTTGAAGCAAAATGTATGTCCAAAGTCTTTGGGAAATCCTGAAAAGTACATAGTTGGTTAGGAGTGGTCAGTGGAAATTACTTGTATAGAAATGATTAATTATTACTAACTAGAGGCCCGATGCACAAAATTCATGCAAGAGTAGCCCTTCCTTCACGGCTTCCCTTGCAGCACTGGCTTTGTCCATCCGGTCTAATTAGCTTATTACTCTTTTATTATTATAGATTGAACATGTGAGAAATGGCATTTTTATTTCCTTCATTTTGTGTGATAATCCCCATGAACCCTGACGACCATGACACCTGATCCTCTTTCCCCCCCCATCTTCAAGGCATGTTTCCCAACTCTGAAAAGTCCACTGTTCTCTCAGGAACATCAGTGTTTTGTTTGGGGAGGGAAGACTGCATTGCCTATACTTGACTTAGTTATAGACTTCACATATAAACATAGTGTCTGTTTACTAATCAGGGATTAGAGATCACTGAGCCAGGGAACCTGCTCCTTCTCAGGCCTGTCCCCCAAGCTGCAAATGGGGGGTTGCCATCAGAAACTAGATTTTGTCAAAGTACATTATATTATTATGCAAATACATTGTGAATACCCTGAGCATTATAAGAATTTGAAGAGGTGACTAGCTGCAAGCAGTTTTTGAGAAAATCAAATGCTCCAAAGTGGTGATTGATATTATATGTCTCTTTATTTTGAGGGGTGTAGTGGTAGGGGAGTGGAGCAGCCATATGTAATATTTTTGCAAAGTTTCTAAATTAAGGCGGAAGAACAAGCAAAACCTCTTCATTAGCTATTTACCCCTTTCTTGCAACAGATGATGTGTGATTATATGGGTGAAGAAGACTATGGGATGACAAAATTGGGGAAAGAAGGTGGGACAGGAAGGAGGTGAGCTGAGTTGGCTTTCTCTCTGCAGTTCTGCATATAAGCACAGCATCACTCATTAGGTCAAACTGTTTATTCCAGGATGAATTAAGTAAAACAAAATTTTTGTTACTAATATATAGCTGGTAGTTTTTAAAAACTATTTTGAAGTATACATACAGGAAATTGTAGTTAAGTGAATACAGTTTATGAATGTTCAGAAGTGTCATCATATATCCAACTTCCAGATCAAGAAACAGAACATTAACAGCACCCTGGAATCTTCCTTCATAACCTTTTCTAATCCCCAATGCCCTCTCCTGTAACCACTCTGACTTCTAAAAGCATAGATTAGTTTTTCCTTTTGCAGTCTTTAAGAAAACTTTCTGTGTCTGATAAGTGATCCAATAAAATGAATATGTAAGGGTAAAAAGAATAGCAGGAATTAACAGCTTTCAGAAGGAATGTATTTAATTGCTGGTTTTTGGAATGATGTTGAATAGAAAATTCTCAATTCTAATCATTAGAGAGTCATTTAATTTAAATGTTAGGTCTTTTAAAATGTAGATGCTGCTTAAGGCTGATTAATGCTATAGTTTATTAACTGATGCCTAGACTTTATTTTTTAAACTGAAGGAATGGGAATATAGATTTGAAGGAATAAATCTCTGGACACTGGGAGGATGCCATTTTGTTGTAGGTTTTAGACACTCCGGGGGCAGTATGAAGGCACCATGTCTCATTTCACTGCAGGAGAATTCAGGAAGAGACGTAAAGGCAATTTGATTAATTTGTGTTTTTGCCTGAAAAGAAAATCATCTTGCTTTGCACACAATCAAATTTTTGAAAGGGTACTATAGCTCGGGGGACTGGGCAATTCACTTAACTTCTTTGGGCCTCAGTTTTTGTATTTGTAAAATAGGAATAATGATAGTACCTCTTATATAGTTTAAATGAGTTAATATTGAATATGTAAAAGTGTTTAGAATATAATAAACCCTATATAGGTGCTAGTTTAGAATATAATAAGCCTCATATAGGTGTAAGTTTAAAACACTTCACGAAAAGTGCCTCTCTATTTAAATCTTATAGGGGAAAAAATCTCAAGACTGCCTTCCTTCTTTACTCTCATTCCTATCTACCAGTTAACTATTCAAATTATTAAAGTAATAAAAGTGTGAATGGTTTAAAAGTAAAAAACTGCAGTAGTTCTCTGCCTTCTCCTACCCATCCTTAAGGTTTGTTCTCTCCTTTTAACTCTTAAACATTTCTTTGTTGTTAGCCTCATTTTTTCCTAAAATACATATTGCTGGGCCCTAGCTCAGAGTTTCTGAATCAGTCCATCTGGAGTGGGGCTCAAGAATTTGCATTGCTAAGAAGTTCCCAGATGATGCATGTGCTTCTACTTTGGGGATCACACATGGTGAACCACTGCTCTAGTCCACAAATCTCATTGACTCATAGGGGTTTACAGGCTACTGATTCAACAGCTGAAACATAGTAATGAGCAGGTCAGTCATTTAGTGGCTTAATAGTGGCCATAGGCTAGAGTTCAAACTCTACAGAATTCACCATTCACCTTTTCATTTTGCACCTCAGCACCACCTGTACATTTGAGCATTGCTGGACGAGTAACAACTTAAAAAATGTGCCTAGGTTTCTCATCAGTGGCTTTTGATATGCAGTCTCTCATCTTGGAATCCCTGCCCCCATTTGGCTGCCTGGGGATATCTTCATTTTCTTGTTGCTTTTTCATTGCTCTGGATGTTTCTGCCTTCCCTGTGCTCTTAAAACAATCAATATATGCTTCTGTCAGAGTACAAATCACACTGTAGTTTAACTGCCACCCTGTCTGTCTTTCTTCTGTTAGTCAGTGTAACCGGACAAACAATGGGTCCATGCTGCCTGTCACTATTCAAGCCAATTAAGCAGAGACAGGGTTGAATCATATGTGAGCATTTATTTTATTCCAATTTTGCAGGCAGTGTGGGAGAGCAGCAGGTCATCCACAAAAATCTGCTCTTTCCAGCCCACTATAAGCCAGCTGCTTATATAGGTAGAAGTACAAAGGGAAGGTGGCAAATGGGCAGTTTACAGATATGCAAAAGGCCTGGGGATCTTCAAAGTACTTAGTGATACAAGCCAAAGGGTAGGCCAAATGGCAATTAACTGGTAACCACCCTGGAGATTTGCAAAGGCCTGCAGGTATGCAAAAAGGGCTGGGGATCTTCAAAGGGCTGGCGATTCTGGCTTCTAGCTCTGGTTTCTGCAACAAAGTTGTTAATCTTTCCATGATAATGGGCAGCTCCAAATGGGGAGGAAGGGTTGCATCTCCAGGTCAGCTCCCAGGTCCCCAGTGCCACTGCCAGCCAGGTTAGAATGTGCCGTCTTTAATCAGAATAAAACAGTCACGGTTAACAGAGCATGGTTAATATTTCTTACATTCTAGCTGGTTTCCTGACATTCTATTAATGCTCCTATCATTAGCTTGTGAGCTTGTTGGGAAGAGGGATTTGGTTTTTTATATTTTGATTATCACTGGCGTAGTGTGGTTATTGGCATATAATATGAACTAAAGTAAATGTTTAACTAAATTAAGACAGAAAAAATCGGATGATTTGGAGGCCCAAAAGTGATGATTGCTTATATGTAGTTTTATTATTATTAATTTCAAGGAGCAAATTTGCCATAAGTGGCAGTATATACACTCTTTAAAAAAATTTTTTTAAAAAATTGATTTCGGAGAGGAAGGGAGAGGGAGAGATAGAAACATCAGTAATGAGAGAGAATCATTGATCGGCTGCCTCCTGCACAACCCCTACTGGAAATCGAGCCCACAATGCAGACATGTGCTCTGACCGGGAATCAAACCGTGACCTCCTGGTTCCTAGGTTGATGCGCAACCTCTGAGCCACGTTGGACAGGCAGCATACACACCCTTCATACATGTGAACGCACAGCCAGTGTATGTGCCCTGACTGGGAATTGAATTGGCGATCTTTCGGCGCCCTGACTGGGAATTGAATTGGCGATCTTTCGGTGCATGGGACTATGCTCAAGCAACTGAGCCACACTGGCCAGGGTTGCATTAACATTTTATTTTCACCCTAGATTGCTAACTCCTTGAGGACAGTGAAGTTTGGGGCCAAGCTTGAGAAGGAATTTTAAAACTATGCTGTAGTGATTGGACTTTTACCAGTAGATAGATAAGAGTCATTGGAGGTTGGGACAGAAGAAGAAAAATTAAAAACAAAGGAATTATTATATCTTTGTTCTAGAAATATAGTCATTAGTAATGCAGAGACGTTGGATGGAAGGTCTAAAGAACATAAAATCCTGATCTGTGGCTCAGGTAAAATATACTTGCAGAAAGGAGTTCCAGGGGAGGGAACAGACATTTCAGAGTTTAGTTTGCTTCTTTGGTGACAGAGGAGATGGCTGTGATAGAGAACACACTGTGACAGTGAGGACATTGATTAGAGTTCTTTTGGTTGCAATAAGAGAAAACCCCAATTGAACTAGCTGAAGCACTAAAGGAGATTTATTAACCTGTATAACAGGTCAGTTTTATTTATTGACCTGTGTAACAGGAAAGTACACTGAAATACTCTCGTCATGATTCTCTTTGCACTGTCATCCTCAGCGTCAAGGTTCTACATGTACAAATCGTTTTTCTCCAGAGGAAAAATATCTCAGTCCAGAGTTCTAGCCCAGATCTTGAGCTTGATGGCTGGCTCAAGATACAATTAGTCTTAATAGTTTCTGAAGTTTAGTCATTTATTTCATCTCCAGTTTTGAAATTCAGTCTATTTTACATATTACATGATTTTATTAGCTAGTTGATTATGATACTTCTTTAATAATTTTTCTGTTCTTTTATTTTTTGGCAGATCTTGTGCATCAAGATTGAAATACTAATAAAACTGAAGGCCTTTTATATTTTACTTTGAACAAAGCTGCCTAGGTTTTGAGAAGTTACTAAAATTGCATATCATTCTTTTTCTTCTCTAGGCTGACTTCTCTAAACTCTTCTGCTTACATGTACATTGTGCTGAAACTTGTACATGTAGACTTGAGTGTATTTTTAAGACTTAATTACTTTGAATTTGGAGTGCTATATGTGTATGATACAAAATTCAAGATATAGATATTTCTGCCCTAACTCTCATCCAACCAGTTATCTTTCCTGAAAGTAAGCCATGTTTCCACTTCTTGTTAATCATTCCAAATTAGTCCATATAGGAGCAGTTGTATGGCATCCTACTCTGTGGGCATATCATGATTCATTTACCAGTTCCCCATTGCAAAATTAGGTTTTGTCAGGATAAATTTCTAGGAGTGGGATTATTGCATAAAAGCATTCATGTATTGTGAATATTGATAGATGTTGTCAAATTGTACTTTCTCACTAGCAATAACTCAAAGTGCCTTTTCTTGTCACTTATGCCAATACTGCGAATTACCAACTCCTTGATCCTTGTGACCAATCTGAGAGGAAAAAAAAGTGCATATCTCATTGAGCCCTGTAGAATATAAATGATGCAGAGTGGTTTCAATTGCATTTTATTAAATTAGTGAAATGACTATTTTATGATTGTCAATTTATATATGTATAGACATATTTTTTTTAATGAAAAAATTTTTTAAACCACATGAAGTAATTTCTAAGTGATTGGAGAACATTATTTGATGCTGTATTTTAAATTACATGTTATATATAGATGTTTAATTTTCAGGATTCTAAATCATTAAGTGTACTTAATTTGCAGGTTTTATCTGAGAGAACTAATATTGAACCTTGGGTTTGTGGCAACATCATTCGTCTCTTTAATGATGATAATACAATTCCCTTCATTGTACGTTATCGAAAAGAGCTCATTAATAACCTTGATGCTGATTACTTGAGAGAAGTTCAACAAACACTAGAGGAGTTACGGTAAGAAACCTGGGAGAGATGAGCCTAGTGTGAGGGGAAAGAGGGCATGTGAGCCAATGAGGAGAAACAGCGAGGAAGTGAATGACAATGTATTTCAACAGTTTCAGTGTTTTGTTTTGCATCATTATTATTATCTGGTTATAGTTCTATTCTGACAGAGTAAGTCAGTTTTAGTTTACTTACTTAGGGCTGTACAGAGTCCTGCTGGTGTGTTTACACATAGCTTGGGCATGTGTCAAAAAGTTGGTTTTCAGTGGAAGTGTGTGCCTAAGAGTTTGACTGTCATCTTTCATAGAAGTGATTATGTATAATGGCAAAATTAGGACTGCCAGCAGGAAACTCAGAAAAATAAAATTTTGTCTAAATCTTCAACAGCTTGCACAAAACTGCCCTCTTATTACTATAAAGACCCTAAGTGGGAAGTTCTTTGGCAGTATAGAGTTTGGTAGGGAATATGTATATTTTCTTTTTCTATTATTTTAGAGGGGAAGGTGATTTTATATCGGGATTGTAAGTTTTGTACAGTTATAGAATGGAAAGTACCCTTTAAAAATATTATGCCTATGGACTTACTGTTATAACTCAGGAATACACATGTAGAAACTATAAAGACTGTAAGACTTTGTATTATTCAGTAAAGTTTATGAAAACACTCTTCGTCATTCATGCATTTATTGCATGTCTCCTACATTCCAGGTGCCATGTTGTTAGCATATGTTCTTCAGGTCTATAAAAAGAATTTGATTAAAATTTGGTATACTACCATTAAGCCATCCTAAAAGTATTAAGGGTTATTTTTACAACAAGTCCAATAAACTTCCTGTGATTTTGGGGGAACTTGCAACTCACTAACTTTTCTACCCCTTTTGTTGAAGTTTTTAATGCCAGGAGAATTAAAATGCTAATATATAGACAGTTATTGTACGTTATTGAATAAAGCTCATTAATAACCTTGATCCTGATTGCTCGAGAGGCAAAATCACTTAGCCAACTGAGGGAGTCACTATTAAAAAAAAAATGAAAGAATATGAGTAAAGAAAAGCTTTCTGTATTTTCTCTAAATATGCCTCTTTTCCTTATGTGATGGCCAATAGGACATTGGTCTTTTGTCAAAATGACTCTGATAGGCTCCAGCCCCCTGGCTACCAGGACTGTAAAAGGCATATAGGATGTAATCTAAGGACTGCATATGCTTCATTTTTTTAAAAATATATTTCTTTATTGATTTCAGAGAGGAAGGGAGAAGGAGAGAGAGAGAAACATCAATGATGAGAGAGAATCATTGATTGGCTGCCTCCTGCATGCCCCACACTGGGGATGGAGCCTGCAAACCAGGCCTGTGCCCTTGGCCGGAATCGAACCTGGGACCCTTCAGTCCGCAGGCCGATGCTCTATCCACTGAGCCAAACCGGCCAGGGCTATGCTTCATCTTTAATTTGAAATCTCCTGCCTTTGCCCCCCCCCCCCCAATTAGATTTAATTTTATTTTTTATCATTTTTATTAATTTGTATTATCTCCCTGCCTTTTGCCCATCATTTTAGCAATAGCATTATTAGGCAGGTCATGTAAATAGAAACAGATAATGAAATAGGATGAGAGGCATTAAAAATAACAGTAGGATTGCATATTCACAGTGAAAAATTATTATAAAGTGGCAGAATAACTGTGCTTTGCCCTTGCCCCCCTACCTGTGCATTGATCCCTTACATTGATTTCTGGAATCAGCTTCTCTATGAAATTCCGGTTCTTTGTAGTGGAAAACGGTATTTAGAAATCAATTATGAGTGTCAGGTGTACTCATTCTGAGCAGTGATACCCAATAGCAGTGAGTACACCTGTCACCCATAAGTTGGTGTCTAAGTACCACCATTCTCCTGATTCCAGGGCTGGGGCAGGGAAAGTAAAAGATGAGCCTGGAATATCTTTTGCAAGAGAATAAGGAAGTGCTCAAAGAATGATGAAAATATGTCAAAAGGACACAGATTCTAGTTTGAAGGGTACTTTTGGCCAACTAGAGAACAATTTGAGCATTAAAATAAATGATAGCAATGGCTTATAACCACTAAAAAATAAGAAATTATGAATTCATATGCAATAAATAAATCAATGAATAAATTGAAAGTTTATTGATGAATGAATGGGTAATCAAAAGTACCTCACCACAAAATATTTAATTACAAAGGGAATGAAGAATACTTGTATTGCTCTGACTGGTTTGGCTCAGAGGATAGAGTGTCAGCCTGCGGACTGAAGGGTCCCAGGATCGATTCGGGTCAAGGGCACATGCCTGGGTTGTGGGCTTGATCCCCAGTGGGGGACATGCAGGAGGCAGCCAATCAATGATCCTCTCTCATCATTGATGTTTCTATCTCTCTCTTCCTCTCCCTTCCTCTCTGAAATCAATAAAGATATATATATATATTTAAAAAAGAATACTTGTGTTATTGAGAAGCCCACAGATGCTATCTTAATCAGATAATCAAAGTTAATTAGTATAGGACAAATGAAAGTCATTCTGCCACCTATCTGTCACATCAGATGCAGTGAGAGCAACACATTTTTGCTAAAGAAACACCATCTGAATAAAATTGTGAGTAAACATTAGAGAAACCTAGACTTTGGGACATTATACAAAATAACTGGCCTGAATCAAGCCTTCTAAATCAAGGCTTTGAAGTGAAGGAGAGACTGAAATACTGTTTCAGCTTGAAGGACGCTATGGATACATGGCAGTCCCCTGCAATCCATGCTTCGTAACTAAATTCACTCTGAGGGACATTATTGAAACAGTTGGTGAAACTTAAATGAAGGCTGAAATCTGAGGATTAGATGATAGTAACATCAATAGTAATTATTGGATTTTGATGGTTATATTATGTAGGAGGAGATTCTTGTTTCTATAAAATGCACATAAAATACTTGAATGTGATGGCAACTTATTCTCAAACTAGAGGTCCAATGCACGAAATTCATGCAAGAGTAGGCCTTCCTTCCCCCCACTGCCGGTACTAGCTTCCCTCCAGCACCTGGGACCTAGGTTTCCCTTATAGCCCCAGCTTCATCCTGAAGGTTGTCCCGTCTAATTAGCATATTATGCTTTTATTATTATAGATGGTTCAGAGGGGGAAAAAAGTACTTTTTACTTTACCTGCAACATTTCTGTAAGTTGGAGATAGCTTCAAAGAGAAAGTTTTAACATACAGGTCTTGTATATTACAAAAGTTTTTATTTTCAGGGCTGTTGCTAAGAAGGTTCGTGGTACAATCCAGAAAATTAAGAAGGAGGGAAAGATGTCCGAATGCTTGTTAAGAGCTTTGTTAAACTGTAAAACTTTTGAAGAACTAGAACACGTGGTAAGGAGCCCTTTTTACCTTTTAATATAAACCTGATTATATTATGTTTTAGGTCTATATAAGAAGCTGAAATCATCAGTCATCATTAGTTAATTCAACAAAAGATTTATTCTTTGTTAAATAACTATCAGATGCATATTTGTGCTAGGCACTTGGGTTTACAAAGATAATACATAGTGCTTGTCTTTAAAGAATTCCCAATCAAGTAGGGAAAAGGAGATTAGGTTATAGTAGTGTGAAACTTAAGGGAGCATCCTGAGATGAAGGCCTAATTGTGAGTGTCTTCAGCATGTATTTGGTATTTGACACCATGAGAATAGAAGATTTCACTCAAGGGGCGTTGGTGAGGAAGGCAGGTCAGGGTGGACCACTGAAGCATGGGTGGCGGGAGGGAGAGCTTAAGAAGGAGACATGGGAGGAGTAGTGAAGTATGAGGAGAATCAGATGATGATCCTGTGGAAGACTAGGAAAAAGAGTTTTAGAAGGAGGTAAGATAATTAACCATTTGTATGCCATAAGCGTCTAAAGGTACGCAAGCGGCGGACCTTTTTTAATTAAATTCAAAATATCGTGGCAGTTAACTGGTTGAGTGTAGCAGAGTGGTTTGGCAAGATACGAGGGAAAAAGGTGGATTTGGTAATTAGGGGATCCTTATGGATCTTTCTGATATCACTTTGAGCATCTGTATGGAAAGAAGCCAGGCGATGGGTTGAGTGGCTGTGGGTTAAGAAGTAGAAGCATTAAATGTTGACAGCTTTTAGAGGAGCTTGCTGGATTTGAGGAGAAGACCTTACAGTTCTTGCAGTTCAGGTATTGAGTTTTTAAGATGAGTGAATCTAAACAAACTAATTTTATGCATACATAAAAGTGTAAAGAGTCAGATAAAGAACAACTGTCTTCATGCAGCCAGTATTATCTAATTAATATTAATTCGTCTCTGAAGGAAGATGAAAGGGTTGACATAGGTCCTATGTCATAGGACAGTGATGGTGAACCTATGACACGCGTGTCAGAGGTGACAGGCGAACTCATTTTTTTGGTTGATTTTTCTTTGTTAAATGGCATTTAAATATATAAAATAAATATCAAAAATATAAATCTTTGTTTTACTATGGTTGCAAATGTCAAAAAATTTCTATATGTGACATGGCCCCAGAGTTAAGTTAGGGTTTTTCGAAATGCTGACACGCCGACCTCAAAAGGTTCGCCATCACTGTCATAGGATGTCTTTAGCATTCTCGCCATGTCCTCTAATTTTGTGTCCTAATTTTAACTAGCTTTTTAAAACTGAATGATGTGTTATGTTTTCTGAATTTGTTTTTTCTAGTCAGCTCCATATAAAACCGGGAGCAAAGGCACCAAAGCCCAGAGAGCAAGGCAGTTGGGATTGGAGGAAGCAGCCAGGACACTGCTTGAGAATCCAGGAATGCTCAATCTGCTGTCCTACATTCAACCCAGTGTAAAAGGTACCTGCTTTACTTAAAGAGATCAGCCCTGTTTCTTTTTGAAAACATATATTAAAACATATATTAAAAAGTTTGTTTGATTAATAATGACTGTACAAAAAAAACATAGCATATAAAGAAGAAGGAATTCTTACAAAATAAATCCCAATATACTTCTTGCTTAGCCATTCAGCTTTTCTTTTTTGATGAAGTACTGTTCTAAACTTTTGCCCATTTTTTAATTGTGTTGTTTCTCTTTTTTCTTTTTCTTTAAAATATATTGTATTGATTTTTTACAGAGAAGAAGGGAGAGGGATAGAGAGTTAGAAACATCGATGAGAGAGAAACATCGATCAGCTGCCTCTTGCACACCCTCTACTGGGGATGTGCCCGCAACCAAGTACAGGCTCTTGACCGGAATCAAACCTGGGACCCTTCAGTCCACAGGCCGATGCTCTATCCACTGAGCCAAACCGGTTAGGGCTCTCTTTTTTCTTTAAAAACATTTTTTTATCCTTATCCGAGAATATGTTTATTGATTTTTTTTTTTAAATTTAGAGAGAGAGGAAGCGGGACAGAGAGAGAAAGAGAGAGAAAGAAAGAAACATCCATGTTAAAGAGAAATATATATTGGTTGCCTCCTGTATGCAGCCCTACCTGGGATCGAACCTGCAAACTAGGTATGTGTCCTGAAAGGGAATCCAACCTACATCCTTTTGCTCCAGCCAACTAAGCCACTTGGCTAGTGCTGTTTCTCTTTTTCTTACTAATTTATAATCATTTTAAGATATTCTTTTCTTTTTGTATGTACTTTTATTTTTTAAAATTTATCTTTATTATTGAAAGTATTATAGATGTCTCCTTTGTTTTTTCTCATTGACCCCCTCCTCCCCGCACCTGCCCCTCCCAAGCTTTAGCCTACACTATTGTCTGTGTCCTTGGGCTATAAGTGCTGGTTAACCTCTCCCCACCACCACCTCCTCACCCCCACCTTCCCTCTGAAATTCATCAGTCTGTTCCATGATTCTATGTCTCTGGATCTATTTTGTTCATCAGTTTCTTTTTTTAGTTATCTGGGTTGCAAATCTTTTCTCCCAGTTTGTAGCTTCTGTTTTTACTTTCTTTATGCTTTATCTTGGTAAATAGAAGGTCTTAGTTTTATTATTGTTAATATATTAATTTTTTCAATTTATTGATCTTTTAAGATATAGTAATTGCTTTTTTTCTTTTTAAAAAAAATCCCTTTACATCCTAAGGTTATAAGGATAATAAGGATTCTTCACTTATTATAAAGATTCTCCTATGTTGTCTTTAAAACTTTGTCCTATTTCTAAAAATTTATTTAATTATAGAGCCATATCTAGTCTTTGGAAAGAATTTCAGCAGTTTCAATGTGCATGAAGAATAAAGTGAAGTCCTCCTCTCACACTTGTGCTCTCCGGGAGTAAAGTGCTTGTCTTTTCCTGAAATGTATCTGCCTGTCCTTTTGTGTGTACGTGTGCACAAGAGAGAGAAAGACAGGAAGGGAGTAAGGCAGAGCTATTTCTAAGAAAAACCCAAGGAAAGTGACAACCGACACTTTCAAGATTGTATTGGTTTCATTGTCAAAATGAGGGCCTTAGGTCGAAGCTTGTTGAATAAGTGGCCTTTTCAGTAGTGCTGATAGGATTTAATGGGGAGAGTGATGTTCTGGTGATTCCGACAGTCATTCTCGTTTCTCTTGGCTTCTGTTGATTTTTTAGGCTAGGAGACATAAGTATCTGTAGGGGGCAGTATCTGATAACAAAATCTATAGTATGTATAAAACTGTAGAGAATCACAGCATACCATGATCTTGTTTTTTAAAAAAATCAGCAAATGTGAGTTTGCAATTTAAAAAATAGAGTATGTTTGTCTGTAAAAAAAAAAAAATATCTGTTCATATACAAATAACACATCTCAGTATCTGTTTTGAAAAGGACAATAATCACAAGAAAAAGCACGTTAATATTTGAATATAGAGATGGGTTGAAATGAGTAAAATTCAAGTTTATTTTTTTTAAATGTGTAGTTTTAGTTGGATTTTTAAAGGGTTGCAACATTTAATAATTTAATAGTAGCTGAGCCTGTATAGCCATGTATTAAGATTGGTCACAGTGGGAACTGTCTATGGCCAGCCATAATATGTTTCAGTAAAATCGAATGCCAAAGCTTTCAGAATGTTAGATGCATAAAGGTGTATTGTTTATTTTCAATTTTTCTGTTATGGTTGATTTCCTTTCCTTCTATTTTTTACCTCCTGTGCTATAAGTTTTCCTTAGTTCACACTCATATTGAGTTCCTACTGGGTAGGTTTGATAACTATATCTCTCTTGATTGTCATACATGGTGATGCTTCTGAACCATATGTAATGATGGATACTTGGTGATACTTCTGATGATGGGAATTATTCAGGGCCCAGCGCAGTTATAGTACTACTAACGTGTTTTTCCCTAACATGCTTAATCTTTGTAAATACTTCATGAAGTAGGTACTATTACTAGTCTACTTTTATAGGAAACTGAAGCACAGAGAGGTCAAGTAACTTGCCCAGAGTCACACATTTGGTAAATGGTGGAATGAGGATTAGACCAGGCAGCTGGCTCCAGAGCTGCGTTTTTCACCACTAGGTTATATGGTATATGAAGGTCCTCTGTTATTGCTTTAGAAGACTTGTTTTTGTTGGAGAGGGAAGCTAGTCGTTGCCATGATACTTTTGTGCCTTAACACATTGCGGACCAGTGGTTTTATTGCTAGCTTTACCCAGTGGCCAGAAAAGTTTCTATTGAACGAGTACAAAAAATGTTTTACATAAATGTTAAAGGCACACTTTTAAATTAAAGACCCACTGCATTTTGAAGTTATTTATTACATGTTCTTACAAGTTAATATCTTTTTAAAAACTATGATAGTTTGTAAAACACTGTGTAACATAAAGCGAGAATTCTCATGATCTGTCCACAATGTGTTAAGTTTGTCAATTTAAGGTTCTTTTTGACTGGAATAAATTTGTGATTTAATAACAATTAAAAAGAAAATCTGTAGTTCTTGCTTTTGTTTTCTCTTTTGTCTAAAGGGCTTTCGACACTCCAGGACATAGAAACAGGAGTGCAGCATATTTTAGCAGACATGATTGCTAAAGACAGAGAGACACTTGACTTCATAAGAAAATTGTGAGTAATTCTTGTACAGAGTTTTTCTGCTTTGTGGATTCATGTTGCTAAGAGCTGCATGGTTAGTGCTAAGACCAGTGTTCATTAAAAACTTTTTCAACCTGGCTAGTGTGGCTCAGTGGTTGATCATCGACCTATGAACCAGGAGGTCATGATTCAATTCCTGATCAGGGCACATGCCCAGTTTGAGGGCTCAATCCCCAGTGTGGGGTGTGCAGGAGGCAGCCAGTCAATGATTCTCTGTCATCATTTATGTTTCTATCTCTCCTTCTAACTTCCTCTCTGAAATCAATTAAAAGAAATTTGTTTTAAAACAAACAAACTTTATTTTCACACTTTTTTTTTTTTTTAAAGTAGCAGAACTCTGTTCAAACAACAGATCCCTAATATTTAAAACAGATAAAAGTAAAGTTGCTTTAATTGAATTCTGAGCAGGGAGCCTGAAACTGAATGCTCATCTTCCTAACATTGAAGCACCTCAGTAGAGGGCTTTGAGGAACACTGTTTAAAAACCACTAGGTTACACAAAATATGCTAGAGATTCATATTCATTTAGAGTGGGTGGCATTGCTTTTAAACATAGTATGCCATAGGAATATAATTTTATAACATTTCATTTCTAGTATTTACCATGATTAGGCGAACGAAATTATTTCATGTCAGGTATGGCTAAAAGTACTGACCTCAAAATGAATTTTAGCTGATGGAGAGCAGCTTACCCATGGTATCACAGTCCCAGTTTGTAAGAGATTTTTAAAACCCTACTCAGGCTTATGGATTTTATGCCTCATTAAAATAAGATCTTTTTTAAAATTAATTTTTGCTTTTTTAGAGAGGAATAAAGAGAGAGAGAGAGAGAAAATCGATGTGAGAGAGAAACATTGATTGGCTGCCTCTTGCACAATCCCTGAGACTGGTTATCAAACTCTCCACCTTTTGGTGTATCGAGCGACATTCCAACCAACTGAGACACTTCAGCCAGGCCTTAAATTATTTTATTTTATTTTTTGAAATATATTTTTATTGATTTCAGAGAGGAAAAGAGAGGGGGAGAGAGATAGAAAAATCAATAATGAGAGAATCATTGATTGGCTGCCTCCTGCACGCTCCCTACTGAGGACCGAGCCCGCAACCTGGGCATGTGCCCTTGACTGGAATTGAACCCAGGACCCTTCAGTCTGTAGGCCAACACTCTATCTACCAAGCCAAACCAGCCAGGGCTTAAATTATCTTTTACAGAACAATTTTTAAAAAATTAGATTTTACTTTACTTACTTACTTACTTTAATTTACTTATATTTTTTCCCTTTATTTTTTCCCCCTCACCATTTATCCCCCCTTTATCCTCCTCTACCTCACAATCACCACATCGTTGTCTGTATCCATGAGTTCTTTCTTTTTTTCCCTTTAAAAAAATTAATTTAAAACTTAATTTTGATGTTTCCTGCCCCTCTGCTCTTCATCTCTCTCCACATATGCAGCTGTGTGAGCTGTGTAGAGAGGAGGAAAGGTAGACATGAATCAGTTGACTGCTGACGCTTGTCAGGGTCGTGTTAATTCAGAGGAGAGAACTTTGCTATTTTCTTGTGACCCTAGCAGGAATGAGTTGAAGTAGGAGAATTGCCCAGCTTTCAAAATGTGTTTTTACAGGTAACTAGAGTTCCGGTACACAAAATTTGTAGAGCCCCTAGGCCTGGCCTGCGATTTGGGCCAATCTTCCCTGGCTGCCAGCAGCCAACCCTGCCCCCCGCTGCTGCTGCCACTGCCACCAGTTGCCCTCTGTGTGTGGGGCGACCAGTGGGGTGATCGGTGCCCCAGCACCACCCGTGTCCGCTGCCCCCTCCCCCCGGTTCCCAGTTCCCCGTTCCCCGTTCCCCATCGGGCGATCAGAGCCTGCTGGCTGGGAGAGGGACCGAGAGGTTGGCTGGTAGGTCCCAGTTGGGCAATGGGGGCCTGTGGGCTGGGGGCCACTCCTGCGTTGAGCTTCTGGCCCCTGGTGGTCAGTGCACGTCATAGCTGACTGGTCTTTCTGCCATCTGGTCAATTTGCATATTACGCTTTTATATGCTAGTATATAGATTATACTGCAAAAATTTGGTTGTTTCAATACATTCTCATTGATAGCTCTTCTGACACATTTTCTTCCTTTTATCTTTTAATTGATTCTGACTGGCTTACTTGGTTAGAGAAGGATGATATTTTGACCAGGGTCATTGATCTGTTTCATTGTAGTTTTGATCTCTTCTATAACTGCAGATGGAATCTGAACTCATTTAGACATTTTATGGAAGGATTGGGTTGATACATATATAGATTTGTAGGACTGATGAATAGGCAAAGAGACCTCTTTTAATGGGCCAATAACTCATAGTTGGGTATCATTTAAAAATATTTAGTAGTGGCTTAACTTTTTTTTTTTAATCCCCACCTGAAGATATGATTTTATTTATTTTAGAGAGAGAGAGCGAGAGAGAGAGAGAGGGAGAGAGAGAAACATCAATATGAGAGAGAAACATTGATGGGTTGCCTCCTGTATGTTCCCTTATTGGAATGGAACTCGCAACCTGGGTATGTGTCCTCGCTAGGAATTGAACCTGTGACCCTTTGGTGTATGGTATGATGCTCCAACTGGCAGCTTAACTTTTTTTTAACCTATTCCATATAACATGTTTCTTTATTACACATATTAATAAACTAGCCCTAACCAGTTTGGCTCAGTGGATAGAGCGTCGGCCTGTGGACTGAAGGGTCCCCGGGTTTGATTCCAGTCAAGGGCATGTACCTTGGTTGCGGGCACATCCCCAGTAGGGGGTGTCAAGAGGCAGCTGATCGATGTTTCTCTCTCATCGATATTTCTAACTCTCTATCCCTCTCCCTTCCTCTCTGTTAAAAAATCAATAAAATATATTTAAAAAAAATAAAGAATAAACTAGAGGCCTGGTGAACAAAATTTGTGCACTTGGAGGTCGGGTGGGATGTTCCCCTCAGCCCAGCCTTCACCCTTTCACAGTCTGGGAGCCCTGCGATGATTCGCCCTCATAGGGAGGCCCCGCCCACCTGCTGCATCGCTGCTGGCCAGGTAGCCCGAGTCCCCCTCTGCGGAGGGATCGATTGTGGGACTGTGTGATTGATCGCCCCAAAGAGGTAGGCCCTGCCTACCTGGCCAGGGCGCCCTGATGGATCGCCCTGCAGAGGGAGGCCCAGGCTACCTGCTGCAGCGCCGCTGGCCGGGTAGCCTGGGCCTCCCTCTTTGGGGTGATAGTGGAGCTCCCCAATTGATTGCCCCGCTGGCCGGTGGCCTGGGCTTCCCTCTTTGGGGCGATCATGGGGCGATGGCCAGGCCCCCGACCAATTGCATTGCACCCACCTTGGCTGGCCTGGCGCCAGTGGGTTTCATAGCATGGTAGTCCAGACGGTCATTCTGCTGTCCGGCCATTCAGTCGATTTGCATATTACACTTTTATTATTATAGAAACTTGCTTATTTTAAAATTTGTGTATTTGAACAGGTGCCAAAATAGATATATTTCTATTCAGTCATCTCTGGCAAAAGTGTCCTCAAAAAAAGTAAATGAGAAAGATGTTGGTAAGTTTCATCTCTACCAGAATTTTTCATGCAACATAAGAAACATCCAACATCATCAGGTAAATAAGGAAACTGCTTATGCATGCTGATAGTAGTAATAATGATAATACTTTGGATTTGCCTACTTACTAATGAATTAAAGAATTTTAGGTCAACTATTTTCTTTTTTCTTCGTTGAAATTCTTGTAATATTGTCATATCCTTTCCATTTCATAAATGGGGAGCTCAGGACCCAGAGAAGTTATGGTGACACTAAGAATTACTAGCATAGCTGACAATAGAACATCTCAAGTATCATGACTTTCTGACCAGTGACCTTTCTTATTAGACTCTGCTTACAAGTGTGCTTGGATTTGAGCTCAATTCTGGATCTTTTCCATGTAAAATTCAAATTAAAGATATTATATTTTCTTCTAAAAGAGTTTTATAGCTTCAGTTCTTAAGTTAAAGTCTATGATTTTGAGTTAATTTTTGTGTATGGTGTGAGGAAGGGTTATAACTTTATTCTTTTGTATGTGGCTATTCAGTTGTCTCAGCATTATTTTTTTTTTAAAAAGACTGCATCTTCCCCATTGAATTGTCCTGGCATCCTTGTTGTAGATAAGTTAACCATAGATATGGATTTGTTTCTGGACTCTTTCTCCTATTCCATTCAGTAGGTCTGTTCTTATGCCAGTAGCACCTGTCTTGAAATCAGAAAATGGGAGTCCTCCAACTTTGTTCTGTTTTTTCAAGATTGATTTGGCTATTCTGGGTTTCTTGAATTTCTATATGAATCTTAAAATTAGTTTGTCAATTTTCGCAAAGAACCTAGCTGGAACTTGACAGGGATTACTTACGTTGATTCTGTAAATCAATATGGGAAGTATTGCCATTTTAGCAATATTAAACCTTCTCACCTATGAACATGGGATGTCTTTCCATTTATGTAGGTCTTTAGTTTCTCTTAACAATGTTTTGTAGCTTCCCGAGTATAAGTTTTGCACTTCATTGGTTAAAATTGTTCTTAAGTATTTTATTCCTTTTGGCGCTTTGGTAAATAAAATTTTAGAAGAATTTTTATTTCCAGAATGCTTATAAATGTAAATTGATGGTCCTGAAGTCTTGCTGAAATCTTAATTAGTTCTAACAGTTTCTTTAGGATTTTTTTTTTATATATAAAATCATACTCTTTGCAAGTGTGTTTTACTTTGTCTTTTCAATCTAGGTGCTTTTTATTTCTTTTCTTTATTAATTTTTGCCTAACTTCCTTGACTGGAATTTGCAGCACAATGTTGAATAGAAGTGGCAAGAGGAGATGGATCTTAGATGGGAAGCATCCAGTCCTAAACCATTAGTATGGTGTTCTCTGTCAGGTTCCTGTATGTGCCCTTTACCACCTTAATGAAATACCTTCTATTCCTAGTTTGTTGTTTTTATCATGAATGACTGCTGGATTGTCAGATACTTTTTCCGCATCTACAGAGATGATCATGTAGTTTTCTTTTTTATTTCATTGGTCTGATGTATTACATTAATTGATTTTTGTATATCAAACCAAACTTGCATTCTTGGAATCAATCCCTCTTGATATGTTTCTAGATTTGGTTTACTCATATTTTATTGAGGTTGTTTACATCTATATTCACAAGAGATAGTGGTATGTTGTGTGTTTTCTTCCTTGTGTTTTTTTGTGTGATGTACTTGTCTGGTTTTGGTGTCAGAATAAATAGAAAGATTTGGGAAGTTATTGTATTTTTTTGGAAGAGTCTGTGGAGAATTGGCATTCTTTAAATATTTTGTAGAATTCAGCAATGAAGCCATCTGAGCCTGGAAATTTCCTTGTGGGAAATTTTAAAAGTACTAATTCAATCTCTTTACTTGTTATAGATTGTTTCAGCTTTTCCACTTCTATTGATTCTGTTTTGGCAGTTTGTATCTTTTGAGGAATTTGTCCACTTTATCTAAGTGATCTAATTTGGCGTACAGTTGTTCATAGTATTCTCTTATCATTCTTTTTATTTTTATATCATCCACAGTCATGGCCCTTTTTTCATTCCTGATTTTACTGATTGGAATGTTTCTTCTTTTTTTCTTGGACAGTCTAGTGCAGGGGTGGGGAACCTTTTTTCTGTCAAGGGCCATTTGGATATTTATAACATCATTCTCAGGCCATACAAATTTAACAACTTAAAAATTAGCCAGCTATATTTAGTCAAACATTTAATTAACTCACCCCTAATGCCTTGGCAAAGCCAGACCAAATGATTTCTTGGGCCTTATATGGCCTGCAGGTTGACACCCCTAGTCTAGTGAAAAGTTTGTCAATTTTGTTGGTGTTATAAAGAACCAAGTTTTGGTTTTGATACTTTCTATTGTTTTTCTATTCTCTATTTTGTTACTTTCCCCTGTATTTTTAGTATTTTATTTCTTTTGCTTACTTGAGATTTGCTCGCTCTTCTTTAAGGAAAGTTTCTAATATGTTTTAAAACAATTGCTCTTTTAATGTATTAATTTAAGATCATGGGCAGGCTGATCTGAGTTTAAATTTCTCCTGTACTGCTTATGATTTGGGACATATTAGTCTTGGAAAATTATATAAAATGAAGATGATAATACATGTATGTTTGGTGGTTTTGAAGATTAAATGAGGTAGTGTATTTAAAGTACTTAGATGGGCCTGACAATTACTAAGTGCTCAATAAATGGTAACAATTAATAGTGATTAAATATTTTACTCAGGAATTTGTCTGTTTGTACTTATTTTAGCAATTTCTTTTCACAAATATTAAAAGTATATCCTATCTCTAGATGATCATTAATTTTCAGTTAGTTGAATCTCAAATGAGATTTTAGATCACCAAAGTCTTTTCTGGTGAATGTCATAGGCTTTGTACTTGTGTTTTATTTTTTAAAATTTTATAAACTATATAAAGAAATGATTATTTTTTAATACATTTTTGGTAAATAAATGAATAAAAAATTGATACAGTTCTAGGTTGGGTAACCACCTGACTTATTGTATAAATGTTGAATGGTTAAATTGATCATTTATATGTTTTGTGGATCATCATAGTCTTTGCCATATATGTGTGTACTCAGATTCTGGCAATTAACCGTGGAGAAAATTTGAAGATACTGACGGTCAAGGTCAACATTCCTGATGGAGTTAAGAATGAATTCTGTAGGTGGTGCATCCAAAATAGGTCTGTTTATAGATTTTTATAAAATTTCCTTTCTTTTGTTTCTAAAATACTATACTGATATCTGTATGTACTAATATGGAAAGATGTCCATTTTCTAAAAAAACAAACCAACAATGATAGACATTATTGGGGTGGTGAATACACAATACAATATATAGATGATGTAATTTTAGAATTGTAGCCCTGAAACCTATATAATTTTATTAACCAGTGTCACCCCAATAAATTTCACTTGGAAAAAAACATGAATTATGATTTAGCATGCAAGACAAAGGAATCAAGGCATTCTTGGGAGAAACCATAGCATATGTAAAAGTTTTTTCCTATAAGCAAATGGGGATACCTTGGTTTGCCCTTAAAGGGAATGACCCCAGCAGACATCAGAAATAGTGTTTTTTTAAAAAAGCACTCCATTAGGGTCTTTTCTCCTTAAAAGACTATCTTCTTAGCATATTGTCCCAGGACGCAGGACTGTGTTATCTTTCCTCACTGGCCAAGCTCATGGCATGGTATATAATACTCTTAATGGTCTGCTCACTGCCATATTTTCTAGCTTATCTACTAGTATCTAAACCTCCCTGGCCTCCCAAAACTAATATTTTATGCCCGAGTAGTACTAATCTACTTGTAGTAATTTTTTTTGGTAACTTTCTTATATCTGAAGATTTTGACCATTATTATAATGTTTTGGAGGCTCTTCCTAGAATAGGCAAGTTTTTCCTTCCTTCAGTTTGTATGACCATGGTTACTAGATTTTTAAAAATAACTTCAGATGTCATAGTTAATAATTTTCCAGGCATCATAGTCTCTCTACACAGACTGTTACTTTGGCTTCAGTAAAGTTATTCCCCCCTTTTCTGTTCCACTTCCTCTTTCCTCTTCCAAGAGCTGTTTCCTGGTCTTGTTATTGGTACATCAGTTTTAGTATAGCCTTTTTTCCCCCTCAGGTGGAGACCACGTCGCTTTGCAAGGCCGGAGTTAATGAAGATTTTACACAATTCAATAGATGATTCTTTTAAACGCCTTATTTATCCTCTTCTCTGTAGAGAGTTCAGGTATGCATCTTGTCTAATTTAATTTTGTATACTGTTTATTATTATGTATGAAATAAGCCTATTAAAGCATAAGTATTTGTTGATCCATCAATCAATCCAAAGAACTGAGTCCCAAGCACAAAGTCTTAAAATTAAGCATAGATTTCAGTCTGAAGAGGCATTCACATTCATACATCACAAAACAGCTATTAATTATGACATACTTATCAAATATTGACCCCTCCTATGTACCTTTTCCAGTTCTGCAATACAATCTTGCAGTTTGACAACCAAGCTAAATAAAGGGTTTTATTGATGAGAGATTTGGCTTGGGAGAAACAAACTAAGAAGTTAATGGAGAAGTTAGTTGGAAGCAGTTTTAGGGATAAAGAGAGCCAAAAAAAGCATAAGGGAATCAGTGCAACACATAATGAATTTATTGCTATGAAGAGAGAAAGGTAATATAATGTTTTTCACTCCAAATGGGAGTTATTTGGATGAGTAATTATCAGCAATGACGAGCAAATATTAAAAGGTTATTAAAGGAATCATGTAGATGGACCAACAGAGGGACTGTTATAAAGAAGAACTACAAAAAAGGTGAGGTACAGTTTTGTTTCTAGGGGAGGAGATGGAAAGAAAAGTAATGTTAGGAGGCAAACCCCTCTTTTCCCTTCCCTCTAGCCTTGGTCTTGGTTGGCAATCTTTAAAAACCAGCCTTTTCTGCATTCCTTCCTGTGTGCCACAGATTTTCTTCATTCTCACTTGTTCATCGGTTTCAGCAAGGGTTATCTTGGAACTCTAGATTTAGTCATCTCTTCAACCTCATTAATTTATAGTAGCCTTTTTGTTTATTTGTTTTTCTTTTTCTGGACCTGGACATTGAGTTTAGAGGTATTTAGAGCAGAGAGTGAGCAGGTACTATTAAAAACAACATATAGTTCCTTCGTCCAACCTCTTTTTTGTTAAAGTCATTCATTCTCTTGATTCATCCATTTTAGCCCAGACATCCCTTAAAAATAGTATTTCTTTTGGAGAACTATTTCATTTCAAGTCTGTGTGAAGTAACATCTCTTACTTTTGAGTGCTGGGGTATCAAATTTAAAAATAAGGGATTCTGTTCTTATTGAAGTAAAAAAGAAACTTAACTTATTTAAAATTTCATTTCCTTTATCTTGTTTTCTCATGTTGCATATAATGTCTAGTGGCACTTTTGACATTTTTGTATATATTCTATTTGCTTTTTTTTTTAAAATTGTTTTATTGCTTAAAGTATTACAAAGAGTATTACATATGTCTCCTTTTTTCCCCGCCCTTGACAATCCTCTGGCCTCCCCTACCCCCCAGTGTCTTATGTCCATTGGTTATGTTTATATGCATGCATAGCTTGCATAGATTTGCATAGCTTCACTGCTTGTGGAATAATTTTATTGAGAGTTAATGAAAGTTGTTTGATGTGGAATTCTTTAATGTATAACCCTTCTCTGACTTCCATTGGTGACAAGCAAGAGCACTTTCCTTCTCTTTTTGTAAAATGCCTGTGGTTAAAGAAATATATCTTATTTCATTCCATAAGTTGGTTTTCAGACATTGTCTATACCAGTAGATGTGTCTCTCAATAGAAATACTTGTAATTACCTGAACAGCGGTTGAGGGGGGAAACTCCCAATGGATTTTTATTTTAAAAAGAAAATTACTTTAATTCTCTAATTAAAAGGAAATTTGTCCTAATGTAGAAAAATTGAAAAAAATCAGTAAAACAAAGAAAAAACACATAATTCACTACCTAGACATAACCATTGTGAACCATACTTTTCTCCATTCATGAATGATCATTTAGACCATTATTTTGCAGCCATTTTATTCAGTTGACTGCATATGTGTAGTCTACTTCTACATTTCTTATTTCTGTGATTGTCCTGATCATTCATTCATGTGTCATTTTTTACACCTACCTCTTTCCTAAAGCCAAATGCTATTTTACCATCTTTCATTATATTTTGAATGTGGACTTCTGTTTGTCTCCATGGTTACTAGGGGCGAGTTGGTTCAGGACATCATCATTTTTGTCTGAATTATTATAATAGGGCCATAGATGATCTCTGTCTTGTTTCTTTTTCCCATATATATTCCACATTGCCATCCTAAAATTTCCATCTGGTTATTTCATACTCTTCTACTTAAAATCCTTCAAAGGATCTTCTTTGTCTCCAGGAAAAAATGCAAAATCTTTAGAAGAATGTGCTTGATTGACCCTTTGTGATCTGGTTTCTTTTTGGCCCTATAGCCTTATGTCTTGGTATTTCTTTTTACTTTAGCATGTGAAATTACATGCCTCTATAATGAGCCATGAGCTGCTTCCATTGCCCGGAGTACTGGTATTTTTTTCATGCCTTCTATCTACTCTCCCTACCTTTATTTGCCTATATCTATTACTTATCCTTCTGGATTCACCTGAGAAGACATCTTTTAGAAAATCTTTCTAATTTAGCTATTCTCCCTATGTGTTCCCATTAGTATAGCACTTACCATTGTTTTGTACTTGTCTGTTTATTTTTCTGTTTCTTCCCCTAGATAGTGGTCTTCAGGATAGGGATCTTGTCTTTTGAGCTTTGTATCTCTCACGCCAATCATGGTACCTTATATAAGACTGACAGCAAATGCTCACTCAATAAATAAAGTTAAAAGTGAAGATCTATAATGATACTTTTCATATTGCATGGCTGACTGCAGGGAGAATGACTGAAGTGTTAAAGAAAATGAGAGAAGAGCCTTAGGGAACTGAATTAAGCCTGAAAAGCAAATATTAGTTAGATCTGTGTGCCTTCGGATATGTAAAACATTATACCTCAAAACTAATATGAAATGTACTTTGAATTGCTTTTGACCTCTCAATTTTCTTGTGGCCAATGGCATGCATTTTTTTAACCTGGTCTAATAAAGAAGAGATACTTTTTATAAATTCTTACAAATTTCATGAGGTAATAAGTTAAGTTTTAAGTAGATGAGTGATGTAAAACTTAGTTTACAACTGTCTTTATGTCCATTATAGACATATTTTTATCCTAGAACAAGTTTTAAAATTCGACTTTTAATAACTTTTTTGGATAAAACTGGAAAGTTATTTATATAAACCATAGTTGTAGACTGGCATTAGTATCTATGGTCATATCAAATCACTGAGAAAGACAAAGGGGGTAGATGCAGGAATGGAATAGAGTGAGACTGTAACATTGAAATATGTATAGGTGAAGGTGTAAAACTAAGTATTGTTGGAGGAAGCTACTTATGACTCAATAATTTATCATGCTGATTATGTGCTTATATTTTTAATTTTCTGACAAACTTTAATTTGACATCCATTTGCTGTCCAAATCTTTATACATCCGGTCTCTCTCATATACACAGATGTTTATACATAAAGGAGAGCAGAGAGAAGGAGCATAGGAATGATGAACTTGGTAGGTTTGATACCACAAAGTCATTTGTGATACTGTGTTTCTGCACTTAGCAAAAATAGACTCAATATAATTTTGTATATAATGTTTTCTCTTTAAGTAATTATGTTAATAAATGCTCTTGTAAGGAATAACTGTATAAAATGAATTCTGTTCTTTTTCTGGAAGAAAATTTGGGTGAATGAAAAACTACATTCTTCTTTTTCTTTTTCTTTTTTTCTAAAGAGCCAAACTAACGTCAGATGCAGAGAAGGAATCAGTGATGATGTTTGGACGGAACCTTCGTCAGCTCCTTTTAACAAACCCTGTTCCAGGGCGCACCTTGATGGGAGTGGATCCTGGTTACAAACATGGTTGCAAATTAGCTATCATTTCTCCTACCAGTAAGCACATCTTTCCGCTTTTATATAAAAGTTGTTTGATTGGTCATACGTTTCACTTCATATATTTCATGAGGACTTAGAAATAATGTTAATTTTCAAGTCTTAGAAAATGGTTTTCTCATGTACAGGGATGAGAAAATCAAACTTCATATTCATCTTATTTGTTAACCACCCCCACCCCCCCACCCCCGCCACCAATTCTGTCTTCCTATCACATCTGTTTATTGTGATGCACTTATGTGTGATAGATACATTTTATTTTATTTTTTACAGCACAGGAAGATAATCTTTATTATATTTTAACTAGAAGCAGCTGATGGCAAGTTCACGAGATATTTTTTATTATTCTTTTAAGATCAGGCTTCAATAACAATAATCGAAATAAGTCTTAACTGCACAGATAGTTTGGCCACTATTATAATCTTCAATGGCACAAAAGCCAGCAGTATAAGGTAACATAAAGGCAATGACTGAGAATTTTCCACAGGCTGAAAATCATTGCATTAAACTCTCCCCTTGTATTTTCTTAATGTTCTTCTTAAACACTGAGCAATTACTGTTACTAAGCAAAGTATCAAACATGCACACAGTGTTCCTACAAGAATACTGTCTTAATATTGTCAGTATTAATACCAAGCTTTTCTTTTTCCCAAAATTCAATGAATCATGGTTCCAGTCCCTATATGTATTAGTGTTAGTGGTATATGCAAACTTGATTTTGTTTCAAGGTTAAACAGCGGTTTAACTTCACATTTGGTGGCCAGCTGTGTACTTTAATTTTTCATCTTTTATTTTTTAAATAAGTTTACATTTCATAAGTCCTGAGATTTCAATAATCTGCTAGTGATTGTATACTTTTAATTTACACTTCATTCTAATTAATTTGAACTCCACATAAGTATTTAAAATTATTTACAGATGGTTGTAACTAAAGCAGTGATAAAATTTACTACTTGTACAGTTAGACTGCTAATAAGCTTTTTAAGAGCTGCATACTTTATGCGTTTTTTTACCTGCTAGGAGCAATTCTTAAAATTACAGCTATGATTCTCTGTCAGCAATAAGTGCTTTTCGCTTTGGTTATGTCTACGTGGATAACCACATTCACTTTTTCCATCGCTTGTAAAACAACTTTTTTTTCTTCCCCAAACATAAATGTTAACTGTCCAACTGAATAGGTGCCAAAAGAAACTTAGAATTTGAACAGCAGATTGATAACTATAATGACTAGCGGAGAAATATGCAGTGACAGGCATTCAATACATGTTTGTTACACATGGGATTCGTGAATTGTAAGGCAACTGTTAGATACTTTTCATTGTACTCTGTAGCTCATTTTGTTCAACAGGGTAATTCGAGGTTACCAGATTTAATTCACCCTCAGATATAAATCCAAGATTTTGAATTTTTAAAAACTGTTTTAACAATTCTCATGAAATATAAACAAGTTAATAGTAGTTGGTACTCCACTATTAGTTGAGAGAAAAAAGGAACAGTTCCTTTCTACTAAGTCATGTCTACCACTAAGAAGAAATACAAAATTAAGGAGTGTTAGCTAATTATTATTTTCTCTAGATTTATTCTGGCAACATGTTATGTTCATATATTTATCCCTGTTAAAACATCTCTGAAGCTGAAAGAGAATTTTATTGTTTGAATGGATGTCCATGTCTCATTAGGTACATAATGTTAGTGAAAAGCTGGTCAATCTATAAGATTGTATTTTCACGTCATGCCATTTCTTTGTATTTGATTTTTGCTGACATTAAACTGTTCCTATTGAAATGATTCTGTATAGAGTAAAATTAAAACTTCTTAAAGTACAAAATTATAAATATACTATTATTAAAATAATGTAAAATTAGATACAAATGAAAAGACTATAAGTAAGTAAGACTAGAATATAACAGCTGCTGGGTTTATGGATTTTTCTATTTTATTGCTAAATGTTCTTTCATGTGATTACATATGACTTTTATAATTAAAAATTGAAAAGGTATGAATGATAACTTTTAATAGCAAAAAAGCATGCTTTGTAAAAAAAAAAAGGGAATGATTCTGTATATAGAATATGAGTTAATCTGTAAACTTACTATGTGATTGCTTTCTTATAATATTTAGATTTTGTTGATTGCTTTGAAGCATATTGCACACTTGCCATCTAGCATATTAAGTAACTTACTTTTTTAAGAAAGGATACACTGACAAATTTTAAGTTAATGGATTTTGCTAAATATTTTCAGTGTGTCACAGGACAGTAACAGTGGCAAAAACATTGACGATACACTTCATGGTTTGGTTCTCCCATCTTCTATACAGGCTCCATCAGATGTGGTATCCCCAAAAGCATAAACTGTCTGTGAAAGCCACCTGCACTCCCCTAGACCACTGCACAGGCCATAATAGACTTATAAGCTTTTACCAACGTAACCAAACGCACTAAACATTCTACTAAACATCCATTGGTTGATGTTCTGATTGTAATATTCACTACCCAAAACCCCACCTCGAACAATATTGTGGCTTTCATCTGCATTTATGTCAGCCTCGTTGCAGTGGCGATGATACTCCTCCATGGTGGCACCTGTGTAATTCATTTTAATTCTGTATATATTTTAAATACCACAAGACATTTTTATTGTTTTGGCCAGTAAATTTTTTTTCTATTACTCATATATTAACCCTTTCTATTACCCCTCACTTTATTCTACATTTCTCTTTTCATTTGAGATCATTTTCTTTCTGCCTAACTTCCTAAGTTGGTCATGTAGCTCATCATTACTTTTATTCTTTAGGTAGTTACCCTAAAAAATTTAAATACATATATATTTTTTTCATTGAATTTATTTTTAACTAAAACATTATGTAGTACAGAAAAGCTCATAATTCATAAATATGCACTGAAAAAATTATACAAGGTAAAGAAATTCATGTATCTATAACCCAAAGAAGAAATTAAAATATCCCATGCCATATAGTAAGTATTCAGTAAATGTTAGCTTTTACTGTTATTGATAAATATTATTAAAAATTAGTAATGGTTTTATGTAGCAAAGTAGAGTCCTTGTAACTTTGGACATACCTAAACTTTATAGTGCTTCGGGAGAATCTGATTTAGTGAATATGAATGATTCAGGCTGCATTTTAAAAGACAAACCAGTTTCCTTTTCTGTTTCAACTGGCTTAAATCTTTGGTGTGTTATGTTTTGAAATGTTTTATAAGTTGGCTTCTCTTCATTTTTTTCTAAGGTCAGATACTTCATACTGATGTGGTTTATTTGCATTGTGGACAAGGCTTCCAAGAAGCAGAGAAAATAAAGAGGCTTTTGCTGAATTTCAAGTATGAAAATAAGTAACCTTTTTTTGTTTTTTAAATATATTTTATTGAATTTTTTACAGAGAGGAAGGGAGAGGGATAGAGAGTTAGAAACATCGATGAGAGAGAAGCATCAATCAGCTGCCTCCTGCATACCCGCTACTGGGGATGTGCCCGCAACCAAGGTACATGCCCTTGACCCGAATCGAACCTGGGACCCTTCAGTGTCCAGGCCAACGCTCTACCCAGTGAGCCAAACCAGCGGCATAAGTAACCTTTTGAGTACTTCAGTGGCTCAGCCAGTCAGAGACACCTGTGAAGCCCCTAATCTGGAGGGAGGGACAAAGGGGAGTGCACTGGTGAGAGGGAAGGGACCATGTTAAACAGTGCTGGGGCAGATTGCTGGAGAGCTCTCCTTTGGAGACTCCAGAGGAATTATCCCTTCCTCCGCTACCGTCACTAAACAAAGGTGGCAATACGAGCAAAGTGAGCATTTAATGTTTCTGTTTGGTTCTATATTTTGCTCCTGCTCTCCTTCTCTCCCTTCTTTTTTCCTTCTTCCTTCTTTCCTTTCTTCTTCATGGATCTGAAGGAACAGATATGGTAGTAGTTAGAAGCTTCCTAAATTATTTGACAACATATCACATAATTCAGTCACAATGACTTTATTGTGGCTTAGAATTCACTTAACCATGTCTAAATTTGGTTCCTTCTAGATGGGAAGAAAGCTGACTGTTCTTGAGGTGTGTGACAGTAAAATAGTTCTCCACTGCCTGCTATGCCAAATGAAGAGGCAGTGTTTTTTATCTTACTTTTATTTAAGTTTTTTAAAAAAATATTTTTATTGATTTCAGAGAGAAAGGGAGAGGCAGTGAGAGATAGAAACATCAATGATGAGAGAGAGAGTCATTGATTGGCTGCCTCTTGTATGCCCCCCACTGGGGATTGAGCCCACAACCTGGGGCATGTGGCCCGACTGGGAATCGAACCATGCCCTCCTGGTTCATAGGTTGACGCTCAACCACTGAGCCATACCAGATGGGCTGTTTTTTATTTTATGTGTGTTTGTCTCCCTTATGAAACAGTGAAGTTGCTTGGGTGTATGAGAGAGCAGGAGCATTGTGCAGTAGCATTTGCGCATTCTGTACATTTCTTCCGATTGATTTAGAAGCATGCCTTGAGCTCATCCAGTGTCTCCTCCTGTTTTCTCCCTTGAAGCTGCAGCACAGTGGTGATTGGAAATGGAACTGCCTGCCGGGAAACAGAAGCTTACTTTGCTGACTTGATAATGAAAAATTACTTTGCTCCACTGGATGTTGTTTACTGGTAAGGATGTTAGGAATGTCTGTTTTCTTTGAGAGGCAAAGGAACTTCTCATGTTCCTTCTGTGATGTTTTCTCCCTTCTTTTTTAAAGCTTTGCATGCTGTTTGCTCCCAAATCACCTCTTGTTGTTCACAAGAGCTTTGCAAGACAATGTAAAGTGTCTGCCTCTTGCAGAAATTTGAGTTTCAGTATCCTGAAACTTCTCACAGAAGCAGCAAGTCAGGGCTTACTTGGTTTCATGGGATTTTCCAGGCTTTACACTGGGAGGGCTCTGTTTAACTACGGAATAATAAGTAGGACTGGATAACTTAGTCTTCCTCTCCCAAAGTTTCGATGCCTATGAATCATTGGCCTTCAGAATTAAGAGTCAAGGTAAAGATTACAAATGATGTTTAGTATGGTATTTGTAATGACTGAGAAGACAGGGCTTTTTTTTTCTCTTTCCTTTAAATTTATGACAATTCAGCCTGAATTGGCATTCTTAAATTAATAGGGTGACATCTCTTAGTTCTTCAACAATTTCAGCCATTGCTCTTCAAATCTAACCTCTGTCCCATGTTTCTCTCTGATCTCCCTCTGAAATTCTAATTATATACATTCAGCCTTTCACTCTGTCTTCCATGCTTATTTTTCCTTCATGCTTTTTAACCTATCTCTTTTCATTTCTTACCTCTCGAGCCTACTTTGTGGTCTTTTCTCTAGTTCACTAGCTTTTTCTTTATCTGTCAGACCCATTCAGTGAAGTTTTTATTTCAGTTATATTTTTTACTTCGAGAAGTCCTATTTGTTAGTTTTTCACTGTTTCTGAGAGATAATGTACATAAATGAACTGCACATATTTAAAGTTTTCAATTTTATAAATGTTGACACATGTATACTTGAATGAAACTATCACCACAATCAAGATAATGAACATCCTTATCCCCCCCATTTCCATGTGTTCCTTTGTAATTCACCCTTCCCTCACTGCCTCCTCCCTCAATCAGGCAATCTCTGATTTACTTTCTGTAACTATAGATACTGTACATTTCTAGACTTTTATGTAATTGGAATCATACAGTATGTATCCTTTTGCTAGCTTCTTTCACTCAGTATCATTATTTTCAGATTCATCATGAAGTTGCATATATTGATAGTTTGTTCTTTTTATTACTGAGTAGTATATCATATAGCTAAATCACAGTTTATTCATTTACCTGTTGATGGACATTTGGATTGTTGCCAGTTTGAGCTGTTACAAATAAAGCTCCATGAATATTCTTGTACTAGTGTTTGCATGGACATATGCTTTCATTTCTCTTGAGTAAATAAATAAGAGTGGGCTGTGCTGTATGGTAGGTGTATGTTTAACTTAAGATATTGCCAAATTTTTTTCTAAGGTGGTTGTATCCAATTACCTTCCCACCTGCAGTGCCCCAGAGTTCTATTTCCTTCATATCCTCATCAATGTGCTTGGTATGGTTGGTCATTTAAATGTAGCTAACCTAGTGGATGTACAGTGATCTCTCATTATGGTTTTAAATACATTTCCTAGCAATTAATGATGTTGAGCATCTTTGTTTGCTTTTTTGCTGTTCATATATCTTCTTTGGTAAAATATCTGTGTAGATATTCTTTCCACTTAAAAAATTAGATTATTTTTCCTTCTGTTATTGAGTATTTTGTATTTATGCTGAATACAAGTCCTGTATCAGATACCTGTTTTGTAAACATTTCTCCCAGTCTGTAACTTGCCTTTCCATTTTTTAAACATGGACTTTTGAAAAGTACACATATTTTATGAAGTCCAGTTTATCAATTTTTTAAATATAGTTCTTGCATTTTGTGTCCTATTTAAGTAATGTTTGGAAAAACTAAGGTCATTATGATTTTACCATATGTTTTGTTTTAAACATTTTATAGTTTTAACTCTTTAATTTAGGCCTATAATCCATTTAAAGCTAATTTTATAAAGGTGGGCAGCTCTTTTTTTGCATATGGGTCTGGATTATCCTAACATTATTTATTGAATGATTTTCTTTTTCCCATTGAATTGATTTGGCATCTTTGTTGAAAATCAGCTGACTATATACATACAGATCTATTTCTGGAGTTTATTCTGCTTAATTGATCTGTATGTCTTTACACTAATATGTGTATCTTTATTACCACCCAGTGCTGATTTGTATAGCTTAATAATTCATGAAATGAGATAGTGTAAGTCTTTCAGTTCTCTTCTTAATCTCTCTCTTTTTTTTTTTTTTTTTCAAAATTGTTTTGGTTATTCTAGGTCCCTTGCACTTACATATAAATGTAGAATCAGCAACAGTTCTCAGAACATATTAGGATATGTGAGCTGGACTAATGTGTTCTACAAGTAAAATTACAAACTACAATCCTTTCCAGATTCTCTGGAAAAGTTAAATTAGTGGATAGATTTTCCTCAATTAAGTTTTCTCATGTTAAAGAAAACTTTCTAAATACTTTTATTAACACATGCCAAACTTTTATTGTAATTTTGTTACAAGGGAAAAGACTTCTAGTAGGCCAATTCAGAGATGCACTCTTGGTAACAAAATTTTTTTTTAAAAAGAATATAATTTAAGATACTAGTAGTCACATTAGAAAAAAAATGCAAATGGTTTGGGTGACTGGTTTGCTAAGTGTTAAAACCCATTAAAATATATGAGAAAATTGCTTAAGCATTGTTAAGAAGGCTAAATTTCTATTTTATTTTTTTTAGAGGAAGGCTTTGAATTATATTACACGTGAAAGAGTCTTTGCCAAACTAAGTTTGGATCAGTTTTCATTTACACCCATGCATTTTTCTTAATTTTTAAATATCTGCTAGTACCTAGTATTTGATTTAGCTCTTATATTTTAAATGCACACAGTCCATCATATTTTGAATAGAGCTCATTGACTTCCCAGGGGCTTTGTAATCAGAAAGAGATTGGGAGCTAAAAGTAAATCAGTTTGTATGTACTGGCTGCAAACTCTCAATCAGGCGTGGATTTTAAAAGGATATATGCAGAACTGAAAAAAGTATAAGTAACCAAGGATATATGTAAACATGAGAAGAGTCACTAATCTGCCAAAAATATACAGGAAGACCAAAGCTTAAGGTCTACAACCCTACCCTAAGGGCCAGCCTCCAAGTGCTGAGTATAGCATAAAAGGCTTATAATGGTTGTTTTAGGGAAAAAAGGGTAGAAAAGAGATCCCAGGGCTTGTAGATAATGTTATTATCTTAATCAGTGATTAACCCCTAGAGTGTCGGGGAGCATGATCGCGCTCCTCCTGTCTTTTGCCAAAAGTGCCGGGAGCGCTATCAAAGCTTCGAAATGGCGTCCAGTTCTAAGTCTGCTTTTATTAGTGATGATGATATTGCTAAATGTGTCAATGTAGTAAAGGTTTCCTTAAGTTTTTGAATATGTAACTTCATTTACTTGCGATTCATAATTTTTTTCCTAAACTGCTGTAAAATCAGCAAAAATGCCTTGGCAATTTTAGCATAGTTCCTAGGATATTGGTTGGCACTCAAAGGGTTAAGAGAAAGTGGAATTGCTCAACTCTTGATTTGTGAGATGGAATGATTTGGGGACTGAAGATAGAATAGTACAGTGGGGCCTTGACTTATGAGTTTAATTCGTTCTGTGACGGAGCTCGTAACTCAAATTACTCGTATGTCAAATCTTAAAGTGATGGGCTGATGTTGTGGCGTTCACTGTGACGTTCGCTGCGCCAACTAGCGGTGGGGTATCTGAAGCTGGCTCCTAACCCGAATTTTAGCTCGCAACTCAAAGCAAAAAATCGGCCGAGAGACGGCTCGTATCTCGAAAAACTCATTAGTCCGGACACTCGTAAGTCAAGGCCCCACTGTATCAATAAAAGAAAACTGGAAGGTTAACTAAAATAGGGTGACAGTAAGAGAGCTTCTGGTTTTTTTTTTACTTTATCTTCTGGCCCAGATGAAACATTTTCTGGAGTTCTAGGTGGACTTGGAAATAAAATGTTGATACCACTGTTTGTAAAATTCAGAAATTGTTGAATATGGGCAGGTGTTATTTTGATGTTCGAAAGGGGAAATAAGATATGTTATGTAAATGACTGTTGAGTGTAGTTTTGATCAGGCAAGATTATTTAATTTAAATTATAAAAGGATGACT
Organism: Myotis myotis; assembly: GCF_014108235.1. NCBI lineage: Eukaryota > Metazoa > Chordata > Mammalia > Chiroptera > Vespertilionidae > Myotis > Myotis myotis. The sequence continues at coordinate 31,470,717 of NW_023416318.1, forward strand.
TATGAACACTAGGTTAGGAAGGAACACAGAACAATAATCACTGGAAATCAGCATGCATTTTTAAATAAATAAAACATTTCCATCTTCTCTCATTTCATTTTTCTTAGGAAAACTAGACTGGTAGACACATACAGATTTTAGCACATCTTTTGATAGTCTCTTGATACCCTTATAGAGAAACTAGAGAATTGGAGATTTAGTTAGGTTGTTACCAAAAAGATGTTAGTTATCTAATTGATTGATGACTAGCGTGAGATCTCTAGGTGCATGCCACAGACACTGTATTAGTTAACATTTTAATTGTTAATTTAGGTTTGGAGACATGCCTTTCAAGTTTGTGCACATTGAGGTTTATTAGAATTAGGGTCAGAAAATATGTTTAAATACTTGAGTTGTTGGACCTACTCTAACTGGAGGCAATATTCAGCAGTAATTTTGATGGGCTGATTTTCTGAGGTTTCCTTGAAACTTGACTGAGGAAGATTCTCTCAGAGTAAGGTGCAGTGGATTTCCCATGTCCTGAACCACCTGGACCTGATTTGTTTTGTTTGGGTTTAAAGAAATTTACTTCCCAACAATCATTAAGCTTAGCTATACAACTTCAGATGTATTAAGCTATGTAAAGCTTATAATGTTGTGAAGTTAAAATTATATGGAGGAAAATTTGTGGTTGCTCTTATTTTTTCTGACTAGTGCAATGATTTAAGTTGTACATGTGGAATGTAAAATCAGTTTCTTTATATTTAAACGTTTATCTCCTCCTTCTGTAGTTTCTAGTAGTGATGAAGACCATGAATTAACCTTGGAAGTTGGGACAGCCTAAATTATTTTTTGGATGCCAGTTTGAGTATTATGCTTAACTAGAGGCCCGGTGCACAGAAATTTGTGCACTCGGGGGGAAGGGGGGTCCCTCAGCCCGGCCTGTACCCTCTCGCAGTCTGGGACCCCTCGGGAGATAACGACCTGCTGGCTTAGGCCTGCTCCCGGGTGGCAGAGGGCAGGCCCAATCCCTAGGTGCAGCCCCTGGTCGGGCTCAGAGCAGGGCCGATTGGGGAGTTGGGGCGCTGCCCCATCATGCACAGAGCAGGGCAGATTGGGAGGTTGCGATGCCACCCTCAGTCATGCTCAGGGTAGGGCCGATTGGGGGGTTGGGGCACCACCCCCTGTCACACTCAAGGCAGGGTGGATGGGGAGGTTGCGGCGCCACTCCCTGTCACACACAGAGCAGGGCCAATCAGGGGGTTGGGGTGCTGCCCCCTGTCACTCACAGAGCAGGGCCCATCAGGGGGGTTGGGGCTCTGTACCCTGTCACACACAGAGCAGGGCCAATCAGGGGGTTGGGGCGCTGCCCCCTGTCACGCACAGAGCAGGGCCCATCAGGGGGTTGGGGTGCCGCCCTCTATCACCCACAGAGCAGGGCCGATCAGGGGGTTGGGGTGCCGCCACTCTCACACTCAGGGCAGGGCCGATGGGGAGGTTATGGCTCTACCCCGTCACACACAGAGCAGGGCCCGTGGGGAGGCGGGGGTTGGGTCGCTGCACCCTGTCGCACACAGAGCAGGGCCCGTGCCGGGGGGTCAGGGGGGCGCCGCACCCTGTCACACACAGAGCAGGGCAGATCAGGGGGTTGGGGCGCCGCACCCTGTCACACACAGAGCCGCAGGGCGATCAGGGGGTTGGGGAGCTCCCCTCTATCAGGCACAGAGCAGGGCTGATCAGGGGGTTGGGGCGCCTTCCCCTGTCACGAACAGAGCAGGGTGGATAGGGAGGTTGTGGCCCCGCCCCCTGTCACACACAGAGCCGCAGGGAGATCAGGGGGTTTGGGTGCTGCCCCCTGTCACGCTGATCCTGGTGCCGGGAGGCCTTGCGGCTCTGCTGATCCCGGTGCTGGGAAGCATATTACCCTTTTACTATATAGGGTAGAGGCCTGGTGCACAGGTGGGTGCCGGCTGGTTTGCCCTGAAGGGTGTCCTGGATCAGGGTGGGGGTCCCCACTGGGGTGCCTGGCCAGTCTAGGTGAGGGGCTGAGGGCTGTTTTCAGGCTGGGGGTGGCTGAAGCTCCCAACCGCTCCTTTTTTTCTTTTTCTTTTTTTTATTCTGGGCCAGCTTTAGCTTTGAGGCTTGGCTCCAGCTCTTAGGCCTCCGCTGCTGAAAGTAGGTTTCTGGCCTTTGCTTACAATGTTGCGATCCTGCTGGCTGAAGCCCAGTGACTAAAGAAGGTTTCTGGGGGTTTGTTTAGCTTCTATATTTGTTACATAGTTGCTTAGAGTTGCAGCTCAGAGGCCTGCAGTGGCAGGCGGGGAATGTTGGAGTCCTCTGTCACTGAAGCAAGCAAGCCTCATGTTAGTTTCAAGCTGCCTGGCTGCCGGCCGCCATCTTGGCTGGCAGTTAATTTGCATATTGCCCTGATTAGCCAATGGGAAGGGTAGCGGTCGTACGCCAATTACCATGTTTCTCTTTTATTAGATAGGATAACAAGTTAAGGTAGTACAGTTTTCTCTCTTCTTTATACAGTGAATGCTTGAGACAATGTGCTGTGATAGTCTAGGCCAGTAGTCGGCAAACTGCGGCTCGCAAGCCACATGCCGCTCTTTGGCCCCTTGAGTGTGGCTCTTCCACAAACTACCGACTTCTGCGCATGGGCCACGAAGTTTCAATCACACTGTACGTGCGTGCCCGCACGTGGTATTTTGTGGAAGAGACACAACTCAAGGGGCCAAAGAGCCGCATGTGGCTTGGGAGCCGCAGTTTGCCGACCACTGTTCTAGGCTATTGTTTCCTTTCACCTATTGATATTCTCCTTTTCTGTTACTATTATAATCTCGTGTTTATAAGACTTCCTTTCTGGGATGTTTGTGACATTAAATAAATTTTAAAATAAAATTGTTTTATAATAAATATAATTTATTTTCATTTTGTTGAAACAGCCAGAATATTTTAAAAACATGTATTTAAGTAGACTATAATGAGGTTTGTTAGAAAGGAGTTACAAGAAATGAATAATTATGGTGTGTGTGTGTGGTTTTAAAATATTATTTGGATTCGGATTCAGTTTGACAGCTTTTGCTCAAAATAAAATATGCTTTGCTAGTTTTGTAACCCATGTGTTTCTATATCCCTAAGTCCAACTTAAATATCTACAGGAGTTCCCTTAACCACCCCCCAGCCCTCTTTAACTGTAGCCCCTCTTACAGATCTTTGTTTATTGACTTAGATTAGTACTGGCCTTGAGCCCAGTGATGGTCATTTCTCGTCTTAAGGTTTTGGTTACAAATCTCCTTTTGTTGCCAGATCCAATAAAGATTCTTGATTGTTTTTGTTCGTTTTATTACAAGTTCTTGCCAAAGATACAGTGTATTATAACCAAAACAGATGTTCTATTTAGACAAGTGTATTTGCTATAAAAGAACTTAAAATATAAATTAAACAACAATATGTTCAGCATTAAGGTAACAATTAATGAACTTTGGGATTTTATGAGTGTTTTTAATAACCTTTATAAAAGGAAGAAACACCACCTTATTTTGAACAATTGTTTTACTTTGTGTATGCACAGTCTTAGCTTGTGTCTGTACAGATTAGACCCTCCTACAACCTAACATCTTAATGTGATCTTGAAAGTAGAGTGGAGTTAACCAATTTCATATATACACCATTCTGTTATTTCTTAAAGCATACATTATAGAGACATCCGTTGAATAAAAAAGAATTGTTTTTAAGATTTTAATGCTTAATTATAGGTAGGTGAAATACTTGTACATAGACCTTTTTCTAAATGGTGTACTTGTGAATTTAGGGACCATATTATAGGGTTGTAGTGTAGATCATTTGGGACTTTAACCATCTCTGATTTGGATCCAGTACAGTCTTGATTTATGCTGAATTCTGTGTTGTTGTGAACACAGGTGTGTAGTGAATACAAGATGTGTGTATTTATAGGCTGTAAATTCAGCTCTTTTTTAAATAGTTCCTAGAATAAATTAGATGTGTAAGGGATAAGACTGCATTATCAACAGACTACTAATGGAATGAGTTTTACCTTGAGATTGTTAACTCTTTGGCCTATTCCTACTCATATTTTCCACTTTTCTTTGGCATTAAATAGCTCACCTTTGGCCAACACCTTAGAAAGTGTGTTCAATTGATTATTGGGGAACATTTAAGTTTTTGTTTGTTTTTTAGACCTGTTTGGGTTGTACAGAATCACTTTGGTTCTGTCTCTTATTTCATTAGCATTAGAAGAATGCAAAATTGCTAGAATCCTTTGTTGTTGAGATCCTTTTTATTTGGTTACATAGGACTTGAAGATTCTCTGGCCCCAGAACTTGATATTTGCAAAAAGGAGTTCTTGAATCTACCTTATTTTTGTTTTATATGTGTGTGGTGTTTTTTTTAGGAGGAAATCTTTTGATTTCAGTATATTTTGTGTGGCTAAATCTTTGTATTATGCTCTGCTAACGTATTGAAATAGCACTTTCAAGTTCCCCACATCCGTACATTTCTAAGGTTACACCCAGCTTAATTCCCATTACTTTTCCGCTTCACAGCACTTGCATTTTGAAGAGACCCTAACATTTGGGTTCACATTATGATAATTAGGTTTTAGGGGCATGGGGGATTAAAGATGTCTCAGGTCTAGTTGCAGAAGAAAGTTCAGAAGCACTTGTAAAACTTGCCTGATTGGTGGGTAGAGGTGCTTTTATTTATTCACTACTCATGCAGCATTAATCCGTATTTCATCAGGTACCTACAGTGCTGTAATTCTAGATGTGACCTTGGGACTTGATTTACTTCAGCTTCGTTTTCTTTATTAATGTGCCATGAAAGAGGTACATGAAAGATAGCCAACATCAAAGTACCTTTTAAAGTAAAATGGCTGATAGGAATTCCCTGGTATTTAACACTCTCTGTCATATGTTTCAGCTGGTTTGCATCCTTTTACAAGCTATTGCTTGCTGCATTAAAAGAAATTTAAAGCAGTTGTTTCAAGGTAGGGGTTGGGGGGGAGGGCATGGTTATGGTAGTGGTGGTGGTCGTTGGGTGATAGTAGTTAGCCAGGGAGAATAAATGAGAATTTAAGAATATATCCTTTTTCAACTGTGCTCTTCCCCAGATGGTCTGTTTGTGTTTTCATTTGAGTCGGGTAGTTTTTAGTCCAGTGCAGTGCTTATGATTAGAGTGAGGAGGCACTCATCTTCGTTATAAGATGATTGAAGAAGGTTGGAAAAGAAAATTCATCAAACCTCTGTGAAAGAAAGAATAAAAGTCAGTGTCAGTATCTTATTCAGAGGTTGTTTAACTACTTTAACTTCACAGCCTGTTTATTCTTTACTGAACCATTTAAGCAAAAGCTTTAAACACAGTAATATGGGAAACTGAGTCTTAAGAACAAAGGAAACAGGACTCAGGGAAAGCTTGCCATATGCATTGTGGAGTATTTATTTTCCAGGAAACACATATTTCAGAGGCAATTATGTTTTAGGCTGAATATATAGGGGTAGAACTTCTTATAACTCAGTTTTGAAACTCTGATTCCTTCTTTGTTTCATAAAATATTTGTTGGATGTTTCTCCCTACTTAAGAGAAATGGTTAAAATTAAAAGCATTTTGCATTTTAGATAATTACAATTGAGAATCTATTCCTCATGTCTTTACCATAGAACTATCTCAATCTGAATAGTGAAAAGTAGAAATCAGAGAATGTTTTAGAAAATAAAATCAGCTGGGTTTCAAATTTATACTTTATTTTCAACTTACTAACATAACTTGACCTTGTAGAAGCTTTTCAAAGTCTATTGTACTAAAAACTTCTTTGTAATTAGTATTTGTTAAAATGCATTTGTAGAATTAAAATGTTTTAAAAATAGCATATCCTCTTGATATTCTGTCATTTTGTTTACACTTACTGCTTAACTAATTTTTATTCATATACGGTGGGAAAATGAATTTCAACCTAGACCTGATCTTGATTTATTGAACTCAAGTTTTTGCCCTGTAAAGTATAAGAAGTCAACCCTATAGCCGACACAGAGGGGTTTGGTAATGGCTTTTTCTTTTCAAGGAAAGCAGATATTAATGACAGGCTATCTGTCAACATAGAATGTGCTGCAGAGGTTCCTGAAGCAAGATACCTAGTGTATGTGGGCAGTGAGCAGTGTATACAATTCATTTGGCATTTGAGTTCTTGATTAAGTAAGGGGGTGGGAGAGGTTCATTGCTCCCATTCATTGATATAGGAAATGCAGTACTTCTTGCTGCCATCGCCACATGTATGGGTCACCCCTGGCATTAGGAAGATTGACCTGGGGTTGAGAGAGTAGTTGGGTATTAGGAAATAGGTAGTAGAATGAGAGCTGGAAGATGTATACTCTCCCATTCCTGCTCCTTTTTTCTTTAATTCCTTTCCCCTCCTCTTCCCTGCATATTTAACAGCATCCTCTTTTGCATATAAGATATGTTCCGTTAATAATTTGATATGACCCATCATAGCCATAGGAATTGGTAGACATTGAAGTGTGATTCTGCGTCAGGAAAAAAAGCATTTCCGCTTTCCTAAGGCAGAGCACTGTGGAGTCCTTTGGTTGACAGAGTGACTCATGCTTTGATTTTATTGTTTTTAAGTTCTGAAGTTTTGTGTATCCTATCTAATTAGGACCATAATTAAAACACATGAATTGGCTCAATATTGTTTATTTAATCATTCAAACATATTAACTATAAGTTAGTCTACAGCTTGATTGATAAGGGTCAACATAACCAAGGATCCTAAGTGGTACTTACCAGTTACTTAGTAATAACCAGTTTAAGCTTGCAAATGATTCACCAGCTTAGAAATTGATCAATACTTTCTTTTGACTAGTAATTTCCTGGGATGTAATTTTCCATTCTTTTACTTTTGTCCTTTCTGTGTCTCCCGTTTTAGATATATCTTTTTTAAACATGGAGGGCAACTTTATGAGTTTGTTGCAAGGATTAGAAGAGTGCTCCATTGCTGTGTATAGCAGAGGCAAATTCTAGCCTCATGGAAGAAAAAACACATTAAACATAGGTATGAAAATTTTTCTAGAGTTTCCAGGGAAAATGAATAAACAAATACTATGTGTGCCTGAGTCAGCAGAAATCACAAAATTTGCTTTTGAACCAGCAAACATGCAGTTGTTGGAATTATCACATACAGAATATAGTACACATATTTTGAATATACTTAAAGAGGTAGAAGTATCATACTTAGTCAAATTACCTTGTAAATTCCTTAAGTGATCCCCTGGGCCTTGGAAGTACAACAGGCCACAGGAACATTTTGCTTCTTTTTTGCTTTGTAAAGCCTTTCTTTCCCTGGGCCAGTAAGAGCCAAGGTTTAGTTTGAAAGGGGTGGAGTATAGGGTGAGGTGATGGTGAGGGCAAAAGAATACCCATGTTGGAGAGATGAGGACCCTTGAGTATGGGAGCATGGTAAGGACTATAAAGTTGTTCCCTTTATCTTCCATCTTTGTTTAAGGAAACTAAACTTTTGTTTCTTTTTCAGTGCCCTCCTTTAAATCTGTCTAGTGCTTACCTCATATTTTTAGCCTTCTTCATTTTCAGGAGCTCACATTGAGAAAGCCATAGAGAAAGCTCAACTCTCCCATTTCTCTGAGCAACATGAGATTTAGATAAACATTTTAGTTGTACAAACTAAAAAAAATACATGCTTTGGTAGTTTGTAAATTGGCTCATTAATGTAAACAAAATAATCAGATCAGATATTTGTGTTTAAAGACATTTAGTTGTTTGAATACAGCTGTGTCCTTTATATAGAGAAATTTTAGGTCATTATCCTGTGATCTGTCCTTTTCTAAACTATTGCTTTATAGTCTGTGGAAAACATAAAGATATTTCCCTGGTTGATTCTGAAGAAAGCCCCAGACATGTTGTAAAATGTAAAGTGGAAGATTATTGCCTACCTATCCTTGGCTGTGGTTTCTAAACAAGGTGCTATGGATTAAGGTAATGAGAGGCATGACCTGGGGCTTTGAGGACTCATCCAGCCCTCAGTTCTTTCTTCCCTCTCCCACTTTACTCACAAACGACTGGGTTGTCAGCCTAGTTTGGAAATTACAATGCTATTCTGCCATTCATTCTGTTCAAAGTAATCTCATATAGCAGTGATCAAGTAAGCTGGGAGGGGCTGTGGATAATTACTTAAATATCCAGTAGGTTCTTTAAAGAGTCAGGCTGCATAGAAGAGCCAGATGTGGAGAAATAGGTATCAGAATGATTGGTGAGGGGTGTGGTGGTGATGGACTCACTGGCTCCCTAGTCGGTGGTATGTATAGTTTGTATCTAGGAGCACAGATTACAGAGCTGTACAGTCTTGGGATTGATTCAGCTCTGCTCCTGGCTAGCCATCTGAACTTGGCAAGTTTCTTAATCTCTTGGACCTTCTGTTTTTTAATTAGAAAAATAAGAATAATAATATCTACCTTTCAGGAATATGAAGATTAATGAGATATCTGTACTATGCTTAATATAATACATAGCTCAAAATAATGGTTAAAAATATGCGCTCTTGGGTCAGACTATCTGTGTTCATATTATAACTGTCACTTACAAATTGTATAAACTTAAGCAAATTACCTAGCCTCACTGTACCTGTTATCCTATATAATAAAAGGGTAATATGCAAATTGACTGAACAGTGGAATGACCAGTCGCTATGATGCCCACTGACCACCAGCGGGTAGACGCTTAACGCAGGAGCTGCCCCCTGGTGGTCAGTGCGCTCCCACAGGGGGAGTGCTGCTCAGCCAGAAGCCTGGCTCACTGCTGGCAAGCGCCTCTTCCGCCTCAGTGGCAGTACTAAGCCCTCGAGGGCTCCCGGACTGGGAGAGAGTGTAGGCTGGGCTGAGGGAACCTCCCAAGTGCACAATTTCCATGCACCGGGCTTCTAGTAACAAGGTTGAGATAATAACAAGGTTGTGGTGAAGAATAAAGAAATTAATACATACACAGCACAACAGTATGTGACCGTATAAGAACTAACACTCAGTAGCTAATAATAAGTCTCCTTTCATTCTGAAGTTTCACACTTTCTGTCCAGTAGGATCTAATTTCATCCGCTCTCTCTTGTGCCCAGATTCTCACTGAATTTGCTATTCTTGAGCTTAAAGCACTATTAGACCCCAAGTGTCTTAGTCATATTGCTCAGTTGTATGTTTTCTCACGAGATGCACAAATTCCTTTTAAAATTAAACAGTGACATCCAATGATAAGAGGACTGAATAAAGACATTTGATAAAGAATGTGGTTTGTCATAGCAGTTCAGAATCTAAGACAGATTTGGTTAGAGTTCTTGGTTGAAAATGCTTTGAAAATAGAGCTATAAAATTTGAAGGTATAAGGAGGTTGTTAATAATTTTAAAAGTAGCTTAAATGAGGATTGGAACACTTTGAAAAGCATTTATTCCAGAGAGACTGTGATGAAATCGATATTTCTTTTGGAAACCTAGAGTCAGACTATTTATTGATTTCCATAATGATGGAGCCAGAGGTCTCAGACAGTTCCAACACCCTCCTTCCATTTTATTCTTGCTGAGAAGGGTCCAGAAGCGTGACGTGTATTTGTTTTCACTTCAGTGATGAATTGTTTAAGCATGTAAGAAAATTATTATTCTGCCTGATTTTAGCCTGAAAGGTTGATAAACGAAGTCATAGTTAAATCATTTGTGTTGGGAAGTGTTTCTGAATGGTGTTTTTGCACTTTAGGGAAGATGTGTCCTAGCAAAGTAATGATTTTTCTTTTTCTTTCATAGGTGAGTTGCCAGATAAATTTTATTTCTCACATTTGACTTTTTGTAACAATTCATACCCATTGCTGTGAAGTACTTAGTATTTCTGGTTACCCACTATGCTGCCTCACCACACCAAATTATCCTGTTGATATGCAGTGTCAGTAGGTCACTGCTTTGTAGAATGAGATTTTGCTGGGGTCCAACCCCAGCGGGTCCAGGGGTCCCCAAAGGTGTGGACGGAGTCGGCAAAGAAGGAATGACATGGAGGCAGCGTTCAGTTGATCAGCAGCCTAGCCAGGATCTCTAGCCAGGATCTCCAGCCAAGTTCTGTTCTGGATCTCCAGCGAAGTTCTGCTTCAGATCTCCAGCCAGGTTCTGTGTCCATGTTCTCTTGCTAGGTTCTCCAGCCAGGTTCAGTCCAGGTTCTCCAGCCAGGTTCAGTCACCAGGTTCTAGTCAGGTTCTCTTGCCCATTTCTGTAGTCAGTTCAGTCCAGGATCTTTTGCCATGTTCTCTCCAGCGAAGTTCTTCTGTCTCTAGTTCTGTCTGTTCTGTCTTCTTACATCTGTATTTATACCAGTTGATTCCAATCCTATCAATCTCTATTTCAAAGGTTAGGGCGTTTCTTATCTCCATTCCAGGGAGTAAAGATTATGTAGCTTAAGCATGATTGTTCGTAGTTTAAGTGATTAATTACCCACCTGGCACTTAGTTAAGAGGTTTTATTCCCTCCCTAACTTCAGGGGAAAATCCCTACCTGGGGAAACAACCTTTCTCAGAGACCTTGGTTAAAACACATAGTGCCAAGAAGGTGAGCAAACATATTAAGAACAGTATGCCATATATGCCAGGTCCCTTGAAACAGCAAGCATGGACCGGCTCCCGGCAAGATTTCATAAACTGGGATGACTCTTAGTAAGAATTTCAAATAGTTTGTTCCTTTGTTTAAAAGAAAAAAAGGCTACTCCAGTCAAATACTTGCCTCCAAATACTGACTTTAGGAGTTACTTGGGAAGTATTTTTACTTCATTACAAATCAGTTTGTGTTGTAGTATGAGTATTTCTAATTTAAATTATGATGTTCTTTTCTTATAGGTTGGTAAAAGTAGATTTTAGTAAGTTGTATAATTCAGACTTTCTTTGTAATAACAGCCTGTGGGTTTACTACTGCTTCTCAAGAAGCTTTACACCTTTTGTTTATTTCTCACAGTAAACCCCTGGTTGGAAGTATTATTTGCATTTACAGGTGAGGAAACTGAACTGCAGGCGGATTTGCATGAAAGACTTAGCAGAGTGGGGACTCAAATCCAGATTATCTGATTTTAAACCTCATGCTGTTTGCAGTATACATGCTTTTTCATCTCTCTAGTTTTTAAATATGGCAGGTATTTTCAGGAAGTTTGACGTAAGGAAATAAATGTCTATTTTAAATACTCAAAAATTTACCTTTTACCTTTGATCATTCATTTGGAGGTGGTGGAGACAAATAGCGAAAATCTTCTGAACAAGGCTGAGTTTATATTTAGATTAATCTATGTTCATCTGCTTCTTAGCATTAAGAACTCTCTAAATTACACATAATATAGTGTTAGAGGCAGAATACCCTCAAAGATCACTAACTCCGCATGTCCCAGAAAGGACCTGAGGCTCTGTGATCAAGCCAGCCAGGCTTTGGTCTTGGTGGGCCCTAACGCTCGTTCAGAGTTTATTACTGAGGCAGTGGAATGCAACACCTCCTTTGATTGAACGTTTTCCATTTTCTTGAACTTTTAAATGTTTTAGACTTTAGCATGAACTAAATTTGTCTCAGTGCCAAATTGAAACTAATTAACTATTTTATTACCTGCTCAGTGTTTTTTTAAGGGAGCATTCTCCAGGAGGAAAACTTTCAGGGGTTAAACTAGCCCTTTTTATGTTACTAGACTGTTGTACTAATATGTTCTCATCAGTACCCAGATAGTTTTTGAGCCTGAAATCTCAGCAGATGACAGGAAATAGTCCCTGAGGGATTACCTTTGGCCTAGCTTCCTTTTTTTTTTTTAAACTGATTTTAGAAAAAGGAAGGGAGGGAGGGAGAGAGGGAGAGAGGAAGGGAGGGAGCGAGGGAGGGAAGGAGAAAGAGAGAGAGAGAGAGAGAGAGAGAGAGAGAGAGAGAGAGAGAGATCAAAATGTGAAAGAGACACATCAATCAGTTTCCTCTTGTATGCATCCTGACCAGAGATGGAACCTGCAACCTGAGTATATGCCCTGATCAGGAATTGAACCTGCCACCTTTTGGTCTATGGACAATGCTCCAACCAACTGAGCCACGCTGGCTAGGGCCTAACAGTTCTATATGATGAAGAATGTAGAGGAAGGAAGAGATCTCTCCACCACTTCCGGTGTGCCAACCTGTAGATAACTGTTGTTGGAGCAATGGATTCAATGTTATAGAAAAATAGTGACAGGACAGGAAGGAAAGAGTTTGAAGGTAGAGCTTGATTTCTTGCTTTTGTAGGGAGGAAAAACTTACCCTTGACTCTGAGGTCCCTGGCTGGGCTTGAAAATTAACAGAAAAACAACGAATTTATTTGACATAAGTTTTCCATGACATGAGAGCCTTTATTCTGAAATGAAGACTCAAAGAAATGATTAAGCCTAAGTTTGTACTAGATTTAAAGAGTGGAAAGTTGTGGAAAAAACGTGATGGGGGACAAAAAGGGCCTGAGCTAAGAGTAATAAACTGGAGGAATCTTAGAAAAGGCCTGTGCCTTTGGATTCCTCTTGGCCACACACCTGTCCTCGGAGATAAGGATGCTCCCCCAAGTTCTGGGAGGACACCTCTCATGAGTGACCTAAGACCTGCTTCAGGGCAGAAGGGGGCAGGGGTCAGAGAGCCCTTTCTGTACCTGCTGTTTCTCAGATTCTTTCAGCTTAAAATAATTATTTCTCTCAAAGTGGCATATTTTGGGGTGACATATCCTAATTCCCTTCACTTTCTGATGATGCTTCCTGTTAGCTGAGCCAAGGGTAATTTGTAAGTGGTTATTATATTCTTGCTTGGTCCTTCTCACCATGAGATTTTTACTTCTTTTCCATTTCTATGGGAACATAAAGTAGGTGTAGTTTAAGGGGTACAGACCTGGCTTTTCTCTCAAGGGTAGAGATGGAGGTCCACGTTTCCACAACTAACATAGGTATGGTACAGGCTTAATGAAAAGTTCTTCGCTTATGCAAATTCTGAACAGAAAAGTTCAAGTTAAAAGCTCCTAGTGGAAGGGGGGTCATGATGTGGCTTTACCCATGAATTCTTTACACTATAAAATTTTATGTGGTTGTTCCTTTAGCTACTGAGCTCTCTTGTTGCATTTGGATGCATTTACAGTGGAATTTGACTTGTGAAAAGTCTGGTTAAGAGCAGATTTTTATGAATTCATCTACAGGTAAAGCAGCATCATCACCTTTTTGTTCAAAGTACAAGTTAGTTGGTTGTCTCTTGGAAATAGTAGAGACTTCAATATATGCTTTTGGTAAAAATGACTGAATTTGGTGTGCCAGGAAATTGTGTTATTCTTTGAAATTTTAAAATATCTCTTCAATGAATAAGTGTAATTTGGTATGTTGATAGGATTGTCCTATGTAGATTCAGGTTTTCTTTACATTGGGTTAAATGATGGATATTTTCCCTGAGTAGAACAGACTGCAAGTTTTTCAGTCCAGAATTGTGGTTAGCAGTAGGGCTCTGGAAATTAAATATACTCAGGTCATGCAAATGTGTGTTAAACTAAGGGAGTATATTCTACAGGTAGGAAACTTGGGGAAATGAGAGTCAATTACGTGGAAATTTTCTTTTCCTTCCTTTAACAGTCTTCAGGTTTAGAAACATACTTAGAAAAACAGTGTTTTAACTGTGGGTCTCTGTGCTGCTTTGCATAAGAGATGGATGATAGTGATGGGGAGGAGAGAAGAGATTCTAATGTATTTTAGCCCCTTTGCAGGATAAGGCGATGCAAAGAAAACAGCCATGCTGAGTGTCTCAAAGGGCCCTTATGTGGGTATTTCAGCTTAAAAAGGGATTAGCGTTGGAAGTCTGTGATCATGTCAAACATTTGTAATTGAAGGTGGCTGTTGGAAATAATTCTTAACATAACTGGGTTCTAGCCGTTTTACTGATGATGAGGTAAGTGGGGTGAATAGGAAATCATCTGTTTGTCATCGCTTGAGCCACAAAGCCAAGAAATTTAGTATCTGGGACTGGAGATTTTAAAAAGCAGCAGCCCTGGGAAATGTTTGATAATCCAAATCAAAGAGGCTTTCTGTGAAAAGTGCAGAAGGAATACATATATGGGAATGTATACCATTGAATTTTTGTTTTTAACCCTGCCCCTTGCCACAGTTAAAAATGAACCTGTGGATTACTTTAGTAGCCACAGGTCATATAATGAATGATTCTTACCAGACTGTAAGCCTAAGTAATTTAAGTACATGTCTCATGTAAACAGTCTTATTTTGTGAGCTTGTTTGTCCTGTTACCTATATTCCTGTCCTTTGAAATCAAGTTTTAGAACTTTTGGGGTTAGTTCATGGACAATCAATAGTTTTTTCTAGTAGATGAACATGACGCCCATTTCTTTGGGTAAATTACAGATGTTGTACTTTATGAATCCATCTGGACTTTCAGGTGAAAAAGATCCAGTATGATTGGCTGCCAAAGAACATCTGTTACATCTCTGCACTTGTGCTGCTAATGAATGAACACGTCTGCTACAAGGCAGTCTCAGAGTGATATGCAGCTTTTGGAAAACAACAAAGTGAATAGGAAATGTTTTTCTCAGAGGATTTTACTTGCTCATCCGAGGCCATAGAGAGGCATTAAATTATTCGTGGTGGATTTGACTTTCCTGAAGCACCTTCTATACCTGAAATTCAATCATTTATTATGCCAGGGGATGGGTGCACTGACCTTGTCCAAGGAGTGAGCAGGGATTTCTTTGCCTGTGGTTTGTTAGTTCACAATGAATATCTGGATCTCTAACATTGGCTTTTGATGACTCTAATCCTAGGTAGTCATTCACTATGAAAACGCTTGTGTTTCTCTTTTTTCTTTGTATTTGTTCATTTGAAAAGCCTTTCAAAAGGAATTGCAGCCTGCATGTGATTATAGCTATCAGTAGCACTTTAACTGCTGAGATGAAACTTTTCTCTCTGGACCCTAATAATTTCAGATATCGATAGAAAAAGAAAAATTTTCCCTCGTTAAAAGGCCCAACTTTACTAATGGGTTGCCCCTTTTTGGGCTGATGTAGATTCCTTAGGGATGGCATTTGATAGAATAATTTTTGACATTTTAATGTGACAAAAAACAACTTAGGGAAACGACTTAGACATGCGCCTAAAGTGAAGTCTTCTCCTGCTCTGAGTGTGATACTTGGAACCAGGAGTGCCTTTGAACGTCTGCAGCGTTGTAAACCCTGGGATCCATTTAACATGATAATTCAAGCTTCTTGACAGGTGTTCTCATAGGAGCTTTACCTATGTATACTTGTATACAGTTGAAAGACTTTTTTCTATAGATATTACAGTGTGGGGGCTAATGCAGTAATGTCTAATCTTCGTGACAAAAATACAGCTTTCCATAAGGACAATAGATTTAGGTAAAATGTGTAAATTTTATGTCTCCTTATTTGTTAATTATATTATAGTCTACATCTTCCAACTTGGAAGTATTATTTGCTTTAAAAGCTTGCCCCTGGCATTGAAAATGGTGGAATAGACTAATTTCAGATACAAGTTATTTTTTTGTGCTGTTGTATAACTCTATCTAATGGGAAATTTACATTTTTAAATGAAGTTAAAGCTTGAAGCAAAGATAGAGTATATACACACACATATCATGTATGCTAATCTATTTCTGAAAAAAATATCTTAGAAATCTTTGTTTTACCAACTACTTAGGGGAATATTTAAAAGGCCAAATTGGAACTGAAATGGGTGTTTATAAATATCTGCTGACAGTTGACTGGTTTCTAAGTCTGGGAAGTAGGCTGAAAGAAGAGGAAAAGTGATTTTTAATGTCTTCTTTTTGTGTGTGTATGTGTTTCTAATAAGTGAGGTTTTGCTTTTTAACCACTAGATAAGGTTAGAAATGGATACTCTCAAAATTGCTCATAATGATAGTGATTTATTCCAGGTGAGGAAAATACATTCATTTTACCCCCAGAGATTAGGGTGGGTAGAAGGTTTGGAGAAGCAGATTGCTTAGGGTTGATTGGTTACATTCTGTTACTTTTTCTGCAAGCCATTATTAGATTGTATCCTACATATTTTGGTGAAAAATATATTTTTAAAAATATGTTTTTATTGGTTTTAGTGAGAGAGAGGTAGGGAGAGGGAAAGATAGAAACATTGATGAGAGAGAGACATCGATTGCTGCCTCTTGCCTGCCCCCTGCTGGATTGAGCCCGGAAACCCGCCCGGCCTATGCCCTAACTGGGAATCAAACCAGTGACTTCTTGATGCATGGAACGATGCTGAATCCACTGAGCTACACCGGCTGGACTAGTGAAAAATATTTTAATGAAAAAGTTACTTTAATGAATTTGCCAGTCATGTATGTGTATGTGTGTGGTCGCTTGCTCCCTCTCCTGAAAATATTATCTGTTTGCTTCCCTTCCTTCTCTCTTTCTTTTTTTTCCTCCCTCCCATTTAAATATGAGGAAAAGGTTAACATCTTTCATATCATTGTGTATGAATGCCCCTGATCATAAAAAATTTGTTTCTTGAAGACTTATGATTTAAATCATAGTTGTATCCATTTTTAATAAAATCATCTATTTCATTTAGCAGTTTAGTTTATAATTGTTCATAAAGAAGAAATACCAGTACCCAATTTTCCTCCAAGGATAACAAAGTCAGTTACCCTTGGGTTTGTATTCTAACATCTTTTTTTTTTAACTTTCAAATGAAAATGATGTTGAAATATGACTCCACATTTGTGTGATGTGCTACATTAATATTACTTTAGAGACTATAATCTTATAATTGTCCTATGTTTGAGTTAGAAAACTTGAAATTAACAGGAAAAATTCATTGGAGCTATTTGATATAAAATATATTTTCAGAACAATATCAAGTCATTTAAAATTTACCTTGGAATGGAGATTTCATACTTAAAACAAACTAAGGGGAAATGAAGTAATTCTAAAATTTCTTTCAGTCATTGTGCAGAGTTCCTGCTGGAGGTGATTGCCAGCACTGGGAAATCAGGAAGTCTGTAGTTTAAATTCTTCAGGATCAGATTATATCTCGGATTTTCTTTACACATGGTGTTAAGTACATACAAGTGACAGTTACAACTTTCTTTTCCTTTCTTACCTTAGGGAATCTCAAGAGCACAGCTTTAGCTTTCTTCTAATCTGTGTTATTTTTATATTTGTTTTTAATTTTTAAGGGTATACTTTTAAGTTATGCTGTGACTGAATATCTGAACAACCTTCTAACATTCGTTAATGTATTGTGTTTTTAAAATTACATAAGTATCTCCTGAGCAAAATTTAAGAACTTGGGACATGAAACTTTTTAATTAAGAGATGGGTAGATGTCATTACTTTTAGGTAAGACTAGACCAGGAGGTTATGTTTACTCATGTGTTAGTCTTAGGATCTACTCGCCGCCACACACACACACACACCCATGATTTTGTCTTAGTATTAAGCACTGTTGACATAAAATACATTTGTCAAAAAATAAGGTTTGACTGTCAAGATTTAAAATTGCCAGGGATACCATAAGAGATACTAAAAGATCTGAGAGATCTAGAGGGAGATTTGACTGCATGTGGATTCATGTTTAAGTTTTAGAGACTGTTCAGTAACTTTAATACCAAGCATAGTCTTTTGTACTTTGACTTCATCAAAGAGGTTGTTGCAGAGTGTCATTGTCCAACTTACATTTAAATGCCCTAGTTTGCTTTGCTGTGGCGTGAAACTGGTGGCTCTTTACAATGACATTGGAAATTATGAGATATCTGTGTCTGGCTTACCCTACTTCTGCTTGTATTTCAGTTGAAATATATACCAAATCCAGTTGCTGTGCAAAGCTTGTCCATTTCATGTGTCTGTTTACCATTTGCATGATTTTGAGCAATGAGTGTTCTTTGACATCAGCATCACGCTTTGTTTTCAGTTCTCATCTTTATTATACTCCAGATCTGAACACAGAATGGTTTTTATCCATGTTAATGAAAAAACCCCCGCAATTTCCTCTATTTGTAAATGAATAAAGCATATGGGAAGTCTGGAGTGAAGTTAGCAAAATGTGTAAGAAAAAAGACAGTAGACAGTCCCAGCTGGTTTGGCTCAGTTGATAGAGCGTCGGCCCGCGGACTGAAGGGTCCTGGGTTCTATTGTGGTCAAGGGCGTGTACCTTGGTCGCAGGCTCAACCTTGGCTCTGGTCAGGGTGCATGCAGGAGGCAGCTAGTAGATGTGACTCTCACATGGATGTTTCTCTCTCTGTGTCCCTCCCCCTCCCTTCTACTCTCTCTAAAAATCAATGGATCGATATTCTCGGGAGAGGAGTAACAAGAAAAAAAGAAGTAGACATGGAAAATTGTAATCTGATCAAAATAACTTGTTTTATGGAAATGGAAACACATACTAAATGGTGAACAAGAAATAAATTTAGAAAAATTCACTCTTATTTAATATTTATTTTTAACTTATTTAATTTTATTTAAAACATTTGATTTTCAAAATGTAGGCTACATATGTAAGAATACTTAGTCAAATATGGGTCTGTGTTAATTAGTATTTACTTTTATCCTTTCTATGCTGTATACTTTAGTCGACCTTAAAATAAGATTTGAAAATATGAAGATGAGAAGTTACTTGAGCAACTGCACAGAGTAGAAGAGCAGTACTTGCTGGTTGCTTGGAAGGCAAGACAAGATAATGTAGACTCTAGTGAATTGGTTTAGTGTGAAAATAGGCATAAGTGTATGGAAAATAAATCAATTTGAGTGGGGTAGCCATAGGGACTAAAAGTGTTGTAGAGGAGAAAAAAACAATTTTGGGAAAAATTAGAACATGCTTGTTCTAGATGGTTCCAGAGGTCTTCGCATTGACATATTATTTTAAAATCTACTAACTTGAATCTAAGCAAGGTCCTAGCTTTTTTTGTGTGTGTGCTCTGCCTTTGAGATATGAGAGGGAAATACAGTGTTTTGAAGGGTTCGTGTTTGGCCCCCTGGTCCCTTTGTGTCTTCCAATAAAGTATAAAACTATAAATGATACTGAATTTTCTTCCCCATGGGTGAGTTATGTCATTAATCATGCACTGCTTATCCGAGCGAATCAGAGTGTGTGTCGTTTCTGATGTATCTAATCAGATGACTTGATAGCGAATGCTCCTTAACTTATTTTATGCCTCTCCAGCATCTCCTGCTTTGAGTATTCCTCAGAAATCATTAGTGTTTCTTGGACTCAGATCTGAGGAGGAAAAAGTAGACCATGATGCTATGTAACCTCTGGAACAAAAATGCTTATTGATTGACCTTCATAAACAACTTTCAAAGGCTCCAAGGCTTTCTTATTATTGGGAAACTCTGAAAAGATGATTGGAAGGAGAGGAGTGAGCAGAGGGTAGGTATCTAAATAGAAAGAAGTCTGGCCTAACTGTCCAGAGGCCAGGCTTTTGTTTGTTTGTTAAAAATTCTTGGTTTCACATGATCTCAGTCTAATTTCATTTAACTCTTTGGTGTTCTCTCTTACCCCACAGATAAAATGAAGAGGGTATGTATGACCCAGACTCTCTTATAGGAAGGTAGTTTGATTTAGCAGATTGTAAAGCACTTTCATAAAGCTCTAAGTATTAGGCAAATGCAGGGGATTGATATAATTTCCTTTAGAATACCTGAAAATGACGTTGAGAAAATAATACCCACTGTTAAGATGAAGCAAAGCATTCTCTGGCCACTTTCTTCTCTGCATCGAAGGAGCTAGTTTGAGCAAGTTAACAGACAGGATGTGGACAGGTGCCATTTCACTCAGGTCTTTTCCTTTTGTGAAAGCCTTGAGTTGAATGTTTTTCTGGGCAGCTAATCTTTGGCACCACAGCTTTGCTCTGATAGTGGCATCTGGCGTGAGATTGATGTAAGCAAGTCTGAGGTTTGCTCTTTTGAGAATGTGCTCTCTCGGCAGCTCCTGTGTGGCTCTGACGCGGCCACATGCTGCTGCTGCTTTTCCTGCCTCCCAGCACCACTTGTGAGGCTAAGGCATTCCGACACCTGCCCTTTGGAACCTTTACTTGCTGGAAAATGTCAAGATTTTCAGACAAGCCGAAGACAGATAGAACTGATCATTCTTCCCTTCCTCAGGATTAGGCTGAGGGCACTTGCTCATAGTTGGATGAATCGCTGCAGTGGTACAGTCCTATGAGTTTTGAGAGGGCCACACAGGCTTTGTACAGAAGATTGGGATGTATCTGTGTTCTTAATCTCCTTGGTATCTATTTGGTCTGATAGTAACTTGCTGTTTGTATAAGCAAACGTTTTAGTGATTATCTTTTTGTATTTCACTGGATAAATGGTGAAGGTTTGGGGGTAGTTCTTCTTACTCCTCATTGTTAAGAATCTCACAAGGAAATTGCAGGTTTTTGAGGATGGACATCTCTTAGGATCATATTGCCATGCAGAGGCACACACTGATGACAGTCCTGTGTGAGGTCCTTGCTGCTGCTTCCTTTTTTTCTACTGAGCTTCCTTTTTTTCTACTGAGCCATCTTAGTGTTCTAGGACCAGAGGACTGGTTTGTACATAAAGGGCAGGAAAAATGGTTGCCAAATGAGGGTGTTCCCCCCCGGTAACTGTATCTAGTTGATTGAGAAAGGGACTTGACCTCTGGTATAAAAGAAGGCCTAAAAATTATTATTTTTTGCTTATTCTTTCCTTTCAGTCTTTCAGAATAATTATAACGATTGTATGCTATTTCGGAAACTCTTTCCTCTGTTTCACATACTGTGATTTTTATCTTCAGTCTCAAGTTGAGTAACATCACAGAGATGGTGATAGCCTAACGTGGTCTAATCGGGGAGCGACGTTCCAGTGCTAGTTATTTTGAAGCAAAAGGTGTACTGAGGTTAGATGAGAGTCCCTGTAAGTTACTTATTGAGAGCCAGGCTGTGTTGAGAGAGTGGATCACATATGAAACTATATCCGCTCCTCTGGCATCTCTTTGGACAGCTTCTTCATAAGTGACTTTACATGGCTCAGAGGGAAAGGGAGAATGAGTATTGGCCAACCAGCTTGTTCCTTGTAGTGTAATTTATGAAGACTAGTAGAAATACAAAATATAGGCTGTCCCAAGAAATGTATGCACACACTTTGAATAATTATAAAGGCTTATTAAAATACATGTCATTTTAAACTTAATCAGCTGTTAAAATGTGTATACATTTTTGGGGGACACTCTGTGTATCTCCAGCAATTTGAAAACAATGAGGACTAATGGCTTGTATATTATCAACAGAATATGTGAATTGTAACATTAAATATTCAAAAGCATTTTACAGTGGAATCCTAGTAGTTCTTAAGTAAACAAAACTTCATGTTTGGGTCCTAGGTCAACTTGAATTATATAAAGAAGGGTTTTTGTTGAACATTTAAATAGATTTTCTTCATCTTTTAACTATCCTATTGTTACAGGTTTTCCACAGTCACAGAACATGTCTTTGGGTCATGGTTATAGAATAGTATTTACATCAGTTTCTTTATCTTATGATTTGCCTTTTTGATAGCAATAATCCTCAAGGAGTAAACATGTAGTATTTTGGGTTTCACCTTGGAAATGAATAATCTTAATATTGCTTCTTAATATTGAATCAAACATATCCTGTATATTCTTAAAGTATGTTTTATGCATTTGCAAATATGGCCCCATATAAGACTTGAATGTTAGCTGCCAACTTTGACTCCTCTTAATACAAAGTACAATGGATTTTCAAAGCAAGGGTTGTACTGGTATATGACTTATTTTAAAAGGTTCTGAGGTGAAGAAGAAGAAAATTAGATAAAAATATCAAAATAAATCAAATGTAACTCTTTGGTAGTGTGCTCTTTTCTATAATCTCTACCAATGTGTAACATTTATCTTTGTTCCCTTTAATTTGTAAGGTTGACATCTTTCTTATTCTTTTTTTTAAAAATATATTTTATTGATTTTTTACAGAGAGGAATAGAGAGTTAGAAATATCGATGAGAGAAAAACATCAATTAGCTGCTTCCCCACTGGGTTTGTTCCTGCAACCAAGGTACATGCCCTTGACCGGAGTCGAACCTGGGACCTTGAGTCCTCAGGCCGACGCTCTATCCACTGAGCCAAAGCAGTCAGGGCTATCTTTCTTATTCTTTAAGCACGGTGTCAACGATTCTGAAAACTCAGCAACCCATGTTCTGTAGTGCCAGCAGGCCACCCCGTGTTCCCACCTTAGGTCCATTTGCAGCTGAATTTGTTTATTCCATAATATATTAAAGCCAGTTCATTGCAAGTTTTCTGTTCTTCCTAAAAAGGGTGAACATGTTTAGGATGATAGTTATAATAAGCTTTGTTACAACAAAACAAAAGCAGATACTGTGAGTGACATTTGCATATTGTTTATGCAGATGGAAACCACTAAGCTTTTATATTTTTCAAGGGTTTAGTTTGTTTTTTTAATTTTTGAGGCTTTAGAGGAGGGGTGGGCAAACTTTTTGACTCAAGGGCCACAATGGATTCTTAAACTGGACCGGAGGGCCGGAACAAAAGCATGGGTGGAGTGTTTGTGTGAACTAATATAAATTCAAAGTAAACATCATTACATAAAAGGGTAAGGTCTCTTTTTTTTTTAGTTTTATTCATTTCAAATGGGCCGGATCCAGCCTGCGGGCCGTAGTTTGCCCACGGCTGCTTTAGAGCAATGGTTCTCAAAGTATAGTCTAAGACTTCACTAAAATTTAAAATTTTGTGTTCCAAAAGACCATTAAGAAAATGCAAGTGCAAGCCAAAGATTGGGAGAAAGTATTTCTAAATCTTGTATCTGATAAAGGACTTGTATTTAGAATACATAAAGAGTACTTATAAGTCAGTAACAAGGAGACAAGCCATTTAAAAATGGGCAAAAGATTTGAGTAGATATTTCACTAAAGAAGATTAGAAAACGAATCAACTAATATATTGTGGTTATGCTCAGCATCATCAGTGATTAAAGAAATGTAAATTAAGCAACAAGTAAATACCATTTCATAAGTACGAAAATGGCCATTGTCAAAAAGACAGTCAGCGACAAGTATTATCATGAAAATGAACAAACTGGAACCCTCATTCATTGTCCCTACACAGTTTCTTAAAAAATTAAACATAAATTTACAATGATGCATTTCCACTCCTGGGAATCTGTCCAAGAGAAATGGAACATATGTCCACATAAAGACTTATAAATTAATATTTTTAGCAGCATTACTCATAATACTAGAAAATTGGAACCAGCCCCAAAGTCCCTCAGAATGGCTAAGCAAAATGTGGTATGTCTAGAACAGTGAAATAAGATTCGGCAAAAAAATGAAGTGTTGATTCTAACAATGCTTATGAATCTTAAAAACATTATGCTAAGTGAATAAGCAGGACAGAAAAGACCACATACTTTATGATTGCATGTATATGAAATGCAAGGTAAAAGGTAACTATACAGAGACAGAAAGTAGATTAGTGGATTCCTGGGGCTGGCAGTGGAATGAGGGCTACAAATGGGCATACAAGGATCTTTTGGGGACAGAAATGTTCTGCAATTGGACTTGGGGGATGGTTGTACACCACTTACTAAAAATCATTGAACTGTACACTTAAGATGAGTGACTTTTATAAAATGTAAGTTGTGTCTCAACAAAACCTTAAACCGGTAGTCCTAGGACCAGCAGCATCAGCAAGAGAACTTGTTAGAAATGAAAATTCTCTGTCCCACTGAACCAGAAACTATGGGAGTGGGCCCAGCAATCTGTGTTTCAACAGCCTCCAGCAGATTGTGACACAGGGTCAAGATGGAGGACCACTGCTCTGAGGCAAGGAAAGTTAAATAGAGACGTGGGTAGTTTGGGGTACAGTTTATGTACATTCAGTTGACCCTGTTGCTGTAGCTGTAGGGAAGGTTTGAATTAAGGGACGTTGTTGTAGAGTTAAAGGAAATTACAGGGCAGTGGGAGTGAAAATAAACTGGCCTTTCATGTCCTTGCTATGTCCCCACGAGAAGCTTCACGATTGTGATGTTTGTGTACCACATATGTTAGTAAATTCCTGGGTTCTTGTAGGCTTTCTGGTACTTGACGAACATAGCATAAACAGGTTCATTTGCCATAACGACAGTGGAAGTTCAGATCCTTGGAAGGAATTATTTCTTCTAAATATTTACACAGTGTAATATAGCAGAGTCAGAAATGTGTAGTGATCCCAAAAAGTAAAGATCCGACTGTAGATAACGAAGTAAGTGAAGCAGCCAGCTGAACTGAACAACTCAGCCTCTCCTCCATCTGTTCAGTGCACTTTCAAAATCACCATTAGAAAGGGGGTTGATTAGAACGGTCTTCCAATGCATGGCATGTACTTTCAGGGCTGTCCCCCCCCCACCCACCCCTCCCCTACTCCAGCATGACCTGGATGGCCCAAAGAGATTCTGAAGGTTAAGCTGCTCCAGAAAAGGGCTAGAGATCCAAACAGAAGGCGGCTGGTTGGTGAATGTATTAGGTAAAGTGTAGTGTCTCCCTTCACTGTAGGGTGACGGCTTCTGCAGAGGTGTAAGTTCACCACAGAGAACAGTAGAGTTGGGTAGGGATGGGGAAATAGAGCCCCCTGAGGTTATTATCAGCACTATTTATTAGTGGATAAACCCCATAGATGTATTTAAGCTAAAAAAATAAAATAAAAAAAATCAAAGGTTGGTAGAAAAGAGGAAATGAAGCAAACTTTTTCCTTCGTAAGAAAAGTTTACAATTCTCTATGTACAACTCTTGATTTATATTTGAATAAAATTGCACTTGAAAAAGAATAAATGGATCATAGATGCAAAAAGACAATAGGCTCAGTTCAGTTGATCTTTGTCAGTGAAGATACCCAGCCTAGGACATGAGTACCCACCATAGATTGCTTTTTAATTTAAAAAAGTTTTAATTAAAATAAAAAAAGAAGAAATAAGCACAGTCTGTTGTTATATGAGTAAATACAAATTGAGCACATAAAAATTTGACAGTTTTGGAATTCACCTCAAGAATCAGGAGAAACAGCCCTAGCCTCAGTGGATAGGGCGTTGGCCTGCAGACTGAATGGTTCTGGGTTTGATTCCGGTCAAGGGCATATACCTCCTCCCCAGCCTGGTCCCTGGTCGGGGTGCGTGCAGGAGACAGCCAATCGATGTGTCTCTCTCAGATCAATGTTTCTCTCTTTCCCTCCCACTCTCTCTAAAATCAGTGAGGATTAAAAAAATAAATTTTAAAAAATATATATATATTATTGATTTTTTTTACAGAGAGGAAGGGAGAGAGATAGAGAGTTAGAAACATTGATGAGAGAGAAACATCGATCAGCTGCCTCCTGCACACTCCCTACTGGGGATGTGCCCGCAGGTACATGCCCTTGACTGGAATCGGACCTGGGACCGTTGAGTCCACAGGCTGATGCTCTATCCACTGAGCCAAACCAGTTAGGGCGATAAAATAAAATTTTTAAAAGTCTATATGATGAATTACTATATTAAAAAAAAAAGAATAAGGAGAAACATAGTTTTTGATGTGTGTGGGGGAGAGGGTATGGCAGGTGGGTTGACATCATGTTCTTTAAATCAATACGTTTCAAAATGTTGACCAAAGGACAGTTTTAATTACAAAATTAGATTAGTATTTGTTCCTCGCTCTTAGTTTTTGTGTCTTGTTAGTAGTGAGCGTGTCATGTTTAGAGTATAGTTGCAAGCACCACCTTCTTGCCCAGTTAGTGAGTGTTCCTCCCTTAAGCCTGCTTTTCTTGTCCTAGAGTAAGTGGGGCCTTGTCCTTTTGCTTAGTCTAACACAGCCGTGGGCAAACTACGGCCCGCGGGCTGGATCCGGCCCGTTTGAAATGAATAAAACTAAAAAAAAAAAGAGACCGTACCCTTTTATGTAATGATGTTTACTTTGAATTTATATTAGTTCACACAAACACTCCATCCATGCTTTTGTTCCGGCCCTCCGGTCTAGTTTAAGAACCCATTGTGGCCCTCGAGTCAAAAAGTTTGCCCACCCCTGCTCTAACACCACGTAGGCACCAGGCCTTGCGGTTGCTCCAGTGAGTTTTCCTTGAGTTCCCTTGGTGGTATTGTGTAATCCTTAAAACAACTTCGTTGTGGAAAAAGAAATAAAAGAAAGCAGAAGAAGGTGAAGGTAAGGGGAAAAAAAGGAATGCTAACTATGGAGAGTGGTAGAGACTGTAGAGACTGACAATTTCTGCTGGTTCCATTCATTGTCAGAAATTGCTTCTACCCCATTGGAGGGACTCAACCTACAAATAGATATGAGTAAGCTCTCTGTCTTCTTTGTCCTTCAGTTTGATTTGCTTTCCCCTACGATGGCATTGGAAGGTACCAGTGATTTGTTGTCTCTATCATTGACAGCATTGAAAGTGTGATGTTTTGATACATGGTGGGTACATTAAAGCAGCTCAGCATCATTGAACATAATTATACCTGTGATGCTAATTAGCAGGATCAGATTCTTCCATCGGATACTATTGTGTTTATGGCACAGGAGGATCAGTAGGTAGGTTGCAGGTGCTTTGAGGAACCTGAACTCCAAATTTAAAGTGCTGCTCGGTAGTTGTGAATTTGTGTTTGTCTTTTTTCGTTTTCTTTGTGGCTAGAAAATATTATTTTCATCTGATGAGGTATGAGGCCCTGAAGGAAAAAGAAGACAAGGGAATTCTGTGCTGTTGAAATATTGCCTTGTGTTTAAGATGTGCTAGGATGTCCATCCATATGGGTATACACTCACTCTGAGTTTGGTAGACATGCTGACTTCTTCCAGGCTTGTTATAGATCCTGCGTGTAATTATTGTAGTATTGCTAGACTTGTTCTCTTTGGAAAATGCTCATCTTTTAAAAGCCTAGAATTTTTTGTTTAAACTGTGGTAATTGGAGAATTGCTTCTAACTGGTCTTCCACCAGATGGTGCTGGTGTTACATATCTCAAGATAAACTCCTTCGGTGCCATGGAAATCCTGATGAGTTGTATTTCCTCTCTCTTTCTGTTTCACCATATTTTGCCTTTAGAGTTTTCTACGCATGCTGCTTTTCTGGGACACTACTGTAGCACCTCACATCTTTTTTGTTATGACGAGTGAACTGATTATGCCTTGATAGTCGTGAAGGGTAACTTGGGGGAAGGATTCAGAGGCCAGGGACTAAGTGAAACTTTAGGATGCATGATATGTACTTTCTTGTAAGATTTTTCAACATGTATTTGCTGCTTATCTGACCTGTGTGTACAAATTGAGAACTTCTCTTGACTTTCCTGCTTAATCACCTTTCTTTTATGTTATAACAATATCATAAAATGTTACTCTTTGAGATCTCTGAGAAGCCGTGTTTGAAAATTATTAACAATAATTGTTATATTTACCCACATTTAAGTTCAAAATAACTTTAATAACTTTAAAACAAAAAAATGTTGGCCATATGTGATATCATATTTCCTGGCCCATTAACAATTGTCATTTTAAACTTAAATTTTAAACTTTTCCTGTTTATAAATAAATTACAATTTATGTTAACCTAAGGAAGCATGTAATTACAATTACATGGTTATTGAAAAAGAATTTAAATAAACAAAAAATGCAGTTAAAGGACTGACTTAAGTTCTATTTACATTATATTACATAACTTTCTATTTTTTCTTTTATATATATCTATATTTTTAAAGTACCAAAGTTGGACTTACAGTTTTGAAACTAGTTTTTTTTCTCTTAATGTTTTGTAACAATAATTTTTAATGACAATATTGTTTTCCATTTAATGAACCTTAAAAGATAGGCATTTTGTTTTTTAGTTTCTTTCAGTCAGAGCTGTGCTACGATGAATAGTGCTTTAAATGTTTTGTTACTTTAAAATTTCTCTCATATAGATTCTTAAAAATATAACAGCTCATTCATAAAGAATTCATATTTTTGTGACTTTTGGTCCATATTTTCAAATTACCATTCAAAAGAGTTCTACAGTTTAAACATCTTTAACTGTATAGGGTTTTGTTTGTTTACCTGAATCCTCTTCATCCACAGATTACCTTAGTTTTTAAAGTGACTAAGTAATGCTTATTTGAGATTCCTTGAAGTGATAATTTGTCACTAAATAAAGGACTTTAAAATTGCTTTGCTATTTTCTTAGAAATAAGCCTTACTAAACATTAAACCTTAGACCCTTTTATTTATGTGGTTTAGTTTTTGGCCTTGTCTCTTGTTCCTAAGATACAATCAGCTATTCTTTCATACTTCAGAATAGATTATCTCATATGCAGAGCAAAGGATTTAGATCTGTGTTAACTTTTTTAACACTTTCTGTTACTTATTGAGAAACGTAGGTCATTTAACCCTCTCTTCATATGAATGTTTCTCAGGGTGAAAACTTGGAAGGATGGTTTTTTAGATAAGTAATTTTTAAAACTTCAGTGAAATGATCTATGCATTTAGTAATTATTTAGTATATATATTTTTTGTGGAAAGAAGGAAGAAAAAGACCTGCTAGATATTGATAAAGCTTAAGGAATTTTAGTATATTTTGTGAAGAATTAAAAACACATCAGTTTTTTATTAGTTTAAGCAATATATCTGGGCTGATTTTTTTTATATCTTACTAAATAGCTGTGTTTTTATTTAAGTGGTTTACTTTTGAATTAAATTCTCCTATGTGTAATTTTTTCTAAAATAAGAAAAAACAGCAACAACAAAAGCTCTTTTCCTATTTCGAAAGTGGGGAGAGGGCCTGGAGGAGACTCATGCAGAGGCTTCATGGAACCTTGTAAATGAATGTGAAAACTATTAGCCCAATGACTTAAAAAGACCCAACAGCTACTTTTCCTGTCTCATGAAAAGAATTCCCCATCTCAATTTGGTAAAAGAAATTGCCATTCTCTTACTGTCAGAATGAATAGTTACTGTAAGAAAAGTACTTGCAAGCCTGGTCTTAAAAGATACGCCAACATAGAATCTGTCTTGGTAGAAGAGACTTAGACGCTGTGGAGATACTAGTTTTGTAGTTTCAACGTATGCGTCTTTAAAAATAAATATGTTGGTGCATGAACACATTTATGTAACATTGAATTTTATTTAAGATAACAAAAATTAGTATTTTTAACTTACAGTTTTTGTAAAAAAAATTTTAATTTAAAAGTAAATGCATCTATATTGTGGACATTTTACTTGCTTTTTTTGTATGAGCATGGGGTTTGTATTTATTTTTAATATAAAAATCTAGAAAGACCCTTGAATAGTGCTGAATTAGATTAAATGTTTTTAAAAGTACCAATTCAAGAGAGCTAGCACATTAATATATAGGTCTGGTAAAATGAAGTCCAATGGTAGCTTCTGAAATACACCTTCATATATTTAAAGTTTGCGATATCATATGTATCTATTTAGATGTTTGTCTGAACCAATAATTTGAAGGGGCTTCGGTGTACTGTAATAATCTCAAAACCTTAGTTCAGTTGCAACTGTATTGGGCAAATTCCCTCCATAGAATAAATTCCGCTCAGTCCTGTCTGCTTGATGGCAAAATAGACAAAATAATCAAATTGCTGAGATTATGAACCTAATTTGTTTACAACTGAGAGAAATTTGTTTTGTGAAATATAAACCTTATTAAATAATCAGATATCTGATATTTTTTTTTACAAAGTTTATTTTTGCTTTCCTCAGAAATTAGAGGTAATTGGAATAATTTTTAAAAAGTTTCCCAATAAACAGAAAGTGGCTTCTGAAATCTAGTATACTTTCTACTGCGTTTCTGTCTTTGAACTCTAAATAGGAATGAAAAAAGGAAGGGAGGAGACATTATAACTTTTGTTCTTAGCAGCTTCTCCTGGAAGAAATCATTGCCACTCCCAGCTTGATTTGTTTCATTTAATTCTTGCCACATATACTTCTTAGATTGTTATATGTTTTATACTGAAGTAATCAGTGTTGAGGTTTTTCTGTTCATTTAGATTATTGAAGCATTCTGATCTGTGCTTAGCATTCTAAACTGTTTATTGGATCCATGCTATCTAATAACTAAAGCATATGAAATTTACTGCATTTTGTATTGATTTAATATTAATGTTAATCTAAAATCTTTGGGTGCAGTGTGTCACATCTGTTTTGTATTCCTCTGTTTAAGAGAGCTGGCAGTATGGTATTTGGAGGAATATTTATTATCTGAGTGTTTTTCTTCGCAACAGTTTCCCTTAGTCTACTGAGAATTATAACTTCCAAGAGACAGTGAATCACCCAGCAAATTCTCAGGTACCCAACTGCTAAAGGCCACAGTTAATTGGAATTTTTATTTTCCATTTAAGTTCCCTTTGCTTTAATAGTGGTAATTTTGGAGGCTTCTGGCAAGGATAGAAAATAAATTCGCAGTGAAATTTTTTAAAAAGTATTTTTTTCTCTTAGTAGGTTCAACTTGCACTTGATGAATACTCTTTTTTTTTTTTTTTTTTTTTTTTTTAAGAAAAACTTTGTTAGACTGACTGTTAATTTGTGTTTGACACCAAATTTTCCATGGCTAGTGATTGAATATTCTTATCCTATGGTGGTTCTTAAACTTTTTGGGATGGATTTCTTTAATTAATCAATGAAAACTACAACCCCCTTTTCTAGAAAACAAATGCATAAGCACAAACATTTTGCATACAATTTTGATTAATTTGACCTCTCTGTCCAGAAGTACAAGGGCCCCAGGTTAGAAAATGCTGCTATAATGAAACTGAAAAACCACTGCTAGTATGTTGATTTTAGTATCATATTATGCCACACTAAAAATTTTCTTTACTTCAAGCTTTACTTGACATTATATTTCCTCCATCATTATATAGTAGTAGATAAGCACAATCTAAATCTTATATTGGAGAAAAATCACTTTTAATTTTAAAGTCAGTCTCAAAAATTGTAGAACATATTCAGATTTCTTTATGCTTTAGGTTCTTTAGATATATAAAAAACAAAACTGACTATCTTTTGATCAGAAGTGAAGGCGACAAAAGAGAGAAATGAGTTCTGGATCTGTTAAGAACGCAGTTCTCAAGACAATGTGACATTTGTTGTTTAGCACAAAAATGTAGGTTTTCATTTTAATGTGAGTTGTGAAGCTAATCAGAAGTTACTTTATGCTAAACAAAATAAGCCAGTCAGAGAAAGATAAATATCACATGATCTCACTCATTTGTGGAATATAATGAACAACATAAATTGATGAACAAAAATAGAACTAGCGTCATAGAAGCATAGAACAGACTGTCCAACCTATGAGGGAAGGCGTGGGGTGAGGGGGTAAGAGATCAACCAGCGGACTTGTATGCATACATATGAGCATAACCCATGGACACAGACCAGGGAGGGGGGTGAGGGCATGTGCTGGGGGTTGGGTATAGCCGGGGAGAGGTGAATGGGAGGGAAAAGGAGACTTATGTAATACATTAAACAATAAAGAATTTAAACTAAAAAAGAAAAAGTTACTTGTGCTGGTTATGAGCTCAGACTTGGGGAATCAAGCAGGTGAGGCTTCAAATCCAGCGCAGTTGCTTACCAGCTGTATGATGTTTGACACATTACTTATCTGTGGGGGGGGAGGGGGAGGAATCCCCTTGAAGAATCAAATGAGATAATGTCTGTAAAGTGCTTGATTTTGTGCTTTGTGTATATTGCATGCCCGGTTACCTCTCAGCATATGATGATGTTGGTGTTGATGAGGAACAGGATGAGCCGCCTTGCTTTTCAATTGCTGATGTTCCTTTTTCCTGTTATTTAGGATAGTTGATCTTAGTTGCAAATATTTAATTAATTAATAAATCTTCCCCACAATAATCTTGCATCTCAGTGGCTTGTAGTTGTCAAAGTTCAGTCAAGAGTTCTTTAGCCCTGACTGGTTTGGCTCAATGGATTGAGCGTTGGCTTGTGGACTGAAGGGTCCCGGGTTGGGGGTAAGTGCCCAAGTTGCAGGCTTGGTCCCCGTTGGTGGGTGTGAGGGAGGCAGCCAATCGATGATTCTCTCTCATCATTGATGTTTCTATCTCTCTCTCCCTCTCCCTTCCTCTCTGAAATGTGTGTGTTTGTGTGTGTGTCTTTGTGTGTGTGTGTGTGTGTGTGTGTGTGTGTGTGTAAATGTTGTATGAGCAGAGAAAGAGGAGGTTCCTAATAATCTTAAGCACTAAAGTATTTCTGCTTTTGAGTCTTCAAACCTCCATGGTCTGTCTCATGGTAGAGAGCTATAGGTATTGTGAATACTTTAGGTAGATGAGGTTTCTCTGCATAAAATGTTGTCAGGAGGAACTCTGATGTTTAAAATGTTTGATAAACTGTACAAGAGTCAACCAATCAAATGTCATCTGTAAGACAGTGTTGCCATTGTGGTTTGAAAAGTATTTTTTGGAGCCAAAAAAGAAAAGAAAGAAGATAATACGTGTGATGCTTTGATTAAATAAATGATGGAATGAAATAGTTTAACATCTGCATGAAGTGAAATGTTTCAAGTTTTCCAAAAAGATGATTTACTGAAAAGAAGTGGGATAATGCCTGTTTGATCATTTGCTTTTTACATTGTAGTGGTTAATGATAATCAGGTAATGACAATGGCAGTGTTTATGGCAGTGGTTTTTGTGTTTATTCACATGTGCACATATCCACACATGTTCATGTGCTTCCCAACATGCTCTAGAATGATTCAGATGGCAGTTGTAAATGTCAGTCAACAGTGGATTATAAACACAAGAGAAGCTAAGTATATTCTGAAAATTTTGTAGTTGCATCATGGTGGAGTATCTATTGTGTTCATCTATAACCTATCTCATTACTACTGACAGAAATCGACTGAATGACTACATTATGGATTAAAATCTGTGTATTTACTATGTGAAGAAAACAAACATTGCTTAATCATGTTATGTTAATGAAAAATTAAGCATTATAGGTATCATTGACATATAAAGAGAGGACTTTGCCCTACAACTATTTTTCTTACCTAGTCTCATTTATTTTCTTTGACCAGACAAAACGTTTGGAAAATGATATTCCCCCTTTCTTTCTTAGTATTGTCAGTGAAGCAGGAGCATCAATCTACAGTGTCAGCCCTGAAGCTAACAAAGAGATGCCAGGACTGGACCCTAATTTGAGAAGTGCAGGTAAGAAGCTGTGCACCATCACCAAAGCATGTGATTTTTACATTTTGGACTTGTATTTGTAGAGAGCAAATTATTTAAATATCCAAGAACATTTAGAATATGTATGCATAAGAATAGGCAGGCATGTTAGAAAGTGGTTCCAATAATAATCATAATTATAGAAAAGGAGGAAAAATACTTTTTCTAAAGAACTCTGCATAGTATTCTAGAATATAGTGAAAAATCAGCTCAGAACATCTCTAGTAAAATTAAATGCTAGTGTTCATAAAAGTAATAAAATACTCTAAGCTTTCTTATTAGAAAAAATATTACTTATGGCTTTTTGTTGGCAAAAAAGTAATATATTAATATAAAAATATTTACAATCAAATGTATGAACATGCACAGACTTTCAATTTATTGCTGAATATTTGCCAGATAACCAGTTTCTTTTATCTTGCTTTGATTTCTGTGATGTAGAATAGTTAAAATCTTGTGTGTGAAGAAATTAAGATACTTTATTAGAAATGGATTTTTTATTGATTTTAGAGAGAGGAAGGGAGAGGAAGAGAGAAAAACATCGATGTATGAGAGAGAGACATTGATTGGTTGCCTCCCGCACGTACTCTGACCGGGCATTTAACTAGCAACTTTTCTGTGCATGGGACAACGCTCAACCAACTGAGCCACACTGGTCAGGGCTATTGAATTTTTCCCTTTAAATATTATCTTCAAATTTCATTGGCTGTTCTTGAAATCTACACCTGGAGATATGCTCTTGACATTTTTTGCATTAATTTAAAGCTATAAACTTCTTTCTTACATCCAGAAGAGCTGGTAGTTTCCCTTCAATTATTCATTCCAGGGCATGGTCCCCGTCTAAAGTGATCACCTTCTCAAACTCAGATCCCAGCTCAAAGCCTTGCCTCTTCTAGGAAGCTTTTCCTTATCACACTAGCTCAGCATGGTTTTCTGCTTTCTTGCCACATACTGTTTTGGTACTTTCCTTGTAATAATAATAACAATAACAATAACAACAACAATAACAGTAATAGCAATAATAAAGGGGATTAGATAACAGTAATCATAGTGGGAGCTGCTAATACACACCTTTTTAGAACACTTAATATATGTGAAACATTGTGTTAAATGCATTACTAGTATTACTTAATTCTCACAGTTGCCCTATGAGGGGTTTATTATTCCTACTTTATAGATGAGGAAACCAAGGCTGAAAGGGCACATAATATTTGTAGACTTCTATAATAAAAGGATACTTTTCTTTATAAAAATATAAGATTCAGAACTCCCCAAGTTGGCACTGAAAGGTAATATTACTATAGGGTATTGGAAAAAAATATTGTCTAGGAGTTGGGAGTCCCTCAGACCTCCCTCTGCTAAGGGTGCTATTTCCTTTTCACCACTGGCCCACATGGTACATAACTATCCTAGTATCATAGGTGAGACAAGATTGCTACGGTCCAGCACGACTCTGTGAAAAAAGGAAGTAATAAAAATGGAATTGGTATCTGATCCTAATTACTCTGATTTCAAAATCTAGCTGTGCCTTCAGTTTGTAATTCACTGCAGATATGCCTTCCTTCTCTGTCTCAGCTTCTGTCCATATGGCAATGACTGTGTTTGATCCATAGCAACTCAGAACTTACACATTTTTAGTCTTCAGAGTCTGGTCCTCCAGGCAAATACTGAAAGAAGCTGAGAGTCTTAGCTCTGGGTTTTCTAGAGCCCACACACTTTTCAGTTCCTGTCTCTTCTGTAGTGATTAATGCCAGGGATGACTTCATACTTCATTTGACCTGACCTACCTGTGGCTATGGGTTTTACCTTTCAACTCTCCATAACTTTGCTGTATCAGAATATAACAGAACTTCAACATTCATACAAGTGTTAAACATATGTAAGCAAACGACCTTCATATTACTACATCTTCTTGACCAGTTTATCAGCTTATTGAAAACAGAGGTTATCTTTATACTAGTAGGTTTTTATATTCCCCCATAATAAATATAATGAACTTGAGAGGCATTTAAATCAGATGGATAGAATTGTAGATAGATGATATTAAAATGTTTATTATGTATTTCTGATTGAAAATGGGAGATTGAGTATTCCTGTTATTTCTTTACTCGCTTCTAAAATCTCATTAAAATGACAGTAACTTGATAGAATGAAGACATAAATTCAGCAGGACAAAGAGAATGGGAGAGGAGATAACAGCAACATTTGTTTTGAAGCTGGAAAGCAGATGGCTGAGTAATAAGTGATCTAGCCAACTTGAGAAAGTGGAATACTAAGACAGCATTGTGGAAAACAGAACTAATCTGAAATAGATCATGGAAACCCCATAGGTTCAGGAAATGTAACAAGCATCTTTAGAAGTATTTTGAGAGGGCAGAGTGGGTGTAAAATAAGAGGATTGATTAAAAGTCTATTCAAAAAGCAATTAGACCAAGTTAAACATATGGAATACCATATAACCCAGCAATTCCATTACTAGGTATATACTCAAAAAAATTGAAAACAGATACTCAACAAATACTTGTACACAAATGCAGTGAACTTAATGTTCACAGTAGCTCTTATCTCTGATGAGATGTACAAATCAGTCACAGGAGAATCTGGTAATCACTTGTAAGAGGTGACTTCTGTTGCCAGACTTTGAACAGTTTAACATGAAAACAAGCAAGGGATTTCCTTTGATGGCCTTAATGTTTTCACTTAAGAATTTAGTTCACCTAACCTTCTATATGAGTATGTGACACTGACTAGTTTTCACGTGCTTAAACATAAAAGCTTTTCATATGCAAGGCTCAATGTAACAATGCTACTTGGAAAAAAAAGATATGCCTTTAGAAGTATCCTTAAGATTCACATTAAATTTCTTTGCTCTAGCAAAATATATCTTAAAAGCTAAATTTGATATAAAATTTTGTTAACATTTGGTTAAAAAAAAAAGGCAATAAATGATGCCCAAGTAAAAAGGCACAAGCAAAGGAATGTTTGAAGCTAACTCCAGATCTCTTGAACTTGAATTGTGATGGTTGAGAAAGACATGTGGTTAGGAATGTATGTGACAGAGTAATCTAGCAGTCAGGTTCAAGGCAATACAAGTGTACTCACTAGCCAACTGACTTGGTCTCTGGTTGCAAGATATGATCTCATCATTTACTCATCATTATCAGGATCTAGTCCTAATAAGCATATAGTAGTAGGTCCTTGGGTTACGTCGGAGATCCGTTCCTACGGTGCGATGTAATGCGATTTTTGCCGTAAGTCGGAAACCACCTACATAAGCACCTACGTCACTCACATGGAGCACATACACAGCCGTAATAAAGTGAAACAGTAAAAAAAAAAATTTAAAAGAAAGATAACAATTCCTGACCTTTACTTGTGGTAAATAAATAATAA
The DNA here is from genome assembly GCF_014108235.1 of Myotis myotis. Lineage (NCBI taxonomy): Eukaryota > Metazoa > Chordata > Mammalia > Chiroptera > Vespertilionidae > Myotis > Myotis myotis. Next base: position 31,507,287 of record NW_023416318.1, read on the forward strand.
AAAACATAAAGCACATATGTACATACGTCGAAATGACAACTTTTTTTTTTATAAATAAATGGAAGATGGCGACATAACCATGAAATGATGTACGTCGAGCCCGACGTAATCCGAGGACTGCCTATATTTGCCATACAAATGTATACCGTGTTTATAATAATACAGGATTTTTAAAATATATATATATATTTTATTGATTTTCTTTTACAGAGAGGAAGGGAGAGGGATAGAGAGTTAGAAACATTGATGAGAGAGAAACATCGATCAGCTGCCTCCTGCACACTCCCTATGGGGATGTGCCCGCAACCAAGGTACATGCCCTTGACTGGAATCGAACCTGGGACCCTTCAGTCCACAGACCGACGCTGTATCCACTGAGCCAAACCGGTCAGGGCAATGCAGGATTGTTTAAAAGGAAAACAAATATCTACTTGTTCTTTAAAGTGTGAGGTGCTCTATTCTTTTGTATTTATCTTTAAAGAATGAACAGGTAATTGTGTAAGTGTAGCAACTACGTGTTGTATTTATTTTTTTAAAATGTATAACCCTTTTATTTGTGCTCATAAATACCTAGGGTAGTGTAATAAATCCTGAAATTTTACATTCATTTTTTTGTGTGTGAAATTGTTGGTCTGTTTGGGAGCGGATGGAATTAAGTACTTGCATAATGGGGAACTAGCGTAAGTGTTATCTGGACACTCTTTTTACATTGACATACTTGTGTTCTGATTCTTTGTGGGTTTTTTTCAGTTTCCATAGCAAGGCGTGTTCAGGATCCATTAGCTGAGCTGGTGAAAATCGAGCCAAAACACATTGGAGTTGGGATGTATCAGGTAAAGCAACATGGATCATTTAATTTATGAAATCCATCAATACAAAGAGCAGTACTCAAACTTGGCATAGTCACTGTGTCAGTGGAATAGATTCAATTTTCAAAGGTTAGAAGTTTGTGGGAAGATAGATAGGAGTTTTAAGTTAATAGGGAAGAAATTTTTCTGGTGTTTATGGTTCTAATTCAAACTGAGAATTGACTGTAGTCAGATTTAAAGGCTGTCCAAGCATTAGCTCTGACCAGTAGCTTCATCTGGAGAGCCTCTGCTTTTAACATTACTGTAGAATTGGAGGAGTTATGGAACATGGGGGTATGTTGGCTGTTTGTCTAAACCAGTACGAACTATTCATCTTTATTGATCCTTCAGGAAGAAGCCTTTGGTGTACCTATTGTGACTTTTCCCCCTCTGTTTTCCATTTCTATTTGATTATTATAGTTAATTTTTGGTCATTGTCCAGTGTGAGCTAAAAGCTTTCAGTTGTTACTGTGTAGTAGTAATAGTGCTTGTTGTTATTGTATTTTCAGTTCCTGAAATTATGAACATTGGGTACTTGAAGACAGCACTAAATTTTGGCAGATTGAATCCATAGTTGTCTCTGGAAACCTTGAGTTTAATTATTTTTCCTTTGATGAAAGGCCTTCTTAAGTATGAAATAGAATGTTACCTTCTGTATGATTTTCATGGAATTTGAATGATAGGCACTGCACTTAAAAATGTTTTTATTAATTTCAGAGAGAGGGAGGGAAAGAGAGAGACATCAGTGATGAGAGAGAATCATCGATCGGCTACCTTCTGCACACACCTTATTGGTGATCAAGCCCACATCACAGGCATGTGCCCTGACCAGGAATCAAACCGTGACCTCCTGGTTCATAGGTCAGTGATCAACCACTGAGCCATACTGGCCCAGCAGTACTGAACTTTCTTAAGGAAATATTATATTACAACATGGACTCTGTGACCACTAGAAATATCTGACCCTCCCCCTAACTTGACAGAAAAAGAAGCTGTGTCCTAGTTAGGATTTTGCCCATGACCACACTGGCAAAGCCTACTGGCAAAGCCTGCAGTGACCTGTCATACATGGATAGCAAGTTAGATGCAGAGGCATCCAAACCTTTATCTGGATTTATTCATTTGGGAAGCATAGTTACCGAAGGCTCTGATTTGTAGCTACAGAGACAAATACCTAGTATCTAAAGAGCTGAAGCACTTTTATGATGTAGACATTGTAGTTGAGAGGAATTATAGTTGTTCAAAATAAAGTTAGGGGTGCCTCAGCAGGCAGTGGGACAAAGAAAGGGGAAGTCACACTTACAGAAGCCCAGCAGGCTAATTCACTATTGGCATCAAGGAGGTCTTCAAGCAAATCGCAGAGGCCTAGCCTCCAGCCTTGGATTCAGAGACAGCATTTAATCTGAAAATGTTTGGGCCTTATTCCAATAGGAAGTAGTGAGAAGTAATGGAAGAGTATTAAGCAGGGGAATGCCATGATCTGATTTGTTTTTTAAACATTGATTCTGGTTACTCTGAGGAGAATGATTTAGAGGGGAAGAGGAGAAGCAATACGACCAGTTTAGAGGCTATTTACATAGCCCAGGTGAGAGTGATGGTGGCTTGGACAAAGTTAACAGTAGTAGAATTGGAAAGAAGTTAAATCTGTTTTGTAGGCATTGCTTGGTAATAAGTGAGGGAAAGGAGTTGCTAAGAATTTGCTCCAAGGGCCCTGGTATGTGGATGATGCCTGAGTAGAGCAGGTTTGGTAGCTATAAGGTCAGTAGTTCTGATTTGGACATGTTAAATTTGAGATGTCTGTAAGAAATTCAAGCAATGATGTCAAATGGAGTTGGATATGCAAGTGTGAGATTTAGAGAAATAGCCATATTAACATGGAGTACAGACTAGCAAATAATGACACCTGGCAAGGGATCAAGATGGTAGGCTGAGCTCATGATGTTCTTTAACTGCACTGTCACCATTGCCATATCCACAGCTCCAAATTCCGTAAAAGAAGATGTGCATATATATCTGTACCTATAAAAACACAAACTTATATGAATAAATTGATGATAGCCAGGGAAAACAAGAAAGGGTCCCACCAATAGATGGAAATTTTAGGAATTCCTGAAAGTTATTAAGCACGAGGATTCACATCCATGGAAAAAATAAAACAGGGTGGACCACTCCTTAAAATATATAGATCAGTAGTGTTCTCAAACCAGAATCACGTTCTGGACAGGGGCCTGTCGTGTTAGGTAAGAAGGTACCTACAGAGCGGGTAGGCCATAGTAACCCCTCGCTCAGTTTACTGTAGATCTCCAGTGGTCGGCAAACTCATTAGTCAACAGAGCCAAATACCAACAGTACAACGATTGAAAAGTCTTTTGAGAGCCAAATTTTTTAAACTTAAACTATATAGGTAGGTACATTGTTATTAACTTAATTAGGGTACTCCTAAGGCTTAGGAAGAGCCACACTTAAGGGGCCAAAGAGCCGCTTGTGGCTCGCGAGCCACAGTTTGCTAACCACGGATCTAAGCTAATGCACTGAGTATACCACAGGGGCCAGAGGGGCTGGGGATATCCAAGTAGCCTTTGATTGCCACGAAGCCCCCTCCTGGCGAGACAAACTCCTGACCTACACTGACACCTGGCATCATACCCCACATTTCTCACATTATCACTTGAGGCAGATGATGGTAAACAGAAACAGCTTGTACAGACAGCCAAATAGGATCTCTGAACATTTGAGGAAAACGCATAATAGAAAAAATGAGGCACCAAACTTAATAAGGAAAAATAGCACCCAATGAAGCAATGAACAGGCAACAGACTTTGAAATAAGTAAAATTAATATTCACAGTGAGACAAGAGAGGTTATTGCATTTATAAAGCAAACATGGGACAGAATAAAATGAACCAATCTTAGAATTTAAAAGCATGAGTGTCAAGATTTTAAAAAACCCAATAAACAGGATAAATAGAATAGACATAGCTAAAAGTAAAGTAATGAATGGGAAGACTGAGCAAAGATTCTTTAGAATGTAGTCTTACACTGAAAAAGGTGGAAAGCATGAACAAAAAAGTCATGATATAGAGGACATTCTAAAGCTTTAACATTCATCTAATAGAAGATTAAGTAAAAAATGAGAATTAAGGAGATTATAATCACAGAAATAATAAAGAGACAATTTCTCCAAATTGAAGATGGAGAAGTGTTTTGAAAAGGCCTAATGAGTACTGTGATTGAGCATTTACCTAGGAACCAGGAGGTCACAGTTCGATTCCTGGTCAAGGCATATGTCCAGGTTGTGGGCTCGATCCCAAGTGGGGCATGCAGGAGGCAGCCGACCAATGATTCTCTCTCATCATTGATGTTTCTATCTGGCTCTTCCTCTCTGAAATCAATAAAACGCTCTACACTCAAATGTCAACCTATGAGATTTCAGAATGTTAGTTATAAAAACGAACTGACTAAAAGCTTCCAGAAAGCAGAGATAGTTTATTTACAAAGGAAAGAATCAGGTTGACATCAGTCCTATATTATGGGTAAAAACAGGGGATAGAAGATAGACATGCAGTGGTTTTGAAGTTGTGGGGAAAGATTATTTTGAACTCATAATTCTATATTCAGGCAAAACAGCAATTCAGTGTGAGAGGAAAATAAAAGCATTTTGGACCTGTCATGATTCACCTTCTCTGATTGTTACAGACCTCTTTTGAAAGTATTATTTATGGAAGTATTCCTGACCACAGAAGGGGGGCGTGGGGCCCCAAAGAAGGAAAGGCATGTTGTGAGGAAACAGAAATGAGGGAGGGAAGGAGACAGTGGAGAGCTTCACTGTACACATACTCACAGTAAAATGTATATGGAGTCTCATGATTTTTTTTTTCCATGATTTTTAAATCTATGTTAATCTTTAAATATCAATCTTGATCAGCTCAACATAGAAGGGTAGAAGAAAAAGAAGTTATAAAATATTAGGATTGTTTTTTCAGGGAAAAGATTTAGATACAATTTGTTAGAAAAACATAATCTGAAATATGTGAATCATAACCACAAATATAAATCATGAGAGTAGGAAATAAAAAGTTATCATTCTAACCAAAGGCAGAGAAAACAAAGTATAGTAAATAAAATATATGACGACAGAAATAAGTTTAAATAATAGGTAAAGGTGAATGGGTTAAATTGCCCTAGTTATAGAATCTCAGATTTTTAAAAATAGAATGTAACACTAAGCTACATATGTGCAAGAAAAAAGCAAACTTGATATTAGAAATTTGAAGGAAAATATTCTGTATGAGTAAAAAAGAAAGTCACAGCAATTTAATATCTGATGAAATAGAATTTAAGGCAAAGTGTATTAAACAGGTTAAAGCGGAATATTTCAGATTAATAAGATACAGTTTTCCAAGAAGACACAATTACCCTGATCATTCTTTTATCTAATAACATAGCTTTAAAAAATATATGCAGCATTAAAAACCTAAAAAGAGCAAGAGACATTTGCTTTTTTTGTAGGCATCTTAATAGACCATCCTATATTAACACATGCATTTAAAAAAAGTCTTATTGAGATATAATCACATTCCTACATGTATAAACATACATAAATTCACCCACTTAAACGGTACAAATCAGTGATTTTTAGTATATTCATAGGGTTGTGAAACTATTACCACTAATTTTAAACATTTTTATCACCCCCAAAAGGAACCATTAGCAGTCACTTTCCATCACCCCTCCTTCCCTACCCCTAGGCAACTACTAATCTACTTTCTGTCTCTATAGATTTATCTATTCTGAATATTTCTATAAAAGGAATTATACAGTATGCGGCCTTTTGTGACTGGCTTCTTTTCAGTTAGCATAATGTTTTTAAGGCTTATGGATGCTGTAGTGTGTATCAAAACTTCATTTTTATGGGCAAGCAGTATTCCACTGTACGTATAGACCACATTTTGTCTATCTATTCATCAGTTATTTTCACCTTTTGCCTATTATGAATAATGCTTCTATGAATGTTTCTATGATATATGTCTTCTTTTCTTTTGGATATATGTCTAAGAGTAGATTTGCTAGGTCATTTAACACATAAAATTTAAATCCGATGATGAACTAGGGAAACTATTTGCTACAAGTATATATGTGCATATGATAACTACATATTTTATTAGTAAGGCTTTGGTGTTTCCTTATTGATTTGTACATAATTTATATGTGGGTCTATATAAAACATTTACAGAAAATACAGGGGTGGGCAAAGGTAGATTTACAGTTTTTCGTTTGGAAAATTGCAGTAATCATAACCTGCATGTCTTTTTCCACATGAACAAATATAAGCCTATTTTTCCCACCCCTGTATTTAAACAGCCTCTACATACCATTTACCATAGATTAAATACGAATATTTCTCTTTATGAAAGAAACCTGAATTAAACAAGGGGATATTATGTCGCCCTAACAATTGAGTAAATCCTCCTATATAATAAAAGGCTAATATGCAAATCGACCAAACGGCAGAATGACCAGTCGCTATGATGCATACTGACCACCAGGGGGCAGACGCTCAACACAGGAGCTGCCCTCTGGTGGTCAGTGCACTCCCACAGGGAGCGCTACTCAACCAGAAGCCGGGCTCACGGCTGGTGAGCGCAGTGGTGGTGGTGGGAGCCTTTCCTACCTCTGTGGCAGCGGTAAGGACCCCTCGGGGGATGTCTGACTGCCGGCTTAGTCCTGAAGCCGACAGGTGGACACCCCCCAAGGGGCCCAGACTACGAGAGGGCACAAGCTGGGCTGAGGAACCCCTTTCCCCCTGCAGTGCGTGAATGTCGTGCACTGGGCCCCTAGTTTGTAATTGAATGATAAACATCTGTGCAAGTGAGAAGGATACAGTGAAATGAGCATTCACATACACTGCTAATGGAAGTGCAGATGGTTATTTTTAGCAAACAGTCAACACCTACTAAGATGCACTTTAAAAAAAAATGTATCCCTTGGACCTGGTAGCTCTCCCTTGAGGAAGCTCTTAAGGCAGTAATAAGAACTACTTACAGAACTTATTTACAAGTTTGCTGTTGTAGCAAAATATTGGAAGCAGCTACAATAGAAGAATAGTTAAATGAGTTATGGAATATCCATCAGTTGAAATATTATACAACCATTAAAAAGTCAGACTTAGGGAGGATTTAATGACCTGAGAAATTACTCTTGATGTAATATTTTAAAATTGCAATAAAGTTATTGATACAGAATTAAAGATATTTATATCTTTGTTGGTGTGATTAGAGATTTTTATTTTCTTCCTTTTTCAAACTTTCTACAGTGAATGTGTATGAGTAAACTTTATGGTAAAATACACATCTATTTCTATATCCCAGCCAATGGGCCACTTAATATTTAAGTCTTAATAGAATACACGTCCAATACAACCAGAGTGGGACTGAATTTCTTTTTAGTCAAGACCTCTAAATGCTTTTATTATAAACGTAATACTTATATGTATTTTGAAGCTGGACAAACATAGCTAACTTTAAAAAATGAAAACTGTTCAAAGAAAGAATGCTAAATGGTTAAATGAAGTAATAGAAGCTATATTATTTCAGAAGAAACTAACATACTTTTGGTTTAGTAACAGCTCAAATGCTAAAGACAGCACTCCAGTCCTTGTCTTAGAGATGGAGAGAACTGATTTTAAAAACACATGCCTGTCATTATTTCTGGAGAGAGAGGCAGCCAGTGCGGTCAAATGACAACATATCCCTAACTGACCCCTATAGACTTTGCTGGAAAGTGGCTTGGTGTTACTCCCAAGAAAACACTCCAGGGTGAGAGCAGGATGATGCAGGGTTGGCTCTGTTGAGTTCTCTGGGACATGGGGAATGGTGGTTTAGCTTGGCCTTGTCATATCCTGAAAGCATAGCTTAAGCAGCTTGGATTTCCTTGCTGCATATTCCTTTCTTGGACCATTTTTAGATACTTTCATGCTCATTAACACCTCTTTGTTAATGAGCACACACACAGTAAAGTAGGAAAGACAGAACAGATCTCTTTCTTTTGTGCCTCTCTGTTAAATCATTTGATGATGTTAGAGAATGAAATGGTTTTCCAAAATGTGGTTTTGGAACCCTTAGTGGATTTTCTCTATCCAGGCCATCTTTATTCCTCATTATTTGGGATAATGAGGAGTCACTGTAAAAGGAAAATCATCTTCCCAACTGAAACTTTTTCATGGAAAAACCTTAAAGGTGGGAATTTGTATTTTATTTCTCTATCTCCTGTGTGGGATCAGTTTTGGGTAAAAACCAAAACAACTCTGGTGGTGACAGTAACTGTAGTTAACATGTTGAAATTATGAAATGCAGTTTTAGTTTAGGGCTGTAAAAGGTTAGTAGGTTCCTTGTCTGCCCTACATTGTTTGCCCAAATTCTTTCAAACATTTTAATCCTTTAATTATTTGTTATTGTACAGTGGGGTATAGAAAAGAATTTGTCCCATGGATATCCACTTAGATGACTTTTGACTAGATTTTTGCCTCTACTAGTATCCTAAAGCAATATTTTGAAATAGATAAATCACAAAGATGAAACAGAATTGTTCTAAAAATCAGGCATTGCTCATAGAAATGAATTCCTTGCCAAAGGTTTTTTTTTTTTTTTTTTTTCCTTTTAATCCTTATTCGAGAAGTGAGGACATTTTTGCCATTGATTTTTAGAGTAAGTGGAAGGGAGGTAGAGAGAGAGAGACAGAGACAGAGGTACGTGACAAAGACACATTGAATGGTTGCCTCCCATGCCGGAAATAGAATGGACTTGCAACCCAGGTACATGCCCTAGACCAGTGATGGCGAACCTTTTGAGCTCGGCGTGTCAACATTTTGAAAAACCCTAACTTAACTCTGGTACTGTGTCACATATAGAAATTTTTTGATATTTGCAACCATAGTAAAACAAAGATTTATATTTTTTATATTTATTTTATATATTTAAATGCCATTTAACAAAGAAAAATCAACCAAAAAAATGAGTTCGCCTGTCACCTCTGACACACGTGTCATAGGTTCGCCATCACTGCCCTAGACCGTAATTGAACCAGAGACTCTCTGGTGGGCAGGCTGATGCTCTAACCATCTAGCTACACCAGCCTGGGCCCAAAATGTCTTTACAATATTGCCCCTTAACTGTCCCAGAATATGAACTGTGCATGAATCTCTGCTTTACTTACTGGGTATTATGAATGAAATTCACACTTAGCTTATAACTAAGGTAATTCATTGGTGACCATAATTGAACTCTTTCCATAACTGAAAACATGGAACTTTTGACCTTTAATGGGAGCATGAACTAAATGTATGTATTAGAATTTGCTAATTATTTTTTAAACTTAAAGTTTTAAAATTTCTGTTCTGAATATTTTTTTCACTCCAGATGAATAATGCTTCCTACATTTAAGTATTAAATTTAGTTTTCTCAGGTTCTTCGCAATCACTGACAATGTAATAAGCCATGTATACACACACTCTAGTATAACACCATTACTTATCTTTAAAAGAAATGTGAAATGTGAGTATGATTTGAAAGAACTTTTACGAATAATGCCCTAAATTACTAACAAATATATAATTTTTTAATCTTTTGTTTGCTTATTCTTTTATGTCATTGACCTTGGACAATGAAACTAGATCAATTTCAGTTTCTACTAAAGGTCCCTAGTTTTCATACATCAGCACAAAAATCGTACTTAGGATTTCTAAAACTTTAATGTATTTTCAGTGTTTAAAATGTTATTATGGATGATTTTAAAAATTAAACATGACATTAAAGGTACTACCATAAAGGAAAAGATTAATAAATTATACTGGCTTAAAATCTAAAATGTCCCTGAGTCAGAAAACAATAAATAGAAAATCCACAGGCAAGGAGAAGGTATTTTCAACAGATATCACCTATAAAGGACACAGAATATATAAAGGTATTTGACAAAATAAGAGAAAAATAGGCAATTTAATAGAAAAACAGGTGGAAGATATGAACAGGCAATTAACAGAAGATGAGACACAAAAAAGTGTAGACATGAAAAAAATTATTCTCACTTATAATGAGAAATCTTTCAGGTTCATATTTGAAAGAATTGTTGAAAACTCAAATATAAGATTGTACTAGACAATTTTAGTAATAACGAAGAGAAATAAAATGTGTAAACATTAGGAGGGTTACTTCAGAGAATTTAAAAACTATATCCTGAATATCTGATATCCATATTGTTTAGAAATGTTGATTATCTCATCCCTTCATGTATATGTGTTGTGTGTGTGTGGGGTGAGGGGGAGGTGTTGATCATGGTGTTTAAGAATAGTAGAGATAAATTTAATTACTTGTGAGATTATATTATATTCTAACTAGAGGTCCGATGCACGAAATTCGTGCAAGAGTCGGCCTTCCTTCCCCGGGCTGCTGGCACTGGCTTCCCTTTGGCACTCGGGACCCGGGCTTCCCTCGCAGTCCTGGCTTTGCCTGAAGGACATTTGGTCTAATTAGCATATTACGCTTGTATTATTATAGATACATGTCTTTTTGAACAACTTTAGGAGATTTCTTTGGTTTGGGGTGAGATAGTAAGCTAGTTGGCTGCCTTTTTAGTGCATTGCTAACTCTGGTGATATATTTCCTTTAATAATCCAGATCAGACTACCCATGCTGTTTATTGTAAAATATTACTTAAAAAGATGTATTTTCTTTTCAAAATATAATTGAAGGAGAATTTTCTCCTGACATATACAAGGCTTTTGTTTCATTATTTATTTGGAATAGATGGGGCCAGAGGGTATGAGTGCAGTTAGGTTCTGTTGGAGGGGGCTTGCAAAGACTTTTTGAGGCATGATGTGCAAGTGAGTGTTTTTAAATCTCAGAGGTGTGATTATGTCATAACAGCCATAACCTCTGGGCTTGCTTTATTACTTTTATTAAAACAAATCTGTGTAGGGGTGCTATGTATATTTTGGTGATGAAGGAAATGAGGTGGTTAATTTATTATGTGAACAGCACTTTCAACTAACCACAGCGTGATTCACTGAGAGAGCGGTGGAAAAGCCTCGCTCTGTAGAAATGACTGCTTTTGATTTGTGGACCCTAACTTTCAACACCAGAGCATGAAGTTTATCTACAAATTGATTCCTTTTTTCCCCTGTACTAATGTTTTTGTCCAATTTTAAACTTGAAATTTTTCCCCTCCATTTTATTATGGGCATTCACTGACTATGAATGATCTAAACAGTCCTTACCAGCAAGTTAAGGAAGAAAAAAAGGGGGCGGGGGGTGGAATCCATGTGTTAGGGCATTAGGGAAGTAGGTAACATCTTTCTGGTTTCCAAAAGGCCCACACATACCTCAGAGGAGGACTCCATAAAATGAGTCAATATACAAACCTGTAACCAATGATAATACGTACCTCGTGTCAGATAGGAGCTTCGGGAAAGTTGGCACCTGTTCTTCCCTTTTGTAGCGTGCATTTATAAACAGACGCTACGTTGGAAGAGAAAATCAACCTCATGCTAAGTAGCCTCTGGTAAATGTTTGCTTGGAAGTGGGAGTCGATCATGAGAAGAGGTGGCGATGCAGTGCCACATAGACGTCCACACACTATAGAATGGAATCAAAAGAAGACCCGTCCGTCTAATGAGTTCCCGGGGCACAAAGCCCTTGTTGTGTACTCATAAACTGCCATTGAAAGACCCAAAAACGGTTGTTTTCTCTGGAGTTGCGCCATACCCAGCATCATGGTGATGTGAACCTGCCTAGAGGGAGTGGAAAATAGGTCATCTTCCTGGCAGTAGTTCTGAAAGACCCCTTCGTTTTCCAGATGTCCCAAATACCAACCATTTACAAACAGAAAGACTCAGAAACAAGGCAGGCATTTAATTGGTAAGAATTACTTAAAGTATTTTATATCTGGAATAGTGTAAGGCTCCATGGAAATAAGGATGACAATCAGTTTTATGTTTTATCTCTGCTTTGGAGTGGCATAACTCATTTCTCCTTGGAGCCCTAAATTTGCTCTAAAAATTATGTCATTCCCTCATGGCACTTCCCCAGAGAGTTGGCAGTGGCCAGTAGAAACATTATTTGTGTAGTTTAAAGACAGGGTAGAGGAGGGAGGTCTAGGCCTGTGGTTTATGTAAACAGGGTGGCCTGCGAGGGGGCTCGGGCACCCCAGTGAAGTTGTTGCTCCGTCATCAGGAGCAGTCAGTCCTGGTAAGAATGTGTCCACTTTGAGACGGTGATTAGTAATGATCATCCGCAGTCCCAGATTGTGGTGAAAATTTAATTTTAAAAGGAATTGGATTGTAGGCAAAACTTCATTTTAATGACTTGGCTGAGCCTTCCAAACTTTCAGGTATCCTCACTAGTAGGATGAAACTATGTTTGGGCATTTCCAGGGGACATTATGTTCGACACCATGTAAGCCAGCATTTAATTTGTTGAAAGTGTATTGGTCTTCATTATGGTTTGGTTCCTTTTTAAAAGAATGAGATTTAAAAATTATTTTGGGAATTGGCTTTAAAAAGTCTTATACTCTCACCCCCCCCCCCCCCCGCCAAATGCCCATCTCAAATCAATGCAGAACATAAACAGTTATTTTAAAAGCCCGGATAATGGAGAAGCCCTAAGTCTGAATGTGCCCTGCATTCTTCTCTACCCTGCTTGGCATTTTCTCCTGCTATGCCCTCTTTGCTCTGCCACTTTCCTCATCTCCCTTCCAGCCTCTTATTAGCGACTTTTTGAAGAGGTAGTTTGTTCCCTAGTCCCTTACTCAAGGCCTCTCCCTTCGTACGGTGTGAAGTACAACCGAGCTTTTAAGAAAGTGATTCTACCCTCGTTTATGATTTGAAACCTACTCAGATATGTGTTGACAAATTTAAGCAACAGTATGAATTTTTTTAATTAAATCTTTATTGTTCAGATTATTACATTTGTTCCTCTTCCCCCCCCCCCATAACTCCCCTCCTCCCAGTTCCCTCCCCACCCTCCGCCCTCACTCCCCACCTACTGTCCTCATCCATAGGTGCACGATTTTTGTCCAGTCTCTTCCCGAATCTCCCACACCCCTTTCCCCCCCAAGAATAGTCAGTCCATTCCCTTTCTATGTCCCTGATTCTATTATAATCACCAGTTCATTCTGTTCATCAGATTATTTATTCACTTGATTCTCAGATTCACTTGTTGATAGATGCATATTTGTTGTTCATAATTTGTATCTTTACCTTTTTCTTCCTCTTCCTCTTCTTAAAGGATACCTTTCAGCATTTCATATAATCCTGGTTTGGTGGGGATGAACTCCTTTAGCTTTTCCTTATCTGTGAAGCTCTTTATCTGACCTTCAATTCTGAATGATAGCTTTGCTGGATAAAGTAATCTTGGTTGTAGGTTCTTGGTATTCATCACTTTGAATATTTCTTGCCACTCCCTTCTGGCCTGCAAAGTTTCTGTTGAGAAATCAGCTGACAGTCGTATGGGTATTGCCTTGTAGGTAACTGAGTTTCTTTCTCTTGCTGCTTTTAAGATTCTCTCTTTGTCTTTTGCTCTTGGCATTTTAATTATGATGTGTCTTGGTGTGGTTCTCTTTGGATTCCTTTTGTTTGGGGTTCTCTGCGCTTCTTGGACCTGTAAGTCTATTTCTTTCACCAGGTGGGGGAAGTTTTCTGTCATTATTTCTTCAAATAGGTTTTCAATATCTTGCTCTCTCTCATCTTCTGGCACCCCTGTAATTCTGATGTTGGTACGCTTGAAGCTGTCCCAGAGGCTCCTTACACTATCTTGGTATTTTCGGATTCTTTTTTCATTTTGCTTTTCCGGTTGGGTGTTTTTTGCTTCTTCGCATTTCAAATCATTGACTTGATTCTTGCGCTCCTCTGGTCTGCTGTTGGGAGTCTGTATAGTATTCTTTATTTCAGTCGGTGTATGCTTAATTTCTAGTTGGTTCTTTATCACAACATCGAGGGTCTCATTAGTTTTCTTGTAGATCTCATTAAGTTTATCGGCGGCTTCTAGACAGTTCTTGAGAGATCTTAAAAGTGTGGTTTTGAACTCTATATCTTCCATTGACAATTTTGTCCTGTTTCTTTGTCTCCGCATTTTTTATGCTTTCTTGGTGCACCCCCTAGTGGTCTTTGTGCACAGTCTTGTAGTTAAGCCTTGATTGTTGTAGCTAATACTAGGGGGGATTTGACCTCCAGGCCAAGTGGCTGTGAGAATCAGTTGTGTCTGCAGTGAGAGAACTTCTGTCCTCTAGGGAGGTGCTAATCTGGCGTTTGCCTGAGGCTATCCGGCAAATGCCTGTGTGCAGGGCTTGGGCTGGGCGGGTGGGTCGCACGGGATCAACAGGGTGGGCCGGAGAGAGCAGTTATGGCTGCTCTCAGTCCTGTCCCCAGGGGCTCTGCCTCTCTGAGTCCCAGCAACCGCTGCAAACCTCGGAGAGAAAGCTGCCTTCGAGTTCCGACCGAAGCCAGACAGTCCCGCTTCTCCCGTTTGAGTCTGGGTCCCTAAAGACTCGCCGGGATCTGGAGCTCAGAGTCTGCGACTCCCTCCCGATTGAAAACGCCAACCGCGCCCTCAGCCACCAGCCCGTTCTGCATGCACTCCGCACCTCAGAATTTGACTTCAGCACTGCGCCGCCTCTGAGTGTCTGTATGCATTTCTCTTTCCTCCTAGTTGTAGGACTTCCACTCAGCCAGCGTTCCTGTGGTTCTGGGTGATGTCCGTTCTGTCTTTTAGTTTCACTTTTGAAGTGGTTGTTCGAGGCAGCAAACTCCGGCGTTAACCTATGCCGCCATCTTGGTTCTCTCCAACAGTATGAATTTTTAAAAAAACATTTATTATAAGCATGCTACCAGAGTAGCATTAACCGAACACAGACCCAGTGATGGCAGCAGAATGCAGAAGACATCCAGCCCCATCTGCCAGATGGGAAAGGCGTGGTTTTAAATAAAATGGGCCTTGCCAGGTGGCTCAGTTGTTCGGAGCATCGTCCTGTACACCAAAAGGTTGTGGGTTTGATTTCCGGTTCGATACCTAGGTTGTGGGTTGGATCCCCGAGTATGGGAGGCAACTGATCCATGTTTCTCTCTCGCATTGATGTTTCTCTCTGTCTCTCCTTTACCCCCCTCCCCCCCCCAAATCAATAAACATAGCCTAGGGTAAGGATAAATAAATAAATAAGTAAAGTGGAACACTATAGTTGAGAGTGAGACAGAAGATATTTTCTTTTAAGGAATCCTGAGTTTATCATAAAGTTTACAAAGGAAAGTTGGATTCTAGACTAAAGTACTTGATTAGTCATATCTGGGCACATAACTGTACTCACTGACATATGCCCCTCCTTGCAGTTGGGTAGTTATAATTTAAGGGTGTGTTTAATCAAAATTTTCCTGAGAGGGAAGCTCCTGTATGGATAGGGAACTGTCTTAAACTGAAATTGCATAGACAATTTCACTGGTCCCTTCCTCATTTCAGTGCAGTTCAGTGAAAAGGAACACAGAGCCTCAGCACCAAAGGAAGCTGTGTTCTTACCTTAGTTGAGCTGCATTTGTTGTGTGACCTTGGGAAAGTAATTTTACTTCTTCATGGTTTGTTGGAAAATAAAGTATTAACTATGTGCTTTCTGAAAGAGTGTTAAAAAGGAATTTATATACTTTTACATATATATTTTTAAAGACATGAAAATGCCTGAAGGTATACATGAGAAAGTGATTTTATTTCATGCTATAGACCCGGGGACTCCCTTCCCCCTGCTGCCTGCCGCCACCGCTGCTGGCCAGGGCAGGGCTGGCCCTGGGGAGGGGCCGAGGGTGGTTGTCTGGCTGGCCCCGCCCCCTGGTCAAACTCCTGAATGAGGGGACAATTTGCATAGTAGGCTTTTATTATATAGGATGATGGGACTATCAAGTACACAGAGTCTGTTTACTTTGGTTGGGTTTTATTTATTCCTATAATCTATTCATATGCTATACTTATTGAGTATTCCTGAAGTCATTTAATTTTAAGTTGCAAGGGACCTTAGAAGTCATTTAGTTCCCACTGGCACGTATGAGCATGTTCATTGCCTTCTAAACAGGAGGATGGAAGAAGCTGTGGGGAGAGCTTTCAGAACAAAGGATCTGCATGGTGGCATTGCTGTGGTCATGGTCCAGGAATGATGAAACAGGCTATTGCCCGAGCTGCCTTGGATACTACAGTAACGACAGGACCTGTTACCAGGGAGAGATAGGCATTTGAAGTTGCATTGAAAAGTACACTTTGAACTTCTGTTAGTTATTATCTACAGGATTTTTTGAAAGTCGATAGTGCTTTACTTGCTATCCTTGTATACCTGATTCTTGTGTTGTGGTTCACATCTAATGTTTAAGTTAACTCAGTATTTTGGAGACGGGAGGGGAAGAGGGTAGAATAGTTAAAAACAAACAACAGCAACAACAGAAACAAACTCCTCAGTTTGTTGGGATGCAGGATTGAGTTATGGGCTGTCAATATGAAACAGCTGTTTGTTTGTTGACAGCCTGCCTTGCCTCTACCATAATCAAGCTGTTTCTCATCATATATTACCAACTCTATAGTATTTGAGGCTTGTGGATTTATAGTTGGTTATGTATAACGTTTGTCAAAACGTCATGGTTTAGATAAAAAATTAGCAATTCCCCTGTAGTCATTCTACTGAAATATGAATGTGAATTGTATTTAAAAAAGATGCCTAAAGACACTTCTGCAGTTCATTTAAAAATTAAGAGGATGTAGAGTCTGTTTGTATGTTTTCTAAGGAGGAGTATAAGTGTAACTCTTCCCTGTCTTCTAGACTGTATTGCCAGTCAGAACAGCGTTCTGTGTTCTCTTTTCTTTCATTTCCCTCCTGGTGTCTCTTTTCATCAGTGTAGTTAGGCAGCACTGATGTGGGCAGCAGGATAGAGCTGAGCAGAAGGACATGATTTTGTTCTTTCATTCTTTTGTTCTCCTCCCCTCACCCCCTCACCCCCAATCTTCTTAAAAACCTGTTCTGTGGTCGAAGCCAAGAATGAAAGGAAATAAAGTCAAGTTTAAGTTCGCTGAGAGTGGAAGGTGATGTTTCAGTCTCCTGGGTATCTTTACCAGCTGAAAAAAAAAAAAAAAAAAGCCAGATGTGCCTCCTACTCTAACGGGAACCTATCTAGGACATTTCTAAACAGACCCCTTTTTAATCTGGCTTATTGTGAGTGAGGTCTATTTTGAAATAAGAGTAACCCTGTGTTTTAGAAAAACAAGTCAGAAAGGGGAGGTTTCTATTGCTTCATTTAGTTTTACTCTTCAAAATAGAGCAAAAATGTTTTCTAATTATGCTTAAGTCACAGCTTCTCTAGGAGGGAAAAGTTTCTCTCCTTAAGAAATCTTTTCACAGTGCAGTTACTTCAAAAACTCCTCTGGAAGATTACAGCGTAATGGTTTAATATTATAATGGAATTTAGAAAATTTTTAGTAATTTTTAAAATTTTATCTCAAGTGCATTACATAAATTAATAATTTTTCTCTATATAAATATATTTCTTAAGAGAGAAGGTAATATGGGAATAGTAAACGCTTTTTTGTAATAGAGGGTGTGACTAGGAAAGGAATACTTTAAAATTTGTAAAAATAAAATTTTGAGGAGAAAATATATTTTGTATGTTTATAGTTTTTCTATTACTTGTTCATACTATATCTTTCATCAGAAATCCACATCAACTTATTTCTAAAAGCATAAGTCATAGAAATATTTTACTTTACTTTAAAAGAATGTGTCAACATGCTTGCTTTCTCATCGCCGAATGATTCCAAATGTCAGTGGGAATTTTACTAACAATGATTTCACCATGTGGCTAGTGACAGTATATGTAGGATTATTACCAGAATGTGAAATGTTTTGATTTTGTGTATTTTTTAATATGCCAGGACAATGACATTTCACATAGCTACTTTAAACTATTTAATTACAATTAACATTAGGGCAAGATTTAGTTTTTTATCCTAACACGTGAATTATACATGAAGTTGAAATCCAAAATTGAAAGATTATGTCTGGCTTAATTGGAACAGGTAGGAAGTGATGGAGTATAGAGATGAATATTTTCATATATCAGCTGTGCATATATTCTTAGGGCTTTATTAATTAGCCAAAATCTGTTGTCTTAGTAGTACCGAGGTGCCCAAAAATGAATCGCAGATGATCCATTTTAGAAGCCCTTTACTATTTGGATGTCAGGGGAAGAGAATTTAGTTATAACTTTAAGAACATCACCCCAAATTATTTAATGGTATATTTAATTTTAGCTGCCCCATATCTATTTGGGCAAGAATTATTATTATAAATAAAAGATGTGCAAATCCTTACTCCAGCTACTGTTAGAGAAGCCAGGGGGTGGGGAGATTTAGGAGAAGTTACAGGATATTATTACAGTTTTCTGTTTTGTTTCTCTATGTTAGACTTTGCTATTTGGTGAAGCTTTCTCAAAAACTATGCTAAAAATCCATTATTATAGAATCATTAAAAATATTGGTTTATTATCCAGTGATTAAGATCCATGACCTTTATTTTTGAATCAGCTTCATAAATATGTACATTTTTCCGTGTCAGTCATTGTCTAGAATTTCATTTTTGTTCTGCTTTCCATTACATACCATGAATTATATGAAATTAATTTAATCGCTACTACAAACAGAAATTAAATGTGCCCTAATCCCGAGTTACGTTGTTTGCTTTTACAACTGTAAGTCATAAGTAATTAATTTTCCAAGGAAAATTAATTCGCTTACCATTCCCAGTAGCATCATATGTTGACACAGGGTTATAGATAGTTTAATATTTTTCTTCAGCACGCTGGCCTCAACTTTAGCAGATCTTAAATGAAAACAAATTAAATTTACTCAACTGTATATAATTTGGAGTTATTTAAAATAAGTGTTGTTGTTATTGCTATTATCCAGGTGATGACTCGAAAATTATATTCAAACTCTACAAAATCTCCATTAGTATATTAACAAGTCTGAAACAATATATTTTTAAAAGTTGTTCATGTGACAGCCATTAAAATTTTTATCCCTCAGTTCTGAATAAAACAGTTTACACACCATCCATCTGACAGCAGTAGCATGGAGAGTTTTACCAGCACAGAATTAATAGGAAAGCAAAATGAGTAACTTACTTGCTGGACATTTTGACCACCTTGGATAGCAGGTCATCATGTCTGATTCTTATGGCGCTTATTTTCAATATCTAACCTCAGTCAGTAGAAAGATTTCTAGCAAAATCATCATAAAAACATAGAATATGAAAGATATTTGTTTAAAGCCCCAAAATATTTGTATTATATTGATTGCCCTTCTCTGATTCTTTCATCCTTTTCTGTTTAATACTTTTCCCCCTTGCTTTACAGAAAGGCTAATGTGGAAAATGAAATAAGCAAAAGTCTTTCAGTTAAATAAGCTAGGTTTCCCCTAGCTGCTTCTTATATTCTGGGAACTCAGAAAATATGGGCAAAGCAAAGTTAGCTTTTCTTTTGCATTTGCCAGGAGGTTATTTTGTAAGGTGATTTTCCCCCCTGGTTCATAGAACTCTATAAAACATATAGTGTTTATTACTTTATTTATATTTATTTAAGTCACTAAGGTGAAACTCTAGTGATGGTGGCAATGTTACAGTTTTAACAAGTGGGGGCTTATTTTATAAATGTGCCTTTGTGGCCATAGCTTTCAAAAACGCAGGGGGTTAGCGATGAAATGCTCTTTATGCCTTTTGGAAAGAAAATTTTCCGTTTAATTCCAGTGTAAAAGTACTATTAGAATACAGAATCACTACTGCTATTTCTTGTTAGTATTCATTGTTATACTCGGTTTTCTCTGTCTGTACACACAAGATTGAACTGCATGCATTCTAAAGTTGCATCAGGAGGAACGGGTTTTATTTGCTGCTGCTTTCATAAGGAGGATGACAGAGCAGTCCCCTTCCCTTTGCTTCAGACAGTTTCTCTGAGTGTCCTTCGGAAATATGTAATGCCTTTCTTTTTAATCAGCATAGGACAAAATGCAAAAACTATAGGTGTCAAGTCCTGTACATTTATGTTAATGCTCTGAATTAAATACAGGTTATTATACAATTAGGTTTAAGGGAACGCAGTCTTCCAAAAATAATTTATGTAGGCATTCCAGGCAATGATTATTCTAAAAACTTTATTCCTAAATCTATCACCATATAGCTAAATATGGTTACATGTAAATATGCATGATAACTCCACATGTGTCCTTACACAGATTTAAAACTGCCTCTGCCTTCTTTCTGAAACGAACATACAGGTTTGGTTTATCCTCCTTTTGAGATAGAAAGGAAAATGTATGCCTATAGAAATTTAATAGCATCTGTCTGTATTTTATTTCACAATATAGTCTCATAAAATTACACTTAAATGAGAAATTTTTATCTCATCTTTTATTAACTTATTTTGTGTTAAAATGAATATCTTTTAGAGAAACATTTAATTTTGTATTGAGCTAAGTGTAGAGGGGCTGTGTGCATGGTGTGTGTTCAAAAGAAGGTTGCAAGAATGTGGAGAAAAGTGCTGAAGTTAAGCTCCATGGGACTTTACAAAAAGCTGGCAAATGAACATTTTATATTAGAGTATATAAAAATTATGAATTCAAGAAACAGAGTTTGGAGAAGCAAATATTTTTACTTTTCCACAATTATTTTGTTGAGTCTGATTAGCATAGAAATGACAAGACTTTGTAGTAGAAATATGTATGTTATTTTTAAAAATTGTATAATGTGGAGATAGGGTAAGGTGTATAATTTACCAAATAATAGCTGTGCCATGCATTAAAAACTGTGTGCTGCATGTGGCCAACACGTTCATGTGTGTCGTGAGGACGCCGGGGAACTTCAGACTCTGGCTTGAGTTTGGTCAATAAGAGTTTACTTTTCATCCATAAGCAGAGTATAAATTATCGGAGTTATTCCTGAAGCATGGTAAAGGGGGGAGGAGAGGTCTTGTAAATCGCTGATACCTGTATGAGAACAATATTGATGTTTTATAACATGTTAGCATTCAGTGGAGTCGTTAGCAATGCCACTGGGGTAGAGAAGTTAATTCGTACCTAAAGAAATACACAATTATTAATTTGCATTCTGTTCCACACTGTTTCTTCAAAAGACTAAATTTAAATTAGTTTGCACTTCTACTCACAAAGGTAATAATTAAATTCAGGTGATATATAGAAAGGTAAAATGGCAATTTACCACCACCTGAGATTGACAAAACTCCCAGGTCCTTCAAAGTGAATCATGCTCCTAGTTACTATCCTATCCGATTTTAATCTCACACATTGACACTGGGATAAATTAGGTTCTATTTCTGCTGTTACTAGTAACTCAAATCAATTCACAGTCAAGATAGGGAATACTGCATTGGACTATCCTGCTTTTATGCTTCTGGTAGGCCCTCACATTAACCTTCGTTATAAAAAAACAACTCACCTAGGTATTGCCCTTTTCCTTTGCAGCACTGTTCAAAGTCTCAGGCCATCTTCGGTCTGATATATAAGAACCCTACTTCAGGACTGTGTTTACAAGGGTGGCCCAAAGTAGGCTTATAGTTGTGAGAATGTGAAAGTTTTATTCTTGTATTATTAGTTATTGTAGTATTTATTTGTATTACAACTGTAAACCTACTTTTGCCCTCCCTGAATGTAAGAAGGTGAAATAATTTAATGGTTCTCTTTTGATGAGTTTAAATAACTAGAGATTTAATTCAGTTGCAGTGGATGGATTTCCACATTTGTTCTGCTAAACCTGCTCATCAGAAGATGAAAGTGGGCAGGGGACCTTTAATAATGTCTTGTCTCCATTTGTTCTTTCATGTCTGCATGTTAATCCAGAGCATCTTTCCTTTAGTATATATATTAGAGGAGTCATTTTTGAATTGTGATTTTTATCAAATTTGCAAAAAACTAAAAAGAACCTCTCCCAATTAAACATTGCTACTACATATAAGTCTATCATTTTTAGAAGAAAGGAACAGTTAGAATCTATTTGATTTTTTTAGTTTTAACATCTACCAAATGTATAAGAACTCTCAAAACATAATTGTTTTATCTTTTTTCCCTTCATATATAAACAGAATGAAGGTAAAATTAATGGGTGATTCCTTCCTTGGAGAGATTAAAAGAAAAATAACGTACCATTCATGTGTTTGCTAATAACAAACTTGGACTCATGTTGAAGTCATTGTACATTTTATATGCTATAACGTGGAAAAAAGTACTCAAGGAATATGGAAAGAAAGGCGGCTCTAGTTAATAAGAGAGCTTAATTCTAGAGAGGCCACCAAGGAGCCTATCATGATTGACAGGCATTCTAGTGAAGCCTTTCTTTTCTCTCTCTTTTTTTCCTATAGCAGCGCTGAAGTCAGTCAGAGTATATATACAAAGCTGAGTGAATACCAGTTTCCCCAGTACAGCGGCTATTTTTTCAGGAAGTCTAACTCAAACCAGATGTTTTGCCTAGACCCAGAGTTTGTTGCTGCCAAGCATCTCATCAGAGGTCAGAGTTCTGGGCTCCGGGCCCTGCTAGAATTCTTTCACAAATTGCTATTCGGTGAGGTTTTAATCCTAATGGAAAGAATAATGTGCTTGTAAAATCTGCAGTTATTACAAACACAGTATACATATTGTGAACTTCAAATGACTACATATTTCATTCCCATAAACAGGGAATGCAGATGAATACCTTGTGTGATAGCTTTAGACATTCTAACTAAAATCTAGTATACAGTTTATACCACATTCACCATTTGCATTTGTAATACCCCAATAAAAGTAACTGTTATCTTTGGGTGACAACTGGTAACCGACTCATGCCCACCCTCCCCACCACCAAATTCTTTTTCATAAGCTCTGCAACCTCATACAGCTGTTTGAACACAAGAATTAAAAGCATTTGGAACTAAATATTGGATATTCTCTTAGGAAGCTGTGTGCATGCTACAGTACTAACTGAAAAGTTCTAAAAATAAAGCAAAAGACACCCTTGTGCCAAGGCTTAACCATTTCATATTTGGAAGTAGATATATTAAAACTGAGTTTATTTACTCAAATTAGGATGAAGAGTATTTTTCTCTATAATGGAGAATGTGATTGGTATATGTAGCTAAACATGAGTTGTGGCTCTTTTGGAAACATTAAGGGAGATTAGTGAGCGTTATTATATCTGCTTACTTTATATACAAATAAGCACCTAATAATATTTGTATATAACCCAAGAGAAATTTCCCAGGTAGATAAAGGTATGTGAAACCAGAGAACCACAGTTTGAGCTCGAGATAAGCATGTTAATTAGATCATAACTACTAAAATTAATTAAACCTGCATTTGGGACAGATGTTTGTTAATTTTGTGTCATTAAAACAGAGAAAGTCCAAATTCTGAAAATGTGAGAAATTGAACTTTTTTTGAAAAATAAAAGAAGGCAGACTTTGGTGTGCCTGAATTATGTCATACCATATTACAGCACTTTTTGGATTGAACCGTTTGTAGCATTCATTTGGGGGTAGGAGTCTAATTTCTAAATACTACCTTTTTGTTTTCATATTTGAGTGACAACAATTTGGGATATAATAAATATATAAACAAAGTTCAGTAAGTTCTCAACATCTTCCAAATAAATAAAAATTGGTTAACTGTGGGAACCAAAAATTTTCTAATAGAACATTATGGTATAGATCAGTGATGGCGAACCTTTTGAGCTCGGAGTGTCAGCATTTTGAAAAACCCTAACTTAACTCTGGTGCCGTGTCACATAGAAATTTTTTAATATTTGCAACCATAGTAAAACAAATACTTATATTTTTGATTTTTATTGTATATATTTAAATGCCATTTAACAAAGAAAAATCAACCAAAAAAATGAGTCTGCGTGTCATCTCTGACACGCGTGTCTTAGGTTCGCCATCACTGGTATAGATAGTGCCTTTTAAACTACAGTTTTCATTTTACCTTTTACTTCTACAAAAGCCAGTCAACATTGATATCATCTCTACTGCACAGACCATTCCATTGGTGTTGAGAGGAGTCATCATGTCAATGAACTTACTTAAATTCTCCTATCAGCTGCCAACAAAAGAACAAAAGATTTGTTGAAATGTGTGGTGTACGAAGAAAATATTTGGAGGATGTTTGTGTTGTTTCACTTTCTTCAAGTTGTGAACGATTTTAAAAAGCTATTTTCTGATTACTCTTTTTGCTATTTTATACGTCTGGAGATAAAGCATGGTGATAGGCCTTCTTCAGAGTCCTTTTTTCTCATGTACGTCTCCGTAGTCCTACCTCCTTTCCACATAAGCTCTTACAGTATATCATATTTACTGCTCTATTATTTAGTTTCACTTTATTATAGCATTGCTTACAAGGGACTTTTTCTTGGAAGAAAGAAGCAATATTGATGCATAGTATTTTTATTATGTTTGACATTCTGAAAAGTGAAATAATGTTTCTTTTTTATTTGTTCATAAACTGTAGTTGGTGAATCGCCTCCCCTCCTTTTAAAATGAAGTGATACCATCATCAGTTTTTTTAGAGAGGTTGAAAATAAATGTCAAAACTTGAAGCTACATTTCATTCTGTATGGCATAATCATTCAAGTGCAATTAAAAGAATAGTCTAAGACTGTGATCAGTTAATGAGAAACAAACAATTCCATATTAATGAGTTCCCATTTGCCAGTAATTCTGTCATTTGTAACTTGAATCAGTCATCACCCCTGCAAATAGCCCTTTCAAGACATTATTTGCAATTTTGTCCTCTGTTTTCTGTCCTTGATGTTGTGAAAATGGCCGTCTACTGTTACAGGAATGAAAAGAGATCCCGTTCAAACATCTTTTGTGTTTCCACTTTCAGTGAAAAATGTTTTTCAAACCTGCAGCTGGTTATTTCTGCAGGAGTTCCCACTTATGCTCAGATTTGATTGACATTTTGAAATGGCAGCTTTTCATGAAAAGCTGTTAACTTGTAGAATTCAGTTATGGTACTAAGACAGACTGACTTTGTTCTGTGGCTGGGACCTGTCCAAACTAAATAGAACCCTGCATCTGAATTTAATAGTGCTACTCAGCCAAGATAGGGCACTTTTGCTCTCTCCCCCCCCCCCATCCCTAAAACTCTGATGCGTCTTATGTGCTCTAAAACCAACTTGATGGATATTCATCCCAACATCTTTCTGTTCTTTAATTGCTTTAATTGACATATATAGTCATTTTCTTGTCCCCTCCCTTGAATAGCTAATGGACTAAGGCAGTGCTTCATTTTAAGATAAGATGCTGATTGAGAATTTATTCTGCAATATATGTTACAGAGTGCAAAAATTAGGAATAATGTAATTGTTTGTTTCTAGTATAGAGGCTATAAAAATTTTTAGAAACATATTGATACTAACACTTGTAGATTCATTTGCTATGTGAAAATATTTTGAAAAACATTTTACATATAATACAATTCAAATATAGCTTATTAATTCTGTTTATTTACTCAACAAATAATTATGTTTCCAATTTAAGGGCAGTGTGGGAATTACAACATACATGATCCTGCCCTTAAGGAACTTTGAATTCATTAGCTTCTTTTTTAAACTTAACTGATAATTAGTGCTTCAAAAGCATTATCTAGTGGTAATGATGTTTTGTGCTTTTTTTCAAATGCCTAGCTGTTCTTATATTTGATTTTTGTATAACAGTCTCATGGGATAAATAAATAGTGTCCTAGCCCTGTGGTTTTTCTTGGCTTTTTTTTTTTTTTTTTTTTTTTTTTTTTTTTTTTTTTTGCCTCATACTATTAGTTGGGAAATGTAAAATTCTGGTTATTAACCCTCTGAACATTTTATGTAATGCCTAGTTTCACCTGTCGTAAGACAGAGGGCTGGGGCAGAGAATCACCATAGATCCTGACCACCTTTATAAAGCCCTGATCTTCACATCAGCTCACACCCCTGCAAGTTTAATTGAAATAGCAGACTCAGGATGATCACAGAGTTTATATTAAGTGTCGCTGACATATTGGTGCTGCTTTACTCTTAGGTAGATAGACTTTACATTCTGTAGTGTACCCAGAAGAGAACGTTGCTGTAAGATACACTGTTTTAATTTTTATTCTTATAGCTCCGAAGCAGAGGAATTCAGGATTGACATTGCTTGAAAAAATTGGCTGGAATGACCATTTTAATATTATCGCAGGATTTAGTATTTAATATCTCACCCTGGTTTTGCTCCCCAGTAACTTAAATAATTGACAGCAAATCAAATAGATCCATTTGTATTAATATAGAGGATTTCAGAGTATCAATACATTACAACCCACTATTAGTAAAAATAATATAACTTTGAAGTTATATTGTCATTAATTTCAGAATCAAAATCACTTCTTGTGTAAGACTTTAAATTCACTTCCCTGTTTTAATGATGTGTGAAGAGCAGTTTTGGAATTTTAATTTGAAATATGTGTTAAAAATACCCACAGACCCATAGTTGCTGAACAAGTAGCCAAAAAGGCATTCTTTCCTCTATCCTTCTGGGAGAATGCCATTTCATAGAACTGTTTCAGTGTGCAAATCAATATGTATCATTGTCCTTCTTTGTTTTGATCAATTAATTATTTTTGGTGGGCTGTATCCTAAGGAAGCAAGTTAATTTTTAAATCTTATGCATAAACTTACTCTTACGGTGTTACCTACAAAATTAAAAAACTGAGAAAGCGGATGAACATGTTCAATAAAAAAAAAAAGACTGGATTAACTAATGTGTGTCTATATATTTGAATAATTTACAATCATTTAATATTATGTTTCCAAAGAATCCTAATTAAAATTTTCAAATATTCAGCCAAAAAGTTAGATTCATATTTATATTGCAGAAGAAAAATATGCCTAGGAAAAGTTGAAGGAGAAATTCCTAAAAGCTAAGAGGAGATGCTCCTGAGTGATAAAACTGTGTGTATTATGTATTTTCTCCTTTACGCACCTGTGCACTTTCCTGATTTGCTGTAATAAAATGTGTAACCTTTATTTTTTGGGAGAAAAACAATTTATTAAATGAGAAAACTAGAAAAATAGCAGTGATACCTTGGAATCTAGGAATCCTGTTTTCTAATTTCTTTCAGGACAGCTTGAGGGCTTGAATAATAGTTTCAGTTCACGAGGTGAAAAACAGTTACCTACTGGCCATATTCCATAGGATTTTGTCTGTCTGGCTAGCACAGGAATTTTAAAAATAATTGAAGTTTGAATACCCTTAGGAGAGGGTACAAGCCTCTTCAGTGTACCTCCAGACCCTACCCTTCTCTCTCTAATTATAACCCGACCTGATTCATACAGTTGTGTAACCTCCCAGGCCTCTAAAATGAAAATGTATTTGTACAGCACTGTGCCTAATGCTGAATACTCTGTCTATATTAGAATGGTTCACTCCACTCCAGTTTTTGTGTTGTGGGCTTTGTTTTGCTCACCCAGCAGATGATAATGGTGGTGGTGGTGATACTGATTATAACTGTAAGCGTTTGTTGAGCCCTTATGTGCCAGGCTTATAGTAAAACTTAATCATATAATCTCATATTCACCATTCTTTAAAGCTAGTTGCTGCCCCCCCCCCCCATTTGATCAATGAAACAACTGAAGCTCAAATAAGTTGGGAATCTGTTAATAAATATTTTATTGCATCTATTCTGTTGTCTTCTATCATCCGGTGCCATTGGTGTTGATCTGACTTACCTTCCTCGGTGTGAACGTTTCAGTAGCAGGTACAGAGTAGAGCAGCGGTTCTCAAGCTGTGGGTCGCGACCCCTTTGACAGTCGAATGACCCTTTCACAGGGGTCGCCTAAGACCATCCTGCATATCAGATATTTACATTATGATTCATAGCCAAGATTTAAAGCTAAGTCTACTTGGATTCAAAGTCTTTGCTCTTGATAGGTAAGTGTCTGCATAATGTTTATGCTTATCATCACTAGAGGTCTTTAACCATGATGCTTATATTACTGAAGAAGAGAACTCGGTGACAGTTGCCATTCTTGTTTATGCATGTCACAAATGAAAGGGGATACGGTTTTTGGTATTATTCTTTATACTTTTATTAAACAATAAACTTATTTCATTTTTAGTTTGCAATTGTATATTGTGTATTAAGGTAGAGAGAGGAAATACCAGTGTTTACCATGGAAACGTGGCATAAATATTAGTCTCTGTATTAAGGAATAGTATACCTATTTCTTACATAAAATTATGTTGACTTCAAATATATAATTCTGATATTCCAAGTTCCTTTTACATACCATATTCAGGAACATAATGTAATCCCTGCAGTAATTGTCTAAGTGTATAAAAACAAATCTCTCTGGTAAATACTTTGATATACAACTTTCATAGCTCTATATACCTAATGCCTGCTATCTCAAATATGTTTTGTTTTACTTTTTGGCTTTCTTTTGGCAAAATAAACCCAGTTTGGAGGGTTCTGAAGACGGAGAAAATTGGTTTCTACGTGGGAAAAATTTTAGTCACCACATGAGGTTTAAGTCACTTAAGCTCATATCTGAATCCCATTTAGGAAATGTGATGTGCCATTTTAAAATTATTTACAAGTGATGGGAAAAGGAAGAAAATCAAAGAAGTAATCTCTGCTTTAAACTCTTTAGGGAAAGGGTGTTCATTAAGCAAATTCAAACCATTTATTACACTAGTATATGGAAAGTAAGAAAAGAAGAAAACACATTAAATAAAATTCTATTACTAAGGATAACTGTTTGGAGGTATGTGAGAGACAAATGTTCTGAGTCTGTATGTGCTGTAAAGGTATTTTACTCTCCTACATGAATAATAATTTCTTGGGGTGTGAAATTTTGGGTTGAAAATTACTTTTTCTCAAATATTTTATTGCATCTATTCTGTTGTCTTCTATCATCCGGTGCCATTGGTGTTGATTTGACTTGCCTTCCTCAGTGTGAACGTTCCAGTAGCAGGTACAGAGTTGAGCAGTGGTTCTCAAGCTGTGGGTCGCGACCTCTTTGGCAGTCGAACGACCCTTTCACAGGGGTCGCCTAAGACCATCCTGCATATCAGCTATTTACATTACGATTCATAACAGTAGCAACATTACAGTTATGAAGTAGCAACGAAAATAATTTTATGGTTGGGTCATAACCTGAGGAACTGTATTTAAAGGGCCAGAAGGTTGAGAACCACTGGTGTAGAGGCTTAGGCAAGGGAAAAGCTCTGACCTTTTTTCTTGTAAAGCTATCTTTCCATTTTGGTTACATTTTCTGGAGAAAAGTTATAGATCTCAAGTCTTTAAATTTAGTGCTTGTGAAGATGGAAAATTTTTTTAGTGAGTTATCAATAGTTAAAAAGTATGTCTGACATTTAGTAATAGTCATTATTAAAACAAGTATGGGCCCTGGCATGGATTTCAGTCACTGACAGGGTGGTTTTCCATGCTGTCTCTATGTGCTGGTTTCTGTAATGTGGTTCTAACTTCGTTCTATGGCTTGACTAACACTAATTCCTTTTCTGCTTTTTCTTTACTTCTGGGAAGGTATTGCTTCTGTAGATTTCACTTATAGAGAGAAACTCACCTCCTTGTGACCCCTAACCTATGTAGTAAATCCTCTGAAATTAATTTTGGTTCTTTCTGATCTGTGCCCCCACATGACTCTCCCCAAGATTTCATTATTAGATTTTGACAGCCTTTTAAATTTGTAAGTGCCACAAATTTGTCACTAGAGATGAATGGGTAAAAAGAAAATTCCTTGCAGTGGAGGATATGGGTAAAATATTTCAAGCGACAGATCTGCATCAATAATGTTAATGTTTATAGGGTGATGAAAACCATATAAGTCTTAAGCCAGAATCTTGTTTCAGCTGAGTCCCAGAAATTTTGACCACAGAAGCCAAGGCACATTCCATTTGTTTCAACAAATGTTTTTCTCAAGTCCTTTCCAACCGTCTGAAAGACAATTGTCACTCTTGAATGCCTGAAACTTAAATTCTTTTTCTCTATATTAATGAAATGCAATGGAAACTGCCTACTATTCCCATGATGACTTTTGTCTTGCTTTTAATTCCTAAAATGGAGAGTAGATTTGCCAATGTTATTTTGCCCTCTATTCTTCATGCTCATGCTCTGGCAAGGTTTTTAAAAAGGTTTGCATCATTTTTTTATAAACTTAATATTATTCTCATTAAAGTATAGTTGACATACAATAGTATA
Organism: Myotis myotis; assembly: GCF_014108235.1. Classification (NCBI taxonomy): domain Eukaryota; kingdom Metazoa; phylum Chordata; class Mammalia; order Chiroptera; family Vespertilionidae; genus Myotis; species Myotis myotis. Next base: position 31,537,414 of record NW_023416318.1, read on the forward strand.
TTAATTTCAGGTGTACAACATAGTGATCCGACATTTATATACTTGCAGAGTGGTCACCACGATGTCTAATAGCCATTGGTCACCAAGCTACTGTGATATTATTGACTGTATTCCCTGTACTGCACATTATATGCCTGTGATTATTTTATAACTGGAAGTATGTGCCTCTTAATCTCCTTCACCTTTTTTGCCCTTCCCCCCACGTAGCTTCCCTCTGGCAACCATCAGTTTGTTCTCTGTATGTATGTGTCTGTTTCTGTTTTGTTTTGTTTTGCTTTTTAGATTCCACATCTGAGTCAAATCATATGGTATTTGTCATTCTCTGTCTGACTTATTTCACTTAGCATAATGCCCTCTAGGTCCATCCATGGTGTCACAAATGGCAAGATTTCATTCCTTTGTGGCTGAGTAATATTCCATAGTGTGTGTGTGTGTGATCTTCTCATCTTCTTTATTCATCTATTGATGAAGACCTACGTTGCTTTCATTTCCTAGCTATTGCAAATAATGCTGTAATGAGGATAGGGGTGCGCATCTCTTTTCAAAGTAGTGTTCTTGTTTTCTTCAGACAAATACTCAGAGGTAGAATTGCTGGGTCATATGCTAGTTCTGGCTTTAATTTTTTGAGGAGCCTCCATAATGTTTTCCCATAATGACTGCACCAATTTATAATCCCACTAACAGTGCAGGAGGGTTCTCTTTTCTCTAAATCCTCAGCAAAGCTTGTTATTTGTTGTCTTTTTTTTTCTTTAACAATAGCCATTCTGACAGGTGTGAGGTGATATCTCATTGTGGTTTTTTGATTTGCATTCCCTTGATGAGTAGTGATGTTGAGCATCTTTTCAAGTGTCTGTTGGCCATCTGTATGTCCTCTTTGCAGAAATGTTTACTCGGGTCCTCTGCCCTTTTCTTAATCAGTTTTTTTATGTTAAGTTATATGAGATCTTCTTATATTTTGGATAGTGACCCTTTATCAGATATATCATTTGAAAATATCTTCTCCCATTCAGTAAATTGGCTTTTCTTTTCTTTTTTTATGGTTTTCTTCACTATGCAAAACTTTTTAGTTTGATGTCGTCCCATTTGTTTATTTTTGCTTTGGTTGCCATTGCCTAAGGAGACTCCAAAAAAAATATTGCTAAGACCTATGTCAAAGAGTTTACTATCTATGTTTTCTTCTAGGAATTTTATGGTTTCAGAACTTGTATTTGTCTTTAATTCATTTTAACTTATTGTTATATATGGTGTAAAAAGTGGTCCAGTTTTTTTGTTGTTGTTTTGTTTTTTTGTGTGTGAGTGTGTTTGGTTTTTTTGGGGTTTTTTTTGTTTGTTTGTTTTTTGCACTTATCTGGCCAGTTTCCCATCACCAGTTATTGGAGAGACTATCTTTTCCCCATTGTATATTCTTGCCTCCTTTGTTGTAGATTAGTTGACTATGAATCTGTTTTTGTGCTAGTACCATATTGTTTTGATTACTATAGCTTTGTAGTATGGTTTAAAATAAGGGAGCATGATACCTTCAACTTTGTTCTTCTTTCTCAAGATTGCTTTGGCTATTCAGGGTCTTTGTGGTTTCATGTAAACTTTAGGATTATTTGATCTAGTTTTGTGGAAAATGCCATTGGTATTTTGATAGGGATTGCATTGAAATCTATAGTTTTCTTTAGGTAGTATGGACATTTTAATATTAATTCTTTTAATCCGTGGACATGGTATATTCTTTCACTTATGTGTTGTCTTCAATGTCTTTCATCAGTGTATTATAGTTTTCAGAGTACAATGGCAGTAAAAGATATTTAAGAGACTAACAGTGATCCTTTATGTCCTTTCTACTACAACAGATTCTAGACTTTTTGATGTCATGGACTAGTAAAATAATTTTTTTAAATTTGTGGTCCTGGTAGCCATTCTTCAAGATGGTCCTCAATAATGCTGCCTCTTGGTATTAACACTTCCCAAGTTGTATTGGTCTTTGTAATCAGTAGAGTATGGCAGAAGTAATTGTGTATCACTTCTGAGATTAATTTATAAAATACATTGTGGTTCTGTCTTGGATGCTTTTGTTCTCCTGGATCACTCACCTTGGGGAAAGCCGTCTTTCATGTCATGAGCATCCCTGGGAGACCCATATGGAGAGGAACTGAGGCCTCTGGCCAACAGTGACATGAGTGAGCCATCTTAGAGACAGTTCCTTCAACCCACTCAGGTGTTCGGATGATTTCAGCCCCAGCTGATACCTTGTTTTGGGGTTTGTTTGTTTTTTTTTATGTGTGTGTTTTTAAATTTATCTTTATTGTTGAAAGTATTATAGATGTCCCGCTTCTTCCCCAATGACCCCTGACATTTTGAATGTAGCCTCATGAGAGCCACTCATGAGGGCCAGAGCCATCAGCTAAGCTGCTACTGGATTCCTGAGCCTCAGAAGCTATGTGACATAATAAAGGTTTATTGTTTGAAGCTGCTAGCTTTGGGGGTAATTTGTTGCAGTGCAGTAGATAACTAATGTAGGAGGGTTATGGAGAACTGACACATTTCCAAATTTTTTTCTTCTCACACAAAGAAAAAGGAAAGGACCATTTAGCACCAAAATAGGAATGTCATAATTATATAGTAAAGTACAGTTGCTTAAATCACATACATTTATCTTGTTAGAAAACTTTCACATTGTTCTTTTTCTCATTTTGCTATTGACCACTGAGAACTTTGCCATGGACTGACATTCGGGAAGCATTGTACTTCATCATACTGTATTTCAATGAGTAATTTTCAACTTTGCCTCTTTTTGTTCCCTCGGGTGTTGGGAGATAAAGGAAATGTGTTTTCTTTTGAAATGTGGCTATAGGGAAACCAAAATAGGAAACTCAAGTGTGGTTCTTATTCATGGTAGAAGATACAATAACACATAGAGACTACCCTAACTGTAATCACTCCGTGTCTCTGTGTTTAGCTTGTTTTCATCTATGAATTGAAGGGCTACACCAGCCGTGGGCAAACTACGGCCCGCAATGAATAAAACTAAAAAAAAAAAAAAAAGACCGTACCCTTTTATGTAATGATGTTTACTTTGAATTTATATTAGTTCACACAAACACTCCATCCATGCTTTTGTTCCGGCCCTCCGGTCCAGTTTAAGAACCCATTGTGGCCCTCGAGTCAAAAAGTTTGCCCACCCCTGGGCTATACTATAGCTGATCTCTTGAAGGCCTTTCCAGTCCTAAAATTTTGAGATTTCAATAGAAAACCTTTGGACAATTTTTTTTCTCCTATGTTGTTTGTTGCCAACAAAAGGGAGGTAGTAATCATAAAATGTTTGCTTTTTACATTATTAAAATGCAGTTGTTTAAAATCGGAATTAGAACGTCATCAGAACAAGTCCAGTTGCCCAGGAGGAAGAGGGAGAACTGCCGTGGAAGGGCCTTGCTCGTTTTCCTCTGATTCTGACACGTACACACTGAGGTCCTGGCCTCTGTACTTACTGTTCTGTTTAGTTTTTGTTTGTTTTTTAATCCTTACCGGAGGATATTTTTCCCATTGATTTTTTTAGAGAGACTGGAAGAAAGGGAGGATCGAGAGGGGTGGAGGGAGAGAGAGGGATTGACTACCTCCCGCTTGTGCCCCACCTCCCAGGGATTGAACCTGCTACTGAGGTAGGTGCCCTTGGTTGGGAATCGAACCTGCGACCCTTTGGTCCACAGGCTGATGCTCTAATCACTGAGCCAAACTGGCCAGGGCCATATTACTGTGATACCCTTTGAAGGAACCACAAGGAATGGAAATGTTCCTAAGCAGCCATTTTTCCTTTGAGAAAGAAATGCATTTATCATTCGTGGCAGAGCTGGATAGGTGACAAATAGATTATTTTCAGAATATCCGATAAAATGCTATGATTACTTCTTCTTAGTGATAGAAGGAGAGAAAATTTAGAGGGGAAGGGATCAGGAGAAAGTAAATTATAGTTTCATAATTAAAAAGACTAGTGCCCTGTCAAAGCAAGTTGCCATGTCGTTACTTCAAAAATCCATCTCTTTTCTGTTGTTGTTATTGCATAGACACTGTTATTATTTATGTAAGATTTGTAATGAAAACAATGTGATTAAGAATTTAGAATCATGTTTTTTTTCAGAACATTTTTAGTCACGGTAAGCCTTATGAATGAATAGACAATATTATCTTGTAAACAAAAAAATGTGTTCCTGATTGTTACAGAACTTTTCTTTTTTAAAAAGAAAATAGGTAAAGTAAATGGTTTTCTTTGCAACCCAAGCAAGACGGCTGGAATTTGCCCTGCTAGATCAAGTGATACTACTTAATATAAGAATAATAGCAACCTTGGAGACATGAGGATGAATTAAGTTAGCATTATAAAGTTCCAGACACCTGTTAGCACCCAATATAATTATTTTCTGGTGTTATTACTGTAAAATGGATTTTCTTATATAGGGACTTTGAAGAACTTTGGTAGCTCAGTATAGCTTCTCAGTAACACATTATATTTTTCCCCTTTATAGTAATAATAACTGCACCAAATTATGAATTCTCTTTTGAAAGTTCAGCTCTCACAGACATTTTAATCATCAATACCTGTCTTTAAAGATTAAACACCTCATCCAATTAAAATCGCTAGATGCATATAAAAAGGATTCTGAAGGCAACACTTATAAACAAGTCGGTAGTTATCACTTCCTCTTTTTAAGATGAATTTCAGAATTAATTGCATATAGCAACTACAAAAGAGTTATATTAAGCTTTTCATTTATACAACTGCTTTTGAGATGCACATTTCCACTTCTGTTCCTTGATGCTGCTGGATCCTTCCCCTGCACTCTCCCTCCCTCCTGAGGTTTTAGATGTTTACTATGTTCCTTCTGCTAGACTCTTCATACTGAGAATGCTTCACACAGATCTCTTCCCCGAACTCCAAAGGCCATATATCCACTTGCCAGCCTAACTTTTGACTTGCACACACAACAAACACACCTGTGTGCAGCAGTCATCTGCACATAGCAAGAGCTGTAGATAAAAGTAAAATAGGAAATGGGGTGCAGAGTGGCTGGGGGCGCATTTCAGAGCCCTGTTTCAGCAGTGCAGGAGGCTCAGCGTGGGACTCCTCTGGGCTCTCTGTTGCCATAGGCATGTGGAGCGGGCATACAAACAAAAGGGAGCCTTCCCTTCCCCTGTGGAAGCTTCCACTCCGTAGAACGCATCATGTGAACCCTGTGCTGGCAGTGTCAGCCACGGGTCTCACTGGGAAACATGGACACATTGACTGCCTAGATCAGTGATGGCGAATCTTTTGAGCTCAGCGTGCCAGCATTTTGAAAAACCCTAACTTAACTCTGGTGCCATGTCACATATAGAAATTTTTTGATATTTGCAACCATAGTAAAACAAAGATTTATATTTTTGAAATTTATTTTATATATTTAAATGCCATTTAACAAATAAAAATCAACCAAAAAAATGAGTTCGCGTGTCATAGGTTTGCCATCACTGGCCTATATCAATGGACGGGAAGCCAGTTCATATGTGGCTGCATGTGTGGCCATGTATGTGAACTGGGGTGGGGAGAAGATGGATCTTTAGAACTTAACTCCTAGATAATATTAACAAGGAACCTAGTTCCTGTAATTGGGGAGGGAAAAAGACTTTTTTATTTCTTTGCCTTACTGTGTCCTATCCCTAACCCCTGCCCCCTCCACCTAAACCACCTAACACAAGACTGTCAGAGTTTCTGTGCACAAGACTCAATCTCTCTCATACATACACAGAAGAGTTTCAGATCAGATTATCTACACACTTTTAATTTATTAGAAGGGAAATGTCTCTCTTGTAGCCAAATCTTTGTATCCTTCATTTTTCTAAAGTCCACTTTTATGACTAAGCTATAAATCTCTAAAGATAGAGACTTACCACGGAAATGTTGACATCTTTGTATTACTTTGGGTCAAAATACCTAGCTAATGGGTATGCATTTGTTCATGTATATGTCATAGGTCAGGAATTGTGTTTTAGCCTAGGCTCTATACATGACCACACACGGGGCAGATTGGTGTGGTCCAGTTCAGAAGTGTTAATGTTTTTCTTTCTTTATGGTAAATTAGGCATTAGTTTGGAAAAGTATGTGAGCAAGACAGGCATTTAAGATTTATGGACCTTTACTTAGGCAGAATTGCTTCTATCTTTCCTCTACCATATCGACCTGTATCCACTAGGGGACATAAGAGCACCTAGTAGAAGACAAAATGAAAGTCAGACTAGATTAAAATTTAAACACTGTTCTCTTAAGACACATAGTAAACGACTCATTTTGTAGCTTCATGACTCGCAAAGAAGTTATATACTTTGTCTAAGTTTTAATCGTCATGGGAAACCTTTAAAGGCAGGATCCGTGTCTTAGGTTCATAATTCTGGAATGAGAAGCAAACAAGCCGCTAACTAGCAAGCTTGTGCCGTCTACACTGCACACTCTTTCATTAACTAAGTTTCCCTGTAGTCTGCTGATGCTCTGCTGAGAATGACTCTGGCCTTGAAAATTACTGTCTAGTGACTGAGGAAGAAAGAATTACCTTTTAAGTTCAGGAAGTGAGCCATCTGGAGAGGACATTTCCCATCAGATTCCAAAGAGCAAAAACCACGAGTCGTCTCTATTTTGAACCCCAGCCACCTGCTATAGAGTAGTGGAGAGAGAGAGAGAGAGAGAGAGAGAGAGAGAGAGAGAGAGAGAGCGAGAGAGCGCGCGCTGTAATTAGGGACATCACTGTTCTCCTAAAATGCTTATCTGCCTTAACAGTTCATAAACTAAAATTGGATTTTTGTTTATTTACAATTTTTTAGGTATAATTGACATGCAGAAAAGGGCGGTGATACAGTGCAATGAGTTTTGACAAATGCATAACCCTCACCTATTAAGATATAGAACAATTCTACCCCAGGAAGTTCGCTCTTGCCCCTTCTTACGCACAGGGGAGCACTGTTCTGACGTTTTCACCACACATTAGTTTTGTCCTAAAAATTCACATAAATTAAAGATGGTATTTCTGTGGTGCTGAACATTGTCTTAGCCTGTAAAGGGAATATTCCAAAGACCTCTTTTGTATACTGGATTTGAAGAATTGGAGGAGGAACTACGCTTAAGCCACATACTCTGTTCTCTCAAATGTTTCCCATTCTTCTGTCAATTCTGTTTTTATAGATCATTCAACACTCACTCTCCTGGATGACTTTTAAACTGTCACATGTCAGTCAAAGAAAAGTAGATACAAGATGAGGAAATGAATTGCTTTATTTGAAATTATTGCCCTGTGAAGCTTTTATGCAACTTTAGTTTCTAACTACATTTTGTATTTTGGCAATAGTAAGAGACAGGAAGGGACATGAGTGAGTGATAATTGCTAAAGAAAATAGTCAAGACTATTACATCAGAAAAACACTTGAGAATAAACGTAAAGTTTAATATAGAATGTGCAGTGTGAAATTTTGTTGCTATAGCTATAGCCTGTAGCAGTAGTCCACAGACAATGTTTCATCTGGAAAGACATTTTAAAAAATAATTGTGAGATAATTTTAGTGCTTCAGGAAAAAGAAGAGAAGAACAGTTGGGATCCGCAGTTCTTCACAAATTTGTGGTAGAATAACAATTAAAATGTGGTTTCTGACCTCAGAAAGGCTGACTAGCATAAATGACTGTTTATATTCCTTTTTTAAAATCTCATAAATGTTAGGTAAAAATGTAATGGCCCAAACAATATTTCTTTGAATTCAAAACAGACTGTTTATACAATTCAAATAACTTGCCCCAAAATTCAGAGTTAGGCAACTTTTACAAAATGGAACAATTCATTTTTCCTGGCATCAGGTCCTTGACAATTAGCATAGTCAGTCTTGGGGTTCTCTTGTCTCTTACACTCTGACTGCCAGGTGGGTGATGTGTCACATCTCAGCTTTCAGCAGGTGTAAACTGAGCTTCTTGAAGACATGTAGTTCACTTGCTTTTTCCTGTACTTTCAACACCTAGCACAACTAGCACGGCGTCTGGTACATAATAGTTGCTTCAAAAATGTTTTTAGAATGACAAAATCAATGTGTCTGCTTTAATGTCAAAGACATTATTATGATATTGAACTTTGTTGAGTATTTCCTCCTCTAAACATATATGATTTTTACTTTTAGAAAATACTGTTAACTCTTTAGTACTTTACTAAGCAAAAGTTGGGGAAGAATGTAGGCAACATCCAGGATTACTGATGATAGCAATCCTTGCAGAAATTTTTCTCACATGAGTGTAGCTGTTAGAGGAATTAAAAAATATTTCAACTCAGTACATTATGTTGGACCTTTCTTCCTGCAAGGTATTTTGGTAAAATATCTGTTCTCCCTTACCTTATACTTTTTAATGACTTCATAGTAGTTCATGTTTTGTCTGTTTTATAATTTATTTGTATCATTCCCCTCAGTTTTTAGATTGAACACACACACACACCTTTTCACATGTCTTACTATCTCCTTAGAATAAATTCTTATATATGAAGCTGCTACATGAAATCCTGTGCATATTTTGTACAATTGTGAGGATTAAATTAGATATTATCATTATCGCTTGGCAATAAAAGTCGCAAGTTTTTGATAGTACAGTTATTGTTAGTTGTTTCTATTGTTATCTTTCTCCTAGACTTTGAGACCTAGGTAAAATGATTGCTTCAGTTAGATAAAACACCAGAGATTCCAACTCTAAGCAGCTTCAACAATAGGAAATTTATTACTCTTTGTTAAGCAATAAGAAAGATTACAAGGTCAGAGGAAGGGTGAGTCCAGAACTGGTTAATGCAGGATCTCAAGAGTATCAGGAAAAGCTAGAGTCTTTCCATGTGTGCCACCTGCCATCCTCAGAGAGTCAGCTGTGTCTGCAAGTTGGTCCCAGTCGCATGAGTAGAGTGCTTATCCTGGTTCCAGGAGTCATACTTGAATGAAAAGAAGAAAAGACCAGCTCTTCATAGAGAGGTTTGTATTTACGAGCAGTGAAGTCCCTCTGAAGCCCCCAGCAGATTTACACCTTTCATTTGCCGCACGTGAATAAATGGAATGGACCACCATGATTGGCTAAGATTATTATTTTTCATCATTTGTGATCATGGCACACAGTAGGAAGAAAATCCATTTCATTGAATCTATAGATTGCTTTGGGTAGCATGGACATTTTAATGATGTTTTTTCTCCCAATCCATGAACATGGTATGTTCTTCCATCTGTTTATGTCTTCCTCTATCTCTTTTTTCAGTGTCCTTTAGTTTTCCGAGTATAGGTCTTTTACCTCCTTATTAAGTTTATTCCTAGGTATCTTAATTGTTTTTGGTGCAATGGTAAATGGGATTGTTTTTTTAATCTTTCTTTCTGTAAGTTCACTATTGGTGTATAAAAATGCCATACATTTCTTGGCATTAATTTTGTATCCTGCTACATTGCCAAATTCATTTATTAAGTCTAATAATTTTTTGATGGAGTCTTTAGGGTTTTCTATGTACAGTATCATGTCTCTGCAAATAATGACAGCTTTACGTCTTCTTTTCCAATTTGGATACCTTTTATTTCTTCTTCTTGTCTAATTGCTATGGCTAGCACTTCCAGAACTATGTCGATCAGGAGTGGTGAAAGTGGGCGTCCCTGTCTCATTCCTTTCTTAGGTGAAATGATTTTAGTTTTTGCCCATTGAGTATGATGTTGGCTGTAGGTTTGTCATATAAAGCTTTTATTATGTTGAGGTATGATCCTTCTATTCCCACCTTGCTGAGCATTTTTATCAAGAAAGGGTGTTGGATTTTGTCAAATGCTTTTTCTGCATCAATTGATATGACTGTGTTTTTTTTCTCTCAATTTGTTTATGTGATGTATCACATTTATTGATTTGCGGATATTGTACCATCCTTGCATCCCTGGGATAAATCCTACTTGGTCATGGTGTATGACCTTTCTGATGTAGTGCTGGATCCGATTTGCTAGAATTTTGTTGAGGATTTTGGCATCTATGTTCATGAGGGATATTGGCCTGTAATTCTCTTTTATTGTGTTGTCTTTATCTGGTTTTGGTATTAGGGTAATGCTGGCTTCCAAAGCAATCTATAGATTCAATGTGCCCCCCATTAAAATACCAATGGCATACTTCAAAGACCTAGAATGAACTCTCCAAAAATTCATCTGGAATAAAAAAAAGACCCCAAATAGTTGCAGCCATCCTGAGAAAGAAGAACAAAGTAGGAGGGATCTCAATACCAGATATCAGGCTGTATTACAAAACCATTGTTCTCAGAATTGCCTGGGACTGGCACAAGAATAGACATATAGACCAATGGAATAGAATAGAGAACCCAGAAATCGACCCAGACCACTATGCTCAATTAATATTTGACAAAGGAGGCAAGAACATACAATGGAGTCAAGACAGTCTCTTCAATAAATGGTGTTGGGAAAATTGGACAGATACATGCAAAAAAAATGAAACTAGACCACCAACTTACACCATACACAAAAATAAACTCAAAATGGATAAAGGACTTAAACATAAGCTGGGAAACCATAAAAAATATTAGAGGACTCCACTGGCATTAAAATCTCAGACATATGCCGAAGCAATATCTTCACCGTTACAGCTCCTGGGGCAATGGAAGCTAAAGAAAAAATAAACAAATGGTACTACATCAAAATAAAAAGCTTCTGTACAGCAAAAGAAACCATCAACAAAAGAACAAGAAAGCCTATTGCATGGGAGAACATATTTGCCAATGTTATCCCAGTAAGGGTTTAATCTCCAACATTTACAGGGAACTCATACAACTTAACAAAAGGAAGATAAACAACCCAATCAAAAAATGGGCAACAGATCTAAATAGATACTTTTCAAAAGAGGACATAAGGAAGGCCAAGAGGCATATGAAAACATGCTCAAAGTTACTAATCATCCAAAAGATGCAAATCAGGTATCATCTCACACCTGTCAGAATGGCTATCATCAACAAATCTACAAATGACAAGTGCTGGTGAGGATGTGGAGAAAAAGGAACCCTTGTGCACTGCTGGTGGGAAAGCAGACTGAAGCAGCCACTGTGGAGAACAGTATGGAATTTCCTCAAAAAACTAAAAATGGAACTCCCATTTGACCCAGTGATCCCACTTCTAGGAATATATCCCAAGAAACCAGAAACACCAATCAGAAAGGATATGTGCACCCCTATGTTCATAGCAGCACAATTCACCATAGCTAAGATCTGGAAGCAGCCTAAGTGCCCATCAGCAGATGAGTGGATTAAAAAACTGTGGTACATCTACACAATGGAATACTATGCTGCAGTAAAAAGGAAGGAATTTTTACCATTTGCAACAGCATGAATGGAACTGGAGAGCATTATGCTAAACGAAATAAGCCAGTCAGATTAAGATAAATATCACATGATCTCACTCATCACTCATATATGGAATAAAATGAACATAAACTGATGAACAAAAACAGATCCAGAGAGAGAAAAGCATCGATCAGACCATCAAACCTCAGAGAGAAGGTAGGGGAGGATGGGGGTAAGGGGGAGAGATCAACCAAAGTACTTGTATGCATGCATATAAGCATAACCGATGGACACACACACCAGGGGGGTGAGGGCATGAATGGAGAGGGGGCGAGATAAGGACACATACGTAATACCTTAATCATTAAAGAAAATAAATACAATAAAATAAAAAAATACATTTCATACCATGGCTATATGTATCACATAAATAGTTCTGTATAAGTGTATATCTCTTTATACAATTAAACATAAGTCAAACAAAACTTCTGAAAATACTTTGTGATAAAACTAAATACTATTTAATTTATATTTAAATACAAGGTTTTTTTCACAAGAATTAGGAAAGATTTAATTGGAAGTATAGGTATAAGCTGCACACGAATGTCCCAGCCTAGAACACATGAGGACAATGAGCACATACAATACACTATTACGCTTATTCTTTTACATTGTGATTGAGTCAAGATTGAAACTACTTTTTCACCCAACTTGACATTTGAATGTAAAATAATCTTAGTGATAATTGATAGAGACAAGAATCGTCAGCGAATTCTAGGTGCAAGGAGCCAGGGGGATTACGCAAGTGCAGGAGTGCCAGGAGTTGGAAATCACTGGGAAACCTCTTGAGAGCTGCCGAGCACAGAGTATAAAAGGACAAGATAAGTAAATGCTATGTGTGATCATGGATGAATTCTGGACTGGGAAGGGAATGCTATATAGTAGAATTGGAACAGTTGATGAAACTTGAGTAAAGGATGTGCATTAGGTAATATATCAATGATAACTTACCTGATTTTAATTATTATACAGTGTTATGTAAGACAGTGTGCTTGGTATTTGGAAATACACACTGAAGTATTTATTTGAATGAGGCTATAAGGAAATACTTTTACTGCTCTTTAAGGTGTTTTTTTTTTTTCTTCTAAATTTGAGGTTATTGCACAATTAAAAGTTCAAAAATGCCAAGAGAGATTGTTTTTCAGTGGAAAAAAGGGTGTATCTGGTTCTTGAGTTCACATATACTGAATGCATAATATGTATGTCATTGTGTTTAATCCCTTTAATATGCTGTTGGATTTGGTTTATTAGTATTTTGTTGAAGATTTTTGCACCTATATTCATAAGGAATATTGGTCTATAGTGTGTGTGTGTGGTGTGTGTGTGTGTGTTTCTGGCATCTTTGTCTGGCTTTGATATCAGGGTTATACTGGCCTCATAGAGTGAGTTAGGAAGTGTTGCCTGCCCTTTTATTTCCTGGAAGAGTTTGAGAAGAATTAGTGTTAATTCTTCTTTAAATGTTTGGTAGAATTTATCAATGAAAGTCTCTCATCCTATACTTTTCTTGGTTGGGAGATTTTTGATTACTGATGAACCTTTTTATTTGTTATAGGTCTGTTCAGATTTTCTTATTTCTTCTTGAGTTGGTTTTGACAATTTCTGGGAATTTGTTCATTTTTTATTTCTCTACAGTTTATCTAATGTAATTTATATTGAATAATGATGCATTTCAAATATATCTCTGATTCGATTTTATGTTGTTGTATTTTACCGTACAAGATAAATCCTCCATTTAACTGCCTTGCAAATCTGACTAAAATTCATTTATCATGTTGATATTTTGAGCATTCCAGTTTCTGCACATTCTTACCAATACTTGGTATTCTTCATCTTTTTTCATTTTAGTCATTCTGGTATGGATGTTCCAAGTGTTTTTATTTGGTTCTTAATTTTGAAGGTTTTAGATTGACATCTAGGAGAACATTATGATCAGTAATACGTCTGGGGTCTGTCATTTTTATTGCTTTGTATATTTGTAAAATCATTTTTAATGTGATGCTTATTTTAAATGTGGCTCAAGTCAAGTGAAAGATTGCTGATTGGAGTCAACATTTTCCCCTCAATTTTATCTGTCATTATTGACACTTCCAAATCTGGTAGTTTAGCTTACTTCATTTTTTTTTCCTTCAAAGTTTAAATTGATTTATTTTAAGGACAACTTGTATTAACTCAGTTATATTACAATTTCTAATAATTGAAATTGAAAAATGTTATGCTCAATACATTCCACAAAATATACTGAAAGTTTATAACTAAACTTGGTTGAAAGAATCAGCGTTTTACCAAAGATGGTAAATTTTCATACATATTTTTGATACCTTGCTTCATAACTCTGAAATGTGCCCTTTAGCCTCTCCATCAATCAGGGGTCAAAATAACCATCATTTACTGGAAAATCAAATGAGATATCAGTGAACAAAACACATGTTCCTGGTTCATGTATGTATTCCTCTCAGATGATAGCCTCAGTAGACTGCATTATGTATTGTGCTGTTTCTTCCATGTTAAGGATATATACAACATGCTCTATGTGGTCTATTCTATTTCTTTCTGATTTTTTTTTATGCTGGTGGCAAGCCACCAGATTAACTTTATGACCCACTAATTGGTCACAACCCTCAATTTGAAAACCACTGGTTTTAACCAGTCATTATCATCTGCTGGAGATGGGGCCAGCTTTCCCAAAGCACATGGCCTCACAGAGTGGGGTGGATGCGGGACACACAATCAGGCTTCTGTATGGAAGGAGAAAGGGGGTTAGAGGCTAGAGGTGAGATAGGCACCCAAGATTGTCTGCTACAGGGACTGCTCCTCATTTAGGAATCTCAAGCATGTCGTGTGCTTTGAAGTCTGTGGAATTGTTTGTCTTCATCCTATTGGCTCCCAACCATTACTCTTCGTTTTTCCTGTTTGTTTAGTTTTGTCTCTTTCCTCGGATAGTTTTTCTTCTTGCTGTCGTTGTCCTTGCCTTTACACCGTCCTCACTTTTGTTTCTAAGTCCCCTTTTCATTTTGCTGTTTCTCATCTATTTAGATAAAGAAAGACCATCCAGCTTCTTAAAAGCTGTAGCTCAAGAATGACCAGATTCTCAGTGAGGTCTTGGGTTTTTCTTTATGACCTTTTTCATAATTACGTTTGCTTATTAGATTTTTAAAATAAAGTATTTTAGCTGTGGCCTGGATAGTTACCAACTAGGTTATTTCTGCAACACAAAGTAGTCCTGCACCCTTCAGTCTTCAGAACAAAAACTTCTGCGCTACTAAGTGATGATGTAATCACAATACCTGGGCACCCTGTTTACTATATTGTCTTCCTGAGAGTTTGAGGTTGTCAAGCCTCTCCTTGTTTCCTTGAGATATCTGGAAAAAGACAAGGATGCTAACTCCCAGTTTCTTATCTGGGAACAATAGAAGGATCTTCAATTTTAGAATTATGAATAACAGCAAGTATGTTATGAACTATTCATTGTAGTAATCTGGCTTCAATTAGTCAAAAATATGTACTTTCAAATACTGCACTTCATCGCTTCTGAGATGCACATTTTCTTGCGTGTTCACATCTTTGAAATCAGGATGCATCTGCCATTTAGTGGTGTCCAACAGTTGTCGTGGGCCCTACGACAAATAGTGCTGTATTTTCTCTGTGAACTTGATTGTTAATCCTGGAGACGGGACTTTTGAAATTCACTGTTTTAGTCAATAAACCATCTAACAATAAAGCATTTAAGAAACTTCATAATGTTTTTCTCTCTCAAAAAAAAATCTTTAAAAATTTTTTAAAAGGGTGGGACTATCATCAAAGCTTATAGAATGAACACCTGAAGCTTGAAAGAAAATCCCAGATACTATAGAATATTTTTCTTTTAAGAAATGGTACATTATCAAGGCTCTTGATAACATAAAGGAAAATATTGTGTGGATAACTTGGACATCTCTGAGTAAAGACATGCTTCAGAAAAGTTGAATGTGAAGAAATTTTAGAATTACCTTAACCAGCTTAGATTGTTTATATATTTTTTTTATCTATGCATGATATATGGTTATAAAACTTTCTAAATAAGTCTAAAAGAGCTCTTCTAATATTTAAAAAATAAAAATTGGAATGAATAGGAAAGCATTGTACCTTTGTTAAATAGTAGAGTCTTTTCTTAGTGGTACATGAAATAATGGTGCTTCTTATAAGCAATATTATCTTCCATTTGTTGAAACATGGGAGTTTGAATTACTGTCAAACTCTTAGTATATAGTTATAAGAAGAACTAAGTTATAAGAAGAATTAAGGGAATACACATGCAAGTGAAGATAACACTTCAGCAAAGCAGAAAGTGAATGATAGTGTGTTGCAAAGTAAGCTCCTGGAGCCAGCTTGTTAGGATGCAAATTGTCAGGCTACACCCTAGACTAGTGGTTCTCAACCTTACTAATGCCGCGACCCTTTAATACAGTTCCTCATGTTGTGGTGTCCCCCAACCATAAAATTATTTTCGTTGCTACTTCATAACTGTAATTTTGCTACTGTGATGAATCGTAATGTAAATATTTGATATCCAGGATGTATTTTCATTGTTACAAACTGAACATAATTAAAGCATAGTGATTAATCACAAAAACAATATGTGATTATATATGTGTTTTCCAATGGTCATAGGTGACCCCTGTGAAAGGGTCATTCGACCCCCCAAAGGGGTCGCGACCCACAGGTTGAGAACCGCTGCCCTAGACCTACTAAATCAAAAACTCTGGATGTGGGGCTCAGCAACCTGTGTTGTAACAAGCCCCCTGCAGGTGATTTTGATGGCATGCTAACGCTTGAGAGCCACTGCTCTTAGCAGGATTTTGGAAAAGGGATAAATGCTGGTGCTGTTATATTTGAGGGAAGTGTATGAGTAATTTAGAGAGAAAGAAAACACAGATTCCTTAAGTTCAGCTTAATTACCTCTGCTAACAGTGTGTTTAAAAGAAATGAAATTTACTATGCTGTGTGTTAGCCAGCTGTACAGGCAAAGTAATGGAACAGTCCGAGAATTTCATGTATTTTATTTTCAACTGATACTTGATTTTTGTCTTTTCAGCACGATGTATCCCAGACTTTACTCAAGGCAACACTGGACAGTGTTGTAGAAGAATGTGTCAGCTTTGTGGGAGTCGATATTAACATCTGTTCAGAAGTTTTGTTAAGGTGAGACAAGAAATCTGTGGATGAAGATCACAGAATCTTGAGTTTAACTGGCTGTCCAGTAGACCAAGGGGACACATGTGTGAAGTTGTCAAGTATAGAAAACCTGTGTGTTCATACAGTGCTTTAGGTAATCAGTCAGAAGGGAAGACACCATTTAAGAAAAGGATTGTGACAGTTCCCATTATCATTTTTAATACTGCAAATCTAAAGCGAAGAGCATATGGTTGCCATTGAGCGCAGTAGTTTTGCTAATAGAATTTAAATAAGGTTAACATGGAAAGGACCTGTTTCTCACCACACGAGAGTAGATATTTTTCACTAGTTTAGTCTCTTGCATACATCTGTCAAAGTTGGCAGGAACCAAAGGATAAATTCTGAGGGTTCAAGCTATGGTTACCATATTGTTACCTTGATTCCACAAGTAACATATCAAATCTTCATGGCACTATAATCACATCTCACATACTTTGTCTTTTTTTTCTGGGGCTATGGAAGAGCTGCGTTTTTCATAGTTTGCATTTGTTACACAAGTCTTCTGATGCAGCACAAAATGCTGGACTCTGGAAAAGATCTGGACCCTTTTCCTTTGAAACGGATAGAGCAGAAGATACCCCTTCCATTTTGAGGTGTTGCTTTTCTACCATAGCTATAAGCATTTATAATTCCACATATGGAATTCTATAATAGAATTAAGATTCTCTTGAATAATAATTTTTTAATTAACATGAAGCAAACTACCTAATTATATAGTTTTCATGTTTTTATAATAACCATGATATTCATGGATAAGCACCCTTCTATAGTTCAAGTCTTTTACATAAATGAGAACAGGCTGAAAAAAAAATACTGTAGTAAATGCAAGTGTAGCTATTATAACTTCTGCTGTTACCTCATCTTGTAGGCTAAACAGGAAGAGGCAAAATTGCAACTTGACTCAGAAAGATAAGGAATGTGAATACTGTAGAAATACTGAGGGGAACAGTCCTCTTTTTTTGCACGGGTGTTAACCAGTGTACCAACATCTTTATGGTTCTACTAGTTTTGTCATTGTTTTGCATTCTGTTCATCTTCCCTCCTCTTGGACAACTCTTTTTTTCTCTGTCTTTCAGTTTAATTCCCTTTTTTTATTAATTAAACTTAGAGACATATGACAATGTGTAATCAATTGCAATTTTTTAATGATACAAATGTTTTATATCATGGTCTTTTCAGATGAGAGCTTTTCCTTTAAGTACTCTTGGAACTATTATTTCTCATTTTGTTTATTTTTCTAGGCATATTGCAGGACTCAATGCCAACCGAGCCAAAAATATTATTGAATGGCGAGAGAAAAATGGGCCCTTCATCAACCGAGAACAACTGAAGAAAGTGAAAGGACTGGGGCCAAAATCTTTTCAACAGTGTGCTGGCTTCATCAGAATTAACCAGGATTATATTCGAAAATTGTGCAGGTGATTATTAATGTGTACACTTTAAAAAAAAAATATATATATATATATATATATATATATATATTATTGATATCAGAGAGGAAGGGAGAGAGAGACAAATAGCAATGATGAGAGAGATTCATTGATTGGCTGCCTCCTACTCGCCCCACATGGGGGATCAAGCCCACAACCCAGACATGTGTCCTGACTGGGAATTAAACCTGTGACCTCCTGGTTCATAGGTCGACGCTCAACCACTGAGCCATGCCGGCCGGTTAACGTGTAACTTTTGATTCTGTTATCAACCTCCTTTCTTATTGTTACCCATCTTACTCACTGGCATGAATTCTACGTGTCTGTTTATTTCTTCACTCAACATGTGTTGACTGTTTAATGTTTGCTCGGCACTGGGAATACAGCAGTGAAAAAAATCAACAAATTCCCTGTTTTTATGGAGTTAAATTTTAATATGTGAGACAGACAATAAATAAACTAGAAAAACAATATCAGCTATAGTAAGTGTTATAAAAATTAGAGAGGTACAACATTATCTTGGGAAGCAGCACGACTGCTTTATATGAGTTATTCATTGAAAAGTTATATGAGCCAAATTTTGAATAAAATTAAGGAGCCATGTCCTGGCTGGTGTATTCAGTGGTTAGAGCATTGGCCTGTACATGAAAGGGTCTTTCTTGGTTTGATTCCTGGTCAAGGGCACATACCTTGGTTGGCTCTCTGCTTCCGGTTGGGGTCACATGCGGGAGGCAACCAGTTGATGTGTCTCTCTCACATCATGCTTCTCTCTCTCTCTCTCTCTCTCTCTTCCTCTTTCCCACTCTCTTTGAAAAGCAATGGAAAAATATCCTCCTTAGAGAATTAACAATAAAAAAATTTAAAAAGCAAGAAATTAAGAAGCCAGGAGCCAGCCATACAAGGAAAAGTAAATAGTACGTGCACAAGGCGGGCCCAGTGTTGGTGTATTCAGGAAACTCAGGCCAGTGTGACTGGAGCATCCTAAGTGGGAAAGACTGGTAGAAGGTGAAGTGACAAAGAGGACTTCACAATGGCCAGTTCATATTAGCAGCTGTTGTCCTGAGCATGGTTAGGCTTCCTCATTCCCTCTATCTCTGAAAACTGACCAAAGCATTAATTATCTGTTCTGTTGATAAAGAGCTAATTTTTGCTTTCTAATTCTGTTAACATAAAAGCAAAGAAATTGGGTAAACTTAGCATCATTTATGAAATAATAGCTTTTATGTATTTTCTACCTTGGGACCACCTGGTTCATTTATTTTTTTTTCTTTGGCAAAATTATAGCAAAAGTAATATGGACAAATAATCTTTATTTTGGAAAAGACTAAGGGAAAACCAGCCCCAGTGGATAGTACAATACAATGTAAATCTGTACTAACTAAACAATTTGTTTTTGTTGTAGAAATACATAGACCAGAATAGAGTCTGAAATCTACAACACACACATGGAATTTAGTTTATAATAAAGGTGATGTTTCAAATAGTGGGTAAAATGATTAGTTATCAAATAAATGGTTTTATGACAACTGGCAGGAATTTGGTATGTGTAGGGGAAAGTCGTTCCACCTCATACCCTATATCCAGATAAATTCCAGTTGGATCATAAACTTAAATGGAAAATATGAAACTGTAAATGTACCAGAAGCAAACATGGGTAAATTATGCAGAACATTGGAGTGGTGGAAGTTCTTTCTAAGTAGACCACAAAACCTAGAAGCCAGAAATGGGAAAAAAACAAAAAGAGGATAAAATAATCACATATTTCTTAGTTTATGTTTTTTGAACACTTGGTTAGAAAATTCATACAGTAAAAACAGAAGAAAATGTAAAGGGCAATCTCTTATTTTAAAATAGTTTCTTATAATGCTTTCTAAAAATAAAATTTTATTTATATCAGCTTATATATATGTGTTATTTTAAAATGCATATAGAAGAGATCATTCTACACAACTACTTGAAACTTGCTTTATTTGTTTCAGTAATATATCTTGGATCTCTTTCCAAATATTACTTATAGATTTATATCACTTTTTAATAATGTCTGCATAGTATTTAATTTATGGATGGGCTGTAGTTTAATAAGTGTCCGTTTGGTGAACATTTGTTTTAAAACTTTCCATTTTTTCAACTAATTATGAAGTACTTGAAGATTCATGACTATTGTATCTTTTTAAAAAATATATATATTTTTTATTGATTTCAGAGAGGAAGGGAGAGGGAGAGATAGAAACATCAAAGATGAGAGAGAATTATTGATTGGCTGTCGCCTGCATGCCCCACACTGGGGATTGAGCCCACAACCCGGACATGTGATCTCCTGGTTCATAGATCGACACTCAACCACTGAGCTACGTTGATCGGGCTGTTGTATCTTCCTGATAGGTTATACCTTTATTCAGAATGGAATTTTCTATCTCATTGAATATTTTTTGCTTGGAAATCTATTTTGTTTGCTGTCTATGTTGCTATATTTGCCTTTTGGAACATACTTGATATACTTTCAAATTTTACTGGCAATTAATTTCTGTAACTCATGTAAACACATATATTTGATGGTTTTGCTCAATTATTTATTAATGTAATCAAATGTATTTATTGCTTTGTTTGGACTTAATTTTCCATCCTCTATTTTCTCTTCATCATGCTTTTTCTTATTTTCCTTTTATGCTGTACATCGGATTTCCCACTTAACAAGTTTTCTCCTTGTTTTCCACCTCATTTTTTATCCCCCTTAGTGATTTCATGTTGAATATATTTTATTCTTCTGGGAATTGTATTTGAAGTTAATTTGGACGGACCTCTGGTGTCTCTGTCCTTCTGAAGAAAACCAGAACCTTAGGGTCTTTCCCAACCTTCTACTTTTCCTCTACATCCTGGGGTGAGATGACCTGGGATTTTAGTTTCAGACTGTCCTTTTGTATGTTACTCATGAGAAATTATCTAACTTAGTAAGTTTATACGGTTTTTGTTCTTATTGTTTCTTGTAGCCCACATTAACATTTTTTTTTGAACTCATTGTTTTTGCTGGAATCCTTTTCAGAGAGGATATATTATGTGGGTTACACTTTATTTCTTACATGTCTGAAAATGATTTTAAATAAATGCTAGTTTGGCTGGATATATGTTCTAGATTCAAAATTATTTTCTCTTAAAACTTAAGATATTGCACCATTGTGTTCTGGCTTCTGCTGTTTGTCAGTGAGAAATTTGATACTGGTCAGATTCTAGTTCGTATTGAAGAAATCTGTTTTATTTTTCTCTTTTGATTTATAAAATCATATTCTTTTTTTTTTTAAAAAAAATATATTTTATTGATTTTTTACAGAGAGGAAGGGAGAGAGATAGAGAGTTAGAAACATCGATCAGCTGCCTCCTGCACATCCCCCACTGGGGATGTGCCCACAACCCAGGTACATGCCCTTGACCGGAATCGAACCTGGGACCTTTCAGTCCGCAGGCTGACGCTCTATCCACCGAGCCAAACCGGTTTCGGCTATAAAATCATATTCTAAAGCTTCTCTACACTGTGTCAAATATGAGTCTTTTTCAATTTATCCTATTTTGTACTCAGTAGGTTCTTTTAATTTGAGGATTTGTCTTTTTCCTCTGCTCTCGGAAATCATCTTTTCCTTCTCCTTTCCCTCCTTCTTATTTATTTCTCTCCATTCTCTTTTCTCTTCTAGAATGCCACTTATACAGGCTGAATTAGTTAAGAATGTTTTTGGCTTTAGGTAACAGAAAATCCTATTGACAGTGTTTAAACAAAGAAGTGGTAATTTCTGTGAAGTGAATGGTCAGAATCTGGTTGCTGTTTGTGTATGGCAGAGAAATAAATAAGCACATTTTTAATGAGTGCTTCTTTTCTTTTCTACCCAACCCTCACCGTGTCCCCCACCCCTTGTTTCAAATGCTTACAGTAGTCAGCACACTGAATCTGCAGGCTCAAGTCAGAGAGTTGCCGTGACATCTCCAGCAGGTGTTGAGGTCACAAGTGAGAAGCCGGGCAAGAAGAAGAGCAAAACCGCAGCGAATGTTGTACTGAAGCCAGATCCTTTGGACCAAACTTGTATTCATCCGGAGTCGTATAACATAGCCATGAGGTAAGTCTGAGGCCCATGTGAAAATTCTCCATGCCCAGTGTAAGTTCTCTACAGCAAATGGCCTTTGTTTTGGTATAATGGAGACTTTAAATATATGACCATGTTTAACATGACAACATTTTTCAGAAGTTCCGCATTGCTGAGTTATGTGGCACATTATTTTATTTCAGTGAGGAATGAAACCATTATTCCTGGAGCAGTGTCAAGCCAATAAACCCTGGTACTAATGGGGAAGTGTGTGTAATGGAAATTGCATGGCACTCTCTCTATTTGTTTTGGAAATTAACAAGACACAAATGACTAGCACCTGGCTTAAAGCTCATGCTTATCTAAAGATAAAGCCCTTTTGAAAGTAAACAGCCAACACTCAGATTTCTTAAGAAATATTGCCCAGCTTGGTTATTACAGACTCTCAGAAATGATGTACTTTTAAAGAGCATACATTAACAGAATGATATGGGGGTGGAGAATGGGGTAATGCATTAAAAGAAAAAACTTTTACTATCACATTCGATTAGTTCAACAAATTTTAGTTCAGAAACAGTGACTTGCTACGTAACAATAGTTTGTTTTTAGTGAGTTAAGTGACCATGGGCTTAAAAATAGTGAACACTTTAACTTTGGTTGACTCCAAAGTGAAATTTTTAAACTTATTTTGACATAACTGATGTTTGATAAATGTAATTGGTTTGCTTTCTTTAAAAAATGTTTCAAATTATAGGCTATATAACACATTGTAGAGAACTTAGAAAATAGAACAAAAGCAGTAAAAAATAATATTTTATCAAACATCAAAACAGTGGTACTTGTTTTTCTCCCATCATTTTATTATGAATTTTAAACATACACAAAAGTTAAACATTTTTTTTACAAAGAATTCCTATATACCCACACCTAGATTTTATAGTTTATCATGCCTGTTTTTCTACTTATCTATCCATCTATTTGTCCATCAGTCCATCTTATTCTTTTATTTATTTTAAGAGCAAGTTTCAGATATCAATATACTTTAACTAATGCTTCAGCATGCATATTATTAACGAGAATTCTATCATTCTTAGCAGTGTTTGTGCGTGCGTGCGTGCGTGCGTGTGTGTGTGTGTGTGTTTGAGGTAAAATTCACACAGTTAAATTGCAAGTGGACGTTAGCTGAATTTTAGCAAATAAATAGTTGTATCTGTGTAACCCAAACCACTATCAAGATAAAAAAAAAATTGCCATTGTCCTAAAAGGTTCCCTTGTACCTCTTCCCAGACAATCTCTGCCCCAGCCTGTAAGAGCTAATCACATGTTCTGACTTTTCTCTGCCAGCGATTAGTTTGCCTCTTCTAGAACTTCTTATAAACAATACCATGAATCTGTCACAGTTTATTCCCCTTATTAAAGGAAATTTGCCCACTTCCACTGTTGTTATTGACATTTGTTTCCATTTATCTTGGAAAAATACTTAGGACAGGATTTTCCGGATCATAAGGTAGATGAATGTTTCGTTTTCTTTAACTTCCAGACTTTACTGCAATGTAGTTGTACCATTTCACACTCCCACCAGTAATTCTTAAAGAGTTCTGGTTACTTGGTAGTTTGGCCATCACTTGATGTTAGTCTTTTTAATTTTAGCCATCCTAGTGTGTGTGTAGTAGTATTTCTTGGTGGGTTTGATTTGCAATTCCCAGATGATATTGAGCACTTTCTCATGTACTTGTTAGCCATTTGTATACCTTCCTTTGTGAACTATCTGTTCATATCATTTAGCCATTTTCCAATTGAGTTGTTTTTCTTTGTATTATTGAGTTGTGGGAGTTTTAAAAATATTTTTGGAATCAGTCGAATGTATGCTTCACATTTTGTCCTAGTTTCGGGCTTACCTTTTTATTTTCTTGTTGGTATCTTTTTATGAGCAGAAGTTTTGTTTTAATTTTGATGTTTTATTTAGCCATTTTTAAATAGTTGTTACTGCTTTTTAAGTCTAGTGTAAGAAATCTTTGCCTACCTTAGGTCATGAATGTATTTAGTATTTTCCTCTAAAAGCTTGATGGCTTTAGCTTTTACATTTAGATCATCTGAAATTACATTTTGTGTATGCTTGAAGTAGGGGTTAAGGCTCATTTTCTTTCTTCATTATGAACCTTGTTATTCCAGCACCATCGTTGAAAAACAGCAACAACAAAACTTGCCTTACCCATTGCTTTGGTGACTTTGTTGAAAATCAAATAACTATCTTGAGTGGGTGGGCCTGTTTCTGGCTCTCTGTTCTGTTTCATTGATCTGTTTCTTAATACCACACTGTCTTGATTACTGTAACTTTAAGGTAAGTTTTCAAGTCAGATAGTATAAGTCATTTAACTTATGGGGGTACATTCTCTCTTCCCTTGACCAGTGCCGAAAGAGAAAAAGAGCGAACCGGTTATTTGAGTAGAGGCGCTTGGGATTGAGAAAGAAATGAGAGACAAGACACAGAAATAGAAAAAGCTGGGTCTGGGTGGGCTTCTGCCCTCTGATAGAGGGACAGACAGGGGGCCCAGCATCGGAATCACATGTTTAATTTATACCCAAATACCAGGAAGTTACATCAGTTCTGGGCGGGGCCGTCTGGTGGGCGTGACGAGCAGTCTCGGCTCCACCTCAGGGCCCCTCCCACAGGGCAGGGCCAATCAGAGGGAGGAGAGTCCTATTCATTTCTGGTGCTTGGCTGGATCTACATTTCAAAAACCCACTCCCCAGCACCTGGGCTGCAAAGATAAGAGAATGCTAAGAACACATTGCCATTTTGGTTAGATGTGTAACCAAGGCTCGGCTCTGCCAGTCACCTTGGGTTCAGCTGACAATATTTTAAGAAGCATGCCCATGTGTCTTCCCTGGCAGGGGGCCGTCTACATTAACTTTGTTCTTGTTAAATATTACTCCGAATATTCTAGGTTATTTGTGTTTTACTATAAATTTTAGAATGAGATTGTCAATGTTCATTAAAAAACAAAACAAAAAAAAATCTGGTGGGATTATGATTATGATTCATTGAGTCTATAGGTGAATTTAGGGATAGTTGATATCATCCTAATATTAAGTCTTTTTACCCCAAGTTTATTATGTCTTTCTATTTATTTAGGTCTTTCATTTCTTTCCACAATGTTTTTTAGTTTCCAGTTGCAGGTCTTGCATATAATTTATTAAATGTATTTATATTTTTCAACACTATTGTAAATGGAATTTTTAAATTTTGCTGCTAATAGTAAAAAGACAATCTTTATAGTAACTTTGTATCCTGCATCCTTGCTAAATTCATTTACTAGTTCTAGTAGATGTTTGTAGATTCTTTAAGTTTTCCTATATAAGCAATTACGTTTTCAGCAAGTAGATAAAATCTTTACTTCTTTTTATTTTTAATCATCAGGCTTTTTATTTATTTTTCCTGCCTATTGCAATGGTCAGCACCATCAGTACTGTGTTGATTAGGAATGGTGAGAGTGGACATCCTTGCCATGCTCTGAATCTTTCAGCACATGTTCTGATTTTATTAATATAAAAAAATTTGTGGTCTCACATTATAACAGCGGTTCTCAACCTGTGGGTTGCGACCCCTTTGGCGGTCGAACGACCCTTTCACAGGGGTCGCCTAAGACCATCCTGCATATCAGATATTTATATTACGATTCATAACAGTAGCAACATTACAGTTATGAAGTAGCAACGAAAATAATTTTATGGTTGGGTCACATGAGGAACTGTATTTAAAGGGCCAGAAGGTTGAGAACCACTGCATTATAGTAATTGTATTTTTAGGGTTTGTTGTTTCTGAAGATGGTTTTTTCTATTTTCTTTCTGATATAAGCACAATTTTTTGTTTCTGAATATTTCTTTTTTTAAAGGCTAAATTGTGTGATTGAATTGTAATTTAGTAATAGTAGTACTAGTAGTGATCTTTATGGTGGATTCCTAGAAGTGAAATAACTCTGCCAAAGGGTTTGAAAGTTTATGTGACTCTTGCTATACATTGCCAAGTAACATACTGATTTATAATGCCACCAGCCATGTTCAAGCCTGAGAAATCTTTAATTTCTCCAGTCAGACAGGACTTTTCTGCCAATTTTCACATGAGCCAGTTTCTGCTTGTGGAGCATAAAAGCCCTACCAGTGACTTCACCCCTTTATATGCTTCCTTTGGGAGTAGCCTTGTCTCTCAGAAGCAGGGTACTTGTACCCTGTTTCATGAGAAATTTCTTCTACACAAAGACAAAACTGGTAATTTATTTAATTAAGCTTACCATCCTCATTATCCACTTTGGAACTATGGTAGTAATTTCTGGCTTTCAGGTATACTTGGTGTAGACATCTCTCAACATAGGTAATTCATACTTCCTGTGGTGTTACATAAGTATCTTCCTAGAGAACAAAAGGCCATTAGGGATATTAGGTCATTGGTTTGCCTTCAGTGTTGTGAAGGTCAGTTCTATTGCAGTAGGTTTCAATTTTAGTTATAACAGAAAGCCAATAAGAACATGAATGACTTTAATGCCATCCTACCTATAATGTCACTCTCAGAAACACACCAACATCTGAAGCCATTAAGTCTTTTTATTTTTTTATATATAGTCTTCTCTCTTACATTCACATTATAGAAAATTGAGGTGATATTTTGTAACCTAAGTTAGTCATTTTAAAAAAGTATCTCTCGTTTTACTATTTTTGTTGTTTATAAGGACTTATATGTAGGGATTACCTATTAAATGTTGAAGTGGTTTGTTATATGGCCTGAATTTTTTTCTAGTTTACCTTTTATTTCTACTTGTAATACTGTGTTTTTGAAATAGATGTTTAATTTTTAAGAAATAAACTTTTTACTCTTTCTCTTGCTTTTATTCAAATTGGTATTCTCTTAAGATCAATTCATTGATCTTCCCTTCTTTTCCCAGATTTTTTATGGTTTTATTTTTTACTCTATGAGTTTTATTTTTTTAAATGTGTTTTTATTGATTTTAGAGAGACAGGAAGGGAGAGGGAGAGAGATAGAAACATTGATGAGAGATCTGTTGGCTATCTCCTACATGCCCCCTACTGGGGATCAAGCCTGCAACATGGGCATGTGCCCTGACCAGGAATTGATCTGATGACCTCTTAGTTCCTGGGTCGATACTCAGCCATTGAGCCATACCAGCTGGGCTATGAGTTTTATTGCTTATGATGTTATTCATCATTTAGAATGTACAAAGCACTGTGGTAAGACCTGAAGAATATAACAATGAATAGAGGTGATTTATGTTCTCAAGGGGCCTTCCGTAATAGGGTAAAACTTACCGATAATCATAGTAGAAATCAATAATTAGTAAGTGCTGTTTAAGTGAGCACAAAGATTGTTCAGAGGAGAAAGAGATTATTTCTAGACAAGGGCATGTTATAAGGTTTCATGCAGGATGGCACATTTGGACAGGTCTTTTAAAGATTTCAACCAGTAGAAATTGGAAAACAGATGTTTAAAGGGTTAGGGAAAGGAAAATATAGCTCTGGTCAGGTTTGGGGAGTAGTTAATAGTCAAATGAAAACAAACACTCATTGAATACTTCTCATTACCAGGCACTTTAGAAGCATTATCTTGTTTAAACCTCACAGCAATCTTGTAAGGTTGGTACTATTATTATTCCCACTTCTTTAGGTATTCTACAGAATCTCAGCTGGGTAGAGTAAGTTGTCTAAGATAACTCAGCTGATGGAAACACGATTTGAACCACATCTATGACACTCCAAAGCCTGAGCTTTTAACTAGGTCACACTTAGAAAGCTGTTTTGGAGCCACATTTAGATGTAATCATATTGGTCCTTCAGATTAAGGGTATCACACCCTTAAAGACAGTATGTGTTCAGCACAGAAAAAATGAGAGCATTGTAACTTGTGTGTGCCTCTTGAGGGAAAAAAAAGAGGAAGAAAGGAACAAGTATCTGGAATATGTTGGCTTTGAGTGTTATTTTCTCTCATCACATGGCTGAAATTAGACTCTGCCTTTCCTCTGGAGAAAACATTACCCCTCCCATAAAGGAAGCTTTGCCTATTTATTTTATTAAAGGATCTGTAGGAAATGGATGCTTCCCTTAGAGTGTGCAGAATTTTATGCTGTTCTGCTGCAGATGTGATGTTTCCTGAATTTTGCACTTAAAAGAATTCCCTTTCATTATGTGTTTTAGAATGAAATGTGTGCATTTCAAAATAAGCAGCTTGATGGTGATCATATTTGGTATCTTCTCATTTTAGGAGAGGAACTACTATAGAGCAGAAATAGCATATTCATACTAGTGATGTGCCCATCCCTGCCAGAGATGTTTTTAAGAGAGAGAAAAAGAGAGAGTTGAGTAATAGTGCAAGGTCCTGAAAAACATATCAAAGAATCCATATTATAGAAGGTATAAGGAGAACATGGGGTTAAGAAACCTACTTTTACTACAGTCAGATTTTCCTTCAATAGTCCTTTGAAGCTATTTTGTGCTAAATCTCTTTTACTTGTTTCAGGATCTTCTCACATTTATGTGAGTACTTTACTAAGAAAATTCAAAGCTACCTTACAATCCCCTTCCTTAGATTATCTCCATATCTTTACTTATTCTGCCCCATACTTCCTAAGCTACCCTTCCATCTCGTGATTCGGTTTTCCCCCCACCTTCACTCCTCACAGGTTGCTGCCGAGGACTCAACCTTGACATTGTCTTGCTCTCTCTGTTGTTGCCTCACCTGGAGATATTTGGGGAGTGGGGTAGGAGGTGATGACAGCTAAGTGAATGAGGTTTAGCTTTGTAAAGTTATGACTCTTGTATTGTTAATGTCTCCACCACTTACTCCTTTCCTTTTGTCCCACAGGCATATTATTGGGGTGGTCTCCCCTTTCTCCATTCCCTAAGAGCTAAAAGCAGCACTGCCTTTTATCTTATTGTCCCCAGCACTTCTATCTCCTTGCTTCTTCTTTTCATTGCCAAACTTCTTGGAAGAATAACCCGCCTCTAATTCTTACTGCTTGCTTCCTCCCAGTCCCTTACAGATTGGCTTCTCTCCGCACCACGCTTCGGAAAGTCCTCTTTCAACTAGTCATCTCCTGTTGTCAAAACCAGAGGCCTCTTTCTGTCCTTAAACCACTTACTCATTCTGCCACATTTGACACCATCAGCTTACTGACCTTCCATGACTTTTGTTTTCATTTTCTACCTTCTCTGAGTTCTCTTCTTCTCTGGCCCTTTACATATAGATATTCTTTGAGTTTTTTTTACCTTTGCTACCTTCTCCTCTTGTCCCGCAGGCTCCCTGGGATGATCTTATCCACTCACAGGACATCTTTATCTCGCACCTCTCCACTGATAATTCCAACCCTACATTTCAACATCTCTAGTCCAGATCTTTCTCCTAAACTCTAGCTCTCTCTTTCTATTTGCCTGCAAGAGATTTTTTCATGATTATATTAGCAAATCAAACTCAATATATCTAAAGTAAAACTTGTTTCCTCCTTTTATCCCTTCCTTTGTAACTCCCTCTTCTTCTCCTCCCATCAAGTGAAAGATGATGATGACTGAGACTAAGATGATAGTGGAAGAGTTGGTGAGAAGTGGTCAGATTCACCAGTGGTGAATCACACAAAAACTAGGCAGACAAACAAACAAAGAACTTGGTCTTTCTCTCTCGTCCCATATGAATGGTTAATAGCACTACTGCCTTTCCATTAACTGGGCTAAAGTGGACAGAATCACTCATTTATTCATTAAGCATATACCTTCTGGATTCCTGCTGTATTCAAATACTGTTCTGCAACCTTGGAATACATTCAAAGATCCCTGCTCTCAAGGACAGAGACAGTAAACAATCAGCATAATAAATGAGCTGTGTAAAATAATAAAGGTGATAAGTGATATGGGAAAAAGAGAAAGAGCAGATGAATGGAGATTAGGATTTATCAGAAGTATGGGTAAGAGCTTGCAAACTTAAATAGAACAATCAGGGTAGGTCTCATTGACAAGGTGACATTTGAGTGAAGTCTTGGTGGAGGTAAAGGGGTTAGCTGTGCAGACATCTTGGGAAGAGTGGTCCAGGAAGAGGGATCAGACAGTGTAAAGGCTGTAATGTGGAAGCAGGACTGCCATGTTCAGGGAATAGCAAGGAGGCCAGTGTGCTAGAGCCTAGTGAGCAAGGAAGTGAAAAATAGGAAATTAGGCCAAAAGGACTTTGGGAGGTTATGTTAGGGACTTGGCCTTAATTCTGAGTGATTTGGGAGCCATAGCAGGATTTTATGCTGAAGAGTGACATGCTGTGACTTACATGTCAAAAGGATTCTGTTGTCTGCTGTGTTGAGACTAGATGATAAGGTGCAATTTCTACTATTGACTAGTAGTCTAAGCAGGGAGACCAGTTAGACTAATTGAGTAATCAAGTGAAAGATGATGATGACTGAGACTAAGATAATAGTGCAAGAGCTGGTGAGAAGTGGTCAGATTCTGGCTATATTTTTAAAGCAGAGCCAATGTGATTTACTGACAGATTGGATGAAAGGTATGAAAGATAGTAACTGTGGGTATGAATGGCAAAGGTAATATGAATACCAGAGACACTAGAAGACGAAGTGAAACTCATTGTAATGGAGGGAAATGGGGGTGAAAGAAGTTAAGGAACTAAACTTTGATCACTCCCCTGGTGATCTCTTCTAGTCTCGTGGCTTTAAAGACTTTCATAAGCACATGACTCTTAAATTCATGTCCTCCACGCCATCCACTCTTCCACACTCCAGGCTGGTGCATCCAACTGCCTATTTGACATCTCAGACCTAACATGCCTTAAACTGAACTCCAGGTCTTCCTCAACATCTTGTTCTAACTATGGCTTTTCTTATCTCAGATGATGCCGATTCATTCTTTCTGTTTTTCAGTCCAAAAGCCTTGAAGTTATTCTTGACCTTATGAGATACCCCTGTCTAGAGATGACCCCTTTCTCCTGTGAACAACTCTGTGTTTCACAGAAGCACTTACTAATTATTGATCTTATTATGGTTATTGGTAACTTTTATCCTCCCTATTTTGGAAGGCTCCTTGAGGACATGAATCACCTCTATTCATTTTTGTATTCTTCAGGCCCTATTGCACTGTTTTGCTCATTCTAAGTGATGAATAAAGTTGCCAACAACAAAATACATTGGCTAAAAAATGAAACCATAAAGAATATAAGAAAATATGGGGAACATTGAATTGACCTTAGAAATCAAGGA
Organism: Myotis myotis; assembly: GCF_014108235.1. NCBI lineage: Eukaryota > Metazoa > Chordata > Mammalia > Chiroptera > Vespertilionidae > Myotis > Myotis myotis. The sequence continues at coordinate 31,568,766 of NW_023416318.1, forward strand.
TCTTAAGGGACGACTAATCTATATATATAAAAGCCTAAGCGACCGAATGGCCAGTCGAATGGTTGAACGGTCGCTGTGACGCACAATGACCACCAGGGTTCAGATGCTCAACACACAGGATCGACCTCTCCTCCCTCCCTCACCCCCCCCCCCCCCCCCCCGCCTCCCGAACACACACATCTGGATTGGGCCTGCAGGGATTGGGCTGAAACCAGCTATCTGACATCCCCCAAGAGGTCCTGCATTGCGAGAGGGCGCAGGCCAGGCCAAGGGACCCCATCAGTGCACCGGGCCTCTAGTCTTATATAAAAGCGAGAAAAGGAATAATAGATTTAAAATTTTGTAATTAAAAAGCTTCTTCCACTTTACCCCACTTATTCATAATAGACTTGGATTATGAAAAGGAATATTGTGGTTAAAGTAAAGCTGTGAGCCTCTCTAATTGTCCTTGTTCCTGCAAAATAAATAATGCACCTGAAATTTTTATACAAGATTTGCTAGGCTAGTTGGTTATAATTGTAGGCTGTAAGCTACAGAACAGGGACTTTATGAATCTGGTTTATTCTATCCCCATCACCGAATACAGACTGATAATGGCAATATTTGTTTAATGAAAGAATAAACAACAGCAATAGAAAGGGTAAAGATGGCTACGTAGAAGAACACTGAGGAAAAGCGACTACTCAGGAATTGGCAATTTTAAGTGTCAAGGAGCAAAATGAAATGTCTAGCTTTACTTCAACCTAAATATTTTTTCTGTAGTCTAAAATGGCTGAGGTCATTGCAGTTGTGTAAGCAGAACTGTTGATAGAACATCTAGATCATTATTTCTGCTGGTGCCTGTCCCACCTGTTGAGTGAGTAATTCTTTCAGAATCCCTTGAGAACCTCCCCACATTGAATCTCATGCTCCACAGAGTATTGTGTTCAGAACCCAGCCTTCCTAGTTTTTATAGACTAGAAAACAGAGACAGACCATGAAAGAGGATCACTTACCATTTGTTGTCATCAACCAGAAATTGTCATGGTGTCCCCATGTGTGAGTGATTTCATTGTGTTGGGTAATATGGACTAGGAGTAAAATTGCTGCTAAATATTATGAGTAAAATGAAGCCCAGAAACTGTTTAGGGGTTGCTATTCCCCCACGCCTCTTCTGTTTTTGTCCTCCCATCTCGGTTGATCAAGAGATCCAAAAGCAAGTATCCGATTTCCCCTTTTCCTTGAATAAGGTGCCAGGAGGTAATGCTTTGTGCTGCAGATTATGCTGATTTGTACATGTCACAGTGAGACCTGGCACTTTCCCAAAGAATCTGCTGCATTGAGAATTTGATTCACTCCAGGTAGTTAAGCCTGAAAGTTATGTTCTTGATTCAATTTGAAAAATGCCAGGAAATTTAATGTCAAGACTGTCACTCGGCACTCATTTTGATAAAGCATTAGCTAGTATTTAATTGTTATTTCCATTTCAGCCATTAGGGAGAAATTTTAAAAGACCAGTTTCTAGAATTGGTTAGCAGCCTGTGTGTAGCAGGACTGTGACATGCAATACCTTTCTAGTGGACTAGGGAAATGTTTACCAAGGAGTGATTTGTGTCAATATCTGTACTATAATAGTAGTACTATGGTATTCCCTTTATTACTGATGATGTACCTATTACTGAACCTTATAATCAATGTTGAAAAGTATGTTTTCAGAGAGTAAACAATCATTAATGCAAAATACAGGTCTGGGACAGAAGAATCACATAACCCAACCAAATATTTACTTGGAGAGGTAAGAATCTTCTGTACAAAAACCAAGCAATGTTTATTCTTAATTTATAAAAATATTGTGTCGGATTTTTAAGAGTAGAAGTTGGTCAGAGGGTACAAACTTGCAGTTGTAAGGTGAGTGAGTTCTGAGCATATTATGTACAGCATGATGAATATAGCTAATAATACTGTATTATATACTTTAAAGTTAGTGAGTAGATCTTAAATGTTCTTACCACAAAAATGGCAATTATGAGTCCTGATGAAAGTGTTTGCTAATGTTGTGGTGATAATCATTTTGCAGTTACATAAGTATATTATCTTGAAATTATACTGTCAATTATATCTCAGTAAGGCTTGGGGAGGGAGGGAGGAAACCCACACACGCAAAAAGTAGAATTAACCCAGCAGATACACAAGGGCTCTTTGATGAGATAGAAGGACCTATCTGATGCTCATGGATTAAAAGCAGTTGGAGCAATAGTGGGGGAGGCCCTGTAGAGGTATTCCCTTGCTCTCTGCCATGCACCTGCATTAAGTCCAGCCGGATAGGGCTGTTGGGCCCTGCTGAAGTCTGTTTCTTTCCTGTTCAAGGATTTAGCGTCTCCAAACTCTTCTTTTTGAATCGCTTTCAGGGGTTTTATCACGTTCTTTCCAACCTCAGCTTTCTGCCCAGCAAGAAAGGTTTTCTAGCTGCTAAGCAGCTATAATGCAAGAAGTTTAGATTGTTTTTATTTTAAAACAAAACAGCAGCAGTAGAGCAATGACATTCACAGATTTAATATTCATAGTTTCGACTGTCACCCGGAAGGCCAATGACTTGTACTTTTTTTGAGGGGTAAGTCATTTAGCCTACTGAGTGTGTCTAGCTCACCTCCTCTCACGTCTAAAATTTACTGCAGCTTTACTCTGCATTCTCACGCCAACTAACTTCTGCAATGGTAAAAACATGCTTCTTTGTGGGAATCTTGCCTGAAAAGAAACCCAACTACAAATGCTGTAAAATAAATAAAGATATAAAGATTAAGTTAACAGACCTAAGAAATTACTAGTATTTGCAAATTTGAAAGATCTTAATTTTTCTGTTCTTGCCTCACAAAAGTTGGCAGCATTCAGACATGAAAATTACGGCAGAATGATTGCTGGCTTTTGATTAGCGTTATCTTAGGATGTGTATCAATAGTGACCTACATTAACTTCTATGGAGCTATGATTAGACAATATTAGATTGCCTTTTCATAAAGGAACATAACATTGTAAAAGAGAGGTCAAACCTAAAATCTAAACATGATAAATAGATGAATTATTGAAAGGGATTTTTTTTTTCTTGTTAGTAGTTAAAACTCAAACATCTTACTGTAATTCCCAGGAAGTTAACATTCATCATATTTTCCAAAGTGCCTTCACAAAGAGAAAAATGATGAAAGAGAATCTACCCACTGGAGAATCATATGATCAGACTGTGGGTTTCTTAGGAATTGATTGTTATATCAAATGTCTCACACACCATTCCCAACACACCCCCCACACGAAGTGTGGGGCAGGGCTGATAGAAGATACCAGGAAGAATCCTGAGTCTTTGCTGTGGGTAGATAGAACCCATAGTAAAGGGCTGTTTCCCAGGGGAGAAAGCCCTGTATCAGGAGAGTGCCAGCCTGCCTGGCTGCAGATCATGCCTGTTTGATCTGGGAGAGTTGTTTAACCTCCCTGTACCTCAGTTTCCTTGTCTGTTAAATGAGGATAGTACATATCTCATGGGATTACCTGAGTCAATATCTATTGAATTCTTAGCACCTGGAACAATAAGCTTATTGGTGTTGCTGTTATTTTTGTTGTGGTTGAGAAGGGGCTGTCAAGCTGTCAAGCTAAGCCATAAAAGAAAAGTAGGAAGATGGGTGGCTTATGACTGGTAGTTAGTCTCCCGGGGGTGGGGTTGATCATGAGATCTGGATATCATTGAGGTCATTTAACATTGTTAATGAACATGAACACTGGGTCTTGGACCTGTCTTTCCTACATGCCCGGAGCAGCCGTCCATCAGTTCCCGGGGGAGGAAGAGTGAGGAGTTGCCGGACGGCCAGCCATAAGGTTGTGCTTGCCTCAGTCCTTTCCCATCTCCAAAGTATCTGCCCTGCTCTTCTCTTCCCCAGGTTTAGATCATTCAGTCTGGAGCCTGAAACGCAGTAAGATATCGACTTAGTCTCCCATTATCTCCCTCCTCCCTGCCTCCTTCCTGTCCCCAGTCTAGCTATGCATTTCAATCTTAGCCTGTCTTTTGACTCTCTGTGTGACCATAAGCAAATTACTTTGACCTTAATTGCCTACTCTTTAAATGGAATAAAAATGGTTCTGCCCATTCAGAGGACAGCCAGGGAATTTATGGAAATGCCAGATGTTAAGCATTTTCCAGTTCCGTGAAAGGAGGATTCCTTAGCCAGATAGATAGAATCCATAGGAAAAGGGCTGTTTCCAAGGGAGATTGTCCTTTACCCTAAAACATGGGCTTTATCCCGTCGGAGCTGTTTAATTTTAACTCTACCATCTCTAGCCTGTATGTTTTTGAATACTACTTTTTAATTTGCCCTTCTCTTTCAAATATTCACAGGCACTAATATATGTTATGGCTTTACAGCCAGTAAATTAAATTATATGAATTCTAAACAGTGTTTTTGAACTGTTAGAGAGTCTGCAGCCTTTGAAACCACTAACTTAATTTTTTCCAACTCTTATTCAGTAACTCAAACAGAGCCAAACCTTTTCCTTTTGAATTTGGTTTTAAAAATAATAAATTGCTCCCAGGCAGTGGTCCTGGGTGCCAGATTTTTATCTGGGATCTAAATCTTCTGTCTGCATTGAAAATCACCCACAGAAAAGGGGTAAGGAGTGCTAATGATGATGTGATATATGACAACTTTTACCTTAGCTACGACCTGTGGTCTCAGCTGTGTAACTTTGGGCAGGTCACTTAATCTGAGTTTTGATTCCCTTATCTGAAAATCTACAGCCACAATAAATTTTTAAGAGAATGAAATCATCTTTATGAACACTTTCAAAGGATCTATTTACCTACATGTAAAATCCTACCTCTAAAAGAGCAGGTGTAAGTGGGAGATTATTTATTCCAGCATAGTCATTGTTTAAAAGTAGGCTACAAGCTCATTCAGGGCAAAGGCTCTGTTACCAAACGTTCAGTCTTCTTCTCCACAGTAAATACTTAATGAGGAAGCTGGATGTGTGATTCTTTTTTTCCTTTTTTCCTTTTTTGCCTTTTATTATATAGGATTTTATTGGGGTGACATTAATCTACTTGAACATATAGGTTACATGTGAGGAATAATAATTTATAAAATCTGTATATAGGACCATGTGCCCACCACCCAAAGTCAAATCTCCTGTCACCTCATATTAGGACCCCTTTCTTCCCCTACACCCCTCCCTCTGGCAACCACCACACTGCTGTTTGTGTACGTAAGTTTCAGTTTTATATTCCACATATGAGTTAAATCACATAGTTCTTAGCTTTCTCTGTTTGACTTATTTCACTTCGCATAATGTTCTCAAGGTCCATCCATGTTGTAGATTACGCTATTTCACTGTTTCTTATGGCCGTGTAGTACTCCATTGTGTACATATACCACACCTGCTTTGTGCGATTCTAAATTATCCTCCAGGGGGTCAGCATTTTATCACATTCCGTTGAAGACCTTAATTTCAGCAAATCTTTTATCATTTGAGGTTGTGTGGTGTGTGTTTAAAATGGCCAGACTCAGTGGGAGCAGGATGATCAAACCAAGTGATATTGAGTTGTTGGGATACTTTTGGTTCTTTTCATGGGGTCAGGGATGTTTTTAAAAATGTGGAAAACTGATTTTCTTTTGTTACTTATAAATTAATTTCTAAGGCAATTCCTGAAACAGGATTTTAGAAATCTTCAGATGCAACCACAGCATTTCAGTAATGATGCCTTCTCATTTTTATATACTTGACTCATTTAAATGTATATGTATATACATTTGGGTTTTTTAAATGATAATTTTAATTGTTATAATCATAATTTTAATTAAGTTATAATCACACAGTATATCATACCTGGTTCTGAAATAGGAAAAGCTGCATCAAAATCAGTGCTACTTATTCTCTGATATCGGTTATTTCATTGGTCTTAGATATTTTCTTTGATGGAACTATACAAGCAATGTCTTCAACTATATTTCTAAAGAGAGCATCCTAAATCTTTTAACTGACTTTTTATTTTTACAAATTTAATTTTTCTGGTCTAAATTGCTAAAATAGAATAGTTTTCTAAGGATATGTTCTCTTACATACAACTAATGTAACATGCATCAATTATCCAGTTTCTGTGCATGCACACCAGACCTTTCAAAAAGAAGGAATAGTAAGTTCTTCCGAAGTTAGAAGCAGGTAACAGTCTGATACTTATAAACTGAGTCTTTTGGAAGACAAACTGCATTCCTTAGGCTTATCCTCCCGTCTTGTTGTTGTTTTTATTCTTAGATGCAGGAGGTGCCCCCAAAGTCTCCAAATGCTGCCAAGCCAGTGGCGCTGAAAATGCCCCGCTGCAGCCCAGATAGCTGCATGCCATTTGAAACTGTACTCTCAGATCAGAATCTGTGAGGGCTTGGGAAACAGCCGCACTGCCCTTTCTGAAAGGGTTACTTTTTTTTTTTTTTTTAATTCATCTGCAATAAGTTTTCAAAAGCCAGTCAGCTGTAAGTCCTTGTGAAAAATGACTTGCTGTAACTTTCTGTGGTTGATTAAGTGCTAAGAAAAGCAATTTAAATATTATCCTCACTTACCTACCAGCTTCTACAGCACAGTAGGTGTTCTGGGGCCTCTCCATGAATGCACTCTACTTGAATTCACCATTACTCATGAATTTTGCACCAGCAAAGGTTTTTAAGGATTCTGGCCCAGTCCAGGGTCTCAGTTTAACAAAGAGGTTAGAAGTTTGAAACAATTCATTGATGATGATTACAGTGCAATTCACGTTGCTGCCCCTTTGATTTGACTGCTGAGAGGTGGGTAAAGCCAGGGCTGCCTTTTATCTAATTGTGTGCTGCTACCTGCTAACCTGTATCAATTCTCCTGCAGATGCTACAAAAGAAATAGCAGGCTTTTCTCCTTTGCCATGTTGGAATTTATAGTCAGTCTTTAATATTAAGTGCAGCAGATTTAAAAATATATAGTATCTGTGGTTTTTAGTATAACAAACTATCACTGAATTTTCAGTTGCGTTCCAACGCTTACTCTACAGTCACAGTTAAGAAGGGGAGGTTTTCTCCTAGAACAGGGCTGGGCAACCTTTTTGTGAGTGCGTGCCAAAACCAGCAAAATCTCTGACTCAAAAATCTTCTGCGTGCTAACCCTAACTTTTTGAGAACATGTTATGCCTACTTGATATCTCTTAAGGTGTACATGTGTGAAGAACCTTGAAGAAATAATAAAATTCATTCGAGCGACAAAAACACAGTATATGATGATGAAAAAATACATTTATTTTTTAATGTATACATGTACACTGATAGTCCGAAAGAAAACTTTATGACTCCGTTGGATATTATCAGTGGGACTTTTGCTGCTGCATCACTGATGACGAGATTTTACATCAGGTTTATATTTCGTGACCTTCAGAGATATGCACGAGCTACTACTTTCATCCATCAGGCTACTCCTATTACGAGACTTAACAAAATTCATCACTGAGGACAAAGATTCACAAGCGTATGTGGATGAAACCAAAACACTGGTCGGATCTAGGAAGGCAGGGAGAGTTAAGGCAGAGGCATAGAAATTGCTCTTCCCCTCTCTCGTCAATCCATGTCTATGGTCTTTAAGATAACTTGTTATGTAAAATTATTTATTTATCTAAGATGCACCTACACGGAATTTATCTGAAAAATAAAAAAGTCAATATTAAGAAAAAAATTGTAAATGGAAGATTATAAGAGAGGGTTTCGCATGCCAGCAAAAGTTACTGGCGTGCTATGTTTGGCACGCATGCCAGGGGTTGCCCACCCCTGTCCTAGAATAAGCTTTCTTTTTACATCATTGAATGTCTACCTGTATTACATATCATGACCTGCTTTATCTGTACCTTTTTATTTCTAAAATGACTGTGCTCTTGGAATTTAACGTTTTGTTTATTGATGTAATGACTTAAAAGCTGAGTAAAACTAATGGATAAAAATAAACAAGTAACAAAAATCTCTCTCAAAAGTGTTAAGAGTGGCTAGACAGCTAGAAGCCTTTGCCCTTGCAGCATGTTCTTTGTGGAGTTATAAATCCTGTGAGTTTGGCCTACACATATGGGCTAATATTAGGCCGGTTTTAAAGTGATGGTGTTGCATCACCGCGGTTCTTCTGTGCTCTGTGGGGTATCACGTTGCTTTAATGTAATGAGCCAAGCCCTGGGCTCCTGAGCTTTTCTTCTCCATGCTGGAAATGATTACATAAAACTGAATGGCTATATCCGAACTCCTGTGAGTCTTGAGAATTTCTTACTCTTCAGGAAAAAACCTTACAAAGACTTTTATTCTTTGAGTGCATTTGTAACAAGTTTCTGTTGAAAATGTCAGTGATTTTAGGTTCTCTGGCATTCTGTTTGAAAACAGGCATGCTCTCTGCGGCAAGCTCTGTATTTTAACTTTGTGCAGATGTATGTGAAAAGAACATGATGTGCTCATTTGTTGCACTTATGCTACTTTCTTACTTTAAGTAAGATGGGTGAAATTACATATTAAATAAAAACAGCAGCGCAGACAGCGCTCCTTAGCAAACTGAAATGCCTTCCAGGGACAGTGGAGAAAATGAGACTCTGACTTTCATAACTCACTGAATTGTGAAAGATTGTCTACTGAAATGCATTTATATAACAACTTCTTTGTGGGATTTATCAATATTAACAGTCTAATGTTTAAAACTAGTCTGCCATTAAGTTGTGCCGGTGAAATGTTACCAAAAGTATTGTATTTTATAGCTTAACCAAATATTGCCATTTAATTTTTGACATAACTGCAGTTATAAACAGATACACATGGATTTGTATGGCATGAAACTCCGTTTAGTGAAAATAGCTGTGTGTCCTTAGGAAAATTATTTAACCTCCCTGAACCTCAGTTGTCCTTTTCTGTATGACATGTCTGTCTTTTAGGATTATTGTCAGGATTAAATAAGAACATCTATCAAGCACTAACATAATGCTTCACGCATAGTTATCAGTACATGTCCATTTACATTCTGTGTCCAAGCGTCATAAAGCACATTGTATTTTTATTTGGTACTTCTGAGCCAGAAAGGACTTTGTACTGAGTATTACATACTCAGTTCTAAATGAAACTTTGTATTGGATATTCCTGATCACACTCAGTTCTAGGGTGAAAATTCAGAATATGTAGAATAAATTTTTTTAGGATATTTAAAGAACACATGTTTGAGTGACTACTGAGCATAAAACATCGTTTTCTGTCATTCACGGTCAGACGTATTTGCAATCCAATAAGGTAGAGGTCATTCTGAATGCTATTCCCAGTTCATTCTGTAGTTCTTCTCCCTTGTGTTTGCTATGTTCCTTTCGCTGCAGTCCTGTTGTAACTTTAAAAAGTTTTCACAATTAAAAAGCATTTGACTTTGTTCCATAGTCATTTAAAAATAGGTCTGATCAATACAAAGCATTAGCTAGGAGCACAATTTGGTCGTTTTTTTATTGATTTCGTTACCAGTGCCCTCGGGCTTAGTGTGTGAGAATGAAATATGCATTCAGGTTAAAGAGACCAACCTTCTTTGTACATCTGCAACCACTATAAACGGAATTCTTTCAATGGAAGTGACTTTGGTAGACATTAGTTACACACAACAACTTTAAGCCTCCCAAGCCAGTATTTCTGTTTTGGGAAGTTTCTGCCATTTAGTTACTTGTACTAATAATAAGATGCTATTCAAGGTTATAGATTTACAGCTCATGAATATACTTTTTTGGCACTTTAACAGTTGATTGTAGGCCAGAGTCTTGGGGATTTGAAAGATGTTCTGGTAAATACCAGGGAAGCCTGCTCAGCAGGGCATGTATTATTTAGAAAGTTGAGCAAGGAAGTTGGCTGTGGGCAGAGGTTGTCATGTATCATCTGCCCCATCAGTCAAAGCTCCAGCAGCTGTTCCCTGTCACCAGGGTTCATATGTGCTACTGCCCATCCATCAGCACTAACAGACACTGGTTGCCTCTCTGGTGGGCTGGGGAAGCCATGGACATACAAATAGTGGGTAGCTTACTGGCCACCAATTTGGATGGAAGCTCATTTCTGAAAAAGGAGACCAGGCACCGACTCCTTGGTCTTTCATTAGGTCATTAACCAAAATACATTGTCAAGAGAATTAATTAGATTTTAGAGAATCTGTTTTTGACCAAAAATATGGCTTTCAAAATGTAGGAGGGTTGCACATTTGAACCCAAAGAGACACATTAGTGAAATGAGAGATGAGAGAGTTTACTCCAGCAGATATCAGATTACCAGTACCAGATTATCACCAAAGAGGCCTTTCTGGTTGAACATAACTATGCAAAAAAGACTGGAAATCACAAATATTCCTTTTGCAACAACCTGCAAAATGGCATAGGACCCAATTCTGATCATAGACAAGCCTCCAACATTTTCCTTTTTCCCATCTTGTATTCCAGAGACATCCTAAGAGGAAAGGATTTGACGGCATTAGTATCACTGTCTGATTACTGTGTTGACATTTTTAAAGTGCCATTAATCATAGGAAATGAAACTTAATGATGTAGAACAGCGATTTTCAACCGGTGTGCCACAAGAGGCACACTGGTGCGCCACAAGAATTTTTAAGACATGCAATACCTGACTATTTAGTCAGCAGCACTGACCTCTTTTCCCTTAGATTGTCAAATGAAAAAATAACAATAGCCAACATAATAGCTGGCTGGTGTGAATGAATCAAAGTTATTCCTATTTTTTTTTTTTTTTGTCAGATCAGCAAAAAATAGAATATATTTTTTGGTGTGTTGTAGAATTTTAGTAATTTGTTTAGGTGCTCTTTTGAGATGAAAAGGTTGAAAATCACCAATGTAAAAAAATACCCAGCCAAAGGATATCAAGAAAGTGAGCTACAGCTCAATATTCAGATGAAATTTAAGTGAAATGCAGCTTAACTCTTTATTATCTTTTTGTCTTAACTTATTATTGAACTCCAAAAGCTAAGTAATTGATAGGTCGCTATTCAAGCAAGAGAATGGCAAACATAGTAAAGGGAAATTGAGAAAGGCAGATACTTTTATTTTGTAAATATTGCAGCTATCTAATCTAATAAAAAGAGAAACATGCAAATTGACCATAACTTGGCTACGCACCAAGCCACACCCACCAGCCAATCAGAGCGACTATATGCAAATTAACCCAACCAAGATGGCGGCCGGCAGCCACGGAGCTGGAGCAAGCAGGAGGCTTGGTTGCCCCGGCGATGGAGGAAGCCAAGCTTCCCGCCTGCCCTGGCCAGCTGTGGCCTCTCCTGCCTCCTCAGCAGCACTAAGGATGTCTGACTGCAGCTTAGGCCTGGACCCCGCTGGCAAGTGGGCATCCCCCACGGGCTCCTGGGCTGACAGAGGGATGTCTGATTGCCAGCTTAGGCCCGATCCCCCCGGGGAGCGGGCCTAAGCCAGCAGGTGGACATCCCCCGAGGGGTCCCAGACTGTGAGAGGGCACAGGCCAGGCTGAGGGACCCCCTCGAGTGCACAAATTTTTGTGCACCGGACCTCTAGCCCTATATAATGAGGTAATATGCAAATTAACCCTCACACCCTCACAAGGTGGCTGCCTACAACCAGGCTGGCAGGGGGGTTAGTGAACAACCAAATGATTGAACAAGTAGGCTGCGTGGGGCGACCAGGCCGATAGGGGTGTTAATGAGGGACGACCAGACGACTGAACAGAAGGCTGCATGGGGCAGCCAGGCCAGTGGGGAGGGCAGTCAGGGGTAACCAGGCCTGCAAGGGAGGGCAGTTGGGGGCAACTGGGCCGGCACGCAGAGACAGTGAGGGGCATTCGGGCCAGCGGGGTGGGGGGTGGGGGAGTGGACACTTGGGAGCAACCAGGCAGGCAGGCAGGTGAGTGATTAGGAGCCAGTGGTCCAGGATTGGGAGAGGGATGTCCGACTGCCGCTTTAGGCCTGATCCCCGGGATTAAACCTAAACCGGCAGTCGGACATGCCCTAAGGGGTCCTGGATTGGAGAGGGTGCAGGCTGGGCTGAGGGGATGCCCCTCCCCGCCCACTGCAGTGCACGAATTTTGTGCACTGCTCCTCTAGTATAATTATAAAGCTTATAAAGATAATGTTCATCTTAAGGCTATATAATTGCAGTCTGTCTTTTCATCGCTTCCATTTTTCTCTGTTGATGCTGAATATACTTAGTGTACTGATTTTATTTTATTTATTTATTTTTAAATAGATTTTATTGATTTTTTTACAGAGAGGAAGGGAGAGGGATAGAGAGTTAGAAACATCGATGAGAGAGAAACATCGACCAGCTGCTTCCCACATACCTCCTACTGGGGATGTGCCCGCAACCAAGGTACATGCCCTTGACCGGAATCAAACCTGGGACCCTTCAGTCCGTAGACCGACGCTCTATCCACTGAGCCAAACCAGTTAGGGGTAGTGGACTGATTTTAATTAATTCATGTGAGGCTTGCCTGTTGATGGCATTTGAGAATTACTAAGCTGGTGGTATGCTTGCACAGGTAACACAAGTACAAAGAGCAATGGTATGGCACCTGACTAGAGTAGTGCATTTGTCAAAAGCTGGCAGTGCTTGTTGGGGGATTTTGATGGATTTTTATATCATCAATTCATTGTTGATATAAAATAATTTAAATTCAATTAAGTTTTCTTAACTGAAATTTTAGGAATCATGAGGTAAGTATAGGTATCCTTATTCAGCAAACACATATGACACTAAACTCTAAAGAACATTACACTGTAAAATGTTTCTGACCTGTAGATGCTTCGTTGGAAAATAGTACAAGAACCTAAATCCATCCTTTCCCTTCCCTTTTTTTTTTTTTTGGTTTTTTTTTTTTTTTTCCCAAGCCAGATCATGTATTATATATCATGGACACATAGTAGGTTTTCAATAAAGACTGATAGATTATTATATGGATCTGAGATGACTGAATTTTAGGGTGGTCTGTATAAGGAAATTGGAAAATAAGTAATATTATTAATAAGTGTTGGTCTCCCTCCCCTCCCCCCTCTGCAGGTTTTTATCCTTCATTAGAGGAACACTGTGTGAAATTGGGAAGCCTGAAATGCAACAAAAAATAAAGTCATTCCTTGAAAAGGAAGGAATAGAGAAACTTGCAGAAAGATTACAAACAACAGTGCCCTCTTTACAGATCATCATAGATGGTCTCAGCCAGCCTGAAAGCTTTGACTTTCGAACAGGTAAGCAGTTGAACTTGAACAGTAGCACCTTTCATTTGCATAGCTCACGGTAGGTCCTATGGCCCTCACAACAATCCTATGCCATAGGCAAAACAGATGTTATTCTCCCATTCTACTCATGAGAAAACTAAGGCATGGTGGCCTTCCTTCAAAGTCATTTCAGTTAGGTAGTATCCAGAGCCAAAGCTAGAAGCTAGGTCTCCAGATTCCTCGTTCCCTGCTTACTGTTTACATGCATCATACATGAGCTGCTGTGTGCATGGAGGCACACAGTTTTCATCTTCCTTTCCTAAATGTTTTTTATCTCATAGGAACCAGAAGTCCAAAGTAAGGCATTCAGTTCACAAACTAAAAAGTGAATCTTCCTAAATTACAGCCTTCCAAGTTCCTGGATTCTGTGTCAATGAACACACTGAACAAATAAGATACTATCTCTCTGTTGATTTTTCCTTCTAATTAAAAGTGCTCTCAGCTTTCAGCACAGGTAGATGGTGACGGAAGTACGACAGCCAGAGTTGTTGAGAGCAGTGACCCGGTGAGAAAGAATTACGATATCAATTTCCCAAGGAAATTTGAATAGGAAGCCCTGAGATTTGAATGAATCTGCACTTGTCTCATAACCAGTTTTATGGTGCCATGTTGAGGGCTTCGCTCTTTTCATTCTTTGTTAGGCTGCGTTGGGGTGATGGGACATGCTTCTTTGAAAAAGTTTAAGGGAATTTAAAAACACCACCAGCAAGCTCATTATAATTTTACCTCAACTTTTCAGTAAGCTTGAAATTAATTTTTTTTAAGTTGGAGAAAAGTAAAATAAAACATAGAGTAAGATCTGTGCCCAAAATGTAGGAGCCGACGCGTCTGAGCAGTCCATCCAAAGTGTCGTTTAGCAGGAATACGAAGTAGTGCAGTGGTTCTCCAACAGGCGGGACCGGCGGGTGGTGTGCCTAGGTTGGCAGATGTTTTGCTGTCCATCTTTGTTTTTCTGTCTCGGGGTTGATTCCTCTGTTATTGCGGTTACACGGTAGGCTCAGGGCAAAGATCAACTCTTAAATTACATAGTTCAGTTAAATAGCCAACAGCCAAGTAGAGATCCTCACCTGGTGATGCCCATTGTTGAGCCGAAACCCGATGCATGTAGGCTTATCAGTTACTGCAGTTTTTGTCATTATGTCAAGTGAAATTTCAAATAAATCTCATCTCCTCGATTTTCTCCAGAGGATTTCTCTTCTTGATGCACCATTCTTTTCTGATACTCATCCTGTCTTCTGTGTTCTCAGTGACACAGTTTTATGACATTAGCACTCTGGTTGCTAGTCAGTTTCCATAATTGGGTTCATCCTAAGCAGCCTTGTGACAGGACTGAATATATGTACCTTGCCAATCAAAGTGTTAAAGATTGCTGGTACATGGTGGATTTTCTGATTTCTCAGTGGCCCAGGCTGTCTTCAGGAGCATATCGGGTAGTTCCTGACTGCTTTTCCGTGCAAAATTAAACCAAGCAGCTGATCAGGAACCCCTGGGGAATCTGTACCAGCTGGACCTCTATGAGAAAAAAAGGGGGGAAAGACTTTTCAAGCATAAAAACAATGCCTATGGGGCCTCGGAAAACATCTTGCCTCTGACCCTGATCCATGACTTAGTTTCACTTTGCTTGGACACAGTCAGTGCCCAGCAGAATATATTACATTAGAGTAGGTTTCTGCTTTGGCATCAAGTGAAATTCTACAGAATCAGTTCCAGTGTTAGCATATTCCTATTTTTATGAGATTTGAGGTTTAAAGAAGGCTTTTGTTTTACAGGAAGAAGGTGAGTTTGTAAAAAATCTTGATTTCAATGTGGTTGGGCTGGGGAAGGGGAACAGAGAGGTGACCAGTTGTTAATACAAATGTAAAGGATCGCTTCAACAAGTAATCAGGATAAAGCCAGCAGCTGTGGAGGAAAAGGAAATGGAATGGGTGGAGGGAAAATGAGGTCTCAGTGAAAGGAGATCCAAGCACAGAATGTGTTCTTTGTTACTAGAATCAACATTCAGTAATCCTAGGAAAGGGGGCCAAGAAGAGCATGGATAAATGGAATCCAGAGATAATCCAAGCGCCCCACTTAAACTGTTGGTTCTAACCTTCTCCCTTATAAAACCTTTGTTATTGTTTTGTTTTAATGAGAGCCATAATGATTCCTTGCATGCTTTATGCCCACCTTTTGGGGGATAGTATTATTAGTGAACAGAAGGTTGTATACCACGGTGAGCAAGAAAAGAGAGCTGGGAGGACCTTGAACAGAGACCTACACGTCTTCACCTTCGTGTCCCTAGCACCCAGCAGTGCCTGGCAAGGAGATAATAATAGGAGTTAATAAATGTTTGATGAATTAATCCATAAATTTTGATTGGATAAATATATTCAAAATGAATAGATACTGATTCCTAAGCTCCAGATTTCTTGGGGAGAAGTGAGACAAAAGAACATTTGAATTTCATCTATATTTGACCAAATGTTGGTGTACTTTTTACCACCTTTAAAAAGTGTGAGGATTCAGGCACTGGGTAAAATCTCCCAACCTTCAGTCTCCAAGGGTCTGACTTTCTCGGTGTGTGTGATTCAGCCTTGTGTATTCATTGGGCACAATTATTTTCTAATCACCTCATAAAGAGGAAATTAAGAGTCAGTCCTTAAGTGGAGTCCAGTGTTCACATGTTAACGAGATAGAGTTTGAGGAGAGGAAAGTGTTTGAATAAATTTTCTTGACTTATTTCAACTGTGTGAATGCTGTTCCTCCAACTAGGATGCATTTTCTCCGAAGGCAGGCCAGAGTCCAGCTCCTTCTGTGTCACCCCTGATTGCTTAATGCTGGTCTGGGCACATAAGTGAGATGTAGTAAATGCTTACTCATTTATGTTGTGTCTAGGAACTGCAGAACCTTCTTATTAAACTAGATGTCTTTGTTCCCCTTTCCTTGCAGATTTCAGTCAACCGGATTTCAAGAGAAGCATAGTCTGCTTGCAAGATCTGCAGGTTGGGACAATTCTTACAGGCAAAGTTGAGAATGCCACTTTGTTTGGCATTTTTGTGGATATAGGAGTGGGGATAACAGGGTTGATTCCCATACGAAATGTAACAGAAGCAAAGCTTTCTAAAACGAAGAGGAGACGGAGTCTTGGACTGGGCCCTGGAGAAAGGGTGGAAGTCCAAGTACTCAACATTGACGTCCCCCGATCTCGGATCACTCTGGGCCTCATCCGGGTGTTGTGAGTGTCCCACCGAAGGCCAACCATTTATTTCCTCATTTCTACTGATTGGCAAGAACAAGTCAGAATGTTTCTGACTTCTGAATAGCAGAAGTCACTTAATATAAGAAGTATTTTCCAAACACTTTCCTAATTTTTCTTTCTGAATACATAGAAAACCAATAGTTTGATTTCTTTTCACCTTAAAGAAAACAATAGGTGTCCTTATGTGGCTTTATATAGTAATGATTTTCTGACCAAAATTTTATTTTTTGTAATTCACCTTTGACTCCTTTTGCATTTTGTATAAGAGATATTTCACTTCCAGTTGCCAACTTGCCTTGCTGGACTTGTATGGAATTGTCTTTTTTATTTGAATTATGCATTTTTAACTCTCACTTTATATAGATTTTTTAAAATCAGACTTTTGGGATTTGATTTGTGATTTTTTTTTTTCTTGCCAAGCAAACTAAAAACATATCAGTAAAAAATATGCGTGTGTGTCTGTAACCACCAAGTGTATGGCTCAGAACATTTCTCAGAAGAACATATGGATTAGTGACTTCAATAAAATTTTGCGTCAGTGACCTGGTTTTTGCAATGTTGTTTCAGTGAATGACCCGGAGTCATTTTGATTACAGAAGGTGTGGCACACACTTTTACAAATTTCATGTAAACCAACTGTGCTTTGGGGGAAGAGGGAAGCCTTTGGGGATTTGAAGAATGACTCTCTGTTTGACTTAGCGTAGAAGGGTACATTCTCTCTAAAGCATTAGGATTAAGCTTCAGATTGGGAAAGAAATGGCCTTCCTGAAGATTGACTATAGACCATGTGTGAAAGGAAAGAAAGGCTAGTATATAGATAAAGCAGGTGACTCTGCATTTTTACTCAGGGGAGATGGGAAGTATTGGCGTGCCCATTCGGGGTAGAAATGACGTAAATGGAGCCCACGCTGGATTGTGTCGGGCATTCAGGGTGCTGTGGTTGGTTTGCCTTATGGAGTCACTTGCACAGCTGAATGGGTTGCTGGTTTTCTCCCTGTGTAAGCAGTAGAGGATGGTCACTAAAGACAGTGATGGATCCTGCTCTTTTGCCTGAAACAGCCCTGGTAAACACTTACTGTCCTGGCATAATTTTTAATAGTGCCTCTTTTTATTTGCGAAGTGCCCCATTTTGGATAATAAGTCATATGACCACCTTAGTAAATCCCTTACAAAGTGGTAAATCGGGCTATGTTTATTGATGATTCTGCCTGAAAAGTCTCTTTTTGGATTGCTTCTGTTTTTCTCATTGAAATATAAAGGAGACTAAAGATGGAGGGGGCAGGGAGAGTTGGAGGTTTGAGAAGAAAGGGAAAGATAAGAAAAGGATAAGAGAGTGAAAAGCCTAAGGAAATAGAGTATGATTTCTGGATGGTATTAAATGTTCCACTTCAGGTTAGTGATCAATTGAAGGTAGGATCAGTCAGCTTGGTTATATATTTTCTTCAGTCACATCAGCTGCATGGGCACATGTCCTGATTATGTGAAGAGGTAGATCAGATTTGAGAGTTTGCCAAATGAGTTCAATATAGAAGGGCAGGGGAGTTGAGGGCATGTGGACAAAGAAAGTATTGACCATGGAAATTAAGCTCAATAAGAAGAAAAGCAACAGTAAGGGGAGGGTGGGGGGCAGTGAAAAAGTATAGGATTAATGGATTGTAGGTCCTCGTGGAGTTGGAGGAATGTTAGAGTGGGATTAATACAGGGCATAATGAGTGGAAAAAGTAGTCAAAAGTAGGATGCTGAAGTTTGAAATTACAGTTTTTTGGTATTGCAGTTTTGAGTAATTACAGAGGAATGATCAGTCATGGGGATAAGTAGGAGAGGTGGGGGACAAGGATAATACCATTAAAGAAGAGGAAGCCAAATGACAGTTTAAGGAAGGATTATGTGGCTAATGAGGAGTTTAGGAGGCTGTCGCAGAAGTGCAGCTGTAAAATAATGGTGGCTTGGACCGGAATGTTAGTGATCAAAGTGGTGAGAAGTGGTGGGATTGTGGATATAGTTGGGAGGTGAAGATAGAGTTAAACAGAATTTCCTAGAGTATTGGACTTAAGATGTGCGACACTGGTATCTAGTATGGTTTTTAGCCTGAGCAACCAGGAGGATGAAATTGTTGTCTGCTGACATGGGAAGGAGGCTGTGGGAGGACAGTTTTGGGGAAGGAGTTCATTCTGAACAGGTTAAATTGAGATACTCATTAGACATCTAAGTGGAGATGCCAAGTAGACAGTTGGCTATTTCCGTCTGAAGTTCAGGGGAGAGGACTGGGCTGGAAATATAAGTTGATAGTCACGATCATGCGACTACTTGCAGCCCTGGGATAGAATAAGATCACCAATGGAATGAGTGGGACATGAAGTACAGAAGGGACCCAAGTACTGCGTTGTTGAAAAGCCAAGATCCTTGGGTATAAGTTCTTTGAACATCTCTATGCTGGTAGGGGCAGTAAGTTTGTCTTATCCTGGCAGGGCCTGCTAGATGCCTGTTCAGAATTCTCCCCTTCTTCCTCACTATGAGAATTCTGATTTGAGGACAGCCATAATGTAACTAATGGACATGCATGTGGCCATGTGATGTAGTCCTGGCCAGTGAGTATAAGCAAAAGGCATAGGGTGGGATTCCAAGAAAGCTGGCAAAGGTGGAGCGGTCAGGCTCGCTCTCATACTTCTCTTTTCCTTTGCCCTTGTCCTCCTTCCTGCCTGGAATGCAGACAGACTGCTGGGAGTGCGGGAGGTCAGACAGTGACCAGCGCTCAACAGTGCCTGCTGGGCAGATAGAAAGTCCTTGAGTCCATCTTGCATTGTGGAGTCGCTAAGGCAAGTCCTGAACTGCCTATTCTGCACTTCACATTATGGGTGAAAACAAAAGCTTCATCCACTTAAAAGCTATGGGAGGAGGAGGGTGCTACAGCAAAGGGTATTTCCTAATGACATTTGTGTGGTGCCCAGCTGTGCTCCTCTCCCTCCCCCAGCACATAGCAACATTTCTAGCAGGTGATAGACAGTAAGTGTTGATTGATTAGATGAATAAATACTGAATAAAAGTTCAATAAAATGGTTGAATATAAAATAAATGTTCAAAAAAATCTACAATTATTCTTCATCATGTTAGTCAATATGATGGAATAAAAGTTCCTATTTATTACAACATATTA
The DNA here is from genome assembly GCF_014108235.1 of Myotis myotis. NCBI lineage: Eukaryota > Metazoa > Chordata > Mammalia > Chiroptera > Vespertilionidae > Myotis > Myotis myotis. The sequence goes on from NW_023416318.1 coordinate 31,588,412, forward strand.
TAAATATCTAGAAATAACCTAACAAGCAATATACAAGATCCATATGCAGAAGAATGATAAAACTTTGCTAATGAATGTTAAAGTAACAGCAGAATACATTAATGTATTCCGTGTTCCTGGATTGGAAGACATGGTACAATCCTCCAAAAATTATTATGTACATCTAGTTTTGCCAAAATTCCAGTCATTTTAATTGGCTTTGCTTTTGTTTGTATGTTTGTTTGTTTATTTTAACTTAAAATTATAAATAAAATTTATTTAGAAGAGTATGTGAAAAAGTCAATACTTAAAAGAATAATTTGGTTGAATAGTATGGGGGAATTTGTCCTACCAGATAATAAATTATATTCAAAAACTTAATAGGAATAGACAAACAGAAGAGTGGAATAAACAATTCAAAATCAATAGGAATTCATGTTAAAAGTGGTAAAATCATATTGCCATACTACGTACAAAAATAAATTCCAGATGGGTTAAATATAAATAACATTTTTAAACAACAACAAGCAAACATAAAAGGGCTTTGAGAAGCAATCAACTAGGCATGGTATGCAATGCAAGAAGAAATAGAGGAGACAGGCCTATAGACCTCAATTTCCATTTAGAAAACATTTATTCCACCTACTATGAGACCCTATGCCAGCTGCTGAGAATGAAAGATTAATCTGATATCTTTTGAGGACGTCTATAGCCTAGAGGAGTTGGAATTTCAGCTGCAGCAAAGGATATTGGAAGTTTAAAATCATGGACATTTTGGGGCTAAACCTGGCTACTATCTACTTCACAATATGGTGTCATCCCATCTCCTTGACACCACAAGATTCCTTGGAATGTTTGGTTTTAGGTTAATGGAGTGCTTGGTTTTAGGTTAATGGAGTGCTCGTGTTGAGTGTCTATACATCTGACCCTGACCTCAGAATTAGCACTTGTGTTAAAATTAGAGATGGAAAGAAGGGACAGGATGGAAAAACCAAAGATATATTTAGCCAATATTTTCATTTTGGCTTCCTGCCTAAAATCAGTCATAACGAGTTGGATTTAAATAACAGATCATGAAGAACTCCTGAATGACTGGGCTCCTTGCCAAGGCTGCCTGTTCCACAGGAAGAAAGATATAGGTTTCTTCCCACTCGTTTTATATGGTGAGGATGATTCTGTGTGTGAAGGCTGGGGTTATTATTTAGGGGGAGAGTGGGATAAGCAGACTCTGATCCTGTCATCACTAAAAATTACCTTTTTGGAAATTAATTTAAAAACCACCCTAGAAAAGATTTGCTAGCCTCTTGCCTCATATCAAGAATCTAAGGCCCTAACCGGTTTGGCTCAGTGGATAGAGCATCAGCCTATGGACTGAAGGGTCCCAGGTTCGATTCCAGTCAAGGGCATGTACCTTGGTTGTGGGCACATCCCCAGTAGAGGGTGTGCAGGATGCAGCTGATCGATGTGTCTCTCTCATCGATGTTTCTAACTCTCTTTCCCTCTCCCTTCCACTCTGTAAAAAATCAATAAAATATATTTTTTAAAAAAAATCTAAGGATTCTAATGTTCCCCTAAAATATTTAAGGAGAAAAGTCTAACCCTAAAGAAAGGAAATTAATTATTAATCTAAACACTACAGGGAAACCTCTGAGATCCCAGAGCATTTGTCACAACTATATAGCTCATCTAATGTGACATGTCGGAAGTATTATGTAGCTCAGGTCTAGCAGAAAAATCTAAAGTTAAAGACATAGTGGTGAAGGCACGGGAGTGGGGAGAGCAATGGAAGAGCCCAGTGTTGTTGGGGCACGAAGTTTTGAGAGTCTTGTTTTATCCAAGTGATTAGGTCAAATAGATCTAATTTATTGCAGCATTTGGGGAAAGTACAAGATAGGTGAAATCCTGCTCCTGAAATCTTCCCAGTTCTGATCGACTTTCCACCTGCTCAGAGACTGTACTCAGGTTTTCTTGGGATTTATAATCTCAGGGAGGGAAGAGCACGGGAAAAGGGTAGTGAATCCCGGAAGATGAGAAAGCAAAAACAAAGCTCATAAGAAACTGCCAGTTTCTTAGTTGTCCTTGAAGAAACTATATAGCACGATGGTGACTCAGAGTGGAAGGAAGGTAGGGAAGAAAAGTGTATCTGCTGTCTCCCTCCTCTCTCCTGCTTCTTACTGGTCAGAGTTCCTCCTACCAGGCATTGATTTCCCCTACTTCTAGGTTGTATTACTTGACTTCTGTGGACAGCTGCTAAGGATGTGGGTCCAGTTGGGTCAGACCCTGGTCCTGGAGCTACTTTGGACCCACTGCACAGGTGTGATAGAGGCCATGCTGAATTCTGAACGTACTTACCCCCACTTCCCCAGCAAGCGGCAGTGACAATAGCAGCCAGGCTGCTTATACTAGTAGAGCAGGGATGGGGACTGTCTGGCCCACAGGCCATATAAGGCCCTCAGAATCATTTGGTCTGACCCTGCCAAGGCATTAGGGGTGAGGTGAGTTAATTAAATATTTGACCAAATATAGCAGGCTAATTTTTAAGTTAATAATTTTGTATGGCTGTCGAATGATGTTATAAATATCAAAATGGCCCTTGGCAGAAAAAAGGTTCCCCGTCCCGGCTGTAGAGCTTCCGGCTGAGGGTGGGGTGGGAGCCTCATAGGTCCAGTATAGCCTCTGCAGCATTAGAATTGAGGGTCTTCAACACTAAATTAGCTTACCTTATCCCCCAGATCGAGAGCGCCTACCATCCCTCTCTTTTCTTCCCAGTTACCCTTACTTTTATTCTGTACTTGTGGAACTCAACTCTAAACCTCATAAGAAAACACTGCCAGTGTCTTAGTCACCAGTTTGTCCCCGAAGAAACTATATAGTGACTCAGAGAGTGGAAGGAAGATAGGGAAGAAAAGTTTTATCTGTGGTCTCCTTCCTCTCTCCTGCTTCTTACTGGTCAAAGTTCCTCCTACCGGGCATCGATTTCATTTCTAACCCAGGCTGCCCACCCAGCTCTCAGGGAAACCAGCCCCAGACCTACGCCTCCCTCGCCTCCCAATGTTTAATAGGACTGGGTAACCTAGATGCTAAAAACCCTCCATTTCTTCATTGTTTACAAGGCCCTCTTAGATCACTTCCTTCCCACCCAGACCTCTAAGAACACTGAGCAGAGGCTGCACATCCACTAAAGAAAGAAAATTAGAAATTCAGAGCAGTGGGGCGATCTCTCTGCCTCATGGAGAGTTTGGCTCCTGTGTGATTGATACTGGAAGCTGTTGGAGTTGAAAATGGACATGAGTCAAGGGCCAAGAAAACTAAAGCTGACAATTAATTGGCCCTTAACCCATCACATCTTTCAAAGAGGAAAACATATCGTCCATGTTTCACTCTATCCCCAAGATAAAAACATCAAAAACCCTAGGAAAGGATAGGCAAAACCAGACTGTGTATGTCTAATTTGACAAAGGGTTATTTAAAAATAAATTGCTCAAAGCAAAGCACGGATGGAGAGAGTTCTTTGGGCTTTGGCCAACCTTTCACTAATACAGTCTGCTGGCCCCAGTGAATAGAGCCAGGACCAAAGAAAACAGTCTGCAGTAAAAAATTTTGCCTCCAGAAACTTTACCTTGCTCTTGTTTGGATTTTGGTTTTGGTAACAGCATTATTGAGATGTAATTCACTATTTAAAGGGTACAGATCATTGATTTTTTAGTACATTCAGAGTTCTACAACCATCACCACAATAAATTGTAGAACATTTTCATTACCCCAGCAAGAAGCCCTGTACCCATTAGCAATTGCTCCACACTCAGCCCTAAGCAACCACTAATCTACTGTATGGATTTGCCTCTTCTAGACTTTTCATATAAATGGAATAATATACTATGTGGTCTTTTGTGACTGGCTTCTTTCTCTTAGCATGTTTTCAAAGTTCATCCATTTGTAGTATGTATCACTACTTCATTTCTTCCCATTGCTGCATAATCTACTACATGTACACTACATTTTCTTTATTCATTTATCAGTTGATAAACATTTGGATTGTTGTCCACTATTTGGCTGTTATAAATTATTCTCCCATGAACATTCATGTACAAGTTTTTGTGTAGGCATGTTTATTTTTTTAAATATGTTTTTATTGGTATTTTATTGAACCTGTAACCAGGGCATATGCCCTGACCAGGAATCAAACCAATGACGCCTCCGTGCACAGATTGACACTCAACCAGCTGAGCCAAACCAGCCAGGGCTAGACATATGTTTTCATTTCTCTTGGGTATATATTTAGGAGTGGAATTGCTCGGTCAAATGATAACTCTATGTTTGACCCTTTGAGAAAATGCCAGCATGTTTTCCAAGGTGGCTGCACCATTTTACATTCTCACCAGCAATGTATGAGAGTAACAATTTTTCCACATCCTTGTTGACACTTGTTATTATTTGTATTTTTAATTATAACCATCCTTGTGGGTATGAAGTGGTTTCACATTGTGGTTTTAAATTGCATTTCCCTCATGGATGATAATGTTGAGCATCTTTTCATGTGCTTATTTGCCATTTGTGTATCTTCTTTGAAGAAATGTCTATTCAGACTCTGACCACTTTTTAATTAGGTAATTTTTCCAAGTTGTAGCAGTTCTTTATTCTAGATATAAGCCTCTTATTGGATATACTAGAGGCCCAGGGCATGAAATTCATGCACTCGGTCGGGGGAGGGGAGGTGTCTCTCAGCCCGGCCTGTGCCCTCTCGCAGTCTGGGAGCCCTCGGTGGATGTCCGACTGATGGCTTAGGCCCTCTCGCCACGGGAGAGGCTCCTGCCACCACCACTGTACTTGCCAGCAGTGAGCCCAGCTCAGGGCTTCTGGCTAAGCAGCGTTCCCCCTGTGGGAGCACACTGACCACCAGGGGACAGCTCCTGCATTGAGCATCTGCCCCCTGGTGGTCAGTGCATGTCATAGCGACCTGTCATTCTGCTGTTCGGTCAATTTGCATATTAGCCTTTTATTATATAGGATTATATAGGATGACATAAAACTTTCTTCCATTCTGTCATCTTTCTTTCACTTACTTAATAGTGTTCTTTAAAGCACAAAATTTTTAATTGTTCTGATGTCCAGTTTATCTATTTTTTATTTTATTGCTTATGATTTTGGTGTCATATTTGAGAAACTATTGCCTAACTCAAGGTCTTGAAGATTTATGCCTATGTTTTCTTCTATGAGTTTAATAATTTTAGGTCTTACATTTAGGTCTCTGATCCAATTTGAGTAAATTTGTATATAGAGTGAGGACGAGCTCCAGTTATTCTTTTGAATGTGGATATCTAGTTATCTCAGAACTACTTATTCAAAAGACAAGTCTTTCCACACTTAATTATCCTGGCATCCTATAGACATACAGCCAAATTCTGTTCCATTGATCTTTATGTCTATTCTTATGCTAGTGCCATACAGTCTTGAGTACTGTAGCTTTGTAGTAAGTTTTGAAATTGTGTGTGTCTTCCAATTTGATTTTTCTTTTTCAAGATTGTTTTGGCTATTTTGGATCTTCAGCATTTGCATATAGATTTTAGGATCAGCTTGTCAGTTTCTGCAAAGAAACCAGCTGACTCTGTAGATCAATTTGGGGAGTATTGCCATCTTAGCAATATGCAGTCTACAATCCATAAACATGGTATTTCTTTCCATTTATTTAGATCTTCTTTAATTTCTTTCAACAGTGTTTGGTTGTTTTCAAAGTTTAAGATTTGCACTTCTTTTGTTAAATTTATTCCTAAATATTTTATTCTTTTTGATGAAATTATAAATAGAATTGTTCTCTTATATTCATGTTCTGAATGTTCACTGCAATTAGGTAGAAATACAATTGATTTTTTTGTATTGATCTTGTACCCTGTAGCCTTAACTGAACTCATTTATTAGCTTTAATAATTGTATAGTGGATTCCTTAGGATATTCTTTTTTAAATATATTTTATTGATTTTTTACAGAGAGAAAGGGAGAGAGATAGAGAGTTAGAAACATCAATGAGAGAGAAACATCAATCAGCTGCCTCCTGCACACCTCCCACTGGGGATATGCCCGCAACCCAGGTACATGCCCTTGACCGGAATCGAACCTGGGACCCTTCAGTCCGCAGGCCGATGCTCTATCCACTGAGCCAAACTGGTTTCGGCTCCTTAGGATATTTTTATATATAAACTTATACCATCTGTAAATGGGGATAGTTTTACTTCTTTCTTTTCAACCTGAATTCCTTTGATCTAATTTTCTTGCTTAATTGCTGACTAGCACCTTTAGTACAATGTTGAATAGAAGTGATGAGAATGGACATTCTTATCTTGTTTCTGATCTTAAGGGGAAAGTATTCAGTCTCTCATCATGAAGTATGATTTAACTGTGGGTGTTTTGTACATGCCCTTTATTGGGTTGTACATGCCCTTCTATTCCTAGTTCTTTAAAATGTTTTTTAAAAATTATGAAGAGGTATTGAATTTTTCCAAATTTTTTTTTGCATGTATTGATGATCATGTGGGTTTTATCCTTTATTATATTAATATGGTATATTACATTAATAAACTTTCAGATGTTAAGCCAACCTTGCATTCCTGGAATAAAATCTACTTGGTATGTTATGGGTTGACTTGTGTGCCTGCAAAATTCATTTGTTAAAGTTCTAACCCCCAGCACCTCAGAATGGGACCTTATTTGCAGGTAGGGTCATTGAAGATAAAAGTAGTTAAAATGAGGTCATACTGAATTAAGGTGGGCTGTAATCCAGGATGTGTGATGAAGTACACGCTTGGGTACACACATGGGGAGAATGTTATCTGAAGATGGAGTTATGCTGCAATGAACCAAGGAACTACCAGAAGTTAGGAGAGAGGCCTGGGACAGGTTCTTCCCTAGCACCCTCAGAGGGAAGCAACCTGCCAACACATTGATCTCGGACTTCTAGCCTCCAGAACTGTGTGAGACAATAATTTTTTGTTAAGCCACCCATTGATACGTTGTTACAGCAGCCCTAGAAACTTACACAACATATGATTCTTTTTACATGTTAATTGGATTTGGTTTGATAGTATTTTGTTGAGAATTTTTGCATCGGTATTAATAACAGATGTTGGTCTGCAATTTTCTTTATTTGTGATATCTTTGGAATTATTTTCATAGTGTTTCTCTAGGCTAACCAGATACATCTTAACTCGAACCTACTTCAGATATATAGTAACTTTTCTCAGTGAAGTTTGGAAACATTATTCCTATATAACTCTATTCCCTGTCTCTTTTTTTGTATTTATGTTATATCATATATCAAATTATAGTATTCTTACATCTATATAGGTTTCTAACCCAACAATGCATTGGTATAATTATTACTTTATATAACTTTATCTATTAAAAGGCTGATAAAAAATAAAGTAAGTATATATTTATAGAGTTTATTATGTTAACCTTTTTATTCACCATTCCTTGTTCTCTTCATTTGTACATTATTTTCTAAGGAAAGAGGATTCACTGATGATTTTTGGTGGAGGAAAGGAGATGGCCAGCATTTAAGTCTGTACAGTGATATTTGAGGACAATTCCTCTGTCAGACGTGTAAATGCATTGGGTGGTGTGAGGGATAGAATTAAAGGAGGTAAGAGGCAGTTGCAGCAGTCAAGATACAAGTTCATGAGAGCCTGGATTTGGTTTGATTTGGGCTCTGTTGCCTTGCATTTTGCCTGCTGGAGCTGGGAATATCTAAGTCATGATACAGGCACTGACTCAGAGTCAGCCATGGATATAGGTACATTCATCAGGGCTCGTTGATGAACTGAGGTCAATCCAAGGATGAAGCCTCCATGGGAAAACATGCCTTATCTTGTGATTTGAGGGGGCTTGGAGGGAGAGACTTTCCCAAGGCAAGCCTCTGTGGAGAGCATGATGCCTAGCAAGTACAGTCCATCACAGTTGTGTGTGAATGCAAGGGCAGAGCGGGGGAGGAGTAGGAGAGATTTTTCCCCATGCACGTGCCCCTGCAGCTGTCAGGGATGAGGTTACAGAGCATGGAAGAGAATGCAGAATTCCTCTTCCCTTTCCCAGGGCAGATGACCTTTCAGAAATTAAACAAATCAATTCTGTGCCCTCCAAGGAAGCATGTTTGTCTGCCCTGACTCAATGGGCTCTATTGTTTTAGGTGAAGCCAGGTGATTCAATTCATCATTGATATCCTCGCTAAGAGGTTTTGTCTGTGAATTTTAATCTGGAATAATTTTGTAAGGCGTGGATTAGACATGCCTCTACATACCATTAAAAAAACAACAACACTGAAGACAGGGCACGCACTGCTGCATGTAGAGACGACATTGGTACTATTGATAGTGCATAGTGATTACCCAGTACAAGTCAAAGGCCTGAATAAGGTAGTAATGATAAAGGTTAACTTGCAAAATGCTCATCAGGTAATAAGGGTTAGCAAAAAAACAGTAATAACAAGTGTTTGGAAGTTTTAAAACATTTCTAAATAATCCATGAATCAAAGGAGAAATCAAAGTGAAAGTTAAAAAACTCTTAGAACTGAAAAAGAATTCCTCTCATAGAGAAAAAAGAACACCTATCATAGAGAAAAATGCTGTTAGCACTGCCAATTTCATACTAACCACATGATCCCAAAATCCTCAAGTCATGAATAAAGGGTGGGAGGTAATCAACCAAAGACCGTGTATGCAATTATGCATAACTCATGGACACACACAATAGGGTGCTGAAGGCTTGGGGTTCAGGGGGACTGGAGGGGATCAATGGGGGGTGGAAATGGGACATATGTAATACTTTCAACAATAAAGAATTATAAAAAAAAAAAAGAAAAGAATATTCTGTTTAAAATGACTGTGCCCCTTGGCAGCTGCTGAAGGGAATGCAAGTCTTCTCTGGAGGACAATTGTCTCAGAAAAGTTCAAGGAAAATGATATCACAGTCAAAAATTTAAAAGCAAGCGAGCAAAACGAAACCAAAACAAGAAATAAGCCACTATGAGCAAGAGACAGTAGGAGAAAAGCAGAGCTGAATGAGAACCACAAAGCCTTCCCGTATTGGAATTATTAGACACAGACTATAAAATAAGCACATTTTATATAGTTGTGGTAAATGAAAGAAGGGATTGGACACGTGAATCATTTGAATAAGGAGAAAGGGAACATTTTTAAATAATCAAGTAGGTCTGATAAAAGGAACTAAACGAGTATTTGGGAATGCAAAATAGTATCATGGGAATATTTTGACATAAAGAAAATAATTTTTGTAAAGTCAAAAGATTTATTTGTTACCTTTATGTTTATTTTTTCTTTTAAATAGTTTTACCTAGAATTTAATTTGTTGTAGGTGAGAGAATCCAATTTTATCTTTTCCAGAGGTTACCCTCTTATCCTAATACCCCATTCATTTGAAATGCCACCTTTATCAGAAACGAATCCATATAAATATATATTTGTGTCTATTTCTGGAGTATTTATTCTGTTTCACAGATCTTTCTGTTCATGTGTTGATACTAACAGTTTTAATTAAGATAATGTTTATGATACTCTTCAGGGTCTGGCGGGCTAGTCCTCCTTCATTACTCTTTTCTTGCTTTATTCCCAAAATAATTCGTGTTGGTATTTTTGTTAAAGAAGTCAGGTCTATATATTTATTTGGAGAGGATTACCACCATATTCCAGATCTCTTTATCTAAAACCATCTTACTGTTTACTCAAGTATTTTTTGAATGACCTTTCATAGTGTTTCTAAGTTTTCTTCATATGAGTCTTACATGTTTCTTAAATGTATTTCCAGGTATTCTATCATATTTCTTCGTTTTTTAAATTGTATATTTTGTTATACTTTCTACATTATTGTTGTTTGTATATGAGAATTATTGATTGTGTTTTAAATTTGCTCTCAGCCACCTTACTGAATTATCTTACTATTGGTAATAACGATTTTTAAAGTTGATTTTTTTGGATTTCTGCCATAATACCATCACCTCTACAAATAGTAATGTTTTCTTCTTTTTCCTTTCTGATATTACATATTTATTATTTTTCTTCTCCGTTGACAATGGCTAGTCTTAGCTAAACAAAGTTAACTAGTACTGGTAATAATGTGCATTCTTATGCTTCTGATTTTAATGGGACTCACTCTTACACTGTATAGTTTCTGGCTTTTGAAATTAATTAGAACTGAAAAAGAAGAAAAATACCACCTATCATAAAGAAAAATGCTATTAGCACTGCCAATTTCATACTATAATTTTGTATAATTGTTCTTTTTCTAACTTTTGTATACTTTTCATGGTAAGAAACTATTCATCTATTGCTATTTTATTTATATATATATTTTTTAAATCAAAAGGGTTATTGAATGATAATAGATGCCTTTCTAGAATCAACAGGAAAGTTCATGTCTCTTTTGATATGTTTAAGTTGTACTATAATAATAGATTTCTTAATATTGAGCCATCTTTGCATTTTTGGCATGAGTCTTGCTTGATCATGATACATATTTGATTAATGTGCTACTAGAGACTATTGGCCAATATTTTATTTACAATATTTAGGCATTGGACTGTGTCAATGTTATGCTGAGTTGATAAAAAGATTTTGGAAACTTAATACTCTGGAACTATTTAAATAATTTAGAATTACGTGTTCTTTAAAGATTTAAAAAATATTTTTGGAAAATATGTTTTCATTAACTTTTTATAGAGAGAGAAAAGAAGGGAGAAGGGGGGAGAGAGAGAGAGAGAGAGAGAGAGAGAGAGAGAGAGAGAGAGAGAGAGAGAGGAGAGAGAAACACTAATGACAGAGAAACATCACTGGGGATTGAGCCTGCAATCCGGGACTTGCTCCGATCCGGAATCAAACTGGCCACCTCCCAGTGAATAGCACGATGCCTAACCAACTGAGCCACTCCGGCCAGGGCATTCCTTAAAGATTTGATAGAATTCACTTGTAAAATTTTCTGAAAATTGATCTATTTGTATTTTCTTCCTTTTTTAGGGTCAGTTTTGATCATTTACATTTCCCTAGCTAATTATCTATTACATATATTTGCATAAAGCTGAGCAGCGTATTCTTTTATAATTTATTTAATTTACTCAGCATCTATGCATATTTCTCCATACTCATTTTTTTAAATATATTTTATTGTTGTTGTTTTTTACAGAGAGGAAGGGAGAGGGATAGAGAGTTAGAAACATCGATGAGAGAGAAACATCCATCAGCTGCCTCCTGCACACCCCCTACTGGGGATGTGCCCTCAACCAAGGTACATGCTCTTGACTCAAATCTAACCTGGGACCCTTCAGTCCACAAGCCAACGCTTCAGTCCACTGAGCCACACCGGTCAGGGCTCCATACTCATTTTTACTACTTATGTGCCTCTTCCTTTTTTATTTATATTGTTTGACTAGCTTTGCTAGATTTTTGCCTAAAATTTTTAATTTTTCTTAATACCATTCTTTAGAATATGTTTATTTGTGCTATACTTATTCTCTTTTCTAATTCTTTAATTTTTTTTTATCTTTATGGTAGCTCCTTTCTTTTGTTCTTAGAATAATTGTGTTCTTTTTCTAATTCATTGAATGGGGCACTTAATTATTTTCATTCTCCATTTGTCTTTCAATTGACAGAGCTATTCATATTAAAAAGAATAAAAGAACAACTTTATGCAAATCAATTCAACAACTTAGATGAAATGGACAAATTCCTATAAAAGCATAAACCACCCAAGAAAAAGATAGTTTGAATTATGCTAATCTATTGAAGAGATTGAATTTATAGTTTAAACCTTCCTACAAAGAAAACTTCAGGCCTAGACGGCTTCCCTGGGGAATTTAAGCAAACATTTAATAAAGAAATAATGCCAATTCTACATAAACATGTCCAGAATACTGAAGAGGGGAATGCGTCCCAGCTCATTCTATGAGCCTAGCATTACTCTGATACTGAAGCCATAAATATATGTAGATAACTATTGACTATAGAAAACACATATTATCTTGAGGTGTTTAAAACATGTACAAATAAAATTCATGACAGTAATAGCACAAAAGGCAGGAACAGTAAGGAAATGAAAGTGTGCTATATAATCCTTGCATTGGTGAAAAGACAAATTTATGATAGATTCTAGAAAATCATAATGGTGGTTGTAATCTCTAGGGTAACCATGAAAAGGATCGTAAAGTAATGTATAATTAACAAGCTAATCAAAAGGGAAATGGAATCATAAAAAGTATGTGATTAATTTTCTTCTAAAATGAAGGAAAGAAGAGTGAAAGAAGCATAGAACAGATGGGACAAGAAGCAAACAAACAGTAAGTTGATAAATGTAAACCCTAATACATCAATAATTGCTCTAAATACGAGTCCTTTGATTAAAGGGTGAAGATTACTCCAGGTGGGTTAAACATAAAAACAAGAGCTGTGGAGCCCCAGCCGGGGAGCGGGGAGCGCGCAGAAAGGAGCAGAGAGGACTGGCTGCCTGCAGGCTTCGGTTGGGCGTCTCTCCGAGCTGAGGGCGCATCCTGAAGCCGAGACCCCGTCCCCTGCACAGCAGCTGGGGGGGGGGGGGGGGGGGGGGGGAGGCACAGGCCAGTAGCAGACGTTACCCTGAGACTGAGTTTGATTTTGAGAAACCAAAGGAGATGGACTAAACCAGGAGCCACACGTTTCAGTTCAATAGTGTGTGCTGCCGAGAAATGTTTAACAGTTGACTCTCCAGTGTAGTCCTAACTTGAACGCTGATGGGTGTTTTTGTTTACATTCACAAGCCGGATCAAACTGAAGCAATGAAGAGGTGTGGGAACTTCACCCATTCCCCATTGCCAATGGCACCTGTGATGGCTGTCTTTGCTAAACAGTTGCATACTGGAAGAATAGGGGTTTTTTGTTTTGTTGCTTTTCACAATGCAATGGCTACAGACATGACATTTTTTAAAGTTTCATCTACATTATTAACATTTTCTCCATCACTTTCTTAAATCTAGACCAGGGTTCAGCAAACTACAACTCAAGAGCTACATTAAACTTACTTTGCATAACTCCTTTAAATGATCCATTCTTATCTAAATATAACAATGCTTTGATGTGTACCATATACATGAATATGCTTTTTAATAATCAATTATACATCATTTCTTCTTTCCTTGATCTTCTGTTTGCTTTTCACTTCTTCCATATCCCAGTGAATTATCATTATGCTTAAGCATTTTTTATTGATTACCCTATCGTATTTCTCTGCCAAAAAACTATACAAATTAAAATTTAATTAGTTTTATTTCTTATCTCCCTAAGGCTTATAAATATTAATTTTTTTACTGTGATGAAGTTATTACAATTATTAGAAGTTTACAAGTAAAATAAATCATTTTTCAATTAGTTTGTGTAACCACAGGTATTTCATTATGATTTATTTTCAGAATGAGACAGGCTTGGCATTAATTTTATTCCTACTTTTCGTTTTTATAGGTATAAAAGGAATTTTATTTTTTAAAATGTCACCCAGGACTTGGAAATCCTTTAAACTGACCGGCATGGCTCAGTGGTTGAGTGTCAACCTATGAATCAGGAGGTCATAGTTCGATTCATAGTTCGATTCCCGATCAGGGCACATGCCCGGGTTGCAGGCTCAATCCCCAGCGTGGGGCATGCAGGAGGCAGCCTATCAATGATCTTCTCTCATCATTGATACTTCTATCTCTCTCTCCCTCTCCTTTCCTCTCTGAAATCAATAAGAAGACATTTTTATTTATTTTTTTTAAAAAATATATTTTATTGATTTTTTACAGAGAGGAAGGGAGAGAGATAGTTAGAAACATCGATGAGAGAGAAACATCGATCAGCTGCCTCCTGCACATCTCCTACTGGGGATATGCCCGCAACCCAGGTACATGCCCTTGACCGGAATCGAACCTGGGACCTTTCAGTCCGCAGGCCGACGCTCTATCCACTGAGCCAAACCGGTTTCGGCAGAAGACATTTTTAAAAATAGAAATTCTTTTAAACTATATGCCAAAATCATGTAGTAATCATCAAAAATTATTTTTAATGATCTAGCACGGATAACTTGATTAGATTTTTCCTCAATTTTGGTGAAACCTAGCAATTTGAAACTATTCAATTAAAAAAAAAGTTTCCTAGTCTCTATGTCTGATAATTTTGCCCCAAACAGCCTAAGATTTACCAAATTTCTATTAATTATTCTTATTATTTTAAAGAAATCTCATTTTTGTAGCTTTAGTTAAACCTGAGACTTGCAGAAAGAATAACATCAAATTGGAAATTGCACATCCTTTGTGAGCAAAATATAACCGTGCTGAATTTCAGTTTCCTAGAACAGGCAGGACTGTGGACAGAGTTGAAGACGTGATACCTGTGACATAGAGATAAATAAGTAATTTAATGATTGAACAGGCGCATGTTTATAATTACATCTTCGATATTATTATAAAGGCAAATCAAAATCTGAGGGGGAGGGATTATCCCTAATTGAATAAGTTGGTTTTGTAAAGTTCAGGATATTACATTCTAGGTCATGTTTTGGGAACATTTTATCCTACACACCTGTACCAAGGTAGACGTTCTATCTTTTTAATAGACTTTATTTGTTAGGACAGTTTTAAGTTCACAACAAAACTGAGCAGAAGGTACAGAAATTTTCCGTATACCTCCTGCCCCCTCCCACATGTATAGCCTCCCCTATTGTCAACATCCCCCGCCAGCGAGGTCCATTTGTCACAACTGAAGAACCGACATGGACACATCACTCTCCCCCAGAGTCCGTAGTTCCTGGTGGTGTACATTCTCGGGTTGGACCAATACGTAACAAGGCGTGTCCACTGTGGTGTCATACAGGGTAGTCTCTGACCTAAAAGGTTTCTAAGCTCTGCCAATTCATCCTCCCCTCCTCTCTAATCCCTGGCAACCACTGATCCTCTTACTGTCTGCATAGTTTTACTTTCTCCAGAATATGATCTCATTGGAATCATACAGTATGCAGCCTTTTCAGACTGGCTGCTTTCACCGGGTAACATGAATTTAAGTTTCCCCCATGTTTTTTCATGGCTTAATAGTTCATTTCTTTTTGGTGCTGAATAATATCCAATTGTCTGGATATGACAGTGTATCCATTCACCTACTGACAGACATCTTACTTGCTTCCAAGTTTGGGCAATTATGAAGAAATCTGTTATAAACATCCACGTGCAGGTTTTTGTGTGGACGTGAGATTTCAATTTCTTTAGGGGAAATATTAAAGAGCGGGACTGTTGTATCCCACGGTAAGAGCATGTTTAGTTTTGTAGGAAAACTGCCAAACTGCCTTCCAAGGTGCTGTGTGCCATGTCACATTTCCAGGAATGAGAGTTCCTGTTCCATCTCCTGGCCAGCATCCCATGTTGTCCGGATTTCAGCCATTCTCATTGGAGTGTAGTGGTATCTCGTCTTCATTTGCATTTCCTGTTAGAAATAATGGGCATCTTTTCATATGCTTATTTGCCATCTGTGAGGTGTCTGTTAAGGTCTCTGGCCCATTTTTTAATTGGGTTGTTTGTTTTCTTTTTTGTTGTTTTTCTGTACAATCTGATATTTATTAGTACTCTGGTCAGAGAAATCCAAAGTTCGCTATACTGGAGGCACTCTGGAATTCCAGGCTGTTTCTTAGACTGTAGGTTAAATGCCCTCAGCTTGTCATCCTGGACGAGGGTTGCCCAAACAACAGACCTAAAGCTGCATCAGCAAAGATGCTAAGAGAAGAACCCTTTTCTTCTCGCTGGGGCCTGTGGGTAGAGATGCTGATGTAGACAGTGGAAAGAACAGCCGGACATTTCCTCCTCACCAGGAAGACCTTACAGTTCCAGGATTTGCTCTAAGGTATGAGCATCAGGGAACAAGGCCGGGAACAGGTTGTTTGTTTTCTTATTGTTGAGTTTTAAGTGCCCTTTGTTTATTTTGGATAATGGTACTTTATCACATGTGTTCTGCAAATATTTTCTCCCTGCCTGTGACTTGTCTTTTCATTCTCTAGATAGATGTTCTATTCTTAAGAAAGCAATTCACACTACTTAGTGGAAAGTGATAGCAAACGTCAAGTATTAGACCATCAGTAAGTGGGGCACTTAAAAAGTTTATTAGTGATTGTTGCTTGTGTGTTATTTACAGTAGGGCCTATAACATATTCCTGTTAAAACAACAGTAATATAAATATATAAATAAATATAAATATGCATAAATATATTTTTATATACTATAAATCTAAAAGCTCCATAGTGAAAAAGAATAATTAATTGATCTGCAAGTAGACATTTACACAAATAAGTAAATATTAACTTATCACACCCCATAATCACTTGGCAAGAAGAGTTAATGGAAATATTTTCCCCTCCAGTCTGAATAAATGTTCAAGAAACGTAAGACCCTAACTTAGATGTATGATCCATTTCTATATGTAACACTAATGTTCTGGAAGCATTGGAAATTAGTGTGAAACTTTTCACTTCCTTCTTCTCAAAATCATGTAGATCAGCAATTTTCAACCTTTTTCATCTCATGACACACATAAACTAATTACTAAAATAAAAACTATTTTTTTTGCCAATTTGACAAAAATAGGTATAATGTTGATTGACTTACAAAAAAGTAATAATGATAGTATTTACCTACCCTTTTTGCTCCAAAGTGACTAAAAAAGCAGGTGCCTGTTACTTGTTTATAAAGATTTTGGTACCAAAAAATAACCCATTAGATGGAATCTTATGCACATGACCAAGTAAGATGCAACGCTGTTGTATGACCTATACTGTATATGTATAGTTCAAGGCAGAGCATTCACACTGGAAGGCTTTTGTTATGTTAGCTATTGCCATGTTTTTATTTGACAATCTGGGGGGAAAAGAGGTCAGTGCCCTGACTAAATAGTCAGGTATTGCATGCTTTAAAATTTTTGTGTGGCACACTAGTTGCAAATCACTGATGTAGATAGATGGACCAAAGCATGGTCCAGGCCTTGGATGAGAGTATTCTCCAAACTTCATCACTAAGAATAGTGAGAATTCAGGAAGAGGGACTGTGGCAGATTGATAGATCATTTTAACACACATTAATACTAAAATTCTTAGATTAATGGATATGTGGATAAGATAGATAAGAGCCAGAGTTTATCATGAATGTGTCACTTGCATGCTCTCACAAGACTTGCCCTCAGGGACAATGCATTCTTGACAAGAGTTATGGATGGGAAGGGATAAAATTAATAAGCAAAATTTGTCATATTTTTTTGCTGCCTCACTCTACAATAAATTCAGAACACGACAACATAGGCAAAATATTCAGTTTCTAATACCTTACTTCAAACTTAACAAATGTATTCAAGAGGGAAAAAACCATGAAGTCTTACTGAGGGGTTATGATGCCTTGATTAAAGGAGGTTTCATTTACATCAGTGATGGTGAGTGATTGTGAAAGGGATGATGGAGAGGGGGGAAACACCTCAACTTCAAGTGTATTTTCTGGCAAATCAATTTCTGGAAAGAGTACATATGGGAAATTGAGAATATGGAAGTTGATGCTCTTAAAACTATATGTGCTTGCATATCCCTTGGATTAGAAAGTCTTTGCCCAGGGGTATACATAGAATAGAAATAAGAAAGGACAGCAAAATGAAATGAAAACAAATTATTAAGAAGAGGCTCAGAGGGGAAATAACAGTTATAATAGACAAGCCAAGGAGTTGAATGTAGGGCCTTCAAAGGTGGCAACAGAAATAATGGACAGAAGAAATATTCAGACATGCTTCAAAAAATTTTTCCTGAACTAGAAAAAACAGTATTAATCTGTATATGGAAATGGCACAGCCAGGTAAAATTGAGCCAGAATGATCAACCAAGAAATAAATTGTAAAATTACTGAACCTCAAAGAATTCTTTGGGAAAGCAGGCAAAACAAAATGAATGGGAAATAAGCAAGCCTCAGAGTGACTAAAAGACAAGAAAACATACTTTCTTTCCCTGAGAAAAGAAAAGAGAGTATGACTCAAGAATTTTATTCCCAGCCAAACTACCATTAATACTATAGTATAGCAACCAACAAATGGCTTTAACGTGCAAGAACATGACAGTGGAGGGGGTATTGTTTCATTATCCTTTTTGATAAATAAGAACATGCTTTAGTTACCTAAGAGAAGACAGGAAAAACTACTGTGAAATAATATGATAGTAAGCATTGAGTCTATTTAACTGACAGGAGAACCAAAAGTAAAACAAATGTGGGTGTTTTTTTTTATTATTATTATGGAAGAGAATATAAATATTCTAAACCAAGATATTACAAAAAAATTAAAGGAACAAAAATTAGGAGGAGAAGGGATAAAGATAAGGATATTAGTGTAAGTATAACAAAATCTTCAAAAACTAGGTCAAAATATATTATTTAATAAGAGGTATTTATATCTTTTCTATAATGATATCTATAGTAATAAAAGCGTAATATGGTAATTAAACCGGACAGCCGAACGACCTTCTGGACATCCTTCCGGACGAAGCCGGGGCTGTGAAGGCCAAGCCCCTTGCACAAATTTTGTGCATCAGGCCTCTAGTTTTTAAATAAACTTTAAATGGAAGTGAAACATACAGAAAAATACAAAAATTGTAAGTATACTAGTACATACTGTAGAAATTCACAAAATAAACACGAATACATTCATATTAAAGAGCCCATATCAAGAAATCGAACATTATCAGCACTCAGAGCCTCCTTGTAGTCACTCAAGGGCATCCACTATACTAATTTCTAACTGAAAATTTAATTTTCTCTGTTGTACCTTATGTAATTGGATCTTATACTACAATGTGTCTGGTTTCTTTTGCTCAACATGTTTTTGAGATTCATTCATGTTGTTGCATGTAACAATAGTTCAATCACTGTTGCATACATAAAGGGTTCAGTAATATCACAGTTTATCCACTCTTCTGTTGAAAGGCATTTGGATAGGTTTTAGTAAGGTATTAAGTAATCTTACTGTGAATATTCATATACTTGTCTTTTTTGTTGAACATATGCCTGCTTTTCTATTGGGAATAATTATTTGATGGGGAAAATATGTTAATAGTTGCAAAAATATTATTCTCGTCATACATAACTATTGATTTAGTCAAAAAATTAAAACAATTATAGAAAGAAAATGGGAGAAAGTGGATAGGTTTAAGAGAGCTATAGCTTTGCCTAATGACATAAGAGATTAGTACATAATGTGTAGTATGGATAAATGAAGAAAGAATATTATGAAGAATTACAATATTATAATAGTCAATATTTATAATATATAACACCAAATTTAGATATTTGCCTATGCAAAACTAAATCATTTTAAAATAATTAACATAAGGAAATTTTACATGTCCACAAGCATTTTTACTTAAAAATTGAAGTATTAGGATATTGTTTAAAAATATGGAGGTAAATGTGAAATATTTCCAAAATAATTGAAAGTAGTTATTTGGGGCAGGGGACTTTTTTGTTGTCATAAATCCAACTTTTTTCTAAGCCCCTTGAACTATTTGATTTGTTATCATGTGCATATATTATTTTAGTAAAATGAAAGATTTTGTTGGTTTGGTTTGGTTTTTCACAAGGACAGCGAGCAATAACTTGACATAGAATTGATTGATTGATATCTTATCAAACTCAAGCTAAATGTATCCCCAACTCAGTTTTCATATAGCCAGACGCTACAAATGCCCTATGTTGCTCAAAGACCACCCAACACTAGGTAAATGAGCGAGAGAGGAAAGTCAGAATGAAAAGAGTGCTAACTATAGTTCAATATTGCACTTCTGCAGATTTTACAAAAATACATGGACGTATAAACACAATGTGAGGGCCCCTCCAGGGTCCTGGAAGGGAAGGAGCACGAGTGGGCCTGAAGCTTCAGCTTCAGAATAAATCGGCTCCTGAGAGCAAAGGCAAGAAAATAAACTCAAAGACCCAGATTCAAGCTCAGCTCTGCCTTTCATGAACTGCATAGGACGTCAATTACTTACTCACCTCAGCACCTCCGGTTCCCAATCTGTAAAATGGTAGCAGTAAATCCCCGTGGGTTGTGCTGGGATGCTAAGGAGATACTGGTGACATCATGTTACTGAAGTACCAGCTCGCCTCAAAGTCAAAAGCAGTTGTCCTAAGTCCCATAGAGACGCCTGGGTTCCTCATATCCATGGTGCAGCATGAATATGGAAACCTCTGGTTGCCAGTGAGGTATAGACCTCGTAGCTCTGGTCCAAATTATTTTAGAGAGGAAAATGCAAAATTCCAAACTACAACTTTTTTTTTAATCTTTGAAAAACATATTGAGCCAGTCAGATTACTAGAAAATTGTGTTCCAAAATCAGGCCCATCTAGGAAATGATGTTCTAGCTATCTCCCCAAACCACAGAGAACGAAGCACATTCTGAGTGGTATCTCTTCCTCCTGCTCGTCACCTAGCAGTCAGAGGGCAGGGCTGCCCTAGCTATCGCTGGCCTCTTAGAACAAGATGCTGTATCACATTCAGGTGCAGGAAAAGGGGTAACAACGGAAGGTTCTATACCTTCCATTTGGAAATCCTACAGCAGTTTTACCAGGTTTGTAGTTTGACTGCTCACTTTATTATAAACCATTTTGTATTGTTGTCTTTCATGCTTATGGCTTTGTCATTTCAGGGTATGGATTGTATCTTTTTCATTAATTCATGTCAAATATTTATTGAGTCCCTGCTATATCCAGGATTTGGGGACAGTGCTAGGCAAAGAAGCAAGAAAAATGATCAACCCATTTTTCTATTCTTAAGGAACCTAAAATCTAGTTGCAGAGCATTCCAAGTGCTAGGAATTTACCCTGCAGATCTGCTCACAAAAGTTCGCCGAGATTTGTTACAAGGATATTCCTTGCAGCATTGCTTTTATGGGATTAAAGAGGCAGCAGGGGTGGGGGTGGCGGGCATCTAAATGTCCATGTAACACTCTATCAGCTTTTCTTAACCAGGGTCCTCATCCAAGTTCCAGAAAACAGAAAGTGATCTAAGTGACTATCTTTGCCATGCCGAGGATTGTACACAAATAGTACCATCCTGGATGCACAGGAGAGAAGTTAATTCATGACATGCATTGTGGCTTTTCGGGGCATTAGGGCTTAAGTCTTTCATGGGAGCAAAATTAACATGGAAATACCTACAAGATGTAGGATAAAGTGGGAAAACATATAAAGTGAGATAAGTAAGATGGATAACAACATGCATAGCTAATCCCTTTTGTGTAAATAAAAATGGTATCTCCGGTTGCTTATACGTGCAGAGAGTTGGTGAGCAAAGGCTGCCGCTGGGCCCCCTGGAGCACTCAGATGGGCACCAGGAAGGGTCCCAGTGGCGGGAGCCCGGCCGACGTAGGTCAAAGAGGCAGGGCAGGTCCTCTGTCCTTGGCACAAGCCCCACTGGCCTTCTTTCTTGCCTCGGGCCCCTTTCCATCTCGTCGATGGGGCCCCTCTAATTGTCAGTGTGAGGATGGATTCAGTGTATGTTCCACGGGAATGATATCAGTAGGAAAATAAATCAGAGAGGCTTTCCATTTGGTCCTGACTCGTACCCCGCGTGGCCCCTGCCCCGTCAGCCTTTCCCGGGATTGGGTTTCCGGCCGTTCCTGTGCATTCACAAATAAAACCAGGCGGCCCTGGGCACGCTTCGGAGAGGAGGCCTGCAGCCCCGCACGCTCCGGCCAGAGATTGATACGGTGTGTGCACGCCTGGCCCGATACAACTCTTTTGATCTATTTCTGAAGGAGGCTTTTTTACCTCCCGAATCAAGTGATTGATTAAGTTAGGATCTCTTTTAGGAATTCTCTCCGCTCCGGCCTCCTCACCGGCTCACGGCGAGCCCTGCCAAATTTGACTTTCCTTTTATGCTACACATTGTTCTGTTCCAAGTGAGTAAATGGAAACTGTGTTCTTAATACACAGTCAGTCCCCCAGCCCTTTACATGCAATCAGTTACCTTGGAATTCCTGGTTTGCATTCAGTACCGTATGGGCACCCTCTTATCACATCATCAGTCATGTTTCCAGCAAGGTTTTGGCCTGATCGTTAGGGAGCAGCTTTGCTTCAGAGCTTTCCTTCCCCCATGTGTCCCCCAACCCCATTTTGGGGCGAGAACCATTGGGGGATCGAGGTGATACCATTTGTTTTAAAACAAGCCAGCGCACATGTTTGTAGACTTTTAAAGATCCCTGATGTAAGGGGACTCCTGTGTGGGTTGTAGGGTCCAGCGGGAGAAGGGGACCTCGGTTTGGGGGGTTCTGGTGGAATGGAGACATGAGGTGTTTCAAGGGCACCAGGTTCTCGGTGCAGACTGACTTCAGCTCCTGCCCGCAGCCGTGGTGTTGCTGGTAAACACTGGGATTACATTTTCTCTCTTGCATGAGTGGTGAGGACGGCTGAGGTGATTGAGTAAAAGTGTGAGCACATTCCCATCTCCATTCCTCCTTCTACCACCAAACCTTGTACTGCCTTTTCTCAAGTGGCTCATCCACTCATCTCTGCCAGACTGGCCTTGGGTGAAATGTCGCATCCGGAGCACTTTCTTCCCTGTCCTGTGGCCCTGTCACAGCTCCTGGTGCCCGCTCACTGTATACCCAGCCTTCCCTGCAGTTTGCCCAGGCCTTTGGTGAAGCCTTGCTCCGTTTCAGCTCTGCTTCGAGGAATTCAAGCGGGGTGGGAAGAGTAATGGTGCAGAGCCCTTAAGAGGGGAGGGAGGTCCAGCCGCCCCTCCCAGGGCACCCTTCAACCTTTCACAACCTGGGTTTTGCTTTGTTAAGGGAGCTAGAGGTTCTCTTTATGATCTGTGCTGTCCTGTTGTCAATCCCAGTATTATTTCTTTCTTTGGCGGACCATTTTTCCCCACAAAGAAACCCAGTTAAATTACTCTGTGACAGTTACTGTGTACATAATGTTGTATTAGTTTATCGTTTATTTCTTTATCTATTCACTAATTTACTCACTTAACAAATACTTATTGAGTACTTTAGTGTGCAGGTACAATCCAGGCACTGGGGATGTAACAGCAAACAATAGTCTAAAACCCTCCCCTCATGGATCTCATATCCATGGTGTCAACAAAAACAAAATACAGTGTTTCAGGCAGTGACTGTGGAGACAGATGAAGCAGGGAAGGGAGTAAAGAGTGACAAGGTTGTGGAGGTAAGGGATTGTAGGCAGGAGAGGGGTTCTTTGGAAGATGACATCTGGGTGGAGGCCAGAGTGAAGTGAGGCAGGGAACTCTACAAAGATCCAGGAAAAGAGCAGCTTGGATGTGGAAAGGAGACAAGGTGATGGGTTCAAGGAACCCACCTCATCTCTCTCTTATCAAGTCTTTACTAGTAAGAAACCCCATGTGGCTGGAGCCCCAGGAGGGCTTGGTAGAAAATGAGGTAGGGTGTTGTAGACCATGGTAGGTAGGGTGTTGTAGACCATGGTTTTGGATCTTATGTGAGGCACAGGGAAAGCCAGGAGAGGGTTTTGAGTAGCGAAGTGACATGGTTTTGGTTTATGGTAGAACATCCCTGGGATGTTCCGTGAAGAACAGGGAGGAGGGAGCAAGATGGAAGCAAGGAGACCAGCTGGACGGCTGCAGCAATTCAGGCAAGAGGTGTTGGCTGGCTCCGAGCGGTTACTGTGGAGGAGGTGGTGGGAAGTCATCAAATTCAGGATAGCTTTGGATTATTTTGCTTTAGAGAGAGGATATGAACATGCTGCAACTTTTTCATGCTATCGTTTGGGAATACGGGCAGGCCATCTAGGAGACAGGGAACGTTGCTTTTCTACCTGGGGCAGAAGGGAGGTATGGCAGGCGAGGGAAGAAGGTTAAACAAATGGAAGACTGAGCCCTGCTCAGATTGGATGAGATCAGCCTGTGAGGAAGGGTGGGTGCATTTGGGGGTAGCAGGTACACTCTCTGGTGCTCCGTAAAGCCGATTAGGGCCTGAGGGAGGACGCTGCGGCCCTGCTTTGCTCTGCTGAGGGTTGTCATTCACAAGGAAGAGAAAATGCGATGCCCTTCAGGTTGCCGTGGGGAGAGGATCAGTGTCTGAGGGGCCTTGAAGGGGCAGCGGATTGAAGGAGAACAGGGGTGGGAAGACACTCTGCCATCCTGGGCCGCATCCAGTCCCCGGACTCTCGCTGATGTGAGCTGAGCCCCATGTCCTGTGGCCTAAGCTGGTGGCAGCCCCAGAGCAAAGCAATCAGCCAGGGCAGCTGCCTCCACATCACAGTTGTGAGCGGCTTATTAGAAGGTTTGCTAGAATTATTAACAGTAGAATATCCTGTGCTTGGGCAGAATGCTCCAGGCTCCAGCTTAGAAATGCTTCCACTCTCATCTATCACTCAGTTCTCACAGCCCTGCCATAAGCCTTTGAATTCCCACCCAACAGAAGGAGACGGACACTTTCAGAGCGACCCCAGGTCCGCTAATTGGCAAGGCCACAGCAGGGTGTGCCCCGGGCTCTGAGGCATCCACCTGGGTGACTTGGGAAGTCCACGCACTGGGTGACCTCTGCTCTCGACCCCTAGCCTTTCAGGTTGGGAGGCACAACAGACAGGGAGGGAGGTGTGACAGTCTCCAGGACTGGGGCCCAAATGGGAAGAGAGGGAAGGGGAACTGATGGGTTTCCATGGAAACCTGAGTTAGCAGAGATGCAAGCCTGTCATTCAAGACTGGATGGTGTCAAGCTCTGTCCTTTAGACCTCAGCCCCCGTGCCTGGTGGGCTGCCATGGAGGGACAGACACAGATGTCCACGGTGCAGAAGGGAGGACTGCGCCAAGGCTGTCCTTGGCCACGGAGAGCGGAGACCTGGACATTGAGGGAAAATTGCACTTCAATAGTTTACATGCCCAGCCTGGTGCTACGGGGGCCTTGGCTCCGATCACCTTTATTTCCTGCCTCACAGGAACAAAACCCCAACTTAAAACAAATGCTCAGCTTACCAAACAGAAAAGGAAAACAGTAGATGACAAGAAAACATTACAAAAGAGAGCATGCTCCGAGCCATCTTTGTTCTGTTATCATATTTTGATTCCAAAGGAAGCATCTTTACATGCAAATCCATTTTTGTATATTTTGACTGATTGCGGGCAAGATAGAGAGACATAAATATTTCTGGAAATGGACATGGCATAAACATATCATTAGCGAGGCTGCGACTGTGTGTGTGTGTGTGTGTGTGTGTGTGTATGTGTGTGCGTGGTTTGAAAACATGTTTATGGCGAGCTCAGTGAGCAGATCCTCCTCATCGCTCTCTTATCAAGACTTTAAGGACTTGGGAGCATCAGGCCCAGAGAAGATAGACAGGGGTGTTTCTGGGCGTTAGAGGAGCATTCCAGATTTTAAACATTAATTAAGTTAGAAACCCACCATCTGCACACTTGCTCGCAATCCTCCTGATTATCTTTCTTAATTTTTAAATGTCTGAAGCGTGCTTCATCGTCCCCTATGACACTGATGTTGCTTTAGAAATTCCAGCTGTTGCAAAGCTCTTCTAATGACATTACTGGGCAACTCAGCCACTGTTGAGGGGGAAGGCGTTTGTGACCTCAAACTCCAGCAGAGCCCAGGCCTGTAAAATATGTGTAAAGAGACGGCTGCAACTTTTTTCCTTTTTCTTTAAAAAAATCAGCTCTGGTCACAGCGAGGCCCTGCTCCAGCACGGGAGGATGGAGCGGAGAGACGTGAGCAGCTGAGTTGTGACGGCCGTGTCTGCACGTCTGGGATATATTGCTTTGTCTAACAAGGCGCCCCAGCAAGCCTCCAATTGTGGTCTCTCTGCAGACCCTCCCAGCTGCACGGGCTGATTGACAGACTGTGGGCAGATGCGGTGCCAGACTCTAATAAAGAGAGGGCCTTGGGAAAATCTAAGGCAATTATTGATGGGCAGCAATCCACTAATCAGACAATTTCAAAATTAATCCCATATTCCCTCACTGTATTAGCTTTCTTTCTTGTTTGTATTTATATAGCAAATTCATGACTTCAGTGGAAATTCTTCCCTCCAGCCCAATTATATCTCTCCGAGGGCATTAAATTAAAAAACAAGAGATATTGAAAGTGGCTTGCAATTAGTTTCCTTAGTTAAAGGTGCGGTGTGCACTCAGCGACAGTGGGGTTCATAACAGGATGCATAATAATAAAAGTAAACACTTGTATTTTTTTTTTCTTGTCTTGACAGGGTGAGGGCTGGTAAGAATAATGTGCCTGGCATTACTTTGGATTGGTGATAATGGGTTAAATAATTGTGATTTGATTTTGGAACTGATAAGATTTGCATAAAATTCTACTCAAATATCTTGACAAGCTCCCAGCAGCTTGGGACACTCACCCTCCTCCTTTGCCAGGCCCATTCTGGTGGCCCCTCCACCTTCCCTGTGCCTCACTGAGAATGTAGATTTTTTACAATGAAGTCATTCAGAGGAAACCAGCCAGTTTCTATTACAGGTTTCACATGTAGGATTACCTTCCAAGTTAGTGATATGAGACATTTAAATTTACATAAGGAAGTTTCAAATATTTGCCAGTTACTATTCTAGAAGTCCATCTCTCCATTACTATTTCCACCCTCATTCCATCTCCCTTCCCTACCCCACCCCCATGTGTTTTTACCTGAAACAGATGGAATTCTGTTCACTGTAAAAATTGCTTCTGCAGAACGCTTCCTGAATGTATAATATCACCACCTAAACTGAGCAAAGTGAGTATCAGCAGGATTTGTAGGATTTACATGGCTAGAACCTCCTGTTGGGGGCCCGCAGATAATGGCTGCCCAGGCCCGCCTGTGTCCCAGCCATGGCACCGCATGGGCTCAGCTAGGCTGCACTCTGCTCCCTCGGTCTTATGCTCCGGCGGGAGGGGTTGGAGCAGCTCTGGTCCAACAGCCTCAAGTACCATTGATGCTCTTCCCATTCGGACCCTGGCCCCAGTCCTAGCAACTGACCTTGGACATACTCTGCATTCATGCCCCTGCTCTTCCCTCCTATCCCCGGAGTGACATGGATAATTATGAAACTCTTTCCTGCAGACAGTCTTAGAATCTTAGAATCTACGTGAACCAGGTGTGGGGGCATCCCACCAGCTGGGTCAAGAAGAAAAAGCCAAATGTGAAGAAGCTGAGACGAGAAGGGAGGGCTTTCCCTTCCAGGTTGTTGGGATGGGGACTGGGAGGAAAGGAGGAATGGGACACTAAGGAATAGAGTGTGTGGAGGGAATCCCGAGGAGCCCAGCCTGCTGGAGCAAAAAGGGCAGAGATGTGACTGGACAAACAGATGGGAACCAGAACCTGGTTCGGTATCGTGCCCTCGGATTCACTCCCAAGCAGTCACAGCTGTCATGGAACCTGGCCAAGACCAAGACCCAGATCTGGGACTCAACTTGCTGTGCCTGTGTTTTGTCCTGATGGCCTTCACAGAATACCAGTCTCCTTAAAACTAGGACCCGGGGCCTGCGGTGTGGCCACTTGCTGCAAGGCTGCCCTAGTGCTGTCTGCTGGCTCTCGGGGTATTACTAGTTCCTGGATGCCCATCTCTGGGCCATGGGGAGATCTTCTTTCACCCTCACTGTTGGACTGACTCCTTGGTGGCCACTGCTCATTTTCCCACACCCTTTAGATGTCACATTCTGCTCTTATATTTGACTTGCTCCCAGATCCTACTATAGCCAGCTGAGGGGTCCCCATTGCCGTTGTCATCTGTGCATGGCTGTGCCACTGGATGTAACACTTCGGAGCGAGGAGGAGATAAAACCATGCCTATACTAAAGTCTCCTATGCAATGCTCACCCATGGAGGGGAAGTTTAGAAGTGTCTTAGAGGAAAACAAAATATTAACATTTCCTTCTCTGAAACATAAATGAGAAAAGAGCACAATGACTAGGACAATTTAGAGCTTCAACTCAGTGTCATATAAAAAATACAGCCCTCACCGGTTTGGCTCAGTGGATAGAGCGTCAGCCTGCGGACTCAAGGGTCCCGGGTTCGATTCCAGTCAAGGGCATGTACCTTGGTTGCGGGCACATCCCCAGTAGGGGGCATGCAAGAGGCAGCTGATCAATGTTTCTCTCTCATTGATGTTTCTAACTCTCTATCCCTCTCCCCTCCTCTCTGTAAAAAATCAATAAAATATATTTTTAAAAAAATACAAAGAAGAGCCCTGACTGGTTTGGCTCAGTGGATAGAGCGTCAGCCTGCAGACTCAAGGGTCCCAGGTTTGATTCAGGTCAAGGGCATGTACCTTAGTTGCAGCCACATCCCCAGTAGGGAGTGTACAGGAGGCAGCTGATCGATGTTTCTCTCTCATCAATGTTTCTAACTCTCCCTCTCCCTTCCTCTTTGTAAAAAATCAATAAAATATATTTAAAAAATACAAAGAAGAAAAGAATCATTGAGTGGGTGTTGAGCGTACAATAGATGCCTTACAATACTGAGGGGTTGTCACGGCGAAGAATGAGCAGATGTGTTTCTGAATGTCCCTAAGAGGTGGAGTGAGGTCCATGAGTAGAGAACCCAGAAGTCACGATTTGACTTCATCTAAGAAATAGTTTCTAAAAACCAGACATTTCTAAAAGTAGAGGGGATCACCCGGTCTTCAGAGATTTGTCAACAGTTTGGAAAAGACTTAGTTCAGAACTTCCACTGCACATGGAAGTGTCAACGACCTCAAGGTCACTTTCAGCCGTAAGAAGAAATGACTTAGTGTGACTCAGAAAAAAAGTGATGAGACCATTGTCTTTGCACCTATTGAATCCAACCAGTGCTGAAGGGAATCAGCTTCTATTCCGATGAGGTAGTAGGGGGATCAAATGAAAACAAGGACATTGGGATTTCATGACCTTTCCCCAACATCTCAGAGTTAGTTTCTGTTCAAAAGTCTTACACCCCGTTAGTTCCATTCCTCACAAGGCAACCACCACCTTGGCTATTTAAACCTTTCTTGGCCACCCACAGAAACGACATCTGAGGCCCGTGAGCAGGTGTTTTTCTTTTTAATGGCTTTTCCATCTGGATAATTTATACTGTGGAGACTTATACGAACTCACATATCAGGCCTCTCCTCCAGAAGTTCCAATGGCTCCCTCCTGCCCGCTGGAGTGGCCTCCCGCCTTAGCCTGGTGGCCTCGGCCTTTTAAATCTGGTTCCCATCTGCTTGTTCAGCCACGTCTCTGATTTTTGCTCTGGGCCGGCTGGGCTCCTCAGGATTCCCTCTACATGCTCTGCATAGTCTCCACTCTGTTCCTTGGTCTCCCCTTTCACTCACTCCCCATCCCAACAATCTGGAATGGGAAGCCCTTCTTTCTCTTCTCAGCCACATCCGGCCTTTTCTTCTGGACCCGCTAATTGGATGCTCCCAACACCTAGTTCATCTCTGTTTGCAAAAGCCTCTGAGCTGTGTGAGAAGCCTTCTTCCAAATGGTGTGGGACTTCCATGGGGCAGAAAGGAAACAGGAACCACTGAAACCAGGGCTTTCCTTACCGCCCTTTGTTGGTGCGAGATGTTTAGTTGATGCCAAAAGCAGAGGGGTCCTGAAGTCTATCTTAGTGCACTGGGCAAGAAGGAGAAGCATCTTCTAATCCAGGTGGCGGGTGCGTAAGTGACTGGTGCTGGGGGGCAACCCCGCGCCGGGGAGGAACAGGAGTTGGATGGCCGGTGTGAGGCTCTGTCTCTCTGACCTGTGGGATGTGACATGTGGAGGCCCAAAGCTGGATAGGGTCAGGGATGCTGCCCACATAGATGAGGCAGAGGGCTGAAGATGAAGGTAAGTCAGGACCGTTTGGAGGTGGCTCGCTGTGGTGAAGACCTAAACACATTGTTGGCTGAATTGTATATCATGGGTAGGGAGAAAGAGGGTGTTGGCATTCAAGGGCTTGAGTTCAGTTCCAACTCTTCCACTTATTAGCTGGGTGATCTTTGCCAAGTTGCTTCCAGTTTCTGAAGTTCAGTTTCCACATCTGGATAACAGCCATGATAATCCCCGTCCTCATGGCTGTAAGATGTGAGGATCAATTAAAAGGTAACGTGCAAATTGGAAAGTGTCAGAAAAAGTGTTATACCAGAGAGGCTTCCCCTTGAAAACAGTCCTGCTCTCAGGCAGCCAGGTGATGACGAGGCCTCCTGCAGGGCACACACATGTGGCTGCAGTGGGAGTGAGTGCTCAGGATAGTCTGCTGTTGTTTTTGTTGAGATATAGTTCACATCATACAATATTCACTGTATACTATGATGTGCAGCAATCATCACTAATTCCAGAACATCCCCATCACCCCAAAAAGAAACCTGTACCCATTAGCACTCTCTCCCCATACCCCACAGCAGTGTGTGGGAAAGTGGGTAACCATAGCAACCAATAATGTACTTTCGGTCTCTATGAAGTTCCCTGATCTGGATATTTCATTTCAATAGAATCATACAATATATGGCCTTTTGTGTCTGGCACCTTTCACTCAGCATAATGTTTTTAGGGTTCATCTATATTGTAGAATGTTGTAAATTTTATTCCTTTTTATGGCTGAACAGGAGGCCCAGTGCACAAAATTCATGCACGGGTAGGGTCCCTAGGCCTGGCTGGCAATCAGGGCCAATCTGTGGGGCAACCGGCGGGGTAATCGGGGGGGCCCCCACTGTCACCCGCCTTGGCCAGTCTAGTGCTGCCCGCTCACCGGCCCCGCCCCCCGCCACCACTGCCGGTCACCTCCCTCTGTGGGGTGATCTGTGGGGCAATCAGGGGGCCCCCGCTGGCACCCACCTTGGCCGGCCTGGGGCCTGCAGGCTGGGGGAAGCTCCTGCATTGAGCGTCTGCCCCCTGGTGGTAAGTGTGCATCATAGCAACCAGTCATTCTGCATTTGGTCGATTTGCATATTAAGCTTTTATTATATAGGATACTATTCCATTGTATGGATATACCTTAATTGTTTTTCCATTTATTAGGTAACTAGAGGCCCAGTGCTCGGTTTCGTGCACCAGTAAGGTCCCTTGGAATAGCCTGGGGGGATTTGGCCGAAACCGGCAGTCCAACACTGCCTGCCGTTCCTGCCTGCCACTCCTGCTCGTCCTGGCCCCGCTGCACGTGCTGCTGCTGCTCAATGGCTTGCTGCTGCTCCATTGTGGTCTCCAGGCTGCAGCAGCCAGCTATGAGCCCTGTGTCTGGTGCCCATTGTCAGCCGGCTTCTGGCTGAACAGCGCTCCTGCTGTGGGAGCACACTGACCACCAGGGGGCAGCTCTTGCATTGAGTGTCTGTCCCCTGGTGGTCAGTGGGCGTGGTAGTGACTGGTTGGCTGGTTGTTTGGTTGTTAGGTTGTTAGGTCGCTTAGGCTTTTATATATATAGACTAGAGGCCCAGTGCATGAATTTGTGCACCAGGGGAGGAGGTCCCTCGGCCTGGCTTGTGAGACTGGGCAGAAACTGGCTCTCTGATATCCCCCGAGGGGTCTCAGACTGCGAGAGGGCACAGGCTAGGCCGAGGGACCCCACCGGTGCACAATCAGGGCCAGGGAGGGAGGCAGGAGATTGGCCAGCATGGGAGGAACCATGGGAGGGCTCCACGGCATGTCCAGCCCTTCTTTCTAAGTCCCGATTGGCCAGACCCCAGCAGCAAGCTAACCTACTGACTGGTTGGAGTGTCTGCCCCCTGGTGGTCAGTGCATGTCATAGTGAGCGGTTGAGCATCCTTAGCATATCATTAGCATATTATGCTTTGATTGGTTGAATGGACAACCAGACACATACCATATTAGGCTTTTATTATATAGGATAGACATTTAGGTGGTTTCCACTTTTTGGCTGTTGTGAGTAATGCTGCTATGAACATTGGCCTATGGTATCTGTGTTTTGGTTCCTGTTTTCAGTTCTTTGGGGTATATACCTAGGAGTGGAATTGCTGGATCATATAGTAACTCTCCAACTTTCAAAAATATTTTTTTATTGATTTCAGAGAGGAAGGGAGAGGGAAAGAGAGAGACAGAAACATCAATGATGAAAGAGAATCACTGTTTGGCTGCCTTCTGCATGCCTCACACTGGGAACCAAGCCCACAACCTGGGCATGTGCCCCAACCAGGAATCAAACTGCAATGTTTAACTTTTTAAAGAGTCACCAGACTGTTTTCCACAGTGGCTGCAGCACTGAACATACCTACCAGCAATGTCTGAAGGTTCCGAGTTCTCTACATCTTCACTGGAACTTGTTATTTTCTGTTTGTTTGTGTTTTATTGTGGCCATCTTAGTGGGGATAAAGTGGTATCTAGAGCACCTAATGCATTCTTAGGAGAATGGAACAGTCTATGGAACAAGACAGCTTACAAGCTTCCCAGGATGCCTTCCTATAGCAACAGGGGCGCTGAGGTTTAGTTGTCATCTCCACCATCTTTACTCCTAGTAGCTAATGCTAAAGGTGCTTCTGGGTGCAAAGACTATGCTAAGGCTTTAAGGATTGCAGCTCTGTAAATTAAGTATTATTGTCCCATTTTATAGCCAAGGAAACGGAGGCTCAGAGACTTTAAACCCAAGCCTGGATGCTGAGTGGTGAGGCTGCTAGGATTCCAGTCTGTCTGACTCCTTATCCAAGCTCTTAACCACAATGCCATAGTGATCCCTGCTAGAGAAGAAAACCAACAAACAGACTTTCCACTCTTTCAAAATTCAACACATATTTTCCAAGTGTCCACTGTGCGCCAAAATCCGTGCTGGGCAATATGGCCACGAACGAGGCTGCTCTGTGGGACACCTCACAGTCTGGAGAGTTCTGAGTTTGCCAGGGGTTTTTGTAGAGTGGAGAAATGAGCTTTATAATTTTTATTTGATTTAGCCCTGAAGTTGTTAATACCTCCAGTGCAGAGGCTGGGGAGAGGATTGTCTATAAATATTAGCTCCCAAAGTAAAAATGACTCTTTCATCTCGGGAGACCTAATGAAGCTGTTGATTGGACAAGGCTCAACACCTCCGTCTGTAACAAAAGGCACTGTCTGCCAGCAGGAGGGTCTGTCAGGGCCATTTCTCCTGCAATTTAGAACATTGGGGAGGACAGAACCCAGGCAACCCCGAGTGTCAAACAGGACAGGGCTTACTTCACACAATTCCCCTTAACCACCGCCCCCCCCCCCACCACACACACACACACACACACACACACACACGCGCGCGCGCACTCACACATGCACTGCCCTCCTGGAAACTCTGTAGCCTGCCACCTGGGAGGCATTTAACATCTCTTTAATAGAAATAGAAGCTCCAAGCAATAGACAAATTTACTGACAGAATCAGTACAGCTCATGGGGCACAGATGGAGGCTGGCAGCTGTGGAATACCTGCACTTGTGTGAGGGCTGAGGCCAGCCCCGGATGAGTGGCAGGCCAGGCTCTGATCTTCCTGGCGGGGTGACCAGAGAAGCCAGCCCAGCCTTCCACGTCCCCTCTCTCCAGGCCCTCTGGTTATCCCTGAGGGTCACGGGAAACCCTTTCATGGGGGTGGTTGGGAGAAATTAACTTCCCTTACGCATTGCACAGGACGGGCCTTTTCTGTGGGGACCCCGGGAGTGGGCCTTGGTGTAACAGACGGGAGTGAAACATCTTCGCAACAAGAAAGCCTGCCTCTCACGGATCCTCCAGGTCAGCCAGCAGCAAGGATTTCTTGACCTCCATCCAGTTCCCATTCCAAGGCCAGTAAGCTTCACCGAATGGGCCTCCCTGGGCTCAACAGCGAATGACAACAGCCACCCACGGGAGCAGCATACGGTGCTTAGGGGAGCGACTGCCTGTGAGGGGGTGGAGAAGGTCACGCTGAGCTTACAATATCAGTGGTTGACCTTTCCGGAGCGCTTACTCTGTGCCAGGCTCTGTTATAGGCACTCTCCATATAGTCACTCATGAAGTAGGTATCACTAACCCCGAGTAACAGGTGAACATACTGCGGCACAGAAAGGCTAAGGAACCTGCCTGCGGCACACAGCTGACTACTGGGCACAGGCTGCTCTCAGAGCCGGTGTCTCTAACCACCAAGCTGTGGGCTGTGGGCACTAGTCTGGGCATTTCAGTCATCACATCAATGGCTCAGATGCTTCTGATTCCCTTTGCTTATCAGTATCCTTAAGATGATACAGGAGGGAAGGTTGCTGAAAGTGGGGGAGTTCTCATAAAGGAAGGGGAGGAGGCTAAAGAATAAATCATCCCTTCATTAAACACATTTTTTATAGAGCAACTACTACTCTCTGAGTTCATTGAGCCAAACAAATTGACAAAGAAGTTTTAAAACTTGCACATTGTGATCCATCGAGGTAGCAAAGGGGACCAAGATAGAGGATGGTGAGGCTGGACGGAGAAACCAGTGTTAGAGAGAGTACCAGAGCAGGTGACAAAGAAGGGGAGACTGGCGTCAGCCCTGTGACGAGTGGTGGGCAGGGCGGTGCAGGGGGCCTGGTATTGCAGGCTCTGAGGGAGAAAAGGCTGGAGGATGAAGTCTCTGAGGGACCCAGGTGCCAGAGAACTCAGCTGGGGGAAGGGCTGTTAAAAGGCTGTTAAAAGGCTGGGGGAGGCAGGACCCGACCTTGTGAAGGTGAGACTATTGCTTTGGTCTGGAAGCAGTAAAAATTCATTAATGGGTTGTAATCAGAAGAATAATTTACGAAAAGGACTGTGGCCTCTGTGAGAAGAATGGATTAGAGGGGGCGACTGGGAGCAGGTGAAACTAGTCAAGAGACCCACAGCAGTATCACCTGGGGTCCAGAGGGACCGAGGAGGACCAGAGGCCTGGGGGCTGCCAAAGGGCAGTTAGCACAGGAGCCGAGAGCTCCTGAAGATGGGCGGCCCCTGAGGAGGTGGCATCTCCTCTAAAAGGCCACGTCTCTGAGGGCTGTTGCCAAGATGGACAACTAACGAAAGTCCCAGAGTTGCCTGCACTTATCAGAGACAGCAAACACCTTTGAGACCTCAGAGAGCAAAATTCGGGCAAAGCCAGAGGTGTGTGGCAGGACCCTCTGGGGTGCCCAGCGGGAGAGTGGGCGTGGCTTCAGGAAAGGCCAGAACTCAGGCGCCCACAGGAGAAGAGGACCTGGGAATCTGTGCCGGGGAACCAGAAGGCCAGCAGGGGGCCATTCACTCACAGACGTGGTGGGAAGCAGCTTTTGGGAAGCAGGGAGGGCTTCATGGTGGAGGTGACCCCACAGGTGAGCCTGGAAGGCTGTGTGGGAGCCTTGCAGGTGGACAGAGTAGAGGCATTCCCAGACCAATTCCTGCAGAGGAGAGTGCTGCCTTCCAGATCCCAGCAGACAGTGCACAGGAGACAATTCCCTGTGGGGCAGCCCAGCTGGGAGAAAAGCAGGAGGACGGCCGGGGGGGAGCGGGGGGCAGACTATCAAGGGTTTCCCACTGACAGAGCCCTGAGCCACCCCACCCACCAGGAAGGAGTTACCTAATTGGGGAGCATGGCTCAGCCTGGCCTGTGGATGTGGGCTCCATACCTGCCCTGCCCACGTGCCTAGGGCAGAGCCCTGTGCCACTCACGCCCCACAGCCTGCCCGTGTGGCCGCCTCACGCCTAGTGCATCTGCGAAGAGAAGCCGTCACGCTGCATCTAAATGTTAATAAAAACGAAATCCCTAAGCAGTCACTGAAATTAGCCCGGGCATGATTGAAATGCCAAGGCAGGTCTTGTTATTTTTATGAAGCCGTGAATAATATAAGTATCCAATTGATAAAATGTTATTAAAGCTGACAGCCCTTAAGTGATCTAAGTGGTAAATATTGAAATGAGGTCTCTGCCACCCCCTGCCCGGGGGGGCCTGCGGCAGTAATAAGCATTGAACAATGATTCCGTGGGCTCTGGGGAGCTTCGCGTTTGCGGGGAGCAAAAGCGCTCTTCCTAAATAATTAAACCGGGATTCCGGGCATGGATCGCAGACCCTTGTAGTGGTTTGTTCAAGTCCAAAGGAGCTGGCTTCAGGCAAAGCCCCTGTCGGGCCACCCCTCTCCCAACTGGGGTGGGAGGGAGCAGGGAGGGGCTGGCTCCATGCCTCCTTGGCCCCCAAGGAGCCTGCACTGAGCAAGCAGCTTATTTCAGCCGTTATTTATAATACAAACTGACTGGTGCCGCCTGAGGGCAGCTACAATTGATGAGCAGGGGGGCTGCCACGTGGGTTAGAGATTTTATTAGCACTGTTTAGGGACACACACACACACACACACACACACACCATGGAGAGAAATGTAAAATGCAGGAATCTTCCTGATAAGCAGATCGCTTAAGATGTGGCAGGGATCATCCTTCTCTTCCCTGCTTTTGGAAAAAGGAGCCAGAGGATCCCTAAAAGTTGGTGTCTATTCCATCTTTAGGTAAAGGCGCCGTGCCCGGAAAGTCTGGGTCTCCCCGAGTCTGGCCAGGGAGCAGTGAGACTGTTTGCAGCCTCTTCTAGGGCTTTGGGAGTAGGATGCTTCTTTGGTGGCCTGTGGGCTCGCCTGTGCCTCCATCTACCTCTGCCCCCTGTCAGGTGCTGTGTGCCTCTGGGAGTGGGGGTGGGGTGGGAAGCCTGGCCACAGGCCTGTGGAGCTGGCCCATGCCTCTCCCTCTCTGCAGCTAATTCCAATAGAGTGTGACAGCAGCAGGCAGGCCGTCAGGCTTGTCCCACTTGCCCAGTGCCGCTGGCAGGAGCTGTGAGAGCTGCAGGGGCACAGGCGGGGAAAGCTCTCTGCCGATCAGGGAGGTCCAGAGCTGTTCCTGGAGGAGATGCTCTGGGCAGAGGCAGGGCGGCGGGGCTGTGGACAGAGCTCTGTGTGACCCCTAGTATGACCTCAGGTCAAGCAGAGGTGACTGAGCCACAGACTCAGGTCCTGGCCTGGCTGTGTTGAGCCAGGGCCTGTCTGGGACTCCACAGGACTGGGAAGGAAGGGGCAGTAAGTCTGGAAAAGGCACATGAGGCCCCTGTGATCCCGGGAGCCATGAGGACATGATGCCAGGGGTCAGGATGTGGTTCAGATGGGGCGATTCTCCTTTAATCCATCCCTTGTGAGTCTAGGGCATTCACACCCAGAGCCTGGGGAATCAAAATTGAAAAATAAACCCACTTGGCCCCGGAAGCAGGGCTGGGAGCCTGGCTGGGTGTGCATTGTCCCTGAGTGGCTCCAGCCTGCCCTTCCACATCCTTCCCGAAGGCCAGAGTGGGCCACGTGAGCCCTTTCATTCATTCGAGTCCTCCAGGCTTCCAGGTGCAAAGGAGCAGGAAGGATAATGGTACAATAATGGTTTACATAAGACTTTTCACTTTAGAAACGTATGTCCTTATTCAGACTCTGTGTTACAGAGAAGGAAGCTGAGGCTCAGAGAAGGTAAGCAACGTGTCCCAGTGACACAGTGGCCCAGAGTCCTGGCCCCACAAAGGAACACCGCTGACATGGGCCCCAGGGAGAAGCTTTTTAAAAATGGAAGCTCTGCGCCCCCATCCGATTTTGTCCTTTATTTGCAACCAACTGCTGCTTCCGTAGCCTCTCCTCTGTGTCTCAGGGTGTGGCTCACGGCGTCCATCTCCAAGGTCCATGAAGATAGAAATTGCTCCTTCCCCACCCTCTGGTCCTCCAGCTCCAGGCAGTACAGTAACATCAGACGTGCTAATCGGCAAGCGCAACACCTCCTTGCGTTGGCCAGGTTTCTCATGCCCGTTATCACATTGATGCTTGCCCCGACCATGGGAGGAGATAAGGCAGGTTTTCTTACATTGCACTTGGGGAAATTGAGGATTAGAGCAGCAGAGATGAACTTGGCCGAGCTCACCTAAATTTCCTGGTGCCGAAATGCTCTTTCTACCATGACCCACTGCTGGCCCAGGATGTGGGGTAAAGGCAGGCTGGATGTCTTGATGAATAGGCAAGGAGCCCCAGAAAACAAGCTTTTCTCTGGGAGAGAGGAGCCTTTCGGGTGAGGATGAGCTAATGGGGTGGGGCTTGCCTTCGCATCCATTTGGAAAGGTTATGGGATATTTTTTAGGAACAGGTGCAGGAGCTCTTGGGGGCGGGCCGTGGCTTTGAATGTAGCTGAGGAAGGGACACAGCGGACAGATGCATTAAAGACTGCGTAAACTTCCAAAAGCTTCACTGGCAGGCCTCGGCGCCTCGTTGGGCCTCTGTAAACAGCCAATCGATGGAGTGTCAGGCTTGTTTTCATAGCCGTCCTGCACACTGGGAGTATTAGATGAAGCAAAGCTTTTATTTAGTTCCTGACAGGTAATTAAATTGGCCTCTGCATTGCTGGGTGATCCAGCCAAGGGGCCCGGAGTCGCATTCTGAATGGCTGCAGCGATTTGCTGAAATAGTACAACTTAATTTTGCCTCTCCAGTTGCGAGGAGAGATCTTGGTTCCGTGGAAAGTTTGACTCAGGCTTGGGGCTTCAGGTTGCAGATTTCATTTTTTCCAACAGGAGTTTGCTCTCTGTCTCAAACATGTGAAAGCCCCATTTCCACATTTTTTCCAGCGTGACACACTGTGAGAAAAACCGAGAGTTACCAAGTAAAGAAAAACAGCACTTGGCAATAGCGAGGGAAGGAATCCAATGCCTTCCAAAAGACCCGCTTCTCTGGAACCAGAAAGACATCATTCTAGCAACAGAAAGTTCTGGATGCCATGCTCATCTCAGATGCCAGAAAGAGCTACCGTGGTTCTAAAGGTTTCATAAAGCACTTGTTGGACTGGGATGTGTGGGAGGAAGCAGGTGGCTCGGTTTCCTCTGCGCTGCCAGTGTACGGGGGCATCTCTGTGCCAGGCTGACTGCGAGGAAGCGGGCAACAGCTCCTTGGTGTCGGGGCCAATCTTGCTCCTTGTTCTGTGATGGTACCACTTCTAGGCCTGAGCCTCCTTCAATATTCCTTCTCTGAGAGCGAGTGGGGCAGGAAATAATGTTTCCTTCCTGCTCTGCAGTTTCCCTATGATATGTCAGGGCTTTCCCTTTATCCCGAGTACCCTGTGCTCAGTGACGATTTTCAATCTGAGGAGTCCTAGCTCTTCGATTTTGGAAAATTCCTATCATAATCTCTTTGAGTGTTGCTTCTGTTATTCCTTCTATTCTTTTTCTTTTTCTTTCTTTCTTTTTTTTTGATGGAGCTTCTATTAAATATATGTTTGAGCCTCTCCATCTAGCCTCAGGTCTCTTCAATTGCATATCTATCTATCTATCATTTATCATTTTTTTCTCCCTATGCTGCATTATGAACAAATGCCTCAATACTATCTTCCAAATTATTATTTCTTTAACTGAATCCATGTAGAATTTACTCTATTCCTTTGTATTTCATCAACTATATTTTTGTTTCTAAGATTTCATTTTTGTTTATTTTATTGTTTGTTTTTATTTCTTCTCTGTTTTATAATTTAAAAAATATAATTGCTATTTTTCCCTCTACTTCTTCTACCTCCTTTCCCTAAACATACTTATTTTAAATCTGTTTTCAGATTTCTCTCTTATTTTCATTTCATTTGGAGTAAATTCATTTCCTGATTGTTGATTCTTTTAGGCTTTTTCTCAGAGGGTTCGTTTTCCTCATATGTTTGGAATTTTGTTTGCAAGCTTATCTGGAATGGAGCCTCTCTCTCTCTCTCTCTCTCTCTCTCTCTCTCTCTCTCTCTCTCTCCTTGTCCTCTCTGTTAAGCAGTTTTGCAGGGATCCCAACAGGTCCAGTAATCATGTCTAGGCCCAGGCCTAGTGTGTGTGGTTCAGGTCTCCTGTGCTGAGCCAGTGGCAGCTGGGCCCAGGCCCTGGCTGGGAGGCTGCACTGCTTCACCCTATTCCTCCAAATAAACCAGAGCCTTGAGCAGCAGTGAGAGCTATTTTCCGTGTCCCAACCCCTAGTTTCAGCCCATGAGCCTGGATCCAACTCTTTGCCGCTGTGGGACATGTTTAGGCCCTGCTCTGCTTCAAGAGCCGAGCCACCCTGTTTGCTGGCTTGCTATTTGGTTTCAGGTCCTCCAAGGTGTTTGTCTGGTTTTGAGCTATTGGGACTGTGTCCTTGTAACTTTCTCATCTTATGTTTGATCGAAAGCACTAGCAGGAACTAATAACACCATGTCGATGGGAAGTTCTAGGGCACGGCCTTGACCTGTGCGGGGAGATATAGAAGAAAGAGGGCCTCAGTCCTTGCCCCTCCAGGAACTTCTGGACACAGCATTTGCCAAGAAAAGCTGGAAACTGTCAGCAAGTGTTGGTTTGAAGGATGGAAGAAAGGTGGCATGCGACCAAAACACAGTGCAGAAACCTCTCCATTGGAAAGGGCATTCAAAACCTGCACACCTCACCCTCTGCGCCCCTGTTGCATGACTCTATCTCCCTCATCACAGCAGGACTGAACACCTCCCGGGAGGAGGCGCCGCTGGGCAGCGAGGCAGCCTTTGTATCTCTGCATAGCTGTGTTCTTCCCTTGACAACCTGAGATGGGTCTCCCAGGGGGCTTCTTCCCAGTGGGCCTTATCCCTCCCCTGGGAAACATGAAAAAGTTCAATGACCCGCCTGCCTGGCACGTGCAAATGCTCAGTAACTGCTCACTGCGATGATTACTTCTGAACACCCCAAACCCAGCCAGGCTCCCTGTGCACTGCTTGCCCTGCCGAGTCACAGCTCACCCCAGGCTGATGTGGGTTGGCAGTCTGGTCCTATTGCCTGGAGTTTCCTCACGCTGGGAGTAATACCACTGTTATGTTTGACAAAATGGGAATGGGGCCCACTACAGCACTCCTCCTGCCCAAGCAATGGCATGTGCTCTGCTCACAGAGGGTGCAAAAGGCTCCTAAAGCCATGGGCAGGGAGGGAATCCTGGGGCTCCAGGAAGCATCCCCGTAGGAGCAAGTAGAGCCTACAGCCCTGGTGACAGGGCAGGGACTGAGAGGAGAAGGCCTGACATTGCCTCTGTAAGTGCTACAGAACCCTGAGTTCAGGCCTCAGGGCTGAGTGGGACTAGGGCAGGTCATGCGGAACTATTCTCAGGTTGAGCTTGGAATTCAGATTGGGCCATTCCAGGGTTCTCCTGGTTCATTCCTCTGCTTCTGAAAGTAAGTCCTGAGCTCCAGGCCATCAGCCAATCAGGAAAGCTATGTCTTTAAGAATTATGCCACTTCGGTTCACAAAACTATAGTGGGAATGTTTTGAGAATATGAAGTCAGAAGTCCTGGGTTGAAATCCCAGTTCATGCCATCTCTTGCCATGTAACCTTGATATGTCTTGCAACCTCCCTCATTCTTTTTCCCTTTTGAGTCTTCATTCCTTATTTGTAAG
This sequence comes from Myotis myotis, assembly GCF_014108235.1. Lineage (NCBI taxonomy): Eukaryota > Metazoa > Chordata > Mammalia > Chiroptera > Vespertilionidae > Myotis > Myotis myotis. The sequence continues at coordinate 31,629,697 of NW_023416318.1, forward strand.
TTGGGGCTAATTACTAGTAATGATACATGCTACATTCTTCAGGGTTGTCCTGAAGAGTAAATGATCTCACATTTGAAAAGTGTTTAGCATGGTGCCATGCACATCATTCATTAAATGATGTTCATCATCATCATCATCATTATCATCACCATTATCTTCGAGGAATACATTAAGTGATTCTAGGAGGGAACAGATATATTGGTTGGGCTATCTTTCTGCCCCAATGTGGGGCCAAAGAACAATGACTGTCACCTTACTCCAGAGGCTAGCGAGGGAGATATCACCAGACAGTAGTATCAGCGTGTCCTGTAGGGAAGACAGGTGGTTTGGTGGACAACTTTGGATACGAGTTCTTTTGTATATACATGTATTTAGAACATACTTACTGAGTGCCCTGAAATACTGTGTGAGGCATGATGGCAAAGTCTTTTGGATATTGAGAAAGAAAACTCACCCTAAAGTCAGCTCAATGTGATGGGTGAGTACAGAAGTTCCATAGGTCTGGTCCTTGCCTGACCATACTCTAGAGAAAATTTCTCCTTTAATGTTTGAAGGTTAGAAGGAAGGGAAGAAGGAGAAAAGGAAGGAAGGGGGAGGGCAGGAAGTAAAAAAGGAAAGAAAAGAAGCAGGAAATGGCCATTTTGGAGAGTCTCAAAGAAATTCAAGGACCAATGCAGTCTCAGAGAGTTATAGCATGACTGGCTGTTAGGGCCAGTAAGAATCTCAAAGCCAGCCCTGAGTGTGGCTATCAGCAGGACTCAGGGTCCCTGAGGGTGGCAAGGGGCTTTGAGGGCCAGGGGGTGTGGGGCCCCGGGTCTTCTGGGATCCCGCAAGAATAGTGCTTCATTGGGAGACAATCTGTGATTCTCCACAGGCAGGAGGGACTCGCGCTGCCACTTCTCCAGGGCTGGAGGTGCGAGGGCTGCTTATTGCATTCGCAGGTTCCAAGGGAATGCATGTGTTTTATAAACGGAGCAAATGCCTTGTGTTTCTGATTGATGGGCCATCAGTTGCACAGTTGTTGGGCAGTGATTGATTTTCCAACCCAGCTGCTCCAGCTGAGCCACAGATGCTCCTTGTCTGAAGTCAGGGGGCTGGTGCTGTAAGCCATGGAGGAGATCCCAATTGGAGTGATCCCTGAGAAATCGGCCATCGTAATGGCTAACAGCCACTGATTTGGGGCTTTGCTTGGGTGCTAAGCCACTGGTAGTAATTGCCATTCCAACGGGGTGGGTGTCATCTTGAAACTCACGATGACGCTGGTGGGGCCCAGATGAAGTTTACTCTTGTGAAGTCTTGTCTCCATGCCCCTGTTCTGTGGCTGAGTAGGACGGCATCAGTGACCCTGGGAAGGAGCCACGACTTGGCAGAGACACTTAGAGGAGATGTGGGGAGGGGAGGGGAGGGGGGAGCAGGCCCTGCTGACCTGCAGGATGGTGGGGGGCGGGGGGCCGGGGGCTGGACAGCAAAGAAGCTGGGAGTGAGAGCACCTTCTCCCAACTCCTTGGAGTGCAATGCTCCCCCCTTTTCCCAACTGCAATATTATGGCCCCTTTTTAAAGTCTGAAGTTGACAGCGTGCTTCCAGGAGCCTTCCCCTCTGGTCCTTACAGGGGTGCTATGTGGAAGGAGCAGGAGGCTTTACCTCCACTTTGCAGATGGAGCAAAACGCTGGGAAACGCCACAGCCTTCGCCCCAGGGTGAGAACATCTTAGAGCCTGCCTCCAGCCCTCTGGTATTTTCTGGAAGTTTCCTAGGGGGACCTGGTGTGAGCCCATAAACCAGTCTGTTGGTTTCAGGCTCCAAGCACCACAAACGCACTGTCCTCCCTGCCCAGCAGGTGGTCCTCAGCCCCGCAGTGCCAGTGCTGAGGGCTCCTCCCCGGATGGGGAGCACCCTCCCCCACCCCAGCCACCCAGCACCCTTCACCCCCACCCACCTAGCACCCTTCCCCAGCTGCCCCAGCTTGAAGAGGTCTGTTTGGTCCTGTTTTCCCAGTTACTCCTGACCCCCCGAGCCACCCAGTCTCAGCGCTTGGGTGCTCCTCCCAAGCCCGCCCTCCCTGGGCTGGCGCCCACCTTGGCCTTTAGATCTGAGGCTGGTGAGCGGGGTGGGAGGTGCGTCGGGGGGCGGGGCCTCGCGAACAGCTGCCCTCCCGGTGGGCTGGTGAGGAAGCCGGCGGTCAGGGAGGCGTGAGCTGCGCGGGAGCAGGGCGCCTCGGCCTCTGAACCAGGTCGGTGCCCGTGGTGATACCGTACCGTCCAGCGCAGCCGGAGGCAGGGAAGGCGGGCGTGCCAGGCCCCCGGGCGTGCCAGGCCCCGGGCGCCGGTGGAGGCCCGGCGTGGCTGCGGCTGCGGGCGCAGGTGCGGTTCGGTCGCCAGGTCCCGGGCCGGGCCGCGCCGTTAACAAGGCCCCGCGCCCCGGCGGCCTCCGGGAGGCGGGCGGCCTTTGAAGCGCGCAGCCTGGATTATTTAATATAATGGAACAGTGTTAAACTCGACCCATCAGAGACATAAATTTCCAGGTGTTTTACATTTGTTTTCCCGTCAGAATGGTAAACGGCGGATAGTAAAATTCGGCACCGGGTTGTGGCTGTTGGGGGGGCGCAGAGTGGGCCCCTCTGGGCTCGGGTGGGAGGCGCCCTGCAGCCCGGGTCCACCAGAGACTGCGGGCCCAGGGCTCCCCAAGACGGGGCTCCCCAAGACGCGGCTCCCGAGCCCGGAGAGGGACCTGTGCCAGGCTGGGCCAGGGTCCTGGGCACCGAAATCTCCTGCCCAAGAGGGTCTCTCACCCAGACATCTGCGCGGAGAGCCCACGGTCCCTCCAGTACCCGCCTCCCCCCAGGTTAATTGGGGTGCGAGGGCCTGTAACACCTATAACGAGGTTTCTGTTGCCCTTGCCAAGTTCAATTATGGGTGCATCTGCTTTCTGATTTTTCCAAGATGGTTTGATTTAAAGGTGGAAAAAAAACACCCCAAACTACAAAGGAACAGGCTGCACAGTAGCTTTCTGCAGAAGGTAAGGAGTCCTGACCACTTTTTCCAGACTCCTGCCTTTTTGAGATGTGTCAGAATTCATAGGGTGGCTGCTGAGGATAGATATTACTCTGAGTAATTCTAGAGAAATCCGACCCTTCGGCCCACTCCCCACAAGGCCCTTTACCCTTCTCCCTTCAAAGTCATAAAGGATGTCTACCTCTTATAAGGCCGGCGCCCCTGCCTGCTACCCAGAAGCCTACTGTGATCCGTCACTTTGAATGGAGAAATCATTTGACATTTATTTCCCGAACAGGAAGCACTGGCTCAGAGAAGGTGGAAACCTCAGAAATTAGTTCAATTTAGGAGATGAAAGTAGGAAAGGCCATTGCTCCTTACCAATAAAGAGATTATCATTCTCTCTTTGCTTGTGGGCAGGGCCTTACACAGGGTTCTGGGGGAGGCAAACCTCCTAATGAAAGTTACAGTCGCACTGCGCAGGGTACCCTCTGTCGGGAGCGTTGCATGTGTGCATGTGAGTGCACGAGTGTGTTGGTAGGGGAGTGAGTGTGAGGAGAGGGGGTGCAGAGCTGTGCAGACATGTAAGGCTGGCTTGTCCTCCAAGACCCTGCCCCATAGTTTCTAGCAGAAACGCAGTTCACACGGTTGTGTGTGAAGGTTGCCAACAGGACAGAGCAGAGATGATCATTGGGACTGAAGAGTTCAAAAGCCAGAGATGGGTTAGTCCTTTTTTTGGCTTACTTGGTCAGGGGAGGCTTTCTAGAGGAGCTGGAAAAGCTGGGGCTGGGAAAAGGCAGCGGGAGGGGCGAGTAGGAGCCAAGTGAACAGATGGGGGCAAAAGGGAGGACAATGGGAGATGACTGGTCAAGCCCAAATCCAGCAGGGACAGGGTACCAAGTGTCCTCAGAGAGCTGGGAGCCCCCTCCTTTGCCCTGCTGTTTTGTTTTCAGCCCTGAGTTTCTTCCTGATGACATTCCCTCAAGAGCAAGAGGGTCCTTCAGAGGTCAACTTCTGGAAACAGGAAACAGTGATTAACAAATCAATTCATTAAGGCCCAGTGATCCATAGGATGCCAAAGAGCAGTGAGTTGGTAAGTGAAGACAGACCTTGGGCCCTGATGAGAGCTGACTCTTGGAGAAGGCTGGCCAAGACAACGTACCTAAGATGCACACAGGCCCTACCTGTGTGTAAAAGTCCAGCAGCCCAGCTCTGCTGATGACAGAAATGGCCGTAATAAAGCGGGGAGGCCACAAGTCAAACAAATAATTTGGTTGACAAATAGGAGTATAAACAAGACCTTGATTAATGCATTTCCTAATAGTTCTCTGTTTATTGACATTAGCTCAGCTTGGTCATTAGGCCTGATGTTGCCCGTATATGTTATATGGCAGAATATCTCCCAGTCATTCTAAGATTGCTTTGTAGCTTTTGTGTTGGATATTTTATGCCTGTAAGTCCTGTCTCCCTGACTGGACCATGAGCCCCCACTTCTGAGAACCCGTGTGCTTATTGAATAAAGAGTGAGGTCACAGAACTTCCTAGGAGGGATAAGTAGAGAAGTGAGAGCTTGAAATGCCCTCTCACTGTGACTTTTGCTGCCTTTTTCACTAGTCGCCTGTGATTGCTCTGTCTTTTGAAGGAGGGAATCATTCCAGCCGGCTTCTCCTTCTCAGGTGTTGCAGGTCTTACAAAGAGAGCGCAGCCCAGGGCACATGCCCAGGTTGTGGTCTCCATTCCCAGTGTGGGGTGTGCAGGAGACATCTCTCTCATCATTGATGTTTCCATCTCTCTCTCTCTCTCTCTCTCCCTTTCTCTCTGAAATCAATAAAAATATATTTAAAAGAGAGAGAGAGAGCACAGAATGAGGCAGTAGATGGGAGAACACACTAGCATGGCTCCTCTTGGCCATGCTTTAGACTGCTGCTAACAGCGCTCACCTTACTGAAGTGTTTTGGGGGACTTCAGCCATGGCCTCTGATGACCAGAACCCAAGACAGGGTCGTCCTGGGAAGATGCCAGCATGCCTATCGTGGATTACCGATCCCTAGCCAGGGCATGCCAGGAGCCATGTCCTTCTCAACATTCCGGCCCTGGCGACCCTGGCTGCAGCTTTAGAAACTCGGTGGAAAGCAAAGGCGGGAGGAGTTGGAGCTGTAAATGCCAGCTGTATTTTTATTGGTCGTCTGCAACTTCAAAGGGTTCCCTGCTTTAAAGGAGGCACAAGCAGGTATCCAGTTGGCTCTCCGAGCTCTCAGCCTTGATGCCTTATTGATTTTCAATGTGGCTTGACTCCCAGATGGGCAGACTTCAAACCCGTCTGTATTTTTCTGCTGTCATGTTTTCATCCCCGTTACTTTCCATCTCCAGCGAGATCCCGGATATGCTTGAGGGCAGCGTTTCCTTCTTCAGCTTTCTCTCCATAATTTTCTCCTGGACAGGATTTCAGACAGCCAGGGCCACTTCTGCTGGGGTGTGTCTTGCCTTGTTTGTACCGAGCTGGACCAGCTGCTGGCAAGTGTGAGGGAGAAGATGCAGTCCTTGCCCTTAAAGGGGTCAATCCTATCAGTCCACCTAATACACTTAGAGTCTGACTGTGTTCTAAATGTGCACCATGGAAGGTGTGGCCGATGGTGAGGGTGGAACCTGTGACTTGATGGGGACTTCACACATATTCTTCATAACTGACCTCATGCCAGCTCCGTAGTGTATTGAGCTATTGTGTATTGGCCCGCTGCAAGCCAGGTAAGTGCCTACGATAAGCCAGGCACTGAACTTCCCTGACATTTACTGGTAGCTTTCCTTATATTTCATTTAAATTCTGTACTGCTTCGGGAAACTATTTTTCATAACCTGCCTAAGTTCACTGAGCAAATGATTGGCAGAGCAGGATGTGACCCCTGGGCTGCTCTTGCTACCACGCAGGCCGGGCTGGGTGTGTGCCTGTGTGTCCCATGTGTTGTAGGGAGCAGGACAGAACACTGGAAGTTTGTTCTCTCATTGGCAGACAAACCTATCCATATGGAACCAATGGGCAAGATGGGGCTTATGTGTGGTAATGACAACAGCAAACCCTTCTATAGCATCTACTGAGTACAGGGACTAGTCAAATACTTCACCAATATTAATTTATCCCTATGAGGAACCTGAGGCACAAAGAGGTTGGGTAATTCTCCCAAGGTAACACAGCTGAAAAACGTCAGAGTTGAGATTCAACCCCAAAACCCAGAGTCTGTCTTACACACTTGATTGGGTTTCAGGGCCGCCAGAGAGGGATACCAGCAGTGTGGACCAAGCAGTAGGAGGGAGTTTCTGCCTTCTCCCCACATCTGACCTCTTCTAAGCCCCCAAAGAACAACGAGGCAGGCGGCCCGGCCTTCATGTCACCCCCCTGCATAGACGAGGCACAGACATGTCAAGTGGATGCCCAGGGTTATCCAGGGCTCAGCCCAGCCTCCTGTCTTGCCACTACAGAGTTTTCTATAGGAAAAAATGTTGGGACATTGAACAGATGTTTGGTCACAGTGTCATGCCTGTAGACTAGGACATACAGGCCCATGAAAGCAGTCTCCTAAACAAGCAGCTCTCGGTCCGCTGTGGTCACAGAGTGAGGTGACAAAGTGATATTTGTGAATACAAAGAAGGAGGTAAGGCAGGCTGGGGAGAGGCTGGGTCCAGGTCCAGGGGGCTTCCCCGGTGCCCTGGGCACAAGGCCCTCTGCTCTGCAGCCTGCTTGGCTCAGCCACGCAGGAGAGAGGCCTTTGAAGTCACAGACCACCAATAAAACTGCAGCTGGCACCAGGGCTTACGGGGCTCCAGGCGTGAGATTTTACACCACTCAGGGGCTGAGCCAGCGCTGACAGGATTGGAATGTGCCCTGGACTCCCCTTTCCTCGGCGAGAGCCACCAGGGTGCCTCAGCCCCTGGCCACCCTGTCACCCAATCAATCAAGGCTGCAGTGAGACCCCATTATGCACCACAGGGAAGCAAGAGAAGGAGCAGTTTGTAGTGGAGGTGTGGACCCGGGGCCAGGGCACATGCAGCAAACAGCCAGTGCAGGCAGGCTGTGTGAGGCCGGACTGGTTGAGCACACAGGCAATTCTCTGCTAAGTGATGGTGGCCAGACGGCAAGGCCACAGACAGGGAGAGGGGCAAGGGCTGGAGTGGTCATGGGCAACCTCCTCAGGTTTCAGCATGAATGAAGGCACAGAGGCTAGAATAAGAGGACACTCTTCTTCTTCCCCCTCTTCTTCCTCCCTCTTCCCTTGTCCACCTCCCTGTTCCCTTGGTCACCTTTAAATTACTGTTATGCCTGGCCCTGTGCTGGGGGTGGCCCCATCTCTCCTCTTCTGGAGCTCCTATCTGAGATGGGCAGCATCCTTGAGGATGGGCTTTGGGTCAGGACCTGCAGGAAGAAAGTAAAGGACAGGGGAACCTGGCCAGGCACTGATACAGCCCTTGAAGCCTTGAGCGCAGAGGGGGGCACTGTCCTCACCCTGCTCAGAGTTTTCTATGCCCTCCCCGCTTCTTCTTGGGAAGCAGCTGTTGATTCGGCCCTTCGGAGGTGTTTGGTGATGAGTGGGTGAACTCCCCTCAACAATGGTGAATGGGAGGAAGAGCCATTATCTGGAAGTTGTAGTTGAGATAGAGACCACACATACATAGGGAATGAGCAGGAAGGATAGAGGAGGAATTCAGAGGTGCCACGTCTACACTATGGGTGCTCCCTGAGCACAGCAACTGTCCAGCGTGGGTATAGGTTCTTAAAAGAGGAAACTGGCCCTGGCTGGTAGCTCAGTGGTTAGAGTGTCAGCCTGCACTCAATTCCCAGTCAAGGGCATGTACCTGGGTTGTAGGTTCGATACCTGGCCCCGGTTGGGGTGAGTGCTGGAGTCAACCAATCGATGTGTCTCACATCTATGTTTCACTCTCTCTTCCCCTCCCTCCTTCCCTTCCACTCTCTCTAAAAAAAAATCAATGGAAAAAATATCCTCAGGTGAGGATTAACCAAACAAAGAAAAAAATGAGGAAACCAATTAATCCAAAGGAACAGAAACCTTCCTGGGAGACCCCTAGAGTCTGCAGGGGCTACAGAGTCTTGAAGAGCAGAGCAAGGAAGCATTTTGATGTTCCTGCCCTCAGATTCCACAGGTGGCTGGCCCAGCCGCCCTCCTCCTCACCCACCCCACCGCCTTGCTTTTTTAGGAAAATTGGAGCAGGGAGATGGACATGCAAAGGGAACTCTGGGTGTTAGGGGTTGGTTCCTCCAACATTGCAAGGCTTTTGTCCCCAGTGTCATCACTTGACTCCTCTCTGCAGCTGTGTGATGAATGAGGGCAGCACCAATGAGGGGAGGGTGGGGTAAAGAAGGGCTGATAGATTGGATCACACTCACAGACGCAGTATCACCTTTGCGTCACCCGCCAGCATGATGCCTGACTTGCCACATCCTGTCTGGGGTCATGGGGATGTAAAACATCACCATTTTGGTCAGGAAAGTGGGGAACTGGGTGACATTTTTTTTTTACTTTATCCTAAGCGTTGAGCCTCTATACCCACCATCAAATCAGCCTTAGACGTTTCATTGGACTCTAATGAGGAATTGATGGACCTACCTGCTGTGTGCAGACACCTTAATGCACCATATGATCAGTATCATGTGTGATTAATCCCTAAGTCCATCCACTTTTTGGCAATTGTTGACAGGCATTTAAATGTGGAGAAAAATCTCTCTCTGGGAACATTGAATAGGAAATTATTAAGTGTGACTAATAGGAGAATGAGAGTGGCAGTTTAAACACTAAGTTTACAGAAGGTACACGGCCAGGTGAGGCTTGTCCCCTGCAAAGCAGTCACCTAGCAAAGCCAGCATTCCCTGGGATGTGTGTGTTTTGCTACATACCCTGCCTTGGTCCAAAAGGAAAGTGAAGTCCCAGTCAGTGAGGACTCAGATTTTGCTGAGTGACCCTTGTCTGTGGCAAAACATTTGACCCAGCTGTACCTGACCTCAGAAGAGGATGTGCTGCCTGAGGCGTGTTGTGTGTCTTGTTGCTTTGACTGCATCTGGGAAGGGTGGGGTGACATCGGCCTGGCATTGGCTGGTCTTTGGGAACAGATGGAAGGGACCATGGCCTTGCTATGGTGCTGCTCCGCTGCCTGGAGCCTGAAATCTAAATTGACTGAAAGTTCAGTAATTTGGAGCTTTGCTGGGTTGAAAAAGTGTGATATTGTGATTTATAATAAGAAATAGGTATTTTCCTGGCACAGAGCCCCTAGAACTCTTGGAATTTCCTAAGCGGTGAGAGCTATGAAGGTGTCTTTTATGTTAATGAGTGACTTTAGGATGCCCTTGGGTCGCCCCAGGGGAACAAACCAACTGATTAGAGGTTGAATTTTTATTCTCAGCCCCCCTCCCACCTCTGGGGAGGGGAGAAGGGCCGGAGGTTGAATCTATTACCAATCTGCCAAGCATGCCTATGTAATAATATGAAGTTGCATAAGCCCCCAAAGGACAGTTTGGAGAGCTTCAAGGTTGGTGAACAGGAGGAGGAGATTCAGGAGAGCGGGGTGCTTGCAGAAGGTATGGAAACTCTGTGCTCTTTCCCCAAACCTCAACCCATATGGCTCTTGATTTGGCTGTTGATTCATCTCCTTTACTATCCTTTGGAATAATCTGGTAATCTAGTGAGTAAACTGGTTTCCTGAGTTCTGTGAGCTGTTCTAGCAGATTAATCAAACCCAAGGGGAGGTGGTCATGGAAACCTCTGATTGATAGCCAGTTGATAACCTGGTCTTGCAATTGGCCTCTGAAGTGGGGGGCGGGGGTGGGGTGGAAGGAGGCAGTTTTGTGGGACTCAGCCCTCCATCTGAGTTACCAGATGCTGTCTCCAGGTAGATAGTGTCACAATAGAGTTGACTTGGAGGCCACCCAGCTGGGTTGGGGAATTCCTTGGACGTGTGGAAAATCCCCTAAACACATTGGAGTTGGTGATCAGAATCATTAAAAAGCCAATTGTTTCTTTGCCTCAAACTGAAGCAGAGGGAAGTGGCATTTGAGGAGCCATTGACTTGGCAGAGGATGCAAGTAGTATTCCGCCTACAGCGGTGGTGAGCCTGCTGCCCTGGGTGGGGACAGGGATGTTGCCTTCCCACCCCAGCCTGTCGTTTCCTGTGGCCTCAAGACAGTGCCGTTAAACAGAGAGCTCTGGCAGAGCCCAGCACCTGCAAGTGGAAGGACAGCATGCAGGCTTGGAAAGTGTGAATAGGCAAGAACTTTGGGGGTAGTTTCTTGCACGTGGAATGAGCAGAAGCAGAAGTATTTTAGACACATTTGAAGAAATGATTTTACCAAAGGAGCCATAATCCTGGCTTTTAAAACCATTCCTGGGTGCCCAGTCCTGAACTAGCAGGAGGGAGCCTGCAAGCCTGTGCCACCTTCTGAAAGTTCATATTTTCCAGTGACCATGTAGGCGTGGCCATCAGGGACAGGACAAGGGAGTCCTTTCAGGGAGAACAAGGTTCCACCCACAGAATCTACTTTGGAATGATGATTTTGGAAGCGAAAAGCTCTGTGTTAAGAGTAACACACTTAATGCAGAGAATCTGAAAAACAATGATAATCTCTTCCCATGGTAACCTCCCTCCATCCCTGCAAATAACCTGTTATTCACCACATTATAAGATTTTTGTGTGAGTCAGGCACTTTTCTAGGAACATCTATTTTTTTAAAATCCTTGCTCAAGGAGTGAGGATATTTTTCCATTGCCTTTTTTTTCCCCCCAGAGAGAGTGGAAAGGAAGGGGAGGGAGAGAGAGAGAAAGAGAAAGAGAGAGACACATCAAAGTGAAAGAGACACATTGATTGATTGCCCCTCCCCCCCCAACATGCCCCAGTCCTGGGGGGTGGGGAGTGTGGATCAAACCTGCAACCCAGGTATGTGTCCTTGATCCGAACCTGTGACCCTGAGCAATGCCAGCCAGGGCTAGGAAGATCTGTTTATATATTTACTTGAACACATATTTATTTGCTATGAAATTGGATTATGTTGTGTTTATTGTTTTATATTCTGCTTTGTAACCCTTTATACGCCATAAGCGTCTATAGATGCAAGCAGCGGACCTTCACCACACCCAGGCGTGTCTATAGCCGCAAACCTCTACGTGGAGAAGGTGTTTGGTATATTCTTCTACTAGTATTGGTACAAAACAGCGAAAAGAGACCAAATGCTTTTGTAAACAATGTAATGTTCTGTTATATTCAGAATATCGTGGCGTGCGGGGATGGTTTTGGACGTGGCAGTTTTAAATTTAGCGCTATGAGTATCATTTCCTTTTCTCATTCTTCTCAAACATGATTTTTAATGGCTGCGAAGTATGCCATTGTGTAAATATCACAATGTTGGACATTTAGATGATTATTGGGAAGATGGTGCACTTTTCCAGATTCACACTGAGCACCTTCCTCCGGTCATCTCCTTGCTGAGCTGTGCAGACGCCTGTGGGTGTCCATCAGTGTGACAGCTCTAACCTTGTGCCTTGTACCTCATCTGGATGGCCCTGTGGGTCCCTGTACCTTCTGCAGAAATCCTAGCTGCTCCCTCCAGGTAAACATCCAGAAAAAAGAATGCCCGGGGGTCGGTGCTTACAGAACGGGTGCAGCACCGTCCTCACAAGTAGTGGCTCTCTCTCCGTGATGGCCACGTCACTCCTGTCCGCCCTGGTGACATGCAGTTATCACCAACAGAGATACTTTCTGATTACAAAAGTAGTCCTTGTTTTTTGTGGACATTTTTTTAAAAACAGAAGAAAATAAGTCATATATGACCTCCAAAAGATACCAAAATACCTCACCAAAAACCCAAAGCACTGTTGACATTTTGATGTATACATTTTCAGAATTTTCTCGTCTACATGTTTTTCTCAGAATTGGGATTATATAAATGTGTAACTTGCTTTAAACATTATAGTTTCAAATTTGTCATAAACATTTATAATGGCTGCATAATACCTAAACATGGGGTGTTCTAGAGTTTCTTTGCACATTCCCCTATTGTTAAACATTTAGGTATTCCAGTTCTTTTATAACAAAATCTGCAATGGTTCCTAATATCTTTGTGCATAAAGCTTATATTTATTTGGCTCATTTCCCCTTAACCCATCCCCCATATGTGGAACTGTATGTGTTTTAGAAAAGATGTTTGGCTGTAGGGGGAATTTTGGGGAAGGCCACCTGGCTGCCAACCAAATCCCACCAGATTGAGATTAAGGATCAGCCAGATAAGTAAATGTGTTGGTCCCTGTGGAAGGCTGAATAATGGCCCACAAAAGATGTACATGATGTATTCCCCAGAACCTGTGACTGTTATCGTACATGGTAAAAGGAATTTTGCAGATGTGATTTGGTTAAGAATTTGGAGATGGGAGATGGTCCTGGATTATTTGGCTGGGCAATATAATCACTTGGGTCCTTATAAGGGGGAGGCAGGAGGGTCAGGGGTATAGAAGGAGGTGTGATGATAGAAGCAGAGGTCAGAGAGACCTGAAGATGAGACAGTGTTGGCTTGGAGGATAGAGGAAGGGGCCATGAGCCCACAGCCTCAAAGGACAATGCAGTCTTACTTTTCAGGACTCCAGTATTGGCTGGAGAGTCGCAAGGCCCATGGGCCATTCAACAAACATTCATTGGGTGGTCACGATGTGTCCGGCATTGGGTGCTGGGGACACACTAGTGAAGGAGACAGTGGTAGACCCTGCCCTCATTGGAGGCTTAGCCCAGTTAGGGAAGCCAAACCTAAATACATGGTAATTAAGTGCCAGTGGGGAGAGGCAAAGAGTGCCAGACTAGCATAGAAAAGGGGCGGGGGGGCTGCCTAGACTTGAGGGGCTGCAGATAGTGAGGAAAGTTTTCCTGAGACGCTGATGTTTAAATGAGCCAGTTGACCAGGACCAAGTAAAGAATGGCTTTCCTGCAGGGACAACAGAACATTTAAAGGCCTGGAGGCAGGAAGTATGAAGAACTAAAAGAAGGCCAGGTGGCTAAAGCTTGGAGCCGGAGGGAGACATTGACAAGAAATAATCCTGGTCAGGGTAGGGTGTCTGATGGCAGAGAGACACATGGGCCATTTAAAGGCCACTTACAGGAGTACTTGAAATATCGGGGGATCACTTTGTAATGTATGCGATTGTCTAACCACTAGGCTGTGCACCTGAAACTAATACAAAATCATATTAAATGTTGGCTGAACTGGAAAAAAAAGATAAAGTAAATAAAGGCCATTTACAAGATGGGTTGGTTGGAAGTGGGGTATGGAGAATAGGGTGGACGTGAGTAGAGGAAGGAGATTAGTGGGGAGATCATTGAAGCCTCTTTGGTTTTCATTTTCTGAACCATATGGTGAAATCGGGTAAGCCCCTCAGTTGATGCCAGTAAAACACTTTAAATTCTCTATCAGAATGGTTCTCTAGACATCCTCTAAAGAATGGCTGTCATTTACACTCTCCTAGTTACTGTTTTCCCTTGAGGAGGAGGTCCATGTATACAAGAAAATGCTAAAATAAAAATAATAAAAATAAAGCAATTGGCAGCTGTAGGAGTTTCTCATTGCAGACTGGCCTTTGCAAGGTGGACAAACCCTTGCTGTTGGAGAAAAAAAAAAAAATGTAGCCAGCACTCATTGGATTAAGAGTGTAGAAAAGCAAACGTGTTCAAATCTTAAACACATCATAATTTTAAGCATCCACAAGTGTTTAAAAAGTGTTAGCTGCTATGAGCACATACATCCATTCACTAGTTCAACATCATAACCTGTTTCTTTTCTAAACACGTGGGTAGGAGAACAGAGGACGGTTAACATGTTAAACACACTGACATGTTTACAATGTGTCGCAAGAAGGTGTTTAACTTTTTGTGTTCCAAAGCTAAACACTTTGGAATTAGAGGGTTGGCTAATTCCACCCCCAGTTAGTATGACTATCACCTAGGGGTCCCCCTGGTGTTGGGCAGAGGCTCCTTTGGAAACACAGACAATCCCAGTGGTAACCTGTATTTCACAAACAGCAGGACGAGGCTGCTTCCTGCAGGACCTTGGGTGCAGATGAAACATTTGTTCTGGAAGCAGATCATAAAAGGCGTTCGTCCTGAATGCATGCCCATGCTCTGGGTGAGCATGGCTGGTTTTCCCTCTCAGGTGTTCCTTCTGTCCTGCTGTTGGGAGCTTTTAAGGAGGCCCCAGAGATGGCCCAGCCGGGGCCTTGGTCTCTGCTCCACACTGGCTCAGACTTCCATGGAGGATAAACAGAGCCCGGGAAGCTAAATTGGAAAGAGGGACAGAAGGAAGAAGGAGAAAAGAAGAAAGGGTGACTATTTGTTTTCCGTGGCTGCTGTAACAAATCACTAGACACTTGGTGCTTAAAACAACACGGATTTATTATCTTACAGCTCTGGAGGTCAGAAGTCCTCCATGGGTCTCTCTAGGCTAAAGCCTTGTGTCAGCAGGGCTGTGTTCCTTCTGGAGACTCGAGGAAAGAATTCGTTTCCTTGCCTTTCCAGCTTCTAGAGGCCGCCTGCATTTCTTGGCTTGTGGCATTTCTTCACCGGCAAAGCCCGCCAAGGGAGGAGATGGAGTCTTTCCCACACTGCATCACTGATGCTTCTCCTCTCTCAGCTCCCTCTTTTACTTAGACAGGCTTACCTCACAGATATTGCGGGTTTGGTTGCAGATCACCACAATAAAGCAAGTCATAATGATTTTGTTGATGGTGGAGTGGGTGGGGTCTTGCCTTCAATTTGTAAAAACTGCAGCTACTATGAAATGCAACAAAGCAAAGCGCAATAAAACAAGGTATGCTTATAACGCCCTTTGTGGTTCCTAGTACATGGGGCTCACCGGGATAATCCAGGAGAACCTTTTTAGTTTCAAGTCAGCTAATTAGCAACATTAACTTCCCCTCGCCTTGTAACAACATTCATGGGTTCCAGAGATTAGGACATAGACCTGTTTGGGGAGGCATTATTCTGCCTACCAGAGGGAGTTATAACGAGAAAGGGAAGGAGAGAGAGAGGGTAAGAGAGCAGGAATGACACTGAATTGAAATCCTGTTTATTCTGTGATTAGGGACCATCTCAGACAACCACTAGATGATGGTCTGGGAGTGTGGGCCAAAGGGCAAGGACTGGCGCTTGGCAACTGTGTAAGCTGTTTCAGGGGATCCATTGTATCAGTGAGGGTATTGGCTAAGCTGCTGTAACAAAAGAAGGTTATTTCTTTTTCATGGTAATAGTGGAGGTGGGCAGTCCAGGGCTGTTATGATGACTCGACCATCCCTTAGGTCCAAGAAATTGCTCCAGTTTTCCTCAACTCGTAGCCTGGGAGAAAGGAGTGAAGACGGAAAGGACTGGCGGAGGATATGCATATTCCTCTTAAGGGAGTAATCTAAAATAGGATTTCTCAACTTTGACACTGTTGACATTTTGGGATGGATAATTCTTTTTTTGGTATGAGGGGCTGTTTTGTGCACTGTAGGATGTTTAGCAGTATCCCTGGCCTCTACCCACTAGATACCAGTAGCACCACCCATTAGTGACAGAAATTTCTGTGGATGTTGGGGGCTTTCACCCCCTGTTAATAGTCACTTTTCTAGAAAAAGCATCTGATCATAATAAGCTGGGCCGTCATATCCCATCTAAAACGTGTGAGTTTTATTATACAGAAAGAGTGGGTGAACGTTTGGAGACAACTGCATCCATTTCAGGTATCTGGACCACCAAATTACGGAAGCCCCACCTCATATCTGAGATTCTGGTCCGGCCTTCACAATGGGAGGGAAGGGATTAAGAATGGTCCCCTGTAGGAGGAAGGTCTTAGTGCCATCCCTGGGACTTAATAGGCACTTGATAGATGGTGCTCATTTATTCTTTTATTCCCCAGATAGTCACTGAGCGCAGTAGCCTTTCTTCGTTATCTGCAGGTTTGCTTTCCATGGTTTCAGTTACCCATGGTCAACTGTGGACTGAAAATATTAAACAGAAAATTTTAAATTGCGCACCATTCTAAATAGTGTGATGAAATCTTGCACTGTCCTTTTCCAGCCCATAGGGAAGTGAATCATCCCTTTGTCCAGCAAATTCACACTGTATCAACTATCCCTGCCCTTAGTCATTTAGTAGCCATCGTGGTTATTAGAGCAACTGTTGCAGTATCGCAAACTTGTGTTCAGGTAACCCTTATTTCACTTAATAATGGCCTCAAGTGCAAGAGTAGTGATGCTGTCAATTTGGACATGCCAAAGAGAAGCCATCAAGTGAAAAGGTGAAATGCTTGACTTAAGGAAAGAAAAAAAATCATACGCTGAGGTTGCTAAGATCTATAGTAAGAATGAATTTTGTATCTACCTATGAAATTGCATAGTTTACAAATATGTATAGGAGAAAATGTAGAATATATAGGATTTGGTACTATCTGTGGTTTCAGGCATCCACTGGGGATCTTGGAACAAATACCCTGCTGATAAGGCAGAACTGCTGTACCTACTATACATAATAAGGCTCTGTGCTAGACTCTGAGAGCAGAGTAGATTGGGTTCTTGTCTCCTTAGTAGTTATATCATGTTAGTTACTGTTATTGTTGTGATCATGATTCTGGAAACAGGCCGAGAGCTTGACTATCTGCCAGCGGATAGAGCTGACAGACTCTAGGGCTGAGTAAGGAGGAAGGAGGCTGGTTGGTGGGGTGGGTGTGCAGAGGCCCAGCCTGCGTGTTTGATGAGACCAGTTGGGTGGGAAAGAGTGGAGAGATGACTAAGTTCGAATAGCAAAGACTTGCTCATATGCGCCAGGAGCAGAGATTCAGAAATACCTGTGAATTCAGAGGACATGAATTGAGGTGGGGCTGCCATCTCAGGAATAACAAACAGGGCAGGGAAAGATCAGCCCTAGAAGGGAGGCAGGAGGATAGGGAAGGCAGCTGCATGGAGCTCCTTTGGCCCAGTTGGAGGGACTGAGAGATCTGGGTGAGGTCAGAGGGACTGCTGGGGCCACATTAGTGAGGGCAGGCTTGCTGATAAGGCAGGAAGGACTGTGTCTTTGGGTGGATAGGATGCTCTACAGGCAGCGTACGGACAAGTTCGGTTCAAATAGGATGGCCCCTTACATCCCTGTTCCACTGTCACCTCCTGCACTGTATCACTCTTCTTGGCAAGCAGATCATGAGGGCAAGTTTGGGAGGCAGGTCACCTCCATTAAGTCCTCCTCAGTTAATGATGGCTCCAGGGCAGTGAGTCTCAGACTTTTTCCATCTACAGCTCACTCTTGGCCAAGTAAAAGACCTCACGTGTTCCCACTTACTAAAATGGAAACCTTTCTTTCTAGAAGGCCACTTAAATTCCACGGTCAATCATTGCAATCACTTTCTTGCATCTCAGCTCATTGTTGCTATCTTGGCAAAACCACAATCAAAGCTAAAGTCAACTCCTCATTTACTTCATGTCTGTTGGGGGGGAAATTACAACTGTGCTGAGTGGTCTCACTTTAAATGCATGACCATAATTTTCAAGGATGCCTTCATTTGCTGCCAGCTCACTATTCTCTATTCCCCTTGTCCATACCCCCTCCCACTGTCCTAGGTGGCAACTTTACACCAGACCCCTGATGCCTTCCTACCATATTCCTCTCCATCTCTGCTGATGACCTTGTTTCCCTCTTCACCAACAGAAGTTGAAGTAATCAGAAGAAAGTTTCCATAGACTTCCCTATCACATCTCCCTGTGCTCCTGCATCTGCTCTCACATCCTCACATCCTTGGCTGTAATTTGATGAACTTTCCACACTTCTCAAGAGCCACCCTCTCCACCCGCACACCAGATCCCCTCCCCTCTCATTTACCCAAGGACGTTGCTCCAGTCATGTTGCCCACTTCTCTCCTCCATCTTCAAGTGTTCATTTTTCTCCTGCATCATTTCCATCAGCATACAAGTCTGATTATTTCTTCCATTTTATAAAACCTTCTCTTGAACCTACTTCTGCAGCTTTTTGTTTGCTTCCTATTTGCAGCAAAATTACTTCAGAAAGTTGTCTCTATTCTGTCTCCAATTTGTTTCCACCTACTCTCTCTCGTAAACAACTTTATTGAGATCTTTGACTTATAAAAATCATATTTAAGATGTACAACTTGATGTTTGATATGTATACACATTGTGAGAGGATCACTGTAATCAAGCTCAGTAACTTGTCCATCACCTCTACATAGTTATCATTATATGTATGTGGAGAAGATTTAATTTAAGATCTATCCTCTTAGCAAATTTCAGGTATATAATACATTATTGTTAACTATTGTCACTAAGCTATTCATTAGATATCCACAACTCATTCATTTTATGTAAGTGATATTTTCTACTCTTAGACTAACGTCTCATACTCCTCCCCATCCCCCCACTGCTCCTGGCAACCACTATTCTACTCTGTTTCCATGAGTTTGACTATTTTAGATTCTTCATGTAAATGAGATCATGCAGTATTTGTCTTTCTGGGTCTGGCTTATTTCACTAGCATAATGTCCTCCAGGCCCATCTATGTTGTCAAAAATGGGAAGATTTTCTTTTTTAAAAGGCTACATAATATCCCCCCCTCTCTCTGTGTAATATTATTTCATCCATTCATTCTTCAATATACCTTTAGGTTGTTTCTATATCTTAACTTTTGACCAATAGCGATCCACTTTCATTCTTCTGCATGTGGATATTCCATTTTCCCAGCACCATTTATTGAAGAGACAGACTGTCCTTTCTCCATTATATGTTCTTGGCATAAATGTGAGGATTCCTCCCATTCTCTCTTAAAGCCACTCTGATCAGCTTTTTGCCCCTAATACTCAACAGGGTGCTTTTGTCAACCTTCATATTGCTGAATCCAGTGGTCAAATCTCAGTCTTGACCACTTAGTTGATCAGCTGCATTTGACACAAGTTGATCACTTTTCCCTCCTCAACGTGTATCCTTTCCCTAGGTCCAGAACAGCACATCTCTTTGTTTTCCTCTTGTCTTGCAAGTTGCTCCTTCTCAGTGTTCTTTGCTGGTTCCTCCTCTTCTCCTTGGTCTTTTAGGGTTGATGTACCATAGAGCTGAGTCCTTGCTCCTCTTCTTTATCTACATTAATTCTTTTGATGACCTCACAGCTTTGTGTAGCAAATATCCCTGATGATGCCCAAACTTAAATTTGAACTTCCAGCCTTTAGATCTCTACTTGTATGACAGCTCAAGCTCAACATGCTTTCCTGATCTGCCCCATGCCCCCTCCCCCACCTCACAAACCTGCCCCACCCACAGCCATCTCCATCTCACTTGATGGCAACTCCAGACTTCCAGTGGTTTAAATTCACCATCTTCATGGCTACCATCCTCGTAGAAGCCTCTATCACTTCTCTCCTGAGCTACTATAATAACCTCCTAATTTCTTCCACCTTGACCCTCTGCAGTCTATTCTCAAAACAGCAGCTAGAGGGAGTCTTAAAATTTACATCAAATCATGTCATTCCTCTTCTCAAAACCATTCAATGGCTTCCCTTTCCATAAGGCCCCACAGGATCTGCCAACCCATCTCACCTCTACCTCTCTGACCTCACCTCCTACTATTTTCCTCTTGTTTATTCTGTCCCAGCCTACTGGCACCATGGAGGTTCCTCAAACATGCCAAGCATGCTCCACTTTACAAACTGCACCATCTGTTCACTCTCCTGGAAGGCTCCTTACCTACTCCCTCATTTCCTCAAATCTCTGCTCAGATGCCACCATCTCAATGAGAGCTCTGATTCCCTTATACACGGCCACCTGCTCTGCTCAGTCCCAATCCTCCTTACCCTGTTCTTCATTTTTTTGTTTCCATAGTGGTTATCACTTTAGAACATACTATGAAATTACTTATTTTTTAAAAATATGTCTTTTATTGATTTTATAGAGAGAGGAAGAGAGAGAGAAACATCGGTGAGAGAGAATCATTGATTGTCTGCCTCCTGCACGCCCCACACTGGGGTTTGAGCCTGAAACCTGGGCACGTGCCCTGACCAGGAATCGAACTGGTGACCTCTTGATGCACGGGTTGATGCTCAACCACTGAGCAACACTGACTGGGCTGAAATTACTTATTTTTAAACATTTTTTGTTTATAGGTCTCCCCCAGATAAAATATAAGCTTTGTGAAGGCAGTTTGTGTGTGTGTTTTTGTTCACTGATGAATCCCAAGTGCCTAGAATAATGGCTGGCATTTAGTACGTGCACAGTAAGTAGCTGTTGGATGAATGCACAGAAGAACTGTTCCTGCTGTGGGACATGAAGCATGTCTGCCATTCGTCCATCTGTATGTCTGTCTGTGCACCCATCCAGCCTAATCATTCCACAAGTGTGTTTTGGGCACCTGGTCATTTTTTACCTAATGTTTTTGCCTGTGGACAAAACTGTGTCTGCCCTAAAAGAACTGCAATAAAGTTGGGGGGAGGGGGAGAGGGGAGTCCAGACACAGGAATCGTGAAATAGACCTTGTTAATCTAAGCCAGATTTTAAAGCATAGATATTGTCACTCGGAGGGCTGGTGACAGGGGTGGCAGCACAGTATTTATGGCCTGGATTTGAGGATCTAAAGCTCAAAGAGCCTTTGAGGACCCCACATACTGCATGTCCAGGAGATGCTGAGAATCTGCTGGGAAGGGGAGTAGGAGGGGAAGGAGGAGGGGGAGGGAAAATAGCCTTTGACAGTCCTGGGAGCGGGCAGCCCACACTGGGAGCCCCGAGGATGAGGCTGTAAGTTGAGCTGCTGCCCCAGGCTTTCTCCACAGGAGAGAGTGGGGAGTGTCAGCTCCTGGGACAGGCGTGCCATCCAGCTGCCTGTGTGCAGGGAGGGGCCCCTACCTGAGAGGCACTTGTTGGGGAGCTACCGTTCCCAGCGGCAGCAGTGACAGATGAGAGCTGGGAGGCCAGGCCATCCTCAACCTGGGATCCTTCGTCTCACCCCTGACTGCACCAAACTCAGAAGGGAAAACAGTCTTAATCATATAGCCCCAAACCGAACAGCTCACAGCTGGCCAGCTCACCAAACAGATAATCCAGGCCCCCTGCGATCTGGAGAACCGGGATGGGTGACACCCAGCCCCCTTGCTCCTCTTCTTTTTCCTGTGGCTCAATGAAGCCTTGTGGGGAGAGGAGGGGAGGTGCTGAAACACACAAGCACATCTGGAGGTTCGGCTGCAGTTGAGGGAAGGCTGCACTGAATGGGGACTCAGGAAAGGAGGCAGCTTGGAAAATTCCACAGCCCATCCCCACCCCCCACTGCCTGGCATAAGCAGCACCACTCGGGCCTTGCAGTCCTGGTGGAAGGGTGGACCTGGGATAGTTCACCCCGCTCTTGACTTCTCCACAAAGAGCTCTGAGTGGGCCTCTTGCACGATGTAGTTATTTACACGTGGACAGAAGACCACAATCATCAGCGTGCACTCGAGTTGAAATCACTCAGACCACATTCATTTTGCTCACAGGATGTCTGGTTCCATTGCCACTGCTTTTAGCTTCCTCTTGTGTCAGAAACTCTTGTCCTCCAGGCTCTAAATGCATCCTAACTTCCTTATCCAAAGCTCCCTTCAAACTGTACAATGTTCGATACCATTGATTCCTATTTATTATAGAAAGTACAGAGAAATTAGAAGGAGAAAATTCCAGTCGCCCATAATTCCCTCTCACTCTGCCACCCTGAGATAACTACATTCGGGCACGCACCGGTAAGATTGTCCCTGTGCACATACGTACACACGTAGTCAGATAATTTGCTGTGCTGGTGATTGTGTGGGTTCTCTCTGGCTCCTGTCCGCTGTTCTCAGTCCTTGCATTGCTAGTGTGGGGAGCTTCTGGAAGAGGAGGAAGCAGAAGCTGTCTCTCAGTCTCTCCAGAAAGCCCAAGCTCACTGGGGCCCCAAATTATGGCAAGTGTGCACGGAGGGGTGGAAGAGGCGACAACACAGTGCCCAGCCCTGGCCAGGGATGGAAGCTGATGGACCCCGAGTTTCAGGGAGCCTGAGCTGTCTTGGCAGCAACTGAAGAGGGGGTAGGACACTTGAGGGAAATGATGCCCCCAAGGGACAGGTGGAAGACACCTGAGCTGCCACCCTTGCTGAGGAGCACCATTGCACACCCCCATCTCATAGACAGTCTCATGTCCACATGGGGCTGATGGACTTGACCATGATGATGTCAGTGCAGCCGTAGGGAAGGGAGGCTAGAGGCTGGCTCTGTCTTCTGGGCACTATGGTAGCATACTGGGCTTTGGTGTGACACTGGGTAGGGGAAGAAACGCCAGCGACGCCTGAGTGGATTTCCTGCCGGCCCAGCAGGGTGGAGTCAGATTTGAATTGACTTAAATCAAATAACAACATGTGATACTTCTTGCATCTCTGAGCTTGTGGGGTGACTTATACATGCTGCATGTATAGACTTTTAACATAAATGGGACCATCCTGTGCTGCTACCTGTTGCCTTCACTCAGCACTGTATCACAAACATCCCTTCCTGTGTGTTCATTTGCACTCACCGTTATTTTTAATGGTCACGTCACATTCTATCACACAAATGTATCACAATTTACTCAACCAACTCGTCTAAATACTTTCTAACCCAGTCTCTCTCCAAGACCCAAATCCCTAAAGGGCTGGTGGAGGAGGCAGTCTTCATCTTGCTGCTGCCGCCAGGAGCACTGGGATGGCGCCTCAGATCTCGATTTTTCAGGGCTTGGCACTCAAGAATGACTGGCAGGAGTTGTGCGGACATCGCACCCAATAATAACAGTAATTAACATTGATGCAGCACTTTGAGGCAGGCCCTATTCTAGGCACTCTACACATATTATCTCACTTAATCTTCACCGTACCCTCTGAGGTGGTGCTATTTTTATCCCCTTTTTATAGATGGGCAAGTTGAGGGGCAGAGAGGGAGAGTAGCTTGTGGAGGTTGCACAGTAAGTGGCTGTGCTGGGATTTGACCCAGCTTTCTGGCACCAGCATTATGCTTCAGCCATCCAATGAATCTGCTTGGTTGGAGGGTTTTGGGAAGAAGCAGCAGGGTTTGTTTATTTTTTACCTTTCCCTCTAAGTTTTAGCAAATTATATTTTGAGGCTTGGATTTTTTTTTAAACCAAGATAGTATTTTCTAGTTTTTCTCTATAGAGTTCAAGAGCCCATACCCTCTGGGCCAGTCATTCCTAGGCTAGAGATCAGTATTTTGATCTGTGCCTGGATAGCATGGCCTGACACTCCTCTCTCCAGGCTCCCAGGATTGAAATGGCAAGTGTGGGGACCCTATTCAGAGTACACCGGATGCACAAGGTCAATTAGAGTGTAGAGGCTGTGTTCAGAGTACATCAGCTGTTCAAGGCCACTCTGAGTGTGGGAATCTTAATCAGGGGGGTCCAAGGACTATATACAGGTGCAGGGGCAAGGCCACAGTAATCTGTATGTACACTGTGCAAGCATGCCCTTTATAACCCAAAAGACTGAGATCACTAGTTTGGAAAGAAACCTCTTTTGTCTAAGTAGTATAAAATTGTTACTGACCAGCCAGTGCAGCTGCTTGCTGAGGCTGCTTCTGTGTAGGGCTGTATTATGGGGAAGGTGTATTATTGATCAGCAGACTGCTGCTGTGTGGGAAAGATGTATTGTTACCAAACTGATGTGTGGCTGCTGTATGGGACTTTGCTTCGAAGCACTGTTTTGTCTAGTGGCTCCTTGTTAGCAATGGCTACTTGGGCTCCTACAATAAAGACTCTCATATACCCACAACTTCTCGTGGCTTCTCCATTTACCACCCGGCATCCAAGAAGGTCCAGCCCTAGCAGAGGGGCTTGGACCCAACAGTTGGCTTAGTGGAGCAGGATGAAGGAACTGAGTTCCAATACAAGGATTTCCTACTACTAGCAAAGGGTCACCCTGCCAGCCTTCTTCATCCTGGACAGTTTATTTCTGGGTAGAAGCTGGCTGCCTTGCTGGGTCAAATCTAGTGGTTCTAACAAGGTCTGTTATGTGCTATTTAGCTGTGTATGGTGACCCTGGGTACACACCAGAATCACTGAGCCGCTTTTGCAAATGCAGGTGCCTTGGGTTCAGACCTATAACAGGAACCCCTGGGGGTGGGGTCTGGGATTGCACCTTTTGAAAATGGCCACCAGTGAATCTGTTGCCCAGCCTGGCCCAGAGCTCCTGGGGCTCTGACCAGCTTCAGCCCTAGGTTTCCTTTGCCTGTAATGGAACAGTCTCCCACCCATCTCTAGGAGGTTTGATGCCAAGGTTGAGGCTATGCGGGTGGCAGCCCTCTGCAGCCTGTGGTCTGAAACCTGAAGTGATTTTGAGTTGACGCCCTCCTTGCTGGGAGCCAGAGCTTGGAATTGATTACGTCAAAGTTTCTGTGATTGTGAACAATCTCAGAAACACTACTAATTGCCACTGGCACCAGAGCAGATGGGGAGAAGCTGCCTCTTATCTGCTGCTCAGGGAAACCACCCATGTGGACACATGTTGTAAATGTGCAGCTGAAGAATCAAAGGCTTGGGCCACTCTGTAGCTTAAGAGAACATTGCTTTTTGTTTTTCTTTCTCTTTTCCGTTTTTCTTAAGGTGGATCAGAAAAACACAAAACACAAACAAAAACAATGAATTTTATTTATTTAAAAGAGAGTTGAGCCACTCTTTAATGCAGTGGTTCTCAACCTTCCTAATGCCGCGATCCTTTAATAGAGTTTCTCATGTTGTGGTGACCCCCAACCATAAAATTATTTTCGTTGCTACTTCATAACTGTAATTTTGCTACTGTGATGAATCGTAATGTAAATATCTGATATGCAGGATGTATTTTCATTGTTACAAATTGAACATAATTAAAGCATAGTGATTCATCACAAAAACAATATGTAATTATATATGTGTTTTCCGATGGTCTTAGGCGACCCCTGTGAAAGGGTCGTGCGACCCCCAATGGGGTCGCTCCATCTGTCGTGGGGACAGTTAATAATGTGAGATGTTAGTGATGACAGGCAGCTATGTGGAGCCTGTGCAGGGCATGGTAGGGGTGGAAACTGCCCACGGGTGTGGGCTGATCTTTGGCTCCACTGGAGGCACTTTGAATTGGTTCAGGGGCTGAGTGGTCTCCCCAGCTGCCTGAGGAGGTCAGATCACATGCTTCTCAAACTAGCATGTGGCTACCCTGAGCCCAGGGCAGTGTGCTGGCCAATCAAAGAATAAGCGAGGCACATGCAAAGCATCCAGTGGTAACTAAACAGCTGCTTTGTGCCAGGAACGTGCTGGGTGCCGGGGATGCGGAGTTGACAAAGTGGAAGAGTGCCTTCAGCATCCTAACACAGTGGTTCTCAAAGTGTGGTCCCTGGGCCTCAGCCTCCGCATCCCTGGGAACCTGTGAGAATGCACATTTAATGAAGCTCTCAGGGAGTGGCCTGGTGTTTTGTGTTTTAGCAGGGTCTTCAGGAAGTGCTTAGGTGTGCTAACATTTGGGAAGTCCTATCTGGATGTCGTCCCCTGCATGGAGTGGGTGCTCAGTGTCCAGGAATCGGCAACAGTGGTGCCAGCAGCAATCAGTAGGACTCTATGACCCCAGCCCCTACCTCCCCTTGAGCTCCAGGTCAGTAAGGCCCACGATGGCCCATAAAAGGCAACTGACATGGAAAACCCAGAGCTCTCCCAGGCACAGTAACAATGATCAAACTAATACCAACTTAACAGCTAATATTAAATGAGCACTTGCTATGTGTCAGCCACTGCTCCAGCTTCACGTGGGACTTAATCCTCACATCCTAAAGCAGCACTACTATTATCATCTCCATTTACTGACGAGGAAACAGAGGCTTAGAGAGTTTACAGATCCTAGAGGGTGTGCAGCAAGTGAGTGGTGTGGACAGGGATGTATTGAACTGAAGTAAGAATCATCTGGTGGGTGGGAAGGGTTGGGCTGGGCATCATGGCAGCAGAAGGACAGTCCTGGGGTGAGTTCAGGTAACATTCAAGGTGAAAAAGCCAAAAGCCCTGGGAAGCCTTTTTGCCTCCCCTTGATTTCCCAGAAGGCATTGCCCACAGGCTTCCACCATCCTCCTGAATGGAGGTGTCTGTGGACTCCTCCCATGTTGTCTGGGAGCTAGGGGAAAGTTCCAGGCCAAACCAGGAATCTCTAGTTTAAACGAGGGTCCTTAAAATATGGGGTGTCACTTCCCCCAATTCTTGGCTTGCTCCAGATGGCCATGAGAGCCTTGGAGCTAGAGTTCTGTCTGAGGAGCGGTGGGTGGAAGGTGGGGATATCTTAGCTGGGTCTGTCCTGGATCCCAGGCCTCCCCCTCCTCTGTAACCAGGGGCTGCCCATTCCCCACCACATCTCCTGGGCACACGCCCCCTCAGTCTGACCAGCCTTTCCTGCTGGGGTTGGGAGGTGGGCTGACCCTCTGAGGGCCCTCAGTTGTTCCCCCTGCTGCCTTCGCGCCGGAGCAACCAAGAGAAGGCCCAGCCTCTGTAGTTTGGAATCACACCTTCAGGTTGGGCGCGGAAACTGCAGCCGCCTCGCTTGTTCCCTGCACCCGCCCAGCTCTCAGCGTTCTCCAATTGTGGGAAAACCCAAAGAGACGCAGAGCACCGGGTGTGTGTGGAGGGTGAGGGCGTTGGTGGCAAGAGGAGTGGGAGAGAGGACAGACAGCGGAGTGTCCTAAGTTAAGCTCTGAAGACCTCACAGCTTTTTTTTTTTTTTTTTAATTTGAAAGCTCACGGCTTTTTTTGAGGCTCACTTTGCTCCCTTGCGTGTCTCCATTGGGATAAGAACAGGAGGGGGTGTCCTTCATTTGAATTTGTTTGCAGGTTCAGAAAAGACTACTTTTGGCAGGAAGGGGGAGTAGTTTGAGAGTAAGTCACAGGAGGCAGTGGGTGCCTGGCTGTTCACTGCGGTAGCTAACAAGAGCCCAGAGAAATATCGGAGGGAGCGCCTCACTGTCCCAGCACCCCGGACAGTAAGCCCAGGAGGAACCAGCGTATATTGAGCGGAGAGGAGGGGAGAAGTTAAAAGGCAGTCTTGCCCAGCCGCGGTGGCTCAGTGGTTGAGGGTTGACCTATGAACCAGGAGGTCATGGTTCGAATTACGATCAGGACACATACCTAGAGTTGTGGGCCTGATCCAGTAGGGGGGCGTGCAGGAGGCAGTCAATTAATTATTCTCTTTCATCACTAATGTTTCTATCTCTCCTTCACCCATCCTTCCTGAAATAAAAAAAATATAAAAAATAATCTTAAAAAACATAAACAAAAGGCAGTCTCTCCGGAGGAAAGAGATCTGACTAAGCCTGGGAGATTCCGAGCTGGCAGGGGTTCCAACAGGTGAACACCCTGGGGGGTATGCTTTCCAGGCAGGGACAGCACTGGGGGAAATGTGTAGGTAGGAAGGGACCCCAGGAATGAGTGAGCCACCCTGAGGCTCTCTGGCGCCCCGGGGCCCTGGGCTGGGGGTGCCTGCACATGTTCCTGTTGTGCATTAACGCAGCAGGGGAAACACCTGCCCCTGGCCCGTGCCAGGATTTCTATGCCATCTTCATTGCTTCGTGCTTATCGCATTTATGATTGTAGAAAAGATTCCTGACAGCTGTCATCAAGTCCTAGCAGTGCCTTTAATGTCCCTCATATATCCTGGACGTGTCAGGAATTCCACACTGCACATGCATGCATTTCTTTCACCTGCACTAAAGGATTCAAAATATGTAACTTCAGTGGAAATGCCTGTGAGGACAATAAAGAATATAAATGCTCACTCTTGTAATGCTTGATGTAGGTGGGTGCACATACCTGCCGAGAGCGTGGACAGAAGTGGCCAGGGCCTAGGAGAAATCAGGGGCTTGAGAGAGGCATCAGGCTGCAGGCATGTGGAGATTCTACACACATGGGAACGTAAGGCAGTTTGTGTGATGGCTGGGGAGCGGGGGTGGGGGGGTGAGGGGGTTTGGCGCCTGGGCTTCCTCAGAGTTATCTTCCAAGGTGCATCACAAGTGGCATATTTACTTTCTCCCCTCTCTGGGGTTAGTATGGTTCTTTGGCTTTGACTTGAAATGATATGCAGAGGCCCCGGCACCATGTGTTGGGACCACGCACAGGGCCTCAAGCACAGGCCTACCTGTGAATCTCCTCTTTTGGACCCTGAATGACTAAGTCTTAGTAGGTGGGACTTTTATTCTTCGAGTCCTGGGACACCCAGCAGGTACCCATTTTTGGATGTGAGATGACTTCTGATGACCTTGTTTGTCCCTGGAGGCTACATGTAGGGAAGAGATTCTAGGCTCTCATGACCTAAACAGGTCCAGCCCTTCTGCGATCTCTTGCTGTCTGCTGAATAAGAATTTGGAGGCTGTTTCTGATTTGGAAATTACAGCCAGAGTGTTTTTGGTGCCGTTTTCCAAAGTCAACATTCCCAAGCACAACTCAGGGGGAGAGGAAACAGTGCCCTGGACCTTGGAAGAAAGGAGCAGTGTGGTTCCATTATTTAATTAGGCTGAAGAATGCTCAGGGGTTTGTCCTGAACAAGAGGCAATGGGGCACAGGGAAGGGGGACAATACATGCTACTAGACCAACCTCTGGACCTAGAGAGGGATCCTGGCCTGTGCCAGAGAATGGGGTGAAGGGTCAGGATGCTGGCCTCCAAGATGCCACCAATTGTATATATATACATACAATATATACATACAATATATATATACATATTATAAATATATAAATCATGTAGGGCCTCAGTTTTTGCATTCGCCAAATGTGAATATGTTGTTTCTTAGAATTATTATGCAATTCAATTTAGGCAATCGTTACTTTTTTTAAAAAAGCTTAAAAAACCCCACTGTGGTCTAATGAAAAATATACTGGGTCATTCATGAGCTATGTGCTCTTGTTTAAATCCCAACCTTCTCTGGACCTCAGAGTCTTAATTTTAAAAAAATAGACTTTGGATTGGATTGTCCTACAGGTCACTTTGAGTTCCAAAAGTTTGCTCTTCTGATCAGTGGAGCCCCAGAACACACACACACACACACATCAATACTCCCTGCTGTCTATTTTATACCATTTTCATAAATGCTCATTGGCCACATGGCTGGTAGCTACCATATTGGACAGTGCAGGTCCAGTTTGTAAGCTGCTTAAAGGTAGGGATTGTATTTTGCAGTATTTAGTACTTGGTAATAACACTGGGGTTCACAAGCCTTTTGTGACATGTCATCTCCTTTGATCCTTACTATTATCTGGAGAGGTGCATACAGTTATTAATGCCAGTTTATAGTTGAGGAAACTGAAGCTTTGGAGAGATGAAGTGCTTGCTCAAGGCCATAGCACAATAACAGCTGGGATTTGAACCCAGATATTCTGGTTTCAAATGTAGAGGGAGTTGTAAGAGAGCAACTACCTTCATTTACTTGTCAATTCACTTGTTCGTTAATCTGGTGGGTGCTCTTTGCCTCATGCTGACATTAACCAGGCACTATCCTCCTCCTTTTAAAGAGGAAAACAAAAGTAAAGATGGTTTCTTGTTATTTTTCTTCCTCCCTCTCTCCTTTCTTTCCTTTTCTTCCTTTCTTTCTTTTTTTTATTTTTAGGTTTGAGAGAAAGATTAATTTGGCAGATGACTAGCATTATTGTCAACATCTTTATCTTTTTATCTGCATATCTGCTTGAATGTGTCTGTTGAACCAGGGCCGGGCACATTCCTGTGTTTGTACCTCGTCAGACTGTGTTTTCCGTCATCTGTTATCTCCCAATTCCATGAGTCCCCTGCCCAGCTCCTCTTTCCTCCTTGGTCTGTATCCCCTGGCCAAGCTTGGAGATGGTTATCACACACACTCTCCATTAGACCCCACTTTAGCCAAACTAAATACATTCTCTCTCTCTGATGTGGTGATCTCAGCTCGTTGCTTTTAAGAAGGGACACCCTCGCTTACTTTCCTGACAAGGAATCTCACTCAGGAAGCCTGAAGTCTTCCTGCTGTAAGGAAAGGTTGGTCTGTGCTGCTCTGAGAGGAGCCCAATGACCTGGCAAAGCCCGTGGCTACACGCTCCTCACCAGAGGTGTTGGTGGTGGTTCTAGAAAATACTGAGGGTCCCACATTGAGGGCAGGTAAAGGGGATGCTGGAGGCAGAGCCAAACCCACAATCAAGTTCGGTGCTCATTTGGAGATTCCCAGCTGAGGAGGGAACAGGGGGCAGAACAACGCCTGAGCTGAAGTAGATGCTACCACAGACAGAGCCCTAGGCAGGAGTTGAGCTTGAGACGGAGGACCCCTCTGTAGTCAGGGATCATGACCCATATTCTGTGCGCTCCCCTTGGCATGTTGGTGTATTAGGAATCACAGAATCTTTAGGAAGAAGGAATCTTAAGGCCAACTCTTCTGATCCCCCGCTTGAAGCCAGTGCTCTGAGGTCCAGTCAGTGCTCTGGGGAATCCTAGTAGTCATGGCAGGTATCTCAGGGGTAGGGTTGTCCCAGGCAATATTTGGGATACTAAAAATTTACTGTTTATCTGAAATTCAAATTTAACTGGGTGTCCTGTATTTTTAATTGCTAAGTTTGGGAACCTTATTTAGGAGCTCTGCCAGGAGAGGAAAGGGTACTCAAGGAACAGGGATTTCTACCACCTCTGTTTTTATCTCTGTATGGGTGATAGTTAAAACTAACAAAACAAATCCCTCCCCTTCTGTGGTCTATGATCAAGGAAGACTTCTAGGAAGAGATTTGGGTATAGTGGCCAAGGTTATTAACTCTCCCCAAATAGTCAAAGTCATGTTAAAGGAGGATTATAAATTTCTCCTGAAGATCAGCCATCAGATTTTGTTGTTTGTTTTTCTAAGGAATTGATCCGCATGATGACAAGTTATGGAAGAGGAGAAGACAAGTGCCCTGAGGGAAGGATGACTCCACTGTCCTCCTATCCTCAAGTTGCCCAGAGTGTACCCTCCCTTACTTCATAGAGTGGGAGATACTGGGTGGGAAAAGGTGCTGGGGCAGTCATAGGATGCTGCTAGCGTGTGTACAATTTGCAAGATATGGGGAGGGACTTCAGTAGTTAGGAATTAATCCTTGAATGCAGAGGGGGAGGGCCACCAGGCAAAGGATGGAGATGGTTATGGTTCCCACTCTTCAAGGGGGAAAGGGTTAAAGGAAAGTAAGGGGAGAAGAGGAGAGTCGGGGAATGTGGAAGTATCTCCATCACCCTTTCTGGGTATACACTCACTAACACCTGTTATTGTGTATGTGTGTGTGTGTGTGTGTTGTTGTTGTTGTTGTTGGTAGCAGCCATGGGTATGAGATAGTATCTCATTGTGGTTTTGTTTTGCATTTCCCTAATGATATCTTCTTTGGAGAAATGCCTATGTAAGTCCTATGTCTATTTTTAAATTGGGTTGTTTATTTATTTATTTTTTTAGTTATAGGAGTTCGTTATTTATATGGGTATTAACCCTTGTATCAGATACACGATTTGTAAATATTTCCTCCTGTTCTGTGGGTTGAATTTTCACTCAGTTGATTGTATCCTTTGATGCATAGAAGTTTTTCATTTTGATCAAGTCTAAGAGATTGTGTTTTTCTACGTGACCATGAGTTGGTGACCATGGCTTTGGCTACAGGAGTCAGTGTCTAAGGCAGGAAGCATAACATCCAGAAAGGAGGCACCAACCCAGGTCTTTTGGGTTCCAGGCAACACCAGCATTTTGAAGAGCTTTAGTGTTTGGAACCTGTGGTGGGGAAGCTGCTGGCTGCTAAGCATGGTCCTTCTCCTTGGGGCACATGCCCGCAGACTGGGCACTGGGCACAGAAGGTCCAGACATGGTTTGAGGGGCAGCCCCTGGCAGCTCTACCAATTGCAGTAGCTGATTCCTGAGGGCAAATCATTTTTTCCCTCCCGGCGAAGAGGGAAGTTCAGGAAGGGAAAAATGCAAACCTCTGTTCTATGTTCTGGATTGACTATCTCTGGGATCCTCAGGATGGGCACAGTGGTAGGTCCTCTCTCTGTTGTGGTCTGCTTTTGAGAGACGTTCAGAAAGACCCAGAGCCAGTACCCAGGCTGGGGCTGGAAGTATGGGCTTCCAGGGGCAAGGGTATATCCTGGTGATTGCAAACTGCCAGCAAGTGGAGGGAATCTAACTGAAGATGCCCTGGGGATTGCTCTGACCTGGCCGAGGAACATGTTCAAAGGCCCAAGTGACCATTTCTCCTGAGGGGTGTGCTTCCGAGTAGAGCTCTCAATACAGTGGTGGCCAGCAGGTCCTTGTCTCTCCACGAGCAGAAGAGAATGGCCTGGCCCAGTGTAGCCAGTTGTTGGGACAGGGAGAAGCAGGGGCTCCTGTTTCTTTCAGCAGGGCCACAGTGAGAGACAGTAGGTAGAGTGGGCAGGCTGACAACACTGGCACCATTTCCAGTGGACTCTCTGTAAATATGTGTTCCCTTTGCATTTGGAGGAGGTGGAGACTCTTTCAGCTGCAGTTTCTCCTCTGTCTTAGCATTTCTGTTCTGGCTCTAACTTAGGTTCCCCTCTCAGTAGAACAAAAGTCCTCAAGTTCATTGTGCCCTTAAGTGCAGTTTAGAGACTGTCCACTGTTACATCCCCCTCTCTCCCTTCTATTGTTGTGGCAGAATGCACTGGAGAACGATCAGCCAGCACTCTGTGGGAGGGAAGTTTAACCTTTATTTCACAGATCTGCTAGTCCAGGGGAATTCCGGATCCAAATCCCGAACTGAACTCGTGGAGAGACTCTGGCCTCTATATCTCCTCCTGTGGCGGACCCCTGAGGGTCTCCGCAGCTCCCCCCAAGTCAGTGGTGGCGGGGGGGGGGGGGGGCCCTGGGGTTAGGCTCTGCAGCTCTGCCCAAGTCAGTCAGAGTGGGGAAGACTACAGTTTTAACCAGATACTGAACTAGGTTGCAAGCCTCCCAATTTTCCATTTCACTATCAATGTATTCATTCCAGACACAGAGCCTGAGGAAAGTTCAAGTAAATGCAGTTTTCTCCATCTCAATACATGACGGCTCAGTTTTTCAGTCCTAATAGGTTGGGCCACTAAGTTGCCTGGCTGACCACCCCCAAATATGGCGCTGCCTCAGAGAAAGATGTCTGAACCCCAAAGACCTGGAGGATGGGCCTTGACAGGGTCCTGTGAGAGGAGATTCCAGTCTCACGTGCCTGATGGTGGGCGAGCCTTGCTTCTCCCTGTGTTAGAAGTAAGGTGGGCGGTGCAGGCGAGGAGACCCGGCTGCACAGAGGAGTTCTTCCGAGGTGCTGTGGGGAACCTGCACAGGGAGCGGGCAGGAGGTCACCCTGCAGTGGGCCTTGAAGCCTGAGGGTCTGGATCAGTGAAAAAAGGGGAGAAAGCTGTTCCATGGTGGAAGAGTTTCTTGTAGACCGGGAATAGGTTTGGGGGTGAAGGTGGTGGGAAAAGAGGCTGGCAAGGCCTAGTGTTTAGAGAGCTTTGAATGTCATGCTGAGTATCCTTGGAGCTGATATTTTAAACTATTTCTTGCTACTGATGGCTTTGACTAGGTTTACCGCACAATGCCTAAAAGACAGCATTCCACACTTGCCTGTCCACTGCCCTTTCTCTCTCAAAGCTCCTCAGCTGCCGGCAAAACCTGCCTTTTGCTTGGGCTGGAAGAGACTCTGGCATTGCCCATTGCCCCTGGGAATCCAGATGTTCTCCCTGCTGGCAAGGAGCTCATTTTAAAAAAAATCCAATAGTTTGAAATGAGATACAATTTTCTCTTGAAAGCAATTATGCCTGCTAATTTGTTTGCACACAATTGCTTTCAAGAATAAATTCCATATTCCTTACAATATCTCATAAATCATCTCAAAAGATGTCATTCTCCTTGTGAATTTTATTTTTAAACAGGTTCAGAGAAAGATCCCAAAGTATATACAAACTCCCTCCTCAAGATGTGAGTTTATATTTGAGATTCCAGATTGATTAGAATCCACTTTATGTTGTTGATGGACGAGTCAGGTTTGCTGGCAGCACACTCTGCTGTCATTTCCAGGTGAGAGGCGAGTGAAGAAGTGCTGGTGCTGTTGGATAATCTGGGATCCTAGATGGAGTATGAGAAGTCGTTCAAGTGAAACAAAGTGGGGTCAGCTACAGGAAGCCCACCGGGTAGGGCTGGCCTGTCTGTGTAGTGGGAGAGGGAATGGAGGGGAGAAGTAAGGGGGAGAGAAGGGAAGTAACTTTAGAGCGTGGAGCACCTTGATGGAGGAGATGGGAGGGGACTCGGGGTTCATTCTAAAGTGGGAAAGCCAGAGGGACCTGAAAAGGAGCCCCGGAAGTGCTTGTATATAACAGCGGTTATTTCAAAATTCTATTTAAGCCAATCCTGCACCAGAAAGGAGGGTTACCCGACCTCTACAACCCTTACCTCAAATATAACCCTTTGCCTATATTGTGGGGTACAAAGGGGAGCCAGAGGATAGACCAGCACACATAATAGGACTTCGCTGGGGAGCTTTCTTCTCAATTAACTGACTTCTACAGCAAGAGGCCTTGTAACCAGGGCTCCCCAAACCTGGTACGTCTATATTCAGGCAGACCCTTCTTGGAAAAAGATGTTGAGATAGGAAGGTAATTTTCTCAGGACTTAAATTCAAACATCCAAAATTATTCTTCTTAGTGCAACTATTGAACAGGAGATTGATTTCCAGATACACTCAAAGGCTTATCTTCAAGATATTCGTACATCCATAGTCATAGCAACATTATTCACAATAGCTAAAACATGGAGGCAATCCAAGTGTCCATGGGTAGATGGATGGATAAACAAAATATATACATACAATGGAATGTTATTCAACCTTAAAGGAAGGAGATTCTGGCATATGCTATAACATGCATGGAGCTTGAGGACTGTAGGCTGAGTGAACTAAGCCAGTGACAATCACACTGACAAACACTGTTGTATTTTACTTATGTGAAGTACAAATCAGGCAGAAAGTAGAATGGAGATTGCCAGGGGGACTGGGGAAGGAGAGAATGGAGAGTTTTTGTTTAATGGGTACAGCGTTTTCGTTTCACAAGAAAAAAAGTTATAGTTGTACAACATTATGAATGTACTTAACACCACTGAACTGTACACTTAAAATGATTAAGATAGCAAAGTTTGTTATGTGTATTTTATCCCAATTAAAAATACACACAAAATTTTTTTTATCTTCAAACCACTCACACCTGACCAGAGGTGAGGGTCTCTGAGCCAGAGGAATAGAGAGCCTTGCAGGTGGCTACCTGGGTCCCTTGAAGAGTTTTAAGGTGTAAAGATGGAGTAATTCTTAAGAAGCAGTGGCAAAATTAGATTCTATTTATGAAAATGCCGTGTAGATAGAAGTTTTCATGTCTGTGTTGTGCCTTTTGTAAGAAGTGAAGCCCAACTAAGCAGACCTTCTTCACTGGACTGGAGGTTTTCCCACTTCCCTCAACATGGGATGGTGACAGTGACTGTGGAGGAGTCAGCATTCCTCAGGAGATTTGTTCCAAGGAGCCCCCTGCACAGGCTAGCATGATGGAGGGGAACTCAGGTATTCAGTGCACTGAACCCAGCCTGGGGTTCAGTCCCTGTCTGCTACTAATCGATTGGGGAGTCTTAGAGAAATTACTTAAGCTTCCTGAGCCTCAGACTCCTTATCTGTAACGTGGGATGTATCAGGTCGCTTTTACTAAATAAACTACAGTCATGCCACTTAAAGACGGGGATGTGTTGTGATGAATGCATCATTTGGCAATTTCGTTGTTGTATGGGCATCACAGAGTGCACTTATATAAGACTGGATGGTCTAGCCCAGTGGTCGGCAAACTCATTAGTCAACAGAACCAAATATCAGCAGTACAACGATTGAAATTTCTTTTGAGAGCCAAATTTTTTAAACTTAAACTATAGAGGTAGGTACATTGTTATTAACTTAATTAGGGTACTCCTAAGGCTTAGGAAGAGCCACACTCAAGGGGCCAAAGAGCCGCATGTGGCTCGCGAGCCGCAGTTTGCTGACCATGGGTAGCCTACTGCACACCTAAGCTATATGGGATAGTCTCTCACTGCCAGGCTATAAGCCTGTACAGCATGTTACTGAGCTGAATACCATAGGTAATTATAACATAATGGTAGGTATTTGTGCATCTAAACATTTGTTCATAGTAAAGAAACAGTAAAAATATGGTATAAAAGATAAATAATGGTACATTTGTATAGGGCACTTACCATGAATGGAGCTTGTAAGATGGGAAGTTGCTCTGGGTGAGTCAGTGAGTGAGTGGTGAGTGAATGTAAAGTCCTAGGATATCACTGTTCACGACTGTAGACTTTATAAACACTGTTCTCTTAGGCTACACTAAACTTATTAAACAGCATGGGATGAAATGAAACACAAGAGAAGATGATGCAGTCAAGAGACACCGTAAACATGAGATGTATGAGGCTGCTGCTGGTGTAACAGCATACTGTTCTACCAAAAACATGTTTGTTATAAGTAGAAAGAGCACTAAAATATGATAAAAAGTATAGTATAGTAAATACATAAACTAGTAATATAGTTGTTTATTATCATTATCAAGTATTATGTACTGTACATAATTTTAAGTGCTATACTTTTAAGTGCTATACTTAATTTTAAGTGCTATACTTTTAAGTGCTATAATTTTAAGTGCTATACTTTTATACAGTAGTAGATTCATTTACACCATAATTTTAAGTGCTATACTTTTAAGTGCTATACATAATTTTAAGTGCTATACTTTTAAGTGCTATAATTTTAAGTGCTATACTTTTATACAGTAGTAGATTCATTTACACCAGCATCACCACAAACACATGAGTAGTAAGTTGTGCACGATATTAAGATGGCTATAATGTCACTAGGTGATGGGAATTTTTAAGCTTATATTCTTACTAGAGGCCTGGTGCACAAATTTGTGCACAGGTTGGGTCCCTCGGCCTGGCCAGCCATCAGGGCCCATCGGGGCTGTCTCCTGCCCTGATTGGGGCCTGGGGCTGATGGGAGCCGGCTGGCTAGGGGGAGGAACTGTGGTTGCATCATAGCAACTGGTGGTTCAGTCATTCGGTCGCTTAGGCTTTTATATATATAGATGGGACCACAAATACATGCATTTATCCATTGACCAAAATGTTGTTATATGTATCACATGACCTTAACCAAAAACATGATGGCTTACAACAAGTACTTAATATTTCTCCTGATTCTTTAGGTTAGCTGGGCAGCTCTTCAGGTCAGGTACATTGTTATTAACTTAATTAGGGTACTCCTAAGGCTTAGGAAGAGCCACACTCAAGGGGCCAAAGAGCCACATGTGGCTCGCGAGCCACAGTTTGCCGACCATGGGTAGCTTACTGCACAGCCTCACTTCTATGCCTGTGGCCTCGTTTGGAATGGCTGGAACAGCTGGGATCTTGCTCCATGTGGTCTCTCATCCTCCAGGAGGCTAGACTGTGCTTGTTCACACAGCAGTGAAATGGTTCAGAGCAGCAAGAGAGGGCGAATCCTGTTGCACAAGCACTTTTGAAGCCCCTGCTTGCATTCTGTTTGCTAATGCTCCAACGGCCAAAGGAAGAAAACAGTCATAGCAGATTCAAAGGATGGAGAAACAGACTTCACCTGTTGATGGCATAAGGAACAAAATCTGGGAGCTTTCTGTGCCAAAAAATATGCAAAAATGCTATTTTTTTTTTTTTTGCAATCTACCACAAATAATAATAATAAAACCTACCTTGGTGAGTTATTGTGAGGCTCATATGAGACACCACATAGAAATAAAGCTCTTGGCATGGTAGGCCTTCCAGGAATGGGAGTTTTCTTTCCTCCATCTCCTTCTGGATTAAGAACCACATCTCTATGAAAGACATGATGGATCTGTTGACTCTAATTCCATTCTCTTTCAGAGCACTTGGAAATTGAAGCCATGTGGGACTTAACAAGAGATCAAATATGCCTTCAACGTCCTAGGGCAGCAGCCCTGCCCTTAGAGCCTGGGGCAGGCCCTGTGATGGAGCCTGCCCTGCCTGGTGCTCTGGGCCCTCTTCTCCCAGCCTGTTACAGGTCAGTCTTTTTTTCATTACGAATTGTTCATAAGCACACACATCCCCAGATGCCCGCGTAAAAGCTGGTATTAAAGTTGTGTAATGGTGGTGTGGGCCTTGTTATGATTAAGGCAGCAGTAAGCTGTTCCCCAGAGCTCGGGGTTCTAGTGCGAGAAGCCCTGGGAAGCCCACACTCCCCAGTACATTCTGACACTCTCCCCTTCTCCCGGAAATCTGGAGGGAGGAAGATACTAGGCTATGCAAGCCAATTGTGAATCAGTTACCAAGGGAGTAAGAATTTATGGGAACAGAAGTAGACCCCAAGGAAGCATTTGAGATCTTTAAAGGACTCTGCTGATGAGGTTTTCTGAGGCAGATACTATAGCACTTGGCACCTGTCAGAGGATAGTATGTCTTGCATTTGGATGGCACTTAACAAGGAACCAGGCTTCATGCTCTTACTGGGTCCTTCAATAGCCCAGTGGTCTTGGCAGGAGCATTAACCCCATTTTATAGATGTGGACACTGGGGTTTTTAACCCAGTGTTGTCATTCGTATCCCAGGAATGCTCTTTCCTCTGTGTTTGGTGGCCCCTCTTGCTCCTTGGTCTTGAACCAGCTGTATGCACCAATGATAACAGTACTGATGAAACATTAATTAATGGCCTCTGGAATATGCACTCTTTAACACACATGAGTGTGTGGTGTGTTGTGATTATATATTGGATGATAAATTGTCCTTGGCTTCTTGCCATGATAGCATCTGGCATTCTTACAATGGCTGATGCAGATCTCCTGATGAATAGAGGGGTTGGTGGAAAGGAGAACCGACAAAAACCCAAGCTTGGAGGGTAAAAAAAAGTTGTAAGCTAGGTAATAGGCCACTGATTCTCAGAACACTGGTTAGAACCAGAATGGAAGAGAAGGCAAGAGACCAAGCTGAGGCCAGCATTTGGAAGGCCAACGTAGTAACATTGAACATTTATTAAATCTTTCCTGTGTGCCAGGAACTATGCCAAAGGTTTACATGGATTATTTCCTTTCCTTATCACCAGCACCCCATTAAGCACTAGTACTACCACCATGTCTTGTGCTCCTCCATATCTGGAACCAGGTTGGTTATGCTTCCCCACACCCTTGCTGGAGGCAGGGCCATGTGACAGTTTTGACCAATGATTAATGAATGAAAGTGATGTGCAGCACTTCTGAGCCAAAGTATTTAATCGTCTCTGCAAGGCCCTCCAGAATCCCACTCTCATCATGGAAGTATGTGATAGACAGATGTGGCACTTGGTTGATAGACAGATGTGGCACTTGGTTGATAGACAGATGTGGCACTTGGTTGATAGACAGGGATGGCACTTGCTTGAAACAGCCTGGACCATTGAGCTTGGATCATCTGGGGGATAGCTCCCTCAGGAAGTCTCTATACCTGTAGATAACTTTGCTTAAGAAATAAACCTTTGTTGTTTTAATTTAATTTTGGGGTTGTTTGTTATTGCAGCACACCTAGCATGTTCTGCCTCGTGGACACTCTCATGTTAAAGATGAGGAAACTAGGGCTCTGAAAAGGTCAGAAACTTGCTCAGGACACACAGATCGTAAGTGGGAACACTGGGATTTGAACCCAGATATGACTCCAGAGACCAAATTCTTAACTACCATGATATGATTCCACACACACAAATCATTTTATAGTGAGTCATGAAAAGACTTTTCAGATTGGAAGTGATCTATTCATGGCTAGGCTGATGGGAGCCGAACCTGGCTTAGACATGGAGGTGGCCTGGATAGGGAGACAAAGCACACGTCCCTGGCCTGTCACCTGCAGTTTGTGCGTCTCCAGCTTCTGCACTGGAGGGGCAGCCTTATCACCCACCAGGCATTGTCACCACGGACCTTTTCATGTCTCTGAGGAGAGGACAGCAAGAACTGCTTCACCTTGGGGGCTGGGAGGGGCAGGGTAGGGATGGGGCAGCAGTTGTGGAGGTCAGGGAGATGCTGCCAGGGAGGGCAGAAAAATTCTCTATCCTACTCCAAGGCCAGTCACTGCAGCCCACAGCCCTACTGGCTTACTCAATGCCATCTTACCCTGAGGTTCTGCTGGCAAAGACCTCCTCTGGAACCTCACCATACAATGAATGCTGCATACCCAGGGATGGAGCTTGCATTCTAATGGAGTTTTATTGTCCAGTTCAGCCAGATGGTTGTGATGTTGGTTTATGGTAGTGTTTCCAGAGCTCACCTCGACAGAACGTCCCCTGGGCCGCCCTGTATACCCCCTCCCAGGTTCTGATGCAGTCGGTTTGCTGTGGGGCCTTGGACTCCATGCACTTACAAGCCCTCCGGGAGACTCAGATCTGGCAAGGTTTGGAAACAGTGACTCACGAGTGCCCTGTCTGACTGAGCTGTTAGGGCAGGAAGGTTATGGGATGCTTTGGCCTCCTGCATGCAGCATGGAGCAAGGACAACGCACCGTGGAGAGAAATGTTCAGAGCAAAGCTCAGAAGCGAAGAAACCCCTCTTCAGCCAGAGCAATTCTTTTGTCTGTTTTATTTCTTTATGTTGTAAAAAATAATCTTTAGTTTCAAAAAAAGTTATCCAGTTTTCTGTTTTTAAAGACAAAAACCACTGGTTTACTGTGTATCTCTATATTCCCTTTGAGAACCTATGTGAGAAACTGCTTTGAAGCCTCACTCCTGGGAAGGTCTGTTCTGTGATTCTTCTGTAATGGTGTTTTTCTTTTTGTTTGTTTTGTTTATCTTAGTGCATGTGACTCTTGTAGCAGATAGTAGTATTGTCTTTGCTCTGACACCTGGGAAACCCACAGCCAAATTTATAGTTCCCCTTAGCAAATATTTTATGTAGCGACTAGGATCATCTTATTTTTCTACCTTCATTTCTCGGTGATTTGCTAGAATATCATCTTTTCTTCATCTGATGTGCACTTCTAGAAACTTCCACAAATCCTATTTGGAATGAGCTGGGATGGACAGAAACAAAGGTAATTTTCCAGAAATAATTTCACAGAATCCTTGGCTCAGAGGTTTAGCTTCTAAGAACTCCAGGAGCTCAGAGAAAGGAGATACAGAGAGGGGACATGAATCTCCTGGGTCATGGGGTAGAAGAAGGCAGGTTGAGAGGGAACCCAGGCATTCCGAGGGAGCAAGTTCTGGAGCATGCTGCAGGCAGGGCTGTGTAGGTGGTGGGGTGCAGAGTCAGCTCTTGCCCAGAAACAGTTTGTTAGCACCCAAGACATTCAACAGCTGGAAGTTAATTCCTTTGGGTCTTGATAACTCTTAATGGCTCAGGGTGTCCATGAAAGGGCAAATATCCCTGGGAAGGAGCCAGCCTCAGGGGTCTCAGATAATTCCAGGGGACTGTCCAAAGAGGGTGGGGAGCATAATACCTGGGAAAATGAGTGAGCCGGGCTGGCCCAATGTCTGAAGGGTTAAGCTGACAAGAATATGTGAATGCTTGGGAGGGAGGAAGCAAAATCTGTGGCTTTTCCCTCAGGCCCTGGGCCCTCTGGGGGCCTCCTTCAGCTAGGACTGTAATAAGAAAAGAGAAGAACAATAGCAAAAGGCCTAGTTGGCAGCTTTGCCAAAGGCTGAGCTGGCAGAGTCCCCAGGTATGTCTGTGTGTCTTGTCTGTGTGCCTTTGGGAAGGGCTGTGCCTGCTCAGTTTTAAGTCCTGCTCCTGTCCCCGGTGGAGGCAGAGAAGCCAGAGAGCTCAGATGAGCCTCTCACCTCCACTCTGTGGGGCCCTGAGGAGGCCCAGAGAGCAAGGACAACGCACCGTGGAGAGAAATGTTCAGAGCAAAGCTCAGAAGCGAAGAAACCCCCTAATTACAGTTTCAGGCCTCGTTACCGCTCCGGCTTCCTGCCTCAGAGGTCCCATGACTGTAGGGACTAGAGCCTTGCAGCCCATGGGACACGACCCTGCCCTGGCCCTTCATGAGACACACGTGTGCGTGCGTGTGTCTGAGCGTGAGTGCGAGGCCTGGTGGGCACACAGAGGCCCGCCGACGTCTATTACATGGAGAAACATCTGTTTTCTGCAGAACATCCACAGTATCAGATGTTTTACTGCTAGGAGCCCATTTTTTTAATAAAATGAAAATGAGACATGGAAATCAAGGTAACCACATTTTAAATGTTTATGGAAGATAAAGGTTTAACCACAAGTCTTTCATCAAACGCGGACAGTAGAAAAAAGTGCGGGGAATGCCCTTTGGCTGTCCTCGCCTGTGCGGTGAAACCTCACAGCGTCTCACCTCATACAGTCCAGGGCCCTTGGGCAGCTGGAAATATTTAGCAACGTGTCTAAATGTTGTTGCACAGCAGCCCCGCCATCGGGCCTGTCCGGCCATGACTATTGGGAGGGAAACATTTGCTCAAATGAAAAGCCCAGACTCAAGTGTGATGGGCAAATGGCACCCCAGGGTATAGAGCAGCAAAAGGCCTGAGGCCTCGGCTGGGAGGATGGGCTGATCCCTGGGCTGGAGGGTGTGAGCAGATGGAGAGACCAGGGCCCCGCCAACTTGCCCCTTTGTTTCTGGTTTCCTGGGGTTAGGGCGCTGGCTCTGAGCAGGAAGGCCCCTCCATCTCCTCCCTGTGGGAACAGAAGGCACTTTCTGAAGGCGCCGTGGAGGACTCTGTCCCCTTAGCTGTCGCCGCATTTACCTTCAGTGAGAATTTCAGTCCTACCATCATTCCGCTCCGCCGTGTCACTGCTAGTGAGCAGAGTAAAGCATTTTCTCTCCAATTGCCTGGTCACCAGGATGGAAAATGACCCCTTGCCCATTTCAAGGACAGTGCGTGTTCATGTTTTATCTTATTTTCTCAGCAGAAAGCCATTCCTGTGTTACAGAGGAGAGAAGGGGGCGCGGGAAACCTCCCGGCACAGTTCTGAGGTTGCGTGGAGCACAAAGAGAAAGGCCAAGTCTCCAGATGGGGTTCAGAGAGGAAAATGGGCACTCATGATGGGCTCCCCCGGGCAGCCCCCTCTACCCCCCTGCCCCTCAACAAGGTCTTGAGCAGGTCGCTCCTGTTTGGATCTGAAGTAACTTTTCCATTTTAGAGCAATCCCTCATCTCGCAGCCCCATCTGCAGGGACTTATCTCTCTCACCATCAGCCGCGTGTCCCCCGGAGCACGTAAATTGTAGGATGGAGTGAGGGTTCAAGTTGAATTATGTGACCTGCAGTTTATGGTGGGGGCCCTCTGGACATCCGATCCAGTGTCTGAGCTCAGTTACCACGGCCCTGGCCGCGGTGATTTGACTTTCCTCAAAGGGGTGTGGATCTCGAGGGCGAATATGCTGAGGATGAGGAGGGGCGGAGAGGGCTGTGAGTGCCACATGGCAGCTGATTCTGGGCACACTTTGAGTCTCTGTGGCCTCGTTGCTGCTCAGATCCCTGAAGAGTTCCAGTGTGGGTGGTGGGGGTAGGAATGAAGTGAGATGGAGGCCCGGGGGGTGGGGGTGGGGGTGGAGTTGCTGCTGCTTTGGTGTGCCAGGGAACTGGATTTAGGGACAGAATGCATCTTCTTCCCCACCAGCACTAACCTTGGCTGTGTTCATCTTGCTGAGTTAGCAGGAACTAAGATGTGAAAGGGTTTTCAATTGGGGTAGTGAAACCAGAGGTATTTCCTAGACTCACAAACCCCTTAATCTGTCAAATTAACTGGAGGACTCTGCTTGGCCT
Organism: Myotis myotis; assembly: GCF_014108235.1. Lineage (NCBI taxonomy): Eukaryota > Metazoa > Chordata > Mammalia > Chiroptera > Vespertilionidae > Myotis > Myotis myotis. The sequence continues at coordinate 31,673,492 of NW_023416318.1, forward strand.
CGAGCTTGGCCTTTTGAGAACTGCCATGGGCCGGCTATTTGGCTAAGAGTCACCCATAGAACGATGTTCTATTTTCGTAGCATATGATACAGGAAGATTCGCAAGACCTGAGACATGCCATTCTGGCCAGGGTCCTTTTCAAGAGCCCTTGCAGCCTGAGGCTCTGGTTCTGGGAATCCCAGGGTGCATTAGGCCAACATGGAAAGGCTGAGGAGCTCTGAAAGCTTTGGACCCAGGTGTTAGAACAAACCAGTCCTGAGGTAGCATCTCAAGAAATGCTTGTTAAGTGGATAACTTAAACAGGAATCAAGAGACCCAGATCCTGGTCCTGGTTCACTTGCTAACTGGTTTAAATGAAATGTGGAACTTCTGAGCCTCAGTTTCCCCATCTGTGAAATGGCCTGCAAACATCTGTCCCGGACACTGCAGAGGACTGCTTTGAGGACCAAATGAGGAGTGGATGTGCAAGTGTATGTCCTACAGGGTCTTCAAATAGGCACCCATGTTGCCCTGTTCCTTTTGCTCTCAGAGGCTCCTCTTGGTAATTAGCCATGACCCTTGTTCACCCAGAGGCACCCAACCTTCCTGGGACTGGTTTCTGTTCAGGCCAGTGCCGACTCCTCTGGTAAACTGCTCTCCTAGTTTTTCCAAAGGTATGATATAGGGCAGTCTTTCCTGTGAGCCTTTCTACTGCTGTCTCGTGTGTGTGTGTGTGTGTGTGTGTGTGTGTGTGTGAGAGAGAGAGAGAGAGAGAGAGAGAGGTAAAAATAGGATGAAGTGTGATTGAAGAGGAGCCCTTTCGTTTCAAGATTTTGGTTCTGTCAACATTTAGACCTCAGGTCTGCAGCACAGTCCCAGACATCCCAGTCTGTCTCCACACCACCCCCTGCTGCCAGCCAGCTTGAATCGGTTTCAGTTCTCCAGGAAGGTGGAGTTCCTCTGCTTTAGTCCAATCTTGCCCTTGTTGGTAAAAATCCATATATATAAAAGGCTAAGTGAGCATCTGACCATCCGGTTGGTATGATGTGCACTAACCACCAGGGGGCAGATGCTCAATGCAGGAGCTGCAGAGCTGTGGTAACTTGGCAGTGGCAGTTCTTGGGTGATGCACCCCAGAACCAGAGAGGAGGGAGCCCTATTCCTCACACTCCGGGACCCCTCAGGCGATGTCAGAGAGCCGGTTTTGGCTGATCCCCACAGGCCAGGTTGAGGAACCCCACCTGCCAGAGGGACCCCACCCACTCCACAGATGCCCTTCGAGCCAAGGTGCCGCTCCAGGTGCAACTGGCCAGGGAGGGACCACGGGGAGGTTGGCTCCAGGGCATGTCTGACCTGTCTCGCCCAGTCCTGCCCACTGGCCACCTTCTAATTAATTTCCTTTCAGTGTGCACGAATCCATGCACCGGGCCATTAGTAAAATAATGATGGCTTGTCTTCTTCTAGAACTTTCCACTTAGGAACCATTTCTCAATAAAATTGTTGACAAATGTCATAGTCACCATTCTAAGCACTTTACATGCCATAAATAAATGACAAACAAAAAATGTGACATTGATAAGGAAGAGTTTTAAATCAATAAAAGATAAGTGTCCCAGAAGAAAAGTGGACAAAGGACAAGAATTAGCAGTTTGCAAAAGAAGACCTACATTGATCTCATTACTTCTCTCCATAGGCCAATCCCCTTTAATGGATGTGGAAACTGGGGCCAGGAAAGGTTAAGTAACCACAGTTACAAAACTGGTGATCTTGAGCAAGAATGAACCCAGATGGGTTTGGAACCCAGGCAGGGGTTCTTATTCTCATTTTACAGATGAAAGGCTAAATTCTGTCCATTTGAATCCACACTACTTAAAGATAGGATTGTCCACTTTTGACATCCTCTTCACATTGTCTGAAAGGTGGTGGGTATAGGACTTTGGAAACTGAACTCGGGGGTTGGGGAAGGTAAGGGCTGGGGGTGCTTGGACAGACTCAAGTTAAAAATAGTCACATGTGAGCTCTTCCTTTCCGGTGATCACCCAACTGGTGAGTGGCCAAGCCAGGCCTCCAACACAGGCCTTCTGAAGGCAGAGCTGGGGCTCTCGGTGCTGTGCCTTGTAACCCGGCCCTCCCTGACTTTGGCCTCTGCCTCACCACTGCACCCTGAGATGGGCCCGGGGGACGCCGTGAAGAGCAAGCACAGCTTGGTTTTTGCAGCCTGCTGAGCTATGGTAGCTACCTAACCTGGGGAGATCCCTGATTCCTTGACTCAGAAATTAGCATGAAAGTGCAGAAACCTAATAACTAACTCGAGACAAAGACTCTAATAAACCTAATAAGCTTTCATTGTTTCTATTTGTAATCTGAAATGACCTGGCTGGGTTTCTGGGGCTTGGGCCAGGACCCCTTCTTTCTTTAATATATGCTTGCTACCAACTGCCGAGGGAGCCTTCCTGTCTGTATTATTAATATGATATAGGCCTTTGGTTTCCAGTATCATGTCTTTGGAATTTTGGTCTCAGATCCTGTGCAAATGAACACGATCCCCTGGCAGGAATGCCTTTTGGAGTCCTGGTACCAGGCTGTCAGATGCCGGCAGCCTTGGCCCTCTTCCTGGGTCAGCATCTCCTCACTGGAGGAAATCACCTCCGCCCACCCCCTCACCATCACAGTCTGAGTTTAAATCTGGAAGTCTTGGGGTGTTCTTGCTGGAAGGGAGGTGGCTGCTGGCTCATAAGGACTGTCATCCAGTGACTCTCCCAAGACAGAGGGTAAAGAGCATTTTCTAAATATCTCAGGAGAACTAGAAAGCATTGGGGTGGGGTCACAGGCCACCTTCTAATCTTTTGATGAGCAGGACAAGCCTCCCCTCTAAATGAGACCGTGATGCACTTCCCACACTTTCCCACATCATACTGCATGGAGAACAGAGTAATTGTTGGATGTCCTAAGGAAAGTCAGCAAGGCTACTTATAGCTGGAGGAACTGCTGGCCCAAGGGGTCTGGCTGCTCCTGTGGCTGAGAGGATCTGTATCTCAGACCTTGAGTAACCCATCAGGGCCCGCTGAGGTGCAACAGGTGGCTGGTTGGGAAGCTCTGGGGAGGGGGGGTGGATACGTGGAATAGCCTAGCCTAAGACCATCAGGCTGCCATTCATTTATTTTACATTCACCCCACAAACGTTTTTGAGCAGCTGCTCTGTGTCTGGTATCATGCTCAGTGTTAGGGATGGATACTGGACGGGCAAAAGCGGGGCTGTGTTATCCCTGGCCTCATGGAACTGAGAGAGACAGATAAACGACTAAGTTGTTCTGTCGCTGACTGGCTAAGTGACCTCGGGCAAGTTAGTTAACCTCTCTGAGCTTCACTTTGTTCATCTGTCAAATGAGAATAAAAAGCATGTACCTCCTGGGACTGTTGTGAGTTTGGGAGGAGGCTTATTAAACAGAATGTTTGTTAAACGGTCGAGCTCAGTGGCCAGCTGGTAGGAAGCACTTCGAGAGCAGGGGAAGCACTTGATATGTGCTAAAAGACGGTGCAGGGCTGTGAGATTGTTCCCCATGTCTCACTCCGCAGCACCTGATGGTATTTCACCGGTTCTTCTTCGAAAGGGGTCTTTAAATGGTTGCTTAGAATCATTTAGGAAGAAATAGAGATGGGAGAGGAGGAAGCTATTGCTAAATGTACTGTTCATCCTTTCCTACTCCTAAAACCTCCTAGGGAAAGTAGACAAGGCTGCTGGCAGCTGGAGGCCGCTGGCCCAAGGCCTCTGGGGTAGTGTAGGCTTGAGGAGTCTGTGTTTTTTCCAAGCTTTCCAGGTAATATGGACATAAAGCAAGTTTGAGAAACACTGGTGTGATTGACAGTTTTGGGGGTGACTTCCTGTCTCCATCCTACAGCCATGATCACAAAGGTCTATAGCCATAGGTCCTCTGGCAGTCATATGGGAGCTACTCAGCCCCCTGCCACAGCTAATTGGATAAGAAGTGCCCTGGCCGAAACCTGGACGATCAGAATTCCTTCCCCCAAAATCTGGAGTAAGGACCAGGAGATTCTATTCTTGCCTAGAATAGAATTTCTCCTTAGAACAGAGGAAAAATATAAATTTAGCATCAGCAGGAGGCTTTTATCCACTGTGTTGACTGAATTAGCGGAGACAGGAATGAGGTCATTGGGAGAGGAAGAAAGAGTGTCCCTGCCCTAACCGGTTTGGCTCAGTGGATAGAGCGTCGGCCTGTGGACTAGAGGGTCCTGGGTTCGATTCCGGTCAAGGGCATGTGCCTTGGTTTCGGGCACATCCCCAGTGGGAGGTGTGTAGGGGGCAGCTGATCGATGTTTATCTCTCATCGATGTTTCTAACTCTCTATCCCTCTCCCTTCCTCTCTGTAAACAATCAATAAAATATATTTTAAAAAAAAAGAAAAGAAAAGAAAGAGTGTCCCTGGGCTTGCGAGCACCTTCCATTTTCTGATTTCAGTCCCCTCTTTAGGCTCAGCTGCTCTTGTCCGCAGGTTCTGTGAGACCCACATTCGTGCATTTAAGTTAGAGTGATGTGATTTCTGTCTGGCCAGTGTTGCTCAGTGGTTGAGCATTGACCTATAAACCAGGATGTCATGGTTCAATTCCTGGTCAGGGCACATGCCTGGGTTGCAGGCTTGATCCCCAGTAGGGGGCGTGCAGGAGGCAGCCGATCAATGATTCTCTCTCATCATTGATGTTTCTATCTCTCCCCCCCCTCTTCCTCCCTCTCTGAAATCAATAAAAATATCTTAAAAAATAAATAAGTAAATAAATAAATGGTGAAGTTGTCATGTGAGAACATGACCCCTATGCACTGACTCTGAGTGATCAGTTTACACTGCAGTGGTCCAGTTTTGGTTCCTTTTATCTCTAAAGCTGTTTCCTCACCCATAAAGTGAGGTTGATAACACTACTGGTGTATTAGGTTCTCCAAAGAAATGGAACCAACACAATCTATCTATCTACCTATTGTATCTAACTATATATCTTTCTATCATATATGATATCTATCATATAATCATGTATATATATATGAGAGAGATTTGAAGGAATTGGCTCACATGACTATGGAGGTCCAAATCCAACATCTCTAGGGTAGGCCTGCAGGCTGGAGACCCAGAGGCAGTCTGCTGAGAGAATCCTTCTTGCTCAGGGGCAGTCAGTCTTTGTGGTATCAAGGCCTTCAACTGATTGAATGTATCCACCTACATTATGGAGGATAATCTGCTTTACCTGAAGTCCATTGATTTGATTGTTAATCTCATTCCCCCTTCCCCCCTAAAAAAATACTACAGAAACATCTGGAATAATGTTTGACCAAATATATAGGTACCATGGGCCAGCCCAGTTGACACAAAAAATGAACCATCACAGCTGGTCTCTATAAGGACAGGCCTGAGGAGTGAATTAGTCAGGAAATGGGAGGAGTGTTTCATAAATGGTAAACTATTCTATACTCTAAGAGAAGGAGGAGCTCTGCCAGCCCCCCGCCCCCCCTCCCCAAAGCAAGAAGGGTCCTGGCACACGGAGGGTTAAGGAGCCCTTGCCTTCCACTGCTTTTCCACCTGCTGTCTGAACTGTCACTGCCCCCTCCCTGACCCTGGGGTGAGGAGGGACTGCAAAGGGGCTTGAAGTTGCCTGACACCTGATACTTCCTTCCTGCCTGGATTAAAGTCATATTGTCAATATCATGTCAGTGCTTACCAAATTAACAAATGGACTTCAAGTTAAACACTGGGCGATTTGTGAGATGGATTTTTTTAAAAAAAAAATGTGACCAGTCTCAGGGGATTACTCACAGGTGAGGCACTGTTTGCCTGTTTTGGACTCCTGGCCTTTAACTTCATGTCACTTTAAATTGCTTTTCATGGAAAACTACCTCCCTGCCCTTCCTCAGCCTCCACTGAGAGCCTGGGGGCAGGCATTTCTGTGCACAGCTGGAGCCTTGCCTTGCTGTGGGGCAAACTTCTTTCTTCTGGGCCCAACAGAGACAGATCTCCTCTGGTCAGTGGTTCCAGAATGGAAAATAAAGTGTATTGAAACACTTCACTCCCCACCAGGAATTTCTACCAACAGAGCAGGCCTGAGAGGGCCAACCAGGGCAGAGAATGTGTAGCCAGTCCTTTACAGCCTGCTAATGAGTGACAAGGAACACAGGGGTTTCTCTGTGAGCTGGGCCTGACACCGCATTGGTCTGGGCGCTCCTTCTGCATCTGGATTTGGCTTCGGGTCCACAGTGAATCCCAAGTAATGTGACAGCATCTTCTCCAGGGAGCTGAGAGGCTGCTGCCACAGGGAAAGCCTGCTCTGCCGGGAGGATGCGCTGACTTCAGGGCATGGGCGACACTCAGTGATGGGCGACACCTGGACCCCAAGGAGACAGGCTGCTGAACGGAGCGGGCCTTTGGTAGACAAAGTGATGAATATCTTCTGCAGATTTTCATGCTGAGCTTCATTTTGTAGCCTATTAATTTTTAAATGCTATTTATTTTGGAAAGACGTTAAAAGGAAAGAAAGAAGTGGATGTCAGCAGCTTTACCATGTGCCATTCTGCAGTTATTTCTGTAAGGCAGCAAAGCGGCCATTTGAAAAGTGAAAGACTTAGGTCAATTATTTTTCTTTCCTTGGCTTACCGGACAGCAAAAAGCTGGTTGAGCTGAATTGACCAGTTGTTTGATGAATCAATCAATCAGCAAATATTTGTTCTGTGAGGCCTGTGAGCAAGGCACTCACTGTTTGATTAAGTTGTTTGATGAAACAGAACAAATAGACCTGTCTTCTAGGCCCCTTGTAGACACAATCTAGCTGTGTGTAGCTAATTACCTTACCACCTCTAATTACAGATACATGCTCAAACCGAACTCTTTTCCTTGAACCAAAAGTTAATCCTGGAAATCTGGTAATGCAATTAGTATGCTTGTTTCAACAAGTGAGAGAAAGAGGGGCTGGAAGGGAAGGAGAGGGAGGGGGTGGGGAAGGGAGGGGAGAAAGGAGAGAGAGAGAGACACACACACACAGAGAATATGAATATGCCCCATTTATTCAGCCCCACATGAGGGAGAGTTACAAAAAGACTTTTATATCCAAGGTCTGTAATTGAGCATGATTTGGTGTCTAAGAGTTGGCTTTGAGAAGGAGCCGGAACCAACTTTCCTAAGTGGCATTTAATGTACTCCCCATGGGCTTAGCTTTTTCATTAGCCTAGTTTTTAATTGATGTCACAACTCAAAGTCAGGACCATATTTCAGGGAGGAAAGAATGAAAACACTTGGGAAGCACACAAAACAATAAAGAAAGCTCCAAACCACAACAGTGAAAAAACGTCTTTCTTCTAAACATCATCTTAGTATGAAGCAAACTGATCTGTCAGATATGCTTGTCACATCCACATATTTTATAATCCAATATGTTCAGGCAAGAATTTTGGCGCAACCTGCCAAAAACACCTGAACTTTTCTTGACACTTTAAACAGCACGTAATATGTTGGGGGTGGTGGTGGTGTCAGATTTTGGGGAAGCCTTAACCCTTTCATTCATCCTCTAAGAGTTCTTGGGAGTAAGAGCAGCTCCAGGACCCAACACAGCCATAGGTGTTGACCAGCCTGGAGCCCTGACAGTGGCTATTGCTACAGCCTCTGCTTGTGGCCACTCCCCCACCTGTGAGTCAGGAGGAGCGTTAAACCTAACCCTCTCTCAGGGATGACCTCACTTGGAATACCGTCCAATTCAGTTCAATTCACCGAACCACAGGGTTGCACAGGACTCCTTTTGATGATCCAGTTCAGTGGGTCTCAGTCTTGGCTGCACATTGGAATCGCCTGGAATACTTAAAAAAGGAGAAAGGCTGATGCTAGCCCCATCCCAACACTATTCAAACAGAAGGCCTTGGGTAGGCCCTGGCAACTGAGACTTTTTCTAAGTTCCCAGGTGACTCTAACGTGATATCAGGATTGAGACGCACAGTCCAGCCTCTCATTTTACAAATGAGGAAACGGAGACCCCAAGGCAGTGATGACTACCCGTGTCAGGGCCAGGACTCATACCCAGGCCCACATCAATTTGGTTTGCTAGGTGGTTGATGAATACCTGCAGAGTACTCGGTCCTGCCCTGGGCACAGTGGGGTTACAAGACGAACTGCAAGCCTGCTCCTGTCCTTGAGGAACAGTCTTGGTGGGTGGCAGAACTGATGGGGGAAGCTGTCAAGCCACAGTAAAGGCAGGTTTGATCACCAAATCAAGGGAGGACATAACTACTAAGAGAAGATAAGGGTAGGAGAGACTCCGTGAGAAGATGTGTGCAAGGAGGGAGAGGCCCCGCAGATCTCATAGTCCATAGACTGCTGTGGATGGCAGCAGGGGCTACAGGCAATGTGCAGTCAATGTGGAGCCTCATAATATCCAATGCCAAGCCCAGACTAAAGTGTCCTGGAAGACATGCAAACAATGTTGTTTATAGTAGGAGAGCATTAATGGCATCAGAAAGCCATTGGCAGAGCTCAGGACGAGGAGATGTGGCCAGTGAGGGGAGGAAAGGGCACTTTCCAGGAGGAAGAGCTTGGGTGACAACGTGGAGGATGGAAGGAGTGATGAGCTGTGGTGGTCTTTGCTGGAGAGAGCCTAGGACTTGAGGGAAGCATGTGGGGTATGAAGAGTCGGGGCAGAGAGGTTGGTGCTGACAACAGGAGAAATCCACAGCAGATAAGGGGAAAGGTAGTTACCTGCCCCACATGGAGGGACGTCACTGAAGGTTAAACCTGAAAGGCAGAGGGGACTTAAAATGAAAGAAGGTGTCTGGTGAGAACCTCGTTCTGATTGTTGGTGCCCAGGTTGTACCAATATTGTGAAGACCTCTCCTGCATCACATCCTTGGCCACACGGAGCCAAGTTCTTTGGAAGCATTATCTTGAGCTGTGTACTTCGGGGAGCCCTGTGCTGCTGCACAGAATAGGCAGCCGGAGCTCAGTAACTGTTCATGGGAGTGGGGGTGAGGGGTGGGCATTCAGAGATAAGCGAGTGAAGGGAGGCTTCAAGGCGATGCCAATAAAGTTCTGTGTTCTCAACTATTCAGCCTGTGGCCATCCACAGCAGTCCATGGACCATGAGACTGGCAGGGCCTCTCCCTCCTTGCACACATATTCCCATGGAGCCTCCCCTACCCTTATCTTCTCTTACCCTGGATCTCTTGAGTAGTTATATCCACCCTCGATTCAGTGATCAGACCTGCCTTTACTGCGCTTTATGTAACAACAGGCCCAGAGAGCAGATCTCAGGCCAGCATCCTGGGCTAAGCAGTACCTTTTGGAAGTGGAAGGAAGGTGGGGTTTCAGCTCCAGATGTTCCTTCCTTCAGAGCCATTTTGCTGAGAACCCCTTAGGAGCCCACAGGAAGACAGGCATTCCTCTTGGGTCCCCTCTTCAGCGGTGCTGCCTCCTTTACAGCAGGCTTGTCAATGATTGCTGTCTCCTCCATTTACTTTCTAAATGGGTGTGGCTACTAAAAAGCTACTTCCATTCTGCAGAAGTCAGTTCTGCCTCAGCACTGTGTATGCTTCGGGAAGCCCCTGGGATCCTTGTCTTCTGAGCTCCCCTCAGGAATCCTTTCTAGATTTCATTTTACCTAACTTTGAGATCACTTGATCCAGCCCCTTCATTTTTATAGTCAATGTAGATGAATGGCTAAGATTTGGTGCCTTATTAACTGGATTTAAATCTCGGTCCCACCACTTTGAAGTTGCATTACCTTGGACACATCACTTGACCTCTTTGAGCAGTTATAATAATAGCTTTGTTTCATTGGATACTATCCATATTTGAAGAAGATAATTCATACAAAGTGCTTAGAATAGAGACTGGCATATAAATATTATTTTATTATTATTAATACTAGAGGCCTGGTGCATGAAATTCATGCACGGAGGGTAGGGTATCCCTCAGCCCGGCCTGCACCCTCTCCAATCTGGGACCCCTTGGGGGGTGTCTGATGGGGCCTAAACCGGCAGTCGGACATCCCTCTCGCAATCCGGGACGACTGGCTCCTAATCGCTCGCCTGCCTGCCTGATCGCCCCTAACCACTCACCTGCTGCCTGGTTGCTCCCTAACTGCCCCCCTGCTGGCCTGATCGCCCCTAACTGCTCCCCCTGCTGGCCTGGTCGCCCCTAACTGCCCCCCCCTGCCAGCCTGGTTGCCCCTAACTGCCCCCCTGCTGGCCTGGTCACCCCTAACTGCTTCCCCTGCTGGCCTGATCACCCCTAACTGCCCCCCTGCTGGCCTGGTCGCCCCTAACTGCCCCCCTACTGGCCTGGTCGCCCCCAACTGCCCTCCCCTGCTGGCCTGGTCACCCCCTAACTGGTCCCCTGCCAGCCTGGTCGCCCCCTAACTGGTCCCCTGCCAGCCTGGTCGCCCCTAACTGTCCAGAAGTTGTCTGGTTGGCCCAGTCTAATTAGCATGTTAGCCTTTATAGAGAGGTAATCAAATAACTTAAGACAGATATATTCTGTAGACTTGCTGGAAACTGGATACAGGAGCTCTTGTGTAACTTGTCATGTTAGTTAAGTGGTTCTTACACTTTTTACCAAAGCATCCCACATATCAGAGAGAAGTAGACATATAAACCCAAGGAATCTAGGAGCTCAGATCAATTCCATAAGAATATCTTGGAATTTTATGCTATCTTTTTAAAAATGCATACAAATTTTGCATTTTATTTCTTAATTGACCTGTTTTTGTTCCAATATAGAAATAGTGGTTTCCCCTCAAAGTCTTTTATCTTTATAAAATCAACTTTCCTAAACCTAAGTAATGCTTATTCATTACAAGGTGAGCATATTAAGCATGTGTGACTGCAGTGTAAGGATTGTGAAGTTAGTGTACAGAGCATCTTAAATAGCTAGTGCCTGTTTCCATGTAGAATGGGACTCTGGTCTCTTATAGAAAACAGGAGAGAGAAAGTTATACATAAGCAGCACTTCCTCCCCACTGGGAAGGAGGTGAGACCAGCTATGTGAGATGATAACTTCATCCTCGCAAGCTGGCAGCTTTTTGTTCTTGGCAGACCCAAGGCCCCTCTGTGTGACTCTCTGGGCTCCAGACTGGGGGCTCTGTTCTCGCCATACCCTGGGGAGGCCACAATCTGAAAGATGTAGCGTGACTTGGTGCCTCCAGGCAGGCTGTGTGCTGAAACAGAGGCGAGACAGACCGTCAGCGTGGAAACCATGCGGTGACAGCTTCCTTCACCCTCCAGACCTGTCAGCTCACGGGGAACTGACAGGCCCCGACTAATAAGGTAAACAATGGCTTTAGAGCATGGAGGAGGAATGCGCAGATTCTTTCTTTAACGTTTCCCTATTCATAACATGTCACAGAGTTAATGCCTGGCCTGGTGGCGGTAGCAGTTCCTGGCTTTTAAGATCTCCCAAGGGTGGTGAGTGGAGAGGCCGGAAGCCCGGAGGCTGAGCTCAGAGTCAGAGCGGCTCTCTCGTCGCTGGGCCAGGCGTCTGGCTGCTTCCTTGGGAAGGCCATGGCTCTGGAGTTGCATGTTTGAGGATAAAGTCCAGATCCTAGCCTGGTGGACGAGGACCCGTGATGGTCATCATCCAGCTTTGTCTCTCCCCACTCGATGCTCCTCACACTTACTCACCTTTCCCATCCTGGAAGTTCAGTTCTAGTTCTCTGTGTTGATCCAGGCAGCTTCCAGGAAAAGCCACCTCAGCTGTACCTTCTCAGAGGCCTAGCCAGTGCGCACGCTCCCCTTTGGACCTAGAAAAGCCGCCAGCTTTCCTGGATCAGATCTCCCCTCGCTTCGGGCATTTCTGCCTCCTGGACCTCTTTCCTCTGCACCCACCCACACTCCCTCTTGCAAGGGAGAACCCCTTTGCAGGGCTAGGATGGCAGTCATACAGTATTTCTGTGCCATTACTTAAAAAGACAAATGGCCTGTTAGCTTTTTAGGATGTAATTTAAAAGCCATTTGTCTAGTGGTAATAACTGGAAATGGACTTCCGCTGTTGGCCAGTATGACTTCCTCCAGGAGCGCGAGATCGGCTAATGGTGACCAGTTGGCTGTGGCTGTTTTCAGACTTACCCACTATTTCCATTTGGAAGCTTCAGAGAGGGGCGGGGGTGGCATTTTGAGAAGACTGTGAGCCCACAGAGTTCTTTAGAGAAAGGCAGACGCCCTTCTTGGGAGCCACGGAGCTGCTCTGAGAGGCCCAGGAGTAAAAGCAGGTTCAGAGGGGCGGGGATCATGATGGCTTAAAAGCCAAATCTCACCAATCAGAACCACTGAAATCTGAAAAGGTTGGACTTCAGCTTTGTCGTCTCTTTAGGAATCTGCAGGTAGATGTGAGTTATCTGGCTCTGCTGTACCTCAGAAGTGACATTTCTCAGACAACTGAGGCTTTTCCCTGCAGAAAGCAAAGCTTTGATTCTGACTGTTCCGGATAGACAGTTTTCAAGAATATATTGCCTGCGCCTCCTCTGGCAGGCAACATAGGATCTGGCAGAGACATTGTGTTCATTGATGTCACAGGGTCATTAGTTTGAATGTCAGTTTTAAAAATGTTGTCTTCTCTTTATTATCCTTTTGTTCATTTATGTTATTTTACAATTATATCACCTCATCTACCTTGGTATTTAATATATATCTATTCCTTGTGTAGTAGGAAAAAATGATAAAACATCCCAAATGATACACTAAACCATGATCTGTTCACTCATTGAGTTACTCTGTGACCTTTGAAAACAATGTTGGCGACTATGGATATAGAAATCAATAGAAACTATTGGAAAGAAGTTTGTGCTGTGTCACCGAGTGATGCAGTCGGCTGCTAACCAGTGTGTACGCTTGGGTGGCCCCTATGCCTGGGATCCTGGTGAACTCTCATTCCAGACTGTTCAGATCTACACTGAAGACATGAAGGCATTTAGCCTTAGATGCAAGGTCTGTGCATTTCGTTAAAGGATTCCAGTCAAAGAAAGCAACATTTACTGACCACTTACATGTGCCAGACACTCTTTTAGGAGCTTTCATATGTGACCTCTGATAATCCCGATGATGATGCTCTGAGCTCATCCCTGTTCATTAGATGAAGATGCTGAAGCTAAGAGAAGTTGTGTAACTTGCATGGGTTCATACAGGTTTTGAATATCAGTGTAACCGACTGCAAACCCCAAGTTCTTTCTGCTACACTGTAACAATTACCTGTTGTCTCAGTAATGCTGCATGGTGCATGACAGGCAATCACAAAACCTCAGTGGTGTGCAACAATAAATGCATATTGCTCACCCTTCTGGAGTCAGCTGGGAGTCAGCCAGGCACTTGTGTTGGTCTTGGCTGGGCTGGCTCCCACGTCTGGTGGTTGACTGGCCTTCGGCTGATCTAGGTTGGTCTTGTCTGGGGCAAATGAGGTGGCTGGGTTCTTCTCCACTTGTATTTCATCCTTCAGTGTGCTCGTCCAGGCATGTCCTGATAATGACAAGGTGGAAGAAAGCAAGTGGAATCACACAGGCCCCTTGAAGCCAGACTGGGAACTAGCACACTGTCATTTCTATTGGCCATACCACGTCACATGACCAAAACAACTTCTCTTTTATGGAAGGAATTGCAAAATTATGTGGCAGTGGGTATGGATACAGGGAAGGGAGAGAAGTTGGGGATATTTAAAGCTTTTATTACATACAAGTTACCTTATTCAAGTCCGTGTTCTGAGGGTTTCATTTAGACATTCATCTAATCTTTTTGAAGTTATATAAAGTGTGTGTGGGGTGTGGGGACAGGAAAGTTGGGGGGGGGTTAGGAGAAGGAAGGAGACAGATAGATGTTTAACTAAAATAACATCATTCCATAGTATGTTATTAGCTATATTGAGGGGGAAATTATTCCATCCTTAAATAAATTTGAGAGATGCTGAATAAATTAGAGTTAAGGTTTATCCAGTACAGTGCCTTAATATTTCAATGTACAATGTGAATGTATAGAAGAGAGTTAAATATTTCCCAAACTAATTTGACCATGGGATATTTTGTATGCAATCTACCTATTAACATCTTTTAGAAAGAAATGTTCTGAGAAAGCCCAGTATTGGAAACACTGGACTAAATGTTTTTTAGTAGATGACTTTTAATACCACATTGTATTATCCTATGCTATTTTGTAACATGGGGATACACTATGGGACTGTTAAGGGAAGGAGTAGGGTTTTGTTGTTCTTGTTGTTGTGTGTTTGTTTTCTCATCCCTACACTAAATGGACTCATGATCCGGAAAGGAAACAGGCAGAATAACTGTTTCCGCAGCGCCTCCTTGGCTGTCAGTGGGAAAGGTGTTACTGCTGTTAGTGCTTTTTGCTGCCAGGCTCCGCCTCTCAGATGCCACACCTGGGCAAGGGGTGAAGTACATGCATCTTGTGAAGAGTGCACTGCACGGGCTTTGTGAAGCTTATCTACTCTCATGGACAGCACGATACCCATGTACCATGTTCTGTGTGCTTGAGACGCCTGTAAGTCTTTTCTTCGGGTAATTGCGATCACACAAATAAAACTGCCAAAGGAGAGGGAGCTCCAATTAAAGAACAGTTGTCACACATTTCAGTAATATATGCTTGGATACAATAGTCCATGGGAATTATAATCATTCTTCTTGGTTTGGTAAGAGGGCCACAAGATTTCTACTTGTGGTTCTTTGTTAACCTCCTTCAAGGCTCTATGTCAGCGGTTCTCAACCTGTGGGTTGCGACCCCTTTGGGGGTCGAATGACCCTTTCACAGGGGTTGCCTAAGACCATCGGAAAACACATATATAATTACATATTGTTTTTGTGATTAATCACTAGGCTTTCCTTATGTTCAACCTGTAACAATGAAATTGGGGGTCACCACAACATGAGGAACTGTATTCAGAGGTCGCGGCATTAGGAAGGTTGAGAACCACTGCTCTAGATGGACATGAAAACTATCAAAGCAACATTAAAAAGAAAGACATCTGTAACTCAGACTTTTCATACGTGCAAAGTGCTTTGCTATGTCTAGCAGGGGTTTCATTGGTGTGCTGACTCACCCTCTGCTAAACACTGACTGAGCACTGCTGCCGGGCTCTGCCCGGTGCCAGCTCCAGCCACAGAGCCCTGTGCAGCCGGGACTGGAAGGCACTGACACCACGTAGGTTCCCCTCTGCTTGCCTCCTGGGCAGCTGGAGGACTAGACCCTTGGACTTTGTTCCTCCCGCCCACACCCCTGGTCTGCATCTGTTGATCTTTGACTTGGACCCTGCTGTGGAGAAGTACCAGCCACCCAGCCTGCTAGGACTCCTGGCAGGGAGTGGGATGGGGCTGTAACAGACTGCGCCAGACTCTTACTTCCCTCCAGAGGCTTAACAAAAAGAATTGTCGCTGATGAGGCAGAGCTAGAAAAGTCCTGCCG
This sequence comes from Myotis myotis, assembly GCF_014108235.1. Taxonomy (NCBI): domain Eukaryota; kingdom Metazoa; phylum Chordata; class Mammalia; order Chiroptera; family Vespertilionidae; genus Myotis; species Myotis myotis. The sequence goes on from NW_023416318.1 coordinate 31,688,904, forward strand.
TCCCCTCTTCCAGTGAACTCCGGGCTTACTGCCTGGGACTCACACCCACTGCATGTGTGATAGTGTCTGAACTAGTGCTCTTTGGAACTTGAGTTCATTTACATAACACATTTCTCAGGTGCCTATAAGTGATGCATGAGTCTGTGTTGTTAATCACTTGAAATTTAATTTGAATATGACCATTTATTCTTATTCCTCCGTTTTCTTTCTCACTCAAGCTCGTGCAATCCTTCAAGCAATCTGGGTCTCTCTTCCTGACAATGTGGGGTTCCTGACTTTTACTTTCATGGGCGGTGCTCAGAAGCCCAGGCAGGGCTAGGGTAACTGAATGAGGAGATAATCTATCTGAGAGGGAGCCCCAGGACCTGCTGCCCCCAGGCCCTTCTTCTCCTCCACCCTTCTTTCCCCGGATGTGGGCAAGTCTCTGCCAGGAAAGCCTATTGATGTGGTGGCCAGGCCATCCCGCCCTAGCTCTGTGCTCGGGCTTCTGAGGGCCTCTCCCAGAATTCCATTGGGCAAGGGCTCTGTCTCAATTACTGTTCAATGATTATTTTCCTTTGCCGATTAGAATTCTCAAAAGCTGGGAGGATTCTTTCTTGCTCACAAGAAGGTGTGAGTTGGAGAACAGCAGAGGACAGAACTCTAATTAGTTCTCATCAGGGTTTTCCCCGCGGGAGTTCGGTTCTCTCCCCTGCCAGCTCCAACCCTCTCCCCATGTCTCATGACCTGAGCAAAAGGCAAGTTCAGCTCCCACAGGTGCACAGATCCCTCTCTTCTCAATGAGGGAGAAGAGAAAAGTGATGAGAGCTGATATCCCTGCTCCCGAAAACAGGAAGCAGGCTGGATAGATTGACTTGATAGGGAGCTATCAGACGGCCGCTCAGCTCACACTGGGGCTTTTATCACCGCCAGTCATCAGCACTCGGGCAAGCTCATGAATAATGCATTTCCCAGTGATTTCCTTCCTTATTTGCCAGCTCCAGGCAATATTGATTAAAAATAAAAGTCTACATAGCTGAGCTGTGTTATGGTAACATTTATTTAAAATGATGGGGAGACAGAACACACATGTTTACATATGTGTGTTGGTGTCTGTTGTCTGTGGATGATGACATTTGTTTAAGGGTTATTCAGCAATTTCTTGAAATTAAATTTTGGTTCAGATTGAAACCCTTGAAACAGCTGTGTAGTGTGGTGGTCAGGAAGGTGCAACGGAACCCGACTGGGAGGAAGTGGGGGTGCACTGGGAGGAGTTACAAGCAGGGACACTGAGCCCTTGGTTAATGGTAAGGTCTCTTATAATTCAGGTGATCTCTCTCTCTCTCTCCCTCTCTCATCTCTGCTGTGGATGCAAAGAACCTGGCTGGGCCAGTCTCCATGTCCAAGGAGCAAATCTGATGGTGATTTGAGGGAGATGCTCTTGCAAAGGTCCTAAAACAGTAAAACAACGAAATAACCAGTGCTGGTGACCATGAGGCTGGGCTTGCAGTCAAGTAGGGCTGAGGTGCGGACGTTCCAGTGGGTGGCTCTGTCCTGCCAAAGCTGCCGGGACCGGCTGTGCTGGAGAGTAGCTGGCATCCTCACCTGCTGAAGGCTCCTGGCTCGGAGCTCTGTGAGCTGCATCTATGATTCTCAGGAGCTGACAGAGGGAAGCACATACCTGGAATTACTGTGCTGATGGCAGGCCTGATGCCCCCGCCCGCTCACCCACCTCCCACCGCAGGCGAGCAGAGGCACACTCCAGTGTGACAGGCTGTCCTGGCCTCCCACTTAATTATACTGTCACACAAGCTTTCAGGGATTCCAAGAAGAGAGCCCTCTTTGAGGAAATTTAGTTCTCCCCCCAAACCATCCCCTTACCCCTCCCTTCCCCACACTGGTCTTGCCCTCTAAAAGCTCAAGAGGAAGTTCAGCAAGTGCCAGACGCCTGCTTGGTGTTGAAAGGGTCTTACCGGAGGAGGCAGCAGCTCCTTCTTTACTTCTCCCTCACAACTCTCTCTTGCAGGCCCTGAGCCTGCATCCCTGCGCGGGGTGATGGTGGGGTTGGGGAAGCCAGCCCCAAGATGTTGTGGAGGTTCAGAGGGGTAGAGGGTGCTGTATGGCTGGGCGAGGCTCAGGGGTCCTCTATCCACGGACTCCCACTCCTACAGTTAATAATCAGGACGCAGAGTCTCAGTCGCATGGTCACTTGTCTTATATAAGTGTAAGCTCTCTCTCCCCTTTCTTTCAGTCCCAAACTTGTAAAAAAAAAAAAATAAGGCTCCACACACTCTGCCTCCATGTTATGACTTTCAACCCTCCTCCCACATGGACCGGGAGCTGCTCTCCTTAAGCTGATCCAGGCCTAACTGTGGGGCCTGTGCAGAGTGCTTTCGGGTCAGGCAACATGCTAGTGGTCTCCCAAATCCTTCCATTTGAACTACCGCCGCCTTGGCTCACATACAGAGGTGGCCCTAGGTCCCTATTGGAAGTCACCCCTCAGGAGTCTCACCGACGTGCATCTCTTTGGTCCCCAGGTGGCCTTGGAGGCCTCAGTGTTCTGTGTTGTGGACTTCTGACCCCCCATTTGCTGAGCAGCACATGGAGCTGAGTGTTCACATCCCCCCTTCCCCACCTCACTGAGTCGAAAGCTTAAAGCTGGAAACCCTCTCAGGCTTGGGGCTTTGCTTCTGCTCACCTAAAAAGGAAGAGGCTGGAAGGGAAGGGCTCATTTCCTCTGCAGGGCGTGCGTGGAGAGCTGGAGCATGCACCAGACCACTCTCGTTTATTTGAAATTGCTCCATGGTGCAAGGCCCTCTAATCGATCATTCCTCTGCAAATGTCAATGGAGAAATGTGAGTTCCGTATTTATAGAGCCAGAAAAATGGGGGCCTGTCCCCCACCTCCCAGGTGTGTATTTATGCACTGATGAATGACCCCAAAGTGGGTTTGTTATAGAAAAAATTCGTGCCAAACGCAGGAACCTTGCATCTGGAAACACAGTCTGACAATTAGGCCTCTGAGCCCGGAGGCCAGCGAGCAGGCTCCGTGTTGGTTTCCTGGCTGTGACGATCACATCCGTCAAGCTGGGGTGAGCCCAGGAGTTTTGGAATTTGGATCCTCGTTGTATCCACAGTACTGCTCCCTGAGGTTGTTTTTTGTTCTGTTTTGTTTTTGTTTGGTTGGTTTCGGCGCTGGGGGTGGCGCTTTAAAAATCTTGGAAGCCAATAAAATTCAGGACAGGAGAACACACTGACCCTCGTCTTATCTTGCACAGAGAGCCATGGGGAATAAGGAGTTAATGTTCAAAGACTCTCTGAAGTAGTTGGGTGGGGAGTTCCTCACAGACTTGGCGTCCAGGTTGGATGAGCATTCCCCAGGAGCCCAGCCCTCCCCAGCTCCACCTTGGGGGACAAGCGGGCCTGTTCCCAGACGTGACCCCTGACTCTGCTGACTCCCGGCCCCTTCCTCTCTCCCCTCTAAACCAGCCTCTCCTTTCCTGCCCTCTGAACAATGGCACCCTTTGTCTTAGAAAGGATGGTGAAATAAGAATCACACTTCCAAAGTGACACTTACCAAAAGGGACAGAAGTCAAAAATTAGGACTGGCTAAGTAAGAAATGGCATGTCCCGCTTGGGCTGCTGCAGGCCTTTCTCCTTGTAAAGGGCGTCCCCGGGCGAGGTCTGCACGGAGGAACCTCTGACTCATGGTGAGCTGTGTTTCGTGCACTGCTGGGGAAAACTGTGGCTGTGAAAGGGTTACAAATCAGCTCTCTTGGTCAAGAGCCCCAAGCAACAGGCACGTTCAGTTTCATTTGGGAAGAGAGACAAGTGTTTGGTTAGTAACTGGATATGGCTGGAGCTGGGTTTGGCCTCCGGTCCCTCTGCAGGTTGAGAGCTGGGGATGGCCCAGTTCTTGCGGTTATTTGGAATTGGGATGGAGCAGGAGGCCCTGGAAAGCAGGGCCTGAAGGTGCTACCCACCCCTCCTTTACACAGAAGGAAACCAAGGCCCAGGGCAGGCTGGGGACCTGACCCAGGACATCTTGGCAAAGACCAGAGTGGGAGATTCTCCCTTCCAGTCCCAGTGTCCTTTCTGCAAAGCACTGGATTGTATTAGAACATGGCTTCAGGTAGATGAGGATTTAGGGCTCGTTTAGCTTCTTCTTGGCTGGGCTCCCCCCTGTTCGTCTTTTTTCCTCTCCATTTAGATCCCTCATCTGTGAAATGGGGTTCAAAAATAGCTCTTTGGCTGTTGTTCTTAGTGTTTTAATTAAAAGAGATGGTATGTACAAACCAGAGGCTAACGCACTCCAAAAATGTTCATTCCTGGGATTCTCCCAGGAATTCTTCCAGGCCTGGGGCCCCCCATGCAGATGGAACAGCCTCTTCCCAGTCCGTTCGCTCAGTAAGGATGTAACTGAAGCCTCTGAAAAACCGGATGTCCACCCTGAGGTCCTGCACACGGAAGCCCCTTAGTGGAGGAACCCCACGGCAAAGGGAAAGGCACAGGACGGGAGAATAAAAGCCTTTTCTGAGCGAAGGGGAACTCACCGCAGAGAAGCGCCAAGGTAGCGGTGCCGAAGCAGGCCTGGGGAGTTAGCAAGGCCTGGAGATTAGAAGGCCAGGAGGAAATAATGCTCTTCTTGTCTGGGCTGCGGTGGCAAACGAGAGCAACAGCTGGCGGGCATATGCAGCCCGTTAAGGGCACGCTCCCATCAGACAGAAGGAAATCCTGCCCGGCGCTGGCAGGGCCGCAGCAGCCACTGGGGAGCAGGCAGTCTGGGGGTCTCGGGGAATCAGAGCCGTGGCTGCCAAGGCTCTGGGCCCTGTGTCCCCTGACAGCTGCCGGAGCAGGGGCCTTCCTCCCCAGCTGTTGGCCCCTACGGCCCTTCCCCTTCCCAGGAGGTGTCGGATCCAGTGATGCTATCTACAGACACTTGGAGGAAGCCTGGGGTTTATTTTGTACTGACTTCAAAATGCCTATACATCCCCCTCCTCCTCCGGCTGTGCCCGGATGGACAGCTTTGGCCCACTCCGCAGCCTGGAATCCTTCTCCTCTGCCAGCTAGACAGTGAGAGGCCCTCTTCTTCCTCCTCCAACTTTTCCTTGGTTTTCCTTCACCGGCCAAGGGCTCAAACTCCTGAGAATGGGGCCAGGGCCGCCTGCCATCCCCTCTTGGACCCTCAGCCTATGGGCCATGTGACACGATGCCCAGCACTAGCGTCTGTTAATTAATCGGAAAACTGGCTCCCTGTTGGCCCGTAGCTTTTTACAAACCTGAATTAAACGAAGTGTTTATGTGACAGATATGTGGGAGGGATTTCAGATATAATCACCATCAATCTGGCTGCAGCCAAAATAAATTCTGTGAAAAGTAAAACAAACTATTGCACAGACAAAGTAGGCCTTAGGGGTCTCCAGCAATAATCTGTGTTTTCTTATTTAGCCACGTCTAGTATTTCTGCTCTCTTTGGTGGAGATAGGATCTCTGCACACAGGGCACTCTTGCTGCAGCTGACAGGGCTGGACACACGCTCCCTTCCCGCTGAGTGCAGGCAGAGGGGAAGGGATGTTGCATATTTACATTTAAATTCTTAGTTCAAATAAACCAGCTCTGGAGGGGCACAGGGTGGGTGGGGGATGGGAGACGGGGTGGGCAAAGGAGCCCAGCTGTAAGGTGGAGGGCTTGCTGCAGTCTCCTCTCCTCCGACCTGCCTGGGTTCAGGCCGTGGTCAGGGCAGGGAGTAGATCAGACTGTGGATCCTTCCAGAGAGGGGCTGGGTGAAGAGGCCCTCAGTGTGTGTGTGAGGGGTGCAGGCCTCTGCGTGCTCCTTCCTTCAGCTATGTCAGCACTCCCGTGAGGAAGGAGAGTGGGGAAATTGGAGCTCTGACATAGCAACAGCTTGGCCAGCTCTGCAACAGTGATGTTAGGCTTCTACCCTAACGGCAAGCCCTTCCGTCTCTCTTCCCTCTGCCTTGCTAAACAAAGAGAAACCAGGCTTAGCCATTCCTCTTGCCAGAAGTCTTGGGCACCTGGGTAAGCCCCGCTGAGATACCCTCTCCACGCCCTCCCCCCGTTTTCCTCCTTGGGCTCAGCTTGTCCCCAGCGCCCAGAGCAGGCATGGGTGAGGGAGGAGATGCTCAGGCTCTCAGACTAGCAGCCGCCGGTCCTGCTGGTCTGGCACCTGAGCACCACACTAGCCCTCTTCCTGAGCTCCAGCTCCTCTCCTTCATGGGGCCTGCCAGGTGACCAGCTTCGGACCCCAGCAGCCCCCAACAGCAAAGACTCCGGCTGGCTCCATACAGATGTCTAGGTGCTTGAAGCCTGCTCTCCCGCTCACCTGTACCTGGGCTTGGCATACTTGCTGAGATTCCACAATATGGAGAAAATCACCCCCTCCCTCAACCTGGGCCGAAGCAGCCATGCCCATTGAACTCCTTGTCTGCCCATCTGCTCCAAATCCCTCTCCTGGCTCCTGTGCTGTAGCATCGGTAGACCTGGTGCCACATTCTATCCCTTCCTCAATATCTAGAATTGTCATATGTAGCGCGCTCAGTGCTACTCCTTACTGATTCTGAGAGCCCCTCTTAAAATCTACCCTCAGGGATATTTTTTCTGTTGTTTTTCCCCCCCATCTGCCTCTTTAGTCCTCTTTGCCAGAATCCCATCTATAGTCAAAAGGCTCTATCTTCACACCCAATAGGAGAAGATACTTGATCAGTGATTCAGGCCACAGCTGCTGCTTCTCATCTCTACAAAAATAAGGGGACAGATTATCTGCTCCCCAACAATCTTGTAGCACCAAAAAGAGTCAATTACACCACAGTTAAACTTGCATACACTTGGATAGACCAGAAAAAAACCTTTTTATAAAATAGAAGTGTGCTTGTGATTTTGCAACCCATTTACTCATTTATTCAATAATGTTTATTGAGAATCTATTATGCCAGACATGTTCTCGGCCCTTGGGATGTCAGTGAATTAAAAATCCCTGCCCTCCTGGAGTTTATATTCTATGAGGTATAGGGAGATGGTAAATAGTAATCATAAATAATAAGGAAGGTGTACAGTGTGATAGAAGGCAAAAAATGCCAGTGAATAAAACAGAGCAAGGTAGGAGAGATTGGAAGTACTGGAGTGGGGGATGAGCTACATGTTCAAATCAGGTGCTGGGGGCAGATCTTATGGATAAGGTGATGTTTGCACATGGACTTAAGGGACAAGAGGAAGTTGGCCATCAGGGCATCTGGGGAAGGGTGTTCCAGGCAGAGGGAACAGTGCAAAGGCCTGAGGCAGGACTATATCTGGCATATTTCAGGAACAGCAAGAAGTCCAAATTGGCCAGCGAAGAAAGCAATGGGAGAAGCAGGAGGATTACGGTCAGAAAGATAACAAGGACCAGATCATGTAGGGCCTTACAGGCACCATAAGGACTTAAACTTTTTTCTGTCCCTACTCAAGTAAATTCATAAAGGCCAGCCTCTCTCATTTGCCAAGCTAGAGTTCAAGAAATTTAACAAACATTTCTTGAATTTGTATGCCAAGTCCTGAGGCATATATTGATGAGTAAGGCAGTCTCTGTTTTCAAGAAGTTCAAGTATGAGCCCCAGTGATTGTGACAGAATGAACTTGGGGTTAGGAGACCTGGGTTCTTGTCCTGCCTTCCCATTCAACTTTGGCTATTTGCCAAACTTCAGCTTCCTATCACTGGAGATAATTATCTATGCCAAGGTCACCTCCTTGATGCTAAGGTGGTCAAATGAATAAGGGAATATAAAGACTCCTTGAAACTGAAGAGCAGTCTATAAACAGAGGAGAGAATTAGGAATCCAGTTAACATGGCCACTGCCCCCTCTGCCCCTTTCCTTGGGCTGTTGTAATCTTTGCAGTGCCCACTGCTCCATCCATGACCTCATTGGCACTCACTTCACCTGGTGAGAACTACCACTGCCATTTATTCAAGTTGATGCAAATCTCCAACATGAAAAATACATCCAGGGGTGTCTGCTTTGCAAAGGAAATTTCCCCATTCCTTCTCTATTTCATGCTTCCCTGATTAGATAAAGCTGCATGTAGTGCTAACTTTTAAGTTAAGTATGCACAACTCGAACCAACAATAACAAAAACAGGCCTACAGGTTGCAGAGCACGGTGAGCCTTTAAAATGCATTCAGACAGTGTGAGGATATTAATAGGGAGACACGTATCTCATTTCAGGCTACAAAGCAGATCCCACAGTGGGACATGGAAATGCTGGCGCTTCAAGGTTAGCTTAAACTGAAGAGAGGAACTCGGTTGGAATACATGCCTGAGGCCGTGTCCCCAGCACCGAGCTTCCAGCTCTAATGGCACAGTCCATCAATTCGTCTCTGTTTTGAGTGGAACTAGACATCCGGTGATGGCCAAAAACAGCAGTTGACTAAAATAATGAAGTTACATGTAGACAGTGATGGAGGCAAAGGAAGACTGAGCTGGAGAGGCCCTTTGGAAATCACGTTAAGCATTCTTCCTTTACTTGTAGGTGAGGGCACCAAGGCCTGCAGGTCACACTGTGACTGTGATAATGACCAGCCTGATGTCATTTTCTCTGTGGGTGCTTCCGCTTCCTGTAGAGTCCCAGCAGTCTAAATGTCCTTAGGTATCCTTTTTGTGTGACAGTGGCCCTCTGGACTCAGTACGAGCCAAGTAGACACTTGGAGATGTTTGGGTTCAGTGATGGGGATGGACATGTAAGTCACAGTGGAAAGGGCACTGGATAAGGAATCCAAAGACCTGGTCTGAGACCTGGTTCTGGATTTACCTACTGGGTGACACCTAGCTCTCCATCTGTTTCCTCAACTGCAGGACATGAAGCATAGCTAAGAGAATGTGTGTTAAAGGACTTTGGACACAGAAACAATACAGGTAGATATTTATGATTTATTTTCCACCGCTCTTTTCCAGATTCCAGCATGTCATCTGGAGGACATTGTTCTGAATTAAGGGTGAGTCTCTGAACAGGGGATGTGGGTAAGCTAGCTGTCCCTGGAATCCTTGGCCTTTCATGGTCACAGTACACAGGACTCTTTACCATCTATGCCCACCCCTCACTCCCAGCTCCCTATCACACCCCAGGCTCACCAGCCTTCTCATCAGACCTCAGGTTTGCAAATGTCTCTTTTTCACTTGGGGAATTTCTCCTGTCCTTTAAAATGGTGCCATCACTACCTCAATAGGACCATTCCCAACTCCTCCAGGCCAATTAGTTGCTATCTTCTCTGTGTGGTAGTGAAGAGAACAAACTTTAAGACCTTGTGGGCTTAAATCCCAGCTCTACTGCCTGCTAGGGGCTTGTCTTGGATACATAATTTAGCCTCTCGGTGTCTCAGCCTCCTCATTCATAAATGGGGATAATAGAAGGGTTATTTTGAGGAGTGAATTAATATACAATAAAGCATTTAGAACAATGCCTGATTCATAGTAAATGCTACATAAATATTTTCTATTATTATTATCATCATTATTAGAGTACTTAATATATCATGTGCAATACAATGGGTTGCATATCTGCCTCCCCTATTCAGACTATTAGAGCCAGAGCAGTGTCCTATTTTTCTCTGTTTTCTCAGTGCTTAGCACCATGTCAGGATGTCACTTGTTGGATAACTGATTGGGCATAGTCTTATGTGGTTCTGTCTACAACATCATTCATATATTTTTTCCAGTAAACTTCATAGGACAAGCAATCTTTCAACTATACCCCTGTGGCCTTCATATAAATTGTCTTGTGGTTTTAAAAATACCCCAAGTCTCATTTTTGTTTAAATAACAAAAGGAAGTTGTTTTGGAATTTTAGCCAGTAGAACTGCAATGTGAAATCAAGTGAAACTCATTTGGTAATAAATCTTTCCACTTGGAGTTGTGGTTCCAGCCACACTGTTCTTGACATGGTTTCAAGAGCAGAGTCCAGGGTTGGGTTCTGTTTGAAGAGCAATTAAAATAAAAGAAGATGTATACCAAAGTCTTTGGGATCAGATGGTGTGAAGGGGTACAAAGTGAGCACATCCTCCAGAAGGAGATGGTGGAGTTAAGGATATGTAGCATGATGGGGAGTTCACAGTAGGGTTGGGATTGTGATTTCCTGTAAGAAGTGGATTTTAAGCCCCTGGTTCTAATTCCTGATCTTTATATTGTTGCTATGCTCAATATCTGAAATTGATGCCCAAGAGACTGTCTGTCTGCCAAGTTGGGTTCAGGGTGAGAGTACTGCAGGAGAAACAGCTGTCTTCCTATTGTATTCTTAATTTCCTCTGTCCAATTGTATTCTTAAAAATGTCAAAATGTAATCCCTCAAAGGGGGCTGGGCTGTAGGGTAAAAATTCAATGACATTGTCTCTTCCTGAGTCACCGGTGAAGATAATCTAATAAATGACCATATTTCATAATATTTAGATACTAGAGGCCTGGTGCACGAAATCCATGCACTGGGGGGCGGGGGGGGGGGGTGGTTTGTCCCTCAGCCCGGCCTGTGCCTTCTTGCAGTCCTGGAGCCCTCGGGGGATGTCTGACTGACGTCCCATGGGGAGCGGGCCTAAGCTGGCAGTTGGACATCCTTAGCACTGCCACAGAAGCGGGAGAGGCTCCTGCCACCACCACTGTGCTCACCAGCCGTGAGCCCGGCTTCTGGCTGAGTGGTGCTCCCCCTGTGGCACTGACCACCAGGGGGCAGCTCATGTGTTGATTTTCTGCCCCCCTGGTGGTCAGTGTGTATCATAACAACCGGTCATTCTGCCATTGGGCCGAAATTGGCTCTCTGACATCCCTCAAGGGGTCCAGGATTGTGAGAGGGTGCAGGCCAGGCTGAGGGATCCCACCAGTGCACAATCAGGGCCAGGGAGGGACGCAGGAGGTTGGCCAGCAAAGGAAGGACTGCAGGAGGGCTCCAGAGCATGTCTGGCCCTTCTCGCTCAGTCCCCATTGGCTGGACCCCAGCAGCAAACTAATGTACCAGTCGGAGCGTCTGCCCCCTGGTGGTCAGTGCATGTCATAGTGAGTGGTTGAGCTACCTTAGCATATCATTAGCATATGATGCTTTGATTGGTTGAACAGCCAACCATACACTTAGCATATTAGGCTTTTATCATATAGTATTGGCTAAGGCAGTGATATAAACATATATGTTTCTGAACATAATATGCATATGCTGTGGTTCTATTAATATTTAAATTAGGGATGGATGGTCAGGAATATCAACCTACTCTTTTCACCCATTTATAATATGATTTTCAGACCAATAGACACACAATGGGATCCACTGGGTGAGCTGAGTAAGGGGTATGGTAAATTATTTGCAAAGATGCTCCCAACAATTCCTCCCCTTCCTGCATACACATGCCGTGCCTCCCATCAAGAAATAGCATCATTTCTCCTCTCCTGGAACCTGGGCTGGCCTTGCCATCTGCTTTAGCCAGAAAAATTCTATAGAAACAATGCCATGTCAGTTTTGAGCCTTGTAAGAGGCCCTTAAGAGGTCTGATAGCTTCCATTTTCACTCTCTTAGAGCCTGGAGCCATCATGTAAGGATGTCTGACTACCCTGCTGGCGAGGGTGGCCCAGCCATCCTTCTACTCTTCCACTCTCTCCAGCCTGGATGTTAGACATGGAAGGGTGAAGCCATCTTGGATCCTCCAGTCCCCATCAAGATCCTCCCCCTTAATACTGCTTGGAAAAGAGAAGAGCTGTCTCCCCAAAACTCTGTCCAAATCACACCATCATGAGCACATGGTTGTTGTTTTGAGTCACTTCCATTTGGAAGGTTTTGTTTCACAGCAATACATACCTGAAACAGGGACTAGCACCAATCTACATCTGTGTCTGAGATCTCTTCCTATGTGATCTCTTCTTTGGATTAGGACAGCCTGAGAAAAAATCTTGAGTGCCTCTCTTTCCCATTGGTCATGGCAGACCCTGCTGGTTGATATAAATCTCTTCCCCATTCAGTCCAGGTTCTGCCTTAAACCTTACCACTGAGCTCTACGTAACAACTACTAAGCCATTGATGTAGGTCTTTGCACTGAAACTATTTGCCATTCTGAGATCACTCATCCTATTTCCAGGGCCTCTGTCAATAAAGACAAAGGGAGTGGTGCACCCTAGGAATTCATTAGCACCTCCTACAATCATGGAACATTAGAGATAAGAGAACCCCAGAGATTATCTTGCCTAGTGGTTCTGATCTCTGGCTTCAGATGAAAAAGACCAAGGCTGCTTTAAAAATTGAAGTGATGTGTGGGCCTCACCCCCAGAGGTTCGGAATCAATTGGGCTTTAGTACTTTAAAATATGCATATTCCTTAGTAGTCAAGAAATCTGACTTCACAAATTGGGGTGTGAAACGGTGGGTCCCAGCTGGCTGAGCCCTATTGAAGCTTCTCGGCATATCAGGGGCAGACAGTCCAAGGACTCTGAGCCCCAGAGCGCAGGGGAGTGTTGCTACATGGGCAGCGAGGGTGCACGCGAGGGAAAGGAGGTATGGCAGGTATTCCGGCACTCAGCCAGTTGCTAGGTCGGAAGATAGACATCCCTTCCTTTCTGTCAGGAAAAGCTGATCTGTGGAGGCAGGTTTTGATCTATGGCTCCAGATGTGAGTGGAAGGCACAGTCCACATTGTGAGGCTTTTCCTGTGGAGAATTTCTGAAACCTCAGACCTGACTGTCAAAAAGAACTGAGACAGAGTACGAAGCGCAGGAGAGATGTGTTTGACACAATAGGGTCAGAAAAGTTCAAGGCGCCTTCTCTCTTGGCGAGTCCGGCAGGAATGCTAAAATACAAGGGGACTGGGAAGCTGGTGACGGTAAAATGTTAAGGCTTCGTCTTTTTGGTAACATACGACATGCTGTCAGGTATCTGAGTTGGTAGCTTTGATGCAAATGTATAATAAATCTCATCTCTTTACTGAAATCTGAAGAGATTGCAGGAAGGGAGATAAAATTGTTTTTGATCACCTCACATGAAAGGTGTTAGGAATGTTTGAGCTGGTACCATAATTAAAGTGCTAAAAAAACCCAAAAACTCTTACTTCAATATCTCTCCTCCTGCCCATTTTTAGGCATTTCTGGAGAAAAGCACATTCACCCATTTTTGTTTGGACCCTAACTTTGTAGTTGGAAGAAAAGTTACAGATTTTAGGGACAGCAGAAAAATTGTCCTATAGTTGAAAACACTGTAAGCAATGAAAGACATTGAATTTGCAAAAGGAACCACGTTTCCCCTCAGCCTCCGCCAAAAGGAGTGGCTTCTAAAGAGCTCATTTTTGTGGGTGAAGGAGTTGCCTGGAGACCTTCTTTCCTTCTGTTCTTGGGCCTCCTTCTTGACCTCCCACCTGTAGAGTCACGGTGGGGAATAATCTTTGCCTGACTTGTTCTTACAGGTCTTTTTAAAGTCACTTTTTGTTTTTGGTTTACATACTAATTATAGTTTTTATTCCACAATCACAGGCTAAAAATGGGAGAGGGATCATACTCAAGTGATACCCCACCTGCGGACACTTGGAGTATCTCAATGGCTGCCTCCTTGGTCATCCTGGCTCCATTCCACCTGCTCCAGTTTATCCCATGCTGCCTCAGGCTTAATAGTCAGAAGCTTGGTTCTGCATATGCCACTGCTCCACTCAAAAATTTTAAGGGGTTTCCTTTTACTTACAGAATAAAGCTCAAACCCCTTAGCCTGGTCTTCAAGACCCTCTGCAATTAATCCTATTTTATCTCTGGCACTCACCTCACTTGAAACCTTGGGTACAGCCTTGCTACTTGACTTGCTTCTGTTCCCATTTCTTCCAGAAATGTCTTCCTCCCTCTGGTACAATTCCTGCAAGGTCCTGCTTACTTCTCCCCGCTCTCAGAACCTTTCCCCAGTGATTCCATCCAACTCCCTTGAGCTTTAGTGGGGTATTATTTGATACTTACTGAACAAAAACACACTTTTTTTTTTTTACATGTATGCCTATATTCCTTTCTAGTTGGTAAGATTTTAATTAACCAATATTTACTGTGCACAAACTATGTATGAGGCCCTAGGCTCCACGTGGGAATGCTGCAATGAATAAGACAGATGGGGTCCCTGCCCTACAGGACTTACAATCTAGTGAAGACTGATAACCATTCAGGGTGACAAGTGTAATTTGGGGGGACAGGACTGGGTGCCATGGGAGAACTACGTCAGGGCCACTATCAGACTTTGATCTTCCTCTGTAAGACCAGCAATAGGGATTTTCACTTTCTCGTGTAACACAAAATCCAGAGATAGCTGATTCCAGGGTTGATTCATTCAGTAGTTTGATCATGTCAGGGCTTTTGACCATGTCTGCAGCGTTCCCTTGGTTTTCCCTTTATGGTCACAGGACGGCTTCCATAGCTTCAAACAGCATATCCTCCCATGGCAGAAAGGTAGAGTAGGTGGAAGGAGGCTATGGCCTCTTCTGGATACCTCTTTATTTATCATGTGGGGACATCTTTCTCAGACTCCTCCCTGTGGTCTTTACTCTGATACCATTGGTGTGGACTGGATCACATACCTGCTTTTAAACCAATCACTGGCAAAGGTGAGTCAGATTTCCATGATTAGCTTAAACCAAACATGACTCATCTGCTGAAACTGGAGAAAGGCCTTTTCTTCCCTGAAGACATTGTCACTGATACTGGAGTTTTCTTAGCAAGGAAGAAGGAAAAGTTTGCTGTTGGGGCAACAACCAACAGTGTCTGCTAAGATTTTCTTCTAAGCTTTATAGTTTTGTATATGCTTAAGTCTTTGATTCTTCTGGAACTTCAATTTTTGAATATTGAAAGAAGTAAAGCAAATTAATTTTTCCCAAATGGTCAGTAAATTACGCCAACAGAACTTTGAGTAGTTAGTCTGTCCTTTCCCTATCGATTTGAAATGCCACATTTATCAGAGAAAACACTCACATATATTCATGGCTCAGTTGCTAAATTCCCTTATGTCTTATTAAGCTATTTTGCATCAATGTCACAATGTTTATTTTCCATAGTTTTGTATTATGTTTTGATATTGTGACAGGCAATGGCCAGGCTTGCACTGTTCAGCTCCTCCCAATAGATAAATGACGTGTCTGCCTAAAATTCTGAAAAAGGAGTTCTAGAAGAAATCACATGCTCTTCCACATTCCTGAAGTAGTCCAGCAGAGAATGCACTTTAGATTGAGTTTAATAACCAGGCATCACACATGGCCTGTCATATTTTCTTAGAGCAACCAAGCATGTTTGATGACTGGTTATTATCATTGAATCTGTGTTTAGTTCCGCATATGGCATTATAGCAATATAGCAAGAAACTGAGCCTGATAATAGGCCTGGATAATGTGGCTTACCAAAAGTGGTTTGGTAAAACCATACTGGAGTGTTGAAGTATTGTGGCTGGGACCTGTGGGCTCCAGAAAACACAGTTGGGGACTTCCCATCACCTCATAGTTTCGTCTGGCAGGCTGACGGTGGCCAGGACTTGGGCCTGGCACTCACGGTGGAATTAAGGTAAAGCCAAAAAGCTATGTACCCCAAGCTCTCCTGCTTGATGCAGTCTCTTATCCTTCAAGGTCACTGCAATCTGTATACTCTATGTGGCTGAGTGTTCCTTCTTACTTGTGTTTAAGCCCAGCCTCTTTTGTACTACTTCAGAAATTCAGAACAGCATGTACTCTCTTTTAGAACTTCGTTTTCAAAATTGCCTTGGATATTCTTGCATGTTTTCTCTTCTAGAAGAATTTTAGAATCAGTTTGTAAGTTCTTTGAAAAACCCCTGGGAATTTGATTGTGATTTCACTGAATTTATAGATTAATTTGTGGGGAATGAGCATCTTTACGATGCCAAATCTTTCCAACCGGATACGTGAACATTTTCTCCATTTATTTGAGTTTTCTTTTATGTCCTTTGGTAAAATTTTTATCATTTTTTTTTTCATGTAGATCTTGCAGATTTTTAGTTTATTTTTAGGTATTTTGCAGTTTTGTGGCTTTTGTGAATGGGATTGTTTTTCATAACATTTTGCAATAGTTATTATAGAATAGAAGCAGGCTAATGTTTTCATATTGATATTATGCTTGGTCTCTTAACTGAACTCTGTGAATCCTCATAGTTTACTTCAGATTCTCTTAGATTTTCTAGATATATAATTATAGTGTCTGCAAATACTGACAGTTTTGTTTCTTCCTTTCAAAGTTTTATGCCATTTCTTTTTCTTGTCATTTAATAGACTAGTACTTCGAGGTCAATGTGAAATAGTTGTAGGCATCTTTATCATATTCCTAATATCAATAGGAATAATTCTCTTATTTAATCATTAGTTATGATATTTGCTCTAGGTTTCTGGTTGACATTCTTTATCAAGAAAAAAAATCTTCTATTTCCTACTTGCTAAGAGTTTCTTGGAAATGAGTTAAGTTTCATGCTATAAATTTTCTGCTTCTGTTGAAGTAATTATATAACTTTTCTCTCCTACTCTATTAATTTAACAAAATTTTGAAATGTTGAACCAGCATTGCATTTGAGGGATTAAACTCTATATGATTTTCCCAATTGTGGTAATAATGCTTTCAGTTTGCTTATGAATACTTAAATAGGACAAGCAGTCTTTGGTTTGACTGAAACTGGCTGTTTCAAAGGTCGTCCCTGACTTCACTGTTCCACTATTTTTATCTCTATTTTGTCTCTAGTGATGGAGCTTGTGGTCAGATTCTTCAAAGCTTTCATGGTAGATTATTTAGGGGAAACTGAGGCTATTTGGGACAAATCCTTAACCTTTACAAGTTGGCGCTATAGAGGACAACCAGAACATACCAACTGGTGATTGGTGTCTGTCAGAAAGATAATGCTGCATTTGAGGTGGGCTTAGGGTTGGTGAAGGGATGACCCATGATAACATTGTATAGTTCATCTTTGTGTGAAGAAACATGGAAAAGTACAAACAATCACATAAGAGTAGAGAAGATATACCTTCTTGGAGTCACCCCATCAAAAATCCTGGCCACAGGAGTCTAATATTCTTTTGGTTTCCATGACAACCAGAGGTGGATTTATCATGATGTTAATGACACTTAAGCTTCAGGGACTGTGACTCCTTCCTTTCCAAGGAAGGTCCTGCTCCTAATTTGGTATTTGTAACTGCATTCTTTCCTTAAAGAGAGACCCCAAATTCTATAAGCCTTAGACCCCACAAAGCCTGGGTCCATCCCTAACGACAACCCCAGGCATGGATTTGCATGCGAGCCTGGACCCAGTGCTTTGAAAGCCTTTTCTGGCAACTCTGATAATTCTCTCAGTTTAGCAATTAGAGTGGGTGGTAGATTAAGTTACCCTGTTGCTTCCCAGCTGGGCTAGGAGAACTGTGACCTGACACTGAAGCCGGTGGGTGTCACATGGAACAGTGCTCAGCTATCTCACACTTTTCTCTCTGTGGGGGCACGTGACCAAATTCATTATTAACGCTGAGCTGATCTGGTTACCTTGATTGACACTAAGTGATTTCAGCCTGGGCTATATTTGTCTTAGTGGGGTAAATGACTGCCGCGGAGCTGAAAGGTTATTTCCCTCTTCAAATACATTTGGGGCTGTCACTGCAGAGTTACGCACCCTGACATCAAAATCGGACCCACGGGCTTTGGAAGACAGCAAATGACATCATGGGCCAAAAATGGTGTCAGCTTCGCTTAGTATTTTCCTTCTCCTTCTGAACTCTGACAGAGAAGTAGTTTGTCTAGAATTTGCAAGGCTTTCAGGTGAAGAAAAGGAAGAATTAGTAGTAGCAGTACTTACTTTGCACACACACACACATACAAATAGTTTTCAGGACATTTCTCTGTTCTTCTGGTCCCTCTTTGTTACTGTTAAGCTTAATTAATTTTTTATTTATTAGGATGTTGATATTTAATTAATAAGACTAATAAATCATTAACCTGCTAGTGAGTAAAATTTTAACATCTTAGTACAATAAAATACTTTATTATTTTGTTAATCCTCACCAAGGAATATTTTTTTCCATTGATTTTTTTTTTAAGAGAGAGTGGAAGGAAGGGAGAAGGGAGGGCAGAGAGAGAGAGAGAGAGAGAGAGAGAGAGAAGAGAGAGAGACATTGATGGTGAGAGAGATACATTGATTGGTTGCCTCCTGCATGCACCCCGACAGGGGCCAGGGATCGAACCTGTGACCCTTTGGTCCATGGGCTGACCCCCTATACCAGCCGTGGGCAAACTACGGCCCGCAGGCCGGATCCGGCCCGTTTGAAATGAATAAAACTAAAAAAAAAAAAGACCGTACCCTTTTATGTAATGATGTTTACTTTGAATTTATATTAGTTCACACAAACACTCCATCCATGCTTTTGTTCCGGCCCTCCGGTCCAGTTTAAGAACCCATTGTGGCCCTCGAGTCAAAAAGTTTGCTCACCCCTGCTCTAACCCCTGAGCAAAACCTGCCAGGGCAGTACAATAAAATATTTCTTAACACAACACTTATTTTTATTTATAGAACCAAAAAGGAAAATATTATCTACAAGAAACTTCATCTTTAACTCTGGTACCCTTTCCCATGGTTGCTAAGCATATAAGTCAAATCTATGAATGACAATGTTTTGTTTAAAATATTACAATATTATTAATTCTGAATGCATGAAAGAAATACATCAATCCAGTAACACAGGTAAAAATTGGATACTGCTAGTCCATAAACTTTACTCAGGAAATTTGAATTAGATTGAAGGGGAAATTCTAGCCTAAAGATACCAAATGGAGTTATGGTGGCTTAAAGTGAACTATTGCCCTATCTCACAGGATTTAATTATTTTGGATGAAGCAAAGGTTAATAAATTTAATAAGCAGTTGTATTAATAGATAGATCCTCTGGACTTGAAATTTACCAAAAGGAGTGGTAGGAAAAACACTCTACCTTTGGTCAGTGTTCTTGTTCTAGTGCGTGCATCTGGCTCTCTCTTTACGGTTGGTGTAGAGAGGAGGGACCTATTGCAGGGCCCACAGTGGTGGGCTTTGGGGCTGAGAAGTGATAGAGATTCCAACAAGGACCCCTCTGTAGAAGTAGTTCTGATACCAGACTGAGTCAGGGGAGTGAGGAGGCAGCGCTACTGTTTCACTTCAAATCACACGTTCATAACTCCTGAATCTGCTCCTCTCCCCTTGCATCTCTGCCTCCTCTCCGGGCAGTGACAGCGGGATGGCCTGGCTTTCTATTAGACAGAAAAATGGGAGGGAGTGTCCACTGACCTAAGGAAAATATCTCATGAAAACATGGTTTCTTTTATATAGAGAGTCGTATAAAAACGCATGTAAACAAGCATTTTTTATTTGAGCATTAAATTTTATTGGTTCAGACCATGTGTTTTGTTATACTAGTGACTAATGCCTTTTAAAAATGAGATTCTGAAATGCCATTCTGCTTATGTAACAAGATAAAGAGCTTTTAGAGCATTGTTCTGGTGTGAACCCCTATAATAATAGCTGATTAACAACAAGACAACTTGAGGTGCCAAAAATATTTTCTGCAGAACCTTCTATTAAGTGGAAAAAAAGATTGGGTTTTTCCTTTAATGTTATCCAAATGGTTTTTGTCTGAGAAACCTCTGTAACTGGACCTCAACAGTCATCAGTTTGCAAGTATCGGTGTGCAAAAGTATTTGCATGGAGGTACACTGACTGGTTACTATTTCTCTAATGGGGTCAGTAGGAGAGTTATTTATTCAAAAAATCTAGTTAAAAATAAATTTATGTATGAGAGATAGAGGAGGAAAAATCCAGGAATGAAAGCTAATAAACATACCCAGCCCTAGCTGGTTTAGCTCAGTGGATAGAGCGTTGGCTCATGGACTAAAGGGTCTGGGGTTTGATTCTGGTCAGGTGCACATACCTTGGTTGCAGGCTCAATCCCCAGCCCTGGTCGAGGTAGGTGGGGGTTGCAACCAATCGATGTGTCTCTCTCACATCAATGTTTCTCTCTGTCTCTCCTCCTCCATTCCACTCTCTCTAAAAAAACCAATGGAAAAAATATCCTCGGGTGAGGATTAACAAAAAATAAATAAATAAAAGATAAACACACCCAAAGTTTCTTATTACCAAAGAAAAAAATCATCTTTATGTCAACACTGGCTGGCTTAGGAGGCCTTGGTTATGGCCCACGATCATGGTTTGCCTTTTGTAGGGAAGTGCTTTTTAGACTGCAAATGAATTCCTGGCTGTTGACTGTTATGACGATGACAATGATGATCACATTTATGGGAGTACACGTGTTCACAGAAACAATAGCAAAAGCCTAAGAGGCAGAGTACACAAAGATACTTTCAAAAAGGGGAAGAAATTGAAATGACGAATGTGGTTGAAAAGGAATCTTTTCCCAGGTGGGTCATTTTCTTGCACTGTGAAGAAAATGTGGACAGATGAATCCCTGGTCACATTCACCTGCAGTCACAGGGCCAGCCTTCTCGGGCTCTCGGGCCCCAGGCCCTGGCGTCTTGTGGAGATGGCTGTCAAAGCCTTTTTCTCGGCCTCTGGAGGATTTGGACTTGGGCCATCAGGGAACATCTTCCCATTTTCAGTTTTCACCAGGATCCTAAGGTCTGCAGGGCATGTATGTTGAAAAGAAAAGTTATTGGTTCTCATTATCATGAAGCAAACCCAGCACTGGTTCCATGGGAAATAGTGAGGCTTTGGCTCATTCCCCAAATGTTGAAGTTGACGTCATTCAGGCAACCATGGTCTCCCTAAATTGTTTCTTATTTTTGAATTGAAGTGATTATGAACCTGATCTGTGTTCTATCCTGAAACAAAACAAAACACCCTCGATGTATTATACTGAGGGAGATGATGGGCTTTGAACAGCCTTGAGTTTGATGCAACTTACTAGCTGTGTAACTTTGGGCACTTTTGCCTCAGTTTCCAGTCCTGTACATGGGTACTTTCTATTCCCAACCATGTGAAAATTAAATGAGATAATATGTGGAAATCACCCAGCACATTGTAGATGCCCCTCCACATCCCTTTTGGGAAGGCCTTTCCTGCTTGGATAAATCCAAACTTTCTGGAGGCTGAGGTCTCTTGGTAACTCTTATTAATTCACAAAAGACTTTCCAGGATATTTTCTGTTTCTGAATTGTCAGATTGTACAGGTGGTGCTGTGAGGGAGTTTGAAATAGCTCTCACGGTCTCCACAGTTCTTCATCGTGGAGGAAGTCAGAGCTCCAGCTGGGAAGTGTCTGTGGTCCGATGCACTAACCTTTATCTGCTGAGCTCCTTCCTCAGAGGAAGAGAAGTTCTGCACATATGTCCTTAACCCGCGGGCTCCAGTCACTGCGACCTCTTGCTTCAAAGTGTTCTAGTGTTGAATGGTAGAATTTCAGGCATGAGGTTTGGGGGGAAAAGGAAGCTTGTTGAAGAAAGATGCTTTTGAGAGGCAAGGCATTCTCTGAACCCCACAGATGCTCCATAGAGAAGGTCACCTATTCTACCTGAACTGCAGGTGGGCTCTGGCTAAGACCTCATGCTGGCTCTGCCAGACAGTACAAGAAACAGTGATTAGTGAAGACAAGTAAGGAACTTGGTTGATCAAATTCAAGGTCATTTATCACTGCAACATTGTTTGAGCACCTTTTCCCCAAGGATATATAGGTTTTGCCCATTGTTCCATGGCAACTGCACTAACGGGTCCATTGTTTACATCAAGGTACTGATGCAGGGTCCCAGGGATGGGTTTCCAAGAGTAGATGGATCTCCTAGAACTGTGCGTTAAACAGTACATGCACATGTCTGTGAACTTCTGGGAAGAACATCCAGAACTTGTATTAGTTTCCCAGAAACTTAGAAATCACTTGCTGGATGTGAATGGATGCTCTCCTGGTGCTCTGCGGGGGCCCATAGGAATCTTGGCTCCAGAGTCCCTCCTGGGACTCCAGTTGATATAATATCATGGCGGGGGTGTGTTCACCATTCCCCAGAAGCTTGGGCCCAGTCACTGAGCACTGAGCAGTATTTACTCAACTGCCTTCCAACCACTACACTCTGGACCCTCGATGGGTCACAGGCTGGTCTGTGTTTGGCTAAAGATAAATCACTTTTCAACCACTTGGAACTAAGCCACATTCTGGGCTAAAGTTATAGAACTAGCGTGGAGCTTAGCCATGGAGGGTGGTGCTTGGCCTCTGTTCTCCTATGGGTGTGTGAATGCCTGGCTGCAGGGCCACTTTCCTCTCATTAGTGCACCTGCACAGTGCCTGGCACCCGGGAGGGGCTTAGCTCAGGCTCATGGAGTTGAAGTGAGGAGGGGTGGATAATCCTAGCTCCAGGCTAGGAGGGGAAATCAGATCATGTTAATAACCATAATGCAAGGTAGGAAGGGATCTAGTCCATGGAAAATTGCAGGTCAAGGGTTAAGGGACTGCAGCACGGAGGATGACAGGTGATCAATTTAAGGGCTGAGTGGGTTGGTGGGGAATCAGAGAAGCCTTCTCAGAGGAGGGGCCTTAGAAGAGGGCCTTGAAGGAATGGTAGAAGGTAGACATGGGGTTATGCAAACAAAGGGCATTTAAGGGAGGGAAGTAAGTGGCTTGAGCAGGAGGGCACAAGGCAGGTAGGTACAGGGCAAGAGCAAGCAGCTTAGTAAGGCTGGTACCAAAGGTACCTGTAAGGGAGGCCGAATTGGGTTGCAAAGTCAATAGGTGCCCACTACTCTGTGCCCTCTTCACCCACGGACTGAGTGATGGGCCTGGCTGTCCCTCTTGGCCTGTCCTTTGAGCTGCAGCTAAGCATAGCTCCTGTGGGCTTATTGGCCAAGGTCCAGGCCAGGGTGACCCACCAAGGCTGAATTGTGCTGCGTTATGCTCTTTACAGGTAAAACAGCATCGGTCTCAGTGGAAGGTGCTCCTGCCTATTGGTTCTCAGAGTTCACATAGATCACAATCGAAGGCAGGCAGGGAGAAGATCTATAATTACTGAGGCAGCTGATACTCTTTTCCAGGAGATCACATTTCAGCTTATAACGTCATCATTTGCAAGCACTGTTCATCTCTGGTAATGAAATGAAGTAGGGCAGTGTTACTGGACTTGAGATGGGATGTTTTTTCTCTCCTCCCACTCCAACCCTCTTACCTCTCTCCTCCAAATTTCAGCTTATCTGACTCCAGCTGGCCTCTGACATTATATTATAATTCCTCACCAAAGAGAAAACATCCTGGGAGGCAATAAACATTGGGATTGTTGCTTAGTAGCCTCCACAAGACTCAAATCTCCTTTTAAAAAGAGTTCAACTATCTCACTTCCTCCAGGCAGCCTTCCTGGATTGCCTTTCTCAAAGACTTTGATTCCTTTATGATGGCCTTTCTATTATACAGGTAGCTGTCTTCTGTTGTAGCTGGTCCTAAAGGAGCACTGTGAATATCTCAAGCTCTCGGCCCTTTAAAGCATCAATTCTCTTGAATTATGAGCATATAGAAAAAATAAGAGCGTAAAGTCCTTCTTTCGTACTGAGAACAAGAGGGCTAGGGATTCTGATCTCCCCTCTCTGCCTCTGTGTGGAGATTGTCTCTTCCATCAGCTGGGTGTTTCGGTCTTCTCTCTTTCTCTCAGAGTACTTACCCAGGGCCTGCTGGGAGGGAGGGTGAGCCGTACAGTGGATGGTGGATGGGCCCAAGTCCCTCAGCCCACTTCCCCACAGGAAGCCAAGCATCACTGATTAGGGCAGAGGATAGCGCAGGGGTTTGTAGCCTGAAAGTCCCGGGGACGTTTACCTGTGGGGGCAGTGCCTGCTCCTGCCCTCAGCTCAGAGGGCACAGTTCCTAAGGGAAGGCACGGACCTCCTCTGCTTGGCTCTTGGAGAACGGTGAGGTCAAGAAAGCACTGGAAAGCTGTGATGCAGACCGTGCACCTCAGCTCCCCAGCCCCCTTCATGTGCTCCTGTCTCGGGCCTCCCCCCCCCCCCCATACTATCCTGAGGAGGGGAAGAATGTTCCAGATGAGGGGAAGGGCTAAACCAAGGCCAAGGCAGCATGAGCACATTGATGGCTAAATATTTTTATCACAAATTTAAATAGTAATTGCAAAAGGTGTAATTTCTGGCATAATGGAAATTTGATAGTTTTAAAACTGCAGCATGACTCTTTTAAATGTATTGAGTAGAATATAAATACCATAGCAATTTGCTGCTCATCGTCATCTGTTTAAAAAGTATATGAACAAGCTCTTCTTTACCAACAGAGATCTTATATTGTTCCTATTTCTCCTTGGATATGCATTTGCATTCCACTTCTCTCATAGAATTTTATCTTAATATATTTTACGCCTATTATACTCTCTGTAGTAAATATGTATGTATATATTAAAATTAACTTAAAATCTCCTGTGACTGTAAGTTTTAAGTGATTAAAAAAAGTTTCTAAATTACTTGAATTTAAAACTAAAGATTTTTATTATACAATTGGCCAAAATATCATAAATAAAATACAAATTTTAATAAATATATATATTTTTGTTAATCCTCACCCCAGGATATATTTTTTCCATTACATTTTAGAGAGAGTGGAAGGGGGGGGGGGAGAAACAGAGAGAGAGAAACATTTATGCAAGAGAGACACATTCATTGGTTGACTCCCACATGCACCCCAACTGGGACCAGAAACAGAGCTTGCAGCCAAGGTAACATGTCCTTGACCATAATCAAACCCGAGACCCTTCATTCCACAGGCCAGTGCTCTCACTACTGAGCCAAGCTAGTGAGGGCCAAATTGTAATAAATATTTAACAAAAATACAATGTTATTGGAAATGCATCTCTTCATGACATGAAAAGGCTTTTTTCTTCTACCCATGGATGAGTATTATTTACTGTTAAATGAGACAGTTTTTAGCTTCAATTCTATTCCTATTTCTCCTTTCTTGTAGATACATGCTGAGAAAACGTGTTCACAAAAATATGATGGGACTAGAGAGAGTTTTGTGATAGCAATGATACTCAGTTCTTTGAACTCCTTCCCAGTTATATACCAAAAACACATGCTGATCTATCATCAAAAATTATTTTTAATGATCTATCAGCTGACAATTCAGTTAGGTCCTCCATCAACGTAGAATGAATTTAAAGAATGGAGAATCAACTAACTGAGAAATTTTATGCTTAGTAATTGCACTCAATTAGTTTCTCTGTTTGTAGAAAGTTTATCAGAAAGTCTCTACTATCACGTATGGAATGACTTCATTATAATCCTGCCCTTTTTCACCAAGAATGTCTGATATACTCTAAAAGGGTTAGGATAATCGAAATCTTGTTAATTTTAATATATCTTGCTAATGCAGTTTTTAAAATACAACGTACATACATACTAGGTGTATCGGTTAATAATGCAGATTTTTTTCAATAGATGGAGTTACGCATATGTTGAGATATATGCGATTTGATATGTATGCTATTGTGTTGTATTGACAATAAGCTTCAAAACTTCATATGTCAAATTTGCTGAAGGTGTTAACATCATAGATATTTTTACACTTAAAAACATTGAATTTCGTGCCAAAAAAGAGCATTTACAGAAAGTTATAATTCATTACTTTATTTTGAAGAAAAGTGCTGCTGAATACTTCGGAAAGCTTATGGTGAACATGCTCCATCTCAAGAGATTTGTGAACGCTGGTTTAAATGCTTTAAAAGTGATGATTTCTATGTGAAAGACAAAGAATGTCCAGGTCAACTGAAAAAGTTTGAAGACCACAATTATAAGCATTATTGAAGATGTGTGTCAAACTCAAAAACAACTTGCAGAAAGATTAAATGTTGCTCAGCAAACAATTTCCGATCGTTTACAAGCAATGGGAAAGATTTTAAAGGAAGGAAAATGGGTGCCACATCAACTGAACGAAAGACAAATGGAAAACCGAAAAGTCGTCAGTAAAATGTTGCTTCAATGGCACGAAAGAAAGTCTTTTTTGCATCGAATTGTGACTGGCGATGAAAAGTGGATTTATTTTGAGAATCCCAAATGCACAATATCATGGGTTGGTCCAGGTCAACCATCAACATCGACTGCAAGGCCAAATTGCTTCGGAAAGAAGACAATGCTCTGCGTTTGGTGGGATCAGGAAGGTGTGATATTATGAGCTTCTAAAACCAGGTGAAACCATTAATACTGACCGCTACCGACAACAAATAATCAATTTGAATCACGCTTTGATCGTGAAATGACCAGAATGTTCCAGAAAACACGGCAAAGTAATTTTGCTTCATGATGATGCACCATCCCACACTTCAAAACCAGTTAAAGACACGTTAAAAGATCTTGCCTGGGAAGTATTAACCCACCCGCTGTAGTCACCAGACCTTGCTCCTTCAGATGACCACTTGTTCTGACTGATGGCACACGCACTTTCTGAGCAGCACTTCAAAACATATGAAGAAGTGGAAAATTGGGTCTCTGAATGGTCTGCCTCAAAACTAGAAAAGTTGTATTGGGGCGGTATCCACAAATTACCTGAAAGATGGGGGAAATGTGTAGCTAGTGATGGACGTTACTTTGAACAAAGCACTTTTGATGTTTCTCTTGAAATTATCGAGTTTTCTTTGATTACAAAATCCACATTATTAACTGGTACACCTGGTAGATATACAGTAGGGCCTTTACTTACGAGTGTCCCGACTAACGAGTTTTTCGCGATACGAGCCATCTCTCGGCCGAATTTTTGCTTTGACTTGCGAGCTAAAATTTGGGTTACGAGCCAGCTTCAGGTACTCCACCGCTAGTTGGCGCAGCGAACATCACAGCGAACGCCACAACATCAGCCCAGCATCATGTGTCTCACTCGTTCACTTTATGATTTGACATACGAGTAATTTGAGTTATGAGCTCTGTCACGGAACGAATTAAACTCGTAAGTCAGGGCCCCACTGTACTAGTATCTCTCTATATAAACGCACACACTCTTCGAGCTGCCGAGTTAGCTCATTCAACTTATTGATTTAATTTAATTAGTAAA
The DNA here is from genome assembly GCF_014108235.1 of Myotis myotis. Classification (NCBI taxonomy): domain Eukaryota; kingdom Metazoa; phylum Chordata; class Mammalia; order Chiroptera; family Vespertilionidae; genus Myotis; species Myotis myotis. Next base: position 31,715,884 of record NW_023416318.1, read on the forward strand.
TGCAGAAAACTGGTGATACAAATTATTCCTGTTCATGCAAATGGGGAAAGAAAAGAGGGAGTCAGTGAGGCGAGAGGGAGGTCTGAGCCCCTGTGGGGATAAAGGTTCCCAAAAAGAGTGTTCACAGAGCCCTTCCTTTCCCAAACCACTACTTTTTGAGGACTGGCTCCATGCCGAGTGGAATTCCTAATTTCTCTGCAGAATCTTGGTCATCACTCTTAAATGATCACTGTCTTCGTGTAGCTTAACATTTGCCAAGATGTACAAGAAGGAAAAAAAAATGGTTTGTCGAATTTTGATCTTTTAATCACTGCTCCAGACTGCTTCTGGGAACTGAGAGGTCCATCTGCAAAAGGCTTTGGGAGGAAATGGGGTGGGAAGAGGGGTGGGTGGAGTTGACAGGGAGAAGAATATGTTCCCAGACCCATTAGAGCCGTCTAGTCCGCTGTACCTCTAACTGAGCAGCCACTTTGAGGAGAAAACCATTTTGTGGTGTCTTCAAGCCTAGAGATTTTAACTTCATTTCCAGGTTCATCCTTGCCATTCCTTCCTTGATTTATTTTGTCCTTTTGGCTGTCACAACAGGAAAATCTGGTCCCTTTTAGAACCAACAGCACTGAAAAAGAGGACAGGAGAAAGTTCTCACTTGGAACCTTCCCTCTAATTTCCCAGAGAGCTGCTGCTTCCACGCCCAGGCTTCGGGATTGGTCTTCTCGTAGCCTGGGGGAGGGAGGAAGGAAGATACCTTATTCTCATAGGTGCATATTGGTGTCAAGTTCCACCTTCTACATAAAGTTTTCCCTGGTCACCAGACCACTGTCCTCTCTCAGTCCCTTCTGAACTCCTATCTCACTCACTGTCCCATCCATTTTTATATTTAGTTCTGGACTTGTGTGAATTACATGAGTCATACCATTTTGCAAAATGGAATATTTATTTTTCCAGCTATAAATCCCTTCACAGCAAGGACCCTATCTGACTTCCCTTCTGCTCACCACAATCCTTAGCATGAGGCTGGACTCATGCTAAGAGTTTAGCTATTACTTGAAATAACCTGAATTCAAGCCATCACCTGGCCATTGGCAATATACCGCGTGATTTACATTCCTGAGGGTAGGTGAAGAATGCTCGGAAGTGGTCAGACTCTGAGCTCCCCTGATGCTGTGCCTTAATATCATAGGGAATTATATCAGTCCCCCCTGAGATTGTTACCTTCAAAAGCCCCTGCAGGGGCCTGGTACTGAGGAATCATGCCACCCTCTGTAGGCTCAACCTACTTTATGGTGGCTTGCCCACAGAACCTTTCATAGGGCTTGGCCATCCTGGGCTAGTATCTTTCTTCTACAGTTCCTCTGTCCCGCTCTCCAAGAAAAAGTTAGCTTCCTCTTTGCTCTTTGGCCACCCCCGACTCCCCACCTCCCACTTCCCTCTCCCGTGCCATCTCAGGTTTTGAATAAAGCACATCCTGCCAAGCATCTTCTTTAAGAAATTCTTTCAAATCCTTCCTTTCCAAAAAGTCCTTCCTGACTGGACAGAGGAGAGAAGAGAAAGTTTTCCTTTTCTTTTTGTACAAATTGTTCTGCTCTGTTCAAGGCAACAAATGCTGGGTTTCACCTATAATGCACTTGTTGTTTCATAGACACAATCTGTTAAAAAGAACCTACAAACCCTCCAGAGCTAGCATAATACTTAATGTAATGCAGCCCCCTAAGATTCGGGACAAGACAAGGATATCTACTCTCATCATCTCCCAGTGGTCTGCAAACTCATTAGTAAACAGAGCCAAATATCAACAGTACAACAATTGAAATTTCTTTTGAGAGCCAGATTTTTTAAACTTAAACTATATAGGTAGGTACATTGTTATTAACTTAATTAGGGTACTCCTAAGGCTTAGGAAGAGCCACACTCAGGGGGCCAAAGAGCCGCATGTGGCTTGCAAGCCGCAGTTTGCTGACCACGGAATACAATATTGTACTGGAGGTTCTAGTCAGGGAAATGGGCAAGGAAAGAAATAAAAAGCATCAAAATAGGAAAGGAAGAAGTAAAATTATCTGTATTTACAGATGATATGACATATAGAGAGCACCCTAAATAATCCACACAGAAACTACTGCAGGATACATGATCAGTGTACAAAATCAATTGCATTTCTATACAGTAACAATGACTAAACAGTAAATAAAATTAAGAAAACAATTCCACTTACAACAGCATAAAAATACTTAGGAATAATTTTGATAAAAATGTGAAAAATGTATAATCAACTACAAAATATTGCTGAAAGGAATTAAAGAAAACCTGAATAAATGGAAAGACATCCCATGCTCATGGATTGGAAGAAATAATATTGTTAAAGGTGGCAATACTCTCCAAATTGATCTAAATATTCAATGTTATTTCTACAAAATCCCAGCTGCAGAAATTGATGTTAATCCAAAAATTAATATGAAAATGCAAAGGACCCAGATTAGCCAAAATAACCTTGAAAATGAAGAACAAATATGGGAGACTAACTGGCAGATTTCAAAACTTACTGCAAAGCTACAGTAATCATGACATTGTGCTGTGGGCATAGGATGGACATATAGCTCAGAGAAACAGAATTGACAGTCCAGAAATAAACTCTCAACTTTATGGTTAATTTATTTTTTACAAAGGAGCCAAGACAGTTAAATTGGGGAAAGGATAGCCTTTTAACTGGTGCTGGGACGACTGGATATTCACATATATAAAAAATGACGTTGAACTCCCTCCCTACCTCTTACCACATACAAAATTTACTCAAAATGACCTCAAAATTAAAAACCCTTGTGCCTTAAACAATACCATAGGAAAAGTGACAAGACAGAATGGGGGATATTTTTTGCCAATCAACTATCTCATAAGGAATTTATATCTAGAATATGTAAAGAACCCTAACAGCTCAATAATAAAAGGACAAATATCCCAATTTAAAAATGGGCAAAGGACGTGAATAGATAGCTCTCCAATGAAATCACACAACTGACCAATAAACACATGAAAACATGCTCAACATCATTAGCCATCAGGAAATGCAAATCAAAACCACAATAAGATGCCATTTCACACCCTGTAGGATAGATAGCTCCAATAAAAAACACAGATAGTAAAAAGTGTTGGCAAAGATGTAGAGAAGTCAAACCCTCATGCACTGCTGATGGAAATTTAAAATGGTACAGCTGGTTTGGAAAGCATTCTGGCTGTTTCTCAAATGGATAAACATAGAGTTACCATACGGCCCAACAATTTAACTCCTAGTTATCCACCTGAGAAATGAAACATGTCCACACAAAAAGTTCTACATAAATATTCATAGCAACATTATTCATAACAGCCAAAAGGTGGAAACATCAAAATGTCTATCAATAAATAAAATGGGCTACATTCATACAATGAAATTTTAATCAGCAATAAAAAGAACTGAAGTACTGATATATGCTGCAATGTGGATGGACCTTGAAAACATTATAAGTGAAAGAAGCCAGTTACAAAGAACCACGTAATGTGTAATTCCATTTATATGAAATGCCCAGAATAGGCAAATCTGTAGAGAAAGAAAGTAGAGTAGTGGTTGCCTAGTGCTGGGTGGGTGGGGGGCGGGCGGGTAGGGGGCTTGGGGATGAGACTGGGGAAGAAGGAGGAGAGTTTGAGAGGTGATGAATAAGAGGTGTAGGGAGTCTTTGGAAAGGCAATAAAAACATGCCAAAATTGATTGTGGTGATGTTTGCACAGTTCTGTATATACTTAAAGCCATAAAATTGCACACTTTATTTAATTTTTTTTTACAGTGAAAATGTTTAACATTGAGAATTAGCTAGTGGGGCTCAGTCTAGATGAGGCCAATTTTGTTGGCAACATCCACAGCATCACAGTCGGGAGCCAGTCGAACATATGCCTTCCTCTCTCCTTCAGGCCTGATGAGGGTGTTGACCTCGGCCATGTCAGTGTCATGGAGCTTCTTCACAGCCTGTTTGATCATTGCTCATTGGGCTTGACATCCGCGGTGAGCACAATGGACTGTTGTCTTCTTTCTCTTTCACGGCTGACTCGCAGTCAGGGGGAACTTGACCATGGCATGGTGGTCAAGCTGGTTTCTCCCAGGGGCGCTGTTCTGAGGGTATTTCGAGGGCTGCCTTGGGAGCCGTGGTGCCTTGAGCCACCCAAGGGGGGACACATGCAGACCTTCTTTCTGTGGCTGTGGATGCCGTTCAGCAGTGCTTCCTTGGCCTTCAAAGCCTTTGTTCTGGCTTCGGCGGGGGCTTCCTTCTTTGCTCTCGGCGCCATCTTCATGAAAAGTGGAGGTACACTTTAAATGGGGGAATTGTATGGCATATGAATTGTGTCTCATGCATGGGGAAGTTAGGGATCAATTTTGGATCGAAAGGGCATGTGTGTTGTGAGGAGGGTGGTCCTAGCATTGGCATAATAGATGAGGGTGGAGAAGTAGAGGGGTCCCGACTCAGAGGGGTAGAGCACTAAATGCCAAGTTAAGAAAAAAATAGATTCAATGGCTGCAAATGGATTTTGTCATAGATGCTATCCCTGGCCAGTTGGTAGTGGCTACTTGCTGTGCTGCATTGAGTAATCTGAGACTGAGTTTGATTTCAGGGGGAACTATTCCCTGATTGACCACCAAGGTCATTCTCCATCACAATAAAAGCCAGTATTTATTGACTAGGGCCTTTGTAGTAAGTATTGTCCTAAATACGTTTTATGTGCTTCATCCATGTAATTCTCTTCAATATCCTAAAGTCAGTATTGCTATTATCTCTAGTTTATAAAGGAGGAAAATTCAGCCGCAACAGGCTCAGGGTCGCATGGCTAGTTAGTGGCAGTCAGGAGTCAGACCCTGGAAGCTGACACCAGAGTCCCCTCTGTTCTGCCACAGCGCCTTTCCCCAGAGCCTGGGAGCTGAGCTTTAAATCTGCCAGCTGGTAGAGGCCACCCGTCCTGGACATGATTAAAGGGGTGCTGGGAGAAACCCGTATGCTTTGAAAACCTTTCCTCCGCACTGTGCAGAGGTCCAGGGGCCCTCTCCCCCCGCCCCCCTCCCTCCCAGGTTTTACTTCTTGGGTCACTGTTAGCTGTTCAAGGTCCCGAAGAAGAGTCACAGCTCATCAGTGGACATCTGGGGATGTACCGTCACTGGCTGGGTGCAGGACCTGGGAACAGAATGCCTGGGAAATATCTGGGGGGATATGGGACCGAGAAAGCAAGTCATGAGTCACACGCGCGAACACGCTTCCAGCCCTGAGGGTCACAACCTTGGAAACTGGCGCCATTGCCTGAGCCTCCGTGCGAGGAGTTTCTGAGGACGCTTTGTGCCTGGATGCGACCTTCAGGTTAGGCCAGTGCCTCAGGAGGCTACCACTGGACAGGGTGGCCTACATGTAGGTGTGCTCGGCTTTCCTGGGTGACCTGAATGCAAAATGCCATGTGCTCCAGGGGCAGTGGGCCGTTCATTATTTAAAAGGCAAATGAAACTTATTCACATTCAAGGCCAGCTGAGAATGGGATCAACTAGTAACCAACAGGCCTGGCACCCCATGGAGTCACCTGCCCAGCCTCCTGGAGGTTCTTCTGGGGACAGTTATCAGCCAGCTGCCCCTGGCCCTGGCAGGACCTCCCAGTGGGGGTGGAGGAGAGTGAGTGGGTAGCTGCTTGCCAGGGGTCACCTTTAGTAGAGATCTGGCCTCTTTCTCCCTCAGCACAGAATGAACCCTGCTGGGCTGTGAGCCCACTCTCTACCCCAAATCCGGACAGGTTGTCCTTCTGTGCTGGGGGTGGATGGGAGGTATCAAGGGCAGAGGCGGTGATGTCAATTGAGGGGTGAGGCAGGAAGGTCTTAGTTGGCCATAAAACGAGGAGGGGGGCAGTAACAAGTGCAGGGAGAGGTGTGAGAAAAGACAAAGGAGGAATTTGTGAAACCTGGCAGGCACGGGGAGTGTGTGAGGGCCCCACACCCTGGTCGTCTCAGCTTGTTCTGAGCCTTCTCACATTTCTCCCTGCTCTGGGTTTGCATGTCAGTTCTGCCACTTACTACTGCGGGTCCTTGTCTATAGAGTAGGTGGAATGACAAGGCGATGCATAAAGCTAGGGTTATGGGGGCATAGTAGGTGCTCAAATAAGTGGTGTCTATTCTATTGTAGATATTTTTAATTTTATTTTAATATCAATAGAACAAAATCTACCATCTTAACTATTTTTAAGTATACAATTCAGTCGCATTAAGTACATTTATAATGTTGAGATACCATCTCCACTATCCATTCCTGGGACTTTATAATCACCCCAAATAGAAACTCTGTACCCATTAAACAGTAATGCCCCATTCTCCCCTCCCTTCAGGCCCTGGTACCCTCTATTCTCTGTCTCTCTGAATTTGTCAGGTATAGTTTATTTCATGTAAGTGGAATCATATAATATTTTCCATTTTGTGTTTGGCTCATTGCACTTAGCCTAATGTTTTCAAGGCTCATCCATTTTCAGAGCATGTGTGAGAATTTCATTCCTCTTTAAGGCTGACTAATATTCCATTGTATGGCTATATCCCATTTTGTTTATTCATTTATCCATTGATGGGCATTTGCATTGTTTCCACCTTTTGGCTATGGTGCATATTTAGAGATTATAGTCACTCATCATGAAGAAGTAGTTTAGTCTGGGAGATCAGAGCACAGACCCTGGGACCACACTGCCTGAAGCCCATCCTTTTGCCTACCACCCTGGGTTCTCTTAACCACTTGTGCCTCAGTTTGGTCATCTGTGAAATGGGGACACTAGGCTCTCTGCTCAGGACTCCTGTGAGGAGGAAATGGGTCCACATGTGTAAAGTGAGTATAGCAGTTTCTGGCACCCTGTCACCATTCAGCCCGGTTCGCTGTTGTAATTGTGTTGGGAGTTGATGCCTTTATCAGGGTAGCACATATGAGACCTGTCTGGGTGGACAGGAGTTTTCTCACCTGGAAGTGGTGGTCGAAGATGAAGGGTTACACAACTACCCAGTGCTAGAGATGAAAGAATACTCACCTATTCAAACTGCCCCCTTTTAGCAATGGGGAAACTGAGGCCCAGAGAAGGTGGGGTCATGGCCAGAGTGACAAAAGCAGAGCTGGAGCCAGACACCTGCTCCAGTGTCTAGACTTGGCCTTGCCTCCTAGCCTGGCCTCACCAGCTCCCCTCCTCCTGCTAGGTCTCCTGCTGTGGATACTTCCCCTCTCCAAGTGGGGGAGGGGAAGCTGCTTCACCCAGTAGGATTCCGCTCCAATTTAGGGGACTCAGGGACTCAACCTGCCCTTTGACCTTGGCTCAGACACAAGGCCAGGTGTGTGCTGCACTCTGAATACCACCTGCCCTTTCTCTTAGCACTTCTGCCCGGCTGGGCGAGCGTCAGAAAGCTCTCCGCGAGAGGGTCTTCCCTGGCAGAGGCGGGAGAAAGCCGGGCTGGCCAGCACGGGCGGGCGGTGAGACTGCTTGTTTTAGGATTAGGTACCTGCGCTCAGTGAGCACATCTGTTGTTCAGCTGTTTGTGTTCCCTTTGTTCATTTCATTGCTTTTCTGTGAGGTTATTTTTAGAGAATTCCAGCCTGTCTGAGCTCTGCAAAGGGGGACAAGGAGGGTGTGGTCCGCACCTGGGCAGGAGATCCAGTGGACAAGGGGACTTGGTGGCAATGAGACCAAAAGGGCAGTGCCAGTTAGGGATAGGGTCCAGCTGCCAAACTGTCCCTTCCCCCTGGAATGGCTGTGGAGCTCTTTGATGAAAGATGTTTTTGTTTGTTTGTTTATTCAAAAATGAAGTCTCCCACCTCCCTTCAAGGAATGAATGTACCATAAAGACTTGGGTATGGGGGGGGCGGGGAGCACTCCCAGCTCCTGCATGCCTGTTTGGGAAGGAGCGACCAGACCAGCAGGGGAGGGTCTCAGAGCTCATGTCACAGAGCAGCTTCAGGCAGGGGAGGGACAGGGCATTGCGAGAGGGGACACTGCGCAAAGGAGTAGAGAGGGGAACAGCACATTTTTCTAAATCTACTGTTTACTTTTTATTTTTAATAAATCTTTATTGTTCAGATTATTACAGTTGTTCCTCTTTTTTCTCCCCATAGCTCCCTTCCACCCGGTTCCCACCCCACCCTCTGCCCTTACCACCCCCCCCCCCACTGTCCTCATCCATAGGTGTACGATTTTTGTCCAGTCTCTTCCCATACCCCCGATACCCCTTTCCCCCTGAGAATTGTCAGTCCACTCCCTTTCTATGCCCCTGATTCTATTATATTCACCAGTTTACTCTGTTCATCAGATTTTTTATTCACTTGATTTTTAGATTCACTTGTTGATAGATATGTATTTGTTGTTCATAATTTTTATCTTTACCTTTTTCTTCATCTTCCTCTTCTTAAAGAATACCTTTCAGCATTTCATATAATACTGGTTTGGTGGTGATGTTTATGACTCTGGTGGGAAAATATTGTTTTTCCTTTTCTATCATTTTCTCTTTTATCTTTACACCTGGTCATCACTGCAGGAAACTGATGACCAGCAGAGACCTTGAAATGCTGGTGGCACAGACTGGACCGTGATGACCTAGCCCCTTCCTCACCTCCCAACCCCGACTCTAAACATATTCATTTGGGTTGAGACTGGGGGGACAAGAGCTGGATTTCAACTGAGGACCTGCGGGGCAGTGTCTGGGTGGGTCTACGTGGGCATGCTGGGGGAAGCTTTCACCAGGGCAGGCCAGGCTGCTGTGAAAGCAGACACCCAGTGATGGGGCACAGGGAGGAAGGGAAGGATCCTGCCCCTGATCCAGCAGCTGAAAGTGAGAAGCTGATAATGGCGAGAAGGCCTGAAATGCACCCCATGGTAATCGAGCCGCCTGGCACGAGCCCTCTGGGAAAGGAGGCCACGTCCAGCCTGCCAGGCCGCACTGTGCGAATGTGGGGTGTGGCCGGTCAGTGTCAACAGCTCCTTCCTAATGGCCCCTGGAGCTGGAGGCTGGGAGGGGCTGTCACCTTCCAGAGTGAGGGAGAGAACATCCAAGACCATTTCCTCTGGCCCCAGGTCTGCGAGAGGCTCAACTTTCCCTGAGACAAAGTCCTTGGGATCTGTGCTTGGACGTTCTGTTAGCTCCGACGATGTTTTGGGAGCTTTGTTGGCTCTTGAATGCTCATGGCAATAACAGCCAACTCTTATATCGCACATTCCAAGAGCCAGCACTGTTCTCAGAGGTTTTGTCTAAATCGTCTCATTGAATCCTCCTAATAACCCTACAAGATAGGAGATATCTCGATTATCTCCATTTTCAGGCAGGGAGCCTGGGGCAAGGAAAGGGGCAGAGGTGGGCTTCAGATGCAGTTTGGCTCAGAGCATGCCCTTCACTGTGGGTGGCACTGCCCTGCTGCTCCCTGACACAAGCTGGAGTGGAGATCTGGTCTCAGTTGTCCACGGAGAAACCAAATGTCCTGGAGATGCGGCCTGTGGGTGTGCTGTTGGTGCAAGTGGCAGCATGCCATCAGAATTAACCAGCACCTCACTCAGAGCAGGGAGGGGTCCCGCCCATCTCCACCGCCTCCTAAGTTAGTGCAGCCAGACATGGAGAGGTTGCCTGGGGGCAGGCAGCTAGAAAGTGATGAAACAAGGATCAGATCTGAGGTCTGGGGACAACATCCTTTCAATTAATCCACATAAGACTGTGTCCCTCTCCCCGACACCCCTCCCTGCCCTGTTCACCCAAACCCCCACAGCAGAAGACAGGGGTGGTGGGGGGCACTTACCTGCTGCAGGTTTCCTGTGTGACTGAGGGCTACGTTGAGTTGATCGCCAGTCCATGCCCTGGTCTGGCACCCAGGGAGCCCTGCATCTGCTAAAGAGGAATGATGAGAACTGGAGAGACTTCTCAGTGCCACGCCTCCCCAGTTCTCTTCCCCCTTGACTGAGGGCTGGCTGATGTCTTTGGTGACCCTTTGACCTGAGCACCAGGTCAAAGGGTCTCACAGTGGCCCTTCCCTAGAGGTCAGCTTGGGTTGCATTGGGATAAAGCCTTGGCCAGGTCCTGAGAGGAGTCTTGGGCCCCGGTAGTTACCTCCAGATAAAAAGCGTTGCCCGGTAATCATTGCAGGTAATAGCAAAGGCTTTGCATAAAGTGTCCAAACTGGTTTGACATCATTTTGGTGTTTCTCTTATTTTGTGGATTTCTTTTATTTACCTGTTAAGGACCTGCCCTACCTTAATCTCTGTTCCCTGAGGAATGAAAGGCTAGATGAGTGTTGTGTTTATTTGTTGAAGCGTTATACTCCTCTCTCCTTGCCAGCTGAACCCCTAGCCCACAGGCCCAGGCAGGCAGACCGGAGCTCTTGTGATGCTTGGACCAAGATGCAATTACTTCCTGATTTCAAAATATATTACAGAGCTACAGTAATCAAAACTGTATGTTACTAGCCTAAAGATAGACATATAGACCAATGGAGTAGAATAGAGAGCTCAGAAATAAACCCATGCAGCTAACTGATCTTTGACAAAGGACCAAGAATATGGAGAAAGAATAGTATTTTCAACAAATGGTGTTGAAAAAATTGGATATACATATGCAAAAAGAAATTAAATTGCACCTTTATCTTAATACCACACACAAAAATCAACTCAAAATGAATAAAAAGCAAAAATAAACAAATGAGTAAAAAAAAAAAGCAAAAATAAACAAATTCATCAAACTAAAAAGCTTCTATATGGCAAATGAAACAGTCAACAGTGAAATGGTAACCTATGGAATGGGAGAAAATATTTGCAAACCATATATCTGATAAGGAGTTAATATAAAGACCTCCTACAATTTAAAAGTAAACAACCTAATAACCCAATTTTTAAAAATGGGCAAAGGACTTGAATAGACCTTTCTCTAAAGGAGACATACAAATGGCCAACAGGTACACAAAAAGATGCTCAACATCACTAACCATCAGAGAAAATAAATTAAAACCCACAATGAGATACTACCTCACACCTGTTAGGATGGCTATGATCAAAAATGGTGTGTTGGCGAGCATGTGGAGAAATTGGAACTTTTGTACTCTGTTGGTAAGAACACAAAATGGTGCAGCCATATGAAAAACACTTTGAAGGTTTCTCAAAGAATTAAAACTAGAACTACCATATGATCCAGCAATCCTATTTCTGGATATTTATTCAAAAGAATTGAAATCAAGATCTCAAATTGATAATAGCACTCCCATGTTCATTGCAGCACTAGTCACAATAGTCAAGATATGAAAGCAACTTAAATGTGCTTTGATTGATGAATGGATAAAGAGAATGTGGTATACACAATGGAATATTATTTAACTTTTAAAAAGGAAGAAATTCAGCAATTGCAGCAACATGGATGAATCTTTAAGACATTATGCTTAGTGAAATAAGTCAGTCACAAAAAGACAAATACTTCATGATTTCACTTATTTGAGATATCTAAACTAGCCAAATTCATAGAATTAGAGCGTGGAATGGTGGTTTTCAGGGGCTGGGGGAGGGTGAAAGGGGAGTTACTAATCAATGAGCATCAAGTGTTAGTTAATAAAGATGAGTAAGTTCTAGAGCAGTGATGGCGAACCTTTTGAGCTCAGCGTGTCAGCATTTTGAAAAACCCTAACTTAACTCTGGTGCCGTGTCACATATAGATTTTTTTTTGATATTTGCAACCATAGTAAAACAAAGACTTATACTTTTGATATTTATTTTATATATTTAAATGCCATTTAACAAAGAAAAATCAACCAAAAAAATGAGTTCGCGTGTCACCTCTGACACGCGTGTCATAGGTTCGCCATCACTGTTCTAGAGAGTTGTACAAAATTGTACGTATAATCAATAATATTGTATACTAAACAATTTGTTAAAAGGGTAGATTAGATCTCAAGTTCAGTATTCTTATCATAATAAGAAAAAAACTTTTAAAATGCAATTGATCTTTGTATATTGATTTTGTATCCTGTAACTTTGCTGAAATCATTTATTAGTGCTAATAATTTGCGGAACTTTCAGGAGTCTCTACATGTAAGATTATGTCACTTGCAAACAGAGACTATGTTACTTCTTTGTATCCAATTTGGATAACTTTTATTTCTTTTTCTTGCCTAATTTGTCTGGCTAAGTCTTCTAGTAGAAGTGGTGGAAGTGTGCCTTCTTAGCTTGTTCCTGATCTTATTTAAAGGTTCAGTGGGAAAGCCATTGAATTTGCAATCATCAATCAATCAACATTATAAAACTAGAGGCCCAGTGCACGAAATTTGTGCATGGATAGGGTCCCTAGCAGCTGCCAACTGCTGGCTGGGGCCTCCCTTCTCCGGCTGCCAGCTGCTGGCTATCAGCTGGGGCCTTCCTTCATTCCACACTGCTCCCTGGTGGTCAGCACACATCATAGTGAGCTCCCAGTTGGTTGAACTCACGAGGGGACACTGCATATTAGGCTTTTATATATATAGATGCTAACTATGGTTCAAATAACTGACTTTAATTTTTTCTAGCTTGCTTTTATAATCAGCACATTACTCTGGGCCCTGTTCTAACTCCTTATAAAAGGAGGGACCTGTGTTAAATTATAAGGTCCTGTCCAAAATTGATGTTTCTTATAAATCTATGATTCCAAGAATGTTATTTAGCACCTCGCAGACATTCAACCAGTGAAAGTTGTAATACTATATAATAAAAGGGTAATATACAAATTGACCCTAATGGCAGACTGACCGGGAACGACCAGTTGCTATGATGTGCACTGACCACCAGCGGGCAGATGCTCAATGCAGGAGCTGCCCCCTGGTGGTCAGTGTACTTCCATAGGGGGAGCGCCGCTCAACCAGAAACTGGCTCATGGCTGGCCAGTGCAGTGGCAGTGGCAGGAGCCTCTCCTGCCTCAGCGGCAGCGCTAAGGAGATCCAACTAACGGCTTAGACCCACTCCCCTTGTATGAGAGATGGCCTAAGCCATTAGACATCCCCCAAGGGCTCCTGGGCTGCCAGAAGGATGTCTGACTGCCATCTTAGGCCCGATCCCAATGGGAGTGGGCCTAAGCTGTCAGTTGGACATCCCCCAAGGGGATCCAGACTGCAAGAGGGTGCAGGCCAGGCTGAGGGACTCCCCAAGTGCACAAATTTTTGTGCACCGGACCTCTAGTTATTATGGAAAGACATACCCTTGTTTCCTGCCATGAAGTTTATAATCTGAAGGAAAGATAAGGCATAAATATATGGGAAGTTCAATGTCAATAATAGAAGCATAGCAATGCAGTACAAGAAGGCAGTACATGATGTGTTGCCAAATGAACGATATGGGAACAATCTTCACATGAAAGTGGTTCACAGAGTAGCTGATGCAGCAAGGCTTACTCCCAACAAAAGGATACCATAAAAGCCATTGCTGGCACAAATGGCCTCATTAAGAATTAGTCCAGGAGTGCAGAGAATACAATTGTTGGGGATGAGTTTTGGAAGAGATGTGTATGTTGTGGATATTTGCTGGGTATGGCTCCTACATGTTCATTTTTCCTTATTTTGAAAACTACCCAGATTTCTTCTTGGGAAGTATCCCTTCCCCCCTCATCAGCCCAGGAACTGTAGATTGGGCTACAGGTGGGAGCAACATTTTTCCTTCTATCCCCCAGATATAACACTGGTCCAAGGATGGACCTGCGACGCAGTAACAGCCAAGGAACAGATGCAAGATCTGCTGAGGCTATTAGGAGAGAGCAAAGTTCTCTTTCTCACTGAGCTTGAACTTGGGGTTCATTTTGCAATACAAACCTCTTGCTACCAGAAGTGCAGTCTGTCTGAAGGTTGTACCAACATGGAAGAAGCAAGACCAAGAGATGGCACAAGGTCCTACTGACTTCTAATGAGACTCTGAGTCAAGCCTTGCCCAAAGACAGACCTATCCCCTGGACTTTGCAACTGTGTAATCACTACATTTACTTTCTTATGGGTTGGTTTTCTTGAAACAGAAAATATTTCATTATAGTGTGGGCCTGAGACTAGATTGGAGTGGGTGAAGGTGAATGAAGAGAGCAATCCAGGCAGATGGGGCATATGAACTGGGGTGTGTGGAGAGGGTGAGGTTGTGGTGTCCATGGAGCTGCATGGAAACTGAATGGGACAGTGTGTAAAATTCCTTGCAAGAGAACACCTGTTTTCATTTCTCCAGGCGCATTTACCTATTCAGACAAATCTAGTGGGATTGCTGGAGTGTGGCAGGTAATGGAAGGACAAAAGTAAAGAGAGAGGGAGCTCTAAAACTAAGAGAATAACAACAAATGTTACCAAACTCATTCTAAAACCTGGGCACCATCTAAGCATGTTTCCTGTTCTATCCTTTCAGGAGGCACGAAGCATTTTCATTTCTCCATTTTACAGATGAGGAAACTAAGGCACTAAGAATTTGCCCTATGTGACCCAGTTAACAAGCGCCAGGCTAGGATTTTAACCTGAAAACTCCATCTGTCTGACTAGAGCCACACCTCTGCTGCGGGGAAGCCAAGGGCCAGCATGGTGGGGAGGTGGGGGAGGGCATGATGAGGGGGGGGGGGGGGAGCAGCAGGGTGAAAGGAGGCAGCTGCTGCTGGGAGGGGCCACAGGAGAACGCAGAATTCAAGCCGTTCTCCCCAGAGCTGGCCCTGAGTTGATCATTTGTTCATTTTCATGCATTTTGTTTAAAGTTTGCTGTTGGCTCCCCTGCACTCAATTAGCAGCAGCCCTTGCATGCAGCGGATGACTCCAGGCTCCTGCTCTGGGTCAGGTGTGACACCCCTGGCTGAAGTCACTCAGAGGGGAGTGAGGTCCTCTGGGACAGCCCCCTACCCCCCACCCCGTCTTCACTCCTTCCTCCTCTCTGTCTCTTTCCGGCTCTGTATCTCCTTCCCTCAGATTGCCTCGGGAAAAGGAAAGAAATGTTTTTTAAAGAGAAGTTTAATGAAACCAAACACTTCTATTTCCAACTATTGACATTGGATTTGTGCTTCTCCAGCCCAGCCATTCGGGACAAGTCTTTAACGGCCTCTCTTTGCCCGACGGTCTAATGCAAACAGACCATAAAAAAATAAACTTTCCCCCCAAATATTATCTTAGGCCTCATTTTATCATGCTTCCTTGTGCCGTCTCTGTAAAAGGGAAGAAAAAGAATGTGAGTTTTGGTTTGTGCTGGGCTAGAGAGGGTCCCATCACCCATTCTCCCCAACATGGTTTCTTCCCAGAGCACACAGGGTCTATCCCTTTCCACTGAGGTCTCACTCGGCCCTTCTCATCAATTCTCCAGTTCTTGTGCATTCTCCTGTAAAACGGGCTACTAACCCCTAACTATAAGCTGTAAGACATGTGGCAAGCACAGCTATCTTTGGGAGTCAGAAAACAGGGCAGGTATAATACAAGAGGGGTGGTGGACTCTGATCTCACCAGAGAGAAAACCCCCCATTCAAAGGTAGTCTCATTCAACTTAAAAAGAAACAAAAACGAACAAAAAACCCTAACAAGTGAAAACACTCTTGTTGGCCAAAACAAAACGTAATTGCAAGTTGGGTTTGGCCTCATGGCTACCTGTTTTCAATTCCACAAGGATTATGACAGAATATTTGGGAGAAGTGGTTTAAAATCCACAAACCTCTAGGATGGGTGGTGCCCACAATCTATCTACTAAGGGGGAAGGAAATGAGGACCTTCCCTTCTTGAAGACGGGCTCTGATGGAGTGGGGAGATGGAGAGAAAATCGTAGGTGCACATGGCCTGGGGTGAACTCTTAGAGGTCAATGGCAGAGTGAGAGAAGGTGGGGCAGACGGAGGCCATCCTGGACTTGATGACAGTTTTGCCAATGTCAGACCTTAGCAACTTACCTCCATGTGACAAAGCTTTGAGCTCTGGGGGACAAAAATCAAGCATTTACCCCGATTCTCCTGTTTGAATTCTGACATGAGTAACCAAATAGTAGAAGAAGGGAAGTTCTGAACTGGAATTCCACATTCTGAAGCCCCAGGTATATTAATGGGTCTAGACTGAGTTTGGAATTGAACATCATTGGCTTTCATAATAAAAAAGAAATATTTTGCAGACGAGCGTATACCTTTTGGTAAGCAAATGCATCATCACTTATGAAGTCATCTTGCCAAAAATAACCAAACCCAAATTCGATCAACCTAGAGATCAAACTAGCAATTTAGAGGAATTACAGGGTCAGAGGATCACCAAGGGGGTGCAAGCCACAACACCCGCACCATGAGAAACTCTACAAATGACCCACTTTTTTCACCTTCAAATTTTACTTTATTTGGAAACTATAAAAATTTATTATTTTAATAAAGACTGGTACTGTAGCAGAGACATTAATATTATAATATACGTTTAGAAATATTAAATATAAAATCAACACAACATTCTATAAAACCTCATATGTACACTTCACATAAATCCAAGGTCTGGGCATTCATGCCCATAAGATTTGCCCTTGAAAGTGGGCGAACCTTTCTGGGAAACTCAGTCACAATGCGGGGTGAGGCAGCGCACACCGGTCAGGGTTAGGTTTCTCCTTGTTGGTGACAGTAACGGCCACACCGTATCACAGATACTGTAGATAATAAGGACATTCTTCCGCAAATGCGTTCAGAAGGGGAAAACAGCGGACAGAAAATCTGTACATTACAAGAGACTTAAGTGTGTCAGTAAAATGTTGAGGATGCATGTGTGGGGCTAATGCTGTAGAGCAAGGAAGGAGGTCATTCACATTAAAGACAGGTAAGTGGTAACTGATGGAAGGCATGGGGGGTCTGTGGTGAAACTGGACACGGGCAGGAGCCCCCGGGGTGGTCGGCTGAGTCTGGTTCTTGATTTGAGTGGAGGTTATAAGAGTGTTTACTTTTTAACTTATTAAAGTAGATACCTATTTTCTGTATTTGTGGGGGTATGGGGGGGGTGCTTTTTTTTTTTTTACCATATGAAGACTTTTTGTTTGTTTTCAGCACATGTCCCTGTTTCTTTGTCTCCCCCTCCCCCACCAGCTTGGAGCCCTTTTGACTATTAGCTGCCAATTTCTGGCTTCTGAATTCTGCCTTGTTCCCTATCCTCCTTTTCCTAGATTCTCTCTTAATTATGTATCACATCGATCAGAATGGGCTGCTGTGCTGCAGAAGCAAACAACCCTAAGACCTCTTTAGCCTCAAGGAAAGGTTTGCTTCTTGCTTGTGCTTCATGTGTGTGACATCTCAGCAGGGCCTCTGCTGATCTTGGTTGCTTGGGGACCCAAGGTAACAGGGCAGCCACCTTCTCAGATCCTCGGGGGCTGTGCCAGTCTGACTGGCAGTCCAGTGCTATGGCGGCATGGGAGTGGTCCATGTGTCTTCTGCTCACAATTCATTGGCCAGAAGTAAGCACATGCAACCGCCCGACCACGAGGTGGGCGAAGTGCCGCGCTACAAATGTGCTCAGAAACATTTGGTAAACAGTGTTCATAAAACAGCCTTGTTTTGCATGGTTCCAATATGCACAAGTTTCAACTACCGTAATTTAGTTAACTAATACCAGTCCCCAACAAAATGGTTCAGATTTCAGTCACCACAGTAGATGACTGTATTTGCATAAAGTACAGATTTCACTGTCTGCTCTTCAGACCACAGATGACTACCATAACAAGGGAGGCGCATCCTGATGTGACCAGTCGCATCACTTCTTTCTAAGTCTGTCCATGATTGGTCTTCGCCTGTCTGTTACTCAGTTCATGCACAGGCAGCAACGTGTTGCCTCCTTGTCTCCCAGTGATAAACCCACAGGACATTTTACAGACATGGATAATCTGTAGAGGGTTAGCTAGCAAAAATAAAACTTTGACAAAGACACACAAAAATTGAATAATGCTGGAAGAGAAATTGGATGTGATTAGAAGATTTGAAGATGGCAACAGTCAAGCAAAGACAGGACAAGACCTGGGGCTGCTAGAAGTTGTGGTGCTAACCAAATGAGAAGTCCAATGAGTATAAAATAGAAGGCAAAGTCGCTTCATCCTTAGATTAAATGACACTAGAGGCAGAAAGCCACTTCTGGTTGTAATGGAGTATTTTCTTCTACTTTGGATTGAAAATGGTAATATTTTAAAATCCTAATTGGTCTGGCTAACGTTCAGGCCAAAGCATCAATGTTAGTTGCCTCAATGAAAAAAAATGGTGATTGTAGGGAGACTGAAGGAGAACCTTTTCCTGTCGATGGAGGCTGGGGGAATCATGTTGGAATTCAGCATGAGTGACTGATGTTAACCTACTAGTGAAGCTTCTAGTCCAGAGAAGGATGCTGCTGTGAAATTTACACCCAGGTTCCAAGGAAATGAAGGGTCCCAAAGGAAGTGACACGAGCGAAAAATCTTCACCTTAGAGCAGCGGTTCTCAACCTGTGGGTCGCGACCCCTTTGGCGGTCGAACGACCCTTTAACAGGGGTCGCCTAAGACCATCCTGCATATCAGATATTTACATTACGATTCATAACAGTAACAACATTACAGTTTTGAAGTAGCAACGAAAATAATTTTATGGTTGGGTCACAACATGAGGAACTATATTTAAAGGGCCAGAAGGTTGAGAACCACTGCCTTAGAGGACTATGCATAGATAGTTCATGGCGTTGCAGGGGCAAAGAATAAAATATTGTGAGCTGGCCCAAACTTAGAAAGAAGTAGGACCATGCACCAAGGCCCAGAGAGATGCCTGCTCCACATCCTAAGTCACACAGTGAGAGGAAGGAGGCAAGACCTGTTCAGCTGCTCGGGATACATTTTTATAAAGAAAACGTTTCATTCTCAATGTTTCTAATGTTTTAAATTTCAGTGTAATAAGTAAATATTAGTTTTCCTAATTTTTCATTTCCCAATGCATTTATAACCAACATAAGAGTTTAAATGATTTTTCTTAATTTATCTTTATTATTGAAAGTATTACAGGTATCCCCCCTTTTCTCCGTATGGACCCCTTCTAGTCCACATCCATCCTCTGCCCCAGGTGAAAGTTTTAAATGTTTAAACATTTTCAAAGGTCACAGAATAATTGTAACTTTCCCCATTGATTAGCAAGATCACTTTGCAGGGTTTCTACTTGCTCAGTCATCTCCATGGTCCTACACCATCGTGCAAAGTGCAACTGCTTGTATCCATACCTGGTTTGTGTGGAGTTAGGTAACAAGTCCTCCATATCTGTTTGTGCCAACTCTGTTATGTGGAGTGAGAGGAAACTTCTGGAAAAGTAACTTGAACCACTAGGATTAGGTAGGCATAGAGGGTCCAGGTATACCTACACATCACTTTGATGGACTGTGTGTGACCCTGAGTGGGAAATATGCAACAAACTGCACCCACTTAGGGTCCATGCCAGCCTGCTGTGGGATACAGCAAAAAAAAAAAAAAAAGTGTACTAGACAAAGGGAATAGACCTATCAATCTATAACCATAATAGAGACTCAAACCCTGGCCAGGGCTGAGCATCCCTGGGCCTCCTCAGGCCATTCAGACCCTGTGGCAATGATGGAACACCCAGAGGTTATGTGATGCTTAGAGCAGCCGTGTCTGGGTGGGGCGGGGTGGAGGGGCTGTCAGCACCACGTGCGAGCCACAGCCTCAGAGGGTTGAGCAGTGGCAGAGCTACAGCAGTTTGATTTGTTGAGAGTGTGTGAGCTCCAGAGAGTCCTCAGATGTTCTGGGGAGGACTCAGGGAGGATGAGTGGAAAGAGCCCTACAAGGGGGCTGGAGGAATTCAGATAATGTGAACATTGTTGTAATGTACCCTGCGAATCACACAAGGACACCTCAAGAAGTTGAATTAAAGAGTCACATTTATTGCAAATCCGGGACTATGAGGGGGCATTTCGCTCTCCCAAATCTCACAGTGCCCACCCCAGCCCCAACACCAGATTTATATAGGCAAAGATCAAAAAGGTATTGATTACATCCCAAGGTTTGGAATGAGGAACCTGGTTTGCAAAAAAGCAGTTCATGTTATCTAAATTATAGTTTTGGGTCTCCGGATCACTGAATTGATAGAAACACATTATCTAGAGCCCTCAGGTCTGGAATGAGGAACCTGGTTTGCAAAAATGCAGTTTACAGAAGCAGACTTAAGCATGTTATAGCCCTCTGACCTTGGGATAATTGTGCTGTCCTTCCCAGGTACAGAAGAATGTGCTTTCTAAGACCGGTATGACCACAACCAATAGAATATTCACATTACAGTCAATAGGGTATTTAATCAAATGGGTTGATTTATATAATTCAGAAAATCAAAATAACTTTTCTATTATTTTAGCAAGCAAATAAGTACAGAAACCAAACAGCAGGGTTAGAGTTAAACTACAGTTTCTACCTGAGATGATTGCTACCATACTTCAACGTGACCTCGACTTTCCACACTGGCAGTGAGGCCTGGGAAATGGGGTCAGTTACTAATAGGGTGGCTATATCATTTATTGCTCAAACTGGGAATATTTTAATGTAATAGGGATTGCTATTACTTTAAACTTTGTAAAAATTAAAAGCACAAGCAAATTGTCCCAGGCACACCACACCAAACACTCACCTTGGTTACAGATGAAATCTAGGTAATTGTAAATTAGAGATCATGTTAGAATTAACGAAAAGAAATGAATTGGCGCTGAGTTTCAGGCTGGGTTCCCGGGGAGTGGACTTTGAGATGAGGTTAGTGCGCGGGATGTTTATTAGGGAGTGCTCCCGGGAGCCCCTGTGGAAGGAAGGAAGAAAGCAGGACTGGGAAAAGGGAAACTGAGACTGCAGAGCAGTGTCATTGAGACCTCAGCTGACCCCACGGAGCCGGGGCTGGGATGACGCAGAGTTACTGCGAGGATGAGAGGAACTGTCTCCTCCCCACACCACCAGTCCTCAGGGTGGCTGTCCCCAGGCTCTCTCCAGCGGAGGGCAGATTTCTGGAGAGGCTGACAGCTGACAGCACTCGCGGCAGACCCGGAGAGGGTGGCATATCACAGCATCCACTACCAGAAGGGAGAGGAGAGTTTGAGTAAAAATATTATAAGGATACGTGCTTTTGAGTTCAATCATTAGTCGGGAACTGCCAAGGAAAGAACCTGTTGCATCTGCTTTGAAGAAAGTTGAGCCACAATGTAGTTAGCACACCAGTCGCTTATCTGCTCATGATATTTCCAGAAAGGGGAACTTATTCTCTCAAATTGATAAAATAGCACCCATCTTCTTGGTATTGCCCAGAAAACCCTTTCTCTAAGGTCAATTTCTACCCAACTTCATTTGGTAATGTTTGTACTTAAGACACTTACATTGGGCTTCCTACGGTCCAGGCACAGTGTGATGCACTAGTGAAATATTAGCCCATTTAATTCTCATAACAAACCAGGCAACACACAAGGACACAGAGACCCTGAGGTTAAGTAATCGAACTCAAGTGGTGGTGCAGGATTTGGACCCAAGTATCATGTCTCTAGAGGCTGTGCTTATAACCATTATGCTATGCTGGCTCTTCAATCCACCCTTTAATTTAGTAGATACTATACCACTGCAAAGAAATTTAACAAGTATTTATTGAGCTCCTATTGGTTGCTCATGTCTGATCTTTGAAAAAAATAAAAATCTCTCCTCTGGGGTGATGCAAAGAAGTAAAATAACAATAACAACAACAATAGCAAGAGCAGCAGCAGCAGCAGCAGCAGCAATATTTGACTTACAGTGAGCTTTTACTATGTGCCAGGCGCTGTCCTAACAGCTTTCCATGCATCACGGCCTTTAACCATGAAGAAGATTTAGTGCCTGCTCAGAAGGAGATTCTGATTAATTGGGAAGTGAGACAGAAAACAGTTACATACTCACCTGTAAGACATGAGTGATTAGGAGGGGTCTTGATGTACCTACAGGACAGGCTGTCACTTGGTGAATCAGCCAGGGAGAAACGGGCTGAGTTCAGATCTAGGGGACGTAAACCCTAGACCAGTGGTCGGCAAACTCATTAGTCAACAGAGCCAAATATCAACAGTACAACGATTGAAATTTCTTTTGAGAGCCAAATTTTTTAAACTTAAACTATATAGGTAGGTACATTGTTATTAACCTAATTAGGGTACCCCTAAGGCTTAGGAAGAGCCACACTCAAGGGGCCAAAGAACCGCATGTGGCTCGCAAACCGCAGTTTGCCTACCACAGCCCTAGACAGATTACAGGATGCCCTCTGCAGGTAATTTAAAAAATAAGCAAAACTATAAACAACAAAAAAAAATAGCAAAGAAATATAAGAAAAATGCATATTTTCCCATTATGATTTTTAAAGTACTTCTGAAAGAAATTTACCGGTAACAAACTTTTTCCAAACAATGCCTTTAGTTGCCCATGTTTTGCTGGTGCTGAATTTGGTCTGCAGTTTGGGTGACCCAGTTCTAGACAAAATCAGCAAGCTTCATGGATCTTGAAGGGTGGAAGGGGGGAGAAGAGGAAAGGATGGGCCTGAATGGAGGAACAATGAAGAGCAGAACACAGGCCTCGCTGGAGCACATGGTGTGTGCAGGGGAGCAACTAGGTTGGGCAGATAGCTTGGGGCCATATTTTAAAGACCTTGAGTTCCTGGTCAAGGGGTTTGTAATATATCCCATAAGCAATGGGACTCTATGGGAGTTAGATGCAATTTTGTTGCTGTCATTGTCACTCAAAGGCCTTCTGCGCAGAACCCCGTGGCTGGGGTCCCTGGTGACCCTAGGGGCAGCTTGCCTAGGCTGTGGCTTTGACTCTCTGCAGTTGCAGTAAACACCCAGGGCCCCCTCATTGCCCAGCTGCCCTTCCAAAGGAGCCTGACCAGCTCGCGGCTCTAGGTGGCTGCCCTGGGGTGGGGGCTGCCAGTAAGGGGCCCTAGGCCTCCCTCTGCCCCGCTCCCCGATCGTTCTCTGTTCTTGCAAAGAGCGGTCCATCAGGTATCAGTGCTCCAGCCATCTTGGTTTCATCTTTCCCTCCTTCTGCCAAACTGTTAAAACACTTTATTCTCAAGCACATCACAAACAAATCCAATCTTGCCACCGCTCTGACCTGAGCCTGCCACGAGGCAGAAGAATGGCAAGAATGCGCTGGGATGGTGCTGGTGCATTTGAAGGAAAGGCTTGGCGGGCCATCAGACCCAAACAGCAATGTCCAGCGGGATCATAGTGGCAGTGCGGGCAGTTTCAGCGGCTGTCTGAACTACTGCCCTACTGAGAATTTCCAGATTATTGGTGGTTGCTTCCTTTTTCTGAAGAAAAAGTCAAACATTGCTTTTCCACCTTCCTTTTATGCATTCAGGTCAAAGCCTCTGGCTCTGCTCTTTTGTGGAATGAGATACCCCGACCCGGCTGCATTCCAGATGGAAATGTTGGTGGAACTCTTGGCCGGGAGCTGGTAAGAGGAGCACGTGCTGGAGGGACTCTGGAAACGCAGAGGAGCCGGGCGCCGACCTCCTGCAGGTGTGTTTTTGTGCGCATTTGTCCAGACTGCAAGTTTTCCTCCTCCCCAGCCCTGGTTTACACTCGCTGGATTCACACTATGTTCCTGTCCCTCAGGCCTGGTCTGGCCCTTCCCATGAAGCCGTCCACAGGCCCACCAGGCCACAGGGGCCTGTCCCTGCTCACACAGCAGTCAGATTGGGTCCAGCATGACCCTGGATTCAGCTCGTGCTCCTACTGCTTAGCTGTGTAGAGCCTGCTGAAGGCAAAGACTACGTTTTCTCAGCAAGGAGCTGAGTATAAAGTGTAGATGAATGAAAGGTAATTGCACCAATTAAAAGAGGGATTGGCAAGGCCCTTCCAAAGGATGCTGATCTAGTACATATAACAAGGTGGAAAACTTTTGTTAACTGATTCTTCCCAGAGGAAGAATGAAGGACTCGCTTTGATCTGTCTCAGGAGAAAAGCCAAGAAAGCATGGCTGGGAGAGACCGAGGCATCCAGTAGATAACGGCTACACTTTCTTTCTAAGGGGGTTGCAAGTTTGAATAGAGCCCAGCTAGCCAGGAAGACAGACGGGAGACTGTACCCCTCAACAGGCAAAGCTGGTATGGCCTCTAAGTACATGTGCCCAAATGTGTTTGCAGGACACCACACCCTGAGCCTGCCCTGGCACTCCCGGTTCTCCGTCTGCCCTGGTACCTGTTCTACAAACATAGTATATTCTTAATTCCTCTTTTAAAAAATAAATGAAGGAATGCACAAAGAGAGTGGAAATGAACTGGTTTAGCTTTTGCTCCCAGATGGACAGTGACGGTAAGGCACTGCTCACATTGGGCAGTGCTGCTCCAAAGTGTCTGTTCTCTAGCTGGCTAACCACAGTGGGCGCCATGGCCAGCATCCATCCGGAGTTTGGAACTAGAAATAAATCCCTAATGTGAATATGTCATCTACATTTGCTATGTGCCCAGTCCTGAGTTAGAAACTACAGGAAAGAAAGGGGCAAAGACAGGTCCAGCAGTAAGGACTCATTGCTGTGGGATTTTAAGCCCAAACCCTGTCCAAGCCCCACTGAGGGCTGGGCTCATGCCTAACTGAGTTCTCTGTGCACAGCCGCTGGGGTGACACCAGTCACATGGACGGCCCTTGTTTTCAGCAAAAACAAGTCATTAAGATTGAGCTAGCAAATCTTCAGGGAAGACAGCCCAGTCCTAACCTCCGTCATAACATTTTTCTTTGGCGATGAAGCATTGCCGGGGTTGTTGAAAGCTCACTCAGTGGTGCTAAAGCTCAAGCACTCAGGCCTTCCCCTGTCCAGGGTGAGGAGTTTGGGGGCCTTGTGGGGATGCAGGCCCGTTATCCCAGAGGCACAGCTGCACCATCAAAATCTATGCTCCCTGCATTGTCTTGCAAAAGGAGTTGTTTTAGAATAAATACTATGCATAAAGCTATAGATTCTGGAATCAGACTGCCCAAAGTTCATCTCCAGGCTCTGCCCTTTGCTAGCTGTGTGTGACTGGGTGCAAACCTCAGTTTTCTAGCTCTTAAAAAAGTGATGTTTTATTTCCTGCTTAATTGGGAGGAAATCCAATTTATTCTCTTTTTCTTTTACAGATTGTATTTTTGATATTATATCTAAGATAACTTTCCTAAGGTCATGAAAACTTTCTGCTATGTTTCTTTCTAGACATTGTATAATCTAAGTTTCTATATTTAGGTCCATGATCCGTTTTAGTTTTAAATATGCTATAGGATATGGAGGGTAAAGAGAGCTTTTTCTGTTTTCCTTTTCTTTCTTTCTTCTCTTTTTCACATATGGATATGTAATTGCTCCAGTACCATTTATTGCAGAAGGGGGTGGGGGAAGGTGGAAGAGGGTATTTGGGATAAGTGGTGATGGAAGGAGACTTGACCTGTGGTATGAACACACAATACAATGTACAGATGATGTATTATAGAATTGTACACCTGAAATCTATATAATTTTATTAACCAATGGCATCTCAATAAATTCAATAAAAATACTATAGTCCCCAAAGAAGTTGTTAACCTTAGCATTTAACCACAATTTCCAAATATACAAAATAAAACCAACAAAAATGCAAAGAGAAACTGGTAAAGATGCATGAAAAGTAAGATTAGATATATAAAATTAAGTAACTATAATAATAGCATAATTATCAACTATAATTCTATAATAATTAAAGGTTTTTAAAGCAATAAAAAATTAGAATAGCCCTGGCTGGGTGGCTCAGTTGGTTGGAGTGTTATCCAACTGAGGTGGCAGGCTCAATTCCTCATCAGAGCACCTACCTAGATTGCAGGTTCGACCTCCGGGGGGGGTGGGTCGGGGAGGCAACTGATCGATGGTTTTCTCTCATAAGTTGGGAAGTGCCACCTCTAATTTTAAAAAAGACAATTTTTTTCTCCCTTTAATTGCCCTTGCACTTTTGTAAAAAAAAATCATCAACAATACATTTTTGGGTCTATTTTTGAATCCTCCATTCTGTTCCATTGATCTATATTTCTCCTTTGACCAATTCTACACTCTCTTGGTTTTAGTAGTTCACGGTAAACCTTGCAATCTAGTAGTAGAAGACTACTGTTTTTGTTCTTCATTAAAAAATCTTGGCAATCCTAGGTGGGTTCAATTTCTATATAAATTTTATAATTGGCTTGTTAATTGCTACCAAAAAATAAGCCTACTGGAATTTTGCATTGACTCTCTAAATAAAGTTGGAGAGAATTGATACCTTTACTGTGTAGATTCTTCTAATTCATGAAAACAGTATATTTCTCCATATATTTATTTCTTCAATTTTTCTCAGCAGTATTCCGTGGCTTTCTGTGTATAGATAGGTCTTTTATATCCTTTGTTAAGTCTATTCCTAAGTATTTCTTGTCACTCTTGGAAATTAACTTTCTTTTTTTCTGTTTTCTAATTCTTTGCTGCAAGACAATAAAATTAATTTTTGTGTATTAACTTTGTAACATGTGAACTTGCTAAATTAACTTATTAGTTCCAATAATAGTTTTGTAGATTCTTTGGAACTTTCTACATAAGAAATCATGTCACCTGGAAATAGATACAGTTTTAGTTCTTGCTTTCTGATATTTAACACTTTTACTTATTTCTTTATTTTTGCCTATTGCAAGACCACCAGTCTAGGACCACCAGTATAACCTTGAATAGAAGTGGTAAAAGTGGACCTTGCTTTTTCCCCAAACTAACTGGGAAAATGTTTAAGATTTTATCAGTAAGACTACCTTTTATCAAATCAAAGAAGTTCCTTTCTGTGCCTATATTGTGAGAGTTTTTATCATAAATGAATGTTAAATTTTGTCAACTGCTTTCTGTGCATCTATCAAAATGATCATATGATTTTTCTCCTCTATTCTGTAATATGGTGAATTACATTGATTGATTTTTGAATAAGAAATCAATGGTGCATTCCTGAGATAAACCCTTGGTCATGATGTATTATTCTTTTTTACGTGTTGTTGGGTTTAACCTGCTAATATTTTGTTAAGATTTTTTACATCTGTGTTCATGAGGGATATTGGCCTCTTTTTACATATGTTTGTCAAGTTTTGATAGTAGAGTTTTGCTGGTACAAGTTGGGAAGTGGAGCCCATCCTCTGTTTTTTGAAAGAGTTTGTGTACATTTGGTGTTATTTCTTCTTTGCATGTTTGATAGAATTTACCAGCAAAGTTACCTAAGCCTATAATCCAGGCTTCCTCTTCCATCTTGGGTAAATATCAGTGACTTATGTTTTAAAGCATTTTTACATTTCATATATTTTGTAGAAATTATTGGCATAAAGTTCTTCACAATATTCTTATACTCTCTTTTTATTATTTTACTGTCTGTAAAATCGTAGTGATAATCCCCTTTTTATTCCTGATACTGGTAATTCATGATCTCTATATTTCTCAAGCAGCTAACTAACTAAATGTGTGTGTGTATGTGTGTGTGTGAGTGTGTGTGTGTGTGTGTGTGTGTTTGTTTTTTACAAAGAAACAACTTTTGGATTTACCAATTTTCTTTATTGTTTATTACATGAATTTCTGCTCTCATATTTATTATGTTGTTTGTTTTACTTTGATTTACTTTGCGTTTGAGGTGAACTCTTAAGTCACTGGTTTTAGACCTTTGTTTTTTCTAATATAAGCATTTAAGTCCATAGAATTCCCTCTAAGCACTCCTTTGGCTGCATCCCACAAGTTCTATTGTATTTTTATTAGACATAGTTATTTTCTAGTTTCTCTGTAATTTCTTCTTTAGTCCTGGATTATTTAGAAGTGTGTGATTAATTTCCTAATATTTGGGTGTTTCCTAGGTATCTTTTTTTTATTGATTCCTAATTTATTTATATTGTTATTAGAGGATACATATTACTATTATTTCCATCCTTTTTATTTTATTAGGACTTGTGTTATAGCCCAGGATGTGGTCTCTGTTGGTGAATGTGTGCAGTTGAAAAGAATGTGTCCTTCAGTTGTTGGGAGTTGTGTTCTGTAAATAGAAGGGATTGTTAAAAGTTACTCAGAAACTCTATGTCTTTATGAATTTTTTGTCTGATGGTTCCATCAATTGCAGAGAAGGTTGTTAAAATATCCCACTACACATGGTAATTTTCTATTTCATTCTGTCAGTGTTTACATCATGCATCTTGAACCTCTAGTCTTAGTCACATACACATTTACAATTATTATGTCTTCCTTATTAATTGATCTTCATATTTAAAGTTCATCTCTTTCTAAAAAATTGGTTAACTTTATTGAGGAATAACTGACTAATATAATTGTATATATGTAAAGCATACAATGTAATTATTTGACATACGTGTACATTGGAGGATGATTTCTAAGATCAAGAAAATTAACACATCCATTACCTCACATAGTTAACAAAGTTGTGCATATGTGCATTGAGAATGTATAAAATCTACTCTCAGTAACTTTCAAGTATACAATTCTGTATTATTAACTATAATCACCATGCTGTACTTTGGATCCTCAAAACTTATTCTTCTTATAACTGAAAATCTGTACCCTTCGATCTACATCATCCCAGTGCCACCTTCCCCCAGCCCCGTCTTCCTCCAACCATTCTATTCTCTGTTTCTATAAAATTGGCTTTTTTATTTTTAGGTTCCACATATAAATTATACCACACAGTATTTGTCTTTCTCTACCTGGCTGTTTTACTGAGCAGGATGCCCTTCAGATTCATCCATGTTGTAGCAAATGACAGAATTTACCTTTTTTTGGCTGAATAATATTAATATTCCATTGCATATTTATGCCACATTGCCTTTATCCACTCATCTGCTGAAGGACACTTAGGTTGTTCACATATCTTAGCTATTGTGGATGATGCTGCATTGAGCATGTGTGTGAAAGTTCATCTCTTGTAGTCAGCATACATTGGATCTTGCCTTAAAAAAAGTTATTCTGGAAAACTCTGCCTTTAAATTGGGGTATTTAATTCATGTGAGTATTGATATGATTGTATCTTGGTCCACCATTTCATTATTTCTTTTCTGTTGTTCACTCCATTCTGTTATTTATTCTTCTGTTTTCCCCTTCCTGCCTTCTGTTTGATTGATTGAATATATTTTATAATTTTAGATTTCTAGCTATACCTAACTTTGCATTATTTCTTTAACTATTGATCTAAGGATCACAAAAAACATCCTTCTATTTTCACAGTGTACTTAGAGTTAATATTGTACTTTTTGCGGAAAATGTAGAAACCTTGAAACAGCATAAGTCCATTTACTACCCCCACTACCACTACCACCATAAGTCCATAGTCATTTAAATAATTGTTCCCTTATATGTTATTTTGTTATTTTTCTTTGCCTGCTTTTAAGATTTTCTTCTTTATCTTCAGTTTTCATTAGTTGAATTAGGATATGTCTTGATGTAATGTTACTCATAATTATCTTATTTGGAGTTCCCTATGTTGTGGACGTGTAATTTATGTCTTCAACAAATTTGAGGATTTTTTTAAGCCAGTTTTTTCTCAAATATATTTTTTGCCCCATTATCTCTCTACTCTCCTTCTGGTACTTCAATTGACTGCATACTGAACTTTACATATTGTTCCACATGTTTCTGAATTTATTCAGGTTTTTTGCATCATTTTTCTTTCGTGCCTTTAGGTTGGATCATTTCTTTCTATCTATCTTCCAGGTCACTCATTCTCTTATTCATTAGGAGACTGGCTTCCTAACCATGCCTGTTTACTATTGAAACTAGAGGCCTCAGCTCAGATTTAAAGTACAATAAAAGTCCACAATCCTAAGATCTATTAATATTAACCTTGTAATTCCATGATTGCATATGCGATGTAGTTCAAAACCTGCCCTCTGTTTTGACAACTTCCTTAAAAAAAAAAAAAAAAAAAAAAAAAGCTTAAGAATTTGTGAGGAGGTCATAACTGGAACTAGGATTTAGGAATCTGGTTGGGAGATAGACACCAAGCAGAGAGTTTACAGCACGGTGTGACCAGGTACCCGTGGCTGCCCCTGCCTCGGTGCGTCAGGAACGACCTTCAGAGCATTGGTATTTAATTAGGTATATTAATTATCAGGAAGAGTCAGGCTTTGTCAAAAAGCTAAAAGAACATTATAGTCAGAAGGTTCTGGAAAAGGCCTGTTATGGTTTGGGAGGAGGGGGAAGAGGAACCAGAGTGCAGTGTCCCCAAGGAGGACCAGAAGACTAGTCTGTGTCAGGCTGCCTGAAGGTCAGGCTGAAGAGTAGCATGTTCTTGCTGCATCTGTAAAGGCACTGCTGGGGAGGAGGGACTCCTCCTTTATCCTAGAAAGACCAAAGCAAGCTCTCTCATCTCAGGGAGCTCTCAGGCTGGTTGAGAAGCCAAATCAAGCTCCACCAAACAAGGAGAGGTAAAACAACCATGTTCATCATTCCAGTTCAGCCACCATCTTTTCTCGTTTGGACTCTTAACAGCCCCCCCTCCCCCAAAACCAAGTCTCCCATTGTTACATTTGCTCATTTCCAGTTCATTGTCACACTTTCAGTCTTTTGAAAACACAAATTAGAACGTGCTGATCCATTGCTTAAAACCACTCAATGGCTTCACACTGTACTTGTAGTGTTCTGGGTCCACACCACTTCCCATGGCCTCTATCACAATGGCCTCTGGCTGGTCCCAGCCGGGCCAAGCTCTCGTGGGCATTGGGGCTTCGTGCTGTCTGTTGCCCCAGTCACTATTGCCACTTTCCTCCCAGCTCTTCATGTGGC
Source organism: Myotis myotis (assembly GCF_014108235.1). Taxonomy (NCBI): domain Eukaryota; kingdom Metazoa; phylum Chordata; class Mammalia; order Chiroptera; family Vespertilionidae; genus Myotis; species Myotis myotis. Next base: position 31,746,615 of record NW_023416318.1, read on the forward strand.
TGTTTCCCTCTTAGCTTTTAGTTCTAGCGCAGCTCTCAGCTCCTCAGAAAGACCTTCCCCACCTCAAGTATCTCCCCTGTTAAAACCTGTCACAATGCCCAAATTACCCATTTAAAGCATTAAGAACAATTGGTAGACTTTTGACTGACTTGTTTACCTGATTCATATCTACCTTTCCCACAGGATATAAACCACAATGGCTAGGATCTTGGCTGTCTTGTTCTTCATGAAATCCCCCGCAACGACTATAGTGCCCAGCCTACGGTAAGTACTCAAAAAATGTGTGTGGATGCATGGCTATAAGTAAATGCTAAAGGTTGTGTTATCTACTCTGTGTCACAGAAGGGGAGATGAGTGGGGGTGAAGTGCCAGGGAAGGGGGCAGAAAGGCCTGTTTGAGGGGCAGCCCCTCACGATCTTGCTGTGGGCTCTGCAGCCCCTGAGGAGAAGGAGAAGCCTTGCCTGAGGAAATGGTGCGGGTGAGGTGTCCAGCTCTCCTGTCCCTGGGCCCACTCCGCACGCACACCGCAGGGCCGGGGCGCCCGCGCTCCCCAGAAGGCCACTTTGGATGCAGGCTCAGTTCACTTTCCCCCATTCTTCCTTCTGAGCCACAGGATGGTTGTGAAGAGCTTGCTTGATCCATCAGCTTTACCAACCCAATCGGAGAGGGAGCCTGTTCTGCTTCTGGGAGTTACTTCTTACTTCCGAAGACAGTGAGGAGAAAAGAAATTCTTGAATAATCTGAGTTGCTTTATTTAAAAAAACCATTGCTGTTTCTAAAACTGGGATACCTATTTGGAACTATCCTGCCTGAGCCCAGGCTGAGAGGCATCATGTGATTAGAAAATGCGCAGTGGATAGGAGTGGGAAGCCTGCGGAAGTGCCTTCATCTATCGCAAGCACTGGCCAGGACAGTCACAGCAGAAGCAAGTGGTGTTAGCGTGTGCTTTTATTGAGTGAGAGGTGACGTTCAGAAGTTTCCAGTTCATGTCCCAAGTGGAAATTCTTCCCGGGACAATGCACCAGACATCCAGGCCTCTCTTCCCAACCACCCACCCTTGCCCCTTGTTGTTTCTTATACAGTCAAGGAGACAGAGCATCTTGCCTTGGCTGGGTCAGCGGGGGCATCACCTTCTTGACCCCGCAGAGAATGTTTGTAGTGTCTCGCTATTTTCTCCGCTGGGTGCACTTGTGATAACAGGATGGAGGCCCACTCTGCTCTGGGGCTTCCTTGGTTAGAATATTAAAATAGGATACAAACACCCCCCCCCCCCACTCCCTTCCCCTGTTCCTTCTGCCCTCTGTCCTCCTCCCCAGTCAAGTGTTTATCTAAAATCTGTTGGTAAAGGGTTTGCTGCCTGGAGTGGTGAGTTTCTCTAGTTCGGAATGTTTTTCCTGCTGAAGGCTCCCAGGGTCTTTGGCCTGGAGGGCACGTGTCAAGAGCAGAGCAGAGCATCTGGTCCGAGACAGAGGCGCCCTCCAGGCCAGGGGACGGTGCAATCTCCAAGTCGCCTGGACAGCATGGCTCCCGGGTGCTTCCCTGGCAGGTCTCAGCAGTTTGGGCAATGCTGTGTGCGCCCCAGAGAGCACTGGAGTGGTCCTGCAGGAGGCCACAGGCGGCCCGTGTAAAGCAGGCTGGACGTCCTTCACAGGTCTCATCCTGGGGAAGAATGACAGGCCAGATCATCACCGTGTCAGTGTCACAAGGGTCTGCTACTGTGCATCGGCTTAGTTATGAGAGCTACAATAGGATTTTCAGTAGACGAGCTCCCTCCGTGCCGACCTCCCTCACTCCACCAGACAAATGATGCCTCCCTGAAATGTGAGAGATTCATAGTCTCACGAGGGAAATTTTGAAAAAATGATCTTCCCTTTCCAGATTCCTCCTCTGAGTGGACTGCATGAGGAGATGTCTGTAAGACATTGTGGATAGATATCTCAGGCGGGAGGGGGGGGAGGGGGAAGCACTTTAAATTGACAAATCAGTCCAAACCATTAAGGTTATAACTTTTTTCCCCTTTGCAGCAGAATAGTAAAACAGACGCGTTATTGGCAGCTCATTAGCGCGAAGGAGAGGCCGACTCCAGGTCTCCAGCATGACTTCAGTATTTCACCAGAGAGCCCCACGCTGCCGGCTCTCCAGCCGCATAGAAGACATGGGGATTGGGAAGAAGGCATAAATAAGACACAGATTGCAGACTTTTTGATGTGTTTAACACATTTTTGTGACTTCCTTTAATACCACAGACCTTGTGGTTCTTCCCCCATTAGGAGAACAAAAGACACGCCTGAGATGGGGTTGGGGGAGGGTGATCCATTCAATAAAAAGTTCTGTTTGCCTAATTAGCATTTTTAATTCAACCGCTGAAAAAAGGGGGAGGCAAAACACGGGAAGAGAGGAGTGAATACCGCAGCTGAGTAACTTCAGATATAAAAAGTCCCTTCATTAAATCAGTTGTTTTTAAATTCATAATTGAACTTAAATAAGGAGCGACCTATAGGCAGCTGTTTCTAATATCGAGTCCCCACCGCACATGAAAGACGCATTTATTCCTGCAGCCGCCTCCCTACCCTTGGGTGTTATCAGCTGAACATGTTTTGAACCTACCTAATGCATTTGAGGTAGCTTGGGTTTATTTTTCTTTCAATAAAATAAATGGTTTTGTAATTAAATTTCTGCACTGCCTGTGCTTAATGGTTACATTGACAAGTGCTAATGTATGGCAAGAGAATGAGTTTGAAATGAAACATGCTGTTTTCGAATCTGCAAGCAATTTTGCAGTGGGGCAATCAAACCCCCTCATGCCAGCGAAACCTTTTCATTAATCTGCTCGCTGCACCCCTGCCCACTCGGCCAGCCAGGAGGACACTTCCAGCTCCCTCTTTGCCCATCCCCCACCCTTGCCTTTTCCACACACACACACACACACACACACACACACACACACACACAAATATCATGAAGCAAGCCGTTGTTTAAAACCATTTTGTGGTCTCTGGCAGGCGGGCCGGTGGAAATTCGCTGACTTTACACGGTGAAATGTTGCAGCTGCTCCTCCGAAGGGACTGGCTGCCTCAACGTTTCAATCCCTGGCAGACAGTCAACAAGAAAATCTGTCCCTCTGTTTTCCTTTTTTTTTTTTTTTTTTTGTTACTTTTCCCCCTTAACTAAATTTATTTTTGAATAAATCTTCTCATAGATTTATTCAGCTATTCCATATCTAGACTCGTTCTGCACAAACCACTTCAAGCCACGGCAAAGGCGGCCGCCGTCCAGTCTTGTGCTTGTAGCGGGTTCATGAATGGAAACCTGGACTGCAGGCAGTGGCCTTGACTGGTCCACTTCTGCCTGCTGCCAGGGGAGGGGAGCCTGAAGCTCAGGCCTGCAACAGGTATGGGCAGTGGGCTCAGGACCTCGGGTCCTGACCCTTCCCGGAAGGCCTGTGTTTCCTCTGACCACTAGAGGGATGGCTTCCCAGCTGTGGCTGCGCTGGAGCCTCTGAGCCCCTCATCAAAGGCCAAGAAGGTTGTACAAGGTCCACACGCTGTCAGGGACACAGGGAAATGGAGCGCAGTGGGTCTCTGGCTCAGGGGCTGCCACAAGGTGTGCGACTCAGCATTTTGCCTCCAGGCTGGAGGAGAGGAGCCAGGGGCTGCCCACATGAATGCTGACTCACCCGTCAGGGCAGCCCAGAATTACAAGCTGTCCTACCCCAGCTCTACTTTCTCTTGCTGTGTGCTAGGACAGTGTTTAGGGCAGTGATGGCGAACCTTTTGAGCTTGGCGTGTCAGCATTTTGAAAAATCCTAATTTAACTCTGGTGCCTTGTCACATATAGAAATTTTTTGATATTTGCAACCATAGTAAAACAAAGACTTATATTTTTGATATTTTATTTTATATATTTAAATGCCATTTAACAAAGAAAAATCAACCAAAAAAATGAGTTTGCGTGTCACCTCTGACACGCGTGTCATAGGTTCGCCATCACTGGTTTAGGGGAAGGCTTCTGGTTCCAACCTCCCTGAATTTACTGCAGTGGGAGACAGAGGAGACGGTGCTTGCAGGTTTTTAGGAGAATGAACAAAGTTCTCAACATCTCAGAACTCCCCTGCCTGTTTCGTAAGGTCTGCATTGCCTTTAATAGGGGACAGAAGCTTTCATTTGATAGGAGGCAGAAGTCCTTGGAAAGGAGACATAGGGACTTCAGTCTCCACTTGGGCCAGGCACAGCCCACCATGAGAGGGTGAAAGAAAAGCACTGGTTAACTAGTATGAATGGCAGAAGGGGGAGGAGAACTCTAGGAAGCAGAGAGGCAAAGAAGTGGGGGACTGGTGTCAGAGCTCACAGTCTCCTTCACAGTGGCCCTATGAAGAAGTAGAAAGTTCCTTGATTAAAGGACTGCTAGTAAATTTGTGGAAGAGGTAGAGATCTCACCTTATCCAGGGTAAAGGGCAGAGGAGGCCCCGGTACCAGAGGAAGAATGGTAAGGTAGTGAGGAAGTGAGGCTACTCACATGAGCTTTGGATGAATCTGAGCCAGGATCCTGATGAAGCTAAGATATAAATATTGTGAGAGCTCTGTCATCTACCACTAAAGGGATTATGCTCATTACTCCCATGCAACAGTGGAACACATTAGTCGTTCATTCACTCATGAATTTAGCAAATAAGCTCTCACCATGTGCAAGCCATGTTGCTACATCTTTCAGGGCACAGGTATAACAAAGACATGGTCTGTCCTCTCAGAGATGGAGTAAGTGCTGTCATGGAGATACAAACAAAATGCTGCATGACTTCAGGGGAAGAGGCAGTGAGCTGTGCCAGGAGGATTAAGAGAAAGCTTCTTGGAGGAGATGAGCCTTAAGAGATGAGCAGGATCAGGAGAGGAGCATGATGTTCTAAGGTGAGGAACCAGCACAAGCATGAAAGGAAATAGCATAACATGGAGGTCTGAGAGTATAAGTTGTATCTGGAGAATGATGCGTGGTTCCAAGTGAACGAAGGAAAAGGTAAGAGCCTGGTGTGTGTGTGTGTGTGTGTGTGTGTGTGTGTGTGTGTGTGTGTGTGTGTTGGTGGGGTGGGAAGGGTGATGGGAAATGGAACTGAAGTTAAGATGGGCCATATTGAGAGCCATGATCAGCAAGCAATAGCAGCCAGGCTTTATTTTGCAAACCACAGCCACCCCTTAAAGGTGTTGGAGCCTCGAGAATTGGAGTGAGTAAATGAGGAAGTGGTAATGTAACCCCATCTGTGTATTTGTAATAGACCCCGTGAGCCATTAAAAAAAAAAAAAAAAGGAAAACAAAGGAGGGATGACAATGGAGCCAGGCAGACCAGAGGCTATTTCAATGGCCCAGCTCAGAGAGGAGGAGGGCTGGCAGGCACAGGCAGTGTTTCTGGAGAAGGGTGGATGCTGGGGACCCTGCAGAGGCTGGGGCCAGCCAATCAGACGTGGTAGGAGGAAGGGAAGCACCAGTGAGTGGTTTGCTATCTTCAGGGTGCCTGGGAAGATGCTCATGACCATGATAGAGACAGAGAACTCTAAGAGAGAAGTGGCTTGGGGTGGAGAAAAAGGAAAACACCAGTTCTAATTGATATGTGGATTGGAATTCCTGGTGGTGACTTTCATGAGACAATATCCAGAAGGGAGAAATAGACCAAAATAAGAGAAAAACAGAACTCTGAAAAGCATCCACAAGGAGACGTGTTAATGCGACAGATGAGAGGGAACAGCAGGGGAAGTGGGAGATGAGCCAGGAAGAAGAGGGAGGCAGGTTTCGAGAAGAAGAGCTGGAACACATTTGTGATGCTTCAAGGAGGCCCAGAAGGGGAGATGGTGGTTGGGGTCAGCCGCAAAGGGGACACCGGTGTCCCTGGGAGGACAGTCTCAGTAACTGGGAGGTTGAGTGGGAAGTGAAAAGAAGAGGCAGCAAGAGTGGATTTAAAGAAGTTTTGCAGGGATGGGTGAAAGGAACGCTTTCTTAGATGACGGGCCCTTGACTATTTAATGAGGAATCGAAAAGGAGGGAGAGATTGAAAGGGTACTAGAAAGGGGACTCTAGTGGGGCATGACCGTGGGAGAGGCAGATAGGGGTGGAGGGATTGACCTTGGAAAGCAGCAGGAAGAAGGGGTGATGGGCCAGATAAAGGCAAGGGCAGGGATGAAAGTGCTGGCAGCCTCTGAGGGAAGGAACCATGAGATCATATGCTGAGAGTAGGGTGGGATGGAGATGATGGTAAGAATGGGGTGGCTTGGACATTTGAAGTGGGCAGAAAGGGGATAGACAGACAAGCAGGAATGTATAACAGGCCCTTGAGCAACAATGAGAACTAGAGATGGAAACCTGGCTGTGCAGCAGCCCGGCGCATGGCCGGGACGTACTCCACCGTTCTTGGCAGTCAGGAAGCAGGTGCAGAGAGAACACGTGGTGGGAACACCCTGGCTAGAGGTGGACTCAGCCGCCAGGAGCCAGGAGCAAGGGCTTTAGGGGCCAACCAGCGAGAATTTTGCAGCAGGAAACCTCTCAGTTGACATGTGAGAGCTTCACCTCTGGGACCGGGACCGCCTTGTCTGGGCTGAAATTCTGAATCCAAATTTGACATATTTTGATCTTTTTTTTGATATATATATATATATTTTTATTAAAGTATAGTTGGCATACAATATTATATTGTTTCTGGTATACAACATAGGGATTTGACATTGATATACCTTATGATGCAATCCCCGTGGTAAGTCTAGTAACTGTCATCATACAAAGTTATTAGATATTATGGACTATACTCCCTGTGCTGTACACTACATCCCTGTAGCTTATTTGTTTTATAACTGGAAGTTTGTACCTTTTATTCCCCTTCACCTTTTATCCCCTCACCACCTTCCCCTCTGGCAACCATCAGTTTGTTCTCTTATCTATGAGTCTATTTCTATTATAAATAAAAAAATATACACCACTGCCAGCGAGAATTGCAAAGGAGAGATTTAGAAGACTGACTCTCAATGCATCTTCTCCTCCTGCTCGGCTTGCCTGTGCTGTGTGATCTGCAGATCACTTATACTTCTTACATCGTTCCTCCCATCCACCTGCCTCTGGGACACATTCTGTTGATTTACTAGCTTCCTGGGAAAAAAGGGTGACATGTAAATATGGGTATCTTCGCTAAGAAGGAGGTGTGTGTCTACAAAACTCTGTAGTTCTTGCCCTCTGATTGCAGCAGTAAAACAAAACAAAAACAAACAAACAAGCCAAACCAGTTTAGCTGTAACCTCATTCGTCTTTTGACTTGTTCTTGATGTTCATTGAGGTTCTCAAAGCTAAACAGACACTGAACAAATTCTACCCAGTTCAGTTTTGGAAAGTAAACCCTGCCAGTGCTTGGTCAGGTCTTCACCCTCTACACCGATGGAGGATCCTAGAGTCTGTTACAAGCGCCTCAAGTGCTGCTTCCTATGTCACAGGCAGCATCTTAGCCTCAAACAGAGTAAAGAAAGGGCCGGAAAAGCTGAGGCTCACTGTCCAGGGCCAGAGGAGAAGGCGAGATGCACCTTGGGTGCTGTCAACTGTGACCCCACTCACTGAGAAGGAGCAGTGATCCCATGGGGTCTCTTCTTCTTGTTCCCCCTTCAGGCATCTCCAAGTCTTTCCCCAAAGCCCTAAGGAGACTTTTGAAGCCACTCTTTATCTCTGGTAAACTTTAAGCTCAGGCACTGTGATGTTAGCAGGCCAGAGGGGGGCAAAAAATCAGAGCCCAAGAAAAGCCTTTACAATGTCAGCACTTGAGTTCTGTCCAGCCTAGAATCTCAAGACTGCTGGGACACCAGGCAGTTTGGACAGGGGTGACAAGGAGCCTCCTCCACAGTCTTACAAGACAGAGCAAGCTCAGAGCACCAAGGGCACAGCCCATGATATGCCCCGATTCTTCTGTGAGCTCTTTTTTCCCCACCTGACAGCTGTCAGCCTGCTCTCTGTCTCTGAGTCTGTCTCTATTTTGCTTGTTTCATTAGATTCCACATATGAGTGAAATTACATGGTACTTGTCTTTCTCTGATTGGCTTATTTCACTTAGCATATGGCCCATCCATGCTGTCACAAAGGGTAAGATTTCCTTCTTTTTTTATGGCCAAGTACTAGTTCATTGTGTGAATGTACCACAGCTTTTTTATCCAGTTGTCTACTGATGGACACTTGGGCTGCTTCCAAGATCTGGTAGCAGTTCTATGAGCTCTTTGTGTTTTCCATCAGAGCCAAATCTAGGAAAAGTGAAGTTCATAAGTTGACTTTCCACTGTCTATATTGTACACTCTCCCAAAGGAACCAGCTTGAACTTGATGACCCACCAAAGAGAAGAGATAAGTGATTAGGGTTGGGATTTACGTTGAACTAAACCCTCTGCTAAGTGTTAATGTTTGCTAAATTGTCTCACAGCATACCTATCATTATCTCCATTTTACAGGCGAGGAGCTGGGTTTGATTCATATCTGGATTAAAACCTAAGCCTGTTCTCCAGGTTTCATTTTACTGCCAAGTCCATAATACTGTTATATGCTGCTCTATAGCAAACTCTGTCTTTTGAAATTAAAGAGTCCTCCAAAGCTGATGCCCATGTTGGTTTCTGTGTGGGAAAGGGCTAGGCATCTAAACATGCTGACTGGAAACCTTCCATCAAGCATTCACTGTGACCTACAGTATGCTCGGCAAGTGAAGAGAGAGATCCCATCTACAAGGACACGGCTACCTGTTTTGGAATACAGAAACACATGTCCCCTTGCATCTTCCCTGCAACCAGGCCCCAGAAGCATGGACTGTCATCTCAAGATACAAATGCAGAACAGATATCACGAAATAACCCTAAGGACCCAGTGAGTTCAAGGTGCCCTTACTATAGCATCACCCTGTACCAGCAAGTTTCAAAGCAGCCTTCTTCAGGGGTGGCGGATGTGCCTGTGGAAGGCAGTCATTGTTAGACACCCCCCCCCCGCCCCCCACCACCACCAAACTCATTGTACCTTGCTTAACTTCCTTGATGTCTGTTTCCACTTGAACCTGAAGGGAGTGGCCTGACCCTGGAAGAGTAAAATGGCTTTTTATCCTGATGATAAGCAAGTTAGCTCAGCCTGCTGAGGCAGCTCATGCTTTATGGAGCAGAACCGATCAAGCATAGTGATTCACCCTCCCCTTGGCCTTCAGTCTGTTAACACTTCCAGGAAGGAAGCTGCACAGAGGAAGGAAGGGAAGAGGGAGGGAAGTAAGGGCAGTTCCCACAGTGAGAAGATGCCTGGCTTAGGATGGGGGAGGGCGGGACCTAAACTCGGGCCACTGAGAGGGCCAGAGAAGGCTGGATGCGTTGAGGCCAAAGTGCTCTTATGAGAAATTTCTTAATGACCATAAGCCCTGAAGGAAGCATATGAGCAATGCCTGGCGCCAGCCATGCTTGCCTGAGGCCTCCTGTCCAGATGGAAAATGTGTAGGGAGTGGAGGAGGAGAGCGAGAAGAAACCATGTGGCTGCTGAAGGTGATTGATGGCCTTAGGGCAGCAAACCTGGCTCCTGGGGAATCAGGTTTTACTGGAAGGAGACACAAAGATTAGTGACTTTCAGGTGAGAAAGAACCCTACTTCCTGGTTTCTGGAATAAAGTTTCTTTGTGGTTCTTTGAGAGTTTCATTTGTGTTCTCCACTTTCAGACTTTTGCTCATACCCTCTCTTCTTTCTGTCCACGTGTCCAAATCTGACTAGGCCAGCTCGGGCCTTCCTGAAGGCCTCTTCATGAAGTCATCCCTGATGGTCTAACCGGAGCCTCCCTTCCCTGATCTGCCAACCTGCCGTAGGCAGACATGATGTTGGGTAGACATTCTCCAACAGGGATATGTGTTCAGGATGAATGCTTGTCTCCTCAGAGCCGCAATGTTGTTCAAAGATTCTGGGAGAACACACTTATAAGATTCAACATATTGGAACACTGTGTGGAGTAAAACACAAAATTTGCAAGAATGTGTAAATTAAGGCTGAGACTTCGAAGAAATTTCATGAGGGTTGAGGGCACTTTGGGCCATACTCAACTGGACACCTGCTTGCTCTCCTCTCCAATGGGGAACTTGGACAGAAGAGTTGGAGAAGGAGGCGGTGTGATGTCCGGAGGCATTGGAGAGCCCTCTCTCTTCATAAAGGCTGGGCAATGACGAGGTGAAGCCTTGATGATTATGTGCCAATGGAAATGATTCCATCACACTGCAGTTAAAGAATAGCAACAGCAACTGCTATTTATCATGCACTTCCACATCAGCCACTGTACTAGACGCATTACACGTATCATTTCAATCAACCCTCACAACAGCCAATGAGGTAAATATCACTCTCACTTTACAGCTGATGAAACGAAGCCACTACGAGATAAAGTAAGTTACCGCAAGTCAAAAAGCTAGTAAGATCAAGGTCCAGGATGTGATTCAGGTCTACCAGACTCTTAGCTTTTATGCTATGCTGCTGTGGGTATATGAAGAAAGAGATGTCTTCCCAACTCATCGTAGACCCTCTTTAACATTGTGATTCTTGTGTTGGCCCCAAATGCTGACCTCCATTGTTGCAGGTATAGGCTCCAGCTCTGATGGGAAGCTCAGTTTGTTCTGTTGGCCCCTTTCCATCTGGAAGAGGGGACCTCACCCCTTTGAACTAATATCTGGAAGGTCACACGGGGCCCCAAGTTGACTTATCTAACCAGAGATAAAGAGGCTAATTTGGTCCATCTCTCCACAAGATTGGGAATCACCAAGTCAGATCTAAGTGCCTATAAGCAAAGATCAGGAACAGTTTAGAGGGCAGCCAAGGGACAGCTGGTTGTTAGTCTACTCTGCACATGGAGAACTCGGGGTGAGAAATCAATGCTGGAGCCTCTTTGCTGAGACAGCTCATCTCCAAGGACTTTTCCATCAGTAAATGTCCTGCTTGATATTTTTCATTGCGGTCACGGTGAGGAACCCTGGTTATTTTTAATAACACACACTACAGCCATTGCATTCATTCAGTCCTACAATATTTTATGATGTGTCTGACCCAGGAATATGTGTGGCTACTAGGTGGGGGTGGGTGGTCTTTGTTTTCTCCTCTCTCTCTCAGCCTTCCTTTTCCTTGGCACTTCCCTGCAGAGGCAGTGGGTTTTGACATCGCATGCACACTTTTCCACCATCTGTTCAGATTTGTCCCCTTTCCCAAAAGGCCCTTCTAAGTTGACATTGCACAAATTCATAGCCTGGGGACTTGCCAAATCTGTCAAGTCCGAACATTTTCCTTGGCAGGGATGGCACCTCTCCACTGAAATGGGTCCGGTGATCCATCGGGCCTTGGTGCTGCTTCTCCAGGTGCCGAGTGTAGCTGCTGGGGCTTTCTGACACCCTTCCCAGGCTCTGAGGGATCTGGAGCACCCTGTGTCCCACCTCTTCCAAGCCGTGTTCTCCTTGACCTCGGCCAGGGTCTCCGCCTGTCCTGAGGTCCCAGCCCAGATTCCACCTATTCTTAGGAGTCAGTTTGGGGGCTTCTCACACATGTAAGGGGCATAGGCCTCACCCAACCAAATAATAACCATAGCAAAACCCCCCGTGGTTCTCTTTGCAAGATCCTGTCTCTTAGCTTTGAAGGATGCCACAGCTGCCCTCCATCCAACTCCTCCAAATCCCACACCATGTATGATAGAACTAGCAGCCACAGCCCCCAGGACCTATTTGCTTATCTCTCCCTGCAGCCTGTTACCCTCTCAAATGCAGTAAGTTTGTTTCCCATTATGTAACTCTGATTATTCTAAGTTCAACAACTATCTTTTTTTTTTTTTTTTTTTTTTTGGTAGTTTAGGGTTCAGAAAAAGGTGAAATGTGCAGAAAGGAATGATTTTTTTTTAATATATTTTATTGATTTTTTACAGAGAGGAAGTGAGAGGGATAGAGAGTTAAAACATCGATGAGAGAGAAACATCGATTCAGCTGCCTCCTGCACGCCCCTGACTGGGGATGTGCCCGCAACCAAGGTACATGCCCTTGACCGGAATCGAACCTGGGACCCTCCAGTCTGCAGGCCGACGCTCTATCCACTGAGCCAAACCGGTTAGGGCTGAAAGGAATGATTTTTAAGAATTAAAATCTTCCTCCTTTACTGGACTATAAGCATCTTTGGGGCAAAGACTATTTCTGTTCCCCTGTTCTCCATTGTGTCATCAACATCTACATGGTGCCTGGCACATGGTAGGTGCTCAATAAATATTCTTTGAATGAATGAATGAATGAATGAATGTTATCTTAGGATTTAGTGACAAGACCTTGGATCATTCTGGTGATAACTTCATGAGTTTATACATACCCCTTCTCTGAGAAACAGCATTCTACACATAGTAGGTGCCTAAAACATGCCAGTAGATGGTGACAACAATGAACATGAGGTTGAAAGTCAGCTCTCCCAAATCTCAAAGACAAATGAACGGATCAAGACATGTGAATAGAGTCTAAGTTTAATATGTTTGTTTGTTTTTTAAAAAAAAACACCTTTCTTTTGCAAGAGGACTAGTAACTTGTACTTCATATTTTGTTCAAGGATTTAGCTGCTATAAGATAATGATAACTTGGAACTTCAATATATGACCTGGAGTGGTTGTTTCATTGGTTGCATCTCCTGAGAAATTTTTCAAAATAGGAAAAAATATTCTGACAGTGACGCACAAAAGCTGGTACTTATTATGACTACCACCTTTGGTTTTAGGGGAAAGAAGTTTTAATTATGGGCCAAAGAACAGATGTCAAATCCCCAGCTATCCTTCTGCCATTCGCTGTTTGTTATGAGTCACCCTGGAGCCCATCCCTCTCGGAACTAATTTTCATGGAAAGCATCGATGTGTGGCCAGAAGCTTGTGCTGATGGATGGGCTCACGTGAGGGCAGCTGGAAGGCCGGGGCTCAGGCTTCCATTGGCTCCAGTTTTCTCTGCTGTTTCTTTGGTCACTTTGTTCCTGTTCCCCACATCCCGCCCCCATCACCTTCATCCTCCCCTCCCAAGCCCCACATCCCGCCCCCATCACCTTCATCCTCCCCTCCCAAGCTGGATTTTACAATAAATGTGTCTCTTCTTTCAGCTCCTGCAGCACTGGCTCATCAAATACACCTCTGCTCAACATGTCCATCCATATTGTCAGTGCCACCCATGAGTGGCAGGAATTCTAAGAAAGGAGAGGACCATGTCCTGGACAGCAGTGGGAAGAGGTCAGTGCTTTCTTGGTCTTTTCACATGATACTGTGGGAGAGAACGGTTTAGCCATCCTGACTTGCCCACACACTCCACAGCTTCCTGGGGCTCTGCCCAGGTTTTCTGTCGACTCAGCCATTTCCACCAGCGGACCTGATCTCTCATCTCCCTTACTATTCTGAACTAAGATGGACAATTCCCCACCCCTTTAATTAAACCAAAATAATGCTAGAATTTTGCCTAAGAAACTTTGCTAGAAATCTACAGAAAACCCTAAACACTTGGAGTAGGGTATCCTAAGCAGGCAGGCTTCATTAGCCAAGGTCCCTGGTCCTTCTCTTGTTCTTATCTAACTCAGTTTCTAGACCAGCCACATGGAGCCCTATCCTGGTAAGCACATGGTTCGCTTTAGCAGACACAGCTGGTTTCCAAAACCATGTTTGCACTGCCGTCAGCAGTGTATGAGCGTTCCATTGCTCAAGACACTGGCCCACCTTTGTGATTGCCAGTCTTGTATTTCAGTCATTTTGGTGGGTGGGTATTAGTATCACATTGTGATTTTCATTTATTTCCCCCAAAGAATAATGGTGCTGAGCATCTTTCCTTACATTTATCAGCTACTTGGTTATCATCTTTTGTAAAGTGCATTTCAAATTTGTACATTTTCACTGGATGCCAGCCCTTTGTCAGATACCTCTGTTGTAAAAAGAAGTCTTCTAAAAATCTTCTGCCAGCCTGTAGCTTGCCTTTGCACTCTCTTCGTGCTCACGTGGCCCAATGAAATCTTTTTGAAATAAAAAACTACAGTATTAGGAGGAGTGAGTCTAGGGTATGGCTGGCTGCTTTTACTTGATTGCATTCCAAATCACTTTTCAGAAAGTCAGTAATATTTACAATTCAGCACCACAGAAGGTGCCCATGTGCCTCCCCCACCCCGCCCCCATCAGTAGCCTCTCTGCAAAAGTAAATTATATCCTGACCTCTATCACCATAGATTTGTTTTGCCTGTGCTTGACCTTCACATAAATTGAATCATACAGAGTATACTCTTTTGCATCTGGCTTCTTTTGTTCTGTCTGTGAGATTCATCCACTTTCTGTGTAGGAATAATTTGTTCTTTTTCATTGCTATATGATATCCCATTGTATAAACAGACTGCAATTTGGGTTGTTTCCAGGTTGGTGCTGTTATGAAAATTTATATAAATTTACATATTTAGACAGGTTAGGCCAAAGTGGGTTTATAGTTGTATGCAAAACAGTTTACTCTTGTATTATTACTTATTATTATACTATTTTCCATATGAACAACTGTATACCTACTTTTGCCCACCTCTGTATTGATAAACATGTAAAGTATATCAAGCTATATTCTTTTACATCTTTTGATGGGCAAATGCAATCTTGGGCCCATACCTAGGAATAGAGTTTCTGGGTCTTAGAGTATCAATGGGTGCTTGTTTTAGTAGGTCCTGCAAGTTTTCCAAAATTGTTGTTCCAGTTTACATTCCCACCCACCATGTATGAGAATTTCAGTTGCTCTACATCCTCTCCAGCACTTGATATACAATGTCTCTTTTTCTGATTTTGTTCCTTCTGCAACGTGTGCATCTCAGTGAAGCTGTAATTTGCATTTTCCTGATGATTAATGGCATTGAGCACCTTTTCATATGCTTTCTGGCCATTTGGATATCCTCTCAATGAAGTGCCTGTTGAGTCATTGGTTCATTTATAAAATTTGGTTTGTTTATATCTTTCTTAATTTTTGCAGGAATTCTTTATATATTCTAGAAATGAGTCCTTTGTCAGATATGTGTGGGGAATATTTTTCTCATGGTCTATGGTTTGCCTTTCCATCCTCTTAATGATGTCTTTTGATGAATGGAAGTTCTTAATTATTTCTTTGCCTTCAGGAAGACACTCTTCTTTGGGTTCTCTCTCTACTGTGGTTCTCAGGCTGAGGGCTGTTCTGTGCTGAGCTGCAGGTGCTTCCCCTGTCTTCCCCACAGATCCCTTCTGCTCTGTTGGCTTGCAGTCGACTCCCTGAGTGGCGGCTGAGGCTGTTACTCCTATTTGGGTAAGCAGAATCATTCTTGAACTTATTTCCTCTGTGGCCACAGTTCTTGAGGCTGGAAGTATGTCATCCTCCCGGGTGTCTCCTTGCCTGCCATCAGCAGCCAGTACATCTTCCCTAGATTCCTCTGCATTTCATAATCCAGTCTGAGCATCACCCCAGTCTCATTTACCAAGTAGAGGTGATTCATTCTTCCTTATCAAGTCCTTCCTGGCTCTGGTTATGCCCACTGCTACCTTAACAGGTGATCTTTGACACTTCCTTCTGTGTCCTCTCAGCAAGGGAATACTTTGCAAGATCTCCACTCTATTAGGTTACAGTATAAAGTTACTTTTCACCTCAGGACCAAGATCTAATATCACAAGCTCAGTGTTTAAACTCCCAGTGTGGGCCCAGCATAATTCAATCAAAACCAATTCAAATGGCTATGACATCACATTGTATATCACTAACGTACCACTAGAACTGCCCCTCCACCACCACCTCCTTGAGTGTTCTTTACTGGAAAGTAAAGTGATTTGGAAATGCAATCATTTAACGCAGCAATCCATAAACTTGGATGTGAAAATTTTACATCTTCATTTCTACAAACCTCAGTTTGAAAATTATCATTTCCCTTTATTATGAATATAAACAACAAACTATAGCATTGGCAGTAGCAGTGCCTGTGATTTGTTGCCAACAGAAATCACAGTCACTTTCATATGGCATTATAGTTTAAATTATCTACCACACTTAACCACTATTTCAATTTTACAGTAGTTATTAGACCCACCACTGGATCTTTCATTTAACAGGTTAATAAAGAAGCAAATATAAATAATACTTTGTTACAAATTTGTTTCTTTAAAATATTCTGATAACTTTATTTCAATATAATTTATGCACTTAAAAACATTATTCTGAGAAGCTGTCCATGGGCTTTACAACACCACCAAAAGGATTCTGGGCACAAAAATAATTTTAAAACTCTGCTTGACAAGAGACCGCCTTAAATTCATAGCAACTTAAAGTCATGCGGTGGCCTACGCAGATGAACCAACAGCTGTTTCTGGGTTGGGTGGTGCTGGAAGTCAGCTCCATCTTTGTCACTGTGTTTCTTTGGCATAGGGGTGGGAGGGCTTCAAGGAGCCTAGGCATGTGGCTCTAGTTTTCTCTGGATTCTGGCATTCCAGGAATTCTGAAAGAACAGGGCATCTCTTCTGCAGGTCAGAGGAAATGGGTAGCTACCCAGCTAAAGAGATTTCATGCTTGACTTCAGGGGAATAATCCTAATAATAATCTGTTTGGGAGAGTAAATTAAAGAGGTAAGAGAGCATGCTGGTTTTATTTGGTTTAACTTTTGCTGGTTTAGTTTCTCCCCTAAGCATTTCAACAGAAGAATATAGGTTGTCAGACCTCTTTTCCCAGCATCAGTATCTCCCCAACCCCCAATTCAAATTCTGGCCAGATCCTTCTTCTCAAGGGGCACTGACCTTGGATTAGCTTAAAGGGAAGGCCTTACCAAGATCTTTTCTCTCTCTAGGCCATTCAAAACATGCACAACTCCAAATACTGAGTCTTGATTTCACATACTCCTCCCACCACTATTTCCCATAATTGCTATTTTCCTTGCATTGCTTGGACTAGAGTGCTCATGAGGAAGGGTTGTCTTCCTTCCCAAAGAAATGCTCCTAGACTTCCAGTCAAGATGGCAGTGTAGGTAAATATGCTACTCCTACCTTCCCCAAACCACATCAGAATCACAACTAAACTACAGAACAACCATCATTCCGAACTGCCTGCAATCCAGCTGAAAGGAAGCCCTACAACTAGGGATTTAAAAATGAAGCCACATTGGGACTGGTAGGAGGGGAGGAGACTTGGAACAGGCTGATCCCACACCCACGTGTGGTGGATAAAAATTGGGAGGATATCTCAGCTTCCAAGGTCTCCCCTTAGGGGTCCCACACCAGACCCCTAAGCCCAGGGTTCCAGTGCCAGAGAGAGAAGTCCCCATAACTTTTGGCTGTAAAAAACAGCAGAGATTGTGGCTGAGTGAGACGAAGGGCTGTTCCTCTTAAAGGGCCTGCACATGGTCTTACTTGGACTCATTCCCTCTGAGCTACAGAGCTTGGGCTGCATTTTGAAAGCCCCCAGGGACATGTGGGGAGGAACTAATTTGTCTGGCATCAGGGGGCAAGCTGGAGGTGCTGCTTTCTACCAGAGAAAAGTGCTGGCAGAGGCCATTGTTCCTTTTCTGAGACCTTGACCACAGAACTGGCAGACAGGTGCCATATTTGAGTCTCCTCAATCAGTTTCACACTGTTTGCTCCACTCTGGTGATTCCATGAGACCCTGCCCCACCCAATCTGTAGGCCCACCCAAGCTGTTTCCAATGGCTTTTCCATACAAATGGCCTGTCTTGGCTTATGCTTCAGACTTTACTAAAATCTCTCAAACAAGCAGCATCTGGCTTCAGCATGCCCCATACCTCTCATTAAGTGGCCCCCAGACCTGACACAAACAGCAGCCAGCCTTGGTTCATAGCTTGGCCTCACATGGCCACCTCCAAGCCCAGCACAAATAGCAGCCATCTGAAGATTGCTTTGTAGCTCATGCCAGGAGGCCCCAGGTGAAACACAGGCAGTAGCTGATCTTGGCCTGCATCTCCTGGGAGGCCCCAGAGCCAGCACACCTGGTGGAGAGCTTCAGACCACGTCAAAGCACCATCCACACAAGTGACAAACTCAAGAGGCAGACTCATTGGGCACTATAACCCTGCTGAAGTAAGCCTGCTCTATGGGGTGGGCTCCTACACAGCTTATCCTTCACAGTGGTCAGTCGTTGCAGCCAGTCCTTGCACCCAATCAACCTGAAAGTAAATCCCTTCCATTGGAATGCCAACAGCAATCAAGGCTCAACTACAACAAGAGGGTATACACAGCTCATATGGCTTGGTGGGACACATCTGGAGTGCCAGCTTGGGTGATTGGGAGGGTATGCCACTGGACCCTATAGAACACTTACTACATTAGGCTACTCTACCAAGCCCAGGAAACATAGCAGCTCTTCTTAATACATAGAAACACAGGGAGGATACCAAAATGCCAAGACAAAGAAACATGTCCCTAATGAAAGAACAGAACAAAACTCCAGAAAGGAACTAAACAAAATGGAGACAAGCAATCTATTGGGTGCAGAGTTCAAACACTGGTTATAAGAATGCTCAATGGCCGAAACCGGTTTGGCTCAGTGGATAGAGCGTCGGCCTGCGGACTGAAAGGTCCCAGGTTCGATTCCGGTCAAGGGCATGTACCTGGGTTGCGGGCATATCCCCAGTGGGAGATGTGCAGGAGGCAGCTGATCGATGTTTCTCTCTCATCGATGTTTCTAACTCTCTATCTCTCTCCCTTCCTCTCTGTAAAAAATCAATAAAATATATATATATAAAAAAAAGAATGCTCAATGAACTTACTGAGAACTGCAACAGCATTAAAAAGGATGTAGAAACCATAAAAAAGAACTAGTCAGAAAGAAGGATACTCTAACTGAAATGAATAATTTACAGGGAATCAACAGTAAGTAGATAAAGCTGAGAATAAAATCAGTGATTTGGAATATAAGGAAGCAAAAACTACTCAGAACAATAAAAACAAAATTAGATAGTGTAAAGAGCCTCTGGGACAACTTCAAGATACAAACATTTACATCTTGAGGGGTGCTAGAAGGAAAAGAGAGGGAGCAAAAAATTGAAAACCTATTTGTTAATCCTCACCCAAGGATATTTTTTCCTTTTTTTTTTCTTTTCTTTTTAAGAGAGAGAGTGGAAGGGAGTAGAAGAGACAGAAAGAGAGAAACATCAATGTGAGAGAGACACATCGATTGTTGCCTCCCACATGCACCCTGACCAAGGCCAGGGATCAAGCCTGCAACTGAGGTACATGCCTTTGACCGGAATTGAACCCACCATCCTTCAGTCCATGGGCCACTGAGCCAAACCATTTCAGCTAGGGCTGAAAACCTATTTAAAAAAATAATGATTAAAAACTTCCCTAATTGGTGAAGGAACTAGACATATACGTCCAGGAAGCTCAGAGAGTTCCAAACAAGATGAACCCAAAGAGGCCCACACCAAGACACATCAGAATTAATATGTCAAAGGTTAAAGACAAAGAGAGAATCTTAAAAGCAGCCAGAGAAAAGCAGATCGCTCCCTATAAGGGAGCTTCCAATAAGACTGTCAGCGGATTTCTCAACCGAAATTTTGCAGGCCATGAGGGATTGGCAAGAAATATTCAAAGTGATGAGAAACAGGGACCTACAACCAAGATTTCTCTATGCAGCAAAGCTATCATTTAGAATCAAAGGACATATAAAGAGTTTCTCAAACAAGAAAAAGCTAAAGGATTTCATCACCACCAAACTAGTATTACATGAAATGTTTAAGGATCTCCTTGAAGAAGAAGAAGCAGAAGCAGAAGCAGAAGAAGAAGACAACAGCAGAGAGGAGATTAGAAATATGAACAATAAAATGGCAATAAATACATATTTATCAATAATTGAGTCTAAAAAACAAAATAAGCAAACAGGACAGAAACAGACTCATAGATACAGAGAACATTTTGATGGTTGCCAGATGGGAGGGGAGTTGGGGGATGGGTGAAAAAGGTGAAGGAATTAAGAAGTACAAGTTTGTTGTTACAGAATAGTCATTGGGATGTAAAGTACAGCATAGGGAATCTATATATATAAAAGCCCAGAGACCAGAACAGCAGAACGACCAGAACAACCAGAATGACCAGTGGCTATGATGCACACTGGGGCAGCCAACCAGCCTGATTTGGACTCCGCACATGGCCCCTTTCTCCCCAGCTGGCCCCTCCCCACAGCCTGCCCCACCCCCGATTGGCCCCCTACCCTGATTAGGGGCAGGGCCAGCCGGACCCCACCTGTGCACGAACTCGTGCACCAGGCCTCTAGTATAGTCAATAATATTCTAATAACTATGCATGGTATCAGATGAGTACTAGATTTATCGGGATGATCACTTAGTAAGTTATATAATGTCTAATCACTGGAGTGTGCATCCGAAAGTAATATAATATTGTATGTCAACTGTAATTAACAAAAAATGATTTAAATTTTTTAAAAAAGAGAAAGGAAATGCTATGTTCTCATTTGATGTTGACTAAAATATAAAATGAAACACATGCAATTTTAATTTTTTGACTCATGCCATGAAGAACCAGTGAGGTTTCAAGATCACAATAATTGGGGATGTATTCTTCATATTGCTATCTAAGTATCCCTAAATAACATATTTCTCTTTGCCCCTTCCACCCCCATCCTTAACCCTCCACCTACCCAATGTGTCCCAACCTTCCATTTTATCATACAAGCCACTGGAATAGTGAATTGAGATGGTGGGAGTCAGGTGGGACCCTTCCATTGACGTCTTTGTCTTCTTCTATAAAGAGCTAGAGGACCGATGTGCGAAATTCGTGCAAGAGTAGGCCTGTGCAGCTGTGGCGGCTGCCTTGATCCTTCGCAACCACAGCCATGGCGGCTGCTTTGATCCCGCGGCTACAGCCTTGGCTTCACCCAGAAGGTCGTCCGGAAGGACGTCTGGACGACTGTTCTGTCAATTTGCATATTACACTTTTATTATTATAGTGTTGATGTGACTACAACCACCTCCTCCCTCCTTCTCCCCATTAAAGTCACTTATTTTGAATGTTTGAAGGTGTTATTTTCAAAGAAAAGAGACTGTAGCTGATTCTGCACATGACATTCTTCCAAAGTGTTTCGAGTTCTCTATAAAAAGTGAAGTTGTCATTTGTTGTTATCAGGACCGCTAGCCAAATAGGTAAAGTCGACGAAGTTTTTATTAGTTCTGTTTTTACAATAGTCTGTCTTACTATGAAGACACATAGGAGAACTCTGTCTTCACACTGGCTTTGTTTTATAATTCTTAGATGTGTTACACAAATGAATGGTTTTGAGCCAATTCCAACCTGTGGTGATGGGTGTCAGTTTCTTGGACACTACTCAGAAATCTGTGACTGAGCAGTGCTGTAATGATTCCAAGGCAAGCTGTCCTGGAACGAGCCTTGGACTCTGTGAGTCACCACTGGAACTCAGCAATTCTAGTCCCGACCCTTCCTCTTAACTAATGTGTGACCTTGGGTAGGTCCTTTAATTTTGGTCCCCAGTTTACTCATCTCAAAAAGGAGAAAGGAGACCTGGATGAGCTCTAAGTCCTTTCCAATTTTGTGGTTTTATTATGCTAATAAATGAATCATAAAAGTCACAAAAACATCCCAATTATAGCAATCAAGGAAAAAAAAACTGTGATTCTGTTTTATATGGTGTTAAAGATTCCCTTTTGACTTTTGAGTCTCTTAATGACTCAATAAGCGTATCCCTGAAACTCTACTAAGATCCCTGTAAACTATTTTTTAAAATTGATTTGGGGCCAGTATGGAATCCTGTGTCTTATTATCTGAGTTTCAGATTCTGAGTTGTAAGAAGGTCTATTTAAAATGGTATGTTTTTCTTACAGCAATTGTTAAGTGCTCAGATTTTATGATGTTTTAACATTTATTGCCATTCATTATCTAAACACTCTTCTATAATCCAGTGAGTGTATGAGGTTAATAAGTAGAATGGAATTCATTTTGGGTTTGATTTCATCTGCTGAATCTAATGGAAGGCCTCTCATATCTGTTCTTTCTTTCTTAACATGGCCAAGGCAAAGGGACTTGGAAAAGCTCAGATTCTGCTAGCAACCTTAAATCTCTCTGACTTTGGGGAAGGAAAAAAAATGTTGCCTGTGTCTTTATCCCAAAGCATAACAACTCTAAAGTTATGGTGACATTTCACACGAAGAGAAATCTATTCATTGTCACTAAGTTTTTTTAAAGATTAAAATATTTACCATATATTAATAATATACTTACTTTTCAAATAGAGAATTTTCCCACCTGTAGGATACTATTAAGTCCTAATCATGTGTTAATGTTATATTACATTTATTTGTTTTATTTTACAATGCTCCAAGAAGGATAATGGGGAAAGAGGGTTTCAGAGGATACAGTGACATTCCACAGTCCAGTTGCAACCCAAGCAAAAGGCAGCCTGATTCAAGCTGCTGCTAAATGATACGGCTTTGCCTATTTAAGAGTATGGGATGCTGCAGATAGATTCTTAGAAGGCTTCATCCTTTTAATCAAGTCATCCTTCCATTGAACAAGGCTCTCTCTCTCTCTCTCCTACCTTCCCATTTCTGCCTCTAACACCCCCTCCTGAGTACACACTGACACTCAAACTTGGACTGCATTTCCCAAAGCATATTCTTAGAGTTTCATTTAACTGATTGCTTTGCTGCACTCCAAGTGGCCCAGCATTTTGTCAATGAAGAGTGTAAATCATGCCTTATGTAGGATGCAGTGGGATGTGATGTTTAGAGGAAGGAAAGTATGTTTCCTTATAGAAGCACCAGGCACTTACCCATTTGGATTGGACAGAAAAGTTTTAGTCATTCATCCTTATGTTTTGTCTAAGTAGTACCAAACATCTGGAACCTGGGTGACAGACTGAATTTTTCACTTCACATCCAGATGTTTTTGCATTATGCTGAAACAATTTAAAGAAGTCAGCTATATTTTTAGGAATTTAAAAAGTAAAAGCATAAAAGTTATACCAACTTCATTTCAGTTTAAGATAGAAAAAGTGAATGAAATAGAAACAAACTGTTGGTTGATTCTTTATACCATATGCTAGTGTGTTTTTTTTAAAGCCACACATTTTTAAACTCAGGTATAAGGATTAAAAGAATTATGAAATTCTGTCGCTAAAAATACAATGACTTAGACTGTTGTTCAACAGTTGAAATGCTCAGATTCTGCAAATTCAGGTAAGACTTGGGCAGTGAAAAGAAATCAGTCTCAAAAATAGTTGTTTAACCGCTCAAGCAATGAGTTTCATTCCAAGTGACTCTCTGTAACTACATTTATTCCTTGCATGCAAATGAGAATGCATGATCAACAGGTTACCTAACATGATTTGCAAAACATTTGAGACCTTTTAAAGATGCATTTTTGAGAAATGCTTTTAATGACTCAAAGTGGAAAATAACACTGCATCTACTAGAACCACCTTGAGCATTTGTCACAAGAACACAAGCAGAAAGGAATGTTTAAACGTTGTGCAATGCAACCATTTGGAAAAAAAATACTTTGTGTTGTTTTGAGACTTGTATTTCTCTCACACACTAAATGGAGTTAGGTCTAATGCTGGTTAGAAGACATGTTCAGAACATATTTCTTACATTAGAAGACACAGCGTTTAATCTGGTTGTCAACTGCCAACAGGCTTTGTGGGCATTTCTATGCAACGAAAATTCCAATATATTTTTCATTATTTCCACAAAAGCATATAGTGTGTACATTATACATAACAGTATTATTGAACTGAACTGGCCTGGTGCCCTGTCTTTGCTGACTCAGCACATGGTTTCTCTTTTCCAGATTACCAAAACAACGCTTCGCTGGGGTTAAGATTTCGCAGAAAGCAAAGGGGAACAGAAATACAGAGGGGCCTTATTTTCACCCTCGATTATAACAAAGGCAAATGCCAAATCAGACCCAACTTTTCCAGGTGCCCCCCTATGTCTCCCACCCCAGCATTTGAGGGAGTCACATTAAATGGGAACACAGCTGGTTCTTCACCCATGAATCTGCACCAGGTCTCTTGGGGCGGGACTCCACCTGTGCAGGTTATGTGTGGTGGGGTTTCTTTCCCTCTCTGTGCGTAATATTTTTAAGCAAGAAAAGTCAATCTCCTTTTATGGACTTGCACCAGCGAACATGTTTTGAGTTGTGCACTGAGGAAGCTGCATATCCCAGTCATTGTCCGCCTTCTCTGGCAGATTCGGCCTTGCAGCCTTCAGAGATTTAGGGCTGTGTGTGCAGTGGACCACAATGTCCATGTTAACAGCAATGGCCCGTCTTTACACACATCGAATGTTCTGGAAGTTGGGTTCTCTGTTCCCCGACACACTCAGCCATCTGGTACGTGGGACTCGCCTGACTGCAGGGTAGCTTGTGGAACAGGGTCAGGCAGAGGAATATTTTGAACCTCCGGTCTCCCCAAAGCCTCCCACCTCCCCCGCCTTGGTCTCCCCCTTGACCGGCTAGCTAATCAATGCAAATGTCGTAGGAGGCCAGGCCCGCAATCGGCATTCCAGAGTGCAGACCACCAGCCGAGCTTTAAATAAGTGCAGATGTGACAGCCAGGAGACCCTGGGAGGGGCGCCTCTCCGCGCGCACCTCCCTCCCCGCGCCGGCCGGGCTGTCCGCGCGAGGCGCCCGCGGCCGATGCGGGGAGTTCTGTCCGGGTGGATGGGGTGCTCACCAATAACCGCAGAGGGCCGGAAGCCCCCCGACTTTGAGGGCGGCACGGGGACGGTGTGAGCCCCGTCGTCTGTAACTTCCTCGGCCCAGCTGCTGCTTTCCTACCCTCGCCGCCAGCCCTGGCCTCCCAGCGCCCGACTGACTATCGGTCTCTGCTCGGGAAACCCGGGGCCGGCTGCCGTCCGCTGCGGAGCCTCGCTCTTCCTGGGCAGGGCAGGGCCTGACCCGTCCGCGACACCGCGAGCTGGAGCTGGGGCTTCTCCCCTGCTCCCTCCCACCCCACCCCACCCCACCCCACCCCACGCGGGAATACACCGTCCCTGCCCCAACCCGGCCTGGCGGTCCGGCCGAGACCACAGCGCGGTGCCGGAGACGCCCGGCCCGCGGTCCGCAGCGTGCGGTCCGGATCCCGCGGGCGGAGGCGGGGCAGGTCACACCCCGGTCAGTCCCCGGCCCGCGGTCCGCAGCGTGCGGTCCGGATCCCGCGGGCGGAGGCGGGGCAGGTCACACCCCGGTCAGTCCCCGGCCCGTGAAGGCGGAGGCCGCTGCGCGGAGCGAGGCGCGGCACAGGGGCTGAAGGCGGGGCAGCCTCGTCCCCGCAAACCGGCCCACGACCCCGCACCCCGCAGCCCTCCCTGCAGGCTCCGCCAAAGGGGGAAAGGAGGTGGGGGGAGCTTTGCGCACTCGTTAGTGTTTCCTCGGCCCCGAACCGACTTGATTCACAACCATTCTCTCCCGACACCCTAAGTCGGGCAGCTCCACCAACCCGTCCGTCCCGTGCTCCCCCCGCGCGGCCACCCTCGCCCACGGGCTCGCCCTAGAGCCGGGCCCTTCGAGGCCGAGCAAACCCTCCTCGCCCACCCCCTCCTGTCTCTGCGGTGCCACTCGCGCGGCCCAGGAGGGTGGCGGGGGTCGGAGCTGCCGGACACTTGGCCGCTGCCCATCGCCGCCGCCCGATGAGGCCCCGCCACGTCCCCGCCCCAGACGCCCGCAGCCCCGTGCGTTCCGGTGTCTCCCGGCCCCACGCGCCAGCCCCCGCGCCCCGCCGCTGCGGGAGCCGCATCCCTCGGAAACCTGCAGGCGGGGCCTTCACCGAGCGACGCGACCGCCCAGCCCCTCTGCCGGGCCACCCCATCGGCCTCCAGCGCCCCGGAGACTCCGGTTTCGCTCCTCCTCGCCGCCTCGCGCCCCCGCGCCTCTGGACACCCCACGGGCCGCCGGCTCGCTCGGCCGGACCCCGCGCAAGGCGGCCTGCGAGCATCACCCCGAGCCGCTGGGCGCGGCGGGAAGGGCTCCGGAGGGGACCGCCCGGACCAGCGACACCGGCCCTCCGCGCTCCGGCCCGCGGTGCCGGCAGCCACACGCGCCGCCCGGTCCCGGCGGCCCCCTGCGCGGGAAGGAGGTTCCGCGCCGCCGCCGCCGCCGCCCGCTGCTCCGCGCGCCGGCACCTGCACCCTCCGCTCTCGTTTGCCTCTCCGTCCGCGCGTAGTAAAGCCACGAACTTAAAAATAAAATAAGTTTTTTTTTTTCTTCAGAGACAGGCACGAAATGGGGACCCGACGATCCGAGCGCCGACGCACGGAAACACGAACTGGCCCAGGGCGACCCTGGCGCGGGGACCCGTTTACGCAGCCGGAGAGGCGGCGGGGGGTGTGCGGAGGGAGCGACACCCGAGAAAGAAGGGAGACGAGCAGCTTCACATTATATTGGAAAACGCTCCCAACCCGTAACTCTTGTTTGGGGACCTGGCCTAATCGAAGCGCCGATTGTAGATTGTAGGCAGAAACAGAAACTTGACTCTCTTGCTGCAAAGCCGGCTAAAAGGGGCCCACGGGAGTAGGAGACACGGGCAGTTAAGCTCGTGATGCGACTACTCTACAGGGCTTTTCAGAGGCGTCCTTATGAGTTCTTGTGTTCTTTCTCTAAAGTGCTAAATTTAGCTAAACAACTTTCCGAACAGCACACAACCCAGGTAATATGGTTACCTCCCTAATGCAAAAATTCTTGGTGCTGCATCACCTAAAAGAGAATTCGCAAGATTTCTGATTGTGTAACCTAGACAGCGAACATAACCAGGCTCAAGAACGCTTAAGTCCCCTTGTGTAAATGCCCGATCCCATCCTTCAGAAATAGTTTGTAGAGTAAACTCAATCACAGGGCCACGCTCGGTGCCCTTTCGTGAGCAGTATCTCAACTTTCCTCCAGCCCCGAAGAAGATAAACCGCAACGTCAGTGTTTTGCTCTTTCCAAGGAATAGACTGTCCTTTTCAGCCGACGGACGTCCTCAGGAATGAGATGTGTTAAGCATTCGTATGAGGATATTTTGGAAGACGGTGCAGGTGTGGGCTGACTTAAATTACTCGCTTTCGTGTTTTTCTAAAAGGTCACATGTAGGCTCTGGTTTTAGGGAAGGCAGAGAGAATAAGATTTCCTGACATGAGTTAAAATGCCCCTGTGCCCAGCCTCAGATGGAGGAGATAATACAAACCTGATAAGGCATTTCACTGAGGCACCCTGAAAAATGATGTGCCCATCAGCATGCGTGCCATCAATCAAAAATGATTTAATAATTTTTGCTTTCAATTAAACAAATGACTCCACCGTTTGGAGAATTTCCACAAATAAGCAATTAGTAAAATGATCAGTAAAATCTTCCACGCTCTCTCACTCATTTAATGGTAAATTATTTTAACTTGTAGGAATATGTATAGCCTGGGAAACAGTAGTGCAGTTAAACATGGAGTCCAAGAATTTCACAGTTTAATTTTCTAAAGTAGTAGAAAATACTAACAGAATTACTCAAGGGTTTTTTAAAAAATCGTTTTGGAACAAAAACTACATTTAGGAAACACATCAGAACAGCCCTAACATCTGAAGACGTGAACTGAGTATATGGTTTCTCGAATTATTTTCTATATAAAATAACAGTGACCTTTACAAAAAACACCTCTGCTTAATTAAACACATAAAATTGGCTATATTAATGTATCTTTGTCTTTTGTAACTAGAATTCCTTGTAAACTAACAGCTATGTTGGCTATATTCCCCAAGTATCAGTAATTTGAATTCCCTGCATATAATTGACCATTAAGTTGAATCATAAATGCTACTAGAGAAACTCTATATACAATTATGCAGATCAGTAGTAGTTTTTAAGTCACTAATAACTAGACATATAAATTTTCTGGGTTGAAAGAGAGACTGTAAATCTATCTTGTGTAATTTTCTAGCCATCTATTAAAATGAGATAAATTATAGCATATAAACATCTTTGGGATCAGTTGTATTATAAGGAAATAATTTTCTTTGCTGTCAGAGAGGCCCAGGAGGGCAAGCTTTTATTATATATTTGAGAACTGTTAAATTTGAGGATTAAACACATAATTTCAAACCATTTCTTAGAAAAGTTCTCGGGCTATTAATAGAATTTACTTCTGAGAAGTGCATTTAAAAATACAATATCGGTGACATTAATATTGAATTTTCATGACTAAGAATCTGTACATGGGACAGGAAATATATGCAAATAAAAACTAAAGAGTGAGGCCCAGGTGAAGGAGGACATTCAAAGTTATGGTCGGTAGAAAAATAATCTCTTGTACTAACAATTTGTGCATTTTCTCTCTTAAGGTCTGCCCTTCACAATGACGAAATTGCTCATGGATCCTTGCACCATCCTCACACAATTGCAGCTGTGTGTATATGTGAGTGTGTGTGTGTGTGTGTGTGTGTGTGTGTGTGTGTGTGTGTTACAATCTCCATTTGCCTAGCAGGGCAAATAGATAAAGGAAGAATGAAAATTTGAGCTACTCTGACACACACAAGGACTTATAGTTTATTAATCGAGAATTTAGCTTATCCCCTCTGCTATTCATCTGAAATTAATTAAGTGTGTAGAATTACAAGGTGGGTGTATCCGAGACAGCAGGCCCTGCTCGGACTAATCAAAAGGGCACATGTTGAATGAGCACAATTTAGTTAAGGTTAATCCAGTGAAGATGATACCTCCCTGTTCTTAATTAGTCTAGGTGATAGATTGTGGAATGGGAAAGTAGGAAGGAAAGGAAATTCGGTCCTACTGAATACCAGGATTTTCTAATTTAATTTAGGTCTCTGTTTTCACAGACGCAAACAGTTTCCAGGCAGAGAGTAGAACCACGCTGTCTAGGTTCTTTTCTAAGGTGGTTAAAAAAAAATTGCATGTGTATTTTTAAGATAAATAAATAGAAAAAAAAATGAAGTTTTCAAAGGTGTTGGTGATAATGTGCCTTTCATTACCGACATGTCAGTTCAGAATTCTATCACAGCTCAGTGGATTCTTTGTGATTTCTGCTGGGGGCGGGTTACTTTTTTGTACTTTCTTCTGGGTACCAATTCTGATCAATGTGTTGAAATAAACAGAGACATTTCTGTGCCTGTAAGACTGTATTAATGAAATGTGTGTGTATGTATTATTAAAAACAATACAGTTTAAAATATTAATAAGGACATACACAGCTACTCACCATGAATGAATTGCACAGTTTAAATAATGTTGAACAAAAGAAGCAGACGTAAGATTACATACTTTATGATTCCATTCCTGTAAAGCTCAAAAACAAGCAGCACGAATCCCTAGTGTTACACGTCCCAATATGATTACCCTCGGAGGAAAAGTCTGCCACTGGAACAGAATAAGAGGGGCTCCTGGGGACGCCGATAATGTTCTGTTTCTCAGGCTGGGTGCTAGCTCCGCAGGTGTGTCCACTCTATGGAAATTCATTGGTCTAATGAATTTGTGAACTTATGATTTGTGCATTTTTCTGTATATATGCTTTATGTCGATGAAACATTTACCTTACAGAATGAAGGTGAATAAGAGAAAAAAAAAAAACACTACAGAGTAAGGGAATGGGATCTTGGGGCAAGACATTTTTAAAAGACAGGGCTGAGGGCTGAGGATATAATTCCAAAAGAGAAACCAGTGCATTAAAATGTATAGCAAAGTATTGTTAACACGGTCTTTATGTGTCCACTTTGCCATCTTATTACCTGCACACCCACAAACACTTAAGACTACCCCAGATTTCACCAAGTATCTGAATCTTTTTTGGTTTTGCATATGTTAAAGTCCAACGCTGATTAAGGTGTTTAAAAATCTTATTCTTTGTTGCTATTTAAGGTGCAGCCACCCCCTCCCCCCCCCCCAAAAAAAAGCTCATTTTCTCCTTGCTATTGCAATAGGAAATCATCAGATGATTTCCTTGTTTTCAGTTTTGTGATATATTTTCTGTTCAAGAGGGGGTATCTGTTTCTGATTTATTAGCATTTGATCCCCTAGTTTCCTGCCATTGATCAAGCCTAATACTTGGCTCAGCTGATGAGTTTTATATGAAAACTGATATTTCAGGAAGACGGAAGGTTGAACCCATTTTTAATATTTTCCCCCTTCATCTCTTTCAGAGTTTGACGTACACAGGAGACACCTAGCAAAGCCCGAAACTATATTCTTTCTCGCCACGTCACCCTGGTATAAAACTTTTTGGAAGTCAAGCACGTATTTATCAATAGAAGAGTTGTTTGTCCAGTGTCACTCACATCCTGTCAACTGTATATACATTTACACCCTCTCGCCAAAACATGCCTTCACCCCGCTGCTGACCGGCTGTCCACCGTTCAATCTCCAGTGAAGTCACGGTGAGTAAGGTCAACTCCTTGGAAACATCTGTATTTGATCAGTTTGCACAAAACAGGGGCCTTCCGTAGGCTGGACTTCCCTGAAGTCCGCTGTGACAATAGCTGATTCACCGCCGCTGCCAGAGCCCCCTCAGGAAACCTCTTTTCCCCTCTGAGACTGTACAATCATTGCCCAGACTCAGTTCTCCTTTAATGAGCTCGGGTATTTGCAGTGCCACACTTTCCCAGCTGGCAGCACACTGAGAGAGAATTTCCCCTCGTCAACTGGAAGAGGTTGTTCTAGTTATTGCTACAGGTGGGACGCTTTGTGCTTCTTTATCTATTTTGGTCTGGGAACGAGTAACAGATGGAATCAGATCAGAAACTCAGCAACGTGTTGACAGTATTTTGACCATTGTAGACCCTGATGGGGTCAGTTCTGTGCTCCCAGGTGCACATCCGTGGAGGGTTGGCACTAGCCTCTGTGTCTCTCTGTGTTTTCTTTTCTCTTCCTTTCTTTTCTTCCTCTTTTTTTCCAATCATATTTTCAGCATTGCATCATCAACATGTTTTTTCACAGAGAATCGAAAGGACAACTCTAGAGCCTCTTTTCCTTTAAAACAAAAAATAACTTCTAGGACAGTCTGCTAGCCCCAGGTGGCATTTTGATAGGCGGAATATGCGTT
Organism: Myotis myotis; assembly: GCF_014108235.1. Lineage (NCBI taxonomy): Eukaryota > Metazoa > Chordata > Mammalia > Chiroptera > Vespertilionidae > Myotis > Myotis myotis. The sequence goes on from NW_023416318.1 coordinate 31,777,642, forward strand.
TTCTCCTCCTCCATAGCACGATAATTTAAATGTGAAATAAAATTGATGAAAAGTCTGGTGTAAACTTGTAAATTAAACATCAACCTGAAGACAGCATGAAAGAAGTCTCATTAAAATTTGGGGCATCACTAAATTCATTCTACTGGCCGAACATTTAGAAAATTCCCCAGGTGTTTACAAAATTGTTGGCTACATTTCAAAAATTTACAAGTCGGACTCGCCTTCATTGACAAGGAGGGTGGAGCAAGAAGTTGCAAACTCTAGCTAATCAGTTAGTTACCTTTCCACTGACGGGCTTCTGTGTGTAATAGGTATCAAGTGGGAGGCAAGAGACCCACAAGACAGTCCAATTCTTCAGGAACTGCCAGAGCAGACAAGGCAAAAACACATGAAAAGGTTAATAACAGACAAAAGCAAGAAGTCTCAGGTCGTCAGTACGTGGTGAGTCACTAATGTGCAGATCATCCATCCTCTGCTCATGTGAAAAGCACATCGAAGTGGCTGACGCGTCTGTTTGTGGTCCCGTCTCCCGTCTCAGTGTTGTTGCTTCCCCATCATCCCATCATCAGCAGGGCTGGGGTCAGACAAACTTACATTGTTATAAGCTGAACCTTTCTGTGCCTTAGGTTCCTCACCTGGGAATGACTGTGCCACCTCACAGGGCAGGTTGGTAAATGAGACAATGTCTGCAATGTGAGTAAAGCGATGCCCGGTGCCGCAGCATGCTCAGCACAGTCAGCTATGACTGGTGTTCAGATTCCTGGCATTCCCATCCGCCCACATCAGCAGCCATGTTGTGTTTGGTATCTACTGATTCCGTTTGGATAAAAAGGAGTGGTCTTGAACTACTTCAGTAACCTGCTTTTTTAAATAAATACTCACTCACCGCTTAAAGGTCTACTCGCTCGCCCAAGCGACCCAGTTCAATAAGGATGGGAATTTTGGGTGATTCACATCACCATGTTTTCCCCTACGTGCAAAATTACACACTGTACACATAAAGGAACAGCTTTATTTTCCACCACAAAAGGGTGAACTTTTAAAGGTCTTGTAAGGGGTGTAGAATCCTTTTTGGGCACCAAGACCAATGTTGTCCCAAATGTCAATATTCTGGAAAACCTGACCTTGCTGCGTAGTTTTAACTGGCTTTATGCAGGTGACTCAAATGCTTTTTCTTACCTCAGCCCAGTCTCCCAGGTCAGCAGTTTTTTTACTCATCTCTGCTTCTGAATTGCCTGATGGCCAAGGGACCCGCCCCTTCCTTCTATCTCCAGTGATCTTCCTTCTCCCTGCTCAGGCAGCGCCTCATCCAGGGCTCCCTGTTTCATCTTCTGGGTCTGCCTCTAGCTCTTTGAGACACTGTGCATTGCCCTATCCATTGGCTCAGTGGATAGAGCGTCAGCCTACAGACTGAAAGGTCCCAGGTCCAATTCCGGTCAAGGGCACATGCCTGGGTTGCGGGCTTGATCCCTAGTAGGGGACGTGCAGGAGGCAGCCGATCAATGACTCTCTCTCATCATTGATGTTTCTATCTCTCTCCCCCTCTCCCTTCCTCTCTAAAATGAACAAAAATATATTTTTTTACAAGAAAATTCTTTTTTTAAAAAAGACACTGTGCATCTCCTGCACTGTTATGAGCATTGGCCCTCCTGAGAGCTTTTCTTTCAAAATCAAACTTTTCCCAAGTTTCTCTCTTTGCTTTATTCCACACATCACTATACCCTTGACATTTGCTCTGTCTCCCTTCTCTGTCTTTCCTTCTGCATAATAGTTCTCTGCTCTTGAGGGAAGGAAGGGGGCTACAAAGTGAGGCAGGAGAGGTTGGAGCCATGACTCCTAGTCTCCCTAATGTGTCATGTCTTCTTCCTTCTAATGACCCAGTAAGACAGTTCTGGAGCCTGTCATAACCTCTCCTTCTTAGTTATTGTAAGATACCTGCTTAACCCTGCCTACCTGCCTGCTAGTACCATCCAAAAGCACAGTTCGTCCCTGGTGAGTGTCCGCACTGTTCCTTCTCTGGTCCTTCACTTTTGTGTCCTTGGGGATGTTTCTCGACAGGAACTGTGCCTAATTCGGTTCTTCACAGAACCAGGCATGTTGCTGTCATTGGATTAAAAGTCCCACTCAATTCTGATAAATTTAATTAATTTAAAATATAAAGATGATTTGGGGTTGCTCTGAGAAGTGAAAGAAAAAAGAAAAAGGATGCTATATCCCTGCCCCCTGATGGAAAATGAACACACATGAAAGAAATAGCGCTGAAAGATGTGTGATTGAGGGAGGTGCTGGGTGACCGGCCTTGGATGTGGGAACTCCCTTGGAAGAAGTCAAGGCTTGTTTAATGTCTGAGAGGCTTTGGCTGATGGAAAAAAAGTGTTTACAATGAGTCCTACTTAGTTTAGTGTCCAATTTTCTAATTTTCAAGCAATTGATATTTTGAGAATATTCACACACTACTGAATAATAACTCAAAAACATCAACTTAACTAATTAAATTCCCCTAATAAATGAACATTTTTGCACACTTAAGTAATTGAAGTCTTCACAATTCTAGTATATCGGATTCTCCTAATTGCTGTAAACACTTTCAAAATATCAACAGTGACTTGATAATACAAAACTCATCAGTTTACTTACACTAAAACCTGTTAAAAAGGGATCACACTATATACATTAATGCGATTCTCCTTTTTCTTTGTTATTACTCTAATTTTTAACTTTTTTTGTTCATCAACTATCTTTTATTTGTTTATTTATGTTTAAAAACATAGAAATAAGTGATTTATTTTTTATTTTTTAATTACAGTTGACATACAATGTTATATTAGTTTCGGGTGTACATCCCAGTAATTAGATATTATATATCGTTACTAAGTGATCATCCTGATAAATCTCGTACCCATCTGACAACATACATAGTTATTAGAATATTATTGATTATATTCCCTTTGCTGTACTTTACATCCCCATGACTATTCTGTAGCAACCAGTTTGTACTTCTTAATCCCTTCACATTTTTTACCCATCCCCCCACTCCCCTCCCATCTGTCTGGTATTTTTGTTTTGGTAAAGTCACGATGGTCTTGGAATAACTGAAAACTGGGCATGGAGACTCGGCATTTGCACAACCTCACTGGCTGGTAACAGAATACAGGTGATGGCCCCACTTTGGTGCCAGCTGGCTGGGCTTTTTTCTTTTTAAAAAATCCTCACCCAAGGATCCTCCATTGATCTTTAGAGAGAGAGAGTGGAAGAGAGGTAGGAGGGGGAGAGAGAAATATCTACATGTCTACACAGCCCAGCCTCACCTTCAATTCCAGGAGCAGATACCTGCAGATGAGCAGCCACATGAAAGTAGCTCCAGGCTGAACAGTGAGGTTGGCTAGAAGGCTGTCAAGTGATGAAGCAGCTCATCCCTAAAGGTGGGATTCTGGGCCCTGGGACTAACTGGATTAAGGTGAGTCCAGGGAAAAAGGATTAGAACCCTAGCCCAGGAGGATGAATCATTGCTTCTTGTAGGAGATGAACACATAGTTCTCTTTCCTGTTCTCCCATGAGCACCTCTGTTCTTCTGTCTCTCCTGTTCTCTACTTGGCTCCTTCGTGTCCCACTCCCTCTGCTTTCAACACCATTTCTTCTTCATCCACTTTTCTCTCCTTTTCTAGGGTTTGGGCCTGGAATCCAGGGGCACAAGTTGGCTCTGCTGGAGACCCCAGAGAGCAGGAGGTGATACTGAACTCAGATCCTAAAACACAGAAGACAACAGAAGGGGATGGGAAGAAAGGGGAGGCAGAGTCAGCTTCAGCAAAGTGCCTTCAGTTTTAGAAAATAAGAAGCATGTGAATCTCCTCTTGTTTATACGTTCTTTAATTCAATTAGGATGCTGCTGCAATCCCAATCATAGTGATGAATATATCGGAATATTTAGTGTCATACCACCACATATTGAGTTGTCGACAGTGCTTGTCTAAAAGGCCTTAAAACTACAAAGTAATGCATCTCTGATGGTGGAATCCCAGGCACTGAGACAGACTGGTATGAGAGATATTGGGGTGGAAGAGCTATTCCAGCCCCTTTCCAGTTACACCAAGTAGGCAGCCATCTTGTCCAATTATGTAAAAGGCCGGTGGCATCCATTTTCATCTGAATGCATTCATTTGTAAACTAAAATGACTTCTGGTGAGTTATCCTGTCCAACTGGAGCTACAGTACCTTTAGGTTTATATTATTAATCCATTTCTTAAAATCAAGCATTTCTCTAGCAAAAGATAACCTCTTAAGCCCGCCCTCCCCCCCAGGTCCCAGCCAGAAAATGAGTTGTCTGGGTGACTTGGCTCCATGAGCAGAAGTGTAGAGCAGCATTCATTCATTCATTCATTCATTCATTCACTCATGCAACAAATAAGGAATGGGGAATTGGGTGTTTCCAGGGGTCTGCGGGAGGGGTGTCAGAGGCTTCAGTTAGGCCTGAGACTCCTAACTGGCAGGATCAACTTTGGAACCACAACCAGAGCCTCTCTGCCTAAAAGCAAAGACTTAACCCCCAGAAAGGGAAAGGCTGAGAGGGAAAAAGGGAGTCTGTGGGCTTCACAGCGTCAGCTTATCACTCAGAATGGTATCTCCAGCAACATCTCCCCTCCCTGGCTCTGCCTTCTAGAATTTGGCAGAAAAGAGCCTTCGGAAGATTTCCGCATGAACAGGACTCATTTCTCTCTGGAGCAATCGTGGGAGCCATCTGCACTGAGGTCTGCGTGGAAGGGAGTCAGACAAGCCCGCTCAGGCTCTCCCGCCAGCTCCTCTCTGATGCTGGCTTACTGTTCTGGTATGAGTACCCCAGGCCCTGAAGTACGAACCCCGTAGCAGGTTGTCTTGAGGATCTGCCGCTCCCCAGCAGGGCAGTGGTGAGAATGCAGCATCTGTAAAGAGTACCAGGTATGTGGGATCAGAAGACTGGGATCCAAATGCAACCGCTTCGTAGTTGCACAGACCACTTAACCTATTTGAGAGGTCGGTATTAGGAGGCTGAATTTGTTCATGTTTTTCGGATCTAGAGCACAGTAGCATAGGTCATTATTACCCAATTTTATCAGATCTTTGTGAGTGACAGCTAGTTGGAAATTTGGCAGGAGGTCTGGGGAAGAGAAATGGAGGAGGGGAAGGAGAGAGCTCCAAAGCAGAATGCAGTCTAAGGCAGACAGGCCTGGAGCAGGCTGGGCACTTGCAAGGCACAAGAAGGTCATTGGGAAACAGGGGAGGGGCTTGAGGAATAGCAAGAAAGTTCCCCACGTCAAAGCCAATGGGTGGCTTGTTCGAGACTCAGGCTCAGCTTCCGTGGCTGAAACAGCTTGTGGAAGGTCGTTGAGACAGCTCAGCAAAGGGACAGGGGAGTTGTGGGACTCTCCAGCTTCCATTCTTGGGGAAAAGCTTGGTGTTTCGCTGCTGCTATTGTCGAGGCTGGGGTGAGGGTCTTCCCTGTGCCTTGCCAGGGACTGGGGAACGCTAGGCCCTGCTCTGGGGGTCCATGTTGGGCAGTAGGTGCTCAGCCTAAGACTTTGGGACAGGTGCTTTGCCCACCTACAGACCAGGTTGAGGGGGTGCCATAGGACCCCCCATATTTATTTCACAACTGATTAATTTAAAAACCACTTCTAATAGAGACAGGCTTTCAATTCTAAAATTGTGGGCATCCAGCTTAGCTGGACTTCTGCAGCATTCAAGGTTCTACCCAGGGAAACACACCTGGCTGCATGGGGAGGACTAAGGAAAATCTTTGGACGGCTGCTTTCGGCGGGAGAACTCCGCAGGCCCCCGCCATGCTAATGCAGCCTTGAGGTTTGAAGGGCAAATCCCTCCAAACTGGAGCACCGCCACAGCGGACCCGCTCTCACTGCCGGCTCCCGGGCCATGGGCTCTTACCACATTGTAAACTATACATTTGCAAATCTCACAGCTAATCCACAGGACAGCCTGCCTGCAATCTAATATGGGTCTGAGAGCCCGGAGGCACCCTCGTGGCACAGGCAGACCCTGTCTTAAGCCGCACACTGAAACGTACAACTGGTTAGCCAGACGGCAAAATATGTAACCTGAAGTCCCCGTGCCATGAGAACCGCGTCTCTGGAATTTCCTGGCTTCGGGAAGGCTGGCGTTCAGTTTCTAACCTTTGCTTTATGCTGGTCGAGCTCTTGCATTTTACTCCTGGGGTTGTTTCTGTATTGGGTGGGGAGGTGAGGGGGCAGGGAGAAAGGAATGAAAGATCTAATAGAAAAGCGAGGAGCCCGAGGCTGCCAAGTGGTGCACGGAGCCGCATCTGGGCCTGGCGCAGCGGGCCCAGGGAGGAGCGATGCAGACAGAGGCCATGGAAACGCTCGCTCCTGCCGCCTCCGCCCCGCGCGCATCGCTACAGGTTTCCCCGTAATTGTGGCGAAGTGAGAACAGCTGTCAGGTCAGGGCAAGAACATTGGACTTGGGGTCAGAAAACCTCACTCCCAGCCCTGCTTTAACCCTTCTACTGAGGGACCATCGGCAAATCTCTCCACTTGTCCGAGTTTCAGCTTCCTCTATCAGTGGGGCTCATCTGACCTCCCGGAGAATTGTGAGGCCGGGGTTAAGTAAAGGGGGGGGGGGGGCATCCAGAAGCCCATCGATGGAGCCCTTTGGAAGATCTGAGCTCAGAAAGTGTCCTCTGCTGCTCAGCACAGGAACAAATAAAATACCCAGTGAGCAGCCCTGTGCCGGGCAGCCTTGCCTGGCCGTGAGGGTGACACGGAGGGGAATAAGGAAGGCCGCCACAAACACACCATCCAGGACCGAGGACAAGCCACCACCTCCCTCAAAAGATGAGTAACAGGACGAGGCATCTCTTGCTGAGAATCAGTCAACGTTGGAAGGCACTCAGAGGAGAGAAGAATGAGCGTTCAGTGACGGATGATAGATTCTTTCAGGGGAGAGAGGCCTTTCGAACACTTTATTCTGTTCGCTGTGGCATCCTGGGAATATTTCTTGCCCCTAAAAAGTCTAGTCAAATGTGTCCAAGTTTGAACAGTCCCAGGATCCATAATGTAACTCTGCCTACACAACTTGAGGAAACATTTCCAGATTAAATTGGTTCAGGGAACCTCGTGTCTCTCGAGGGACAGTTTTGTCTTTCAATGCGGAGGGGCAATTCCTGCCTGGGGAGGCGTAGTCTCTAAGATGTTATTGTTCTGGATGTGCTTCGTTTTTAAAAAAATTATCGAGCGTCATCATGTGAATCGGTTTCTTGGCCCCGGCCTGGAGAAGCCTGAGATGGCCTCTGAGGGAGTTGCTTGTTGACAGCTGAGGCCTTCAGACTGGGACAGGCCACACGTCTGTCTTCCCTGCAGCCCCGGGCTTCAGGCTGAAGACGCCAGGGAGGATTTGAGTTACAACTTAAAGAGCGCAATGACATCTTAAACGTGTCCGAGCCTTACTGTCGTTTCCTGAAGGACTTCTCCAGGCCTATCCCTGTGTGGATATTATGCGACCAGGACCCATCCTGCAGTTACCTGCAACCTGAGCGATTTCTGTAGGTCACACGAAGGCTGGAGGCTTAGATGAAGCCGCATTCACAGTGAGGGGGCAGGGTGCCTACAAGCTGGGAGTGGCATGTCTGTGGAGAGCTAGGCCATCAAATATTATAGCAACACCAGAGATAAACATAAAGAGACAGACTGACGGAGGCAAATGACTGTGAGGAAACACAGCAACGTATTTACAGTGGTTGTCTTTATGAAGTGGTATGATGGGTGGGTCTGTTTTGTCTTCATACTTTTTGCAGTAAAAATGGATAATTAGAAAAAAATGAATAATTACAAATTGGTCCTGCAATGCATCACTGAAAGTACACCCAGTGAAGAAACACACAGCCCTTCTTTCTCAAGTAGAGCCTTCACCAGAGTCTGTCATAGGGTGGGAATCAGGTGACTCTCCGCTGTCATTCAACCTGTACCCCAGATACACTATAGACCGCGGAGGATCCACTGAAGAGCAGCAGGTCCTTTGGTCATGGCTTTGGGGTTGCCCCACATCCTACCCCTCCCTCTGTCATAAGGGAACAAGAGTCATCACTGTGAATTCTCTTTAAGCCTTTTTCTCCTCATGCCTATGTCCTACGATCTCTCCCTGTTTCTGATAAATGTTATCAGCCTTTCTTTCATTTCTGTTTCCTTCCATTCCAAGTGGGTTGGGGCCTTTAGCTCCTAGAGGTAGAGCATCTACAGGATGATCTAGGCATCATTTTGCAGAGAGCTCCATTTCCTTGTGTTGCATTACCAAATGCCCTTGTCACAGTGTGTGCCAGGTCCCAAGGCGGGGATGGATGGAAACAGTGTATGGAGGGTAGAAAACCCCATCCCATCACTTTCCCATAATGAGTGTGAATCACCTGGCATATCCTCCATGCTCATTACATGATAATTACTAGGAGTGTAAGAAGAGAAAGCTCACTGAGGGCCAGGATAGTCCTATAAGAGATGGGACTTGACCTATGCAATAAAGAATGGCACAGAGGAGAGATGTAGAAAGTAAGTCGGGGGCCCAGCCAGTGTGGCTCAGTGGTTGAGCATCGACCTATGCACCAGGAGGTCACAGTTTGATTCCCAGTCAGGACACATGCCCAGGTTGTGAGATCAATCCCCAGTGTGGGGTGTGCAAGAGGCAGCCGATCAATAATACTCTCTCATCATTGATGTTTCTATCTCTCTCTCCCTCTCCCTTCCTCTCTGAAATTATATATATATATATATATATATATATATATATATATATATATATATGGAAAAGTAAGTGGGGGGAGGGTTGGCATGCCATGAGCAAGGGTGGGAAAACAGGAATGAATGTGCTCATTTTGGTGGATGGTGAGGAGACTAATGAGTATGGGGGAGAAGTGGGACCAAATGGTGGGGCAGAGGGGCTAGAAAGCCGAGATGAGGAGCCTGGACTTGAGGCAGCACAGATGGGACCTGTGGGAGGTTCTGGAATGCATGCAGGTCTTGCATTCTACCATTGTGTCCCTTTATCATTGCGCAGCAGAAGTACCAACATCCACAAAGCCCTCCTCATTACTCCTACCTCCTCCTCAGAGGGACAGGGCACCTTTCTAGTCCTGATGCCCTTTGAGGGAGAGCTGCCCCCGGCGGCCAGACCCCCATCAGACTCCCTGGGCCCTAGGGGAATGTGGATTGTGGTCTTATTTCATAGTATTTCTGGGAAGACATGTGAAGGCCAACCAACTAGTTTATCTTTCAAATGAGGCTCATTTCACAAAACTTTGAAAACTTGAGTCAGAGCTGCCACCATAATTACTGCCGTGTAACACAAACCTACAAGTACACTCTGTTACCATCTTCAGAGCATGCCTAATGGATGTGGCCTCCAGGAAGACCGAACGGCACAAAATTATTATTTTTGACCATCAAATTGGCATGTGCGCCAACCTGGGCTAACTGCTCAGCCACAGATAGAGTTTAAAAAAACATGAAGGCGCCTATGATTTACTCTCTAAATGTCAGGTGAAGATTATTAACCTGACGGCAATAAATTCTTAGAGGCAAATTGCTTGCATATTCCAAATCAGACATAAGCAGCAGTGTGTGTGTCCAGCAGGCTCTATGGGTGAGTTCCTATTTCTGAGAAATATTTTATGTCCTGGTGTTTTCCAAAACATCAGAGCATGGGGCTTTCAATGTCAGTTTCGAAGATAGCAATGTCAATTTCGAAGCAGATTCATGGAGGGTGGTGGGAGGGGAGGGGGAAGGAGCCATATTTCATATTTAATTTTTCTTTGGTTCTCTCTTAACAGTGTGAAAACATCTTGTTGAAAACTGATCATCTAAGCAAATCTTGTAGAAATTTTTGCAATTTTTATTTAGCTTATCCTATAATACTTTGCACAGGAGTGTGAGGCTGGGCAGAAACTCATACTTGCAGGTATATTTTATTTCTGTTGACTAGAACGACTAGATTATATTTTCAGTGAAGGAAAGAAGCACATTTTCTGTTTCCTTTGAGTTTCCCATTAATACCTGGTACACGGTTCTCCATTACTACGTGCATTGTTCATCAGTGAGTGCTATCAGTTGGGAGGGATGCTCTCAGCAGCTCATCACAAAATGCAAAATGAAAAGCGGCTTGAACAACATGGCGCTTTAGCTCATACAGTGAGACGGTGAAAGGCGGGGCAGAGCAGCTTGGTCAGTGCCGAGCCTCCGCCATGACAGTAGGGCCCAGGCTCTTCCGGTTTCTCTGCTTCATCGTCTTCCACGTGTGGATCTCTCACTCGCCACACTCACACCCAGCGCAGGATTTGCCAGTTCTCTCTGCTCTTCTCTTCAGGGGGCAGATCTTTTCCAGAAGCCTCCGGGCAGCTTCCCCTCGGGTCCCATTCGTCAGGACTGGGTCGCACAGGAGGAGCCCATTTTGAACTACGGTGAAGCAGGAAGCAGCAGAGGGCTGCCCGTGGAGAGCCACCAGGAGCCTGTCCTGCTCTGGAAGTAAAGGATGTATGTTTCCGATGTGAGGTGAGTGATGACAGTGGGAAAAAGCAAGTCTTAGAAGTTGTGTGGTGGGGAAGAGGTTGGGAACCATAGATGTCAAGTACCTAGTCTGAACAAAATTCCCCAATCCCTCCAGGCCTTGTAAGTAAAGTTACTACAGAAAGCAGTAGACCAGTGGTTCTCAAGCTTGGCTGCCCATTAAAATCACCTGGGAATCTTTTAAAAATCCTGATTTCTGGGCCTCATCCTCCGGAAATTCTGTTTCTTTGTTATGGGGTGGGGCCACAACATTAGTAACGAAGAAACAATTTCCGGAGGATGAGGCCCAGAAATCAGGATTTTAAAAAGATTCCCAGGTGATTCTAATAGCAGCCAAGGTTGAGAACCACTGCAGTAGACGATCAGTTTGGCCCTGTAGCAAGTTCTGTTTAGCACTTAGTTTTGCAAATTGGCTAAAATAATTGGAAAAGGCTGTGATCATCATGGTCACCTTTGAGATACTGGCTCCATTACCTGTCCAACTTCATAAAAGCAGGAAGTCGTTTGCAGCTGATCCTTGCTTGCAAATGAAATGTAGAGTAGCAGGTTATTTATAAAAATACTAAATTAATAATTTGTTGACCTATGATATGAAATAATTGTGTCACATTATAAAAATGCAGAATAGCTAATGATCTGATAAGGCCACCAGTTGCAAGTATTAGCCCTTCTCTTTAGGGGATGCAGTACATAAAATATGTAACATTATATACACAATACATAAAATATATAACATTAACATATATTACATAATATGTAGCATTATAATATACATAACATACATATAGAATATAGACTATAGAATAAAATAATAATATTTCCATTTATAACAAATCACTTTCCTTGTATTTTTCCTTTATGTTAGTTACATATAGCAGCCTATGTTACTTACATGAAAGATAAGTCCTATGCAATCATTCTAGGTTGACATGTTTGTCATACAGAAATTATGCCGGAGGAAATGCATTGCCACCAATGTAAAGAGAATAGACGTACCCATGTGAAGACAGGATATAAGACTTGCTAGGCTCCTGCAGACAGGAGGCTCACCTCCCTGGTATTACCTGGCTTTTCTGGGACATCACTCTCAAAAGCAGAGTTTTCTTAGGCGGCACACACTCACAATAGGCTAAATCCTTAGGAAACCTTGACACCTCTGCGGGGAACTGCACAAAGCTCTTAAGTGTTCATTGCTCTTAAAATATTTGCCAAAAGTCAACACCCAAATTCCAGTTGTCTTGGGCTGCCGTGAGGAGCTGAGGAGGAGACGCTGTCAAGAAGAGCAGATCCTCCTCACGCCCCGGCTCACACACCTCTAGCCTAACTCATGCCTAACATGCCTGGCACACATGAAAACCCCCCGGCTGCCCTCTGCCCTTCCTCCTTCCCATCTGTAAACTGAACACCCACATGTAGGGACTCAAGTCCAAAGGGGGCAGAATGAAAGAGAAGGTGTGGACACTGTTCTCATCTCCAAGTGCTCATAGAAAATGAAACAAAACAAAAGAACACTCATGAGCTGCATGGTGGTGGGCAAGCGGAACCAAGTGTGAGAGCCCTCTTTCCCTCCCCATAAGTGGCCATAGTAAGAGTTTGAAGGTCTTGGGTCTCCGTGGGTTTTCTTCCAGAGGAGACCCTCACCCTGCCCTTGACCCAAACCAGAACACGCTCAGTGGGGAAAAGAAGTTGCTCACAAAGAGTGGGAGATCCAGAGGAAACCACCGCCACCCTCTGTATTTAGAGCTCCCCAAGGCAACAGGGGAGTAAATATTGTCATAGAGAGGCTGTGATTCCTCCTGAGCACACCCGGGCTGGAGCTGCAGGCAGGCCTTAGTCATGCTGCATGACGATGTGGTGAGATAAACACAGAGGCTCTGTGTTTAACATTTCCTTCCGTGGGGCCGCTGGGGCCTCTTCGGAGGGCACAACACAACTGGTCTTGCCAGCATTCCTCTTCCCCTATCCCTGCTCTCAGTCGGGGAGAAAGGAGCTGGATACCACTTCCTCTCTTGCCCCTAAATCCCAAGCCCACTGAGGAGTTTAGATGTAGGTGCGGAGTTAATGCACCATGCAAGCTGGGCAGAGCTCCTGGATTGGCTGCAGGACCAACTTCATGATCAGTACAACCTCAGATGGGCCCCATGCTTAGATGGACCCGCATTTGATTTAATGCTCTACTGTCACGGTCTAAAAATTCTCAACAGTTTTGAACAAGGAATTTCATGTTTTTATTTTGCACTGGGCCTTGCAAATTATGCAGCCAGTCTTATTTGCCATATGGTCCTTGAAGGGATTGGGCCTTTCCCTCCCACTGTCTCCAGAAAGAGCTCCCTCATTTCCAACTTTCATTTTCATGGAAGCATTAAATCACCCAAGACACACTCCCATGCAGACCCTGTGGGAAGTGGGAAATTGTCCTGACTGCCAGCTGTGGGGATAAAGATGAGACAGACACAGGCTCTGGGTGTGCAACCCTCCCCTTCCCCTGCAGTCTCATTCCAACCCAGGAGCTTCCATGCTACTTCCCTGAGAGGTCCCCCCTCTCCATCAATCAACGAGTACTTACTGCCTCCAGCCATTGACAGCTCTCTGGATGAGAGGTGAGGCAGGAAAGGATGGTACTTTACCCTCATGGAATGCAGTGTCCACCAGGGTGGACATCAGTTGGCTAGCAAAGTTGTGGTAAATACTGAGTGCCAACGAGGACTAGTGGTGATAAAGAGATGGGGAAAGGAAGAGCTCAGTATGGGGATGAGCTCAGAACTTTATGGATGAGGCATGCTCTCAACTTATCTCCCATCTCTTTCCATGGACCAACACTTCACTCTAGCCAGCTTTCTCACAAAAGCCTAACAAGGGGGCCTGAGGAGGGTTGGGAGAGGATCTGAATGTCCCCACCCCTCAAAAATGAAACAACTTGTACCATCATCCCTGTGGGTGAGGATAGATAAAGGGAAGCTTATTATTATTATAAATAATTAACTCAATAGCATCTCATTCAGGAGAGACAATTAATTCTGATGAGACAATGAGAGCCTAGAAGATGGTTGATACTCTGCAGCTGCCACTGGATCACAGAGGTCTGCTTACCAATAATTAGTTTGATGCTCACATCTTTTTAAAATATATATATATATATATTATTGATTTCAGAGAAGAAGGGAGAGGGAGACAGCTCCTCCTGCACACCCCACACTGGGGATCGAGCCCATAACCCGGGCATGTGCCCTGACTGGGAATGGAACCATGACCTCCTGGTCATCAGGTTGACGCTCAACCACTGAGTCAAGCTTGTGGGGCAATGCTCCTGTCTTTATACCAGCAACACAAATTCTCTGTACCATTCAATTTAAGAGAGAATTAATTTATTTGGATAATGGTAAAAACATGATGCTCTGGAACTTTCTGTATGAATGTGAATCTTCCCTTTATTTTTTCTTTTAACTAATTGCTTTCCAACAACACAAACATTTCTAGAGCAGTCATTATATGCCAGACACTGTGCAAAGGTCTTAATACACATGATCACTTGTAGACCTCACATCTGTGTTAAGTAGATACTATTTATCAAGGACTGAATGTTTGTCTCCCTCACCCTCCTGCCAAATGTTCATGTTGAAATCCTAACCTCCAAGGTGATGGTATTTGGAGGTGGGGCCTTGGGGAGGTGATTACATCATGAGGGTAAAGCCCTTGTGATGGAATCTAGCGTCCTTATAAAAGAGTCCCCAGAGGGTGCTCTCACCCTTCTCTGTCATGTGAGGATGTAGTGAAACAATGGCTTTGAACCAGGAAGCAGGCTCTCACCAGACACCAAATCTGCTGGGGACCTGATCTTGGACTTCTTAGCCTCCAGAACTGTGAGATATAAATCCTGGTTGTGTAGGCCACCCGGTCTGTGATATTTTTGTTGCAGCAGCCTGCACTAAGACACGACTATTATTTTACATTTATAAACGAGGAAGCTGAGGCATGATTGGTTCACCAGAGAAATGAGAGGCAGTTGGAAATTCAGGACCAGTCTATGCTCTGGGCCTTTGACCCTCTCTGCGAACCTCTTCCTGAGAGTTGGGAGAAAGGTGATGTTGTCTTCAGGATCTTGAACCCACCCAGAAAATGTCCATCTCTTCTGATGTCAGTTAAATCAAATATGGGACTTGATGATTCTACCAAATGTTAGGCATTTCTAAGAAGTATCTTAGAAGATGCTAGGAAGCATTTGCAAATTTCTGTGAACCGTGTTGCCTGTAGTTGCAGATCAGTCTTTTACTTGTTCCATGTAGAAGGTCCCCTGGTAAGGCTTGCCAGCTCAAGACCTTTCTCCTCTTGGTTATTATAGCCTCTTATTGTCCCAGAGTTTCCTCAACTAGTGATCTTACCTGATGGGCGGGTAGAAACAGCAGTAGAACAGTCAGTGTGATTTACTCTTCTGGATTCCCTGGGCCAATGTCATGATAGGGCAGACACCACTTATCAGCATTTATCTTAATATACAGGCAGTCCTCACTTTGTATGGTAGTGCAGGACTATAAATATGATCATGACTGCTGAAACCCTGCCAAGTGAGCCTAGTAACTATGGAGGGAAATTATAATTGTTCTCTGATCTTTAAAAATTGTTTATCAAAACAGTAAGAACTCTCTTACAGTCTGTTATAACTTTATTAAAATGGAAAAATAATGAAGCCAATATTTACTTAATAGATTGTGATTTAAAACATTAGGAACATTGAGAATCCACGTATTTTGTTTCTTGGTAAAAAATATCTGTCAAGAGAAGTTTGAATAGTTCTCACCTTCTTCTCATAAAACATATGATACAGAGAAAGCATCTTTTCTACCTTTGCTATATTGCCATATCCTTTTTAAGTTTGGGTCGGCTTCCAACACGTTGTCATTTGCACTTTCAACTCTCAAATGCCTTACAGGTGAAGATTTTGCTGGCATCACTTCCTCTGGGACCTCTCTATCCTCTTGGTCACAACCAGTCTCCCCATATATGTCACCAAGTTTGCCCTCACGAAGACCTCTATAAGAGTGGCATTGTCACTGTTGCCATGGCCAGCTATTTCTTTTCCAACTCCGTTTATGTTGGATTTGAATTTTGCCTCCAGCATCACCATTTTTGTTTCTTTGCTGCCCTTTCATCTTGCTTGGCCAAATCCCTCTTTATGATTCGCACATGGGTTTATCGCTGGGAGACAAGGAAACAGCTACACGCTTTGCTGTCTGGGGGTGAACTGAGTAACACAGGCTTTGAAAAAAGTGAGATAATCGGTCACTGATCCGGACGTGCCTCTGTCGTTTACATAGAGATTGGGGATTGGCAAGCTAGCAGAGAGGCTTGTGCTTTACACAACTACTCCGTTAATACACATAGTGACTGAAACTCCAACCATGTAGTTGGGGACTAGTATCATTGAACTAAACTGTGACAACTGAAATTCATGCTTATTTGTACTCTGCAAAGTGAGGACTGCCTGTGCATTATGTCATTTCACTTTCATGGTGGTTTTATGAAGGATGAAGATGATGCTGTTATTGTACCCATTAATAGATGAAGAGGCTTAGGGAGGCCAGTTAACATACCCATGGGCACACGGCAAGGCAGCGATGGAGCAGGAATTAGGGGCCTGCACCCCTCACCACTGCTCCCCAGGCCTTGATTTGGAAGGAGGTAGGTAGCCATGCCTTCCCCTGGAGGGCACCTCATCACACTTCTTATGTTTGGGCTACACGGGATCTGTGACCTGGATCTCACTTAAACTGCCCCAGTGACACCCACAATGCTGGCAGAGGGCTTGGCCCATCACCCAGCGAGGCAGGTAAGATCAGGATTTTGAAATAAGGAGAAATGGAGTCGCAGGGAAAGGGAGAGCCTGGTCCATGCTGCACAGCTGGTCACAGGGCATCTTTGGCAGGGCCACACCATCTGGTGGATACAGCCAGACCCTGAACGGAGGCTGGCCCTGAAACTGGGGTGACTGGGGGCTGAGAAGATGGCCACTCCTCTGCCCCCATCCTACACTGGCCACACTGTTGGGGGACCCCCTCACCCCATCCCAAAAGCAGAAAAGCTAGCTCTTACTCACGTGGCCCAGCCCAGATAGGAAGGATGTTTCTCATTAATGGGATCAGAAAAGGCATCTCTGTAAGAAGGAAAGAAAACATGGCTTTCTTTGCCAGGGTCACCCCCCTAGAAAGCACTCTAGAAAGCATACAAAATCGTTAAATTATCCAAACATTAATTAGATTGTTAACTAAGACCGATGTTAATCCTCAAAGCATATGGGGCAGGCCCTTTGATGGGCCTGGCCTAATGGCTCTCGGGGCTGGCTGGCACTGCCTGTCAGAAAGTTGCAGTCTTGGAATGAACAGCTGAAAAGAAAAAGTAGATGACTGTATAGAGACTCCATCTGCCTCAGCAGAGTCAGACTTGGGAAGGCAGGCTGGGGGCTCCTCTGACCACGCCAGACACAGTAGAGGCCTTCTCACCTCCTGTCACCCTACCCCTGGGGTCTGTATCTTCCTTCCTGACTCAACTGTACTCTATGATTTCAACTCACAGATTCATATGTTTGAGTCTGATCCTTTCAAATATGTTGTAAGCACCTTGAAGGCAGGGACCAGCTGTTACATGCTCTATTCTCAATGGTACAGACTTTGAAATTTGAATTAAAAGAAAATATTTTATTTCCATTTTCCTTTTCTTTCCATTCCCTTTCCACCCCAGTGAATGTAAAAGGGAATGTGACCTAAAAATCAGCCTCAGCTGCCGGTCCATATCCCAGGACAGTATTCCCAGATTGGCCCCAGAATCAAATGCATGGCCTGCTGCAGAGAATTTCTGAATTGCAAATATGGATGAGAAAAGCCTATAAGTCAGGCTCTGCAGCTGTGACTCAAGTGAGACCAAGGAAAATTAACCTTTCTTTCTGCTTTCCCACTCCCAAAATTTCTTCTTTTATTTCTTAGATCAAAACGCCAGAAATTGTTTGGACCTGTTGGAATAGAACTGGCGAAATAAAAACTTCAAAAACCCTATACTGGCCAATGTGAATCAACTAATTTAAAATTTTATTTCTGGGATGTCTTTTTAAGCAGCAGACATTGTGATGGGCGTTTTCCTCAGTCTAGAGAGTAATCCCCAGCCTGTGAACGAGGAAACGGTGCCGAGAGGCTATGTCATTTCTCCACCAAGTGCAAGAAGGGGGATTTGAATCAGTCCTGATTCACCCCAAGGTCTATCAACTGTTAACCTTACAATTCTCTTTTTAACCTCTTGGCCCGGCATGCATGCTGTCCTCGTGATAGAGAAGCCCTTTTCTTCTCCTCCACACTGTAATTCCTACTCCTCCTCAGACTCAATTCAAACTCCCCCTACCCCATTCTGATTCACCCCCCTCATCTCACTTCCCAGGGTTCCCTCTGCTTAATTCTGCAACAGCACTTAGAACATGGGCTTCTAATGGTTCATAGGCATCCATCTTCACACAGAAGATGACCTCAGAAAATAAATGCCTTTCAGCTAGTCCAATTTCGGTGTTCCCTCCACTGCGGGTGTCTCTATCTGAATGACAGGTGTTATTCACTCTCTCAGACTGAATGTCACACGTCAGTGATGCCCAGAAGGCCAGGCCTCCACTAGACTAAATTTCTGGAATCCCCATCCGTGCAGTTGCTCCCAACTCAGAATTCCCAGTGGCAGGGCCCTCAGACGGCCCTCATCCTCACGGCCTCTAATGCACTGGCCCGGCTGTTCTGTAAACCACTGAAGCATCTTCAGCTCATTCTAAACCGGAAGGACTAGATGTGTATCGGGAGAAACCAAAACACTGTTTGATTAATCGCCACCTTGCGAGCTGGAGAGTGATGGCTGGGCATGAAATGTGGTTGTTATCTAAATGGAGTGCCGGCCTGTCCCCGGGATCCCGAACAAATGGACTCCCCTCTATTTATAAACAACCCTGAGGGATGAGCAGCTCGGTTTACGTTGGGAAGGGACCATCATTCATTTTTATCCATCGTACCTGCTTTTAGTGATATTACACACACACCCTCCGTGGGCCCGAATCTCAACAACCCAAGAGGTTTATGTGCTTTTAACACCAATTTTGAGGGTCTCTGTGTACATTTCATCATGGGGGTGGGGGGTAAAGGTGGGCCTGGGACGCAGTGTGTGAGCTGCCTTCTTTTTCAGGGCTTCACGCAGGGTTCATGATGAGGGTGAAACTGGGTAAACTACTGTTGGCCCCAAGGGCATATTTGTGAACTGCAGGTGAGGAGGCATGAGCCACTTAGACAACCAGGGTTCCCCTGGCAAGAAAGGGGGTGGAGTGAGCCAGGGAAGAAAGATGTGCAAGTAAGCCTAGCGCAGCGCTGGCCCCAAGTAGGCATTTGGCACTTAGCATTCACTCACTGGAGAGAAGGAGAGGGAGAGGAGGGCTGAATGGGCATAAGTCCCCACTTTGTGAATACAAACTATTTCATGTTAGATAGAATAGCACTTCTACTTTTTCAAGATTTTTCTGGGGTATTTGTTCTTATTTTTAAAATAGCCCCAATAGGAAGGCAAGGAATCCTATTCTTCTCACTTCATAGGTGAGGAATCTGAAGCCCAGGGCAGTGAGGTGGTTTGCTCAAGGTCAAGTGTTGATGGTCAGGTCAGGGCCAAGTCCCTGTTTTCAGATTCCCAGGTCAGAATCATTTTACTGGATCCTCAGCATGTCCCGGTTGAACACCGGGCTCCACTGATAATGCTGGAGTCTCATCAGGGGGCAGGGGACGGTTTCAGGAAACAGTCAGCGACCAGGTAGAAGTGCTGCCTCCGCAGGAGCCATAGACACTGAGAGGGAAAAAGAGAGGCTAAGTCAGGGCGTCCCTGAGGGTGTGGGGCGCATCCTTACAACAGCTCTGCCCCAAGGTAAGATAACATGAGCCACATGGTCATGTTTCTAGTAGCCATACTACAAAAAGCAGAAACAAGTGAAATTAATTTTAATCATATATTTAACACCATCTTTAAAATATTGTCAATATTTTACAAATTGATATACGTATTTATAAATGAGGTACTATCAGTTCTTTTGTTTTGCATTAAAGTTTTGAGATGTGTATTTTATTTTCTCTTTTAACAGCTTTATTGAGGAAAAATTATACACAAAAAAATTGCACATACTTCATGTTTGCAATTTGATGTTTGGTTGTATGCACATGCTTGCGAAACCATTACCACCTGTGTGTATTTTAAATCTCTATTCAAATCCTAAGTCTTCAGCAGAAATATCTACCCATATTTAGATTTCTTAAACTATCCAGTTGAAAAGTAGTAGATTCACATGCACAGGCTAATGCCAACAGACTGAAAAAGTTTTCTAATAATTTACGTATTAGTTTTTAAATTTAAATGAACCAGAAATAAATGTATTTAAAACTCAGTTCTTCAGCCATAGACACATTTCAAGTGCTCAGTAGCCACACATGGCTTGTGGCTACCATATTGGGCAGTCACAGTTTCAGAAGCTTGGCTTTCTAGAGAATCTGGGGCTCTGGGAAGGGGGCCAGGCTTTCTCTTTCCCATCATGCACTGGACTGGCATCTTCTTTTTCTTTTAAGTCTTGTCAAAACAAGGCCACCAAAAATTAGGTTGATTACCCAAAAAAAAAAAAAAATGGGGGAAAGAGAGGATCTGGCACCTTCTTTTCACTTGTTATCCCTTTCAGTGTGACTGCCTACAGAAAGGACACGGCTTTAGTTTATGACGTATCCATTCTTGCATAGAAGACATCAGGAGAAGGTAGGCATGGATTTGGCATTCTACATTCTGTCTCCTCTGCTCCATGGAAGCTGGTGAGTGTGATGTCATAGCACACAGTCCCTTGCAGACCCACAGGGGATAATGATCCTTCCCCATGGCCGTCGACATACCCCCAACACACACACCACACACAATCCCACATACCACACACAGACACACACACAATACACACACCACACTACATTCCACACATCATAACAGACTTAAAAAGTGTTGTAATAACTTAAGTATTACACCACACACACACACACACACACAAACACACACACAAACACACACACAATCCAAACACAGACACACACACAATCCAAACACAGACACACAGACACAAAATCTGCTCTTCCAAGGTCTGTGACATTGAGTAAGGAGCAGGAGCTGTTCATTCTACATTGTTCACCCTCAAAAATTAATTTTTGAATGGTAGGACTTAAGCACTGAACAAGAAGTTAGGAGGTCTATGCTCTATTCCGGGTTCTGCTGCCACTGACCTGGACCAAGCCAATTTAGTTTTCTATAAAATGAGAGGCTATCAGGGGTGGGCAAACTTTTTGACTCAAGGGCCACAATGGGTTCTTAAACTGGACCGGAGGGCTGGAACAAAAGCATGGATGGAGTGTTTGTGTGAACTAATATAAATTCAAAGTAAACATCATTACATAAAAGGGTATGGTCTTTTTTTTTTTTTTAAATCATTTCAAACAGGCCGGATCCGGCCCGCGGACTGTAGTTTGCCAAAGGTTGGGCTAGGTCCTTTCAAACTTGGGCTATTGTAGTCCAGGGGTTGATAAACTTCTGCTCACCAACCCCTGGACTACAATATCCAAGTTTGGGTCAAGTCTGGCCACACCCATTCATTTACATATTTTCTGTGGCTGCTTTCACCTACAACCACAGAATTGAAGACTTGGGCCAGAGACGATATGGCCCACAAAGCTGAAAATAATTTACTTTCAAGCCTTTTATGGAAAATATTTGCTGACTCTGTTCTCATCTATGGTTCCTACTCATTTTAATCCTCTCTACACATTGGTGTTGTCCCATATTCACTCAACACATATTCATTAGTCATCATTATTGTGCAGGAATTATGAAAATTGCTGAAATATAATGGTGACCAATATAGACAGCATTGTCCTCAAGGACTTTAACATTCTTTTTAAAATATATATATTTTCATTGATTTCAGAGAGGAGGGAGAAGGAGAGAGAGATAGAAACATCAATGATGAGAGAGAATCATTGATCAGCTGCCTCCTGCATGCCCCCTACTAGGGATTGAGACCGCAACCCAGGCATGTGCCCTTGACCAGAATCGAACCCAGGACCCTGGCCGCAGGCCAACACTCTCTCCACTGAGCCAAACTGGCTAGGGCAAGGACTTTGACATTCTTGCTGAGTGTGAGTTTGGTAGAGACTGCTGTTGCCGTCCAATAGCCATCTCCAGTTCTTCCGTACTGTGATGGTTAATGTTTTGTGTCAGCTTGGCTGGGCCGCACAGTGCTCAGATATTTTATTTTTTAATGTTTTTATTGATTTTTAGAGAGAGAGGGAGAGAGAGAGAGAGAAAGAGAAACACCAATGTGAGGGCAGAACATCAATCGGCTGCCTCCTGCACACCCCTGACTTGAGAATCAAACCAGCAGCCTTTTGGTGCGTGGGACAACACAACCAACCGAGCCACACCAGCCTCTTTAAAAAAACATTTCCAGATATTTTTATCAAACATTATTATGGCTGGTTCTGAGGTAACCTCTGGGTGAGACTAACATTTAAATCAGTGGGCTCTGAGTAAAGCAGATTGCCGTCCATAATGTGGGTGGGCCTCATGCAATCAGTTGAAGGCCTGAATAGAACAAAAAGACTGGCAGCAAGAAAGAATTCTCTAGCCTGCTGGCCTTCAGCCTGGCATTGCAGCATTGGCCCTCCAGCCTGCCAGCCGGCCATGCAGAATTTGGATTGCCTGCCTCCATACTTGGGTAAGCCAATTCCTTACAACAAATTTCCTATCTCTCTTATTTCCTATATCTATTGTTTTTCTGGAGAACCCTGACCAATATACATAGAAACAGAAATTTTGGCTGGCAAATGGCCAACTGGAATAAAGACTACATTTCCCAGCCTCTCTTATAGCTACAGGTGGCCATGTGACCGATGGGATGTAAACAGAAGTTCATGTGGTAGATTCTGAAGACCTTCCTTAAAAAGATAATCAGCATGTGCTCTTCGCTACCTCTTTTCCTTTTCCACCTTCCTGCTGCTTGTCACAGAAACATGATAGAGGGACCTCCATCCCAGACACAGAAGGAAAACTAACCTTTGAAGTGGGGGCCACCAAAAATGGGGAGAACTCAGAATAATCTGGGTTCCTAAGGGTTTGGTGAAGTAAAACCACTATGTTGTTCTGAGCTTTTGCTTGAGAAAGAAATGAACTTGTTTATCTAATCCACTGCTATTTTGGATGTCTGTTCCCAGTAGCCCTGCCTTATCCTAAATGACATACTCAACCTTTCCTGTAGCCCTTCTATGTCCCTCTATGTATCTGAGAGGAACTGCCACTGAGTCCAGAGTATGCTGAATGCAGTGTGAAGGTCATGGTTGTAGTTACAAATCCCAAAGGATGGGCTGGCACAAAGTAGGTTTGTCTGCCCATAAAGTTCAAGTGGGGGATTATAGCTTAAACATTACCTTTCTATCTCCCTTGATAGATAAAATTTTGTTTAAAAACACAATCACCTTTTTAAAATTCAAATAGTCAATTGAGTAGATTTTCTTGGTTATTGATGGAATGTGCGGGCTGTTTCCTAACATGACACTAAAGAGTTGAAGTGAGTTTTCTCTTCTTTAACAGGCGCCTTGGATATTACTAGGTGCAAATATACCTGTGTGTCTTAGACTATCTCACAGTCACATGGAATTCATGACTAAGTTTTTTCTTTCCATGAAAATGTTTTTAAGATGTAAAACAAATGTTAGCTAAACTGATGAAACTCTTTGTGTTGCCCTGGCCACAGCCTTACCAAGCAGTGCTGTTCAGAATGACTGCTGTATTCAGGACAGTCATTGGCTGCTTTGTCCATGCCCCAATTCAGAACCTCTGTTCCTAAGTGACATGTTGTTCACCCTTCAGCTGACTGTACTCTGGGTGCCCAACATAACAGCAGCCAAGCCACAGGCCGGCCGAACACTAGGCCCTGCTCCCTCCACCCCCAGAAAAGATCAAGGCCAGTTGGGCCAGTTATATTTCACTTAACACGGAGAACAGCCAGTTAGCATTGGGGATCGATGCCAAAAGCTGTATTGAGTTGCCACAGGCAAGACCATCATGATGGGCCATCTGCAAGGTGAAGTAACAGAAACTATGAGAGAGGAGTTACCTTCCATTGAAGGTAACTTTAAAAGATAAAAACCTTAAGAGTTGAGGACCATACTTTGAATATCTCAGTTTCTCCCAACTTCCTTTGGCTGAAAAAAGACAAAACAAAACCTTTTTGGTGGGTGAGAGCTAAACACAGCGAAGCCTCTTTGGACTCCTCCTTGACAACTCCCTGCTGCCAGAGGCTGTTGGGACTGCAAGACCCATAACTGTAGGTCTGTGTGTAGAAGCTAGTGTTCGGGGTCTTTCCTTGAAACCCAACCCCCAGCCAGGTAGCCAGATAGCATGAGCTCATTCTGCCCTAACTGGGACAATGAGAAAATGGTCTGTGAATTTCTCTTCCACTCTGTCAAAATAAGAATAGAAAAACTAACCTCTGTAAAAGTGTTTTCTTTCAGCTTTTATTTGCACACATTCTGTATAATTATGGTCAGCAAGAGGGCATTTTCCATAGCCACATGGGCAGTATTTTCTACACAAAGCTTTATGCTGCCGGGCAGCCTGCCCTTGAGCAATTTACTTGTGTGGTGGATAGAAAATCATTGAACCTGTGGCCAGTTAGACCCCAGCAACATGTTCTCATTTGGACCTCCCCTGTAACAGGGCAAATTATTTTAATTTCCTTCCATCCCTTGTCCCTCTTCCCTAGGTAAAGTAATTCAATTTGGTGCAACCAACTTTACATAACCAAGTCTATGGTATGCCTTCCACCTAAATACTGATGTTCATATTTTAATATGCTTCTTTCTAGCTTTCAAGATCTTAGAAGTTTCTTATCCAGCTTTATTCCTCCTGACTCCATCTTATTTCCTCTCTATCCAGTTAAGCCTTTTATTTCACCGGCCCTCACACACCAAGCCCATATCCTCCTTCTGGCCATTTCTCATGCTATGTCCTACCATACCAATCCTGAATGCCTGCCTCCTTCCTCCAGCTTCTCTGAATCCTGCCTACTACTCAACACCCAGTTCCGGCCCCCTCACTGGCTGCTGAAGTCATCCTGATTCTTCCTTCCTTCCATGTATAGGCTGGTTTCTACATACCCATTGTGTATCACTAGACAAGTTAATCAAATATTGACATTGGTTTGTGCATAGAGCCATAGCATAAATCAAATAATTCATTTAGCAAGTATTTACTGAGCACTTACCTTATGTTCAGCTCTGTGGAGAACATTCTATTTCAGAAAAAGTATGGGGATTTATGGTGAATTAGACCTGTTTCTGTCCTTGAGGGATTAGCAGAGGTGTTTGGGGGTGGGGAGTGGGGAAGCTACACACATGAAAGAACAATTCCAGAGCTGAAGCCCAAAGTATGATGGTTCTTAAGGCAATGTGAGGTAAACAAGAAGGGGAGGAGGAGCTGACACCATCCACTAGAGTGAGGCAGGGGTTGGGAGGCAATTCCAGCTGACAGCAGAGTCAACTTTCTACTGTTCATTGGATGGATGGATGGATGGATGGATGGATGGATGGATGGATGGATAGATGGATGGAAGGATGGAGGGATAGATGAGTGGATGGATGGATGGATGGATAGATGAATGGATGGATGGTTAGATAGATGGATGGAAGCAAGTATAGATGAACCAAAAGATAGATGGTCCAAAAGGCATCCATCCATCCATGCAAGAAATATTTATTGAACATTTACTATGTGCCAGTTATAGGAGATCCTTAGATAGATAAGATAGTCTTCGATTAGATTGTAGTCTAGTCTGGTGGCATGGCAATGCAGTGATAAGTCAAGCAACAGTGACTTTAAAAGTTTAAAGGAATTAACAAGAGCTATCATTTTAAATATCTCTATGTTAAGTGTTTTTTCAAACATTATTGTTACAGTTCCCACTCTGCTGCAGCAAACTCACAGGGGCACTGTGAGTTGTTTTAAATTTTGAGGGGAAAAAGAATGATACTCAACATCTGTTAGACACTGTGCAAACCACTAGCTCAAGGTAGTTCACAGTTTCAACATGTGATCACCCTACATTCCTTTTGATGATGTCATATTTGTGGAGCTGGGTCTTTGGTAGCGGCTGCAATAAATAAACAAGAACCATATGAAAAGCAACATGGAACAGGAGATGAGGGCATCAGAGTCCAATCAGACTGCCAGGTTTGAGAAGTTGTCCAATGCCCAAGAGATGCATACATCTTATTAATAAGTAATGGTTGTTAACTTAAGGCTGAAGTAGAATTACTACTTTTTCTTTCAAAGTATATGTATTATTTTGTCAGAACCTAAATGCTTAAATTATTTGTTCCCAACTTCTTAATAAATGGGACCCCTACATGTTTCTTAAGGCCTAGAGACACTGTGGGAAAGTGACTGAGGTACTAAGGACACCATACACTGAGAGAGTTTGAGAACCTCTGTGTCATTGCCAATCCTCCCAGTTTACTAATTTACCAAACATCGCACAGGTAGCAAGATCCAGAGTCAGGATTTAAACCCAGATCTCTTCTAGTGGGTCTCTAAAACCACATCACTTGCGCTTAAAACAGAGATGGGTTCGTCAGGAGATGGACAGGTAGGGGGCCTGGTGGGGCAGAATCTGGGGAAGGGCAGTGGGACCGAGAGGACTAGCCCAGAGCCTTGAGAGCGCACTGCATCGTCACTCTGCCCTGCCACCCTTTTCTGGGCTGAGTTTCCAGGGCCCTGGTCTGGTGGGAGGAAGAAGAAACAACCCCTAAGACGAATACAGCAATAAACCCTCTGCTTTTCTCAGTGTGGTCACAAGATGGGGAGAGGGTAGGGTGTGGAGATTATGGTGCAGTGTGAGAAATGGGGGCTGAGTCACACACCTTTTGGGGGTCAAATAACTTTTTTTGCAGCCTGCTGATTGTTGAAAACATTAGTCGCTGCTGTCATAGTAATACCCTCAAATGGGCAGAGTCTTGCCAAGATTGTGAGGAGAGTAGAGGCAAATTACCTTGAAAGAGAAACCCTCTGGAATTGGGAAAATTTAGGTCAACATCATTTGAACCTTGACCTCCTGCTCTTTTGTCCCCAGACAGACATTTCCTTGACCTCCAGAAATTCCTCTGCCTGGAAGGAAGACTCCTCTCCCCTCCCTCCAGAGGCCTCCAAAGTGGGTGGAAACAGATTCAGGGCAAGGCCTCCCGGGAAGCATACAGGGCCTTGGGAGTGTGGAGAGTTGGAGAGGCTTCTCTGCAAAGATCTTCAAAGGCAAAGCCCAAGGCACTGAGACCCCAGGAGGGCGGGCTCCAAAGAGGAGTGCTGGAGGGAGAGCCTGCTGCCACCGCCCCGGGGCCTGGACAGGGACCCCCTACTGCGGCAGTGAGCCTGCTTATAGGAGCCCGAGAAGGCTAATTCAATTACCCTTATCAGAATGCCTCTGAACTTAACAAAGCAGATAATCAGTTCCAGAGACAGATACTGTGTGGGGGGCCAAAATTATTTTGCTTCCCAAAATTGAGGCTGAAATTGGAGATGTTTGAGTAATGGAAAACATAATCTCTCCCTGGGTCCAACCCCCCTCCCAGCACCCACACCTGACACACCCCTACCATTTGAGCCAAGAAGACTGGGATTCAACATCCACACCCATCTTCTTAACACACCTGGCCGTGAACTTGACCTCTTCCTCCCACCCTCTTTAGGAATCATAGTCAGAAAGAAGCTGTGTAGAGAGGCTGGGAGCAGGAGAAAGGGATTAACAGTTATTGAGCCCCTTATGTGTCAGGTTCATTATACACATTATCTAATTTAAACCACCCAACGTGCCTTTTTTTTGGGGGGGGGGGGGCGCGGAGGATGAGGAGAGGATTAGTACTACCACATTCCTGAAGGCAATGGAGATTTGGAAAAGTTAAATCAGTGCTAAAGGACCCATCCCTATAAGCAGTACAGGTTAGATTCAAACACAGGTATCAGACTCTGCAACTCATTATGGCAACAGGGCCTCTCTGCTCAGCATTAGAAAGCAAATGGAAACTCACTTACTCAAGGACTCATAGTAACCTTTCACGGTAGGGTTGTCTCATTTGTGGGTGAAGAAATAGACTCAGAGAGGCTAAGTAACTTTCCCAAGGTCACACAACTGGTGACTTTCTCAGTTGGGATTTGAGGCCAATGAGATTGGAGTTCAAACCAGGGCTCTCAGTATTACCTCACAGCTGCAATCCAACGTGTTTTCTAGAGACTTCCCCTCGTCCTAGGGAGCCTATGTTCTCGTTTCCCATTGAGTGTAGCTCAGGACTGAGCCCGCCATCATGTGAATAGTGGGTGCTGGGCAACCAGGATTGCTGCTGAATGTTCAGTGCTTTCCATCGCCAAAGGCAAGCTCTCAGTGCCTATTTGCTCAGAATATAGAGCATACCAAGTTAATACTCCGAAGAACCTCTCATATCCATGGCTCACATCTATTTACTTATTTAAACCCACTGTTTTTATTAGGTAACATTTGACATGTACAGAATAATACCTATGTAAATTGTAATCATAATGTGTGAGCCCACCACTCCACCTGACAACTAGACCCTTACAATGGATGCTCCTCCCATTCTTTTCTCCTGCCTTCCCCACAGAAACAACCACTATCCTGAATTTTGTGTTTATCATTCCTTTGCTTATTTTTATAGCTTTGCCAAGTATGTTTGCATGATAGACTGCATTATTGTTCTGAGTCTTTAGACATATGACCCTTTGACATGTGACTTTGCAGTTCCTCCCATTAGAGGTGGAATAAATGTCCCTGCCCAGTGAGGTTAGATTGGCTTGGGCCAGTGGAATGTTGTAGGCACTGATGGATGCCAATTTTGAACTTAGGTCTTCAGTGGCATCACTTGTCTCCACCTTCTCTTCTTAGATTCCTGCCTCTGTCCCAAGAAAAACGTGCTCCTGGTCCCACCCGCTGATTCAAGGAGGAATAACACTGTGTGGAGCAGACCTGGACCCAAACTGAAGTTGGAATCAAATCCAACGAAGCCCAGGCTAGATCAGCCATTCCCAGCCAATCCACAGACACTGAAGTGAGAAAACATGAAGGTTAGTAAGCCACTGAATTTTGGAGTAGTTTCTTATATGGCATTATTGTGACAATAGCTGATAATATATAGTGTATCGCTAAATAACCTCTTTGTTTTCTGAGTTTTGAAAAATGACCATTGATATCACGTATTGTCTACTTCTTACTTTTCTTCTCCACTCAACATTGTGTTTCTGAGCTTTATCTGATGGAATATAACATAGCAAATGAACTACAGCCAAATCCCCTTAGTTTAGAGATGAGGAAAGGCGAGAGATCCACGGAGCTCTCGAATGGCTGGATTGTCAGGGGAGCCCCAGTCTCATTCTTTCAGCAAATATTTATTGAACACAAGCAGAGCCCTTCCTCAGTGCTGGGGCTGTGAGGTGAACTGGGCACGAAGATTCCTGCCCTGGAGGGCCTTATGTTACAGGGGCCACTTCATGGAGAGAGGGCAGCGGACATCTGTGCCTCCTGTCACATCACTGCCAGCGTTTCCTCATTGCCTCTGCCCTGCCAGCTCTTTCCCCTCATTCCATTCACCAACTCCTGTCCCTGGAGGCAGATCGTGTAATTAAGGCAGCATGTGAGGAGGGCAGGCGGAAACCATGGAGTGGATAACTCTCCTCGGGAGAACAGCCGGCAGGCAGAGTTCCAGGGGAAAAGGCCAAAGTAACTGGGAAACTCGGGCCCAAGGATTGGGAGTCCGGTTTGCGTTTCTGCAGGTGCCATGTGTCCACAGGGAGCAGGCAGTTGTCTGGCCAGAGTGGACAGCAGTGAGCTCAGAAGCCCCGTGGACTTGGCTCCTGGTATGACCACAGTCATCAGCAGAATGTGTTTGGGAGACAAGGAAAGAATGAGAAATGTTCCTCACTCCTGAGGACTTTGCAGCCAAATGAGAGAAGCAGGATATATACACACACACAAAAAGGCCAGGCCTCAAACCCCTTCAACAAACACCAAACATCACAGATAGAACCAGAGCGAGCAGGTACACCTGGGCTGACGTGGACGTGCAGATGCCAGAAGTGGCTGAAACGACCGGGACCTGCTGACTGTCCGTAGAGAGGTGTCCTTTGTTTCCCCACAACATTTGGGTGGGTCCCACGAGAGCTGCCTTTTATTCCAGGCTTTGGAAAAGCACAGCGAGAATCACTTCACAATAAAACTAGACCGAACACAACCGCATACTCGCTCAATGATTCAGAAAGCATTCCAGGGTGTTGCAGGGCCTCGGGGACATCATTAGGAAAATCAGTTACCATACAGGATTGGAAGAAACTGCATCCTGGTGATATGAGGTTTCATGGTGATTGGGTCCCGGATAAGGAAGTTATTTCAGTAATGAAAGCTTAGCAATTCCTGCCAGGTAGGGAAATGGCAAAACCAAGGAGAGCGCTTGGCTGCTCCCAGCTCCAGTCCTCGGTCTGGAAGGGGAGGGGCAGCCACAGCGAGGGGGTGATCACTCCTTGAGCTGAGGGGTGTGTAGACAGGAAAGATCTAAGATCAGAATAGAACAGCTGTTGCTTGGGGAGGGGAGCACTGAGGGATGTTTTATCTGTCTGTCTACCTGATTCCTGTCTGAAAATCCCAGCTGCTGTGTTTGTTATTGTTGTTGTGTTTACTCCAAAGTTAATGTTTTCAAAGACAGCGATTTCTGAGCCTGCGTTTATATGGTAGGGACTTCCCCAGGGAAGGGAAGCAATGACTGGCCTTCAGTGATGGGGTAAGGAGCCGGTAGATCAGTGACCCAGATCTTACGCACAGTGGATGCCAAGTCAGAGGGTAACAGAGTGAACTGGAAAGAGCTGGAAGTCCTGAGGTCAAGTCCCACTGCCTAAAGGTGCAGTCTTGGCAGTGCCAGATTCCTCACCTCCTTGGTTGTCACATCTGTAAACAGGGGCCGAGAGGACAGTGGCTTCTGACTATGGACAATTTCCACCTTCAAGAGCCTATGTAAAACCAGACACTTCTTAGAGAGATAGCAAGAAGAAAGGGAAAAAAGGACCAAATTTATTTGGGCCATAGTTGAGAAAATACCAAGTGGGTCTTGGCCTCTGTGGTATATATTTTCTTTTTCCTTTGTATCCATTGCTATTTTACATATGTATTAATTTTATTTCACCAATCAGAGTACATGTTTCCTAGGAGCAAGAAAAAGTGTCACAGAACTCATTGAATTTCTGAACAAATTGTATTATGAAAAAATATTATAAAATTAGAAATTATTTTAACCTCCATTTATTACATTAGAAAAAATATCTGTCTGTTGATGATATAGCATTATAAATGATACCATTCCTTTCTCACGTCAACATTGTCATAGTGTTTCTGTGCCCATTTTACAGATGAGGAAACTGAGGTAAAGAGAGGTTAGAAGATTTGCTGAAGTTACATAAATAGTAAACAGTAAAACTGGTACTTGCATCAAAGTCCTCAAACTTAAACTTCTAGACTCTTTAGGAGTCACATGGATCGCTTTTGTATCTCATGTGGCGCTCAACACAATGCACATATGTAAGAGGTGATCAATCAGTAATTGTGGGCTAATGAATACCACACAATTACAAATTGCCCAGCTTAAAGGCTGGGGCTGGATCAAATGGCCTGGCATGATTTTTCTCTCACCCAGAAATACCCTTGGGCCCTGAGTGCCCCAGGCTGTAGGAGCCACGGCTCTGGAGGGACCGCCTGGACCTGTTGGCACGTATCCCAGTCATGTGGCTGGCCAGGCGCCTGCGGTTCCCCTTTCTCATATGAGCAGCCGGCAGGCCCAGGCCAGGACTGGAAGCCCCCTTTACAAATACATTCCAGTTTGCATTCCCCCTTGGCCAACAGACAGGGCCCTACAAAGCACCCAGCAAAACCAGCCAGGAAAAAGCCCTCACTTCTGGCCACAGGAACTTCAGCAACACGTCAGCCTGAGCCTGAGGCGCCAGCTCTGCCCACAGAACGCCTGGAGGCAGTAACCCCAGCCCAGCCAGGTCGCATGGACTCACTGAATTTTATTTGCCCATCAGGGGCCTGGAACAAAATTGAAAAGCAAACACCTTGTGCAGTTAAGTTGGTTATCTTAACCACAAATAAGACTGGACTTGTGTCCAACCCACTTGTCCCAACAGCTCCGTTTGGGAATACATGTGTATGCAGCTCTCTCAGGGCCAGAGACTTGGTCCTTCTGGTGACATCAGCTTTGGATTGGGTCACTTTGGCAGCTCAGCCTCTTCCACTGACTGGGTGTAAGTGCTCCCTTCCTCCCCCAACCTACCCTTTGTCATCCTCACAGTAGCCCTGGTCTGGCTCCTCATTCACTAGCCCAGATCTCAGCTCTGGGTGAGCCCTTGGCCCACTGACCTGTCACTGCCAGGTCTGGCTTCTCAAGCTCCACATGCAACCATCAGCCTCTATTGATAACCTTCAAAGACTCCCCAGTTCTTTCGCAGCAGATTTTAGCCCAGAGTCTCTCTTAGAGTTCTTCTAAGTGCCTCCACCAAGTCCCACAGGCTAGCTCCCATTTCTCCCAGCACACCCCTTCTGTCTTACTAGACTGAGCTCTCCACTGTCCCAGCACACAGTAGACCCAACCTGACCTCATGGCATTTGTTCATGTGGAATTACTGGGTCATATGTCTAATTTTTTGAGGAATTGTCACACTGTTTCTACCAAGCAGCTTCATCATTTTACATTCCCACCCACAATGTATGAGAGTCCATTTCTCCACATCCTCACCAACATTTGTTATTGTTTGTCTTTTTGATTGTAGCCATCCTGGTTGGTGTGAGGTGACATCATTGAGGTTTTGATTTGCATTTTTCTAACGATGTTGAGCATTCTTTCATGTGCTTATTGACCATGTGTATAGCTTTTTTGGAGAAATGTCTATTCAAATCTTTTGTCCATTTTTAAATTGGGTTTTCTTTTCATTGTTGAGTTGTACAAATTTTAAAATTCTGGATATAAGTCCCTCATCAGATATATGATATACAACATTTTTCTCCCATTGTGTTTGGGTTGTCTTTTCATTTTATTGATGATGTTCTGTGAAGCACAAACATTTTTAATTTGGATGAAGTTCAACTTACCTATTTTTTCTTTTGTAATTTATGTTTTTTGATATCATATCTAAGAAACCATTGCCTAATCTGAGGTCACAAAGACTTAAAATTAAGTTATATTTTCTTCTTAAAGTTTTATAGTTTTAGATCTCACATTTAGATCCATTTTAGTTAACTTTTTGTATATGTTTTGAAGGTAAGAGTCCAAATTTGTTCCTTTGAACATGGATATCCAGTTGTTTAACACCATTTGTTGAAAAGACTATTATTCCTCCCCACTTAATTGCTTTTATGCCCATTACAAAAATCAAGTGACCAAAAATGAAAGGTTTTATTTTTAGATTCTCAATTCTGTTCTATTGATTTCTATATCTATTTTTATGCCAATACTACAATCTTGATTTATAGTAAGTTTTGAAATCAGAAAGTGTGAGTCCTCTAAGTTTGTTTTCAAGATTGTTTTAGCTACTTTGGGTCCCTTGAATTTCCACATGCGTTTTAAGATAAGCTTATCAGTATCTACAAAGAAGCCAGCTGGGATTTGGGCAGGGATTGTATTGATTCTGTATATCAATTTGGAGAGTATTGACATCTTAACAATATTAAGTCTTCCATTCCATGAGAATGGGATATCTTTTTTTCCCCATTTATTCAAGTCTTCTTTTATTTCTTTCAGTGATATTTTATAGTTTTCAGGGTACACGTCCTACAATTATTTGGTTAAATTTATCTATAAGTATTTAATTCTTTTTGATACTATTATGCATGGAATTATTCTCTTAATTTTATTTTCTGATTTTTCATTGCTAGTGTTATAGAGGTATAATTGATTTTTTGCATATTTACCTTCTATCCTACAGCCATGCTGAACTCATTTATTTGTTCTAATAGTTTTTTTTATAGATTCCTTAGGATTTTTTAATATACAAGATCATGTCATGTGTAAATAAAGCTAGTTTTAGTTTTCTTGTTTCAACCTTAATGCCTTTATTTCTTTTTCCTGCCTAGTTGCCTTGGCTAGACGATTCAAGTACAGTGTTGAATAGAAGTGGAAAAAGCATCCTGGTCTTATTCTTGATCTTAAAGGGAAAGCAATCTTTCACCATTAAGTTGATGTTAGCTGTGGGTTTTCATGAATGTCTGTATTAGTTTGCTATGGCTGCTGTAACTAATAATGACAAACTTGGTGGCTTAAAGCAGCACAAATGTATTATCTTCCAGTGCTGGAGGTTAGAAGTCCAATATGGCTTTCACTGGGCTAAAACCAAGGTGCCAGAGGAATGTGTTCCTTTCTGGAGACTCCCAGGGAGTTGTCCTTGCCTTTTCCAGCTTCTAAAGGCCGCCCACATTCCTTGGCCCATGGCCCCTTTCCTTCATTTTCAAAGCCAACAACATGGCATCTCTCTCACCTTCCTTCCATAGACACATCGTCCTCTGGCTGACTGCAGCAGGAAAGGTCCTCACTTTAAGGATTCAAGTGATTAGACTGGTCCCATAGCAAAGTCCCTAACCTGAGTCACATCTGCAAAGTCTCTTTTCTCACCTAAGGTCCATGGATTAGCATGTGGATGGCTATGGGGGACTATTATTCCGCCCACCACATTTCACTCTCTGGTCCCCAAAATACATTTATTCCATCCCACGATCGCCAGATTCTCAACCCATTACTTGATCAAAAAGTCCAAAAACTCACCTGTATCTCATAAATTCAAAAATTCCAAATTCTATCACCTAACTCATCAATGTAAATATGGGTGAGACTCAGTAAAAATCTATCCTAGAGCATGTGGATCAGTGAAACTAAAGAAACAAGTTCTATGCTCTCTAAAGGAAGGTAAGACAAGCCTAGATATTCTGGTTCAAAAAGGGAGGAAATGGCAAGAAAATGAGTCACTGGTCCCCAAAATGTAGAAATCCAGGCAGGCAAACTCCATTGGGTTTCAAGGCCTGGAAATAATTTTCTGGGGCCCTCATTTCCAACCTCTGGGTCCATGGCTCCAAACTCTGGGCCTGAGGCTCCATCTTCTGAGCCATCCTTTTTTTTTTTTTTTTTTTTTTTTTTTCATGAAAGGTAGCATGTGTTTGCAGCTGGGTGGTTTATCAGCCTGTTTCCTGCTGGCAGAATTTTGAGAGTCCAACAGCTTGCTTTCATTTTGTTCTCTTTGTCCCTTTGGATCCAAGCTGGCAGTGTTTCTGCTAATATAGAATTTATATTACATAAATTTTTTATATAATATAAAAAAGAATCTGTTCTTCTCCCATTAGACAAGAGGTCCCTCTACAGATTCTTCCTAAGTAATCCCATCTCTATCTTTGGCTTCTGATGTGTTAGTTGGGGGTATCTATGTATCAGGTAGGTAATCTCTAAGAACCTTTTGTGTAACTGAATTCTCTAACTTTTTATATTTTTCTGAGATATTGGCAAGAGGTTGTCCAGCTCCACCCTCAATTCCCCGCCCCCCGCCCCCTATAATTCATTTCCTAGGGAGTGAATCTCTTACATTTAGAGTCTTGCCATCCAGAGAAGCTGAGTTTCCCAAATCATTAAGTCCTGAATCCATTTTTTTCCTTCTTTTTAAAGTTCTTGCTTCAATTTATCCCCTTTCTCTTACATTTTACTATAAACAGCAAGAAAAACTAGGTCACACCTTCAACACTTTGCTTGGAAATTTCAGCTACATGTTGAATTTCATCATTTACCAGTCCTGCTTTCCCCATAACTGCAGGAAAAATTCTGCTAAGCTTTCTGCCACTCTGTAACAAGAACCCCCTTTCCTCCAGTTTCCAATAACATGTTCCTCATTTCCTTCAGAGCCTTCAACAACAGCACCTTTAACACCCATATTTCTACTAACGATCTGTTCACGGTGATTTAGGTATAATCTAAGGCAATTTATGTTTTCTCTACTGTGCTTCTCATTTCCCTCTGAGTCCTCATTAGCAGAGTTTTAGCATCTATATTTCTACTAACAGTCTGTTGGAGGCAAGCTAGGCTTTTTCTCTCATGCTGCTCAACATTCTTCCAGCCTCCGCTCACTGCCCGACTCCAAAGCCACATCTGCATGTTCAGGTGTTTGTTTCAGTAGCATCCTACTTCCAGGGACTAAAACCAGCCTTAGTTTTCTGCTAGTGCTAGCATTTTATCAGGTGAAAGAAGTTCCCTTCTATTCCTACTTTGTTTGAATATTTTAAACATGAAAAGTGTTGGATTTTATCAAGTGCTTTTTCTGTGTCCCTCGAGGTGATCATATGGTCTGGGGTCTGTCAACTTTAAAAGGCTGAGTAGAGAGGAAGGAGCCCGCAAAGGAGAGAGAAGTTGGCAGACACAGAAAGGAAACCAAGTGATGATGGTGTTACGGAGGCCCGTAGAAGGGAGGGTTTCAAGGACGGAGTGGTGAAGGGTATCAATACTGCTGAGAGGTAAGATAAGATGGGAAATAAAGGTACTCTTTTTTTCATTGAGGTAAAATTGCTATATAACATGATATAAGTTTCAGGTGTACAACAATATAAGTTGACCTGTATACTCCACAAAGTGATCATCCCCAAGAGTCTAGTTACTGTCCTTCACCATACAACCCTGTCCACCCCCTTTGCCGACTCTCCAAACCCCCCTCCACTCTGATCACCACCGATCTGTTCTCTGTATCTACGAGTTTGTTTTGTTTTGTTTTGTTTTTTAGATTCCACATATGAGTGAAGTCATATGGTATTTGTCTTTCTCTGGCTGACTTATTTCACTTAGCATAGTGCCCTCCGGGTGCATCCATGTTGTCACAAATGGCAAGTTTCCATTGTTTTTTGTTGCCGAGTAATATTCCACCCTATATTTACCCACGCACCTCTTCTTTATCTACTTGTTCATCGATGGACATTTAGGTTATTTCCATATCTTGGCTATTGTACATATGCTGCAGTGAACATAGGGGTGCATATATCTTTTTGAATTACTGTTTTTGTATTCTTCAGGTGAGTAGCCAGCATTCGAATACCTGGGTCATAGGATAGTTTTAGTCTTAATTTTTGAGAAATCTCCATAGTGTTTTCTATAGTGACTGTACCAATTTACATTCCCACCAACAGTGTATGAGGGTTCCCTTTTTTCCACATCCTCTCCAATATTTGTTGTTTCTTGTCTTTTTGATAACACTCATTTTAACAGCTGTGAGGTCTTATCTCATTGTGGTTTCGATGTGCATTTCCCTGATAGTTAAGTGAACATCTTTGCATTGCCTATTGGCCATCTGCATGTCTTTTTTAGAGAAATGCCTACATATTCAAGTCCTCTGGCAATTCTTTAATCGGGTCGTTTTTTGTTGTTGTTGTTGAATTGGAAAATGCTCACTTTCATTGTTCCTGTGGAGGTTGGTTATGAGGTGGTGACAGCTGCTGTAGTTGGATGAGAGGGAACAAAAGGCGGTTGAGAGTGGGCTGACGTGTCCTGGATAGATAGCAGGGAGTCTAGGTATAAGCTAGAGGACAGTGATTACATTGAAGTGGTTGGCAACAGGAGAACTCACTGGGCCTTTATATAGTGAAGTTTGGATACATTTTGGCTGAAGCAGGTAAGGTTAGACGTGTGTCCTCAGTGTCCGAGATTCTGGAATAAAATTCTCAGCTTTTTCTGGTGTTAAGAATGGACATTTCCAGGCCGCAGCCTCAGGCATTGGTTCCCGCCCTTTGTGAAGACACAGTGGACTCACACCTGCTCAACCTAGGAATGAGACCAAGTGTGCTATGGGGGCTTGTCCCATCTTGATAACACACCCAGGATCGGCCCCCACAGCTGAAGATGGGCTGAAATTCACATGTGGTATCTAGATTTTTGCTGACTCTTTAAAATGTGAAGCTTTTTTTGTGGGGAGGGATGGATTCCTGGCCTCAGGCAGAGGCATCGCCAGTCGGCAGCAGCATCCACACTCCACGGGTCCTCTGGGCTCAGCCTTCCCACGACTCCCCACTGTTCTTGGATGGGACCTCCCATTGGACAGACCCAGGAGACCCCAGTGTTCATTTTCCTCTACCTGGCAGCCTTGTTTGATTGAACGTTTCCCTGGGATATTTATGTGGAAACCAAAGAAAATACTCTAGGGTCGTTTTTAATAAGTGCCAATCCCTCCTAGGCTATCTGCAGCCATAAACATTTACGTCTAATATCCCAAAGAAAATGTTGATGCAGTCTGATGTGGGGGCGACAGCACACAGATTAGTCTAAACAAAAACATGAGGGTGACAGTTCGCTTTTTTCTGCATGAAGCTGGGTTCACTCATTTTTGACATAAAAGTGCAATTTGCATATTCTTTCAAGTCTGTTTAGCTGCAAACACATGTGTGTTTAGGGCACAGAAATTTAAAATTTGTAAATTATTCAGAAACTACTGCCAAATTGTAATCAAGTGGTAGGAAAAACATTCTACACTCAATAGTTGTATGTTCCGAGGGGAACCTTTCTCAGGCTCGGGAAACATTTTTAAATACACTGGTGCTTAATCAACTCGGAAAAAAACAGGGGGAGAAATGTTTACTTTGTTAGTAACAATTTAATATAGATGTTGGGGTTTCTTTTTCTGTTTATTGAACATTGTGGAACGGAATGATTTTAGTATAGTGACATTAAATAAATAAGGTGCCTTCCCAGAGAAAACTAAACATTGTGATTAAGCTAAAACTGGAATTTCTAATGCTTCTCTAAAAATCATTTTAAGCCCCGAATGGTAATTACTAGAAAGCAATCCAATGTAATTTAATGTTTGTATCCTACACCTTGCAGTTTGTAGCATACAGCACATATATATTGCATCTCATCTTTGATGTCTACCTCCTCCTCATTTCCTCTTTGATTTTGTGCATCTAGCAAATATTATTCTGCTGGGCACCTTAGGGTCCAAAGAAGTTGCTTATGGAGTGGATATGTCCACAGGCAAGTGAGTAAACTATTTGTGTGAGAGGTGGGGGCCCGGTAGACACCGGTGGGAGTGTTGCATGTGGACAGAGAGTAGAAGCACTTGCCTCGAGTTAGATGGAGGAACATTGAGGAGAGGGACCACTTGTACTTCCCTGCCAGAGCTGGTGGTGGGTTGAAGCTCATTGATGCTGGACAATAATTATGGCATTTCTTCTGTGGTTATAACTATACATGTGCACACAGAGATTGATCCAACCAAACTCAGCTTTCACAAATGTCCAACTCAGTCCATCCAAATCCCACTTCCCAGGCTTTACTGTTTGACTGACACTAATGGCAACTTTGAGAAGTGGGCGTGAAATGGTGTGGGGGAGAGATTGTTGGGGCCATTTTTGAAAACGGTCTATTATGTGTGAAAACATTTCTTGAATCTAGCCAGTTTCTAAATGGGAAACCAGATTATTTAAACATCAAACAGAAAATAGCAAATAGATTCGAAGTTCAGCAGGGTGGATTGTCAAAGATAATGACGATTGGGACTGACTTCTCTCATCCATAATTCCACTCCTTCACTCCTTTCATTTATTTACGCATTCACTCATTCAAGGAACATCAACAGAACACTGAATTGTCAAAGTACAGAGTAGGAAAAGAAGACAGAACCCTGCCCTTATCTTGTCTGTGCTTAGGTGGATAAATACAGGGAGAATTGCTTTCCAAAAAGTCCCAAAAGATCAAGTGGCAAAGTTTGACATAAACAAAATTTGTTTGAGACCTCTGTATTCAAGTTCTTGAGCATTTAACAAAAATTTTTCTTCAGGCAAAATTTTATTGCATTTTCTATGAAGAGGATTCACTGTGTTGCTACCAGTGTGTATATTTATTATGCATGGGTGTTACATACATTTTTCTGCATGTAAACACTTAATATCAACAGGAACATTCAATGAGAAATCATATTCACATCATTGCTTCAATTAAATTATCCAATATTCTTTCCAACTAAGCCCTCCTTGTCCTGACACTTTTTAGGGCTCATTTTACATATGACTTGAATTAAGACCATCAGTCTACAGAGAGGTTATTTGTAAGTCCTTTCAAAAGGAAAAATAAATAAAAGGCCATAAAAAGGAAGAAGTAAAACTCTTTATTTGCAGCTGCCATAACTGTATATGTAGAAATTCCAAAAGATTCTATAGCAAACTATTAAAATTAATAAATGGATTAGTAAATAATAAAAAGTAAATGTATAATATTGTATTTCTATAAAAGAGCCACAAAATGGAAAATAAAAAAATTAAAACACTACAGCATTAAAATATTTAGTGGTAAATTTTAAAAATATGTACAAGAGTTCTATACTGAAAACATAAATTGCTGAGAAAAATTAAAAAGAAGTTAAAAAAATGACACAAACATGCCCATGGATTGGATGACTTAATCCCTCCCTGAACTGATATATAAATTCAATGAAATCAAAATCCCAGAAAGTTTATTTTCAACAAGTTGATTCTAAATCTTACAAGGAAATGCAAGGGACCTAGAAGAGCTAAAATTTTCTCAAAGCACAAAACTGGAGAATTTACACTACAGATTTCAAGTCTTAAAAAGTTAGAAAGCATGGTAATTGAGAAAGAGCAGTATTAGTGACAGGATAGATAAATAGACCAATGTTCCAAAAGAAAGTGCAGAAATAGACCCACTTAATCTGCTCACCTGATGCGCAAGGAAAGCACCAG
Organism: Myotis myotis; assembly: GCF_014108235.1. Classification (NCBI taxonomy): domain Eukaryota; kingdom Metazoa; phylum Chordata; class Mammalia; order Chiroptera; family Vespertilionidae; genus Myotis; species Myotis myotis. Next base: position 31,818,073 of record NW_023416318.1, read on the forward strand.
TGCAGTTTGTGGGAGAAGAAGGAGTTTTTCAGCAACTGGTGCTAAAAGCTGGGTATCCACAGTGGGGGGAGGTAACGGTGCACCCCACCTCACACATGGCACAGAAATTAATTTGAGGTGGGTCATAGATATAAATATTAAAGGTAAAACAATAAGGTTTCTAAAAGCAAACATAGGAGTATATCTTCATGACCGTGGGGTAAGAAAATATTTCTTAAACAGAATATAAGAAGGTAGTAGCCATAAATGAAAAATAACTGATTAATTGAGCTTGACTAAAATTAAAGACTTCTGTTCATCAATGGAAATTATTAAGAGAATAAGAAGTCAAGCCCCAGACAAATACCTTTGAACATACTGGAACTATATGAAAAACTCCTACAAATCAGTAAGAAAAGCCCGCTTTCCAAACACATGCAATTTCTGATTTAAATATAATTCATACCTAGCCTATCTCAAGAGTAAGAAAATGATATCCACAGGGAGCAGAACATGGACAGAGAAAGTTAAAAAGCAAAGCAGTAAAAGAGGGTTAGAAAACAAAAGACCTATAATGTTATTAGAACCAGAGATATGCCCAAGGCACTCAGGTTTGAAGAGAGATGCTTAGCCTATTTGTACTTATGTAGTTACTAGAGGCCCGATGCATGAAATTTGTGCAAGAGTAGGCCTTCCTTCCCCCCGCTGCCGGCACCGGCTTCCCTCTGGCACCCGGGACCCGGGCTCACTTCCCTCCGACCGACTGCAGGCACCCGGGACCTGGGCTTCCCTCACAGCCCTGGCTTCATCCGGAAAGACATCCAGTCTAATTAGCATATTACACTTTTTATTATTATAGATTGACAAACAATTACTTTATATTAGGTTATATCTACTACCTTGCTATTTGTTTTCTATTTGTCCCCTGTTTTGGTTCATTTTTCTCTCTATTCCTGACTTTTTGGGGGGCTATTTTTTAGCATTTCATTTTGACTCCATTTTAGTTATACCTCTTTGTTTTATTTTTGCTTCCTACTCTAGGAATTGCTATATGCAATTTTTACTTTTTACAGACTACAGTTTATTAATATTATGCTACCTCATATGTTGTGAAAAACTGTACAAGAAACTTCTTTAGCTCCTCTGTACCTTGCACCATTATGTTCATATTTTACTTTTACATGTATTATAAATCCCATGATATATTATTATTATTTATTTTGTTTTAAACTGTCAGTTGAACTCTAAAGAATTAAGGGGGGAGAAGTAGTTTTTTATTTTCCCACATGCCTGCCACTGCCAGAACTCTTTATTTCTTCCTGTTACTTTGTGTTCCTATCTGGTATTGCTTCCCCTCAGTTTGAAGAACTTCCTTTAGCACTTCTTGTAGTGAGGGTCTGCTGGCTATAGATTCTCTCAATTTTTGCTCCTCTGCAAATATCTTTATTTCACCTTAATTTTTTAACTATATATAATTTCACTGGTTCTATAACTAAAGGTTAAAGGTTTGTGCTCTCAGCACTTTAAAGATGTTTCATTGTCTTCTGGCCTGCATTGTTTCTATTTAAAAATAATAATTCATATTCATGTTACCTTGTATGCAATCTTTCTTTGTTTCCCTGCTTTCTCTTAATATTTCTCTTTATCTTTTTGAGCAATTTGACCATAATGTGTCTAGGTGTGTATATTTATCTTATATGAGCTTTGTTAAATTTTTTGGATCTACATATTGATTTTTTTTTATCAAATTTGAGAAATATTTAGCCATTGGTTTCTTAACACATTTTCTTTTCCAATTACATGTATATTAGATTATTTGATATGATTCCATATGTCACTAACAGTTTGTTAATTTTTAAAAATACATTTTAATATATTTTTATTGATTTCAGAAAGGAAAGGAGAAGTAAAGAGAGATAGAAACATCAATGATGAGAGAATCATTGATTGCCTGCCTCCTGCGCGCTCCCTACTGAAGATTGAGCCTGAAACCCAGGCATGTGCCCTGACCAGGAATCAAATCTTGACCTCCTGGTTCATGGGTCAACACTCAACCACTGAGCAACACCAGCTGGGCAAGTTAAATAAGCATATTAAAAATTTAAGAGCAACTGCTGAAAAATAAAACAAATAATTTTAAACTAATTGAGGAAACCAAGGGAGGAATATGGAAAACTCAATCAATCCATTAGAGGAGTAAAAAGTTGGAGAAGGAAAGAAGAAAAGTAAGTATAGTAAATAAAAAATAATATGTCAGGGGAAAAGTCCCACTATATCAATTATCATAGTTAATATAAATGAATTAAACTTTCCTATTAGGGTACAGGGAATATTAGAATGGATAAAAGGCCAAAATCTAGGTACATACTGTTTACAAAAGGCATACCTAAAATAAAAACACAGAAAGATTAAAATTAAGAAATAGAAAAAATATATACTATACAAATACTAATAAAAAGAAAACTGGCTTATAGGTAGTAATAAAAATTATTTAACAATAAAGAGAACAATCCACCAAGAAAACATACCTATTGTAAATCACTATAAATAGTAATTGTAAATTGCTCTAAACTCTCTAGAAAGTAATTTGTTAATATGTGTCAAAGGCCTTAAAAATAACTGTTAAATCATAAAACTCCATTTATTAGAATTTATCCTAAGGAAATAGTTGTGTGGATGAGCAAAAATAAATATAAACAATGTGGCACAGATAATAGTTGTTAGAACCAGGGCTCTGGCGTCTGGGTTCAAATCGGGTCTGTATCTCACTTTTCTGGTTTGTAACACTGGGGTAATAATAATAATAATGATACCTACTACATAGAGATGTTATAAATATTAAATGAGGAAACACACATAATGTGCTTAAAAGAGTAGCAGGCTCATAATGATAAGCATGGTATTTAATATGTTCTAAGTGATCTATACCCTATAAGTTGATTCTTACAGGGTCTCTTCTGAAGTAGTGCTATCGTTATTCTCATTTAAGAGATGAAGATACAGGCACAGAGAGGTCAGGTAACTTGCCAAGGTTACATATGAAGCAAATGCTGGGGCCAGGATTAGAACCCAGGCGGTTTAGCTCCTGAGTCTGTGCTCTTAACCACTATGCTATTATTACTAAACTGAAGTGCTGGAAACAATCCAACTAGAGATCTGGGTAAATAATTTATTCATAAAATGAAATATTGGTCATCCATTTTAAATATCAATGTCAAAGTAGATAATAAAAAAAATAGCTAACTTTAATTAGGTACTTTACTATGTAAAAACACTATTAAAAGCATTTTATACAGATTATGTCAATTAACCCTCATAAAAATTTAGGAGCTATTATTATTCCCTTCCAGATGAGGAAAGGCACTTGCCCAGTATCCCATAGCCAACGTGGCAGAGACAAGACTAGAACCTGGGCAGTCTGAGACTTACCTCAACTCTTAACGCCACACCAGAGATCTATGCACAGAAACTCTGCCCAGCCTCCCGCAGCCTCTCTTACTTGACGTCCTCTCTTCACCTCACAATTAATCCCAGCCCACAATAATTTCCAGGTAAAAACCTGGGAATCTTCTTAGAATGTTCCTCTTTCTCTTGATTCCTACAGTGGCTCCATCATCAAGTCTTACCTAAGTCTACCTCTAAACTGTCTTAAATCTGCTTGCACTTTGCCATCCTCCTCACACCACTCATCTCGTCTTGCTATGATGGCCACACCTCTCAAAGGATCTTCCTATTTACCCACTTCTCGGCCCCAACCCACTCTTACACAACTGCCAGGGAGATCCTTTCAGAAGGTAAAAAGATTCTAAAAATTCATTTATTCCCTTGCATTACAATTTGCATCAGTTCTACACTCCTTAACATTCTGGAAGGTGCCCCATAACTGCCTTCTACCTTCCTTTGTCACCTCCTTGTGCCACCTCTGCCCAAGGCTTCTTTCTATGCCAACTTCACAGACTCTCTTCCACCTCCAGGGCCCTCCACATGCCTCTGTCTGGCCGGCTCCTCCCCATACAGTTCCCAGAGCTGATTTCTTTGGATCCTCAAGGATCAGTGGACATATCATGTTCTCAGAGAAACGTCTCTGACCACTCAGGCCGTAGCAGTCACTACTGGCTCCAGTTTCTCTCTCAGGCATTCCCCCCATTCTTTCTCTTCATAATACCTTATTCTTTCAGTCAGTGAATCTTTATTGAGCACCTACTGTGCGTCAGACTCTCTTCTTCTAGGTGCAGGGAACACAACAGTGAGCAGCATAGGACGTGCCACCGCTTGCAATTATATTGTAATTTATTTATTTATGCAGTGGGACTTTACATATGAATTTTTGCTTTATTCCCACGAATAGAGAAACGTCAGGAAGGAAGATGTGATTCCTCTCTCCCTAGTTCTCAAAGCAGCTTAACCTTCGTGGCCCAGCGTCTAGGTCAGCCGTGGGCAAACTACGGCCCGCGGGCCGGATCCGCCCGTTTGAAATGAATAAAACTAAAAAAAAAAAAAAAAAAAAAAGACCGTACCCTTTTATGTAATGATGTTTACTTTGAATTTATATTAGTTCACACAAACACTCCATCCATGCTTTTGTTCCGGCCCTCTGGTCCAGTTTAAGAACCCATTGTAGCCCTTGAGTCAAAAAGTTTGCCCACCCCTGGTCTAGGCTCTTGTGGGAAAGTCCCCTCTCCCAGGTGTTGGAGGGCTTCTGAGGAGGCAGCTAGCATTGGGCAAGGGAAAGAAGGACTGGAAACTGGTGTTTTGAAAAGATGGTGGAGGGTTTCCACATATGAGCAAAACCATACGGTATTTGTCTTTCTCTGACTCTTATTTACTTCACATAATACCTTCTAGGTCCATCCATGTTGTCACAAATGGTAAGATTTCATTCCTTTTTATGGCCAAGTAATATTCTACTGTATACATGTACTACGTCTTTTTTATCCATTTGTCTACTGATGGACACTTAGGTTGCTTCTATATCTTGGCTACTGTAAATAATGCTGCAATGAACATAGGGATGCATAGGTCTTTTTGAATTAGTGTTTTGGATTTCTTTAAAAAGAGTAAATTGCCCTAGCTGGTTTTGCTCAGTGGATAGAGCATCGGCCTGCAGACTGAAGGGTCCCGGGTTTGATTCCAGTCAAGGGCACATGCCCGGGTTGCGGGCTCAATCCCCAGTGGGGGTGGGGGGTGCAGGAGGCAGCCAATCAATGATTCTCTTTCATCATTGATGTTTCTATCTCTCTCTCTTTTCCCTTCAATAAAAATATACATGTATTTTTAAAAATAAAATAAAAGAGTAAATGAACAAACAAAACAAAAACAGACTCGTAGATACAGAGAACAAACTGATGATGGTCAGGTGGAAGGGGGGTGGGGGGCTGGGAAAAGGTGGAAGGATTGAGAAGTACAAATCTATAGTTACCTAATAACCCCTGGGATGTAAAGCACAGCAGAGGGAATACAGTCAATAATATTGTAATAACTATGCATGGTGCCAGGTGGGCACTGGGGGGATCACTTTGTAAGTGATATAAATGGCTAACCACTTTCCGTACACCTGAAACTTATATAATATTGAATGTCAACTGTAATTGAAAGAAATAAAATGAAACTGGGGGGGAGGTAGAGGGGGTGGTGCCGGGAGACTGAGTAAATTCCCAGGGACAGAATGCAGTGGGAGCAGGGATTTCCTCTGAGATTGAAAACCCAGTACCTCCAACTCTGAAGCAAGCCTGGCTGGTGGGAGCCGCAGGGCTGCTGGGAGCAGCGGGGGCTGTGAGCAGGCAGAACAGACGCACTGCAGGGACTGGGGCGGAGGGCTGAGCATGTGAGAGCTGCTTCCGATTTTCTGGCCACAAAAACCCCAGGATTTTGGTACAATCCATGGGAAAGGAAATGACCCCAACAACTAATGTTGGACTTAGTACAGAGCTTGGCATGGATGGAGCTGAGAGCCAGCTTTGGTGGGATTTTTGTGGAGTCCTCCTTTTAAACCCAAGTGCCATGAAGCAATTCCTATCAGTGGCTGCGGTGGACCCACCGCGTGCCTCCTCCCTAAGTTGGTTTTGTTTAGTGTTGTAACCAGTGCCTAACAGAACACTTAGCCCCTAGGGGCTCAGTAAATGCTTGTTCCATGAGCCACTCTGGAAAATTATAAATAAAAATGTTAGCATGACTAACACGGGAAAAGGGATTATAGGCGACTTTAAAATGAAAATTTAACCCACCAAAGTTACAAATGCCCATATCTTTTGACCTTAAAATTCCTTTTCTAGTCATTTATCCTAAATTATATGAGCATATGTGAGAAATTATTCATATGTAAGGCACTTCTTTGCAGTCTTTTTGCAATAGCAACAGATTGGAAGCAATCCAAACATCTATCCATAGGAGACTTACTAAATAAATTACAGTGAAATACTATACAGCTGAAAAAAGAATGTCTTTATGTAATGAAAAGGAATTTCTCCAGAATATATTATTAAATGAAAAAAACAACAATAGAGCAGTGTGTGACTATAATGGGTAAAAAGGGGGGGGAAACAATAGGCGGGTGTGTTTGTGTTTGAGTAGCATACCTCTGCAAGGGTGCACACAAAACAATAATGCAGGTTGCCTTTGGGAGGGGGAATTGAATGGATGGAGTAGGGTGGGAGAGTAGGTTTTTGCTGATTTTTCTTGTTGGTCTTTTAAATTTTTTGATCATATTAATGTGTTTCCTTTTTTAAATAAATATATTATTAACAAAATTATTTTTAATTTTGCTCCTTTTTTGTCTCATAAAGGAAAGAGATTTTTTTTTCCAATTAATTTCTTTTGGTTTGTTTGTTAATCCTCACTTGGGGATATTTTTCCATTGATTTTTAGAGAAAGTGAAAGGGAGGGGGAGAGACACAGAGTGAGAAACATCGATGTGAGAGAGACACATCAACTAGTTGCCTCCCATACACGCCCTGACCAGGCCTGGGGATCAAGCCTGCAACCAAAGTACATGCCCTTGACCAGAATCAAACCCAAGAACCATCAGTCTGAAGGCCAACACTCTATCCACTGAGCCAAACCAGCTAGGGCTCCAATTAATATTTTAAATATTTTAATTGTGGGCTCATCTGCACAAGGATTTTTTTTTTCATATTTTTTCACAGTGGATTTTTTTTTTTTTAAATTAAAGTCATCAGGGCAACATTGGTTTATAATATTATATAAATTTCAGGTGTACAACTTTATAATATGACAGCTGTATAGAAAGAGAATTTTTAAAAAGGAAAAAGAGGTAACAGGGGAGCCCATTGACAGAAAGTAAGGTCTAATTGAAAAGGAAAAAAATCTGCATTGGTTTTCATCTGGAAATGTGTTTTGAGGTGCCCCTTTGTATTAAGGATGTTAAACCAAATGTGCTTGAGCCTTTTCATCAATGGGACTAGTAATAGGAATCATGTAGGGGGCTATATTTTTTAAAACATGTCCTGTGAATTCCTCTAAGTAGAAGTGATTTAAAAATCCACTTATATTGCAGTCTTCTCTTCAGACTTTATTGTCATCAACATCTGCTTTTTAAAAGAAAACAGCTTTCATCCAGGGAATACTGCTGAGCTCTGTCAAAGCTACTTACAGGAACCAAACGTGTCTCCAGTCTGGAGGAGCGAGCTGCAGCCCACGTGTGCACCAGAGGCTGCGCTGGCAGGGGGCGGGGGCGGTGAACGGCTGGGCCACAGAACCTGCAAGAAATCAACTCAGAGTGTTGCTGGTGGATGGGAAACCGGGGCTGTAGGAACTCGGGACTTTTTAGGGTGTCACTAGTCTACTAGCCAAACAAAAGAACACCTTATACTGACCATAATAGACGAGCATCCTCAAAACCCACCTCCTCCTAATTCTCTTATGCCACCTGCCCTCCTGGGCTTCCCAGTTTCACAGACACATCCTGATTGTCCCCACCACTGTTGGGTCATACATGTAATATATGTTGCCTTCATCAGTGGGTAATACCTTCTTTAATTACATCCCCTCCACAGAAAGTTTGAGGCAGAAGGGACCTTAAGGGCCATCTCCATTGCCCAAGTAAAGAAACAGAGTCCTGGGCACACACGATAGCAGCGGAGTGAGTGGATGTTCCACTCACCTCCTCCTTGGACCAACCTGGACTTACACCTAGAATATATAGACCAATCAACCTGAACAGCCAACTGAAGACGAGCTGGAGAGAAGCCTTATAACCAAGGAGTTACGGAAGAAGCCACGTGGAGACTGGTAGGAGGGGCGGAGATGCGAGAAGGGCTGGGCCCACTCCCACTGGTGGCGGCTGAGATTCCAGAGGGATATCTTAGCTGCAAAGGTTCCCCCAGAGAAGTGTGGGGTCTCAACCCCAAGCCAGGAAGAGGCACCCACATAACATCTGGCTGTGAAAGTCAGGGGGATTTTATCTGCCAGGGAGAGATGAGAGTCTGCTAGAGACACAGGTACCCTCTTAAAGGGCCAATGCACAAAATTTCATTTGCAGCCACTCACCTTGGGCTCTGGTGGGTGAAAAAAGGTGAAGGGATTAAGCAAAAAAACACCAAAAAAAACCTCATAGACACAGACAACAGTATGGTGACTGCCAAAGGGAAAGGAGGATAGGGCATTATCCTGCCTCCCATTTGTGCTGAGGGATAAAGGAAATGATTAAATAGGACAATGTATATAAAATACCCCTCACAGGGTCTGGCGTAGAGTATGGGCTCGCTAAAGGGCAACTGTTATTATTACTGAAAAATGGCTTTACAGTCAGAAGACTTAAAACTGGAAGATCACGGTGAGAAATTTAAAAAGAAATGCATATACCTATCAGGATAAAATTTAAAAAAAAAATAGCGGCACCACCAAATGTTGGCAAGTTGTGAATTATTCAGACATTGCTGGTAGAAATAAAAAATGGCACAGCCATTCTGGAAAACTTCAGCAGTTTCTTATGAAACAAAACATGCAAACACCATACAATCCAGCAATTAATTGTACCATTGGCATTTATTCCAGATAAATGGACACTTAAATTTACACAAAAACCTGTACAGGAGTGTTCATAGCAGCTTTATTTTTCTTTGCCAACTAGAGGTCTGGTGCATGAAATTCATGCACTCGGCGGGGGCGGGGGGGGGGGGGGGCTCAGCCTGGCCTGTGCCCTCTCACAGTCCAGGAGTCCTTGGGGAATGTCCACCTGCCGGGTTCCCCCTGGGGAGCAGGCCTAAGTGCTGCTGTGGAGGCGGAAGAGGCTCCTGCCATTGCCACTGTGCTTACCAGGCGTGAACCTGGCTTCTGGCTGAGCAGCGCTCCCCCTGTGGGAGGACACTGACCACCATGAGACAGCTCCTGCGTTGAGCATCTGCCCCCTGGTGGTCAGTGCACATCATAGTGACCGGTCGTTCCACCATTTGGTTGATTTGCATAATAGCCTTTTATTATATAGGATCATCATAAGCAACCCAGATACCTTCAATGAGCGAATGGTTAAACAAATTGTAGTCCATCCACACCTTTCAATGCTGCTCAGCAAAAAAAAAAAAAAAAAGAAAGAGAGAAAGAAAGAAAGGAAAAAGAGAAGAAGAAAAGAAAAGAAAAGAAAAACTATTGCTAGATGCAACAACCTGGATGCATCTCAAAGGGATTATGCTGATTTTAAAAAGTCAATCCCAAAACGTATCATATATGACATATGATTCTATTTATGTAGCATTTTGAAATGACAAAAGCATAGAGAATTAGAACAGATTGCCAAAAGTTTCCAGGTTGCCAGAGGTTAGGGACTGAGTGAGGGTGCGAAGGAGGCAGTGAGTGGGGAGAAGGTGGGTGTGGCTATAAGAGGCCAGAGGAAGGGATCCTTGTGGTACTGGGACTTATGTATCTTGACTCTGCTGGTGGATACACAAAACTGCACAGGTGATAAAATTTCACAGAACTAAATGCATACATGAGCATGCACACAATACACACATGTAAAACTGGTGAAATCTGAACCACGTGAGTGGATTGCATCAATGTCAGTTTCCTCCTTGTGATATCATGCTATAGTTTTGTAACCAGTTACGGGAAACTGGTTGAGGAATACACAGATATCTCTGAATTATTTCTTACAACTGTGTGTGAATCTGTGACTATCTCAAAGTAAAATGTTATTTTTAAAAAAGATGCCTTCTAAATTATAAGGAGCGTATGTATGTGTGTGTGTGAAGGGGTATTATTTCTATAGTATGAATTCTAGGACCACATTTACTATTGTCTAACTATCAGATTATTCACTACAGTACGGACTAACACAATACTGGGAGCAACTTAAATACTTAAGCACCCGCCAGTAGAGTAGTGGTTAAATAAATTGCAGTGCCTCTGTAAAATATGATGTTATACAACTTTAAAATAAAACAAGGAAGCGCTGGATGTACAAATATAGAAAGATTCTAAGGATCTGTTGTTAAGCTTTTAAAAAAGCAAAGTGAAGGACAGTGTATATGGAATGATATAATTTGTATCTTAAAAATAGTATTTGATATATACCTAGAAGTCTCTGGAAGAACATATGAAAAACTAATAACAGTGGTATATAGTTTGGTTTAGTTTTTGAGGCAAGGAGCATACATATGACAGAGGGGACCAAGTTGGGAGCCTGACTTCACTGTACGCCTTTGTGTATTTTTTGGATTTTGAACCATTTGACTAAATTATTCAGCATATTAATTTAACCCAATAATTTTACAATTGATGACAATTGAGCTGCAGATCTCTCACATTTAACGAAACGTGCCTCAGGCCTTCGGCGCTGTGCTAGTGGACATGGGTATTTTAACAGATATTTTTCTCTGCAGCATAAAGCACAAGGGCTTCCTGTGATGTGTGAGGTCTGCAGGTGGGGCGATGGGAGATGGAATGGCTTGAGGATTAGAAGGTGTCCTGGAGAAGTTGGCATCTAAGCTGACATAGCTTATAAATCAAAGAAGAGATATAAGAGCAGAGGGGGAGGGGTGGGTACAGAGAGCTTTGCAAAATCAGGCCTCTAACTTCCCACCTGTAACCATTTTCCAGTAAGCAATCAAGAAACACTTACTGAGATGAATTTCCTCTTAACCAGTGTCACTCCTAAAGAAGAACACGTCTTTCCCATTCACTTGACACTGTCACCTTCTACAGTGAGCACCTCCTCTATTTCCTTGAACTTTTCTCTGGCGTTGCATTTATGATGCTGGGGGTTGGCTCCTGTGCCACCCTCCTGGGCTCTCCTCTGTCTGCCTGCCTCCTGCCATCATCCCACCTGTGCTTGAGGATGCAAGGGCAGTCCTCTTCATTGCTCCCAAGGGCTTCCACCCCAGGCCCTGGGGTGAACTGCTACCCTGCTTAGCCAACTGGACTCCCGTGAGCCTTCACATCCAGCCCCGCCCAGAGGGAGCCCCAGCTGTATTAGAGCACGGCTTGCCATGGCTGAGAAGAGGCTCGATCCATGTGCTCCCCCAATGGCCCCCTCGCTTGTACCTCTGGGCCTTTGCACGCACTGTTTTCTCTGCCTGGAGCATAACTTGAGCTCACCTTCCATGTATTCAGTAAATATTTATTAAGCACGTACTCTATGTCAGGTACTGTGTGAGTTCTAGCATAAAAGTGAACAAAACAGACAAAAAAAACACAACACCCTTGTTTTCACCAAGTTTGCAGCTGTTTTAGGTGGAACTTCCATTCCAGGAAAACTTCCCTGACCTCTCATGAATGCTTTCCTTTAACGGCCCTCCTACGTAACCCCCAGACCTGTCCTTCCCACCAGGGCAGCAGCCTTCCCTTCTGGCCCAATACTCCATGGATGGGTCTGTGGGGCAGCCCCCTCTTACCCAGGATGGGCCATCCTCCTCGAATACTGCTCCAGCTGGCAGCCCCGACAGGCCCCTTCCTGCCCAGGAGATAAATTCATTTCACAGAAGTATTTGGAAGATTGAATGAGATCATTGGTTGCCGACTGTCCACCACAGGACCTGGGGCAAAGAAGATGAATAAATTTGTATTCATTGTAGTGTCGTGATTACAAGCAAGGATGATGAGGTCAGACAGGGTTTAAATCTTAAGGTATCACTAACTCTGGGACTTGGAGCAACCAACTTAATTTCTCGATAATTCAGTGCCCCCATCTATAAAGTGGGGGCTGATGATGACAACAGCTAAAATATTTTGAAAAAGTAGAATGTGCATTTCTAAGCACTTTGCATACATCATCTTACAGCGAGGTTAGCACACTCTCCAAAAATCACAACGTTGGCAATGACATCCCAGGCTGCCCATTCCCAAAGCATGAGCCCTTGATGCCTTCCCTCACCCCAGGCTTCCTAGTGGTACCTGCCTCAGTGGGTTGCTGTAGGAATGAAATGAAATGATATGTGTGAAGCATTTGGCACAGTGTCTGGCAAATGGAAAGTAATCCATGAATGTTAGTGATGCTCACTACTGTTATTACTGTTACCATTCATTTGCTCCATAGCAAAACATTTCCGTATGTGACTAAAGTCTTAATTGAGGGAGCAAAGTATTTTGTTGTCTTCAATCACATCAGTAGAAAGAGAAAGCTCTCTGTCAGAGAACTCAGTGAAGGCTGGCTTCAGGGCAGTTCATTTTCCCACAAATGATTCGGCAGTAGCCTGTGTTGTATGAACATAATGGTGGAAGCAGCAAATCCTTGGTGGGTACGTTATTGCCTGGGAAATGGGCTCCTAAGCCTTATGACATGGGCTGACCTCCTGGTGAGGCTACCAGTTCATCAGCAGGTATTTCCTGAAAACCTCCTGTGTGTCCAGGTGCTGAGAGGGGCGGGGAGAGGAGGGTGGGAAGGGAGTGAATGTAGGACTCATAGAAGAATGAATGACAGGCAGTCCAGCTCTCAGGGACACTGTGAGACACAGCATGAATGTGAGTCGTTAAATAATGCTGCCTGCCCTCCTTGTAGCTCCAAGCTCACCACCAACACAGTAAGAGCTATGAATACAAGGAAAAGGAGATCGCGCAGGCCGGAAGGCTGATTGGAGGAGAACCTTGACAGCAGGTAGGATCTGAATAAGCGATGAGGATTATAAATGGGAAGGTCATTAGCAAAGATCTGGAGCCAAAATACACCCCAACGCTTATGCTGAGGATGGTGACCAGGTGGATATGACAGGAGGGGCGATGGGGAGGTCCGGTTGAATGGGGCCAGGGGAATGCCACAGCGCAGTGGGCACGGGGAAGCCACAGGCTTCCACCACAGCCAGAAGCAATAGGGAGCTAGAGGTTCCAACCCACCCAAACGTGCTGGTCACCCATCAAGCTGCACCCCACTTGAAATCATGGTGCCTGGCCCACAGCAGGCGCTCACCTGCCATGTTAACACAATGGCGCTGCAGTCAGATTCCTGCACCAGACTAATATCAAGGCAGGGATGTCACATTTCAGAGTCCACCACTCCCCGGAAGTTAGAGACTGGAAGGTGGCAGATAGATTTTAACCACAATTCAGTCCAGAGCACTAACGCTGCATCTCTGGCACCTGGAGGATGGTGGGTGCTTGTATGCATTGGTTCTCAAAGGAGTAAAGAAAATTCTCAGTGCACCTATTCCTCACCCCACCCCACCCCTCCCTACCACCACTAGGGACAAGCTCAGGGTGTCATCAGTGTCTCTGTTCCTTGTGTCTGACATGCCTACAGCCAGGTAGCATTTGTTCAAGCTTCATTCCTCCCACAGCTACTTCTAGATCTTCGCTGGCAAGTGAAGATGACAGTGCATCTGAAGAACTGAATACTTACTGTATTTTAATTTAAAAATTGATACTGGTTTCAGTTCTTGGAAAGCTGAATCAAGTTGTTTGGAACAACTGAGGTATGTGGAGCTACTTTTCAACTGTCAGTTTAATGAAATCTAAATACAACCAAGTATTTCAGATGACAATCTAGTGCCTGAATCAAGATATTCTGTAGGTATAAAATATGCACTAGATTTCAAAGATTAGGATGTAAAATATATACATGGATGTAATACATACATCCATGTAATTAGGAAGTAATATATACACATATATATCTTCCACAATTTTTTTATTCATTACATGTTGAAAGGATAATATTTTGCATGCATTGGGTTAAGTGATGTAGGTTAGTAACATTAATTTTTACTTTTAGAGAGGGGCTTCTAGAAGGTCTTAAATTTCATGCATTCTGCATTAGATTTCTGTGGGACCGTGGTGGACCACACCCTCCTTCCCTCCAAAGCAAACTAAAAGGAGACGGAGGGTGGCCGAGGATTTGGGAAGCAGGGAAAGGAGCGCCGGAGAAGGAAGGAACCCGACCGCCTCTAGGAAGGACGTGATGCTGACCTTCATTCAGTTATAAACGCAGCCAGCTCACACTGTGTGCCCGCGCTGCCTGGTGAACTCAGTCCTCACCGCCACACCATAAAGGAAGTACTTCATTACCTCTGTGTTACAGATGAAGAAGCCGAGGGCACAGAGAGGTGGAGTTCCCTGCCCAAGGCCACGCAGCGGGTGAGTGGCAGATTCGGAGTGTTTAACCCAGGCCGCCTCTAGGGCCTGAGCTCTAAACGCCCCTGACAGACTGCTTCTAATTTTAGATTATTGCTATCAATCCAACCTCCTGTGTGTGTATCAGTGTCAGATTGAATTCCACTCTCCCCCGCTTCTAAATATTCATGATTTCACTTCCCTCTCGCCACATCTCTTGCACATCTCACATTCCTCACCCCAGCAGCTGACTGGGCCCCCAACTTCTGGTGGCCCAGCCGCACCCCACCTCCAGCCTCCCACCCCGCCACCCCCGCCTGGCCTGGCCCCGGCAGTGCAGAGCCCTCACATCACCCAGGGAAGGCCCTCTGAATGGAGGCAATGGCACTTCTTCTGAACCCCTCAAAATTAAATGTGATTTTTAAAATGGACAGCATGACAAGGAGCGTTTTGGTTGGGTGCAAGGGGGGATGAGGGGAACAGGGGAGGGATATGCTTTACCTTACAGAGTGCTACCGACTCAAGGATAGCGACCTTGTCCACTTCACAAATGAGGAGACAGAGCCTGGGCCGGTGAGCGAGGACTCCCTGAGCTCTGGGCAGTGGCCTGGGGACTCCAGGTGAGAAATTGGGTGGGCAATTTGGTGAATGGAGACGATGCTGGCAACACCACTCATTCAGGCTTATCACTTGCCAGGAGCAGTCACCCTGTCCCTGCTCACCCAAATATCTGTCCCTAAGCATCTGGCTGCCACGGCCTCCCGCCAGGGCCCCACACCTGTGTCCCCAGGGAATGAAACAGGCACACATGATACCCCCTCCGTGGGAGAGTCAGATAAGGCCAGGGATTGCTTACCAGTGGTAATTGGTGAATACGTCTGACTGGATGGGCGAGAGGCTGGCTGAGGCCCCTTCTTCCTCAGGTTCTCCTTCCCCTGCCAACAGCAGAGGAGGATGCTGCCTGACAGGTGCACCCGGCATGGCCGAGTCTCCATAAAGGGGCGACGGTGAGAGGCCAGGCTCAGACCCCCCAAGCAGCACTCTGCCTGGTGGTCCCAGCTCAGGCCTAACACAGGGAAGGTTTCAAGCTGGAGAAATGGGCCAGATGAGCTCCCGCTGGGTCAGAGCAGTGACTGGTTGCTTTCCAGGAACCCTGAGTGTTTGCTGAACCACGAGGTCAGGAAGCCTTTGCTCATGCAGGGACAGCTAGCAGTGACTATCAGGGGACAGCAGATATAATGGCCAGATGAACGTCCCACTAGCAGTCAGTGGAGCCAGGGACCAAGGTGTAGGGGTGGAAGAAGATCAATTGACCAAACATGGATTGAGCACACACTATGTGCCAAGCTCTGTAACTGGGGGCAGATGTCCCATCACACACAGCAGAGCCTGGGACACACTATTACAAAAGGCACAACACGGGGAAGGAAGGCCTATGGCTGAGGAGCTGGGATGTCTAGGTGCTGGGGTGGCATGTGAGCTGGGCCTTGGGGAACAGAGAGGATTGTTCCAGCACATGGAGTTGGGAAGGGCATGCCAGACAGAGGGAACAGCAAAGCAAAGGCAGAGAATGGGACATTCATGAAGGACATACAGAGAACAGTTGACGGAGATGAATGGGAGATAGAGCTAGAATGGGGAGGTGGGAAGAAACCTTGGGGGGTCCTGCGTGTCTTAGTCAAGTTTGGGAACATGGACCATCAAAGGCTCAGAGGCAGGGGACAGTGTGTTTAAGGAGGTGGCCAGTGGCCATGTGAAGAAAGGCAGGTGGGCAGGAGGGAAGCAATGCCCCCACCAACCTTCATAGATAGTCATTCTCCCTCAGTCAACAGCCACACTGGTTAAGCTTTAGATGTTTAAGTCACAAGATATGTTCTTCGGTGTTCCCTGCGTTAGACCTCTTAAAGGTTCAGGATTTTGTAACACTGGGGCACCTGAGCAGGGTGTGGGGGCTCCAATAGGAAAGCTAGGATGGACTCCATCCTCAAATAGGACCTGACTGTTCCGCCAGGAGGACGGCAGCCAGTGACCTTTGGCACTAACCATTCATACCCAATGCTTCTCTACCAGCAGCACCTAATTCCCCGGACTCCCACCCTGCCTGCCGCTGCCAGTTCTGACAGCCAGTTCTGCCGGGCGAAGCCCAAATATGACCCATTCCCTATGAGGACCAGAAACAAAGATGCACAGGACCTAAGAGTAAACAGGTAACGTGAGGTCTGAGCTGGTTTGGTAATGTTCCTCATAGGGCAAAACCATTCATTCTAAAGAAGGGACCCAGGATTTCACGGTTTTCTTTTATTTATTCATGTACTTACTTTAAGAAACCAAACATGAGTTAAATGCTATCTTCCCTCAACTGTTCAGTCAGTGGCTTTAGGAATACTTACACGTTTTAGATTCTTTGAGGGGGAAAAACAATTCTGCAGTTTGGTTGCATTAAAACTCCCTAAGAGGGCCATTTCTCCCCTGTCCCCTCCCTGCACTGAGTCAGGCCAGGGAGAGGAACTCGAAGCCTTGGGGCATCTTCCCTCCACCACCAGCGGCTGGGTCCCCAGTGCCCCCCTTTCCGTTCTGTTCACCGTGAATGGCAGATTCCTCTGTCCGGGTCGGGTTTCCAATCACCATAGAAACAAACTCGAGGCAGTTTCATTAATCATTTAGAGCACGAGCAGTCTAGGTCAGTCTGATTGCAGCATATAGGGTATCATCTCCAGGCCACATGGGACTCAGTCGATTTGAATTAAAAAAGATTAAGCTGCCCTGGGCTGCCTGGCCCCGTCAGTTTAAGTTCTCATGTAACAGTGGTCTCTGGAGCCATATGGATTAGTGAGTGAAGCTATGCATTTATGTGGCAGGATTCGGTGAAACATTAGATGGCTGCAGGTGTCTGAGGGGAAGAGGACAGGGATCGCATACAGTTGTGTTTCTTTTTTTTTTTTTTTTTTTATACTTGTTGCTGTTCTTTTGAAACTGGAAACAATAACTCAATTTTATTTCTCCAGTGACAGTTACCACTCTTGCTGACCATGAAATGGAACATTTGTTACCCGGGGTTTATGGTTCACGACGGAGCGGTCTTCGAGGCGTGGGGATCGGCCGCGTCCCATGCCTGCTCCGGGGTGGCGGGTGAGAATGCCGACATTTTTTTCCTTCTTCCTCTCCTATGTAGTGGTAAGAAATGCATCAAATAAATATCGATGACATTTTAGTTTTGCTCCCATCAAGATTTATGAGCCCCAGGAAATTGACTTAGAGGTGGCTACAAATCAATGAGACTCTGAAAGAGTTGTACGAGGATCCCTCGAAATGAACGCCCCCCATCCCGGGGACCTGCCTTATTTATGGGCCTCTCCAGGACTTCAAAGAGGTCCGGTAACTTAGGCCAGACTGTTTTATTGCTTCATGGGGCTAAGATGTTTCGGGGGGAAGATGCGGGTTAGCGTGCGAGGGAGCCTCTCTGGTGGTGGGCAGAAGCTTTCTGCGTAGTGAGCCATTGATCTGAAACTTGTTACACCCTGGCTTCCTACAGAATCACCCCTAAATCTTCCCAGCGACGGGGCATTGTCTGCAGCCCCAGGTGCTAAGCCAGAGAGAGAAAGAACGTTTGTAGTCTCTGCTCCCCACCCCCTTTCTGGGAGCAGCCGCCTGGGACCAGCAAGGAGGCCGCTGGGCCTGGTGGCAATCAGCTCTAGAGCTCTGTGGGGTGTCTCCAGGGGCCTGCTCTTCCCGATCGGATGTTCTGTCTCCTCTTCCTTGTGACAGTGACGGTCCTGAGTGCTTTGCTGAGAATGCCAGCAGGCAGGGACCAGCCTGAAGCCTGCATCGGTGCCTCTGCCCTCCTTTAGCAGGGCAGCTTGGGCGGTAGACTGGGCTAGGGGTCGGAAACCGTTTCTCAGCCCGGCCATGCTTCTGCCACCTGGCCGTCACCTTGGGCAGGTCATGCTGCCTCCTGTGCCTCTGTTTCCTCACTTCTGAGATGAGAAATGGGACTGCCTCCCTCCAGGCCTGAAGTTCTGAAACCATTTCCTGCGTACTGAGCACCCGACAGGTTCTAAGGGGAGACAGTCTGGCTCTAGCCTCATGGAGGATGTGATGGGCAGGAGAGCAGAGGAGGTGTGAGCACAGGGCTTCCTACCCAGCAGGTGGCCTCTCCTGCCTCTGAAAGCAGACAGACAGGGCTCACGGGCAGCACTCACGGCCACTCTCTCCTGCCATCGTCGCCAGCGCCTCCGTGGGTGGCGGCCTTGGCTGTCTGAGCAGGCTGCACGTCTGCTGGGCAGGATCCTGGCTTCGGAATCTGATTGCACCGGCAGAGGGCTGAGCCCCCAGGAGACCCGGTCAGCAAAGCACTGCTCTGACTGGCTTGATCTGTCACTGTTAACGGCCGGCGTTTGTTCAGAGAGAAGAGAGCACGGTACATAGGAAACACGGAGGCACAGTTTCCAGAAGAAGGTACCACAGAGACCCTAAAGAGGCAATAGAGCAAAGTGCTTCGGCACGTAGAGGAGGCTGCTGGCGTGGTGGGCACTTCCTGGTAGCTGTGACTTGGAGCAAACCGTTTAACCGCGAAAGCCCAGCTGCTGGAGTCACATGTCCTGGTGCTAGTCCCGTCTCTGTCACTTGCTGCTTCCTGCGAGCTTAGGCAAGAGGCTTGACGTGGGGAACCCTGATCCCTCCAGGGTCCTGCTTCAAGAAGGAAGGACTTACAGGCGCAGCCGCTGGGGGTGCTGCCAACAGGGAGCCCTCAGCTCTCAGCCTCCTCCGGGGTTGCTTAGCTAAAGAGCGATTTGCCCAATGTCAAGCCCTCTTCCTGGGACAGCCAACGTTCAGTGAGTGGCCAGCATTAGGGTCTAAAGGCCTGTCCCCCCAGCGCTGGCTTGGGACAGCTCTGCAGGCCTATCCTAGCTCCAGCGTCCCTGGGAGCCAGCTGAGAGCTTTATTGAAACCGCATCACAGCCCAACGTTCCCTTCTGCCCAGTCCTGCTTCCATCCCCTCCCTCTCTTGCACGGGCGTTAGCCCCCAGAGCGCTCTCTGATCCATGTCCTGCCCACTAACTGCTGCTCTCCATCTCAGAGTTTGTGTCCCAGGAAACCTACACTATGACATGCATAGATCTCTGAGCCACAATCCTCATCCTCATCTATAAGAAGCAATGATAGCACCTCCCCCACAGCTGCACTGCAGGGTCAATGAGATGATTCACGTCAAAGCCTTTAGCTTGCTGCCTGCCTATGGACTAGCTAGGTGTCTTCCTAATGATCCAAACCCCTTATTTTGCAGATAAGCTTGACTTGATCTCGAAGAACGAAATATGAGTCCATGGAGGAGAAATGAGTGGAATGGTAGAGATGCTAGTTCTTCCTAAATATTCCCCTCTGTTCTTCAATGATAATAAAACCCTCAGTTTCATCTGGGCGCATGACCACCCAGAATTAAAACACATTTTTCAGTTCCTCTGGAAGATAGATGTGCCCATGGGATTAAGTTGTGGCCAATAGAATATATAAAAAGGGGGCATATGCAAATTTTAGAGAGTGTCTTTAAAGACAGGAAGCCTGCCCTCTCTTTGACCCCTCCGTGCTGAAATGTGGATGCCTGCTGGAGCTCCAGCAGCTACTTTGGGCCATAAAGTGACCTTGGAAATGGCAACCAAACACAGCAGAGCAACAAAATGCAATGATCCTAAGTCACCCGCACCAGCCCTGGGAAGCCGGCAGACTATTACATGAGAGAGAAACATCTCTCTGTTGCCTTGACTCTTCTGTTACGTGTGTCCAACTCTAATCCTAACCAACACAGAGGGACTTGCAAGTGGGCAAAGAGGCCATGAGCGAAAACTAAGAGGCACAAATGGGTATGGGGCATTCACAGGACAGTAAAGAGATTGGCCAGTCAGTCATAAGATGGATAATACTTTACGTTCATATTTGTGCTTTGCAGTTTATAAAGCACTTGTAAATTTGTTGCCATTCCGTCTGTGTAACTGTGTAAGCTAAGGCACATTTATCATCTCCATTTCACAGTTAGGAAAGTGAGGTTCAGAAAGAGAAATGATTTTTCCCAACTTCACAAAAACTAGGAAGCGGCAGAGTCACAGCCAGAAGCCATGACTTTTGAGGCCAAAGGCTTGGTTTCCCCCGCTGCCTTTGACAATTACCTCAAGTCAATGTAGTTAACAATGCTCTTGCCTAAAACTTGTATCTAGCAAATGTACAGTGGTTCTTGCCTGGGTTCAGCTGCTTCCAGGACAGCTTGCATCCTTTCACTTTCTTTGCTACCAGGAACTGACCACCTACAATGTAATAAACACCACGCCTTATCATGCCAGTGCTTTTATGTGCACTGCTCTCTGTTCCCTCTCAAAGACACTACTTACCCTACATCTCCAGTTTCTGCTCTCTCTCTCAGGCCTCTCCTCCACGGAGCCTTCTCTGGGGGCCTCAGGAATGAGCTGTTCACTCACCCATTGGCCTCCATCGCCTCCTGAGGCAGCTGCCAGATGGACTCATACAATAAGCCTCCTAACCAGATCTGGGCTGACCCCAGAGAGAAGGATTCTGAGAACGAGTTCTGAAGAAGTCTGCTGGTTTTAGGCGAGGAAAAAGGGGTACTCGGCTTGAATTGACATGTAAGAAACTGTACTCTTTTCCTGGGGTGGCTATAACAAATGGCGATTAAATAGATGAAATTTATTTTCTTGCAGTCCAAGATGTTAGAAGTCCAAAGTCCAGGTATTAGTTTGGGGGTGGGAGGGGGGACGGGGCGGCGGGGGGTTGCTTCCTTCGGGGTGTTCTGAGTGAGAAGCAGCTCTGTGTCCCTCCCCCCGGGATTTGTAGCGTTCTTTGGTTTGTGGAGGCATCACTCCAATCGCTGCCTCCAAATTCACATGGCGTTCTCCCAATGTCTCTGACTCTGTCTACATTTTCTCTTCTTAGAAGGACCCCAGCCATGGGATTGGGGCAGTGATTTTCAACCTTTTTCATCTTCATGGCACAGAAATTTATTTCTCACTATATATAGTTGATTTCAGAGAGGAAGGGAGAGGGAGAGAGAGATAGAAAAATCAATGATGAGAGAGAATCATTGATTAGCTGCCTCATGCACGCCCCCTACTGGGGACCGAGCGAATCCAGGCAAGTGCACTGACAGGGAATCAAACCATGACCTCCTGATTCATAGGCTGTTGCTCAACCACTGAGGCACACGAACCTGGTTCTCCTGACTCTTATAAGGACACTAATCCCATTCATGAGGTCCCCACCCTCCTGCCCTCATCTAATTCAAATCATACCCCAAAGACCCCCCCATCTCCTAATACCATCACATGAGGGGGTAGGTTTTCAACATACGTATTGGGAGGACCCAAAAAATCAGCCCATAATAGGGGTGCAAAGCAGCTCCTGAGCCCCTGGATTCTCTGCTCAGCACCAGGCCAGGGAAAGCCCTGGGTTTTTCTCCCCAGTTAGCTCATAGACTGCGAAAATTAGAAATCCTCAGGGCAGATGGGTGCGGAGTAGAGGGGGGGGGCGGTCAATGGAGAAAAAAATGGTACATTTGTAATACGTTCAACAATAAAGATAAATTTTAAAAAATAAAAAAGAAGTCCTCGGAGGTCTCCCTGATGTGAAACCCCTCTCCAGCTCATTCTTGGTTACTCCCAGAGATGCAGGCTTCCTCCCTGCCCAGCAGCAACTAGGAAGCCCTTCCTCCTCCTCGTCAGCCACAGCGGGCCTCCCCGTCCCCAGCCTGGGACACACCACGCACAGCCCACCCTTTTCCACATGACACACCTCCAACACATCTCCACAGAACATGGCTTTACACGGTTTTGCCCCAGTTCCCCTGTGGGAGGGCGCTCCAGGCACCATACGGAACTCAGAACTCTAAAGACTTCGAGATGGGAGCAGGTCCTTCATGTCTGTGCCTTGGTTTCCACATTTATGTGAAATGAGGGTACGTGAAATGAGCCAGAACCTAGCTCCTAGGGCTGATAGGAAGACTGCAGGAAATGACGATAGGAAGCCCGTAGCACCATGCAGGGCATGCCGTGAGGGCCCCGCCCATGTCTGCTACCATTACCCTCTATGTGTGTTTTAACATTTTTTTAATGGAATCATATTGTACATTATTTTTTGTGACTTGGTTTCTTCATTCATTGGGTCGGAACGTTTCCCTACATCATGAAATATTCTTCAAAGCATTTTTA
Source organism: Myotis myotis (assembly GCF_014108235.1). Taxonomy (NCBI): domain Eukaryota; kingdom Metazoa; phylum Chordata; class Mammalia; order Chiroptera; family Vespertilionidae; genus Myotis; species Myotis myotis. The sequence goes on from NW_023416318.1 coordinate 31,840,755, forward strand.
ATGGCTGTCATATTTCATCCCAGGAGTTATGGTCATTTATTTAATCCCTCTCAGAGGGATTTCTTCTGTAAACGACTTTTTTTAACCCAGGCTTGCAGGTCTGAGCCACCAGGGCAGGGGGTGGGGGCTCCTTCTAGCTACTGACCCTCCTGCCCCCACCATCCTGGCATCCATTACGCTTCGTCTGCCCCGCCTCCCTCCTGCCTCAGCTGGAATCAATCGCTCTCCCTTCCTGCCTGTTCCTCCTGCCCCATAACATCAATCAATCCACAAGCCACTGCAGTGTGCCCAGCCCAGTGCCGGCAACACAGAAGTGCCTGAGAGAAGGGAGGTGAGCCTGCCTGGAGGACCCTGCTCTCCATCTGGGGAAGTAAACTGTGTGCAGTGGGAAGGTGGTGCACCCAGGGAGGGGGGCCTCAGACAGGCAGAGAGGAGGGGTGTGGGAGCTGGTGTTCCCGGCCCCACTGGGAACAAGGACGAGAGGGCACTCTAGGGGGGGTGTCAGCGGGAGCAAGGTACACCAGGACTGGCTGGGCACATGGTGTCCGGGAGGGATTGGGGAGGGGCTGTTTGGAAGGCACAGTTTGGCAGGAGCACAGCTGTGAGCCCTCGTGGGGTCGCAGTACTGCCGGGCCTGAGCTGATGGAGCTGTCCTCTGCTCCGCAGCCTGTGTTGGGCTGGACTGGGGGCCCCAGCTCGGAACTAATGCCCCCAGGGGCTAGGGGCAATCATTTCGAAATGAAGGTAATGATCCAATTAGTGGTTATCCATCAAGTTCAGTTATCTTTCCTTGGGCTGGGGAGCAGAGAAGCTGAGTAAACACGTGCCTTGGACTGTGACATAAAACCAGGCCCCCTCGTGCTGGAAAATGAGTTCAAGATGCTGGCTGAGCAGCTCTCAGGGCCCTCAGGTTAGCATCTCAGTGGCCCAAAGAGGCAGGGGAGCCGCTGAGCTGAAAAGGAGCGGGGTTTCTGAGGCTGCAGCTCCTGACCTGGGTCCCAGGTGCCACTATGAGAATGGGGAGAGACCTGGGCGGCTGTGGGTCTGGAGTCACCACCACAGCCAGTGTCTGACCTGGGTCTGATCAGAGGCTTCAGTTCTGCTCAGCCCGGCCCCCAGCCCATAGCTCTGAGCTTCCCCAAGCATCAGCCAGCTTCCCCAGCTCAGCTCCTTCTCTCTACATTTGCTGTCTAAGCAATACATTCCCACACTGGGGTGCTCTGTCTGAGCCTCCTTATTTCAACGCTAAGTTACTGAAGACAAGAGCTTCCTGTGTCTTATCAGACAAAACTTATAGTTGGAAGACAGATTGGCCAGTCATTGAATCCAAATGTCGCATTTAGAAATGAGGAAACTGAGGCCCAGGAATGGGAAATGATGGAGAGGACACCCTGACTATGAGAGCTCTCGCTCAATAAGTGTCTTTCACTTAAGCCCGGGTACCCTCAGCTCCCCCCGAAAAGGGAACCAGCCATCACTTCAAACAACCATTCTGAACATAGTGACCCACTGGTGAGCCTGTCCTCACACTGCCCCTCATCCAGAAAGCTCTGAAATTCTGTTCCCATCAGGTCTGAAACTGGCCTCCCTTTTCTCTACTCCCTCCTTCCTCATGGTACCCCCATCTGCTCTGGTTCCTGGGAGAGGGCCTTAGGGGTGTCCTGCTCTGTTATTTCCCACTCCGAATCTCACACTGGCATTTGTCCTCCACCCAGACCTGAAGTTCATAACTGCCTCAGGAAATTGCTTTGCAGAATACAAGCACGTTATTTTCCTGGTTCCCACCCTGGAACCTGCCCATCCAGTCATTGTCCATCCTCCTAGCCCCCAGGAGAAAGCCCACAAGCCCAGCATTGAGGCCTGCCCTCTTCTGGACAAGATTACAGGAATTAGGCACAGGGCTCCCCAGTTGCAAACATTTCCTAGTGGATTCATTGCTTCTGCCTTTTGGCCCAGGTGAGAACTCAGTGACCTTAGATGGCTCTATTTTGAATGTTTTTATTGACGCCCAGGGAGTATGCCAGTAACTTGGGGTCAGCTATGAGGGTCCTTTGGGGCTGAATGGAGACTGGAGACCACACCTTCCTCTTCTAAGTTGGCGCTGGGATGTGAGCACCTGCCTTCAAGTGGCCCAGCTTTCCTTATGCTCATCTTATATTAATCTCATTATGCAAGGGCTATTTGCATATTAATTGCAATGTGTTTTAAACAGTTATCCAATTTCCTTTTCCTCAGGCCTCTCCTGTCCCCTCCCCTCTAGTCCTATGAAGGGTATAAGGTCTGTGTCTAGATGCATTTTTTTTGTCCAGTTGTTCAAGCACCATTTGTCAAAAAGACTACTTGTTCCTTTGTCAAAGATGAGTTGACTGCATTTATATGGGTCTGTTACTGGACTCTCTATTCTGTTCTATTGATCTAGTTATCTGTCCTTTTGCCAGTACCATATTGTCTTGATTACTGTAGCTTTAGTGTAAGTCTTGACATTTGGTACTATCAGTTCTCTGACTTTGTTATTCTTGGTCAATATTATGTTGGCTATTCTAGATTTTTTGCCTCCTCATATAAACTTTAGAAGCAGTTTGTCAATATCCATAAATACTTGCTGTGATTTTGACTGGAGTTAAATCAGCTCTATAGATGAAGTTGGGAAGAACTGACATCTTGACCATATTGAGTCTTCCTATTCATGAACATGGACTATCGCTCCATTTATTTGATGTAAATACCTTCTGTCAGTGTTTGATGCATTTGAAATCTTTCATCAGAGTTTTGTAGTTTTTCTCATTGCTGTATCTAAAAATCATTTTACCCATTGCATTTTGTGTTTTGTGTATAAATTTTGCACATATTTTGTTAGATTTACACCTAAATATTTCATTTTGGGGGGTGCTAATCAGAGCTTCTATCTCCTTTTCTCTATTTCTACCTATGGAAAATCTACCCACTGTGGACATCAGTGGTGAATCCCAGCTCTGACACTTGTATGCTGTATGACCCAGAGCAAATGAGTTAACTCCTCTGAGCTTCAGTTTCCATATCTGTAAGATGAGAAAAATAACAAATACCTCAAAGTATTGATGTTAGGATTGGTGAGATCAAGAGAAAGCTCAATACCTGTTATATAGCAGGTCTTCTGCCAAGTGGTAGTGGTTATTAGTGTTGTAGTTTTAATAGTATTTCAAGTGTTACTTCTCCCATGATGCTGCTTCTCATTGCTGTATCTAAAAATCATTTTACCAATTGCATTTTATATTTTTTTATAGAATTTTCCTCATGGTAATGATCTCAGAGGGAGCTAAGGGAATAGAGAAGGTAAGAAAATACGTTTTTTTAAGTAGAAAAAAATGGTTGTTCAATAGTTGTCTTATGATTGAACTAGAGGCCTGGTGCATGAATTTGTGCATCGGTGGGGTCCCTCAGCATGGCCTGTGGGGATTGGGCCAAAACCAGCAGTCCAGCTCCTGCCGGCCACTCCTGCTCATCCCGGCCCCACTGCACCTGCCACGGGCTCGCACCCACTCAGTCCTGAACGGGAGAGGCTCACACCACCACAGCAGTGTTTGCCAGCCATGAGCCCTGCGTCTGGCACCCACCCCGGGGGGGGGGGGGGGGGGAGGACGCGATCAGCCCTCCAGGCAAGTGGTGGAACATCCTTGCTGGCCCGGGATCCAGTTTGTGCCGGTTTGGCAGGAGCCACCTGGTGGCTGCTTTTATATAATTTCTTCCTTGTGGAGTGTCTAGGAAGGGGAAGCGGCCACCGTGCTCGAGGCTGACTTCCAGGAGACCAGTGGTGCTGTCAGGATCCTGCCGGCAGCAGCACCACCGGTCCATTGGTGCCTGGCCCATTCTCTGGAGATTGGACCTGTAGGACTACTGAAGGAGTGAGTAGCTGTCGCGCCAGGCTGGTGGGCCAGGAAGACAGGTTGGTCAGCTGAGCAGCACTCCCGCTGTGGGAGCGCACTGACCACCAGGGGGCAGCTCCTGCATTGAGCGTCTGGTGGTCAGTGTGTGTCATAGTGACTGGTCGTTCAGTTGTTCAGTCGCTTAGGCTTTTATATATATAGATGAGTAAACCCAGGAGGCAAATGGACTTCATCTTGTGTGGTAACGTGATTTGGAAAGGGATTGTTTGAGGCACATAGAATAGTGTTGTGATTAATCAATGGCATCTGCTGTGAGTAGTGAACCCTATGTAATATACTGCCAATGGTGGAATAAACTATAGATCTACAGGATATTATTAACTGGATGTGACTGCCAGAGGCGTTTGGTGAAGAGTCCTTATTTCATAGGTGAGGAAATTGTAGTATATGCTAAGGTGTACAGTTGTGTAAATCTTCTTTCATTCATCATTTGACTATTTCTTTAAATACATATAGCTATGTTCCATAGCAATTAGGATGATATAGTTAGTTATATATTCTCAACTACAGTTCCTTTCTGCACCTAGCTGTTTCTTCCTCAAGTGAGACCCCAGAACATTCCAGAGACTTGAAACTGAAAAGGAAGAAACACATTGCTCCATGATACAATGAGTGCTTACAAGAGTGCACTCAAGAAAGACAAGTTAATGTTTAAAACTCTCAAATGAGAAAAGCATGTGTATTATTCCTACAGAAGAGGAATGAGAGGAGAATTTACAAGGGAGAAGGGACCCCTAGTTCATAAGAATCTGGAGCCTGCCAGCATTGTAGCCTAGAGAAGTCTAATGTCTGGGTACTCCAACAAGAGAGGACTCAGTCTCCATGATGACTGTTGGTCTAAGGGTGGGGGATGCAGGATAACAGTAGGTGGCTTTACTGTCCTGATGTTTGGTTCCCATGGGAATTCAAGAGCTTCCAGAGGAGGGCTTGTTCTACAAGTGAGGTCATCTACCTGTTGCCTCCCCAGGTCAGAGCTATAGTCAGGGATTACTTTGCCTACATTGGCATTTGGCCATCTCAATAACTTTCTGATGCAGAAAATGTTATTTCCATTTTACCTGTAAAGACTGAAGTTTCATTAAGTGAAATGCCCAGAACAATACAGATAGTGGCAGAGTTAAGGCTTATACACAAGGCTTCTAACTCCAAATTCTTATATTATCCCACACTGTTTGCTGGTCCAGACGCCTCCATACATGATGTAAAGTAGTTTGAACAATGTCCTGCTTCAACTCCAAGCATGAAATGGTTGTCCCCTTAAACTCTGACCCTATTTGATCCTGCTGGGGGTTCATTTCCACAGTTGGTTGGCCAACTCTCTGAGAAGATGACACCTACTGTGATGGCTCCTGAGTATCACACTGGAGAGGTCCCTGTTTCCTGAGGGGGATGCCCCTGAGGAAGATGAAAAAAGTCTGAAGCTCCATTTTTTGGCAGGCCTTCCATGGCTCTGGGCAGCCGGCTGTCCACGAAGAGGGAGCACTGTGGTGCCTCTAGCCAGCCAGCTCTCACTTGTTGAGTTTCTGCTGGTATGCATCCTCTGCGGGATCCAACCATATTAAATTGCTTCAAGCAGCCTATAAAATAAAGACAATTGCAATGCCATAAGGAATAGCATATCCCCAACCATAAATAAATTAGGGCTCTAATTCCATCAAGGCATGTGGGTGACATCACACACCGTGAGAGCCGAGCTTGGAAGGCCTGTTCACAACACCGCAAATCTGAGATGGAATTACCATCTTAATTTATTTACATCTTCTGGTGGCTAGGTTGCTGTGACAGATGATTTCTGAAAAGTCTGGTCCCTGCAGATTATGACCTCATGTTCCATCCTTCTCCTCCGCCACCGCCCCTTTTCCTCCCTCACTCCCTCTCTCCCACCCCTTTCCTTTCCTGTTTCTCTCTCACACCCCTAGACATGCATTTCCCTCCTTGTTTTTTGTTTTCTCTGTGGTCCTGGTAAAGAATGGAAGGAGGGAAGCACCTAGCGCTGAGAAGAGATGGCAAATTCCAGACGCAGAGGAGTGGCCTCCAAGTGGGGGAGGCACAGGAAGAATGAATCTCTCCTACAGCCGTGATTTGTTGCATTGCCCCAGGGCCATTTATCCACGACCTCCCCGGGGACATATAGCCTTTCCTTGCTTAAAATTTCAATTTAATTAAATCCACTAGGTGTGTTCTTGGATGTCAACCATGTCCTAGGCAACGTAGGGTAGTCAGAACCATATGGAACCAAGGGATTTTAGAGGCGGACAGGCTTTCAGCAGCCTCTGAGTTAGTTCAACTCCTCATTTTACAAATGAGGGACCCAAGGTTCAGAGAAATAAAGTGATTTTTCTAAGATCATGTGGTTAATTAATGGCAGAGCCAAGTCTAGACTGCAAGAAAAAAAAAGGGGAAATCTTAGCAACGTCCGCCAGGCCCTTCCAGCCTAGTTGGAGAAATAAGACAGACATCTTCAAAAGAGTTAGCTAATAACATGACAGAGGATCTAATCAGAGCCAAACTGAGGGTTACAAAAACGGAATTCAGGGAAGAAAGGAAGGAAGCAATACGAGCTGGCAAGTTTGGGGCAGATTTCACGGAGGAAGCAGCAGTTAAGTTGGATGCTAAAGGGTGCAAAGGATCTCACTTGCATAGACCAGAAGGGAGGGCATTATGGGCATAGAAACAGCTTAAGAAAAAGCCAGAGAGCTGGATGGAATACGCATTTCCTGGACACAGAACTCAGTGGGACCCCAATTGGAGAGAGGAGTCAGTATCTAAGTATCAATACCTGATGGAGACAGAGGACTCTGGTCAGCTGAGGGCACTGGAAGTTCTGGAACAAGAAGCAATAAATGAAAGCATGCTCTAGAGCTTAGCTACACAAAATGTGGCCTGGGGACCACCAGCATCAGCTCTACCCCATCTGGGGGTGTTTTTAGAGAAGTCCAACCTCAGTCCCAGATCTACTGAACCAGAACTGCATTTGAACGACAGTAGACCACTAGGTGACTCACAGGCACATGAATGTTTAAGAAGCCCTGATTTAAGAAGCCTGGCGTGACATGAATGTCACTTCTTGGTTATTCCAGAGTTGTTCCCTGGTGCCACTAGTTTGCTCTGTGGGTTGTCGTTTTTTTTCCTGACCAAAGGCGACTTAGCAAACATGCTACTCAGAAATTATTGCTCAGTGAAAGTATCTAACTAGCAAACTCTTTTCAAACAGAATGAAATGTTTGTGCATATTAATTTTAGCATGAATGAGGATGACAATATTCAGTTCAGTTTCACGGTTCTCTTTTTTGTATTTTGGAACTCATGAGCTTAATTCCAATAATCAGGCATTTTCTGAGCCCTTGGAAAGCGCTTGGACTTTAGTATCTAAGGAATAAAACCTATGCTGTAGGAACCCCTACATAATAGGGCATCTTCCTGGGGAGATGGTAAGATCTCAGTAGGGGAGACTGAGAGATTCCCAACCCTGTGCAAGACCCCTGTCCCATGCTGCCAGACTTCAATGGAACACTTAGGCCTGGATCCTGACTTCCTAAGCACTGGAGGCACTTCCCCTTCAGGCAACACATAAACCCAGATCCTGGTGCTGCCTGGGGCCAGATGGTAGGTGCATCCAGCAATGACTGAATTTCCTACCAGCCCACTGAATGTTGGGACTTTAGAGTTGGAATTAAGTCGACTTAAAGAAAATATATAAAGTGATTTGTGTGTGTGTATACCTGAGTTTGTAGACCAAGATGAATACTTGCTATATTTTCTTTATTAAGAAAACAACATATTTCCTTCCAAGGCCTCCCCCAAAGGGGGGAGAGTGTGTGCATGTGCTTGAGGTAAGCCACAGGGAAAGTGCAAAGGGTCAGGGAGTTTTTCACTCTTCAGCTTCAGACTGACATTGACATGGAGTGCAGTGCCCCCACATCCCACCAAACCACAGCATGCGTGCCAAGTCTGGGTCACGGCTCCCTCTCCCAGTGACCAAGTGCTTGGGGTGCGCTTTCAAAGACAGACATTCCACCTGGGTCCTCTCTGCGGTAGCTGATGTTGCTTTGGTCTTCTGGGGACTGTTGCCCAGAGAGGAAAGGGCCTAGGGGCCTGCCTGCCTCTCTCTCCGTTGGCTATTTGTGCAGGGGGCCAGCCTGTGAATCTGTTCCTCAAAGGGCCCAGGTGGGCCCCTCAATGACTTATGTTCTCTGAAGCTCTGGGTCCTTATGGCTCCCCCCCACAATTCAAACAGACTTCTACAAAAAGGAAATCTTCCATAGCAATGGGAACCTTGCTGGGAGTCTCCTCTCTTAACTTTATCTTTGTTAAAATTGAGATTTCATTTCCATGTTATAAAATCCACCCTTTTAAGTGTACTGTTCAATATTTGTAGTAAACTCACAGATTGTGCAACTATCACCACTATCAATTTGTAGAACATTTTCATCACCCCAGAAAGAATCCCCTACCCATTAGCAGTCCCATTCCCCCATCCTCCCTGCCCCTGGCAACTACTAACCTGTTTTCTCTAAGTGGAATCATATAATACATGGCCTTTCATGCCTCATTTCTCTTTCCCTTTATCTCTCCACAGGCAGACTTGTCTCAGTAGTTTCTTATGAAAGTATAGAAGTTGCTAGTCTGAGAAAGATGATAAAAATCCTGGAGCAAACTCTCCTGAGGAAAGCCATTGGTCCTTTTCTTCTTGAGTCTCTCAGGTTGGCTCCTCCAGACCCCATGTCCTCCTTGGGACCCAGCTTCACTGAAGAGACAGGTCAATGCAAGTGAACACATTTCAGTTAAGGGCTATGGATCCAGCCTGTGCTCACAATTCAAAGCAAGGGCTCACCACTGGCACAGAAGTTAGCTGTGCTCGAGTATGTCCGCTGAGCCATGGCCATATCATATCAAATATTTAAATGGCTCTTCGTGGTATTAAAAAATTCTTCCTCGGTTGATCATAACTATGGAAAGAAAAGGTAAAAGGCTTGCCCAAGGTCAAGCAGGGTTCAAATTCAGAACTTCTGTTTCAGTGCCCGCCCCAGGGGCTGCTCCCATGTTATTTAATGACTCAGATGGCACTTGTGGCAGACCACTCCTCCTGTCCTCCTCTCCTCCTCAAACTTCTCCCTCCAGAAAACCACCCCCAGGGAAAGAAGGTCAACTGTGACCAACAAGCGACTCTTCCTTTTCCTACTGAGCTGCACTGTTTCCACATCCTGAGATTGCCCGAGTGGCCCACTAGCATTGCTAGTGGTCCTGCCAGCATTGAGGCTAATTGCTTAGTTTTCCAACTTCTGACTGGTCTTGAGGAAGTTATTGAACCACTGTGTCTCGGTTTTTTAATTTCACAAGTAAGGGTAATATTAGTACCTACCTTTAAAGGCTGTTGATTAATTGGTATGTGTAAAGAGCTTAGAATACTACCCGATAAATAACAAATATTCGATAAATGATAGACCCTTTCTGTATTACATACATTTGTATTTATCATGCTGTTGAGTAAAAAACTCTATTTGTGCATATGATGCCTTGAACAAAAGAGATGTTCATAAATATTGCTGAAAAGAAGGAAGGAAAGGAGGGAGGATTTTACAGTAGCTTCTAAATACAGAACAGAGATTGATCTATAGCTAAGTGTTTTTTTTTAATATCTTCATATACCCACCAAGAGAAATTCCTGTAGTGCTGAAAAGACAAATCAATTGGCAATTATGAAATTCACTTGAAGTTGTAAACAGAGAGGCTAGGATGTGCCCTCTTTGTTGGTCACCACTATACTAGCATTGGGGAATCAATACTCAATCCTTTTAAATTCATTCTCACATCTTGACCTGCCGTTAGTCTTGATTACATCAATTGCCGTTTTATTAGATTCTCATTTCAGCATCCTGAGGGTCTGGTTTATTTCATCCTCTGAATTGGCTGGGTATCCAGTTCTCTGTTGGATCTATCTTCTTTCTCTCTTCTTGTGATCTTCCTGGTGAAGATCAATGTTCTCCCTTGTAAAATTCACAGCCATTCCTCATGTTGATATTAGGGCTACTTTGCTGATTTCCTTCTAGCTTGTCCACCCTTATTCATATCATGTCAGGAAATGCTCCCAATGTGTGGTGAGAGGGTGTGTTTGAGGAAGGAGTGGGGATATTGTGAGAGGACTGAGATTCCAGACAACTACCAGGTAGAAGCTTCTTTCTCGTAACCATTCCTAGTTAGTCAGGCTGCTGCTTCCAAATGCTGTAGCTAGATACAGCACTGGATGACACTCCTGAACTGGACAGACCCAACCTCAGACTTGCCATGCCCTAAGTGTTATTCTGACAGACACTCATAGTTATGGGTAGTCTGTAAGTTGCCATGTTTGGGCCTTAATGATCCACCATTCCCACTTCTCTAGCACTGGAAGAGCTGAAGGAGTAGACACTTGGATCAAGGGCAGCCAGTCCAAAGATGAGCTGTGCCCGTAAGATTCTCATTCTACGGCATTTGAACCAAGAATGCCCAGAGAAGGATGTAATTAGCAAGAAGGCTAAATCAAAATTTGTGATTTAAGAAGAAAACAGAGAAGCCACAAGCAAGAAGAGTGGTCACCTTCTAACCCAGGACCACGCACTCACTATTTGTTCATTAAATTGAAATGTTGATGGGGCAAGTTCCCCAAGGATCAAGAAGGAATAAAAATTTAAACCTAGACCTAAGTCTTGAATTACTAAGCCAAGCATAGACAGGTGTATTTTTACTTTGTTCTTAGGCAACATTTCTCTCCAGGGGACATTTTTTCTTCTATCGATTTCAATTTCTTCCTCATCCAATGCAAGCTTGCTTCTCTCCCTCCTATAGATTGTATGAAACCAGAGGCATTCCCTGGCACTACGCAGTTATCCTGTGGCTGATAGTTCCATCCTTGCAACCAGCTGGTTGGGGGGCTCTCTCTGGCAACAGATTAGTCCACTAGCCCCTCCTGACTGGTTCTGCAGCTTTATCCAATGCAAATGACTGAAAGCATGCCTTTCCCAATGAGGAAAATATGGAATATTTGGTTCCCAAGTTATGTTTCATGTTTACAATGGCCTTCTCATCATCGTTAGTTGGATTAAATTTAGTGATTACAAAGATTTTTGTTTTTATCAATAATACCTTTGATCTTGAAAAACAAGAGCAATTTAAACAGATCCAGATGCTCTAAGCTCCACCACATGTTTGTTTTATTTTTTTAATCACATTGTATTTGAGGCTGTCATTTAAATGAATTAAATATGAATGTTATTCCTATGGCCATGTTTCCCTGGCTTCTCACACTTAAGCTTTGCTGTTTCTAGTTATTCGATTGCAGAACCTTCGAAGAAAAATGTTTGGTGTTAATTGTTATGTTATCCCTCACACGCTTCTGGAACAGGTATATCCCCCACCAGAGCCCATGCAGGAACCGAAATGTAATCCCAGGAAAAATGACCCCGGCCCTGCTAAATCCTTGGATTTTAAGTCACAGCTCTGTTTATCTCCTTTCAGCAAGTTTTTTCCCTGTGCAAAATGGATCGTTTAGTTTCATTATTATCACTATGCTTATCAACAACTCTTTCTGTCGACGTAATTCAACCAAGACTTATTGAGTGTCCACTGACTTTCTGTAAACATTTCCTCCATCTGTAAATCAAAGCTACTTCAGCAACTTTGGTCATGCGACAATGAATTCTGGGGGTGGAGAGGAGAGAGGGATGGGAAGGAAGGCCTGAAACAATAAAATAGCAGGCTGTATATGGTTAATTAATCTGTGACAAAAGAGGCAAGACTATACAATGGGGTAAAGACAGTTTCTTCAATAAATGGTGTTGAGAAAATTGGTCAGGTACATGGGAAAAAAATGAAAAGAAAAGAAACCAGACCACTTTCTTACACCATATACAAGAATAAACTCAAAATGGTTAAAGACTTAAATGTAAGACCTGAAACCATAAGACTCCCAGAAGAAAATATAGGTAATATACTCTTTGACATTGTTCTTAGTAATTTTGTTTGGACATGTCTTCTGGGACAAGAGAAATAAAAGAAAAAAGAAAAAAAATGGGACTACATCAAACAAAAATGTTTTTTCACAGCAAAGGAAACCATCAACAAAATGAAAAGACAATCTACTGAACTGAAGAAGATATTTGCCAATGGCACAAACAATAAGGTGTTAATATCCAAAATATATGAAGAGCACATACCACTTAACATAAAAAAACAACAGTCCAATTTTAAAATTGGCAGAAGACCTGAATAGACATTTCTCCAAGAAGGATATACAGATGGCCAATAGATATGAAAAGATGCTCAGTGTCACTAATCAACAGAGAGATGCAAATTAAAATCACAATGATGTATCACCTCACACCTGTCAGAATGGCTATCATCAAAAAAATAAAAAAAATAACAAGTATTGGTGAGGATGTGGGGAAAAGAACTCTCACTCATTGTTGGTTTCCAAGTGATGCAGCTATTATGAAAAACAGTATGGAATTTCCTCAAAAAATTAAAAATAGAACTACCATATGACCCAGCAATCCTACTTCTGTGTATTCATCCAAAGAAATCCAAAACACTAATTCAAAAAAGCTCTATGCATCCCATGTCCCCTGCAGCATTTTTTACAATAGCCAAGATCCAGAAGCAATCCAGATGTCCATTGATAGACAATTGACTAAAGAAGATGTGGTACATATATGCAATGGACTATTACTTGACCATAAAAAATAATAAAATCTTGCCATTTGCAACAACATGGATGGACCTAGAGGATATAATGCTAAGTGAAATAAGTCAGACAGAGAAAGACAAATACCATATGATTTCATTTATATGTAAAATCTAAAACAACAAAATACATAAGTAAAACAGAAATAATAGATAAAGAGAACAAACTGATGGTTGCCAGATAGGGGGGGATTGGGAGGTTGGGTGAAAAAGGTAAAGAAATTAAGAAGTACAAATTGGCAGTTACAAAATAGTCACAGGAATGTAAAATACAGCATAGGGAATATAGTCAATAATATTGTAATGACTGAATTTGGCATCAGGAGACAGAAGTTGAATCCTGATCTTATTAGCATGAATCAGTGGCCCTGAGCATGTCATTGAACCTCGCTGAGATTTCAGTTTTCTCATCTGTGAAATGGAGCATGATTTGTGAGAAAAACACCCCTCCAGGCATGTCGGTGGGTGACAGTTGTGAAGAGGCTCCTGCGACAGTGGAACCGCACAGGGTAGAGCTGCTTCCTGTTTGTCCAAGATGAGGCCTTCTCTGGGGAGTCCGAGGAGAGTTCTGGCCAGAGCTGGGGAAGCTGAGATGTGCAGGAGGGCCCTCCTGCATGGGGATGGGGATGGTGACCTGGTGCTAAGAAGGAAGGCCGGCAAGGGGCCTGCAGAGGTGTCCCGTCCCTGGGGATGAGAATGAAGAAACACATCCCACCTTGAGACCCTCCTGGGAATGAGACAGGACTCAAAGTCCCATCCTCTTGAAACCAGCCTGGTTTTTACTCTTATTTTCTGGGTTTATTTCTCTTTTGTCCTTCCTTAAGATTACAGCAGCCTTTTGAGAAATTCCAGCTGTCACAGCTGAGCCAAGGGGAGTTAAAAGAAAGGTTTGGTGCACCTGCTCCCAGGCTAACAAAGCAAGAGCAGTGGGGATCAGGGCAGGGGAGCCCAGGGAAGACTCACATGGATGGACCAGGGCCTCTGGTTCCCAACTGTTTCTCCCACCTCAAGAGTGTCCTTCCAGAGCTCAATCGATTTGGAGTATTATTTTATTTCAAGAGGCAGAATTCTCTCATGCTTTTTCCAAGTCTCAGCCCTCAGATACCCCAGTGCCTGGTACCCCAGTCGGTCCAGCAATGGCGATGGGTTACATGGAGCCATTGAGTCTCTCCCAGGCCCCTGGATGGCCCAGTGGACCTACCGGCTGGCTTAGGTAAGGGTGCAGCCCGTGGCCTGGAAAAGCCTTTCTCTGGCTTCTGTGCTCAAAAGTTGGCCTCATTATCTCAGGCTAGACTCCAATCACAGAGCAAACCAGCCCACAGGATCCTCCTTTGTGATGGAAAGAGCTGGAGAATCATGACTGGGCACCAAGGCTGGGCCCCTGTCCTAGAAATTAACTTGCTGTCAGGGGTCAAGTGCCTTCCAGTGAATGTCAAAAGGGCACTTAAAGATCAGCACAGCCCCTCTGTCATCTGTGTTTGTTGTCTATGTGCTGCACTAAGCGTGGTGAGTGGGAACTCGGAGGTCTAGCCCCTTCTGCTCAAATTGTAACAATAACAGCAGCTAACAGGTTGGTTTTGTTTTTAGAACATAACGTATGCCAGGCATAGGTTATCTCATAAAATCTTCACAGTAGCTCTAGATTGGGTCTTATCTCCTCATTTTGATAGGGAAACCGAGATTCAGAGACCGTGATCTGCCCAGAGTACACAGCTGGTGAGTGGGGAAGGCAGGATGCAGACGCAGGCATGTCCTCTCCACCACGAAGCCACACTCTGACAGTGGCTGGGGTTTGTTAACGTTGCTTGTGGTCACCGGTACCAGACACCAACAGTGGCCGGCTAAATAAATAAAGGGGGTAAGGTGAGGGCTTAGCATTTCCTGGAAGATTTCTAGAAGAGCTCTCAGAACCCAGTGGAGAGCTGCTCCCTGGGCAGGGAGGAAGCAGAGCAGCTGAGGGCCGAGCAGCGGGATCTGTGGCCGTTCTCTCCAGGGCACCTGGCACCAAAGCTCTTCTTCGGTGTTTAAAGTTCAAAACTCTTAGAAAAAACAAGACTATTGCACTTGGTCAGGTGTGCATGCTGGGCTCATGAGCTTGGGCCAGCAGGTGCGGGCAGGAGCGGACAAAGATGCTGGGAAGCGGGGAGAGAAAGGAGCTCCTAGGGAAGGAAGGTCACTGGGATTCAGAAAGCTGCTTCTTTGCTTCCAACAAGGTCGATGCAGGTACCAGAGGGGTGATCAAGAGGGGCCATGAGTCTTCCTCCTTAGAGGGATTCAGAAAACACAAAAGTCTTACCTGAGTCCTGGCTGGTGCTTGGCCCCTCATGAGTTACCCCTGTCTGACCCCACCCATCCTTTCCAGGTCGGCTCCCTCTGCCTGCAGTCCCCTCCTCACCTTAACAAGGTGACCTTGTCAATGCCTGTGCTGTTATTTCCCACGCCTCGCTCGTTCTCTTCACTTCCTCTCCTTCAAGGTAAGTCCCACATCCTTCAAGAGCATCTCTGGCCCCTGGCACCCCTTGTCCCCCTCCCCACTGCCCTGCCTCAGACCTTATTGTTTTAGCCCCATTCTCTATTTGCCATCTTGCTGTCCATTGCTGTTTCTGGGGCTTCTCTCTGCCAACTGAAATGGGCTCTTTGAGAGCAGAGACCTTATTTTCTTGACTTCTTATATTCTCTATATAACCTAGTATAGGACTGAACTCAGGTTCATTAAAATAACCACAAATAACTTTTAAGTAAAAAAAATTAATAAATAAAATTAAATTAAAAAAAATAACCACAAATAATAACTATTCAGCCTTTACAACTCTGCAGATTAGGAAACGAAGACACTGGTTCTGACTTTGCCACGTGATGTCTGGGGCCTCCACTGGAGGCTGGACTCCTCTGGTGGTTGGTGCCAGCTGTCCCCTGAGGCTCAGCTGGGACTGGGCGCCAGAGCGCCTGCACACGCCCTCCCCGTGTCACTTGGGCTTCCTCCCGGCATGGCAGCCTCAGGGTAATTAAACTTTCTACCTGAGTGTCCCAGAAGAACCAGGCAAAAGCCGTGTGGCCTTTTCTAATGTAGTCTCTGAAGTCACACATTGTCACTGAGCACTGCACTCTCCTGGTTACAAGTGAATCACCAAGACTGACCCGGATTCAAGGGTAAGGGACTCAGATCCCTACCTCTCAATGCCAAGAGTATCAGAGAAATTGCCCAACATGTTTAAAATTGCCACAGCTATCCACTGGACAGGTGGGAAAATTGGGGCTTAGAAAGGGTAGGTGGGCTTGCCCAAAGTCATTCACCTGAGTGGAAAGCTGAGTCAAAGGCATCCCAGCTCCTGTCCAGATGCTATTATCCTCCCCGGCACCTACTGAGTGATGCGCCAATGGGTTAGCTATGAGGGAAGGTGACGGCAGGGATAGGGAGAGAAAGACAGGGTCAGTTGTCTCTCTGTGTCTTCTCTGCTCCGGGAGTTCCTTGGACCCCGCTGACCATTTTGGACTCTACTCAGTTTGAGAGGTACCCACTCTCTCTGTGTTGAGAAACAACTCTTCGATAGCTAGGAAAGAGACAACATGAGGACATCAGTGCCAGATGTGTGTGTTGTGTGTGGGTCAGAGATCTGTCTGTGGCCTCTTTCAGGGGCCCAGCTATCCAATCATGTGAAAGGGGCTGGGGCTGAAGTCTGGGCTGGAGATGAAATGCTGGAGCTGGGGCTGGGCGCCGGGGCTGGGGATGAAGACTGGAGGCTGGGGTCCAGGCAGGCGTTTGACTGCCCCACTCCAATAGGATCTGACACTCATCCCAAAGCCTGCATGCCTATTCACACATCTGTTCAGCACTTGCCTGCAATCAGTTACGTTTTATTATTGGACCTGTCACCATATTAATGTAGCCATACATTTAAATTGATTGTAATTGTAAGTTTCCCGAAAAACCTTGGGTTTTTTTGCAAGTATTAATTAACTGATGCACTTACATTAAAAATAATTATGTAACCGCAGATCTGCCTTCCTTGCTCTCTGTGTCAAAAAAGGGGGTTTCGTATAATGCATAAAATGTGTGGATTAATATTTCACAATTAAGGTCAATATCCATTCAGAAAGGAAAGATAATTAGCTGGCTCTCCCTGTAATCTGACAAGTTTCAATTAGGACTACAATTCTTTATAAACTTTCTAATCTAGACACTCAGAGGACATGTTAATGAAGCTACCGATAAAAAGAATCATTAACAAAATAAATCAAGACCCCTGGCTTGCAGAGCTGAGGTGGCATCTGTTTTCACGGTAAGTCAATGAGGCTGGAACTCAGGAAAGTTGTGCAAAGGCACAGCTGGGTTCTTACTCTGCAGAGGCAACAAGAGGTGGCCTTCTCCGGCCTGCCGAGCAGAAGCCCTGCCCACAAAAGCAGAGTTAGGTGTGAGGGTTTCATTCTTTGTTCTTCCTCGGCCGCTTCTTAGCTGGGTGACTCTAGACTGGAGACTTGATCTCCCTGAGTTTCTGTTTCCTCATTTATTAATGGGAATACATCATATCGACCTCTTATTGCTGTTGGAATTGAACATGAACTGATATATGTAACCTGCTGAGCACTCTGGCTGGCATTAGCCAGGACTCAATAGAGAACCTGGTGTCATGTTCATTGAGACCAGGAGGGGACGCTAAAAGCAGGAGATGGGAACTCTAGCTATGAAACTTTGGGCAAGCCCCTTCCCCTCTCTGGCCCTCCAGCCCCTTCTGTAGTTGAAGCTTCTTGGGCCCTCTGCTTGCTGGGGTCCCCTCCCCTCCCAGACCTCTGCTTGCTGTAATGGAGTAATATGTCAGCCCCGCTACCTTTCACTCCCTTACATGTCCTAGGCGATCATCCAAGATCTCACAACCACCAAGTTAAGGGATGGAGGCTTCTTAAAGTCAAGGATCTCATCCCTTGAGCAAAGTCTGCCCAAGGTCATGGCAAAAGAGCAAGTAAATCCCACAGCCCACAGCCACCTTTGTGACAAGGCTCTGCCTCCATTCCCTGCCTGGAGAAACCTTCACCATAAAACCTTAAGATTCCCTGTTTTGCAGCCCCTGAACCCCACGGAGGGCTGTTCAACTCCCCAAGCAATAGACCTGAGACCCATTTTCAAAGTCATTAACTTCTAAATGTGTGTAGGTGGCAAGATGAAGGGAAGAAAACCTAACCCTAGCTCAGGCCCCGCCACCTCCAACCTCCTCTGAGTCACCAAATGAGCAGGGCCCATCCCAGCTTCTCCAACCTTAGTTTCTGCAGTAAATAGGGGCTGATGAGAGGATCCCCAAGGTCCCTTGTGCTCCCCAGTTATAGATGATTTTGTTTTTCTTTGTTATCTCCTCCAGAAGCTTTTATTTTACAAAGTCAAGGACACAACAGAGGTGTTTGCCATTCCTTCTCTGAAAAGGAGATACTGTACTGGTTGGACTGGGGCTTTGATATGTCCCCTGACCCATCCACCCCACGTGGCTGTGAGGTCTCTCTGTGAGATGATCTCTCACTGAGGCTCAGTGCTCAGTGTGGTTCCAGCGGGGAGACCACAGCCTGGTGCTCAGGATCCTGCTGAGGAGGCTGGGGGCCTGGGGTCAGCCTCCCAGGAGACGGGAAGGGCAGCTCCCCATCCACCCACCACCCCTCGGTGGGTGATGACAGGCAGAGCGGATGGAGGCACTCTGCCACACGGAGTCACTCTAGTTCTCTTTCCAGGACATCTTGGTCTTTACACTCTTCGCAGCAGGCAGCACTGATAGAAGCAGCGCTACGGTCAGCTACGTTCTCCTCATTGCAGAGAGCCCCGCTCTGAGCACCGGTCACTGCACGCTCCCCTCCTGGGAGCCGGTCCGTTCACTCTCCTGCCTGACACCAGCAGCTGCTGACACCCAGCAGGACGGCAGGAGTGGTTGGGATTTAAGGGCAAACTTCCAAGGGCAAGACTCCCCAAGCCCACCCCTAACACGTGCCCTCACACGTCCCCCACAGCAGCTGTTGCATAAATTCCCTGGCTCCAAGGAGGCGCAGGGCAGTGAAGAGATGACAGGGAAGGCAGTGGCCTGCAGGGAGAAGAGCGTCTGATTGTGAGCCACGAGTCCCGGATGTTTTTGTTCAGCCATTCAACAGCTGTTTACTGCCAGCCAACCAAGTGCCAGGTATTTTTTTAGGTACCGGGGATACAGGTGTGAATAAAACCAGTAAGATGCTTGCCCTCATGGAGCTTGCATTCTAGTAAGCAGAGAGGGGCAATAAAGGAAAAACGTCAATAGAGCATAGAATGTGGAGAAAAATAAAACAGGGAAGATTCCCAGGGGTGAGAGGTGTGCAGTTTTAAATGGGTGACCAAGGACAGTCTTGTTCCGATGGTACCATTGGAGCGAAGACCTGACACAGTTGAGCTCCCAGTCCTGACTCGTCACTGGCTTCCTGGGGGAGCTGGGAAAGTCACTTTCCTTCTCTGGTTTTCCTGGAAAAATACCCTGGTAAGTGGGCTGACCTAAATCAGTAACTTGCAAACATTTTTCCCTTTAGAGCTGACCCCTTTAGAAAGTGCAGAATTCCCTAGAGCCCTATGGGTTAGGATTCCCAGATAGAAAATTGGATACTTAATTAAATTCAAATTTCAAGTAAACCATGCATCCCTTTTTAACATAGGTACTATCCCAAATAGTGCATGGGACATACTTACGCTAAAACATACTGTATTTGTTGCTTATCTGAAATTCCAATTTAACTGTCTGTCCTGTCTTTTTATTTGCTAAATCTGGCAACCCCACAGCTCACACAGGAATGAGAGCCAGGGATGCACTTCCCAGAGCTCTGGAGCTCTGTGACCGAGTGGCCTCTCAGAACCTCAGTGTCTCCGTGGGCCAGGGCTGGAAGGCATGGCAGAGAGATGCTGATGGACCCCCGTGGGGAATAACGAGCGGCCCCCACAGCCCAGAGCTCAGCCTGAGCTAGACCCAGGCCAGGAGCTCTGGGATCTCAGGGGGGTTCAGGAAAATACCCAATGAGAAAGCACCTAGCCCGTATCTGGCAGTGGTAGGACCCAGAAATTATTTGTTTCATTTGGGCCTAGTTCTGGAGAATCATCTTGCTCTCCTATCCCAAACCCCCTGGTGTTCTGGAGGACAACTTCTGGGCCATGTGTCCTAGATGGCCCCTGGGCCCCGGTGGCCAGGAAAAGGCGGTCACTGAGTCTGGAGAAAGGACCCAGGAGGGCTTGGGTTTCTCCCTAGAAGTCCATTCATCCCTGAGCTGGGAGCTGGGCTGAGTTTAGCTGAGGAGCGCCTCACCATCATTTGTTGTGGAAGGGCTGGCCTCGGGCTTTCCCACCTAGTCAGAGTTTAATGGGAAGAAAAGATGACTTTTTATTTTTTTTTTTATTTTTACGAAAAGCAAAAGAACCCTCAAGGCTAAAGAGCAGAAATGGGCACGACAGAGTATCTGAGAGCCCCTGGCAGGTACTGCAAATGGACTGTTAAATGGCTGGAAGTCGAAGTAAAGCCATCAGCTTCTCCGGAGCAGGAGTCCACAGCGGCAGGGCAGGACACGCTGTGAGCAGCTGGGACTTCTCGCTGGCCAGGAGCACTTGTTTTGTCCCTGGGGTAAAAGCAGTAGCCTCGACAGCCTGCTCCCAATTACCTGCCTGTGGCTTCTCTGAGGTGGGATGACTGCTGCTGAGGGGGCGGGACTGGGGACAGAGAGGAAGTGGGGACAGGGGTGGGGAGGGGGGAGAGGGCCCAGGCCCACAGGGGGCAGAGGTGGGAGAAACCAGGACACGTTATCTGTGGCCGCGTAACAAACATGCATGGCTTCAAACATGAAGATGAAAACATGTATTTCCAGTCCTCATGGTTTCTGTGGGCCCACCAGGCTCACTGGGCAGTGCTCGCCTGGGTGTCCCATGCCATGGCATTCGGGCGGCAGCAGGGGCTGGAGGCATCAGAAGCCTTGACTAGCCTGGGCGTCCTAAAGCACTCGGTGCCTGTGTCTGGCGCCCAGGCCCAGATGGCGGGAACAGCTGGGGGATGGCGGCCACACCTTCTCACTGTGCGGCGAGCCTGGGCTGCTTCCCTCCGCGGTGGTCTCACAGTAGTGGACTTCTTACACCGTAGCAGATATTTCAGATCGTGTGTTTCCAGCGTCTAAGACAGAGCTGCAAAGCTTTCTTTGACCTGCCTCACAAGTCAAACAGTGTTACTTCCACTGTACTCTAATGATTAAAAGGGCCTGCCAAGATCCAGGGCCAGAGAGACTACACAAGGGTGTGAATTCTGGGAGGCGAGGTTCATGGGGGGCCATGTTGGGGGAACTGGCAGCCACAGTGTCGAGCTGTGGGGCTGGGGCTGGGGTGGGACAACACCAGCTGGGGGTGGGGGCGGGGGTATGTCTGTCAGCCCAGCTTCCAGGCAGAGCAGAAGCAGAAGTGACAAGGACAGCCACTTGGCTCACTGGTACCAATGATACCCTCTAAACCTCAGAGGGTAGGGCTGTGTGGGACAAAGAACCAAGAAACCTGGATCCTTGTCCTGGCTCTGACATTCTCTGGCTGTGTGTCTTTGGGCAAGTCCCCAGACCTCTCTGGGCACTGGTTTCCTCACGTTAAGATTAAGGTAATTGGATAAAAGTCACTCGAAGTATCCTCTCGCCTCTGAGCTAAGAAATAGAGCATGTTACATGAGCTCAGCACAGAGCTCAAGACTCTCACAAGAGGCAAGGAGATAAGCGTCCCAGGGCCATCCTCAGACCAGGCATGAAAATTAGAGGCGCCAAGTCACCAGCCACCCATCTTCCCACCTTCCTGCAGGAATCCTTGTGGCTAATTGATACGTCCAGCTCAGGGGACCCACACTTCCCTTCCTGACATCATGTGTGTGCTTGTGTGTATATGTACATGTGTGTGTTCTTGTGAATGTATGTGCTTGGGCGGGTGTAAATGTCAGGCAAGTGTCCCACTACATGTTGTTTCTGCTCCAAGGAAGACTGCCAAATGGGTAGTTTATACTGGAAACAGCCTGGAATATCTCACTATTTATATGACTATGTGTTGTATGGCTTTTTAATTTAGCCCTCATTCCAAATGCATGACGCGTCCTTTTGACACCTTGAAGAAATGTTTCTCAGACGGCAGGCTGGGCACAGCAGCTCCAGGAAAACACAGGGCCCTGAAAATGAAAAGTGATTTAGGTCCTCTTAGGAAATGCCTTGCTTCGGGCTACTTGATGTGGTCATTTATTAAGTGACTTAATCAGGAAAGGAACGCAATCTCAGCGCAATTAAGTCCCTTCCTGGGCTCGCCTGGGTCCTCCCGATTAGGAGGCGGGTAATGCGCTCATAATGGGACGATCAGAAGAGAATGGCTTCCCAGGGCTGAGGAATGGTTAGCTGCTCAGCCAGGGGAACTCGCTTGCTGAGAAATGTACTTTAAACCACTGACTCTGGGGACACTTCCCTCGGATTGAATTCAGGCCGTTTCTAACATGGTTTTACTTGCCCTGCAGTGGACCGAGTTAAGGTTCTAGAGTCAGAGCCCATCGGCGTGTAAAGAATCTCAGAGGTCTCTGAGCCCAAGCTTGTCATCTCTCTGCCAAGGAAACAGACTCTAGTGCCCAAGGCTACACACCTTGTCTTTGCAGATCTGGGGCCAGGTGCTTGGCTAAACCACAGGGGACAGAGACTGGGAGACTCTGCTGGGATAGTGAGGGGACATGCTGGACCCTCTGAATAACCAGAGGTGGCACCAACAATGAGCAGGGACAAGTGGACTCGCTATCCCAGGAGAAGCATCCTGTGCCAAGTGTGAGTGGCGAGGTGAATCTCAGTGAAAAAATTTGTTCAAAAATATTTATTGAGGCCGACTCTGTCCCAGGAACTGTGCTGGACACCAGGAACACAGCAAAGAACACTATCCCGGCCCTGGGAGGGAGCTTCCACGGAGAGGTGTGAGGAGGAAGGCACAGTGGATGAATAAATGAATGGGTGGGAAATGAATGGGTGGATGGATGGAAAATAAGTGAATAGATGGATGGATGGTTGCCACACTTAGAAATATAGGAGAGCAATAATTCAGGAATAAGTTAGGGCCTGGACTCAGAAATCTTAAATCCTACCCTCCCTGCAAGCTTGCAACACAGCCAGAATCAATTCTCCTGTTCAAAACAACTTTATTGCCCGGCCAGTGTTGCTCAGTGGTTGAGTGTCGACCTATGAACCAGGCAGTCATGGTTTGATTCCCCGGTCAGGGCATATGCTAGGGTTGCAGGCTTGATCCCCAGTATGGGATGCACAGGAGGCAGCCAATCAATAATTCTCTCTATCATTGATGTTTCTTTCTCTCCCCCTCTCCTTTCCTCTCTGAAATCAACTTAAAAACACACACAAAAAACACACACACACAAACACACAAAACTTGCCCTAGCCAGTTTTGCCCAGTGGATAGAGCGTCGGCCTGCAGACTGAAGGGTCCCAGGTTTAATCCAGTCAAGGGCACATGCCTGGGTTGCAGGCTCAGTCTGACATGCAGGAGGCAGGCAATCAATGATTCCCTCTCATCACTGATGTTTCTATCTCTCTCTTCCTCTCTGAAATCAATAAAACTATTTTTAAAAAAACTTTATTGGAAGTCCTCTGTCATCTATACCCCACCTCCCATAGCTGATGCTGCTCAGCATTTGCCTTTTACTTCACTCCTGGTTACGCTCATCAGTGCTCCCACTACCACTAAAACCCCTACTGCTCCTGCTCTCAGGTTGATCCCATTCTTAGAATGCCCTCCCTCTCCCTCCATTCAGCTCCCCTGCTCACTCCAGGCCTCCCTCTGGGCCTGCCTGTGACACAGCCGAAGCTCCTCTGGGAGATGTGCTGTATCTGATGAGCCAGACTCCCCCCTCCTCATTAATCCCTCCCTCAGCTAAACTGTCAGGTCAACAGGGACAGGAACTGTCTTCCCTTCAGGCCCCCAAAGACTGGAACATGATCAACAGAGACTTTAGTAATAACGGGCTCTGGACAAAGTAAATGGAAGAGGACCCCAGAACAAGTGTCTGGCTTGGGCTTTCCCTAGGAAACTCTGAAACCCAGGCTTTCCTCCTAGAGCTTGCTTCATACAGCACCCCCTCCACCCCCTACTGTGCTTCCTGGAGCCCCCCCCCCCCCCCGAATCAGACTTGGGATGAAGCCTAGCATGCTGGGCAGAGAGTGGGGAGGGGCCTCTTGGACAGTTTTACAACAAAAACTACTCTTCTGAGCTGGTCAGTGACTCAGCATCTTGGATCCCAAATGGAAAAAAAAAAAAAAAAAAAAGAAGAAGAAGAAGAAGAAGCTGTTTGCATCCTGGCATGCAGGAAGCGCAGAGGGCCCAGCTGACTTTGTGAAGCCACCAAGCCTGGCTCAGCGCCGGGCCAGCCGTGTCAAATCCGGGCACCTAAAGCCTGACCCACTCTGCCAACCTCCAGACCAGTCACGAATGGGGAAAGAGCACCTCCTATTGACGGGCTGGGCCACCCCATTTTATAGATGGGAAAATTGAGGCCTAAACAGATCAAAACCTCTTGAGGGTTCCCCAGATCACTCCTCTTTCTCCCCGATGTCTGGCCAGAGCCACTCTGAGCAGGTGGGAGGTGAGGAAGTAACCCTTCTTCAGAACAGCAGCAGCCCGGTCCCAAGGGAAGAGCCTCCAAATGAACATCAGTCTCACAGGGTTTCTTTACCAACTTTGGTGCCTTTGGCATCAAGTGAATCCTTCTCAGAATAATATTCTGATTCGTAAAATAAAACGTTCATGATTGCAAAAAAACACCGTTATGTTAAAGTTAGACAAATAATTTTAAAGCGATATAGTAATATATGTGCTTCTTTATTAACATTTTACATCGCAAGATGTAGCAGTAGGGTCTAATAAATACCATAATTTCAAAGTAATGATGAGCGTAAGTATTTCAAGATGTCTGCATCGAGGCTCAGTGATGTGACAATATCTGTGGTTTCTGCTGGTGGGGAAGGTACAGGTATTGCCCAATACTGTGATGGTTTATGCCTACATTCTTAAAGGAACTGCTAAATTTCACTTAGAGGTTAGTGCAGATAAAGATGCAATGTTTCCCCCATTCAAGTTCACAGACACTTTGAATGGTGTCCACTGGAATGCTAACTAAGCATTTTCACAAAGTGACTACGTAATCGTGGGATCTTAGGCAAAAGCCTGACATTCTCCTACCACAAACTTAGCGCCCAGCACTCTTCCAGACACTTGAGAAAATGTGCCCCGAATTGAACCAAATACTTCTCCACCTTCCCACCATAGCAGGGAGTGGAGATAGCACACTGTGCCTGTTCCTACCCCCAGTTCAGACCAGCTCACTCCTGAAAACTCAAAAACTTTTCATAGAGGGGCTTTATTTTCATTTGAATATGTTTGGAAGCAGAGGGAGGTGTTAGATAACAGGCCCTGTGACTACTGAAGGGAGACCTGTGCAGTGGCAGGAAACGTTCAAGAACAGTTCATCCTTATGAAAATATCCTCCCTCTGACACCAGCCAGCTCGGCAGACGTGGGAGGGGGCCGTCGGAAATGAATCTCCATTCCAGAATGAGCCAATTCTTTCAATGAGGTGGTTTCCCTCCTGCCCGGGCCATCGCTGAAATAAAACACCAGTAAGGTGTTGCTGCTCTGGCTTGTCCTTGCATCCAGCTCAGGTTGCCCCTGGGACCTGCCTGGAGGAGGGGCAGAGGCCCTGGCCTTTGCAGCAGTGCTCCGTTGTGCTGGCATCGATTAACTTGCCTGGCATCTGGGCACTTCTGTGGATTCCTTTTTTTCTTCTGCTCCTGCCAAATCATGGTCAGCGTATCCAACATAAACCGAACAGTTATATTGCTCAGCAATACAGGGTAGTGGTTATATGCCCAGACTCTGCAAGCAGACCTTGGTTCGACTCCCTCCTCTGCCACTTCACCAATTTAACCTCTGTGCACCACAAGCACCCAGTTCGCCATCTGAGAAATGGGCCCAATAACAGTATCGTCTTCATCGAGTAGTCACAGCAGTCAGTGAAGTCCTGCTTCTGAAGCCCTTTGCTCAGTGTATGCACATTGTAGGCATTCAATAAAATATAGCCATTATTCATAAATTAATAAAAATCTTATTTTGAACTCCTACTAGTAAAGGTACCATGCTGGGTGCTGGGCCATTTTCATGTTCAAAGACAGACAAGAACTGAAAAGGAGAAATTATTTAATCCAGTTAATTTTGAAAACTATAGGAAAGGAAAAATATTTGATGTCTGAGGAAACTGACTCCATTGACTAAACGGTAAAAGTGGTCCCTGCCTTTAATGAGAAGGGAGACCCCTGGTGCTATGGGATGGGGCAGGTGGGTACAAAGGTTATTCCATCCACTCTTGTGCTTGCCAGGCTAGTGGCTGTGAAGGGAGATGAAAGCCCTGTTCTTGACCCCAAAGTGGGGCTATAGAGACTTCCAGAAAGCACAGGGCCTCCAGCACTCGGCTGCCCCGCAGCCTTTCCGGCCTGCACCTGTGTACACCCCAGATCCCGGGAGGAGCTCAGCGCCCGGGGGCAGGGCCTGTGACCCCTGCCATTAAACGCCACCTTTTGTGCTCAGGAGCATTTTTTGTAGAGACGACTTTCCTCGCGTTTCCCGTGGAGCCTCAGACCCCCAACGTCAAGAACCACCGCTCTTCCGATGAGCTTCCTCCCATCTTGCGTGGCTCTCAGACTACACTGGGAGCACCAGCCCTTTCTCTGCAACCAGACCCATCTACCATCCAGGGCTGTCACCTGATAGGGCCAGAATAAATGTGCCCCAGTGGATTCTGTTAGTTCTACATACTTTGACTTTTCCCAGAAATCTCACTCTCTCACTTTGGAGAGCTAGAGGGAAATAAGTGAAGGCCACAAACCCTAGGAGGCCTCCTCCGGTGTAGCGAAGGGAGGTCCGGAAGGCAGCACTCAGCTCTGCGCTCCTCAGACTTCCGTTTGTCCTAATCCTCCCTGTTGTCCAAAGCCCAGATCAAGGCCACCTTTTCCAAGAAGCCGTCCTTGCACACCCAGGCACACAGTATGTCCTTCCTCTTGACCTTCCTCTTGACCTTGCCAGTCATGGTGAAAGGCAGCGGTGTGTGGACTTGTTTTCTTTTGCTTCGCACAGGTTGGTTCTGTTGCCCAACGAGTCTATAAACTTCTAGAGGGCAAAACAGTGTCTTCTCCCCCTGACAGAGCCTAGCACAGAGCTGGACATAGAGGAGAAGCACTTTAATTACTCCTTAGACTGATACTTTAGGAAAATAAGTATCTTTGCTTCATTGACCAGACTAGAATGAGATTGAATCGAATTGCTGGTGAGCACTGTCAACATTGATGGGGGCGACATCTGACCTTCTAGGAACTTCTCAGATCATTTTTAAATGAGCTAGAAAACAAAAGAAACTATAGAAACTACAGATTCTATGGAAACTATAGATTCTTTGAGAATGCTCCCATCCCCAGCCATGTGCCAAGTAGTCACAGACTTTATAACACATTTAGCGTACAAAATTTTCCAGTTAAGAATGCTTGCTATTCAGAAAGGGGGAACTCAGTAACTGAACGTTTTTACATTTTCTAGTTTCAACTTCTACCCCTCTTACCACTTGAGTTTCCTTCCCCCCAAACACCACCAAATTGTGACTAAATTCTTATAGAGGACTGGTCTGGGGGTGACATAGATATATATAGTACATTGAGGGTCAAATGGCCCCCATGACTTCAGGAATTATTTCTTCATGTGAGTATGAATGGGTATATCCATAATTTCCTATGAATATAAGTATATATGCATTTGTGTATGTCCACGTGTGTATGTGTAGAGACCGGTATTTGCTTATATATACACATTACTTGTGTGTACATGTACATTACTATTTGATTCTGTGTGTGTGTTCCTCCATCTCCCTTTGAACAAGGACCCTACATTAAAGTTGTGCTGAGGCTACAAAATATATCTCTTAAAATACCATAAGATAGCCCTAGCCGGTTTGGCTCAGTGGATAGAGCGTCGGCCTGCAGTCTCAAGGGTCCCAGGTTTGATTCCGGTCAAGGCCTTGCACATACCTTGGTTGCGGGCACGTCCCCGGTGGGGAGTGTGCAGGAGGCAGCTGATTGATGTTTCTCTCTCATCAATGTTTCTAACTCTCTATCCCTCTCCCTTCCTCTCTGTAGAAAAATCAATAAAATATATTTTTAAAAAAATACCATAAGATAAGGCAAAACATTATGGCAGCTGAAGTTCCCTGCTCATCTCCAAACAGGGACCCAGCCTTCTCACATACATTAGCTCATTTTCTCATCCCAAAATCCTGAGAGCAAGGTGCTTGTTACACCAGCTTTCTATTCTCACTAGACTGGGAAACTGACTCCATAAGATTAAGTGGCTGGCCCTTGCTCACACTGTTACTCAGTGACAGAAGCAGGATTTAGCCCAGAAAGCCTGACTCCAATGCCCACGCTCTCTCCAAGGCCGCTGTGGATGGTGAACTGCAGAGACCATGGCAGCCTCATGTGCACCAGTTCCTGTCTTTTCACTGCTCCCGACCCTCTGTTCACATAACTGAACATTTTTCCCAAAATGCCTAGCCCAGGTCTGAGCATACAATAGAAGCTTGATAATATCTGTCACCTGGAAACTAAATCTGCCTTTTGACACTTAAGTCAGGTGCTTTCTGAAATAGCAATAATTATATGCAATTACGTAAACACACTACCCCTTCGCATCCCGATGACAGCAACAGCTTTAAATAGTGGGCACCTACAGTGAACCAGATGTTTCATAAACTTTATCTCTAATCCCCAGTGCAACCGTATTCAATTCAATAAGCAATTGTTGCATGCTTATTTTGTGCCAAGCACTGGATTATTGTCTTCAGTTTACAAATGAGCAAAATAAGACTCCAAGATGTAGTGACCTACTAAGATGGTGGGTCTGAACCCAGGACTCCGGCCTGTTTGATACCAAAGCCCACATCCTCTGTTCCACCCACCCAACCTTCCCCACATGTGAGCAGTTACTGACAATGAACTGTAGTAAAATCATTAAAACAAAGATGGTAATTGCCAGAGGGCCAAGCACACACCTGTCATCACAAACCAGAATGCTACCAGAGGACATTTATTTGAGGCTAAAATTGACCCGGTCCCTCCGCAGCAGCCTCATGCGCCCGTTTCCCTGAGCCGTGTGCCCTCCCCGGCAGCGCTGTATCTTGTTTCTACATACTTGATTACAGTGGTCTCACAGCACTGTGCATAAATTAATTAGCACACATTCTTCTATAAGAAACAGCCCTTGGAGTTTAGCTTTAATTTACAGAGACAACAAAATAAAGGATTGGATTTCTAAGTTAAGAACAATCCTGGCTTTTTCCAGGTTTCCTTTAAAGATGCAGAACTTGGTAGCTGCCTTCCAATGGCTGAGTGGGAGTGCCCTCCTGCCCAGGCGTCACCCAAATGCAGAGAGCCAAGAGCAGTCACCAGCCGAGGGGAGGGGGTGTCACTGATGAGTGGGACTGATGCATTGTAATTAATGGTAATAAAAATAGATACTGCAGGAGAGAGAGAAGTGCCAAGCCAGGAATCCCTACTCCCAGATAGAATTTCTCACAGGTAATGGAAAGAAGAAGAAAAAAAAAGTCACTTCTTATAGGAAACCTGATCTACACGTTGCCTACAGAGGATTTTTTGTAAAGTAACTAAGGAAATACAACTAAAAGCAGCAGCCCCACAAAATTAGAATAACTCTATTTAGAAGACTTTCTTTCCTGCACCCCCAGGGAACCTGGTTGGTAGTGTATAGGCAGTGAGACCTGGAATTTCTAAGAGCAGCACATTCGGTCTGTAGCTCTGTGTAGCCCTGTGGAGGCTCCAGCCTCCAGGACTTCTTGCTGGAGGAAGCCATCACAGGTCTCTGAGACTTCCCCTACAAAGACGAGGAGGGCAAGAGGGGACTGGGAGGGAAGAACAGGATGCTTGAGAAGAAAGAGAGCCATTCTCCTGTAGGCCTGGTACTTCCCGGTGTTGCTGTCGGCAAATCCCATTCGTCATTCAGGCGTCCATTCAGACATTTCGTGGGCTCCCAGTGTGTGCAGGGCAGAACCAGAATCTCCAGAGGAGACATGCGAGCGTGAAAAGCCGGTGTCTGTCTCCCAAGGATGGCGTGAGCAGACCCTGGCTACCTGATGCCCTCCAGGCTTCTGTGCGTCTGTCTCAGAGGGAGTGCGCTTCATGGACTCGCCTTAGCTCTGGTGCCCCCCTCTGCCGGTGTGGGGAGTGATGGGGGGGGGGGTGATCAGGGAGCCAGCTGTCACCCTGGGGAGGTGGGCAGAGAACTGGACCCACCCACCCACCTGGACTCTACGACCTGCCGCGTGGGGGCGCGCGCGAGCAGAGCTGGCCGCAGGCAGGTCCCGGACGCACGGGCTCTCTACCGCCCCGCAAGGGGGGTTGTGGGGCGGAGGCGGGGAAGGCTGCAGACTTTCTAGAAGACGGCACGGGGTGGCTGGGGGCGCTCCAATGGACTCACACTGACAGAATTTGGCTTCTCTAACCCAAAGCCCAGAGTCTGTCCCCCTACCCGACGCTCGACCCGCCACGCCCGCGTCTCCCATCCCACCGCAGGCAAAGGGGCCAGGCATCCCCCGCGCGCCCGGAAGGGGGTGCGGCGCGGGGAGGCAGGGACCCTGGGTCTGAGCCGCGATCGCGGGCTGGACGGAAGGCTGCGGGCCGGGCCGAGCCTCGCAGGAAGGCGGGCAGCGCCTTGGGCCTGGGTACACGCCTCAAGCCACGCTCAGTCCTGGCGCCGCCTCCAAAGGGCCCCTGAGCCCTAGTTCTCGCTCTTTTCGTTGGAACAAGGGCTCACGTGAGCCCGCGGCCTCCTAACCGTTTTTCCCGCGAGGACCCTCCTGGCCGCCGCATAGGTCCGAAGCAAAAGGCCCGAAAGGCAGAGGGACAGCGGGGGCCACCGGGGACCCTGCTGCCCGGGCCCTTGAGGGCGTGTGGCCGTGCCAGCCACGTGCGGCGCGGGCGATCCCGTGCTTCGCGCCGGTTCAGGAGGGCGGCCACCCCGAGCCCAGTGCCCCGCATTCTAGCCCAGCCCGGGGCGCCGCGGGGCCCCTGCCAGTATTCGTGTGAGTGGAATTCCCGCGCCCTGACCGGCCCCAAACGGTGGGCAACACAAAACCGTGGGTGCGGGGTTTGCAAGCGCCCGGCTGCGTCCACCGGCGACGAAGCCGGTGGGTACGGGAGACAAGCGGGGGTAGCGGGGAGGCGCCGGGAGCCTGGGCGCACACCCGCCCTGTGCTGCTTACCCGCTTTCAACGAAACGCGCCTCCGAGGCCCGAGCGCGAGGTCCGGCGGGAAGAGACGGCTCTGGGACGGCGGCCGGCCCGCCCCTACCCTCGGAACGCTCCAAAGCTTTGAGCCCCGAGTGCGGATCTGCGGGGAGGGCCTGAGACGCGCAGCGCCAGGGCCCGAGTCTGCCTAGGGGATTTCTGCAGCTTTTATGGGCTGGAAAAATAAAGATTTTATTTAGAAAGCTTCTGGTCCTCTGGTTTGGCACCGAGCCCCTCCCCCTTCTCTGCTGGCGTTGGAAATAGTCGCCAAGGAACTCTTTCTACTTAGATCATCCCCTTTTTTCCTAAATAGCCCCAACCCAAAGTCAAGGAAGCCCTTGGGAGGCTGGTGCGGGCTGCTTGCCCCCTTCTCCCCAAAAGTCCCTCAAGTGGGCAATGTGCCCGCCCTGAGCAGGGCAATGGGTGCCGTCCATGGGGGCCCTTCATCCTTGCCTTGGGGAGCTTCTGGCCCAGTCGCTAGAATGTCCCCGACCCAGAGTGATGGGGCAAAGGCATTCCCTCAGTGTGAGCTCACTGGAGCACACCCATCCTTCCACGCCTGCTGCCGCCTTCCGGAAAGTGCGATCCCAGGGCCTTCCAGCCCATGTAGGAGGTGAAAGGAGCCAATTCAATGAAGCACAGAGTCCCACAGGTCTACAAAAGCCTTTTCCTTCCCAGCCATGGAGCCTCTCCTATTTGTGCCTGAAGAAATAGTAAGTGCAGGCCTCTCACATATGCCGTAGGGGAGGAAGGAGTCTGCGATCCTATGGATTGGGGTGGGGTGAGTCCAAGGCGCCTGGCACCCTCTCCAGCAGCTGCTCTGAGCACTGGTACTGGGGGCCGAGATTGCCTTAGGGTCAGGCTGGCGTCTGTTAAATCCCCACCCGTCACCTCCCAAGTCCTCTGACCTGTGGGAAGGACGGTCAGGGAGGGGGCTTCCCAGCAAAGAAACACTAGCTGAGCTTGTAACCTTTTTAGGTGAGCAGGCACTCAGCTGCTGCTGCTGGCAAAATGTTCTAGCCCAGACCTGCTAGAACCGGTTGGTTTCCTGCAAATATGGGGGAGGGGAGAACTAGGGCATATGGACACACACCCATACGTTGGGCAAATGGGGTTACAGGTTCTCTGTGCTTGCTCTGTAGTGACTTTTCATACGGCGCACACTACATTATCCATGGAGGCAGGTCCCACCTCTGTTCTGGCTAGGCTGATTCTTGGGCTTAGCGCCCAGGGGCCGCCAAGAGGACAATGCTGGAAGGGATGATGAGTCTGAAGCTCCAGAAAATGAGCCTTAGCTGAACCTGGGCAGGACCCAGTTCTAGTGGAAGTTTACTCTTGAAACTCCAGGGGTCCAAGGAGGGGCAAATTCACAGTGGAAGCTATGGCTAAGGTTGCAAAGATTACCCGCTTTGCTAAGGTGAGTATTCTTAGACTCACCCCAACCCAGAACCAGCAAGGGCCCTGCAAGATCACTCAGGCCTCATCTAATCCTGGGAGAGAATGAGGTGGAGCTGATCACAAACTGGCCCAAGGTTTCACACCAGGAAGTGATGCCCAGCCCCACTCACCTGCACCATCAGGGTGCTTCCCACAGCCCTGGCCTGACATTGCCAGGATGTAAAGTGGCCATGGCAGAGCTGGAACCAACCTAGCAGTCATTCATCATGTGGCTACAGTAGAGGTCTCGAAAAGCATAGGTGCCCCTTCTGGAGGGTCAGTCAAGCGGGCTCTGAAACTCAGGGTAGCCAGGGGTAAATTCTTCCCCAAAGCCAAGTCTGTAGCGAATCCTATTTCGCAGCCTGTAGGACTCTGGTGAGAGTGGTCTGGATGTAGCAGGGCTCCTCCCAGTCCACGGATACAGACTCTGACGATGCCACCAGGATTTCTGCAGGGAGCTGGCCCTGGCCCTGGCTCAGAACATACTTTGATAGCCCTGTGGTCTCAACACACCAGGGCAAGCCCCCAGAACAAAAGTCTTAGGGACAGTCCCAGGGTTCCATTCTTTCATGCATGCAACCCCCACCCCCCACCCCCCGCAAAACACACACACACACACACACACACACACACACACACACACACACTCCAAGACTTCTAGAACACTAGAGCAGGGAGGAAACTCTTGGGGGGGTAGGGGGGGCGGGAGGAACACTTAGAGGAATAGGAGTCTTACTCATAGGCAACAAGCAAAGCCGTAACTTGAACCCAGGGCTCTGAATTGCCATGCCAGTGCTCCTAGCACAAAACTTCCAAGAAAGCTACAGGGGTGGGAATGAAGAAATGTTGCCTATACACAGGTTCCAGTCTTAAGCTGAGGACAGAGCCTGTCGGCTTGGGTCCTGACATCAGGAGCCAGATCTGCTCAGGCCTGCAACAGCTCATAGCCAAGAGGGGAAACGAAGTAGAAAGGGCTAGTTGGGGAAGGAACTCAGGCCCTGGCTTTTCTAAACGTAGATAGCATCAGCAGCCCTTCTCCCCGAGAACCAGTAACATGTGTTTCCACACCGTCCTGACAAAGAAGCAAAAAACAGGACCCCCTTTTTAAGCCCCTAATTCCTGAGCTCAGCGACCCGGCTCCCAAGCTGGAAGTGGCGGGAGCCCATTCCAAGTTGACCCGGGGTGGGGTAGGGGGATGGGGGAGGGAGGTCTTGCCTCCCACTCGGTCCTCCGCAAAGTGCCACGACCCACCGTCCTAGTCTCCGGGCCCTCGCCTGCCCGCGGGCAGACTGCGGGCGCTGCCGACCGGAGTCAACTTCCGTAGAAGCCACACGGAAGTGCTGGCGCTTCTCGGGCCGCTCGATCCGTGGGACCCGTGGGGTTAAGTCTGAGTCCCCGCCCGGCAAGGACAGAGAGCGCGGGGCCGAGGCGGTTCCGGCCGCGGGGCAGCAGACAGGGTTAGGAGAGGGGGGGAAAGGCGGGATCCTCCAAGGAGCAGATTCTCAGGCGTCCGCCTGCGGTCACTGCCAAATCTCCTCCACTCCTCTCCCCTACCCCCTCCCTCTCTCCCTGGAGGATCGCTCCGGTCCAGAGTTCCGCGGATGGGGGTAGGGCACGGCCAGCAGGAAAAGCCAAATCCTAGAGGGGCGTCCGCGCAAGTCCAAACTTCCCCATCCCACTGGCCAGCTCCGGGCAGAACCTACCCCCGCAAGCAGTGGCCCCAAGAGGGGCGTGGTGACCCGGAGTGGGGCGGGGGCATCCCGCGGAGCCCGCTAAAGGCTGCCCAAAGTCCCCCCCACCCCCCAGGCTTCCTCCACGCCTCTCTTCCCTTCCTCCCGGCACCCCCTTAAGCAGCCCTCCGCCTTTCCTTCTCCCCCTCTTCCCTCCCCCCACCCCGTCCTCCCCTTTTCTCCTCTGCGCGTCTCCACTCCGCCCCCCTCCCGGGTCCGTCTCCTCCCTTGCTCTTTGGGCGTCCGCTCCGTCAATCACCGCCGCCGCGGGCCCCTGCCCGGCCTTCTCCGCCTCCCAGGCTCTTGGAGCGCCTCGGGCTCCTGTCTCAAGCTGCCCTACGCTTTGCGCGGAGCCCGGCGATCTGTCAGCGGAGCCAGCCGGGGGGAGCCGCCCGGCCCGCCGGGGCTCGGGTTACCAGTGACTGACAGCGTCTCCATGGCGAATAATTTGACTCCGACTATTGTCTGGCGCGGGCAGGCCCCGGGTCAGATAACCAGACCAATCAGGGCGCGGGCCGCCGCGCCTCATGCCCGCTTAGAATAATATTATTAAAAAAGCGAGAGAGCTAGACGGGAGGGAGACCTAGTGAGCAGCCAGCGAGGGAGCGACAGGCGAGCGGACGCGGAGCATGCCGAGCGGCGCCCCGGGCGGCCCCCGGGCTGGGACCAGGGCGCAGGCGAGGCGGGCAGGCGACGGGGCCGCAGCGCTGCGCGGGAGCCGCGGCCGGCGCGGGGACGTCCTGCCGTGACTCGGAGTTCGCCGAGAGCCAGCGCCGGTCCAGGGAGCCCGCCCCGCCCGCTTCTGGGCCCGGACCGCCCGGCGGGGAGGCGCCCATGCCGGACCGCGCAGCGCGGTGAGGGCGCGCGCGGGCGGGCGGGGGCGCCGCCGGCACCATGTCCATGCTGCCCACCTTCGGCTTCACGCAGGAGCAAGTGGCGTGCGTGTGCGAGGTGCTGCAGCAGGGCGGCAACATCGAGCGGCTGGGCCGCTTTCTGTGGTCGCTGCCCGCCTGCGAGCACCTTCACAAGAATGAAAGCGTGCTCAAGGCCAAGGCGGTGGTGGCCTTCCACCGCGGCAACTTCCGCGAGCTCTACAAGATCCTGGAGAGCCACCAGTTCTCGCCGCACAACCACGCCAAGCTGCAGCAGCTGTGGCTCAAGGCGCACTACATCGAGGCCGAGAAGCTGCGCGGCCGGCCCCTGGGTGCTGTGGGCAAGTACCGCGTGCGCCGCAAGTTTCCGCTGCCGCGCTCCATCTGGGACGGCGAGGAGACCAGCTACTGCTTCAAGGAAAAGAGTCGCAGCGTGTTGCGCGAGTGGTACGCGCACAACCCCTACCCCTCCCCGCGGGAGAAGCGGGAGCTGGCGGAGGCCACGGGTCTCACTACCACACAGGTCAGCAACTGGTTCAAGAACCGGCGACAGCGTGACCGGGCAGCCGAGGCCAAGGAAAGGTACGAGTAAGTAGAGCTCCCCTTGGGCTCCAGGGAGGGGGTCCCATGGCGTGGGCTCAACTCCCAGGAGAGGCCTACACCGGGCCCCTAGTCAAAGCCACCACGGCCCAAGTGAATCCTGGCCTGACCCGGGTGGCGCTGAGATCTTTTGGGAGACCCAGAGGGCAGGGATTTGTCTAAAGCGGGCAAAGCCATTGGGGAAGTTATTGACTGACGCCCGGGTCGCTTGTGGGCAAAAATGGAGACGCAGTGAGCTTCCAGGCAAAAGCAAGACCAAACCGTGATCCTGGGTCGCCTGAGAGTCCTCCAAAGGGCTGAGTGGGTTTGGCCTGTTGGGGTTGCTGATTTCAGGAGGCCTAAGCGAATTCGCTAGCACTTCTAGCACGTCCGCACTTTCCTTGGGCCTTACTCAGTTCTAGGCCCTCTAGCCTGGGATTGGAACTTCCCTGGAATGACCTGAATGCGGAGGGGCCTGGGCAAGAATTTTCCTTGTCTGGGTATGAGTTGACAGCGAGAATCTTTTATCCCGCATAGAAAGGACAGAGAGGCCAAGAGCTGGTAAGTGTCAGCTCTGGGAGAGAAGAGAAACATATGCCCCTTTTTCCACCTTGTTGGACCCAGCAGCCCTTCTCTGGCCTGCCATGCCCTGGACCCCTCTCTCCTTGGGTTTTACCCACCCTGGTGGGTAGGTCTAGGTCTAGGGTGAGCTGAGAGCAGCAGAAAGGCTGAGCGTGGCTTTTCCTCAGGAAAACCAAGACTTCCTGAACTAGCCTAACACTGACCTAGGCCCTTGTGGCTGCCAGCCCTGTTGCCCCTCAGAAATCCAAATCTGGGCACGGGGATGGGAGAGAAACTGATTGTGGGGGCAGAATCCAGCCTTAGGGCAACAGCAAAACAAGATACCTGGGGTTGGTGGCACCCAGTGTATGTGAGCCAGAGTTTGCATGATTAGGGTTAGGTGGGAGTACTGAACGGTGGACCCAGATCTCTGGAGGAGCAGGGGGAGCTGCTTCAGGGGGACCCTAGTCTCTGAAACCATGAGGTTAAGGTATCCACAGTTGTAAGGTATCAGCTCTGTGGGAAGTCCCCTTCCACGAAAACAGGAAGAAAGGGCTTTGGGAAGCCGGTGAAGAAAATCTACCCAAGATTTCAAATCTTCAAATCTGGCAGGGCTGCCAGTCAAAGGAAAGGCAAGGAGGTGGTTTCTCGCTGCTAGGGTCCCCTTCCACCCAGACTGGCATGCGTCCAGACTCCGGAGGAACTTGGTTCTCAGGCCAGGCCCCAGGTGAGGGCCGCAGAGTCCCTCCTTTTCCTGTATGACGGGAAGATCTAGGCGCCTTCATTCTCCTGCCCCCTTCTCCTACGAGCTGCCCTCCAAGCCCCCAGTTTCCAGTCCCCCAGAGGAAAGTTTTCACTGTGCCACCAGGGAAAGGGGGTCCTATATCTGTAGGGCTTTGTCTCTAGCCCCAGCCAGGAGACCCCTCACCAGGCCTGCCAGTTTGGAGCTGGAGGGAAAGGACTCAGCTCCAGGGTCCTGCCCGCATTGAGGGATTTCCCTCTAGCAGAGGAAAGGAAAAGGAGAGGAGGGCCTCGGAGGTCCCCAACTTTAAGCGACTAGTATCTAGGGCCTCTCACCCTCCCGGCCCTACATCTACCCAGCCAGCCCTGGATAGAGGAGCCAAGATGTGAGAAGCCAGACCAACTCCAGGGAGCCATGCTCCCCAGACCCTGCTGCTCTGGGGGAAAAATGTCAGCAGGTCAGTGAGGGGGGCAGGGAGGAGCAACATACAGAGAGCAGGAATGATTTTCATGAGGTTGAGAGCACGTGAGGTGGGACAATAGAGATGATACCCGGAGGACAGTCGAGAGAAATCGGTGTTGAGAGATTGAGA
This sequence comes from Myotis myotis, assembly GCF_014108235.1. Classification (NCBI taxonomy): domain Eukaryota; kingdom Metazoa; phylum Chordata; class Mammalia; order Chiroptera; family Vespertilionidae; genus Myotis; species Myotis myotis. The sequence continues at coordinate 31,878,279 of NW_023416318.1, forward strand.
ACTGGCAGAAGGAATAAGAGCCCCAGGCCGGGCCAAAAATAAGATGGTAGAAACCGAATACCCGCAGGCAGCACCGGGCGCTCTGGCTTCTTGGAGGACGCAGGCTCGGGCTCCAGGTGTCACCGCGCTGAGCCGCCTCTGTGTCCCCGCTGACCTGCGACCTTGCTCCTGCACTTGCAGGGAGAACAGCGAGAACTCCAACTCCAACAGCCACAACCCGCTGGCGGCGTCGCTGAATGGCAGCGGCAAGTCGGTGCTAGGCAGCTCCGAGGACGAGAAGACGCCGTCGGGGACCCCAGACCACTCGTCGTCCAGCCCCGCGCTGCTGCTCAGCCCGCCGCCACCACCCGGGCTGCCATCCCTGCACAGCCTGGGCCACCCTCCGGGCCCCAGCGCCGTGCCCGTGCCGGTGCCCGTGCCAGGCGGAGGCGGCACGGACCCGCTGCAGCACCACCACGGCCTGCAGGACTCCATTCTCAACCCCATGTCAGCCAACCTCGTGGACCTGGGCTCCTAGGGCCCCACCTGCCTCGATGCGCTGGCCTCCGGGGACCGAGAGGCGGCATCGGGAGGGCATGTGGCGCCGGGGCCCGCTGGGGACTGAGGCCCGCAAGCGAGCGGGCAGAACCGCCGGTTGGTGTTGCGGATGGCCCTCTGGCTTGGCCTTGGTTGGGAATTTTTTTCCCCCCAACAAGTTGGTTTTGAGATGCTTTGGAGACCTGGGACCGGGTCTTGAACCAGGGAAGGGAATAAATTATACACCATTCTTATACTCTCCTACCTTCTCTCTGCTTCTCTTTGTCTGTTCTCGCTCCCCTTGCTCCTTCTTCCTCTTCCTTCCCCTTTCTTCCCCCTTCTTTCTTTCTCCCTTTCTTGCTCTCCCCTTATTTACTCTGTCTCTGTTTCCCTTTATATTTCTGGCTTGTCATTTCTCTAGGTTTCTGTTTCTCTGTCTCTCTCTGATTGTCTCTCCTCTCCCCCAGCCTCACATATCCTGGCCCTGGGTCTGTACCCCTCCGTCTTTTCCCTCCTGCCTGGCCTTCTGACCCCCCACCGCCACCCCTGGATTTCCGGGGTTGGGGGGTGGGAGGGGGGAAAGCAAAGGAAAGACAGCCTTTGAATCCAGGCCATCTCCAGAGGCCCTCCCGGAGGGGTCATTGGGGCTGCAGGTGTCAGCTTTGCCCTAGTAACTTCAGTGAAAGAGAAAGGGCAGCGGCGAGAAGGCCCCGCAGGCCCCCAGCCCTGCACTCTCCTCCTCCCCCTGGACTGTGACCACAGTGCTCCCGCCAGAGCCTGCCTCCCGAGCCTCGGACTTGCCGTCTGCCTGTTACGCCCTCATGTGAATGTTCTTCAGGAAATATTTCTGCTTTTATTTTATAATAAAATTAGAAATGATAAATATATATGGATATACACCACGAGGACCGTGAGCCCTGAGTGCAACAGTGTCTGATTTCCCTACAGGGACTGGACACTCCGGTGGGCCATTCTGGGCAGGGATGCCCCACGAGTCCCAAAGCGGAGACACCTCTCCACATGCACACCGCGTATGAGTCGAGAACTCGGAAACCTCCTCCAAAGCCCTCTGTTCCTTTTCTGGTCCAGAAAGCTCCATGAGAGCTGGGGGAGGGGCAGCCCACTCCTCCTGGGGACTCCTCTTCCCCCACAGGCCAAGCAGTGCCCTCTTTACCTCCGGGGAGGAAATGGGAGTCTGTGTGCGGAGCATGGGCACCTGTGTTGGGAAATACCAAGACTGGGGAACAAATCGGGTCATGGAGGTTTCCTGAAGGGGCGCGCTCCTTAGTGATGATCGCAGTCCCCAGAACCAGACCCGACCCGCCGGGCAGATTCACTGACCCGCCGGGCAGATTCACTGGCCCCAAGAGCAGTCGCTCCTCCGGCCTTGAAGCCTGAGTCTTGTGTTGTGTGGCCAGAGAGCAAAGGCCTCCAAGCTCAGGAATCGGTCTGGTCGTCTTGGAGTGGAGATGAAGGGGTGGGGAGGAGAGAAGTCAGAGGAGACTCAGGGAGGCTGGCCCGGCAGGCGGCAGGCGGCCGAGCGAGTGTTCTAAATGGAAGCAAGAGGGCGCCTGGGCTTGGCTGGCCAGCTAGGGGAGCACCTCCTAGCGTTGTGTGCCCTAGGTGCCTCTGTGGCTGTAAATTAACCTGCAGCCATCCCTCCTCTCTGGGGGATCGAGCCCCTCCCCTCCTATAAAGCGACGCGTCTAGCCGGTCCTGGCGAAGCGGGCGGGATGTCCCTCCTAGAGGAAATTGATGCTTTTTTTAGGTCGCAGTTGCTGTAAATACCAAACATGTCCCACTTTAGCCACCTGGACAACGGGAAGGGAAGGGAAGGGAAGGGAAGGGGAGGGAAGGGGAGGGGAGAAGAGGGAGGGGAGGGGAGAGGTGGGGAGGGGAGGGGAGAGGTGGGGAGGGGAGGGAAGGGCGGATGGAATGAGGCACTCTTCCCGCAGGGTGATCTTTGAGAGTGGGAACTTCTCCGGTCTTTCCTCTCTGGTAAATCAGCGCTCACTGAAAATGCTTTTATGGGGACTTTCTGAGGATCAAAGATTCCTTCCCAGTCAAGACCCTCGGAGATGCAGTCAACTGGGTGGGCCACCTTGGCGCAGAGGCTATGCCTCCGCTCTGCGCAGGACTGGAGGTCAAGGGAATGAATGCCCAGAGGACTTTAAGACCCGTCCCCCTGGTGCCGCACCAAGTACCCCCACGCCCCGGCACTCCAAGAGGAATTCCAGCCCTGGCAGCTCCCTCGGCCTCTCCTGGAGGCTCTGCTTGCAGGGGACACTCAGGGCCTCAGGGAACCTGGTCTGTACTTGCGGGGCCTGGTGACCTGACTTCTGCTGCCGGTTGGCATGAAGAGCCAGCTACTGCCTGAGGGCATAGAGAGGCTCCCAGGGTGCGGGGAGCATGGCTGACAGACCTGGCTTACTGCTGGCAAGGGGAAGCACAGTAGCCCCTGGAGCCTGCTTCAACTCTACCTGCCCGCTGTGTTCCAGATACACAGGCCAACAGGCTGCGTGCTACTTTCACAAGGGCACAAGCATACACATGTATCGTTTGATTCACTAGCATTGAAAGCTTGTTACCTGCCAGGCACTGTGGATGGCACCAAAAACACTCACCCCCTCACACGTAGTGGCCACACAGGGACTGTCCCACGGATATGTTCACATTCACACATACACTGAGCAACACACACACAGACCCATGACCCATTTTCACAGACACACTAACATGCCATCAGGCAAAACAAACACTCACACATGAGCCCCTCCCAAATACATACGCTCACACACACAAACACCAAGATGCATCATGCTTCTCCCAGAAGCTCACAAATTCACACTCACAACAGTGTCCCTGCGAGCAGCCAGGCCCAGCCCAGCCACCTGCGGGACCAGGGCCTGGCCTCGCAGGGGAGCTTATGGGCAGGGCTCAGCATCAAGTCTGGGAGTCCCAGGGAGAGAGACAGCTCTACCCCGAGGCGGCAGCAGGTCAGGGACCCTGCCTCGGCCGACCCCCTCTCTCAAGGCCTCGGTGGGATCTCGGGAGTTTGCGCGAAGCGCTCACTGGCCAGTAGGAGGCGAGGTGCCTGAGGTCCCACTTTATCCGGTAAAGCGACCTCAGGCACAGACCCCGCACCGCTTGTGGCCACTTCCCTCTTGCCTTCCCCCTTGAAAAGCTAAGCCCGAAAACATGTACGTAAATGGGGAAACTAGGCAGAAGTTCTGAAGATAAACCCAAGCAGCGACTCGCCCACGGCAGGGATCTCTACAAGCCAGTCCTCCAGCGGGTAACCTGTGCTCAGATGGAGCCAGGTGACTGCAGCCGCTCCCCATGAGAGGCCACCAAACAGGGTTCCCAGAGGCTTGTCACCCCTCCCTTTTGCCCCCCTCTCCCCGTGGCAGCACAGAAACCAGGCGTTTTTCTCCAGCAGCAGCAGCAGCAGCAGCAGCAGCAGCAGCGGCGGCGGCGGCGGCGGGCGGCGGGCGGCCAACCCGAAGGGACGCAGTGGCTGGAAGCCGCGTTTCCTTCTTCTGCTCCTGTGAACGCGTCCGCCTTTCATTTGTTCCCGTGTTCCATACCCACACAGCCCTCGAAGGCGAACCCGAATGGAGAAGGTAGAACCCAGCCCTCCAGGGCAGCTGGCCGCCTCACCTGCTTGGGGGCTGGAAGCCAAGGGCTAGTGAGAGCGCAGAGGGAAGCTCAGGGCTGGCTATGCTTCTTCTTAATTACCCTCTCACCCCACCCCCCCACGACCCTCCCCGCTAGGCAGCTCTCCCCGGGCTCAGGTCAGGCTGGACCCTGGTGTCCCTCCCCTGAAGCGCACCTCCTGGGGTCCAGCTGGGCGCAGGAAGTGATGGCAGGGCGCACTTGCAAAGGTTAAAAGGGTCAGGCGCGGGCCGGATCCGGCCCGTTTGAAATGAATAAAACTATTGAAAACAAAAGACCGTGCCCTTTTATGTAATGATGTTTACTTTGAATTTATATTAGTTCACACGAACACTCCATGCATGCTTTTGTTCCGGCCCTCCGGTCCAGTTTAAGAACCCATTGTGGCCCTCGAGTCAAAAAGTTTGCCCACCCCTGGGTCAGGGAGAGCTGGGAGAGACGCCGGGCTACTCCGTCCTCGGCTTCTCCTGTCCTTATAGGAAACACCATTTGGGCCCCAGGAAGAGCAAGGACCAGCCGGTCCGGGCACCAGAGTCTGAGCGCTGGGAATTTCACCTCCCTGATCCCACCAATGGGAGAGATGAACATGTTTCTGTGTTGAATGTCAGGTGGAGAAGGACCGAGGGACTTGGGCTTGGCGACTGGGCCCTTTTGTGGGTGTGGTCCTCATCCCGATGCAACGGTTTCGATAGCATCAAACCTGCCTAGGGATGCTGGAAGGGGACTCCAACCGGTGCGACCAGTGCGCGAGGATGTGCGGGGTATGGCACCAGGGTGTGTGCGGGCAGTAGGGTGGTGGAACGCGCTGGTGTGCGTCGATGGGAAGGTCACGCACCAGGGAGCACATGGCTAGCCGTGCGCCAGCGCCCGCCCAGGCCGGTCCTGAGCGCCGGGGCTCCAAAGCGGAGGCACCTGGGTCTGGGGGAGGACCAAGCTCTCGCGCAGCCAGAACACAGCCCAGCGCGAGCTGGTGCTGATTCCCCGACCCTCTGCTGCCCGCGGGCCAGGTGAGCGAGAAAGGAGGGGGGATCCCCAGCTCGCTGCGCCACGCCCGGGCCAGAAACACCTGGAGCCCTGGTGTCAGGGTGAAGGCCTCGTGAGCTGCTTCGCAGGCGTGTTTCTTCCTGGAACTTCGCGGGTCCCTGTGCGCCTTGAACTCCCAAAAGGTTTTCTGGGTTGAGGGGTGGAATCCGAATAGAGAGGGCGAGATTGGGTGGCCTGCAATGGGGTGAGTGTTCTGTTTCCCTAGAATCTCAGCAGCAAGGCTTGCTCCCCCTCCAGGTAGAGCCGGCGCCCGAAGTCCAGAGAGAGGCGCCCATAGGACCTTGTGGATGCGCCAAAGGATGAGCCTCTCGAGGCTCCACCGCGTCCCTGGTTGCCCCCAAAGACTCCCTTTCTTGGAGGGGCACACAAACCTGAGGCTGGCACAGGGTGGGCATGTAGGGGCAGGCCTTCTTTAGGACGCGAGCAGCCAAGGCCCTGCCAGGGCTGAATCGGGAACTACCAGGGGCCCAGCCCTCCTTAGGTGCCACGCGCACCCGCGCTCGCCGAGCAGCGGTACCTCGCAGGGACCCTGGTGAGCTGCTGGGAGGAATCCCTAGCGCCGCCTGCCCCTGGCGGCGGCCGCAGCCACCGCAGTCCACAGTCCCGACCAGACACTCAGTGGACCGGGCGCTCAGTGACAGGCCCGGCTCGGCCCACCTTCTGGAGATAGTAGCCCAGGCTGCTTGGGGTATCATGACGCTCTGGGGCCTGAGGGCAGGGGAGCCAGGGACAGCCGGGCGGCACAACCCCATTTCTCAGGTCCTTTGACTTGGACACCTGGGAGCCCCTATGCTTGGACGGCAAAGCCGCATGCAACCCTCATCCCCGGTAGCCATCCTGGCTCAAGGGCACTCTACTTCTGCCGTCCAGGGCCCCCAGGCCCGATGGCCCACACTCAGGATTCTGCAGAACCACAGCGCAGCGCTGCCCTAATTGCCGGCCCGGAGATCAGACTTGAGTCGCCCGAGGTCCTAGAACGCGAACGAGGGGTCAGACAGGAAGGCGGGAGCAGCAGTGAGCGGACCTCGCAGAGCTGAGCCTGGTGCCTTTCCTGGGGCTTATCCAAGAGCCGCTGCTGGTCTGCCCAGCCAGGCGCGCTCGCTCCCTCAAAGGCTCATGGCTGCTCGAACCACTGGGCCCGAGACAGCAGCTCCACGGTGACCTCCTGTCCCCCAGAGTAACAGGTCCAAACGGCCGTTTCTTGGACGCTCACTGCGCGTCAGGCACTTTACACACCTGGCGTCTCTTTAATGCTCGCGGTGGCCGCACAATGAAGCTATTCTTGCTGGCGGATGAAACTGAGACGCCAGGCTCGGGAGCTGGCCGGAGTCACACGCATCGCAGCGGCGGACAGGCATCTGAACCTGGTCCCCGCGAGTCTGCCGCGCGCCTTCTTCCCAGGGTCCCCACTGCGGGCGAGCGCGGCGGCCTGGTCCCGGGGGGCAGGGGCAGGGGCAGGGGCAGGGGCAGGGGCAGGGGCAGGGGCAGGGGCAGGGGCAGGGGCAGGGGCAGGGGCAGGTACTCCTCAGGGGGACAGAGGCAGCTCTCTGGAGGCCGCGCGATGCGAACGCTGCAGGAGGGCTGGCTCCAGGCGGGTGGCAGCGGAGCTCGCAGCCTCGGTAACCCGCTTGTGTCTGTGAGAGGTGATGGGGGGGAGGATGACTCAGCTCCCTCATTCGCCCTCACTACGTTGACGGGACGCACCGTCGGGTACTTGGGAGGGGTTTCGACCAGTGCTGTTTACTCAGGAAGGAAAGATGGAACCTCGGGACCCTGGAGTCAGCCGGCTGCTGCCTCCCTCTTCTCCCTCCCTCTCCTCCGGCCCAATCTCCGCCATTGCCATTCTGCTCAGGAAGGTGAGGCCGACTCGGGACTCGGGACTCCGAGGGCTGAGAGGAGTGCTTGGTGGAATGCTCTCCTCTCTGTTGCTTTCTGCCCCCCACCCCCATTCATCCTGTGCTGGTCGGTCAGGGACCTGGCTGGTGTGGGGTAATAAAGCCGTTCCATCCCATTAACACGGGTTGGTGGCTGGGGTTCAAGGTTAGGCAGGGGCAACCCAGACTCTGCTCTTCAAAGACCAGAACCAACCGGCCCATCCCTGCCCCCTCTCCCTCCACACCCCGTTTTGCCCCACTAGAAGCCCATCTGTTTATCTGCCCATGGAGATGGTGGTGGTACAAGAACTTCCATTCCACCTGAGCTGGTTGATTCTGATTCTGCCGGTTTCAGGATCATGTATATGAAATGTCCTATTGTCCTGAGGCAGAGCATTGGAAACTCTGCTAAGCTGCTCTGAGACACCTGAACTCCCCAGGGAGGTCGCTGGTCCAAGCCTAAGGATAAGCCGCTGCTTGGGCCAGGCTGGCGGGAAGCTTAATTGAGGAGGCAGACCAGGAAGAGTGAGTCACCCCTCCCTTCTCCTCCCAGCCCAGATCCCCAAGGGAGCTGGGGGCCGGGAGGGAATTAGAAAGGGGAAAGCTGAAGCTGAATAATTTCTAAAAGCAAAATACATCATGAAATGAATAATTTCCAGCACTCTGTAGAGTGTCGGTGGTTTCACAAGCTCCTATTATTTAACATTCACAATTAGGTAGGGTAGGAAAGTAATTCTTACGCATTGGACAGATGAGGATGTGAGACTCAGGATGTTGTCATATGTTGTTGAGGTGACTTGGTGAGTGTGGGGGAAAAATCACAGATACCAAGTCAGCCCAAAGAGTCAAGATTGTTCCCCTGAGGTTAGGGGAAGGATGCAGAGAGATGGCAGCCACCATGGAGATCTAGATGCTGCTGTAGAGATTTACAGTAAAGATACCTCAAACTCTGAACAGCCTACCCCTGAAATCACTAAAAGGAATGCCCAAAACAGACCTGTCCTCACAACTTTCTATATTAAAGTCATTAAGATTTAAAAATTCCAAAAGTATTTTTTCCTGCCTGACCTTTCCAACAACTTAAAAATAGTTCTTCCAGCAGGCTTACAGTTACTCTCACCATTTCTTAGGCCACTTCATACAAAGGAAGTTGGCAGAAGTGGGCAGAGCTGAGAACTAGAGCTTTACTTTGTTATTGGGCTCAAGACCTGTCCGTCAAGGCTCTCAGCAAATGAGTTGGGAGCCAGAGACTTCCTGAGAATGTGAATAAGGATTTTGTGGTGGTCCCCAAAGGGCTGTAGGCTTTCTAATTGGAGAAAATGGAAAGGACTCCTCTGTACTCCACCTATTCATCCCTTCTACTTCCTTAACACCCGCCCCCCCCCCCCATCTTTTCACTGATGTCACAGCTTTGCCTTTTCTAGGATGTCATGTAATTAGAATCATACAGTATGCAGCCTTTTCTCACTGGCTTCTTTCACTCAGTAATATGCATTTAAGTTTCCCCCATGTTTTTTCATGGCTTCAGAGTTCATTTCTTTTTGGTGCTGAATAATATCCCGTTGTCTGGATGGACCATTGTTTATTTATCCATGCGTCTACTTAGGACATCTTAGTTGCTCCCAAGTTTTAGCAATCATGAATAAAGCTGCGGTAAAAATGTGTGTGTAAGTTTTATGTGGACATAGTTTTCAACTCCTTTGGGTAAGTGAAGAAGCATGATTGTTGGATTGAATGGTAAGAGTATGTTAGTTTTGTAAGAAACCACCAAGCTGTCTTCCAAAGGCGCTGTACCATTTTGCATCCTCACCAGCAACTAATGAGAGTTGCTATTATTCCACACCCTCATCAGCATTTGCTGTTGTCAATGTTTTAGATTTGGCCACTCTAATAGCTGTGTAGTGGTATTTCATTGTTCTGCTAGTATTAATTATTTAGTTTTTTAATCTAAAGTTTATTTGCCAAAACCTTTAGAGCGTCTTAACCATTTGGGGATGGATAATTTCCTTAAAACTAGACATGATCAGCCTGGCATTCAAGCACTTGTGTGACACCAGGGAGACAAATAATTAAGGGCCCCACTGACAATCCTTTTGGTAAACATTCACTCTTTTCTTGGAATATCGCTTATACACCAGGTAACATGTTTGCACCTGAAATGGCCTGAAAGTAGGTACCAGCCTCAACCTATATATGAAATATTATTAAAGCTCCATTTAAAAATTTTATAGGTAAAATTAAAGTAAGATTGAAAGTTCTGGGTTTGCTTTTTTTCCCTTTTTTTATATTTTTATTGATTTCAGAGAAGGGAGAGAGAGAGATAGAAACATCAATGATGAGAGAGAATCACCAATCGGTTGCCCCCTGCATGCCCCACACTGGGGATCCAGCCCATAACTGGGGCATGTGCCCTGATGGGGGGGGGGGGATCGAACCCAGGACCCTTCAGTCCATAGGTTGATGCTCTATCCACTGAGCCAAACCAGCCAGGGCTGCTCTTTCTTTTTGTCTTACTCTAAAAGATCATTCTGTAGATTGGGTCAAAATCTTGGGTATTTAGGAAGGCTGCCTTAAAACTTACAAAAAGTTTTGAATAGAGAAGAAGGATTATATATAGTAACTATGGAGCTAGAGGCAGATATAGAACAACTCATTTCAATTCAATAGGTGTGGTGGTTTCAAAACACAGTGTCACATTTTTTTACACTCTTCCATCAAGAGGCAGACTTTACCTCCCTTCCCCTAAAACCTGGATGGGCCTCTTGACTACTTCAACAAATAGGAAATGGTAGAAAGGGCAGATAGGACTCCCAAGGTTAGGTCATAATAGGGCATGCACACAATCTTGATTGCTGGAACATTCTCTCCTGGAGCTCTGAGCCTTCATGTAAGAAGTCCAGCTCCCCTGAGGCCTGAGTGCTGGACAGTCCCCACAGAGGAGCTCTGGGGGACAGGCCCAGCCCAGCTTCCATCTTCCCTGCCACGGAGCCACACATGCAAGAGAAGCTGCCCTGGACCCTTCAGACGAGCTCATCGGCCAACTAAATGCCACTGCATGACCTCTGTCAATGCCACATGGAGCAGAATAATCAGCCAGACAAGTGTCCCCTGAATTCCTGACACACAACATCATGAGATCTGAGACTATGGTGGTTGTTTTAAATCACTAAAATTTGGGAGTAGTTGTTATGCAGCAGAAGATAATTAGACCATAGGAGAAGTGTTTCTCAAAATCAGAGGTACCAGTGGAACAGGCTACCTTGCAGGCAGTTTTCAGGAAGAGCTGGACAAACATCAGTCAAGGGGGATGGGGAGGCAGCTGTGTTGTCATGAGAGTGCTGGGTTTGAAGTCAGACAACTAGCAACTGTGATCCTTGGGCAAGTCATGTCACCCATGTATCTCACAAGGTAGTAGTGAGCATTCAAAGAGCTGTGAACACCATCTGCACACTGGAAAGGAATGTCTCCCTCAGTTGTCATCATGTGGGAGGCATTCCTACACTGGGTGAGCCGCTGCATGAGGTGAATTAACTCTGAAATTCTATACAAAGAGAGACAGTCCTGTGTAAACATGTATAAAAATGTATGCTCCTGTGTATGACTTACTGGTCAGGATTTCATCTTTCCAAAGACTATAGAGTTAAATCCTGCAGTGTGCTCTCCTTGCTGCTTCCCCTAACCTCTGAGATATGTGTCAGCCAGGCAAGCGATCTCATTATTAATTAAAAATATAAGTAGATTTTAGAAGATCTGGATGGCAAGTCTCTCTATGAGGAGGCTGGGGGTGTATGGGGAAAGCCCCAGAATTTCAGGGTGATAGAGAGCACACTCGTGGCTTGCTCAAATTCTTCCTCGGTGCTCCAGGTCTAGAAGGACAATCACTAAATATTTGTGACAAGTTTATGATGCTCAGATAAAGAATCAAAAATATTGAAGCTATTTGGAGAAGAGTGGTGTGGAGAAGGTTAGCTGGAGTTAGTTTGCTATCCTAGGGGACGGATGTCAAGTCCTCAGTTCTGAGAAGGGGAGTCCCAGGTGGCAGCTCACGTGCCTGATTTGCAAACTCAGAGCTGCCTTCCCTGGCCATGGAGGTGTGGAAGGTAAAGCTATGGTGCCACCTGCTGGAGAAATGTAGGTTCGCTTTTTCTTCACTTGCAGATTCTGTTCCTAACACTCAGTCCTTAAGCTCAACCCTGGGAGACCCAAGACCTGCAGAGGAGCCTCCTCCCATCCAGGTGAGAAACCAAATCACCTTCAGCTTTTCAAAACCTGTGCTCTGAGGGTCAGGGAATTGGAAGGTTATAAGCCTCACAGTGTTTTCCCAAAGGAGACTGGGGCAGGTTGAACAGGGCCAGAGGAGAGATGGGGTGTCCTGAGACAGCCCTCCCTGCCAGCCCATCATGGTGCGGGCCCTCCTCCCAGAACCTTTGGGAAGGACGCTGCCAGCTGGCTCTGAGGAAAGAAGCCTGGGCTGACGGAGAGGGAGCGAGCGCCCATCCCAACACAGATGACTTTGCAAGTGCCCCGTTCTGTGTGAACTGGGTCTACAAGGCTCCGTAATGACCCAATCGTGGGAGGCGGATGCCTTAAAAATGGCTCCCTCCTCTGGAAATCACTGGAAAGCTATTAAGGGTGTCTGATGATTTCCTAGTGCTAATCAAGGCACTAATAAGCCAGGCAAGTTTTCTCACTTTTATGGAGATAATTAGAAGGCCCATTATTCACGTACATAAAGGAGTGAAACCTTAGCGCTGTCCCTGCAGCTGTATCTTATTCTGCACGTGTGGCCAAAGCTGCTTTGTAGCACTTTGTTATGCTTTAACAAGAATCGTGGGTTTTTGAACTCCGCACCACCAGGCTGCCTCAGCTTGAGGGCTAGTCTGAAGAAAGCAGAGAGAAAATAGAGGGCATCCACCATTCTCTAGGACTTTGGGGGTAAGGAGTCACCGTCGCCATGCCTTCCACTCCAGGAATGGCACCCCACTGAGCTCTGGAGCTCTACGACAGCGGTTCTCAAACTTGAGCACAGATCGCTGGGCCCCACCCTGGGGTTTCTGAGTCCCTAAATGGGCAGGGGGAGGCGTGTGGATTTACACCTCCGGTAGGTTCCCAGGTGGAAAACACCGCGTTAAGACAAGTGTTTGTAACATGGAGGTCCTTCCCACCAAGATATTAATGGATTGGATTCAAGAGTCCTAGACTTGGGGGAGGGGGGAGGGCGGGGCACGGGGGGGGGGAGCGGGAATGACATCTTTATCTCACTAACTTCTAACTGAAATTTAGCTTTTTCTGAAATTATGAATGGAGGCATCCAACCACAGTAGTGTTAGCAGCGGCCACAGATATTTTCAAATCCCTTTACAGTTGTAGCAGGTATCTGCAAATACCATCTCTGCACATCCCTGCTTCAAAACTCCATCGGTGATTTGTCCTGCCAGGGGATCCTCTTTAATCCATTAATGGAGAAGCAGGGATATTGCTATATCACTACTTTAAAAAGTATTTTGATGATAACTGTATTTCAAAATGACTGGTTTCCTTTGAGGTCCTCTGTATTTTCTCTTATGCATTTGAAAACGTATTCGGGCTGCCCAGGAAGGAGGGGGGGAAGAGAGGCGGAGCCCAGAGCATAAAAAAGGAGTAAAAACCATGTTGGTAGGGTGTGAAGTTAATCCTCTAGAAGAATTCAGAACTTCCTTCAGGGGAACATTTGAAAGAAGTGATGTTAATGCTTGGATGGGCAAGGAAGGGTGTGGCCAGGTTGTTAGCGCCCTGGTGCTGAGTGAAGAGCTGGAAAAGTCAACTGGATGCTGTGTTGCTCACCCTGTGTTTAGGTCCGGCCTCTTAAAACACCACCAGCTGGCTCTGGCTGGTGTTGCTCAATGGTTACAGAGTCATCCTGCAGCGTGAAGGGTCTCAGGTTCAATTCCTGGTCAATGGCTTGTACTTGGGTTGCAGGTTTGATTCCCAGTCCCAGTACCGGGAGGCAACCAATCAATATGTCTCTCTCACATGGTTGTTTCTCTCTCTCTCTTCCTCCCTTTCAGTCTCTCAGAAAATTAATGGGGAAAAAAATATCCTTGGGTGAGAAAACAGCGATAATAATGTAAATATTTAAAACATTTTTAACTTCTATCAGGAGCCATCAGCTTTATTGAGGACTTAGGTGTGTTACACTTTCATTGGGAGATATGAGGGTGGCCAATATTATGGAATACAGAGACCGGAAGCCGCCCACTCAATAACTGGGGGAGATGAAGCTGATTTCTTGACTCCAAATCCTGCTCTTTCCAGCTAGATGAAGGAATGGGCGTGTGTGTGTGTGTGTGTTCAGGGAGGGGTTAGTAGATAGGCCCTGTCATGCAATCCTTCTCTATTTGTCTTCTAGGCTAATAGGTCCTGTCACCGTGGCCCCCAGATCCAAATCCAAGGTTTTTCTCCAAGTGGCATTGAGGAAAGAGCCATACAGACTTGAGTTCCATGCTGATCCTGCCACTGTGAATTTTGGTGATTTACTTGATCTCCCCGAACCTCATTCTCTTCATCTGTGCAACGAGGCAAGATCTACTGGTGTCTTGCCTGGCTGTTTGCACTACCTGGGTGCTTAGTAAATGCTACCTATCATCGCATTGTTATACCTATCCTATTCCAATGCCATCACCCTCTCTCTCTGCTTCCCTGTCAATCTTTGTCATTTCTGCCTGGCCATACCTCCTCCCTCTTCTTACACCTTAAGCCAGCTTTGCTCCCTCCTCCTAAATCTCCTTTCCTATGGTGCCCAGTTCAGTGCATTTGTGAACAGCTCACCCAGGTCTCTAATATTCGAAGGAGGGCCCAATTAAGCCTTCTTTGAAGGTCATGACGGCTGGGGTTATTGTTGACTGGTGCCTGAATAGAGGAGTTGGTGCCTGGTCAGAGGAAGGAGGCAGCTTCACAGAGCAAATCTTCCTAGAACAGTTCAAACCTTTCCAGCAGCTTTCTTAGCCAGAAATTGTCTGGGTTTTGCTTTGATTTTTTTTCTTCCCCTCTCCTGTGTGTGTTGAGACAAGTCTCCCAAACCTGTGGCTTCGAGTACAGCCCCCATACCACTGCATCACCCCCTTTCTCAATCCACCTACTCTTTGGCTCCAGGGAGACACACTGAGGCTTTGTTTAAAAACTGGGCAGGACTGGCAATATCAACATCTCAACGTCCTGCATTCAGATGCTTTAGTCCTTTCATTTGTTCTGTGTCCTTAGGCAAGACACCCGACTTTTCTGGGCCTAAGATCAAAATATCCTGGTAGAGGGAAGAGGTGTTGGCTCCATTTTCCTAGAAGGGGTGATGGAGGATTCGTTTATTGTTTACAGAGGATGTAGCTCTGTTGCTACACCAAGATTCACTCTGGATTTGAACAGATATCTGTACACCAATGTCCATGGCAGCATTCTTCACAATAGGCAAAAAGATGGAAACAACCCAAGTGTCCATCAATGGATGAATAAATAAACAAAATGTGATGTCTGCCTACAAGGGAATATTATTCAGCCTTAAAAAGGGATGAAATTCTAATACAGGTTACAACATGGATGAACGTTGAGGACATTATCCTTAGTGACATAAGCCAGTCACAAAAGAGCAAATACTATCTGATTGTGTGCTTCCATGTAAATGCTGTATGATTTGTAGGAGTCCATTCAACAGTGGTCGAACTCATAGGCACACAAAGTAGGATTGTGGTTGCCAAAAGATGGGGTAGAGAGTAGTGGGGGGTTATTTTTTAATGGGCACAGAGATTCAGTTGGGGAAAATGAGAAAATTCTGGAGATGGATGGTGGTGATGGTTGCACAACACTGTGAATGTACTTAATATTAACTATGTACTTAAACATGATTAAAATGGTAAATCTTATGTCCTATGTACTTTATCACAGTAAAAACACATACCTGGAGTTGGGCGGGGTGGGTTGGGGGGGCTCAGTGAGGAAGGCTGTGGGTTCTGTTTCCAAAGACACAGCCCGCCAGTCCCAGATACCTGTCCACTGGCCCCAGTAGTTGGGTTGGTGGCTCGGACCCAGGCTTTATGTTGATGGGGGAAGAGTAGCAGTGGAGCTTAGGAGAACCCAGCGAAGTGATCCAGGACAGGCACTTGGTGGATGAGAGGGTCCAGAGTGCCCAGGACATGAGGAAACACCCAGCAGCCGCCCCCAGCACGGGGGTGACATAAACCTGCTGGAGTGATGGCTGAATAGAACATGGAGTTGACAGGTGCCTGAGGGGCAGTAGGAGCAGCTGCAGGAGGGGTGGGAAGCTCTCTGGGGGCAACAATCCCGAAAGTATCCTCCCCTTAGGAAGAGACCTTCCGTGTCTGAAGAGGTAGCCTGTGGACAGTGAGAGTTCCAGAATTCCTCCGGAAGCAGGCTTAGAGCAAGCATTCTGTTGATACCATGATAGTAGATACCTTATGTGGTGCCCCACTGTCCCTAGACAGAGCAGCAGGCTTTGTGCCATGACTCAAGGAGGAAACAACTGAGGCAACAGAAGGAAGAACTGCCTAGAACAACTAGAGATGAATCAGGCTACCTTGAAAGGTGGTGAGTTGCCTGTCACCAGAGGGATTCCAAGAGAAGCTGTCCTTTGCAGACTGGGAGACCCCTGTGCCCTGGGCTGCTTGGTTAGGAGAGGGGCTAGAGATCCCCAGAAGAGGAGGTATTGTCTGAAGGACTGGCTGTGGCTTTTTCAGAGGAAACCACTAATCCTTGCAGGGAACCTACCTGGCCCAGGGCACTAGATGATCCCAAACTGCCATTCAGGGGTTTCCTTTCATCCTGGTGCCTGGCACCAAGGACAGGGCAGCCAAGCTGTCAGATACTTCCCGGCCACAGTGCCAGGAGGGGGCAGACAATCTGGCTCCCTGTGCCTTTGCCCTAAATGCTCAGCTGGGGAGGTGACCAGCAGGAGGATGGCACTGAGAAAAGGAATTGTCACCCTCCCTGCTCACAAGACTGTGTAGAGCAGGTGGCCTGGGACTGGCGCTGGGCTGGCCCATGAGGGGAGGGGAGCACTAGGCTCCTGGGATACAGCAGGTTCAGGGGTGCACCCACACAGGCAGGATGGCTCCGGGGCCACATGAGATGACAGTTTTGCTTTCAACAGCCTTCAATCTTTGGAGAGAGGGATAGACTCTACAGCAAGAGCTGTGTTTTTAGGGGTTTTTAGAGAGGACAACAAGTAGCCCGAAGACTTGGGTGATACCCAATGGTGAGAATTAAGGTGGGATTGGCAGGTTGGGTGAAGGAATGTTGGGGCCAGAGGGACTATTCTGGCACTTTCCCACCCATACCTCTGCCTGTCCCATCCGGGAGCCCATTCGGTCTACAGAACAAACTCTGGAACACTCCTCAGGTGGGAAGGCGTGTGTATACTCGAGGGTCCCAAATTGAGCTGTGCATCAGAACTACCTCCACACCCTGTTAAAAATACTGACTCTGACCTGTCATGATCCCTTGCCTCTGAGGACCATCTCTAGTGAAAACACGGGATTCCGGAATAAATGGATAGAGCCAGGAAGGAGAGCTGGGAGGGAAGTCACCATCCCAGCTGGGGTCTTTGCTCTGCAGGGTTAAGGACCAGTGGCAGTGGGGGACCTGTGCACACCTGGGTTCGTGAGCATCCCACATGGACCATTCACCATGCACTCTGCTGGCTACCGAGGCCATACCCAGAAGAGACTCAGCACACACCTTCATGGGACTGTGTGATGACTTACCAAAATGTCCCTGTGAGCCGCCACTCCAGGCCCAGCATACCGCCCACCAGCCAAGCTCCTGGGGCAGCCTCAGTGGGGAATCGGTGACTCTCCAGGGACCCTGCCCTATCCTCCCCCAGAACCTTCGCCCTGTGTTCTTTCAGCAGCACCCCAGGTCTGCACCAGGCTGTCTGTCCATGGCTGGGTCACTGCCAAGCTGATGAAGCACAGGCTGTTTTCTCCTAGAACAGTGGTTCTCAACCTTCTGGCCCTTTAAATACAGTTCCTCATGTTGTGACCCAACCATAAAATTATTTTTGTTGCTACTTCATAACTGTAATGTTGCTACTGTTATGAATCATAATGTAAGTAGCTGATATGCAGGATGGTCTTAGGCGACCCCTGTGAAAGGGTTGTTCGACCGCCAAAGGGGTCACGACCCACAGGTTGAGAACCGCTGTCCTAGTATCAGACAGACATGAGGGGGAGCTCAAGTGAGCTGTCACATCAAAGTTCTGTTTTGTTCCTAGCTCTGTGGCAGTCTTGGCAGACCTGATCCACAGGTCAGAGGTGAAGGTCAAAGTCAGTCCCAGGAGTCATCTTGACATGTGAGCAGGATGGTGTCCTCGCTGCCTATTTCCCATTGTGGGGAATGGCAAGACTTTGGCCGCGTATCAGAAATAATAGTAATATACCCATAACGCTACCAGCCCCACATTAAGTTTCCTGCCTATAACATCTTTAGATTTAATTTATGGTTGGCTTGGATGTCTCAATCATGGGCATACTTGGGCAATCTCAGGAAGCATGAGACTCATTTAAAATTTGGTTTTCAAGTGCCCTCTCTTCTCTCCTCCTTACTACCCTCATCTTTTTTTTTTTTTAATATGTTTGTATTGATTTCAGAGAGGGAGAGAGATAGAAACATCAATGATGAAAGAGAATCATTGATTGGCAGCCTCCTGCACGCCTCCCACTGGGAATCGGGCCCAAAACCTGCGCATGTGCCCTTGACTGGATTAGAACCTGGGACCCTTCAGTCTGCAGGCTGATGCTCTAGCCACTGAGCCAAACCAACTGGCACTATCCTCATCTTCTTTGGTCAGGGAGGGAAAAGCTGTGTCTTTCCAACATTTTGACATGAATCCTGCATCTTACAGAGGCAGTGAGGTTAAAAAGCACCCCTCCTTGATAGAAGTAAACACATTCTATTTTTCTATTTACAAATAGGTTTACCTTTTTACATCACTCAGCAGACCCTCCAGATTCCGGAGGAGGGCCCTTTGCTGCCTCCCCACTGGCCTCCCCAGGCACAAAAAGAACTTTCTTCTCCAGGGCTGTCAGCAATGGCCGGGACTTCTGACTCATCGCTATCAGATTTCAGAGATGACTGTTCGTGAAGTCATCTCGTATCTATATATTTGGTTCAGATGCTACTAGACATTGCCCCTCTTTGGTCCTCGGCCCTGCCTGAGGAAGAGAACCCCATTTCTGAAGACTTGGGGAGCCATTCTTCTTCCACCTGGCTTGGGATGTGGGTGGCCTTGTCTGCAAGCAGGGAAGTTTAAAAGCACAGTCTGCAGAGCAGCTCCTCATTCGGCCTAGGGCTGGGACATAAGGGGTGAGTGTTCTGTATTCCTTAATTCCTGTGACTCTCGGGCCTCCTGGGGGCCCTGCTGGTGAGCCACCCCATGGGCCCTCAGGGAGCCACTAAAGCAGGCCACTCCCCTGCTTGCCCCACCCTAGGAACTGCAGATCCTTCGAGACTATTGAACTTGTATTTCTCAAGGTTCTTTTCCTGCCAATAAATTCTGTTTTATTCCAGGGAGAATGGGAGTATAATGAAATGCTTTGTTTGTTTACAGTACTGATGCAGTGAGTATGCACCTGCTGATGGTCTGTGCATTCCTTTTCATGTCTAACCACCCATCTTGGGGTCTTGCTGCAGGAGGGACACTCTGCAGGCACTGAGCCAGGCCAGTGCAGGGAAGGGTGACGATGCCCCCTGATGTCAAAGGGGACAGATCACATTTGACCCTGCTTTACCCTGTCAATCAACAAGGGGGTTATCAGTCTCAGATTCTTTGAGGTGACACCACCCCTGCTCTACCAACAAACCCACCTTAGTCACTGTCAAGCTCCTTAGACTTTGCCCACGGGTATGAACATCCGGGACTAAGCGAGAAGAGAGGAGAAGGGGAAAGTGAGGCAGGGGCAGAGGCCAGGCCAGTGGGTATCGCTGCCTCCGAGGGAGCTGGGGAGGAGGGACTCCGTTTCCTGGGCTGTGCCTGCCCCATGTCAGTGTGAACAGATGGAAATGTAGTTCAATGTTTCAACATCATTTGCCTTTCTCGAGCTAAAATATTGATAAGTGCCGCCCAGGCTGATGCCCCCGTGGTTCTGCACAGTAACTGGAGCATGCTGTGTACTGAAGTGAGATGCAGCAAAGCCTTTAACGGGAGTTTAAAATTCCTGGAATAATGCTCAACGCTGGCTTCGCTTACTGAGCTCCTGACAACCTGCCCCCCCTGGGCCGCCCTGGCCTCGGTGGCAGCAGGACTGTGAGCTCTGCCTGGACCCCCTGCTGGTGGCAATTAGTGCAACAGCTGCTCGCCTTCAGGATGGGAAACAAAGCAGGAGGTGCCTGCATCTGCCACTGGGGGGGGGGGGGGGGGGGGGGGGGGCTTGTGGGGGGCATGGATTGGGGGGACATGACACATGGGTGTGGGCTCTTCCCATGTCCTCACACCCCAGAGAGAGGGGCACTGGGCAGGGCTCTCAAGAAGGTGGGTGAGGGAAGAGTAAGAAAAGGGGGAAGAGGGAAAGAAAGAGGATGGGTACTTGGGAAAAGAAAGAGAGGAAGAAGAAAGAAGGAAGAAGGAAGAAGAAAGAAGGAAGAAGGAAGAAGAAAGAAGGAGAAGGAGGAGGAGAAGAGAGAAGAAGGAGGAAGATAGAGGATTTGTCAGGACTAGCAAATCCCCTGGGAGAAGCTGGCCGGCCCTGAAGGGAGAATTGAATGTGCACCCTAACAAGGGAAAGGACCCCTCAGAGGACTGCAGGGCCCCTGGGCCTCAGCCAGTGGTGTCTGAGTCCTAAGAGACCCCTCTGTAAACCCCAGAGGGCAAAGGTCCCCAGACCGAGGGCAAAAGAAGACCTACCCCTGTCCCTGGAATGTCACTCCCAAGATCTGGAACCGCAGGCCACCAGGTGAGGTTCTCTGTGGATCTCAGTGCCCACGTGGAGAGCAGATGATCTGATATCAGAGGTCCCTGCCCTGTCACATTTCTTACATTCTTTAAGCTTCTGGATTTCAGATTCGTGATTTTTTAAAACTCTCTCTAGATCTTTGTGGGATTGTTCAGAAGAATGTTCTCCCAGAGGCCAGTCAGATCACAGGGAGAGGGCGCCTGCTTTCTCAGGAGTGACGCCGCCCAAGCACCCCCCGGGGGGGGGCGGGAGAGAGCAGGGCTGTGGGGCGGCCCCCAGAAGGAAATCTGGGCTGGTGATTGTGTGTGACTCCAGGCATTGAACTCAACACCGCCGACTGAAAACTTAGAGAAGTGATCGTTGCAGACTGGATAATGTTTGCAGTTGGGGAGACAGAGCAGTGAGGTGGAAAACAGGGTCTGATAATGATACTCAACCTCTGCTTTCCATAAAGTAAAACTCAGTGAGGTCATATGACTATACCAATCCCATTGTCTGAGACCAAAAATAAAAAAAGGAAGGACCACGTGATCTGACTCACAGGAGGACGTTTATGGGGACAGGCTGAAGTACAAAATTGAAGGGGATGGGGCAGGAAAATCTAAGACACGTGGCTATCCTGAAAAGAGTGGCTGGGCAGACTCAGCTGCTCTAGAGACCCACCCGGGCAGCTGTGTTGGACAAATCTTAAGAGAGAGAAAATTGGCTGGAGCCAAGGAATGCTGTGGGCTCTGGGGAGTGTGCGGTAGCCTCATCTTATTCTCCATCCACAAGTCAGTCTAGCTGGTTGGGGAATCCCTTGCTTGGTGGCACAACAGTTCTTCTATTCAAACTTATCTCCTGCTCCAGGCGAGGTTTCCTCACTCCGGGGGTGTTCCAGCTGCTGGCCCCAGCCCAGCCACTCTCCAGCCTCACACACCCTCAAAAGGCTTGCCTATCCCGCAGACCAATTTCCACCCGGGCTGTTTCTGGACCAGCCCTGGCAGGGGGCCTGTGATTCTTCTGCTGAAGCATCTGCCTTTGAGTGGTGGGGGCACCTGGTTTCCAGGGCCAGACGTGGAGGTGGGAGGGAAGGGGTGTGGGTGGGCCAAGGTGACGACACACCCACTGCTGACCACCTCCTCCAGGACTTTATCTGCAGGAGCTGAGCAGTCCGCCTGGGCACTGCAGCGGAGGGAAAGCCAGCACCTGCAGGAACACAGATGGTGCGGGCAGGGGCGGGGAGGACAGATTCCCAGATGGCCAGAGTGAAAGAACAACAGGTAGGGCCAGACAACAGGAATGGTCACCATCTCTAAACTTTGTGAAGTGATTCCAACTCAGCATCCAATCTGATCATCACAACCCCTGGCGAATATTATTGCCACCAACTTACAGAAGAGCTCAGCTTGCTGAAATGACATGACTAAGGTCACATGGCCTGAGTCTTCCTCCTACACAGCGTCACCTCCTGGAGGAACTGCAAACCCAATGAGGCCCCTGTGCATAGAAGTCACCTGGGCGCCCTAACCAGTTTGGCTCAGTGGATGGAGCATTGGCCTGCGGACTGAGGGGTCCCGGGTTCGATTCCGGCTAGGGGCATGTACCTTGGTTGTGGGCGCATCCCCAGTGGGGGGTGTGCGGGGGGCAGCTGATCGATGATTCTCTCTCATCGATGTTTCCAGCTCTCTACCCCTCTCCCTTCCTCTCTGTGAAAAAATCAATAAAATATATTAAAAAAAAAAAAAAAAAGAAGTCACCTGGGCGCCTTGTTAACCAAATGTCAGCATGGGACCTAAGACTTTGATTTCCTAAGAGTCCCAGGTGGCACCCATGCTGCCAGGACCTCCCCCCAACACACACACACACACACACACACACACACACAGACACGCACACGCGCGCACACACACACACACACACACACACGCACTTTGAGTGGCAGGGTCCTAGAGCAGTCAGCGTTTTCGTATGAACCACTTGGAGTACCTTGAAGTCTTGATTCACTGAGGAGTCAGAGCTGTGACTGTTTGGCAAGAGCCTCGAAGCCCCTGGTGGTCAGCTCAGTGTGGGAAAAGTTGCCTGGACTTGGTGGGAAGAGATGGCCAGGCTGGTGCTTTCACAGGGACTTTACCAGAGGCTGCGGCTGCTTCACTGGTCTCCGGGGTTACCAGGCGCTCTTTGCTCCAGCAGGAAGTGCCAGCCTTGGCCCTGCCACTGCTTTGGTGCTCAGTTGTGGGCAGGCTTCTTCCCAGCTCTCTGTACTTGGGGAACCCATAGCCAAAGCCTGGGGCACGCAGCCGGCAGGACAGAGGGACGCACCTAGGGAAGGGGTGCTGGAGAAGAGGCAGGGATGAGGCAGTGTCCACCCTGCAACTGGAGAGAGATGCATGAAGGCAGCAGGAAGGAGAGAAAGCCACCACTGTGCTGGTCGCAAAAGAGCAAGAGTGGTATGGTGGGCAGGGGTGGCCTCACACCCACCTGCACCCCTGGGCATTAGAAGACATGGAGCCAAATGACCAGAGAAGTTGCTAAGAAGCAGGGATGAGATGGGACTTGGAAGTGGAGACCCAGGCTGTGTCCGCCACGAGTGTGCAAAGCCCATTGCTGCGGTCCTCCATATTACAGAGGAGCGGAGAGGCGGGGCTTGGGGGGGTTGCAGTGGGAGTGGCCAGGACTCTGAAATGGAACAGGGGAGAAGAGGGCAGAGTTGGCCCAGAATCAGGGGCTCAGCTGGCCCCAGTGTCTACCATGTGGCCAGGCAGGAGGAGCACCTGGGCTTGACACAGACCCTCCCAGCTCCCCACTCCCTTGCTCTGCCCTAGTCCCAGCCACCATGGCCCCATTTTAGAGCTGCCATCACCACACATGTATCTTCCCTATAGGCACTGCATTCCAGGCACTGGAAATGTACATGATCTCATGATGTTTAATCAACCCTGGCCAGATATAAGCTATTGTACCATTTCACAGATGAGGAAAGCACACTTAGAAAGAACTATTAGAAGGAAGCACTGCCCTAACCGGTTTGGCTCAGTGGATAGAGCGTCAGCCGGCAGACTGATGGGTCCCAGGTTTGATTCCGGTCAAGGGCATGTACCTTGGTTGCAGGCACATCCCCAGCGGGAGTGGTGCAGGAAGCAGCTGGTCGGTGTTTCTCTCTCATCGATGTTTCTAACTCTCTATCCCTCTCCCTTCCTCTCTGTAAAAAATCAATAAAATATATTTAAAAAACAAAAAAAGAAGGAAGCACTGAGATTCAGGGCCAGGCCTCGCATTCTAACATTGTGAGCTCTGTAGATCAGCATCTCGCTGAAAAGGGTGTTCCCACAAGAGCCCCAAACCCAAAGGAGCCCGATTTCCCCCTTGCTCAGTGTCACCTCCTTGAGGAACTGCAAACCCGGAGACTCTGTGCACAGAAACCACCTGGGGAGGAATATGCTTACCCTTCTCCTAAAAGCAAGTGAAACATATATGAGGGCGGTGATGTGTACTTGTGGCACAGGTGGGGGGACTTTGCACAGAGAGATACTGACCTGCAAAAACGACCGGTTCCAGTTCTAGGTCCATGTGATGGGAAAGGGTTTGCTAAGTGGGTGGGGACGTAGTGGTTTTGTCCTAACACACACCAAACACAGAGAGCTCCTTCTCCTGTGTTTCCTCACAAAACCCATGACCTCACCTGGTATTCCGGGGCACGCTCACTAACCGGAAATGGCCATGCAAAGCCAGCTCCGCCCACGCATCCACATGGAGCAAATGCAATGCACTTTGAGCACGTATGTTTTTTCCTCTGTTTGTAATACACTTCAATAAAGAAGCTGGGCCAAAACCGGTTTGGCTCAGTGGATGGAGCGTCAGCCTGTGGACTGAAAGGTCCCAGGTTCGATTCCGGTCAAGGGCATGTACCTGGGTTGCGGGCACATCCCCAGTAGGGAGTGTGCAGGAGGCAGCTAATCGATGTTTCTCTCTCATCAATGTTTCTAACTCTCTATCTCTCTCCCTTCCTCTCTGTAAAAAATCAATAAAACATATTAAAAAAAAAAAAAGAAGCTGGCACAGGAGGGTTGTTCTAAAATTTGCCAAAACATGATGGGTGGCTTTAGAAGCAGGGAAGAGCTTTGACTACTGGTGTCCCAGCTGGCCCAAGCAAGGATGTTCTAAGTGTCAGCTTCAAGTATGTCAGTGTGACATCACCTCCAAGACCGCTCTCCTTCCCACACCCTGCCACCCTCCCTCACACAGCCTCGCTCAGCCGCCGCCCTTTGGGGTGCCCAGCCCTCCTTCTCTTGCCCCACAGCCAGTCAGCACTTCCTCCTTGCTAGCTCCCTGGGTGCTTCCCTGACATCTGACCCCGGAGAACCTCCTGCTGGCTCCAGGCCATCGCACCATGCCGGGCAATCCCAGTCCTTTCCTGGGACCTCTGTGGCTCTGGGTTCAGTAAGTCTCCCCTAAGGCCTGTTGCTTTCTGTAGGCAGGTTCCGTGGTGGACTGTAAAGCCTGGCTCTTTGTCCGTGGCCTTGAGTTGGTGTTTATCACTCACTCACTCACGGATACCACAGGCACATGCGGGGCTTGTGGTAGGTGCTGTGGGCAACACAAAGGACTTCAATACAGTCCTGGCCGCAGTGTCGTGGGAGCTGAGCATGCGCCCAGATCCCTGCAAGGCCAGGCAGAAGGTGGCCATGGCTCTCGCGTGGCCAGGGTGCCTCAGTGAGGACCCTGTGTTTGCCCAGCACTCTCTGCACTGCACTGCAACTGCCCCTACAGCCTGAGTGAGTCCCCTGCTCCTGCTGTTTGAAAACCAGCCCAGCTCACCTCTGAGTCACCTGTAGAGTTCCTGTTGCCTCCGTTTCCAGATAGGCCAGCATGACTCAGGGAGCCCTAGTCACCTACCCAGCCCAGGTGCCCATCACCACCGTCTCCCGGCTCTTCTCCCTGCGACTCAGCTGTTCCTGGGGTGGCAGCTCCAGGCTCCCACCACTCCAAGTCCTGAGCATTATAATAATTCAAATAAACATTGAAAACAGCACAGTGGCCGTTCTCAGGGAGGGGCAGGGGGAGCTCTGCACGGAAGGAACTGCTGAATAGCTGGTCCGGGAGCCTGTGGGGGAGGGAGCCGCCTAATGTGGAGGGACAGGGGGTGTTTCATCATCCTGACTGTTGGCCTCTGATGGAGCCCCAAGAAAGGCACTCAGCAGGGTACCCTCAAATCAGGACTTCCTGGCGTGTACCCGCCCCCCAGCCTCTGCCCCTGGAGTTCAGGGCCCCCAACCACATCCTTAACAGGGGACATCACTCCCCACCCCCCACACTCAGGCCTGGAAGAAGGAAGAGAGGAAGGCTTGTGAGGGAACTCCTTACCCTCCTGCGGGGTGACTTTGGGGCGACAGAGAAGACCAGCAAGCCTCCCACAATTCTCTCATCCTCTCAATTTTCTCAGCTGTAAAATGGGGATAAAAATGCTAATCCCCCCGGCATGCTGGAGGACCAAAGGAAATAGATGGTGAAAGATCCCAGGATACTGCCTGCTGCCTGGGATGCAGCCAATCCAGACTCCTTTCCTTCCTCCCTTCGGGGCCTGGCCCTGTGTAAAGGTTTAAGGCTTGAGGCACTCACCTGTGGCTTTAGGTAGAGATGGGCTTTCCTCCCAGGCATCCGGGGGTGAGACCAGTGGGCACCTGACTGTGCCCAACTGACCGGGAGGGTGGAGTCCAGCTGGGTGTGGGAAGCATGAAGTCTGGCTCATGGGGAGAGAGCAGCTCTTGGAGAGCACAGCCAGTAAGAATGAGAGCCGCGCCCTGGCCTGTGCGGCTCAGTTGGTTGGGGAGCAATTGGTTGGGTATTATCCTGGGCACTGAAGGGTTGCAGGCTCCATCTCCAGTGGGCGGCCTGTGGGAGGCAGCTGATCACTGTTTCACTCTCACATCAATGTTTCTCCCTCTCCCTTCCTCGTTCTCGCTCTCCCTCTTGCTCTTGCTCAATTAAAGAGAGAGAGAGAGAGAGAGAGAGAGAGAGAGAGAGAGAGAGAGAGAGAGAGAGAGAGAGAGCCGCTGGAGGAGGAGTCACCTTAGCAGCTAAGTCACACATCTAATCTCTACAGAATTACTCACTTCCTTGAAAGGGAACTTTGTTTTTTCTACTTTGAAGCTTCTTAACCCAAGCTCCCCCTTTCCATTGGAGGGGAAGTTTGCATCTTCCCCTTGACTGTGCAGTAAAAAGGAGAGGGAGCAGCACAGAGAGCCGGGGTGGGGACGCCACAGGGAGGCAGGAGGACCCCCAGCTCTCATCCCAGCTGCCCGGGAGCCTTCCTGATCTTCAAGTGCAGCTTTGCTGTCACCCTCACCCTGACTCCAAACACCCCCACATGACCTGTCTCCTGTCCTAAGTGTCTTAGAGCCCATTTCTTCTTTGCATCCAGGGTCAGGTTAGAATGGTTCTAAACAAATGAATTGGGAAATAACAGGGTGTTCAGGGTATTGGTGAGTAGGCCCCCCAAAACTACAACAGCCCAGTATACACAGCCCGGATGACTTTTCCTTTTATAGCTAACTATAGTCATTGGCAGGCTGGGGTGGCCTGTGCACGGGGGCCAGAGGGTCTCCCCCTTTTCCTCCATCCTCCCCTTTCATCATATGACATAGCCATGGAATGGGATATTATTTTTCAGCCATAAAAAGGAATGAAGTACTGACACATGCTACAAACGGATGAACCTTGAAAACATTAGGCTAAGAAGCCAGTCACAAAAGGCCATGTACAGTATGATTCCATTTATATGAAATCTCCAGACTAGATACACCCAGGGACAGAAAGTAGGTTGGTGGTTGCCAGGGGCTGTGGGAAAGAGCAAGGGGACCATGGGGAGTGATTGTTTAATAAGTTCAGGGATTCCTTTTGGGATGAGGACAATGTTCTGGAACCAGATAGTGGTGATAGCGTCACAGCATTGAGAATGTGCTAAATGCCTATGCACTGTGAGCTGTAAAGTGGTGTAGATAGTGAATTTTGTGTTATGTGTGTTTTGCCACAACTATACACAAGCTTTTCAGGCCTTGAGTATGCCCCCCTCTACTTCCACCCTGCTAACCCCTCCCCATTCGTAAGAGTAAGAGTTCTAGAATGAGGAGGGACATTTTCTATTTCTGGCGGTGTTGTTGGGGAGGTAGTGTCCATTGGCCAAGGTGCACTAGGGCCAGCCCTACAGGGCCTTGATTGAGGCAGTAAGTCAGCTTCAGACCTAATGTCCATGGACTAGCAATGAGAAGATCCAACCTTGCATATCCTAGGCCTCATCCGCATCTCCCTGTGCAGCCCACTCTCTGCTTCACCAGCACTGAGCTTCCAGGGGGCCCCCAGCTAAGGCGCCACCATGTCTCAAGCCCATCTTCTCCAGAGCCTCCGGCTCCCAGCCACAGAGGAGCAGGCAAGATAGAGCCCGGGCTCAGGAGGTCTGAGGCCTGTTTGGAGACTCACCTATAAGACCACAGGGCTGGACAGCTCGCCAGGTCTGCACATAGCCAGCCCCCTCCATGCTGACTGGTCTTGCTATTGGAGATAGGCACAGATGGCCCAGGAAACCCAGGTCTCCTCCCTCCTTGGAGATTGCTGGGAACATTGTGACATGCCAGTTAGTTTACTGTGGACCAAGCTTGGCCAGGAAGGAAGCCAGCCAGGCCACTCCCCCTAACATGTTCAGTAGGGAGCTACACTGGGCTTGGATATCTCTGGGAAGAGAGAGGGAGTTTGGAGACAGGGGCCTGGGCCCCGTCCAGTCTTCCAACCAGATGGCAGAAACACATCC
Organism: Myotis myotis; assembly: GCF_014108235.1. Lineage (NCBI taxonomy): Eukaryota > Metazoa > Chordata > Mammalia > Chiroptera > Vespertilionidae > Myotis > Myotis myotis. The sequence goes on from NW_023416318.1 coordinate 31,906,106, forward strand.
AGAAAGATACATTTTCCCACAGGACCCTATGGCTCCTTCTCTTGCCTCTAGTGTCAGGAGCCAGGATTTATCTGCCTTCTCCAGCCTGTGTGGAAATCAACACTCTAGTCCCTGGGGCCCTCCACGATGCTGCTAGCCTCGCTGGGCTGGCTCTAGTACCCTATCCCACAGCCAACTTGACCCACCTTTTCTATGGACCTTACGCTTTGGGGTTTATCTTCTTAAATTATTTAAATTCCAACTGTCCCAACTTCCTGTCCCACCAGGAACCTCTTTATCCCTAGACTCAGTGCAATAGACCACAATCCTTTTCCAAAAACCTCTGGGTTAGGATGTGTTTGGAAATCCAGAATTTTGGAGATTTCAAGAAGGTACATAGAATGGTGCAGGTGTTACATATTATACCGTACCACCGTGGAAGGTCCGGAGCAGTACCTGTAACCAAACACGTGAATATTTCCGCAGTGAAACATCTGCTATCCATGCCAAGTGGGAGAAATAAAGACTATAGATAGTTTTGCATCAGTGTAGGTGAGGTTTTGTTGCCCAATCGTTTTGGCAGCAAACATATAAAACAAATAAGCAAAAGCACCGCGTTCTGAATTGGATTTGTAGAGAAGAGATTGAGGATCAGTATTTATGCTGCATAAGAGAGAAGCATGAATAGACTTATGGGTCAAGATCTGCTTCAAATGCCCTCTTCCCGTCCTCTTTGTTCATACTTCAATACGGCCACTTAAATGACAACTTTGTGTTGGATTTCTCAGTTTCCACTAAACTAGGGTCCTAAGATTGTGGGGCAGGGTGTGTTGCCATTCGCTGTGCTGGAGGCATAACACAGGACCTGGCCCTCAGCAAGCAGCTGTGGAGGGGGTGAGAGGGGAGGGATTCCCTCCAGACAACCACCATGGAAGCAGAGCCCCGCGCTCCATCCGTATGAGATGCAGGGCACCTGCGGGAGAGGAGGTTAACAGTGCAGCAGGAAGGCCCTAACCGGTTTGGCTCCGTGGATAGAGCATCGGCCTGTGGACTGAAGGATCCCGGGTTCAATTCCGGTCAAGGGCATGTACCTTGATTGCGGGCACATTCCCAGTAGGGAGTGCGCAGGAAGCAGCTGGTCGACGTTTCTCTCTCATCGATGTTTCTAACTCTCTATCCCCTCCCTTCCTCTCTGTAAAAAAATCAATAAAATATATTTTTAAAAAAAATAGTCCAACAGGAAGGATGCCTTAGTGTGAGACAAAAGTATTGCAAGTCCAGGCAGGCAGCTACGGATCAAACAGTAAAGTGAGAGGGAAGAGCTAGAAAAGTGACCTCAAATCCCACAGGCTAAGGTGGAAAGTACTACAGAAGCGAAACTGTGGACTTTGGTATAAGACGGGGCTTGGTCCATCGCATTCTCCTTTAAGAGAAGAAGGCGGCTATCCTGGGGAGAGGTGCTGGAAAAAACGAAACGGAAATGGAAAGGGCCTCAAGGGCCTCAAAGGGAGGCCCTTTCCAACCCACCCACCCACCCAGCCAGAGCCGGCGGCGCAGAGGGCTGGGGCGCTGCGCACCGCCGCCGCGAGGTGGCAGCAAAAACCTGCCAATGGCCCCGAGCGCGCGGCCTCCCTCCAAGGACCAGGTCTACTTGCTGGGGCGCGAACGGCCAGAGCAGGAGGGGGTCCGCCGCTTTCCCGCTGGGTCCAGGACAGAGAGCCCTGACATGGCTCCCGGGGTCCATGGAGGCGGAAAAGGACTCTTCCTCGGGTGTCCTAAACCGATATCTGGAAACTTCTCGAGGGGCCCATGGAATCCGGATGCCCTGACCCACTGCCCTCCTCTGTCCTCCTCCCACCCACGACCCCCACCTCCCACCCCCCGGAAAATGCATCCTTCTCGCTCCGCTGCTGATGGGGTCACGTCCTGGACTCTTCTGCGGGCACAGAGCGGTGGTCTGCCTTCCTCCTTCCTCCCAGTCCTTCTTCTGCAGCCGCTCAGCTCAGGCCAGGACGTGCCAGCGAGTCTGGAAGCTGCTCCCTGATATCTGTCAACCCCCCACCCTTCCTCCCCCACCCCCACCCACACTCAGGAGGCACGTGCGGACACGGAGCCACGCAAAGGCCACGCACGCAGACACCCACTCGCACAGACTCGCCCGGGTCACGCGTACGTTCTAGGTTCGTGGGGAACAGACGTAAGAGGCCGCGAGGTGCAATGACAGGATCTCCAAGAAACTGAAGTCTGACTTCCCCGACGCTCACTCCATCTCTCTGGGTCTCTAAACCCTCGTTAGTCCAATAACAAGATCTCTAAGCTGCCAGGTGGCTCTGAGCGAGCCTTCCTTACCGTCCTGATGGCTCGAAGGGCAGGTTCCCGCGCCAGGCTGTCTGGTTCCCTGCAGGACGCGTGGGCAGGAGGCTTCACGCACCCAAGTTGCTCAGGGCCTGTCCTGCGGGACAAGACTCCCCGGGCGCGCAGAGGTGCGTGTGTCCCGGGTCTCCTGCTCCACCTCTAACCCTCAGGGACTCTTCAGCCGGCCCACACTCCCACTCACCTAGTGCGCTTGTCTCCTCGGTCACTCCAGCTACCCAACAGGGTTCACGTGTATGCACACACTTCACTCTCACATGCACGCCGCGGAGTCCCCCGGCTCTGGGAAGCGGTGGTTCAGGCAGAGCCCAGTCCAGCCTGGGGGAAGAGCCCGCTGAAATCCCAGCTCATCCCCTGGGCTTCATGGGATGCAACCAGCAGGTCGCCCCTTGCCCCGCGCTTCTCTTACGTCCGGTCCCTGTAGGAGGCGCGTTTGGTGAGGACTACACCCCTGCAAGGTCCGAGGGCTGGTGTGTGAGAGAAGGTGGCTCAGCCTGGGCTGACTGCTCCCCGCCCTTCCCTGCTCCCATTCCTGGAATTTGCCTCGCCTTCAGCGTCCAAGGAAGGGCCTAAGGGCATTTACTCGGTACCCCGATCGCAGGGGCGAGAAAGACTGAAGGGGGCACCATCTACACAGGTGTGGGGAGGGGGAGGGCCAGGTAGAGGCTGGCTGGGTGACAGCGGCCAAGTCATGGCCCTCTCTGAGCTTCAGTCTCTTCCCATGTATTCAGACCCGCTGCCGGCTCAGAGGCGTCAGGAAAAGGCAGTGGCGGCCGGGTCCTGGATGACTACGTACAGGTGTCTGTCGGTCCTTCCTCCCAGTCGGGCCGGCAGGCCCAGCCGGTGGGTCTGGGGCCAGATGGGGCAGGCAGACAGGAGGCGGCGGCGGCGCCCGCTGGGGCTGCAGAACCAGAGGCGCGCACGCCCGTAATTAGCAGCGCGCTCCCTCATTAGGGGGCCCTGCTAAGGATTTCTGTTTAATAATGGTGGCAAATTAGTTATGATGGTAAATAGTCATCTCACAAGCCAACAAACGGAAGCCCTCGCCGGCCTGGGAGGGCTCCAGGCTGCCCCCAGGCACAGGCGCGGCTGTGGCCTGGGGCAGCCCAGCACCGCGGGGACCCGCGCGGGGAAAGCGCCTGGAATAGCGGGGCGCCCTGCCCGGAGCGGCGGGGGTTCGGCCACAGCGCCTCCCAGCGGCCTGAGAGAAGAAAGACGGGGTCTGGGCCAGAAAGCAGGAACAAAGGCCCGGCGCCAGGAGCGTCTGGGAAGCCCGAAGGCAGGCGGAGAGGGAACAGTGGGGAGTGCGCACCACAAAGCCCAGCAGCGCAGTCCCAGACCCGCCCAGGCGACTACCCCCCACACACAGCCGGGCCCCCACCTCTGGGCCTTCCATGGGCCTCTCAACCTCAGGTTCCTGGACCACCGCACACACTCACCACACTTCACCTCCAGGGGTCTGAGCACTCATCTCTCGCCTCCAGTGCCACCTTCTAGAAGCGGAGTCGGACAGCCTGTGCTGCTCTGGACTGAGGCGCTCCAGCCCCGCAGCCATCGCCATCCTCCCAACGAGAGGCTCTGCCCCTTGGCCCCACCATGAGCAGCCTGGGGAGGTGTATGCATGTGTGTGTGACTTCCCGTGTGGTTTCCTGTCTTGCCAGCACCTTCTGTGAAGTCCTTGGTGTCTGAGGGGTTACACTTCTGCAGGTGAAGGCCCATTCCTCTTCGGAAAAGACTGTATACATGAATTGCTGAGAGTCATGTTTGTAAAGAGTGGGGAGTTCCTGTTGGGAGTGGAGATGTGCTCTGTTCTGTGCAGGAGGGGTGGGGAGCCAGTGCCTCCTGGCGGAGGCCGTGGTGTGTGTGTGTGTGTGTGTGTGGTGTGTGGGGTGTTTGTGTGTGTGGGGGGTGTTTGTGTGTGGGGTGTGTGTGTGTGTGTGTGTGGTGTGTGGGGTGTTTGTGTGTGGGGGGGGTGTTTGTGTGTGGGGTGTGTGTGTGTGTGTGGTGTGTGGGGTGTTTGTGTGTGGGGGTTGTGTGTATGGTGTGTGGGGTGTGGTGTGTGGGGTGTTTGTGTGGGGGGGGTGTTTGTGTGTGTGGGGTATGTGTGTGTGTGTGTGTGTGGTGTGTGGGGTGTTTGTGTGTGGGGGTGTGTGTGTATGGTGTGTGGGGTGTGGTGTGTGGGGTGTTTGTGTGTGGGGGGTGTGTGTGTGGGGTGTGTGTGTGTGTGTGTGTGTGTGGTGTGTGGGGTGTTTGTGTGTGTGTGTGTGTGTGTGGTGTGTGTGTGTGGTGTGTGGGGTGTTTGTGTGTGGGGGTGTGTGTGTGTGGTGTGTGGGGTGTGGTGTGTGGGGTGTTTGTGTGTGTGGTGTGGGGTGTGGGGGGGTGTTTGTGTGTGGTGGGAGAATGTGGGGTGCGTGTGTGTGTGGTGTGTGTGTGTGAAATCACCTGTGGGGGCCTCTGAGCGAATCCATGTGAGCAGAGAGGCGTGGCATGTGCTGTGAAGGAGGGTGGTTTCATGGCTGGGCCTCTCTGGGCAGAGGACGCCGCCTGCACTCCCAGCCCACAGGGGAGGGGGCCTTTCAGGGCACCAGGCTGCCTGGCACACTGGCAGCACTCACTCCCTGTCCCAGGCCCAACTGGTCACGAGTCAGCTCCCCTAGGCACTTTCTTGGAGATTGAATGGTTCCTGTGCTTACAAGGGCTCGTCTCCCCAACCAGACCTGGCCCTCCTCCTGCCTGGGCAGGAAGTAGCTGCTCCCTATCTTCTCTCCTCCTGTCCTTCCTGTCCCTGTCCCTCCCACTTTCTGTCTCAGCTTCTTTCTCGTTTCTCTCTCTTCCTTCTCCATTGGCCTTTCTCCCCTGTCTATAACTTCCCCCCCTCTCTTTTATTCTCCCCGCATAACAAATGGGGACCCCTGTTCACCTGACCACTCCCACGATTAGCCATGTTTCCTGAAGTGCTTGTCTAGTTTGCTGCCTACCTTCTTTGGGGCCCTAGGCTGGAGTGTGTGTGGGGGGGGGGGGGGGGGTTGCTGGGAGTGGGGAGGTAGCACAAATGGGTGGCCTCTCAATGCCTAGAGTCAGGCTATGTGGTTGGGGGTTAAAGTGCCTCTGGGAGGCATATCTACTATGTGTTTTGTGGTTCATTTGTATGTTATGTGGAGGTTTCCTCTGCGTATGTATCCTCTGTGTTTGCTCTGGTGGATGTGTGTGTGTGTGGGGGGGGGGGCTGCTTCTGTATGTTTATTGCTCATTTGCTCCCTTTCTTTTTTAAAAAAAAATTTTTTTTTTTATTTTAGAGAGAGAGGAAGGTAGGATAAAGAGATAGAAATATCGATGGGCTGCCTCCTGTATGCCCCTCACTGGGGATTGAGCCCACAACCCAGGCATGTGCCCCAACCATGAATCCAACCAGTGACCTCTTGGTTCATGGGTCAGTGCTTAACCACGGAGCAACACCATCCGGGCACTTTCTTGTACGTGAACTTTTGGTGAGATCCGGCCCACTGTACTGTATGTAGCAGGCTGTGCACCGTATGTTTTGTGGCGCTAATGCTGTTCTATGGGGCCCATGTTTCCTGCGCAGCATGGGTAGCTCTGGATAGCTCTGTAGGAGGGTGCGACTTCGCATGTTTGTGTGTGTGTCTATACGGTTTGGAGTGTGTGCACCCTGGAGAGTGTGCCTGCAGGGGAGACAGGATCGAGGGTTCTCATGTCTGTGTCTAAGGACCAATGTAGAATCTATAAGGAGGAAATCGGAAAGGCAGGCCTGTGTTGTGCAGGGAAGAACGTCCATGGGTGTTAGCAAGCTGCTCTGGGACAGGTGGGCAGTAGGGGAAAGCGCTATCGAGGTTTATGATGGGGTGAGGTGTGTGCACCACCTGTGGGCTGGGGGCGGTATTTGTATAGATAAGTGAGTGAGTGTGTGCGCGCGTGTAGCCTCTGTCAGCCTCTGTCAGCCCGGCTGTGCCTGCCGCTCCGGTGGAGCCCCGCCCGCCACAGCGGAGCTCAATCAGCCGCTGCATGAATACACTCGAATGGAAAGTTGTGCTCAGCTGACCGGAGAAATCAGAGCCGGCTAGCGCCGCTCCCCTCCTCCCTGGCTCCCTTCTGCCCTCCCTTGGACTGGAGGGCCCTGGGGCCCTGGTACAGGGCAGAGGAGGCTCAACTCAGCTGGGGCCAGAAGGGGTGTGGGGATGAGCGGGCCTGAGCATGAGCAGTTAGGGGCTTCCATCAGGTGGGCTGGACATAGCCCCAGCCCTTGGGGGAGGGGGGATAGGGGAAGGTCCAGAAAAGTCCCTGAGGCAGCAGCCAGTGCTCCAGGTGACAGCCATGCAAAGACCGAGACTGAGGCAGGGGACTAAGAAAGCCACAGAGGCAGAGGAAGACAGGGAGAGCAAGCAGAGGCAGACCTCCAACGCTGGGGGAGGCCCAGTAACCACGGGCTGGCCTGGCCGGACTGGCTCCAGCGACCTGAGCAATGGGCTGGGTCCAGAATGCGCTGGGCTGGCCAGGTCTCCTTTCATAAGAAGCTACGGGAGCACTCCTCCCACACAGCCCACGCTAGGGTTCTCCACCCGTCTCTCGGCCCGCCTAGGCCTGGGTGTGGCCCTCCCAGTGCCTCACTGGAGCCGTCCCCACGTCCAAAGGCCAGCCACCACCTCCAACCCCAATGCCAGCCGGATGGCCAGGCTCCTGTGCCTCCAGTCTCACTACGGATCAGCATCCCAACGCCGCGCTGTGGCAGCTTCCAGGTCATTTCATTTTAATCAGCTACACATCTCGATGGGGACAATCAGCTGCGCTGGCGGGCAGTCAACTCCACAGGATCCAAGGAGAGCAAGAAAGGGGGCCGTGTTGGGGCTCAGGACCACCGCCCGGGTAGGGGGAGGAAGCGGGGAATAGGCCGGAAGGGATAGATTGGGCTATCTTCCCTCAGGCAGGCGGCTTCGAGGAGTCCATGACTTTGATACAGATTTTCCCAGTTTCACATCCCATTCTGCCAGTTCATGTTTCTGGTGCAACCCCAAGTTGATATTGTTTTTCTTTGAGAGAGGTAGGAACGAAGAGAATATCCCCACATTGGCTGTTATTCTTCAAGCCCCGTACACACTAGAGTAGGCTGCCCAGATAGGAAGAGGCCCACGTACACAAGGGAAGCTCGGAGGCAGAAGGTGCTGGCTGAGGCGCCGGCTGCAGCCCCAGGCAGAAGCACTGGGCACCGGGGCAGTGTGTGCCAATGCCCTGGCATAGCAGCAGGAGCGGAGCTGGCCCACAGACTGTCACAGGCCAGACAGAGGGGATGGAAGGTTAAAGCTGAGGCCTGCTTGCCCAGCCTGAGGAGGTGATGAGGTCCACTGGAGAGTACACCACATGGCACCCCCACCCACCACAGAAGGCACGACCTGCAACATTCCCAGGCTGCGTGAGCTACGCACAGTGCCTGGGATGGCTTTTCAGTCCCCAGAGCTTCAGCCAAGCCTTGCCCTGGAGTTCTGCCCCACAGCCGCTAGGATGTTGACTGTGGCTCTGAGGGACCCAGAAAGAAGAATGGGCATGCAGCTGATAAAAGGAGGTCTGGAGAGAAAGGGGCCTCTTTCCCCTCACTGTTTAAAGGGGCAGGGGCCAGATTCAACGTCACAGCCACAGTGTATCAGGGCAAAGGGTGGACTGGGAAGGCCATAGAGCCCAACTTCCTTCCACCCTCCAGTCAAAGAATACCCATGCCTGGAAGGGACACGAAGTTCCATTAAGGGTGATGGCCCGGTGGTCATATCTGCTAGTTGACTAGAACAAGAGAACCCACGCAGGCCCACACCAGAATCCCACAAGACACATGTCCATTGCACGGAAAGACCCTGCATGCACAGCATCCCGTAGGTGTACTAAAGCCACTGCTTGCAGAATTAGGTATATTTAAACTGCCCAACCCACACACAGACACTTACACTACAGGCTATATACATGAAAACACATACTGAACACACACTGATGCACTGTACACACATTTATATCAATCAACTCTCTCGCTCTCTCTCTCTCTCTCACACACACACACACCACTTCATATGCAGACTTGGACTGCATGGTGGAAGCCCAGCATTCAGAATGGCACACATCGACCCCTCTCACAACCAGCACTCGTGCCTCTTCCGTGGGGAATCTCTAGGCAAGGTCAGAAAGGGCAGAGTAGAGTGTTTGTATGTGCACAGACCTGGGTAGAAACATAGGCAATGAGAGAGAGAGAGAGAGTGATTGGTGACAGACAGCGAGGCAGACCAATAGCAGGTGGGTGACACCCAGCAGTGCCTAGGCCTCCAGAAGGAAGGCTGCTGGGGGTCTGACAGCCTCCTTTCTGCAGCGGAGGAGGCATGGGCACTGGATGCCCCAAACTTGCTTTCCCTGTAGGATACACTGCGGGAGGGATTTTAATTCCACGAGTTTGACCCCTGCCCCCAGACAAAAAGGCATCTGCTCCCTAGTGTCAGCCGTCAAGGCCCCTCCAGGAGTCACTCCTCAGCCTGACACGCCTTTCCTTCCACCCCCAAATTCTGGTTAGGCAGTTGGGTGGGGTCCATCCAGATGCTCCAGACTGTCTGAGGCAACCACTTCTCTGGGTTTCCAGGCCCAAAATATGGGTCAGTAAGTGACAAGCCATTTAAAAAACAGAGGCTCATGTTGGGTAGAACTCAGGGAGCCCCTTCTCCAAATGCCTTGCACCCAGGTCAATATTGCCTGGACCCTGGCATCAAGAGGACCGTTTTCCAGGGCAGAGATTCTGACAGGACTTGGAAGCTCTGGAGGTTGTCTGAATGCTCTGGTTCTGAATAAGAAGGCGGCAGAAACCTTCTGCTTCACGAAAACAAGGGCCTTTGGGCACACAAGGCCCTACTTGCACGCCCAAGGCACCTGTGGATCTGGCCACCGCTCTTCTCCAGCCCGGTCTGCATACACCCCACGGTGCTGCCAGTGATGGGGACAAAAGGAAACCGGAAGTCAACGTTTAGAAACAGGCGCAAAATTCCAGGCGCGGTATGGTTCTCCCTAATCCCCTTCCCTTTGGAAATTGGACTTTCAAGTGAAGGCAAGTTTTCTGAAATTGCCTCTTTGGCTCCTCCTCGGGCCCTGGCCGGCCTGGCACAGCCCAGAGTGGAGGCGCCACCAGTCACACCATCACTGGGAACCGTGGGGACCCTACCCTGGGTAGAGAGGCCTGGGGCCAGGGGGCCAGGTTAGCAAAAGGAAGTGACTTTTTGGGTTTCATTTTAAAGTGTAAATCGAATCTGAAATGTCTTGGGGTTGAAGGGACTCCAGTAAATCCCAAAGGATGGAAAGAGATTTCAGGGAGATGGATGGAGTGCCATAAGGCAAGTTGTCCAGTCACACAGATGCACACACCGGGCAGTGAGAAGGGGATCGATCCAGATTCTAGACCCTGAACTCCTCAAACTACTTTTGCCTTGCTCTCTCTACCCTCCCCACCCAGCCTACAGTTGCATCCCACCCCACTCTGGGTGGATGCTTAGATTTGGTGACCTTGTGTGTTTCTCCTTAAAAAAAAAAAAAAAGGCAACAACAACCAAAAGCTGCCAAACACTCCCCCTGTGAGCCACATGGGCCGAGGCAGGCTACAATTCCTGGGGAACAGGGCCTGAAGAAACGGCCATAGCCTCCTCCCCCAATGCCCTCGCTGCCTTTTCTGCTCAGGATTTGGCTTCAGGTCTTTTCTGAAGGGCCCATTTTCTTCCCTCCCTTCTCCAGGAGAAATGCTCAGACCCCGCTTTAAAATTCTGCCCCAGCTCTGGCGGCATATCTGGAGTGGAAGGCAGGCCCGGCCACAGCACCTCGGGGGTGCAGCACCCCAGGGATTCGGCACAGGGGCGGACAAAAACACCAGTCTCAAGGAGTAATAAGAAAATGGAGAATACTGTATTTGCTTTAGAAAGTTTTTACATATAGATAAACACGCAGTTAAGATAACAGTAAAAGCGCTCTACAGGGAGTGAGAGATATCGCCAAAGCAGCTAGGAAATACTTGAATAGCTTTTGCTTAAGAATACTACAGTCTCACTCTCCGCTTTTGCTGCTGACAGGGTCCCTCTTCCTACCCCAGCCCGAAGAGCACGCCTGAAACACCGAATGGGAGAGGAACCCCCAAAAGCAAAGAGGTGAGCGGGGAGGGGGGAGAAGGAGGGAGAAGAGAGAAAGAAAGGGAAAGGGAGAGGAGAGAAAGCAATTATCATATACAGGCAATTTCTACACATATATTACAAACTGGGAAAATGACCAATCATTAAGATATACATAATTCATATAAAATTTTGAAATAAAAATAAAAATCTGTTACAGTCATAACTATTCTTTTTCCACATTTATAACCAGTACCCACACAGGCAGTGACAGAGTGGAGAGAAAAAGGTGCTTACGAAGAAAATGATTGTCTGCTGAACAAAAAAACAGAAAATTGCATCTTGTTTGACCAATACTTGGACTTAAAATCAAGAGAGAGAGAGAGAGAGAGAGAGAGAGAGAGAGAGAGAGAGAGAGAGAGAGAGAGAGAGAGAGAAAGGAAAAGAGAGAGAGGAAAAAAGAGAGAGTGCGCAACAAAAGGCAAGAAACATTTTCTATTTCCCTCTCCAAGAGTTCTTTCTTTTTAAACAAATTCCGAAAGGAGATGGCGGTTTTACTTTTTTTTTCTCTCTCTTTTTGTCTCTTTTGCTTTTGTTGTCTTGTCATCGTGGTGGTGGTTTTTGTACAGTCGACTCTTTTTAAATCGTTTTAAACTAGAGAGAATATTTTCCCAGATACAAATAAATCGTCATGCAGGTGGGGTGCCGGTCCGTGGGAACCGAAAGGAGAAGCCGTGCTTGTCCGAGAAAGTATACAATTGTCACCTCTTTTATGTTTTCTGCCCACAACATCAGCGTTTGTGACTGTCTGTTGACGTCGCAGTCCTTTGGGGTGGCCGCGATGAGAAATGAGGGTTGGGGGTTGTTGATGGTTTGCGTTAAACTTATTTTTTCTTGTGTTGTTTTATATATATATATATTTTGGCTGGGGTGGGAGCGTGTGTGCTTGTGTGTGTGTGTGATGGTGTATCCTGATATCGGTTTGTTCTGGGGCTGGAGGAGGACAAGGAGGAGGTCAAGGAGGAGAAGGGGGATACGGAGCGGAGGGGGGCGAGGAGGAGGGCGGCCTTGGGCATCATACATCACATTCGGAGTCGCTGGAGGTTACCGAGAGGATGGAGGTGCCGGTGTCCGCGCGCTCCGCCAGGCTGGACACGCTGGTGGTGGGGCTGGCCGCCGTGGACGGCGACTCTGCCGAGCTGTGCGTGGGGCAGCCCGGCTCGGCGAGCGAGCGCATGCCGCTCGGTCCGATGGCCTGGTGCTGGAGCCTGCGGGAGACAGAGAGCGGCGCCGGCCCTGACACAGCGGCCGCGCCACCGGCTCCTCCAAGCCACCTCCCGGAGCCCGCGCCGCCGGGAGCGGGGCCTACCGCCGCCTGTGCTCCCCGGCCTCCCCCGCTCCGCGCCCTGCGCTGCCGCCCCCGGCTCCTCTCTCGGCGCTCAGCACCTGCTCCGGCGCCAGGCTGTTCCTTGGGCGCCGCAGAGCCTCCCCTGTACGGATCTTGCCTCTCGTCTGCCCTCCCTGGGGCTCCCTCGAGCTTCCTAAGGCTCATCGGCCCCGGCCACGGAGGAGAGGTACAACTAGAGACTGGCCGCCTGGGGAGGCCTGGGCGCACACAGCTAAGGACGCCGAGCCCCAGGACGCAGAAGTCCGAGAGGGACAAGCAGGTGTTTCTTCCTCCCCAGGCCCTGCTATTCTTAGAATTAAACCGTCCGGCCCAAGAGCATCTGGTCGCCCTGTGCCTCCTGCCCAGGTCCCCACACTCCCCGGGGAGTCCTGGCTGGCTTTGCTCTCGCGCGCCCTGCGGAGAGCGCAGGAGCGGGGGAGGATAAAACACGGACGCTGGGAGCAGAAAACTGAGGAAAGAGGAGGGACACAAACATTGGCAGCCGGGGGGCCAAGCGGTCTCGGGCTGCCCCGTTCCCAGGGCTAAGCAGCGGCTGCCTGAACCTAGTGCCTCTGAGTTTTCCCTACAAAGAGGCCTTCCCAATGGACCTGGGCACTCCCCCCATCAGGCGAAAACTTGGTTCCAAAGGCGGATGAGAGGGCTGAAGGCTCAGGCCTGGGCCACCTGAACCAGAACACACTCACTCACTCCATGAACTCACACCCAGCCCCTAGCCCCCTCGCCTGTCAGCATCAAGGGCCCTGCCCCCTGCTCTACACCAGGCCCAGCACCAACCCAGGCTGGGTAGGAACACAGCTTTCTCGTCAGGGCTCTCACCCAACTCTTCCCTTCCCTCTTCCCTCCCTACTTCTCGTTCTCCTTTCTCCATTTTTCCCCAGGCCCAACTCTGCTGACTGGTCAAACCCGGTACAACTTTGTGACTTTGTGGCCAACATGCCAAGAGCAAAACTGCTCCTGCCCGCTTTGCAAGTTAGTGAACCCAGGGGCTGCTCCTTAGCTGGGGAGGCAGGGCCAACACACACGCCTCTCCACTCCCAGCCGGTTCGCCTGCACCTGATCGGGCAACTGGCAAAGCTGTGGGAAGGAGGGCCGCTGCATGGTGGCCACCAGCCTTTTCCCTGTGTGGCAGGGACCCAGGTCAGTGTCCTCTCCCTGACATTGGTGGATCCCTCCCCGGTATGTGCAATGCAGGGACATAAGAACCAGGCGGCAAGGAGTACTTTTCCTCCCTTCCCTGTCTGCAGGCTTCCGAGGAGCCCTGAGCATGGGACCTCTCAGAGACTGGGACCACGGGCTGTGGGCACTGGGATCTCACACACACCCTCTCCACCCAGATGAAAGACCCTCGCAGGCAAAGCAATCAGGAAACTCAAAGTCTGTCCCCCTTCCCCGTGCCTGGGCCCGCGGAAACTTTCTCCAACTGGCCAGGGGGTGGAGGCTTCTCTGGAGAGCTCGGCAGCCGCTGGCCCCCTGACCCGCCGGCCCCCATTTCAACCCTTCTCCCTCTCCCGGGTCCCGGAGACGGTAGCCGGGCCGCGGGGGCCCCGCCACTGACCTGTTCTTGGCCGCCGCGGCGCGGTCGCGCTGCCTCCGGTTCTTAAACCAGTTGCCTACTTGTGTGGGAGTGAGGCCGGTGGCCTGCGCCAGTTCGCGTTTCTTGCTGGGGTTGGGGTAGGGGTCCTGCAGGTACCATTCCCGCAGCAGGCTCCGAGTCCGCTCCTTGAAGCAATGCGTCTTCTGCTCGCCGTCCCAGATGGTGCGCGGCAGCGGGAACTTCTTGCGCACGCGGTACTTGTCCACCGGGCCGAGCGGGCGGCCGCGCAGCTTCTCGGCCTCCTGGTAGTGCGCCTCGAGCCACATGGCCTGCAGCTTGCCGTGCGACTCCTTGGTGAACTTGTGGTTCTCCAGGATGTGGTACAGGTCGCGGAAGTTCCCCGTGTGGAAGGCGACCACGGCGCGCGCGCGCAGGATGGACTCGTGCTTGTTGATGGCCTCGCACGCCCCGGGGGCCACGGGCAGCGACCAGAGGAAGCGGCCCAGCCGCTCGATGTCGCCCGTCTCCTCCAGCGTCTCGCAGACGCTGGCCACCTGCTCCGGCGAGAAGTTGAGGGTGGGCAGCTGGAACATGGACAACTCTTCCGGGGGGGCCCTGGAGCCGCCGCCGCTGCCGCCGCCGCCGCCTGCTCCGCCAGCACCGCCGCCTCCCGCACAGTTCCCGCCGCCGCCGCCGCCGCCGCCCGTGCCGCCGCCGCCGCCGCCGCCGCCTCCCGCACCGGTCCCGCCGCCGCTACTCGCCAGAAGTAGGGAGCGGTGGTGAGAATCGGCGAAGTTTGGCAACAAGAAGTGGGAGGAATAGAGGTCTAGGGGGGAGCGGAATACCATGGACTGACCTGGGAGGAGAGGAGAAAATTCAGGGAGAGGAAGAGAGAGGGGAGGAAGAGGAGGAGAGGGGCGCTGAGGACCAGGCGGAGGGAGAGGAGAGGGGGGAGGAGGGGAAGGAAAGGAGGGGGGAGCAGGAGGAGGAGGGGGAAGAGGAAGGGCGTAAGGGACACCCACACCCCACACACATCCACACACACACACACCCGCGCAGCCACATAGAGAGGGAGGAAGGAGAGCGACCCGGTGCGCGCGCGCAGAGAGCGAACCCGAGCCAGAGAGAGGGAGAGGGAGAGCGAGAGGAGAGCGAGAGCCAACCACCGCCGAGTCAAGATTCAGCGATTCCACAGCAATCGCCCTAATGACAACAGCCTCATAATATCTCCCCTAAATCCACAGTGAGTGCAGCATTGAAACATTTTGTTTCGCTTTTCTATTGGTCTGCGGCATGTCGTTGTGGGGTTGCCATGGCAACCACTGCCAATCACTGTCAGCCCTGCCAATCAATACCCAGAACGTAAGGACGGTTTTACCACTTAGCCAGAGTGGGGGGTGGAGAGGAGGAAAAGAGGGAGAAGGGGGAGAATTTTTTAAAGTGTTTGCAACTCTTAATCTCGCCAAGTCCCCCCACTTCTCCTTCTCTCTCTCTCTCTCTCTCTCTCTCTCTCTCTCTCTCTCTCTCTCTCTCTCTCTCCCCCTCTCCCTCCCTCTCTCTCTCCCTCCCTCTCTCTCTCTCTCTCTCTCTGAATTCCCTTCTTCCCTCTTCCCCAAAGAAGTTGATCCAGAAATTTAAAAAGCCATGGGCATAGAGTTGTTAAATGAGATGAGCAATTTAAAGTGGGGGATTTTGTTGGGAGATGAGAGGCTCCTCATGCTACAGGAAGGCCAAGGGCCAGCCGGAAAGAGAGGCAGAGGGACAGCGGAGCGGACATGGTTTGCACGTGGGCTGCCTCTTTCTGCCTATGTGAGCGCTAAGAGTGGAGAGGAAGAACGGAGAGCTGAGATCATGGGGCCCACCCTGAGCCCCGCCCTGGTCCTTCAGGCTGCTGGGCCCAGGGTCTGGGATTTCTGGGGACATTTGGTGCCTGGGAGCCCAAGCCCAGAAGCCAGGGTTCTGGAAGCGGCTTTGGCTTCCTCCTTCCTGATTATTGGCCACATTCACCCCAACTTCCTCCGCACTGGAACTGGCTTCTCTTTACTCTGCCCTCCAGCCAGAGAGCCTTGGTTTCCCATATTGCCCTGAATTTTAAAATAGCAATAGAAATTAACAGTGCACTTCTTTCCATCTTAAAAAGCGACCCTCCTCTTTGTTCCTCCTAGACTTCAGCTGCTTCCCCTGGGAGCTGTGGAGGAGGTTCACAAGCTGAGAAGCCTGGGAGCCCGCAAGACCCCCCCATACCTGTTACCCCCCATATCTGTTACCCCCCATACCTGCTACCCCCCCCAAAGGAGCTCTGGGTCTGCCTATCAGCCCCAGAAAGGCACCCAAACTTTAGAGGCTGCCCCAAACAAGTGGATAGGCCTGAACATTGCTTGCTTGCTCATATTGTAAAGAAAAATAATAATTAACTGTCAAATTTTTCTAAGGAAAATAATATCACAAGCCTAAAATAGACCCCACAGGGCCCAAAGAATGGAGAGGGCCCTCCCTCCCTTTGGTCACTGCAGCCCCCAGACCCAGCATGAGTATTTATTCTAAGGTATGTCGCTTTTAAGAAGATGTAATCAGCATCTTGAGCCGGGCCTCCCTTTGTGAAGCCTCTGTAACTATGGGAGTGTGATTTACGCAGATTTGTCCGGGTCAGAGCCGTCTTTCCCCAGAGCACTGTGTATATTTAGACAGGGACTCGGTTTGGTGTTTAAAAGTGTATATTTTGAATGAGTTCACACACAGTAGCCAACAATGCCCACATTGTCGGCCCGTGTACAACGTGTATTGAAACGCAGCGTCCAGACTTCAACTAATCTGCCCTCAATAAAGCTGACATAATTATCCTAAGCTGCCTTTCCAGAAGAAAAATCATTGAGGAATTCAAAACTTTTTTTAAAAAAAGATCTTTTCTACATTCCGATGCAGATCTGTGAGCGAGGTGCGGAGCCCACTGACTGCCCTTTGGAGATCTCAATGAGGGAAGAAGGGAGGTTGAGAGAGAATTTCAATGGGAAAACTAACGTGACTGGGCTGTGAGTGTGCCGGCCCCTAACCCCGAGCTCCAGCCCTCCTTGGGCCATGACTCCCCAGCGCCAGGCCCCCTGGGCAGAGACGCAGGAGCTGCGCTGGGAGACTCTGGACAGGGTGAGGGGGCCGATACCCGCCCACTCAGGCCGAGGCAGTCGAGGGTCGCTGGTCCTAAATCCACGGACTGAGGCAGAAAATTATTCGCCCAAAGGGAAGACCGGCCAAGCCCTACTTGGGGGGATCTCACCCCCACCCCATCCCATCTCTCTTCCTCCCAGCCGTGGGTCCTTCTCTGCTCAGCCTCGGAGCTCTGGGCAGTCGTTCACTGCGGGCCCAGACAAGAGCCCTAAGGTTGGGACACAAAAACAGACACTTCATCTTTTCTTGCCGATCCCTTTCTCTCGCAGGGAAAGGATTAAAGGCTGAGGGGTGGGAGGAGGAAGGGGCAGGAGGAGGAAGCGGGGGAGGAAGGAATGAAAAAGGGGAGGGGAGTGGGTATTGTGCCGCGTGTGGGGGGAGCATTCCTACGGGTGGGTTTCCGAATATTGTGTTCAACTTTTTGAAAGCAGCTCGTGACCCCGAAACTGCATCCCCTGGAGCCGAGGACCCCGGCGCCGGGCGGGCGGGTGAACCCAGCCAGTCCCCTCCCCATCCCCAAAACCCCCGCCTCCGGGTGGGGGCGGCAGGGCCTCTCCCGCCGCCGCGCGGTCGGCCCGAAGGGAGGCTGGGCAGGTGCCGCGGGCTCTGCCGAAAGCGCTGAAATCGAAAACCGTCGCCACTCGAGGAGAATTGAGGCAAGTGGGGCTGATACTCCGCTGGGCGACACCCCTGTCCCCACCTCGGCTGGGGAGCCCGCCGACCCGCCGCAGCACCCTGCCGTCTCCGGTAGCGGCCGCGGCTCGGGCGTGCACAGCCGGGCGGAGGGAGGCGGCGAGGCGCGCAGCTTTGTGCTCCCGGACGGGGCCGGCGCGGCGCGGCGCGGCGCGGCGGGCTGAACAGCAGCCGGAGCTGTCAGAGTCGCCCGGCCCGGCCCGGCCCAGCTCCTCGCCGCCCGCCGAGCCCACCTTGCGGGCCCGCTGCCGCCAGCGCCTCTCCGCTCCGGCCCAGAGCACCGCGCCCGCCGCCCGAAGCTCGTAAGTTGTGCGCCCCAGGAGCTGGGGAGGATGGCGGGGCGGTCGGTCCTCTGCGCGGATGGCTAGACTGGCTCTGGGAGCGCAGGCTGGGCAGGGTCTCGGTCTAGGAGTACCGGGATTTCCCCTCCCAAATCCCCAGGTCCTGAGCGTTGGGGAGGGGGTTAAAAGCAGAAGGACCAGGGCCCAGGCCGCCTTCCCTAACGCCCCAGGAGCTGGGCTGCAAGAAGGCCGGGAGGTGAACCTGGGGGGACGCCTGGAAGGGGGGGCGCGTAGGGGGCACCTGCACCTGAGACTCCATCAGAGCGAGGAGACCCGAATGGATAGGTCTGCCTGCGGGGCCTGTAGGTTTCTCCTGCCGTCTGGCCGCCCAGACACGCTGAGGTCACAAAATTGCCACCAGCATCCCTGCTCCATTCTCGC
Source organism: Myotis myotis (assembly GCF_014108235.1). NCBI lineage: Eukaryota > Metazoa > Chordata > Mammalia > Chiroptera > Vespertilionidae > Myotis > Myotis myotis. The sequence goes on from NW_023416318.1 coordinate 31,924,103, forward strand.
CCAGACGACTGGAAGGACAGTGTAAAGCTGGCGCGAGGAGAAAGGGCGGTTGAGCTGGAGAGTGTCTTTCTCCACCAGGACCTACTGGGCATTTGTTTACAAATGTCAGCCCCGACCCCGGCATTCACAACGCCACCGGGGACGGCGATCGAGACTCCCCCGCTCTCCTCATTTCGGGTCCACGTAAAGCCCAGGGGTCTGCAAGCCTCTGAGAGAGGATCAGAGGTCTGGGCAGCTGCACCCACTCACTCGGCCTTGCTCGGCTCCTCGCGGCCGGTTAGTCCTGAGGGGCAACGCCCCTTCCGGCACCCGGGCCGACGGAGGAGGCGGGGTCCGGCCGGGTGGCCGGCGGTCTGGGCCTCCCCGCGAGCTACAAACTGGGGCGTTTGGCACAGGCGGCGGCGCAGGGCGCAGAGGAGGGCGGCACTCAGGCGGGGAGGCCGGGAAGACCTTCAAGGACCCCGATTACTTTCCTTGAATGAAAAACAACAACAACAACAACAACAACTGCTCCCTCTCTGTACCCCCGCCCCCCGCCGTAGCCTCTGGGGGGACCCGAGCTCCAGGCAATTGTGGCCGGGGACAGTAAACACAGCTCAGTTGCCTCAACTTTCTCCGCACATAAAAGTTCCCGGCGCGCGGTGAAATTTGAATATTTGATCAGCCCCTTTGAGTGACCCTCATTAGCCTGGCGCCCTGCTAAGGCCCCGCCACTGCAAGAAAGCTGCTGGGCCCGGCATTTGTAAGCCTTGTTAGCGCCGCTTAATGAAGCCGCCCCCACAGCTCAAAGGTGGCCTCCGGGGCTGGCGGCGGGCACCTCTGCACCCTGCTCTGCCTAATGAGCCCCACCGCCACCGCCTCCACCTCCCACATCCTCAATCGCGGAGTTTGGCTCTATCTTGGGCCATTGCACTTCCCACTGGCAGGCTTAGGAGAGCGGGCACAAACCCAGCCCAGCCCAGCCACGAGAGAGAAAGAGAGAGGTGGGAGATGTGAAGGACAGGAGCCTTACAGGTTGGGGATTGGATTTTGAGGCCCCGGGTTGTAGCCCAGGCAGTGCACTGCCAACCTGTCCCAAATTGGCCAGTTAGTCACCCCAGTGCCTTAAAGATGCACCTGGCCTAATATGGGGCGGCAGAGGACAGATGCCCAGGGGTGGGTCAGCTTTTCATCCCAAGTTCCTTTGGTCTCCACTACCCAGGAGGCCACCTGCTCCTTTGCAGGGATGCCCTCATGACAACCAGAGCTGGTGTGCTAGGACTCAGATTTGGAAAGGGATGTGCACTCTCACCTCCTCAAACCATCGCTGCCCTCAGCATCCACGTAACCATGTTATGCCCCTTGGCACTAGGGAAGGCAAGGTACTACAGTCTACCCTGGCCACTCCACGAGAGAGCCATGGCCGCGCTGGTCTCTCTCTCATCACGCTGCCAGGCATCAGAAGGGCTGAGAGAGTGCTCAGGGAGGGTCACCTTGGACAGGATCAACTGGCTGCTTGGGTGAGACTGGGACTGAAAAAGGCTTTGAGGGAGAGGAAGAGAGGGATTGCTCTGGAAAGAAGGGGGACCAAAGTCACCAACTACATTCCCGCTGAAGCAAATATAAAGAACCTTATTAGAAGTTGTGCTACGGTCCTCTGACACCCTTTCGTCGCTGTCCCTCCCTCCTCCTATGCCCTTTTCCCTGGACAGTTGTCACTCAAGGTCCCTCCTTGTTCAACCAGCTCTTGGGCTTTTAAGGGTTACTTTGGGGGGATTAATGCACTGGACTTGGGGAGCAGGCTGCTCTCAGAGCCATACTCTGGGCCTTCTGTAGGTGCCCCCCCCCATATGCCCACAATCCCTCAGACATACAGCAGGCTGCCCAGGGTGGCAACCTCAGGACACCATTCCAAAGCAGCTTTCACTCTCTGCCCAAAGGCCTGATAGGCCCCTGGGATAGCAGAGACTTCTAAGTCCACTTGGTTCCTCTTTGCTCTCTTCCGATGCCCAACCGGTGTGCCCCAACCAATTTACCACCCAGGTCACCCTAATTCAAGCCCCAACTGCTGATCTCTAGGGACCATCTCTGAGCTGGGCAATGCGTTGTCGGGGCCTTGATTCATCTAAAGGGCAAAGGTAGGACTGGGGAAGGGAGGGGTGGACTCTGCTGGCGAGATAGGGGACTGAGGCAGAGGGTAGAACTCAGCTCTGTGGCCCCAAGGCCAGGCCTACCAACTGCTCAGGGGAGGAGGCGAGGGGAGGGGGGCTAGGAGTCCGTGGGCGACGGTCGGGGCATCAGCGTGGGGGGCTAGATCCAGAGGAGAAGGGCGAGAGGCGGGGGTCGGGGGAGCGGGGCGGGGGTAGGGGGTGCGGCTCTTTAAGAGCACAAGGCTGGCAGGGAAAGCGCGCGGCCGGGGCTGGTAGCGCATTGACCCGAAGGGGATTTAGAGGGAAGGGAGCGGCCGGCACCGGGGGCTTTGTCCGGGGCGACCAGAGAGGGCGAGGCACGAGAATAAGGACAGGCCGCGTCCTGAAAGGCCGCACGGAGGCGGCGGCGCTGCTGCTCTTGACTTCTGAGCGGGGCTTAGAGAGCCTGCCCCGGCTTAAGCCGGACCCGGTGCCGGGCCCTGAGCGCCCAGCCTGCGGGCTCACAGCCCCCGGGCTCGGAGCTGCGGAGCCGCGGGATGGGGAGGGCACACGGGTGGCCAGGGACCTGGCCAAGTTGCCCTGTGCTCTACAGCTGCCTGACGCTAGTGCAGAGCGGCGTGCGAGCTGGCCCGGCCGCGTCGGGCCAGGCCCGAGAAAGACTTTTCTTTTTCCAACTTTGTCTTTTGGTTTTGTCTCCAGTTCGAGCAGCTCCGGAGCCTGCCGACCCCAAAGGGAGTCTCAACAGGTGGCCGGGTAAGTCCATTTGAGAATTCTGGTCATACCCTTAGCTCCTCCCCGGCCCCTAACGTTCCCCTCCCAGATCCCTCTGGCCGCCTGAATTCCCGGTGCTCCTCCCGCGGGGCCAAGGCGGGAGGAGGAAGTTGGGGGGGGGGGGGTTGAGAGGTGCCCTCACCCTGGGTGTCCTCGGGCTCCCAGTTCCAGCCCAGGACCGCTGGCCGGCGCCATCGCAAAGCTTCACCCAGTACCCCCGGGTCCCGATCACCTTTAGCTCCGTCATAGACGCCGGTACCCCAAGTTGTGGGGGGGGGCGGGGGAGCATCACTGACTGGAAGTGGGCGGGGGGGGGGGCGGGGGCTACGTGGCCGTGCGGCCTTAGTGGGGGTTTGGAACCCAATAGACACCCTCTTTTAGGAGAGACCGGGGAGCCCGCCCGGGGAGCCCTCACCGGCTGTACAATAGCCCGCAGCAGAGCGCCGGCAGCTGGGGGTGGGGAGAGGGTGGGGGAGGTGGAGGAGCAGGAGGAGGGAGGAGAGGGAAGCAGAGAAAAGCAGAGGCAAGAAATCCCGGGCGTCCGAGCGAAAAGTCGGGAAATGTCCTCAGAGCCCGGGCGCACGCCCTCTTTGTCACACACACGCTTGCACACGCACTCACAGCCACCAAGTAGCCCAAGCACGCGGCCCGAGCCGTGCGGGGTCGCACGCCGAACAGGACTGGAGCGGCCCTCCTGCTGCCCAGACCCTTCCGCCGCGCGGCCGGGGCCCGGAGGATGACTGGGGGAGCTAGGAGGACCCCCAGGGCTGGGCGCGGGGAAGAGCTTACCTGCGGCAAGGTAAGGGAAACCAGGAGCCAGGAGCAGCGGCGGATAAATATTCATTAGGAAGTGTGTCTCCTTTTAAACCGCGCGGCGTGCGCTCTCGCTCCGATGCCTTCCTCCCTCCCTCTGTCCTCTGGTGCGGCTTTCTCCCTCTCCGCTCAGCCTCCCCCCACCCTCCCCGCTTTCCTGCGAAATGCCGGGTGGGTCCCCGTCTAGCTGTAGGAAGGCTGAGCCTGGGGAGAGTCTCCACAGCTGCTTGTCTTCGCTCTTGGGGCACGCGTTCCCCAGCTGCCCTCCCTCCGGTCGCCCAGCCCCTCACCCCCTCCTAAATTACTACATCATTAGCTTTATTTTCCTGTGTGTGTGTGTGTGTGTGTGTGTGTGTGTGTGTGTGTGTAGGGGGGAGGGTGACGGCACAGTTCGACCTACCTCCCCAAAGCTAGCCAAAAGCTGGTGCTCTCCAAACCTGCCCCAACTCCATCTCCATCCCCACCCATGCTCCCACCCACATCCTCACCCAGTCTTGTTTCTTACCCCCCGCCTTTCCTCTCTACCTCCATCCTGTACCTACCCAACTTCACCATCCCCTCCCCTCCCGCCGCCTACCACCGGGATCCCCAGATGGATGGGCAGTGACAGGCCAGGGCTGTAGGTACAAGGATCCCGCATTGGGGGTGGGGTGGCCCTCTTTCCCACGTAGCTTCTCTCGCTTGGCACTCAGTGGGCATCTGGGCAGCTTGGGCTTAGGATCAGAACACGGAGGCGCACATCAAGGGCCTCACCCCGCCAGGCCTCACGGTCCCCTGGGTCTTGACCTGGGAGGCTGCATGGCTTCACTTTGTGCGAATGAGCGGGAGAGACAGACCAACACACCGGCGAGCTGATGATTGCCTTCTGAGAACACACTGACCCGAAGTTAGTCGCAAGTTTGCATCTTTCTCTCTCACGCTCTGAGCAAACACATCCGCAGGATTCCAGGAACTCAGAAATCCCTCCCGAGAACCGTTTCCAGGCGCTAGGGAGCACGGGCCCACCCCCGCGCGCCCGGGCCGGCGCTCCGGGACCTCGGAGACTAAGAGGCCGCAAGGTCGCTCCGGATGGACGACCGTGGCCACCATACTTGGTACCTTTCCTTCCCGCTCCAGGTACCTAGGCCACCTCAAGGGCGCTAAGGGAGGTGTGGTCCCCAGGTGCTTGGGGGTGGCCGGCTGAGCTCGGCGCGCCGAAGTGGGGGCGGGAGGAGGGGCCGAGGGGGCGGGCCCAGGACAGTTCCCAGCTCCCGGTAGCGCTGCTCTGGGGAATCCGAGGGGAGTTTTGCTCCCAAACGAGCAGACTCCTAGCCCAGAGGTGCCGCGACTTTGGATCGGGTCCTACACCTTGCCCAGGTTCGCGGGAGCGCAAGCGGCCTGTGCTGGCCTGGGGCGAAAGGTGCGGTCTCGAGTCTCTGGGCGATCACGCGACTTCTCCCTCCCCCATTTGGCCTGATCCTTTGGGGCCCCGAATCCACTCCCACCCTGAGAGGCCCCAGAGGCTCTTTCGACTCATCCCGAAGGGAGTGAGGAGCAGAATCCTCGCTGGGTCTCCCTCCTCCCAGAAGGTTAGGAAGCTGCGCAGTTGAAGGTGTAACAGGCCCTAGAGGGCCCTGGGTCCGAGAAGCGTTATTAACCTTGCACCTCACCTACAGCCCCCAGTTCGCACTTGCCCATCCATCTACTCCGCAGCAGGCAAGGAGGTTGCACGCGAATCCGAGCTCAGGCTTAAGCTGTCACTTTACTGCACACGGGGTGTACAGGCAAGGTGTACAGGCAAACTGTACGCAAACACACGAGGGTATTAGAAGAACGTTAGCAGCAGAATTTGAAGAAAAAAGAAGTGTCCACAGACAGAATGTTCGGATGCACGGGTGCACACCCAGTGCTCCAGATGCAGACAAGAGCCACAGTGCCAGCGGCCCGTGACCTCAGCCACATGGGCAGATGGACAGGAAGCCACACACAAGGAGAACGGGGCGAGCGAGGATGCAGGCCCCCAAGCCCAGGGCTTCCTGCTAGAGGGACCTTGGCTCCTGACCAGGAAACGTTGCTGAGCCGACTGGGGGAAAGATTTCGGGTCAAGTCCTGGAGACTAGAAAGAGCACTTCATCCACCCCAAAGCCAACCCTTTCACCTGCCTCAGCTGGGCTGGAGACGCCCAGAAGAAGGCGGTCTGGGAGAGGTTCACTTTGCCCTGGATTATTTGTCTTTACTAGGAGACTGCGTTCTGCAGGAGGGTGGGGTGGGAGTGAATGCTGTGAGATTCCTAAATCCTAATGGGACCATGGAGCTCCAAGGTTGAAGAAAGGGAGGGCCCTTATTTTGCCCCTTTCACTTCTCTTAACCTAAATATAGTCGTCCAAACAAGCCTGAGCTGGGCTCCACACACACCCTCCTGCCCTCGCTTCCATTCCAATCTCCTTTAGAGCAAATAATCCTCAAAAGAACGCCTTAAAGCAGACGGAATTATTTGGTTTATTAAACTTTTTATTTTTTTTTGGTGAGATACAGGGAAGTTCTCATCCCCACCCCTCTCCCATCCTAGACACCGCCCACTATCCCCACCAAGCTGGGGAGTAGGATTCCCAAATTCAGGAGGGAGTGCACAGGCTTGTTTGTGGTTTCGGTTTGTGGTTTTCCATTTGCCTGCCCAGTTCCAGTGAACCTTCCAGAGTCCAGACAGTAGCCAGTACAGTTTCTCTGCAGAAGAGGCAAGGACACTGGACGCAATGGTGCCCCCCCCCCCTTCACCTCCCTTCCCAACTCTGTCTCTGAAAGTTAGAGGCAAGTCTGGGGAAATTCTTTCAGAAAAAAAAAAAAAGGAAGAAGAAGCAAAAGGACTTTCTGGGCCAGCAAGTTTGATGCCCGCCTTCCAAGGGGCAGAGGAAGGTCCATCTTGCGCAGAAGAGACAAACCAGTTGGAAAGCATGGCAGGCAGGTGTTTGAAGCGTATGTCGTTGCCCTAGAAATGGAGGGGGTGTGGGGTATGAGTAGGAAATGATTTCTTCCCTTTTGGAGGCAAATTCTGTGCTCTCCCCGCCCCCAAGATATACTGAATTCCTGGGCATTTTAGCAAGAGTTTATTCTTGTAGTTGTTTTGAACAATAAAGAGTAAAACATCACTTTCGAGGCCATTCATCTTCCTTGGAAGGGCAGTTTCTTCCTAGACTTTTTTCTTTCCTCAGGTTTGGTTTTCCTTTTCCCCCAATCAGCGTCCACTTGCTGACACACCTTGGGAAGAGACTGCAACAGAGAGAAGTGAAGAAGGAGACCACACTCCTGAACCCAACGTGTAAGTTCCTTTCCTCAGAGCGGAGATTCAGGACTCGAAGAGCAGTCTCCCTGGGGGCATGTCTCCCTTCTCTAGGTAGTGTATTTAGAGCCTTTTCAGTCATAAAGAACAATCAGCCGTTGGAGACGTTTCCTATTACTGTACTTACCAATTAATTCTACAAGATTCTTCAAACACTGATTTATAAAAATGTGTGGACATAGCTAAGATCCTTGCAACATGTATCCATCAAGCAGAAAAGCAGTTTGTTTTCTCATAGTCCCCAAAGTCCCAGCAGAGTCATTGAAGCAACTGTTTTATTTTTAATTACAGTTGGTATTATTATATTAGTTTAGATAATATTATATTAGCTTCATGTGTACAATAGTGATTAGACATTCATGTAACTTACCAAGTGATCACCCCGATAATGGAGCGAATTTTTTTCTGTTTCCTAAATGCCCTTGTCACCTCTGCCGGAGCCACAGGGCTCAGGGCAAAATCTCGGAGGTTTGTGACCTCTCGAGTAGGGCCTACGGTTTTGTTAGGTTTCTTAAAGATTGTGTGAGGTGTGAGCTCGCTCTCTCTCTCTCCCTCCCTCTCTCCCTCCCTCCCTCCCTCCTTCCCCAAAATGAGCCCCATAGAAGCTAACCATTTCTGTAGCACACTGTGCAAAGAGCTGAACGGTGTTGTCCGGTTCAGGGTTGTGGGTGGGGGAGGGGACAGCCATCACGTTCAACTGAAAAATAAAATAACCCTCATACCCCTTTAATTTCTTCTATTTAATAGTCTCACCTCCAAAGGCGACTTCACCCACGGAGAGCCCAGGCTTCCAGCCACAGCCCAACGGTGCCGCCCGCCGCCCGCCCGAGAGGAGGTGCTCCGACGGCAAAAATCCCATACATTTTTAACTACAGTGATTACTAAATTAATAGCAGGCACTAAGACAGATGTCAAAACGTCTTGAAAATGTTTATCTGTGAATAATTGAGAAGGTGGTGGGACGCATTATCTGATTGTGTAATGAAATATGTATGAGGAACAGCTGTTTGCAACAGCCCCCTCCCGCCCCCTCCTCTGCTGGGGCCCTTCTCTTCCAGGCGGGAGTCGCGGCGAAGCTGGTCGCCCGCGTCTGTCCGCTTGGAACCCGCTCTGCCCCTCCGGGGCCGCTGCAGAGCTGGGCTCCAGCGCGCCCCAGAGTCACCCGCTTTCCAGATAGAGGACATCGTCGGCATGGAGTCGCCCCCAGCCACGCTCTTTCGGCTTTGGAGGCGGCGTGAGGCTTGGCTGCCCTTCGAGCCTTCGGGGTGGGCCGCGGACTTGGCCTGAGACGCCCAAGGAAAGCCGGGCCGGGGGCGGCGGAGGCCGGGAGCCCGGGGGCGCCCGCCGGGCGGGGCAGCCTGCTCGCTGGAGAGGGCCTGGGGCTGCGCAACTCATCGGGGCGGGCCTGGGGTCACCGTGGGGCGACCGGGCTCCCCTGCGGGCTTTGTTCCCCGCCCGGCCAGCCCCCTCCAGGCCCCCGGTCAGCCCCTCCAGGCCCCGGCCAGCCCCCTCCAGGCCCCGGCCAGCCCCCTCCAAGCTCCGCGCCGGCCTGTTTCCCCAGCCCCGCGCCCTCCGCCGGGCGCGCAGCTGCCCTCGGGGCGACGCGGGCGGCGCGAGGCCGGCCCAGGAGTCCTGGCCCCGCAGGAAGCGGAATGTGTGCGTGTGGCGGGGGGTGGGGAGGTCTGGGGACCCTTCTGGGGTTCTGAGGCCGGGGAGGCGGCCTAATGGGGCGCACGGCCTGGTGGGCGGCGAAGGCCCAAGTCCTGGGCTTGGAAGGGGCGGGTGGCCTGCGCGGGGCCCGACCCCAGCCCCGGCCCCGGACCGGCAGGAGAGGGCGGCGGCGTGTGGCCGGGGGTCCCGCCTGGCTGGACCCCAGCGGCGGTAGCAACCCCGACACCCCGGTGACCGCCTGGGCGAGCTGTCCCCGGCGCTGCCTCCGGCGCTTCGCAAGGCGGCGGCACCGCGTCCCGAAGCCGGGCCCTAGGCCTGTCCGTGGCCTCCGCCTCTGCGGCCCCGCGGCCCCGCTCCCCCCCGCGCCCCGCGGGCCCCGTCCCTAGTGCGGGGCCACCGGGAAGCCCTGCCCCGCAGCCTCCGGCGGCTCTGACCCTGCGGGCGCTGCCGCCCTGGCCGCTCCGGGCCGGCGGCGGAGGAGCGCGGTGCCGGACGCCGAGCGGCCGCGTTCCCCACCGGCCGACGCGCAGTGCAGGTGCCGTCGGGCGCTGCTCCTCCAGCGGGCGTCCCCCCTTCACCTAATCCCTGGTGCTTGGGTTCTAATCCCACACATGACGGTTAATCTGCAATGATACCGCTGCGGAGGGACCTGTTGCTAGCGAGGCACGGTGATTTGTCACCTTGGAAACAGTTTTAAATAAAGATCATAACAGCGATGTCAACTGTGTTTATTCTCCGGGTGGGGAGCCTGGCGGCTCCTGGGCGGAGAGGACGGAGGGTCGGTGTCGGAGGGAAGGGAGCGAGGCGCGGGCGGGAGAAGCAGCCAGTCCGCCCCCGTCCCGAGCCTGCTGACCTTCGGGGTTTTCCTTCGGGAAACTCGCGGGGTCCGAAACCGCAAAGCACGGGCAGAGGAGCCGTTTGCAAAACTCGGGAACGCTCGGTGAACTTGAGCTACTGCGAGGAGCCTCCAGCCGGACGCTGCGCCCCCGGGACTCCAGGCGGCGGAGAGCGGAGAAAGGGCGGCTGGCGGGACCCTCCTCCTCGCCGCCGTCCGTGGACCGAAAACGCCGCGCTCCGGGCGTCCTCCGCTGTGAAACCCGCCACCGTCAGCAACCACCACGGAAAACTGTTCGCACACCGAAAGCAAAATTGAACATAATTGCTCTTATTTATCAATTGCTTTTACAGCATTAAAATATTTTTAGTTGCATTGTATAAAACACCATCCACTCTGATGACTACCTGCCATATCTGTGGATCTGCTCCTTGTGTGTTCGGCACAGCGATATTAACCATCAAGAAAAAGCACATCTTATATATTGTATCTGTCAAGCTATGTTACAATTTCTATGAACAAAAAAACACATTATTCTTGTTGAAGAAGCTATGAAGCTTCTTTCATGAGCACTTTATGAATAATCATAGTTGTCAAAAAGAATTAGAGATATAGATTGTAGATGCAAAGGAAATATTAGGTACACAGAATAAAATATACAGTGGGATTGAGGCACAACTATTTTTCTTTTCAAAATAAATTTTTACCGAGGTGAAAAAAACAACAAAACCCTGGGCTATTAAGCTTACTTAAAAGATGGCTTTGTTGGTTTAATTATACTGTAGTTATTTTATAAATATGTTTCAAAGGAAGCTTGCCATATTGCATGTCAATGAGGACTGTAAAGAAACGCTCACAAAAGCTAATGCATACCAAACACCAAATTTTAGTCATTAGCATTCTTATTTATCACAAACTAAAGAAACCTATTAACAGACAAGAATTTCTATTTAGCTAGCATTACAATGTTTGCCCATTAAAATAAAAAGGGCAAAGTATGTCCATATATTTTTTTTTTCCCTTGGAACTATACATTCTTGCTGCCTAGACAGGTTCTTTGGAGAGATTGGAGGACATTTCTGGTTGGGGAAACAGGAGTCTATAGTGGGAATGGGCCAGAGGTCCCAGAACCACTATTTTTAGTTATCAAACTTAATGCTATTCATTTGGGAAAAAAGTGCAGGGCTGGGGCTCTGAGGCAGGCTGAGCACCACATAGTAATGGAAGTGTGTGAGGGGCCCTTTGTCTTTAATTTGTGTTATATGCATATGCAAATGATCTATTGTTTTTCCTCTGGGGGTGGAGTGGATAGCTTTTGTTTGGATGTTAAAATTTCCTCAAATGCTCCCTAGACAGGGTACTTCTCCCAATGCAGATTGCCCTAGTAGGAAATCCCACCACAACAGTAAACATAAGGTTATTAATTCTAGAAACACGCACACACATATAGATTTGTGTCATTTAAAAAAAAATCATTTTCCTTTGAGCAAAATCGGCAATTCTGCTGTCATACCAGAAGTAAATGAATATGTAAACACATTTTTTTTTTCTGAATGCCTATTTGACAGGGAATAAACTTTTCAACTATTTTTTTCTTCTTCTTAAAATCAAGGGTGATTTTTTTTTCCTAATTCGGTAGGGAAACAAGTAAATATCTCAGACCCTGAAGTGAAACATTTGGAATGATAAGGAAGAGTTATTTTGAATTATGGTTGGTGAGAATTTTTTTTTTAAGTGTCCAACAGGAAAAAAAAATAATAGTTACACAAACTTGTTAATCTCGGCGCATTTATCAAGCAACTCAAGTACAGGTTCTTTGGGCCTGACGCTCAACTCAACAGGATCCATTTTGCCTGTTTGGGGGAGTTTTTGCATTAAAAAGATTGAAAACTTCCAAGAAAGGTGCTTCTTTGAAAGGCCCACCTGAAAACAACAGGTACTAGAAAGAAGGAGGGCATTCCTGATTTCACAAAGAAAATCTCTGTCAAAAGTTATGAACAGATTTTGCAAACCCCACTTGAAATCTTAGTTTTCAATAATAAAAGTCGCTGGGGGTAGGTATCCTCTCCCCTGGGATTACTGGGGCAGAGCTGAAGGAGGGAAGTGTAATGGTTCCTACACTGCAAACTTGTCCTTCAGTGACAAGGAAAGTCAGTGTATGATGAAAGCAGCTCGGGTGCCTGCCGCAATGCTGGCACTACTATATCTGGACGAGGTGTCAATCCCCACGTTTCTAAAGCATATTTGATACAGAGGTGGGGGGAACTGCTTTAAAACCTAAGAGTGTGTGTGTGTGTGTGTGTGTGTGTGTGTGTGTGTGTGTGTGTGTATTTTTAAAGGTGACACTTGCCAATAAAGGCCAAATCTATACAATTATTTGGATAACTCCACTCCTCTTACTCACCCCAAATTAACCAGTCTGATTTTCCCTCCACTGCCAAGAGCGCCCATATTATCTCGATAGGCCACCCACTTGCCTCTCTCTCATCTGCATCTTTCCTCTTCATTGAATGCTGAATACTACGAACAGCCAAGGAGGAGAAGGCTGTTCCCCATACATTTAAACCACGCTGGTTTAAATCTCAACGCAAGTGGAAGAACACCCTGTTTCAGTTGCCTTCAATGCAATTTCAGAGTATATTAGAGGAGACCATCTTGGTGATGCAAAGATAAGTAAGACGAAAACACTTTTCTCAGGGAGCTGATACTTGTTGAGGTGAGGAACATACACAGGTCGGGAAGGCACAGAGCAATGCTATTCTATGGATGTCCTGGCTGGGAACACAGGAAAGGAAACATGGGAGAAATCTCGGAAGGTTTACTGGAAGAGGTGGCGTTTGAACTGAACCTTGAAGGTTGAGTATGATTCAAGATGGTGAGGAGAAGGAAATATAAACAAAATTGGCATCCAATTAAGGTATAGTGACAGGTCTGACATAAAGTAGGCATTTAAAAGTGCTTATTTAAATGAATGAATGAAATTTAGAAGTCTAATAATAAATCCCTCTAAACATTTCTCCTTAGGATGGCCTGCCTGCTATGTTAACCTAAAGCCCTCTTATTTCTCTCCTTTGATGGTGTCTCTTTCCCTCATTCAGGCTGAGAGAGCTCATTTTGAGGTTACTGATGATGTCTAGGGCTGCAAAATGATGCCGTTGGCACCAGGAAACGAGTAACAGTCTTATTCAGAGATGACTTCTCCATGGGCAAATGTTCCCTGTATTGATGTCCTGTTTACATTCTTGCAAAGATGGGGGATTACTGCAATTCTATGGAGTTTTGTATTTTTAACAAAACTTCCTCTATGGTACCAATTTAATGTTTTGTTTGAAACATGCTGGAATGCAACATGGTGAAAGGGGGATTGGTAGGCTTTTATATACAGAGCAGAATCCACTGAAAATGGCCTCTGAATGAGAAACAAGGAAACCTGGTGGTGTACTAATTAGTGGGTGGAGAAAGTGGCTCACCCAACCCAGCTTCACTCTTTCTCATCTGAGAGGCAGAGACAATACTGACTCCCCTTGTCTATGTGAAGAGATTTTTGTTTTTGTTCTTTAAAGACAAAACAGTAGGAAGGTAGGTTTTTACATAGCTCTGGCCTCCAGCATTATAGGATTCAGGTGATATTAATCAATTATGAACAGCTTTTTTTTTGTAATCCTCTGGAAACAGATGCTTATTAGTTTGAGCTTTAAGACACAATTTTTAAAATTACAACCATCAGCAAAATAAATAATACTGGCAAAATGGGAAATCTATACTAATAGGTCTTTTCTTTGAAATGCATTTTTATGCTTTCATAGGCCTTCGGGGCTGGGACATGGAATCCACATTAGGACTCAGCAGAGATTTGCTCTTCAGAAAATGCCTGAGCTGAGGAAGGCAGTGCCCGGCTAGATTCTGCCCCAAGCAGGACATCTCGCATCGCCATCCCCTCTCCAGGTTCTCCTCCACTTCGGCCTCACCTCTGCCAGAAACCTGGCTTTCTTCTGCTTCGTTTTTCTTTTTCTTTTTTTTTTAAACAAGCCACTGTTTCTTTCTTAACTAAGCACGAAAGTCAACAAGTTGAGGGCAATTCAATAATAAACAGATGCCTGTTGAGTTCCCGAGACCCCTTCCACAGGAAGTGCCCAATTCAAAAGGCGGAAACACCAAGGACTATGAAGGATTCTGCAATGAGTGTGGCTGAAGAGGAGCCAGCCTTCCACCCCCGCACCCCCTGCCTGGACCATCACCCCGAGTTCATCTGAGGGAAGCTGGCTTTCCCAAGAGCCTATCTTTTCCTGATTGTACAACGTGTTCAGTTCCACCACAGGCAGGCTAAACATATGGCAGAATAGTGTGAAGAAGGAATCTGTCCATTAGCACATTGAGGGATGGAGTTGGGATGTACGGTCAATAATGGGCTTCTTGTTTGGGAGCCTGATACCACAGCATCTCTCTAGTGAAAGCTGAACTGACCTCAATTGGTGTGGGCAGCGTGCTTGTGTGCGAGGTGTATTTACAAGGCCAGACCAATTCAAGCTACTCTGAAAGTCTCTTGCTGTACAGGAGGAAAAAAGTATTGGGTGACCTTGTGCGTATGTGTCGAGGAGGAGGAGCCCCGAGAGATTAGGAAATGAAGAGGGGCTAGAATTTTACTTTAATTAGTCTCACATTTCCTGGGAGAGCTTTTCAGAGAATATGATATTTTCTCCCATTTGTTTCTGTGCAGCAAAGTTCAGAGACTCACCACCCAAGGTAGAAGAGAGGACCATCTCTATCCAGGCTGGATTCTGAACAAAACTCGGCCTTAGCTTCCAGAAACCTTAAATCACACGTAGGTAGAGTTCTGACTTGGTCACGAAGAATAAAACGGAAGCTAAGTCTATTACTTAACATTTCAGATTAACCAGAGGACACGTTGGAAAGCCTTTTCTTGACTGAGGACCGAAATCATGGTTCAAGGGTGCCATATTGGGTCTTCTCTCGTTAAAAAAAAATATATTTTTATTGATTTCAGAGAAGAAGGGAGAAGGATAGAGAGATAGAAACATCAGTGATGAGAGAGAATCATTGATTGGCTACCTCCTGCATGCCCCCTACTGGGGATTGAGCCTGCAACCTGGGCATGTGCCCTGACTGGGAATGGAACCGTGACCTCCTGGTTCATAGGTCGCTGCTCAACCACTGAGCCACGGGCCGGGCCTGGGTGTTCTCCTGATGTGGCAGGTGAGGGCTGTGTCCTGGAGTCCTGGCACCCCAGCCACATCTTCAGCAACTCCTGGATCACACTACAGAGGGGGCAGAGTAGGAGCTGGGAGAGGCCTGCAGAACAGCAAAAGCAGCAGGAGGAGGGGGCAAGAAGGACCATAGAGCACGCCTTGCAGATGCACATCTCTGCAGGCACACACACTCAAGGAAGGCACCCACCTGGGACCGAAGGGGCTGTTAGGTCCCTCTTCAAACCACAGCGGACATCCTCAGACGGTCTCCAGCCCTTTGTAGCAATCCCCAGTACGCGTCAGTACGGGTAGAAAAGCTCCTTCTATCAAGTTTAACAACTTTCTGGTGTAACTTCTGAGAGGGCTGATTGCTTATTCATGCAGAAGCAAGACGCCCAGTTCGTTTTGCCTGTTTTTGCTACTCTTTGTTGGGTCGGGGAGGCTGTTATGGTAGCTGCAAATGGCTTCTCAAGTGACATTTGCTGACATTCAGGGAAGTACATTTATCAGTATTCGCCAGCTCACCTCTACACATGCAATCCATTTTGTTTTGTTCTTCATAGCAACCTCCTTGCTGACACCCGTGCCCTGAAAATGATAAATGGCAAGGTGGCATATTTCTCAAATGTCACTGTGAAAAATCTTTAATGGACTAAGTGTAGCTCTTCACGTTACAACTTGTCAGGTACTGGGAAATTCTAGAGTTTCTTCTTAATCCACAACTCTTTGGAACCACACATCTGCAAGCAGAGACTAATTATAAGCTACACTAGTCAGACCTGGCAAGCAGAAACCAAAGAGAAAACATCTGATATCAGCTAATTCTTTTTTTTATTATTCTCATTCCATTTTTTGCTACTTCCTTTCCTACTCAGAGAATATGCCAGGTATGAGAAATCTGTTACTCTAATTAAGTGGGCCACAGCTCCCACCAGCCTCCCATGCAGGTTTGTAATCCACTTGTAAACTCAGCCTTATCCAAAATAGTTTTACTCCTCTCCTCAAGATTCAAGATCACTGGGACCTCCCTCTACCCTCTACCCCCCCCCCCCCCCCGCCCCAACCTGATTCTGAGCCGTAAATCCTGGCCCCTAAATGTTGTCTGAATGGGGTAGTTCAGAGGCATTTGTATCGGCTAGAACAGCCTTCTCTCCTGTTTCCCTAGCCATCCCTTTTCAGAGGTCATGGCCATCCTCCCAGATGGCTGAGAGTTTCATATCAACACCTAAAGGTCCTGGGTGTTCGTCCCCCGTCTGCATGCCCGCACACCACCATCACGGTGAGCATCAGGGCTGCTGCCTACAATCACTCACCTCTGAACATGGCTGGCTCACTCAGGTTCTTCCTTTTCAAATGGTCTCTATTCCCTGGAGTGTGCTCAATGTGGAATCGGCTCCGCCATTGTGGGCCAGGGGTGGGGGGTGGGGGCTGGGAGGTGGGGGGGGGGTGGGGGGGAGAGGGGAGATTTGCTGATTTGCATGTGTCTGAGAGGTGTTCCAAAAAAAGCACCATCATCAATTTACATTGATTTTTACAATCAATGTTTGAAGGTCGAAGAGACTGGGGAAGGGGATAACCTGAAGCTAAGGAAAAGAACTGGTACTTCCCCAAAAGTGTGACAGCCAAGTTCATCTCCGGCCAGATGCTAAAGATTGAGTTGTTGCTTTACTCCAGGCTTTTTAAGCCCACGCAGGCTCTAATTTTGACACCTGCTTCTAGACCAGTGATGGCGAACCTATGGCACCTCTGACACGCGAACTCATTTTTTTTGGTTGATTTTTCTTTGTTAAATGGCATTTAAATATATAAAATAAACATCAAAAATATAAGTCTTTGTTTTACTATGGTTGCAAATATCAAACATTTTCTATATGTGACACGGCACCAGAGTTAAGTTAGGGTTTTTCAAAATGCTGACACGCCGAGCTCAAAAGGTTCGCCATCACTGTTCTAGGCCCTTTGGTGTGTGTAAACCCCACCCACCCACTTCCTGGATCCCCTGTTTTGTTTTATTTTCCCCTAACATCATACTTCCTTTTTTTCTCCCTCAGGCTTGTTCTTCTGTCTCTTGGGTTGAGTAAATGTCCCTCTGGCTCCCACCCCTTGGGGATCTCTCCAACAGTGACAGGTCTTTATCCATATAGAAGCTCCCACCCCAAGCCAAGCCTCCTCCCATCACCATGTATTCCCCCTATACCCTCTTCTAGCTCACCCCACCCTGCTTTTCCTCTGGTAATCACCATGCTGTTGTCTGTGTCTGAGTTTTTGCTTGAGTAGTTCCTTCTAGAATTAGTGGAGAGTCCATTGTCTCTCATTTGATGATTAAAACAACACCTGTGTTGGTTATTGAACCTCAGATGACATCTGAGTACCCTGGGATAAGGTATAGTGTGTGTATGCTGTGTATGTGTACATATGTGTGAATGTGTGTGTATGTGGGAGGTGGGCTCTGGAAGGATGGGGAGTGGTGATCAGGGGGCACCTTTCACAACTCAAGAAACCATCCGGGTGCCTGGCATTCAGTTTTCTCACTCACAAATAAAACAGCCTTCAGTGCAATCTATAATTACAGCATGCATGTAATAATCAATGCAAGATTTCTTTTTTAGACATTCTCATAAATTCTAGATAGTCTCTCTTTTATTTAGCGACTTCAGAGCACAGGTTAGGAAGAGCTCCACTGAGGTCCCTTCGGCTGGGTATGTCCTCTGAGTGGCGAAACCATGTCTACTTACTACCCATGGAGCTAGGTTTGCTGCCTCTGGTCACCTCCCACTGGAGTCTCCTTTGCTCAGGCTGAGGTCAGTACTCGGTATCCGGGACCTCTCTATCCATCCTTTACTGAAGAGAACAGCACAGGCAAAGGCCAGGAGGCGTGCAGATGTCCAAAGAAGGTATTTTACAGCCCTCTCTGCAGTGAGGGGTCTGGCAGGGGCCATGTCAATAGGAGCAGAAACACCATGAGGGTTTTTGTTGATTGCCAGACCCTTCCACAGAGGGTGGTAGGATCTGTTGGTGGGGCGTGGGGAGACACTCACACAACACAGGAGCTAGAACTGATCGTTCCCATCAACATCCAACTTGCTTTAGCAAAATCAAATGAACCAGATTATCACCATCACAGATACCTCCCTTGGCTCTGATGACCCTCTCCAGTTACTGCCCCATTTACCTGCTTCTCTTTCGCATAAAACAATCCCAGAGGGCTAAGGGTGCTGTTGTCCAGTCTGTCTCCTGTCCCCATCCCTCCACTAGGAGTGCTCTTCTCAGGACCTGCGCATGCCAGCCACACTGGCTTCTGTCTGGTTTTGAATATGGCAAACCATCACCCCCCTACCTCAATGCCTTTGCATAGGCTCTTCCCTCTGCCTGGGCTGCTCTTCCTTACATTTCCGTAGTTGGCACCTTCCTGTGGAATTGTTCAAATGGCACCTTCCCAGAGAGTCTTTCCCTGAGTAACCATCTCACTTGGCTCCTGTTTTATTGTCTTCATGGCAGATCTCATCTTCAGAAATAATCATTTTCTTTGTTAACTTTATGCAAGCTCATAGAAGCAGGGACCTCACCTGTCCTTTTCACTGCTATTTCCTTAGCATTGGTACACAATAATTATTTGCTAATAAAATTTACAATAGAATTCTTTAACTCAAGAACACCTGAGGTAAAAATCTGTCTACGGGGATAACTAGGAACCTCTTCAGTCCTTCCCTGGGAAGCCTTAGGGAGTATCATAAAAATATGAATCCGTAGGGTCCAACCATAGACTAAATCAGAATGTCCAGGGGTGGGTCTGGACTGAATCCACATGTGCTGGGTATGGAAGAAGAGTCTGTTTGGTCTATTAGATCAGAAGCTGGCCCAGAGAGGACAGATCCCACATGTGGCTGGAAAACTATTCTTCGAAGATATGGTTGGGGGTTAGATTATCTACAACAAATTAGGAACTAATAGCTAGCACTGGGGCAAGGAATCCTTCGCTTACATCTTCCATGGGGTGGAGGTGGCAACTCTCATTAGTTTCTACCGTCTGAAAGTGAGTGAGTTTGTCAGTTTTTTTTAATTTTTATTTATTTTTAATTTTTAAAATAATTCTTTATTGTTGAAAGAATTACATATGTCCCTTCCCCCTCCCCCCTTGACCCCTTCCAACTCTTCCCTCCACCGCAGGCCTTCAGCACCTTATTGTCTGTGTCCATGGTTATGCATCTATGCATACAAGATCTTTGGTTGATTACCCTCCACCCACCCACCCTCCCCCACCTTCCCTTTGAGATTCATTTCAAAGAGGAAGGGAGAGGGAGAGAGAGATAGAAACATCAATGATGAGAGAGAATCATTCATTGGCTGCCTCCTGCATGCCTCTACTGGGGATCGAACCTGCAACCCAGGCATGTGCCCTTGACCAGAATCAAACCCGGTACCCTTCAGCCTGTAGGCTGTCGCTCTATCCACTGAGCAAAACTGGCTAGGGCTGTCAGGTGTTTTTTTTTTTTTTAAATTTTATCCTGAGGATAGGTCTCAAGGAAGAGGAAATAACTATGAAAGCACTGGGTGCCCAAAGGAGGGTGGAAAGGATGCCATGAAAGTTGAAAAGATTGTGCTATCCTTTTGTGGGCTCCATGAGGCATGTAGACAAGAAGGGCAAGGGATTTGGGCAGCTGTATGTCATGAGAGACACTTGAACTTGAAGTTAGAAGAACATAAGCTCTTTGGCTGTCTGAATCCACACGGTGTGGTACTTTTAGTTGCTTAGTGAATTCAGAGAAGAATTGAACAGGATTGAGAACCCAGGAACCCTATCTGAAAGCCAGTTACTCACGACCCTAGGACATTCCCTTGCTTGTCTGTTTGAAAGTTCATGGGCACTATTTTCCTTCCTCTTCTTCTCATTCCTAGAAGATCATCAGGCCAGGCCTGGGGGATCAAGGGAGAGGAGGGCACTTCATTCAGATCTAGATAACAGGGCCCCATAGGCCTGTAATCAGAAGCTTTGAGGACCAGGACTTTTTTTCTTCTTCACAGGACCCAGTAATTTAACCTCAAGGACCTACCTTCCCAACATCCTACCCTTAGAAACCCTCTTTTTCATGAATCAGATCTTAGCTTCATTCTTCCCATTCACTAGCTGAGCTGAGGTTATTGGCCAGGGAATCAAACACCCAGGCAGGTTCTGCCTCAGACAATGTTAGGGTCTAAGAAAGCATGGGAGACAATTTCTCACGGGATTTGGGTCTGGTCAATCCACTGGGTTAGGGATGGGTGAGCCAGTCGGCCCATGCCCTGGGAGCAAGGCTGTGACAGCAGGGCTATCAGCCCCTGAAGGGCCAGGCCATAGGATAAAATGTTTCAAGCCCTAATTGTTTTTCCTTTCCCAAAGCAAGAACCAAGAAGTAGTCCTTCCCTAGTTCTCCATCCTTCCTCAGAGCAAGAGAAAGAACTGGCAGAGAAAAACAGAAATAAGAGACTGTTTCTAGTTCTAGCTCATGCATCGCATTGTTCATTCACTCAGCAAATATCACTGTGTGCTTACCAGGAGCACTCGGGGGAAGCGCAGTGAGTGAAGCAGACACAGTTCCTGCCATGACCACAAGCACAGCCTCTTCCCAGGCCTCAGTTTCCTCATCTGTAAAATGAGATGGTTGGACTAGGTCAATGGTTCTCAACATTTAGCATTTGTCCAAATCACCTGGAGGGTTTGTTAAAAGTGTTTGCTGCCTAGCCGGTGTGGCTCAGTGGTTGAGCGTTGACCTAGGAACCAAGAGGTCATGGTTTGATTCCTGGTTGGGGCACAGACCAGGCCTACAGGCTTAATCCCCAGTGGGGGGCATGTAGGAGGCAGCCAATCGATGATTCTGTCTTATCATTGATGTGTCTATTTCTCTCCCTCTCCTTTCCTCTCTGGAAAAAAAAAAAAGTGTTTGCTTGGCCTTACCCCAGAATTCCTAATTCAGTAGGTCTGAGAACTGGTCTTTCTAACAAGTGCCAGGAGATGCTGCTGCTGGTCCAGGAACCACACTGTTTTTTTTTTTTAAATATTTTTTTTAATTGATTTTTTACAGAGAGGAAGGGAGAGAGATAGAGAGCCAGAAACATCGATGAGAGAGAAACATCGATCAGCTGCCTCCTGCACATCCCCCACCGGGGATATGCCTGCAACCCAGGTACATGCCCTTGACCGGAATCGAACCTGGGGACCCTTCAGTCCGCAGGCCGACGCTCCATCCACTGAGCCAAACCGGTTTCGGCGAGGAACCACACTTTGAGAACTGTTGGCCTACGGGGTCTCTCAGGCCCCTTCTAGTTGTGACAATCTGTAACACGGATGGTTGGTGGTCACTGGAGTGGCCTGAGCAGAAACGGAGTGTGGAAAGCCAGCCCGGAGACGGAAAAGTCCCGTATGTTTCCTGAGCTTAGGAGTAAATGGATGAGAGATAAACCTCCATGGAGCTACTAAAGCATTCGCCTCATTATTTTTTTAAAAGTAATTAAAACGTCATTTCCTAACATGAAAGTTCACTCAGATGCTCGAGAAATTATTTCAACTTTCTATAAGGGGGGAAAGGCTCCACTAAAAAGCTACAAGGGTATTGATGTCTATTAAATATTTGCTTTTCTCTCTAACCCACACTAGACTGGGTAATTTGTATTTGGCAGAAACCAGCTGCAATTACATTAGTCAATCCAAAAGCCCAACTTGCTCATACAAAATGCAAACAAATTAGTTAAAACGGCCTAATTAGTGGACTGTAAAAATACAAAGTGAGGCTGGCAGCCTGATGTGTGTTAGTCAAGAGCACCGTCTTCCCGCACAGGGAGGCCTGGAGTGAAGGGGACCACGGGACTCAGCTCCCACCTGATCGCAGGTCTTCTCTTGGGACTTCCGATAACCAACGACCCAGCAGAACCCCAGGGTTCGGCCTTAGGTAAGCCCATTCCCCCCTGGCCCTGGGCATGATCTCTTTGGCCAAGTTGGTGCAATGGCAGAATGTGGGGTTTGGATCCACATGAACTTGAGCTTGAATCTCAGCCCCATCAACTCACCAGCTATTGCTTTTGTCAAGTTGCTTCATTTCCCCGAGCCTCTAGTTGACTTTTTAAAAAGGAAACAATGCATCCTGCATCTAAAAGTGGTCGTGAGGATTAGCAATTATGTATGTTGTGATGGTACATAGTAGTTGATCTCTTATTAATTTAGGTCTGGGTTTTCTGCGCCTTGAAATACCAAAATCAGAATGACTCTATAAGCCAGGATTCTGATTCAGATTTAGGGCCCCCATGGGCAGTAGAGACTCAGAGAGATAGGAATTATCATTCTAAGGTCACACATAATTAAATGTTCTTAAGTTCACTCCTTACCCACATTGTTAGATTAGACCATTAGCTCTGATAGGAGGGAGTTTTCAGGACACCAGTAGAGATTCAGGGCTTTCTACCAGGCACCTAAAGGCGGGTAGACTTTGGTGACAATCAACATCTTGTATTTTATAACACCTTCCCACCAAATCACGTTCCAGCTCAGTTATAGTCACAACATCAGCCAGACTAAGACTGGGAGTCCCAGGGAAGTGCTACAATTTGTTTCAAGGTCATACAACTCATCAGTGTCAGACACAAGACTCAGATACCCAGGGGATGGGTTCTTAGACCAATAGAGTCCCTGTCAACTTTGGCCACCAGACTGCGGGTCATGTCAGAATGGTTCCCATCCACTAGCAAAACTACACACTTATTGACAGAGAACTGGACAAGTAAACTTTCCTGAGTGAGTGGAGAGATTTAGTGTATGACTCTTACCTCAAAAAGAGAATCTTACCCTTTAGGGACTGTGCCTCATACATTCTTGCCTCCAATAGGAATGGTTCATCCAATTGACTACACTAATTTAGAGTTCTTTTATTGGAGATGAATTCATATCTATATATATCTATATATATATCTATATATATCTAGATATATCTATCTATATAGATAGATATATCTAGATATATATATATATCACCAGCTTGTGCCATGCACCAAGCCAGACACTGATGACCCAATGGCACAATTTCCTATTATCTATTTATTTTTTAATTTAAAATTTTTATTGCTAATCACAATAGTGTTGTGAGGGTCAAGTGAAGTAATGCATATGAAAACACCATGGACATTTGGAAACTTTCTGCAATGTAAGGGAAGAAATTATTATTGTCCAGTAGTAGAAATGATTTATTCTCATAGCACCCCCCCCAGTACCAGCCCCTCCCCCCAATCACCATTAATAACATCCCAGGCCCCCCCCCAAAAAAAAAATTTTGCAGGGAACGTTCTCTTGGGAGCCAGGATCTGGGAATGCTCCAAACTGTGTATCATGGTGGGACACATTTCTGCCTGGCCGCAGGCCCCAGATTCCCGGGAAGAATCGCATTCCTTCCACCCTTCTGACTGCGGCAGCACATGTGTCCTTGCCTCTCCCCAGCTGGGCTGCCTCCCAGGAGAGGAGAGCGAGGAGACCTGCCCCTCTGTGCCAGGCGCAGGCTGATCTGCAAAGGGCCGTGGTATCAGGGGTCAGTGTCAGGACGTGCTGACTGCAGAGGACACAGTGACAGGCTGAGCTGGGGCAGTAATTAGACAGTGAGAGCTTCCACCAGCAAGCTACAATCAATAGGTCTGCTCACAGAGGAAACAAAGATTCAAGAAAAGCAGATGGCGGAAGATAATGCCATCTCTCCCACTTAACTCGCATTTTCACTCGCCGTAGCACTGTCACCACCATTTTCTCATTTGGTCCCCAGCGCCTCCATTCGCAGATCCTCTGGGGGGTGTAGCTGTCCGATTTTACAGGCAAGAAAGCTGAGGCACTGCCATGGCAGCGACCAGCCTCACTGCAGGAGCAGGGACGCACATGTCTGCTCCCTTTGTGCTAGCCTTCCTGTCATCGATGTCTCAGGGAGCATACAGACATGAATGAGTGCCACCCATTTTCACTGAGCGCCAACTATGTACCAGTCACTGTTCTCGGCATAATGAACCCAGCAGCGAACAAAACCAGGTCCTCCTCCCATGGAGGTTCCGTATTAATAGGAGAAGATAATACACAACTAAATGAGCAAGATAGTTTCTGATAGTAGTATGTACTATGAAGACAATAAAATAGATGGATCTGTAAAGAGGACCAGGGAAGCTAATTGAGCCCAGAGAGAGCTCTCTGAGCAGGTGACCTCTGAACTGAGACCCGAATATCAAGAAGTGGCTTAAATGTCAAAAAGACATTTTAATGGGAAAGGGGGGAGTAAATGCAAATAAATAGCTAATTAACAGTGCTATACCTTGTGGTCTCTCAGGATTGTAGAAGGAGGCTGAGGAAGAAGTGTGTTGTTTTTTTTTAATTGATTTTTTTTTGGGGGGGGTGGAGAGAGAGATCAACTTCTTGCCCCACTCACTCAGGCACTCATTGGCTGTCTCTTGTATGTGCCCTCACGAGAGATCGAACCTCCAAGCAACGTGTATCAGGATGATGCTCAACCAACTGAGATGCCCAACCAGGGCGAGAGAAAGCTTTTTTGTGAAGCAGGGGATGCTAGAAAGTTAGAACTTTCCTCTGGAGCCCTCTTTGCTGGCTAACAACCTTCCTTTACTCCTGGTCTCAGACTCCCTGCCTGGGAAGTGGACGCAATAGTGCCAGTCACAGTTATAGACAACCAGAAAACTGGAGGCCAGGGTGAAGAGTTGTGAAGTTTTAGAGACGTGTTATCCAACTGCACCGGCTAGGGGTTACAAATCTTTAGACACTTAGTATTAAATATTTCATGTTTTAAATTATGTTATCCAGACAGCTAAAGGATAAGCCACTCTATTCTACTCAGTCAGCTTAAGTTCAGTTGGACTATTTGCCACACGATAACATCAACTTCCTAAGGTTTCCTTTCAATGACATGACTGTCTGCTAACTGTATGTAGTAGACTCCAATGTACAGATCCCTTTGATAGACCTTACTACACATCCACTAGATTGTAAGCCTCTGGAAGGCAGGGACTTATGTTGTCCACATACTAAGGGTCTAATAAATGTTCATGAGCTTAACTAGTGACCCAGTGCACGAATCCGTGCACATTAAAAGGAAATTAATTAGACGGTGGCCAGTGGGGTGGGACTGGGCTATACAGCCGGATGCGCCCTGGAGCCAATCTTCTGCGGTCCCTCCCTGGCTGCCCATAGTGCAGTGGCTCGAAGCGTGTCTGTGGTCACTGGTCACTGCAGCTCGGCAGTAAACCAGATTTGGGGCCAACAGTGCCCCAGCAACAACATAACCCACAGCCAAAGGTGGAATTGCATGGCCCCATGAGGTATCGGGCTCCCTCCTCTCTGGTTCTGGGGTGCATCACCCAAGAACCGCTACTGCTAAGTCACCACAGCTCAGCAGCTCCTGCATTGAGCATCTGCCCCCTGGTGGTCAGTGCTCATCATAGCTACTAGTTAGATGGTCGAACAGTTGGCTGGTTGCTTAGGCTTTTATATATATAGATATGTGAAAGACACAGCTTTATCCCCCTCACAATCTGTGGATCTCCCCACTCCCCACCTTCATGTGGGTGGAGTCATTATTAGCATCCTCAGATGAGGAACCCAAGGCACACACAGAGACTTTCAGAGACTTACAATTTTACCAGACTCACCTGACTTGTTTAGATACTTCTCTTGGTTGGCCTATATCCTCAGCAGCAACAAAAGCATCAATTAAGTTTTCAGAGACAGATACAAAGGTAGACATCTCTCTCCTTAAAAAGCCTGAGTCAGGGACCTTGGCTCTGAGGATCTAAATGGAATTGTCCGCAGAAACTTGCAGGCCCAGAACTCAGAAATTCTGGACTGGAACAGACTGATAAATTATTCAGGTTTGGTTTGCAGTGGGGTAACCAGGCCAGAGAGTTACCTGGGCTTGCAGTGAGCTAAATACTTATTTTTAGTGCAGTTATCGCCTTTCTTTACAAAAGGGGGGCATGGCCTTGGGGCTTCATGTCAGTTGCATTTGGATTGGCTAGATGTCAATCAGTTGTAGCATCTGCCAAGGAAGTTGTAAGTCCCAAAACATTTTTAAAAAATATATATTTCTTTATTGATTTCAGAGAGGAAGGGAGAGGAAGAGAGAGATAGAAACATCAATGATGAGAGGGAATCATTGATTGGCTGCCTCCTGCACTCCCCCTACTGGGGATCGAGCCCACAACCCGGGCATGTGCCCTTGGCCGGAATTGAACCTAGGACCCTTCAGTCCGCAGGCTGATGCTCTATCTATCCATTGAGCCAAACCGGCTAGGGCTCAAAACATTTTTTAAGGAGGGAGAAAAGGAGTAATAAAACCAGTTGAGCTATTTTAACAAGGCTGGAAAAAAATCAGTAGATTCAGATAGAAATATAACATACTTGTACTTCATTTATTTTACCCAAACACAGACTCCTTTTGAGGCTTCTAGGACAGTTCAGGCTGCTGAATAGACACAGGAGCCTAAAGGGAGCCCAATCTTAGCTCCTTGAAGTCCCTTCTTGTATGCACTGGTTCTCAGCCTTGGCCACACATTGGAATCATCCAGAGACTTTAAAAAGCTGTTGCCTAGGTCCTACCCCCAGAGATCCTGATTCAATTGTTCTGAGATGTGGCCTGGACACTGAGATGTTTCAAATCTCCGCAGATGATGCTAAGGGACAGCTACGGTTGAGGACAATGATCTATAAGGGGCTCCTCCCCATGAGCAAGGGAGGAGGACACTAACATAGCAAGTAGGAGAAAGGATCATTTCCTCCACAGCTTGTGCTGTCTGTGCTGAGACAGCCATTTCTTCCCAGGTGACCAGCCATCCAGTTGGTTGTCCCAGATTTGACACTGAAAGCCCTGCCCCCAGGAAATCCCTCAATCCCAGCCAAATCAGAAGGCTGGTCACATGACTACCTCCTACCCCAAGCCAGGCTGGCTCCGCTCATTTGCATAATGGAAGAAGGGGAACCTAGAGCCTCCCGCCATGGCATTTGGGGGTTGATGGGAGAAGTCTCAAAGGAAGAGAAGAGGCAAGTTGGAAGAGGACTGGTGCCCGCAATCCCTTCAATGTACAATTGCACAATGCCTTAATTTCATAAAAATCCACCAATTCAAAAATACTCAAAATGGATAACTTTTTCTTTGAAAAACTAAGAAAGTGGCCAAGTTTCACTCTAGGGCTGAAATAGTGCTGGATACTGGCAAGTTTCTCAGGCTGAAGTTACCTTGAGATGATAAAGCCCACCCCCAAGGATCTGTACCCATTGTGTGAGAGGGCTTGGGACTTGGTAGAATTGGTGTGGTTTGATGCCTTAGAACCAGGTGGCTCCCTGCTGGCATCTGAGTCACACTGGCATCCATCATACACCAAACCTTTGATTAGACACCTTTTTTTGGCAGACACTGTGCCTGGGTTCATACCCAGGGTGAGTGAAGGTGGTGGGTGTGAGCAGAAAGGGAGCCTGAAGTTACTGCAGAGGAGGTACAGTTAAGGGGTTCTTTTGGGTGGGGCACCAATGGTGTGTCTGGAGAAGGGAAACCAGCTTAGCCAGCTTCACAGAGGGTGGAACCCTATTTTATATCATACTAGAGGCCGGGTGCATGAAACTCATGCACAGAGGGTGGGTCCCTCATCCCGACCTGCACCCTCTCCAATCTGGGAACCCTCACGGCTTAGGCCCACTCCCCGTGGTTCTCTGCTCTCTTTGGGGCCTGGCCGCTCCACACTGACTGCCCAGAGGCTATCTGCAGCCCAGAGGCCCTCTGCAGCCGGGGCAGAACACTTGCCTCATCACCACAGCGACAAAACAAGCATTCCACCAGGCCGCTCGTGCTGCCCGCTCTCAGCGGATGCCCCCCCCCCCCCCAGGACTGGGGGACACTGGCGGGGCTGAGGGGACTGGGCGCCGCCATAGTGTGGCTATGGGCACCACCATCTTTGTGATGGAGTGATGGTTAATTTGCATATTACCCTTTTATTAGATAGGCTGATAAATAACAAATCATGCCAGCTTAAGAAGTAGCCATTGGCCAGGAGTCTTACATAATTAAATGTTCAGGAATTACTTACAAAATGACCTCACAGCCCCCATCACCCACAAGGTTGGCCAGACAAGTGGATGGAAACTGATGATTTCTTTTTTTCTCCCAGGCTTCCACCTCACCCTTTGGTCCCCCGAGGAACGGAATCTGAAAAGTTTCCGATTGGCCTTTGGTGCTCTGACCTTGTGGAGGCAAGGAAAACACCTATTAAAAATGTTCCTTCGGGCGGATGGTTGCTTCCAGCAGCCTCTGTGCCAGAGGAATGAATCTAGAATCCCCAGTCCTGGCCTAAATCTCAATGGCTACTAATTAAATTTCTACCCACAGTTTGTTTTATCACCTCAGTTAGCTTGTTGACATATAATAGACGCAGCTGAGTGGTACGGCGAGTTAATGGTTTTCTTGTCCAGATTGATATTAGTACCTGGAGTGGGAACGTCTCCTCTTCAGAATATGATTACTATTTTGCCATCTTAAACACAGGAGGGAAATCCGTTTCTATAGATTAAACGAGAAGTTCTGAGAACTTCTATCTCCAGTCCCCATCCAGGCACGAATGCATCTCATTTACTTTGTGCCGTTCCTGCGAGTTATCTGTGTCACACAGGCGAGGCTCGCGTGCTGCGTTAACTCTCTATTGAAAAAGCTCGAAGTGTGCTTGTAACAGTGCCCTGAGCCAGGATGCAAGGCAGGGAGCAGACCAGGGAAAAACGCATCACGGTTACATTTCAAGGTGCTTGGATATTTTAATTGCAAGAGGAAAGAACCCATGGCAGCTAAAGGTGGAGCCATAATTAAACCGATATGCGTCACTGTCGCCTCCAAACCCGCTTGAGTTGTTGCTTTTCCCCATCTTTCAACTCCATGAAATCAATTATCTCCTCAAACCAGTGGTAAGGATCAGACGCCAGCCTCTTACTCCTGAGTGAATACATTATTTGGAATTCATTATTGATGAACAAGGCCTCTGACGGAAAGCCCCATCCGATGCTCTGGGGCTGGGTTTAGGGAGGCACACCCCGTGGCCTGGTGTCCGTCTGCAATGCCGAGGGCAAGGTCTCACAGATGCTGGGGCAGGGGAGGAGGGCAGGACAAGGCCAGCTTCACCTCCAGTGGCCACCCCTTGAAGTGTGTGGCTTGACATGTAGTGACAAACGTGTTCCCAGCATACCCCAGAGTGACAGCTACGGGGTACAGCGGGGACAGCCGTCCTGGTCTGAAAATACCTCTGTGTGTGGAGGCTGCCAGCCACCTGGAGCGGTGATAGGCGCTGCTGTGCACAGGATCTGAAATGGAATTGATGTGATGTCATTTTGGCTCTCCTACAACCTGGTTATCTCTTGCCAAGACTTCATATCCGATTAGTCCGCTTGGAGGGGACAGCGGACTTTATCAGCCTCGCTTCCCGACATTCCGTCAACTTCAGAAACGCAGTGAAGGAACTTAAGATGAGGTGTCACCTCTTCCTTTCCATCAGATTCTTTCGTGAGCCTCCCGGAGTCGGGCTCCTCCTCTGGAAAACTTGCATGAAGGGGGCAGGGCATGAAGTTTGGGCTGGCTTCAACCTGTGATGCTTTGCCGTCTTCCTGGGCTCGCAGCTCCTGGCTGGCTCTGCATTCTCTTTGTCAGCCACGCTGGCAGGGGGCGGGGTGTCGGTGCCAACAGCAAGCACCTCTCCTGTGCGGTTTGCACGAAGGGTGAGGCCTGCTGGAGATGGGCAAGCTGCTTCCATTGATATCCTTGCCTGCGCATGGGGAAGTCATCCAGCAAACTGCTGACAATGTAAACCCTTCCTAGCTGTCGCCTCTATCCCCGACGGGTAATTTTGCCACTCTAGCTCCAGGGTCCCTGGCAGGGCCCGGACCACACAGGGTTTTCTAGGGGACTGATGCTGCCAAGCTTCCTGGCAAAGGAAGGAGGCTGGCTCCTGTGCCAGTTCACACTCTCAGACCCTCCTCCAGCTGCAATGCTGTGCCTGCAGCAGGCCTGTGGCCTTCTCCCATCCCGAAGAGATGTGCGCCAGCAGGTGGGCCGTTAGAAAAGTTATGATGTCCGGCAAGCATAACGTTGACATCGGTTGGTTCTTCCCCTAGCAAATGCCTTCTCCAACTCATCTCCCACTCCCCACGCTGTAGGCCCGAGTGGCTCTATTATCATTTATCAGGGACAGGATCCTGAACCAATTATAGTGGCCTATTAGGAACTCAGGGTATGGCCCTCCATCCTAGAGAAAATTTGATTTTAAAAGGTAAACCTGCAGCCCGGCCAGTTTGGCTCAGTGGATAGAGTGTAGGCCTGTGGACCAAACGGTCCCGGGTTTGATTCCAGTCAAAGGATGTACCGTGGTTGCAGGCTCCTCTCTGGCCCAGGCCCTGGTTGGGGCTCGTGCAGGAGGCAACCAATCGATGTGGTTCCCTCACATCGATGTTTCTCTCTGTCTTTCCCTCTCTCTTCCACTCTCCCTATAAATCAACGGGAAAATATCCTTGGATGAGGAGTAACCAAAAATAAGGAAGTAAAGGGTGTCCCAAAATTCACGCAAGATTTGCAATTGAATTGAATTGCAAATCTTGCGTGAAGTTTGGGACACCCTATAAATCAATAAATAAACTAAAAGAAGAACCTGATTAACCCACTAGGAATGAGTCTCTAAAGTTTGACTACAGGCACTGAACCAGCTGACATTTTGGGGCCCTGGTGAGATATTTGTCAGGGTCCTTTGGATCATTCCCTCTGAGCACTGGTGTCTTAATTGGGAAAATGGGGATGAGAGCATCAGGCTTACTCCTTGCTCTTGTCAGAGCTATAGGACGTGATGACTGACTGAGCACACACAGGAATTGCCACACACACAGTCAAGTGCGTTTCATCACATCATTAATTCCTGGGAGAGAATGTAGTTTCACTTAGAGAACAAAGTCCAGACCTTCAACGGTTTAGACCAGGAAGGAGAGTCTGCCAGGTGACCTCACAACACTGATTCTGTCCCCCTGAATTCCACACTGGCCGCAAGGAATGCGTCTGCCTCCCAGGTTCTGTCCTCAGAGGGAACAACACATTCACCTTTGTCTCCTCCTCAGACAAAGTGAAGTTGCGGGAGACAGAGGCCACGTTTCAGACTTGAAGCAGAAAGGTATTTAACAGAGAGTGATTGCAAATCCATTAGGAGGGCTGCGGGAGCCGGTTCTCCATGGGCTGCGGGACTGACCGCCCAGGGCACTGCTGCTCCTGCCACCATCAGGAAGGCGGAGAATCAGGAGGCCAGGACTAGGACCAGTCCAACAGCAGGTCACTGAGGAGTGAGCCAGGGAGCAGCGCGCACCCTCTAACGCTCCCGCCTCTTGGATCCACGGCTGGACACGGAGAGCTGTTGCTGAAAAGCTACTATTCCTATGACTGTGCTTGCCAGGAGCAACAGCCCCAGAAAGGAGATGCCCACCTTCTGACTTCACCTTCCAGATCCCAGGAGAGCACACATAATTGGCAAGTGGTAACTGACGCCCAGAACCGCAACTGCAGAGGAGAAATCAATAGTTTTTGGTTTCCTAGTCTCCCCAGAAAATTGCAGCTCAGGAAACTAGTTATTTGACCAAGGTTTCAGTCTTGCCCCCGATGCCCATACACATGAATGTGTTGTTCCCTCTGAGGACACTGGGGAAAGGGTGTGATGCGGCTGGGAATGCAACCCACTGTCCACTTAAAGGGACAACACAGCTTTCTTATTCACATTTCTCCCAGTGTCTTAAGGAAACTTCATTCTAGCCCCAAAGATTAGCACCTCCTTGCAGACACCTTGCCTCAGCTCCCTACACCTGGCCTCTTGGACTGTTCTTGGTGATAGGCTCCCCTTCACACACACTGCCTTCTTTTTAGTTCTCAGTGACAAAGGGAGGGAATCCCTGTCCCTCAGCTAGGGCCATCCCTCTCCCCCATTTTCCCATGTGATAGCGATTATCCCCAGTATTGGCAACTAGAAGTGACTCATCCTGCAGATGAAACCCAGAGGTGAGTGCATGGATAGCAGGGGTCTATCAGCTAGGATGCTTTGGGGTTGCAAGTGGAAAAAACAAGCCAATCAAACTAGCTTCAAAATGACTTGGATTTGTTTCACATGAAGCCCAGAGAGGGTGGGCTCTAGATCAGCCGTGGGCAAACTAACTACGGCCCGCGGGCCGGATCCGGCCCGTTTGAAATGGATAAAACTATTGAAAAAAAAGACCGTACCCTTTTATGTAATGATGTTTACTTTGAATTTTTTTTTTAATATATTTTATTGATTTTTTTTACAGAGAGGAAGGGAGAGGGATAGAGAGTTAGAAACATCGATGAGAGAGAAACATTGATCAGCTGCCTCCTGCACACCCACCACTGGGGATGTGCACGAAACCTAGGTACATGCCCTTGACCGGAATCGAACCTGGGACCTTTCAGTCCGCAGGCCGACGCTCAATCCACTGAGCCAAACCTGTTAGGGCTACTTTGAATTTATATTAGTTCACACAAACACTCCATCCATGCTTTTGTTCCGGCCCTCCAGTCCAGTTTAAGAACCCATTGTGGCCCTTGAGTCAAAAAGTTTGCCCACCCCTGCTCTAGACGCAGTTCGATTAGGGAATCGACTCTATTTCTCTGCATTTATCTTGGCTTTCTCCTTCTGTGTTTTCATGTTCATAGGTTGGCTTCTCTCATGACCACTGGATGGCTGCAGAAATAATGAGGGCAATATACTCTCTGTTCACTCCAGGAAAGAGGGAGGGTAGCTTCCTAAAATCACCACTCAAAGGTTGTGAGTTTCTCTCTGATTGAATCACCTTCAAACCAGTCATCGGGGGCCTGATATAAACCTGCTATTCTCTGAATTCCTTGTGCTGTGGATGGAACCAATTTCACCCAATCAAATTGTCTGCTATACACTGGGGAAAGGGTGTGATGGGGCTGGGAATGCACTGTCCACTTAAAGGGACAATAGCTGGCTTTCATCTTTCAGGCCTGGGAGCCAACTACAAACTAATCACACATTGAACCTGTGGATGTGTGTATGGGCATCAGGGGCAAGGCTGAAACCTTGGTCAAATAACTAGTCTCCTGAGCTGCAATCTTCTTATCTACAAATGGGGAGCATGACGCCTAGCCCAGAGGAATATTGTGAGGAATGACCTGGAACAATGTCTCCCATATTTTTGTGTCTTAACCATCTCTCCCCCTTTACTCCCAAAGGATAAAGATGGGCATCAACTTTGCTGATACCATTGTCTGGGCCTCTCATGCACCAGGTACAGCCACCACCACCACCCCTTAGAAATCTAGGACATCAGCTGGTATTTGGAAGAATATAGACATTGAAAACCAATTATGTCTGTGCCTAGTACTTCCTAAGGTGCTGTGACACGACAGAAGAATACAAAATCATCAATATTCTTTTTAAGGAACTCAGCTTGGTTGGTACAATAAGATATATGCCAATAAGGATGCAAGGAATCTTGTCTTTGGGCCTCCTTGGCTTTCTATGATCTTCTGGATCAATGTCAAGGTTAGAATTGTACTTTCCTATAACGCTGCCAAGGACAGTCACGGTGTGTCCTCTGAATGCTTCCTTCACTCTGGACAAAGCTGTAAAGTGGGCCAGGTTTGACCACAAGGCTCTACGCTCACCTGTTCTCTGATCGCTGCACCTCCCATGGGCCTCCCTCTTATCTCCTCCCCTCCAGCCTTGTTCCCAGTGACCTAGCAGCTACCTACGGACATTATTTAGCAGCAAACTCCTAAACTACGGAATTAGAGGTCAAATGCCTAAGGTGTTCTTTGCCTGTGATATTTAGTTGTTAATAGGAGACTCAAAAACTCAAATCCCTGCTGATGATTCTAACTTCATAGCCTCTGATTTGAAAGACACGCATGTGTACATGACACAGATCTGGCCAAGGAAATGATGATGAGGATGATAAAGAAAACTAATAGCTAACATATATTGAATACCTGCTATGTATTGGGCGCTGTTCTTAGACCTTTGTATATATGATTTGTTCAATCTTAATAACAACCTTATGAGATAGGCACTGTTATGATGATGATTTTATGTTGAAATCCAGACACAGAGAACTTACCCGTTCCCATATCAGGATGACACTCTAACCAACTGAGCTATCCAGCCAGGGCTTCTGGGGTGATTTTTATATTATTAGAGGATCGTCACTGTTCCCATCAACAGCTCTTTCCTCCAAGATCCTAGAACAATGCTGCTAAGAGGAGAAAGGTGAGTCATCTCCCAGCGAACCCTGCCGGGGGCTGTCCAGGTCCTCTCAGCCTGAACGTCACCAGGCCTTTGGTCTCCCTTTTATGAGCTGATCACTCATCTTTCTACATTAAAAAAAACACAACTTTTTACAATGCAACACATACTTCAACCCCCTCTTCCCCACGAAGACGTTATTCTGGGAATGTCTCTTTGCTATTTTTAGGACCATTGATTTCTTTTTGAATCATTCTGCCTGTGTTATTCGTGATGTCCTCAGACAATACTTCTGGTCTGACTCTTCTATCGACACCTAGCAGAGGCGTCCTGTGGATCAGTTAGCAGAGGCGCGGCGGAAAGGCTGGGCTGGGGAAGGAACCTCAGCCCCCTTATCCCTCCTCTGCTTCCCCTGCAGAAATAATCTTGCTCACAGTAACGACACCACCGCCCGGCTTTATACGGAACATTGTAATTTTCAAAGAGCGTGGACCTTTCAACGAACAACATATATCTTTCAAAGGATTAAAACAGAACTGTACGCCAGAGGAACAACTTTTTTTTTTTTTTTTTTTTTGAGTAGAGAGCTGGGTAGCAGTACGTGTACCCTGGGCTTTTTCTTATCTGTTTTTCATTTCTCTTGGGAAAGAGCAATTTATTCTGTTGATCACCTCACGTACCCCCAGGCCTGGTCCTTGTGGTTGCACCACTACTCTGTTCTCCTTGGCCCAAGTGGGGACAACCTCCAGCCAACCCTCAACACAGCCGAGAGCCTGGAGTTTCCTAAAAGTGCTGTGCTCTCAAATAAAGCAATTTCTCGCCTCGCTTTCTAGGTAAGTTGAACTGCCACCAAATTCAGGGTGTTGAAGCAGGACTTGTTCTAGGGGCTTTGGGAGAAGGCGTCCATTGGAAGGTAGTTGTGGTGCAGAGCTGGGCCTGGTGTCAGGCAACCTGGGTTTGAATCTTGGCTCTGCCACTTTCCAGCTGTATGGTGATGGTAAGAGGAAATGGTGATACGTAGTTCTGCTAATAATGAACACAAACTGACATATATGTACAGAGAAGCACTTGGCAAATTGAGAAGTGACACAAATGCAAGGTTGAAGCATGAGGCAGAGGAGAGAGCTTGGGTTTTGTAGCCAGGCACTCCTGGTTCTGAATCCCGGCATCGTAAATTACTAACAGTTCCATCCTGGGCAAGTTAGTTAGCTTTTCTGAGCCTTAGTTTCCATATCTGTAAAATGGGGCTAATGGAATGGAGATAAGAAATGTGAGGTGCTGAGCCCAGGAAGTGATAGTTGCTTCCATTACTGCTATTTCTTGTGTCTCAAACCACGGTGCAAATCCCCTCATACCTCTAGAAGTGGAGATGAGCACAGTGACATGTCCATCATTAGTAATCAAAGACTTTTCACACCCACTCATGCTGGGTACCACAGACCAGATAATACAGGCACATTGAGCTGTCCACGAGCCGTGGGGAAACTGTTTAGGATAGAGGCCACAGTGAGCTCACCCAACAATGATTAAAAAAAAAAAAAAAAATAAGGACAAAATTGCAAGTGGAAATGAGAGCCTGCAATGAAGCAAAGGCTTCAGGGGGGTAGAAGTCTCCATAGCTCTTACCCGCTCTCTACCTGCAGCAACTTAGTAAGAGTTTTTTCAGATTCAACCGTTTTATCTGCTCAGAACTTTGGCCGTCACATTCTAAAGTTAGTTTGACCATGCTGATTGAATCCTGACACAAAAAATGACATTTACTCTGATTTTTAAATTGCCCTGAGTCTTGTGTAGCACAGACTCGGAATTCTACATGTGACTGTCTGATGCTGGGTACACTTTTCCTGAGTGGATGCGGGGCACGATTACCTCTGAGAAAAGTTGGCTGTGGTTTCAGATGTGTAGAACAGACTAGAAGACAATATGGAAAGACTCTGAGTGGCATGGCTGCTCCACTATTAGTGGAATTCAAAGATATTTGCTCTTAATTAGGAATATTGGCATTGCTTGAATCAAGTACCCACAAAGATCCATTTAGACTTAAATGGTAAGAGTGAGTATATACCTGAAAAAAGATGGGTACTTATGTTACCAAAAAGACATTTAAGAGAGTATGCATAGCAAATGTATTCATAATAGTCCCAAATATGAAACAACTCAGATGTCTATCAACAATAGAATGGATAAATTGTGGTATAGTCACACAGTGGAATATTATATAGCAATGAAAAAGATACCACTGATAAATCCAACAACATATTGTTGAATGAAAGAAGCCAAATACACAAGAGAACATTACAATATGTAGGATTCCATCTATATGAAGGTCAAGGACAGACAAAATAAATCTTTTGTGATAAAGGTTACCTTTTGGTGATGGAGGGGTAGTATTGACTGGGAGGGTACGTGCAGAACCTTTTGTGGTGCTGAATTATAAATAGTACCTTTCTGGAAAGTGATTTGGAAATGGAATGCATTTAAAATAGCCAAACGTTCCCTCCAAATTTATAGTTTCAGATTTCAAAAAGGATTTCACTGTGGTCAAGTGCGCATAGACTCTGAGAGAAACCCAATATTTGTACTAATTTCCATTCAGTAATTAGTCTCCAGAAATCTATAATGTGACAATCATAGATAGATAGTTGTTGAATGAACAAACAAATGAATGAGTCCCTCCCCCCCATCCCAATTAGTTAAGACTTGATATTGAAACAAGTCATTTGTCGGCTGACCACTACTTTCTGATTTGATTGACCCCTGAGTCAACCAATACATTAGTGGTTCAGACTCAGTGGACAAGATTCAATCCAAGCCTCTCAGAAGCTACTAGGTGTACTGGTTAATAATGCAGATTTTTTTTCAATAGGTGGATTACACGTATGTTGATATATATGTGATTTGATATGCATGCTATTTTGTTGTATTGACAACAAGCTTCAAAACTTCATATCTCAAATTTTCTGAAGGTGTTAACATCGTAGATATTTTTACACTTAAAAATGTCGAGTTTTGTGCCAAAGAAAGAGCATTTGTGGGAAGTTTTAATTCATTACTTTATTTTGAAGAAGAGTGCTGCTGAAAGTTATCATATACTTCAGGAAGCTTATGGTGAATATGCTCCATCTCAAGATACTTATGAACTCTGGTTTGAATGCTTTAAAAGTGATGATTTCGATGTGAAAGACAAAGAACGTCCAGGTCAATCAAAAAAGTTTGAAGACCAATAATTACAAGCATTATTGGATGAAGATGCATGTCAAACTCAAAAACAACCTGCAGAAAGATTGAACGTTGCTCAGGAAACAATTTCCGGTCATTTACAAGCAATGGGAATGATTTTAATGGAAGGAAAATGGGTGCCACGTCAACTGAACGAAAGACAAATGGAAAACCAAAAAGTCATCAGTAAAATGTTGTTTCAACAGCACCAAAAAAAGTCTTTTTTGCATCAAATTGTGACTGGTGATGAAAAGTGGATTTATTTTGAGAATCCCAAAATTATGGGTTGATCCAGGTCAACCATCAACATTGACTGCAAGACCAAATTGCTTTGGAAAGAAGACAATGCTCTGTGTTTGGTGGGATCAGGAAGGTGTGGTATTATGAGCTTCTAAAACCAGGTGAAACCATTAATACTGATCGCTAGCGACAACAAATAATCAATGTGAACCACACTTTGATTGTAAAACCACCAGAATGGGTCAGAAGACACAGCAAAGTAATTTTGCTTCATGATGACGCACCATCACACACTTCAAAACCAGTTAAAGACATGTTAAAAGATCTTGCCTGGGAAGTATTAACCCACCCACCATATTCACCAGACCTTGCTCCTTCAGATTATGTTCCGTTCCGATCGATGGCACATGCACTTTCTGAGCAGCACTTCAAAACGTAAGAAAAAGCGAAAAAATTGGGTCTCTGAATGGTGTGCCTCATAACAAGAAAAGTTCTACTGGGACGGTATCCACAAATTACCTGAAAGATGGGGGAAATGTGTAGCTAGCGATGGACATTACTGTGAATAAAGCACTTTTGATGTTTCTCCTGAAATTATCGTGTTTTCTTTGATTACAAAATCTGAATTACTAACCAGTACGTGGTCAATCTGCATTTTTAGCCAGTATCAGCATTATTGACCAGTACTCTTTCTTTGGCAGGAAATTTGACATTTTTAAGCGTAAAAATATCTATGATGTTAACACCTTCAGAAAACTTGACATATGAAGTTTGGAAGCTTGTTGTCAATACAACAAAATAGCATACATATCAAATCGCATATATATCAACATATGTGTAACTCTATCTAGTGAAAAAATCTGCATGATTAACCGGTACACCTAGTAAGGTGCCCAGAGAGACGCGGAGGCCTAGGGTCACCCATTTGAGCATTCAAGGCCTTGGTCCTTGGCTCCAGCTGAACTTCCGCTGCTCTTTGGACTTGAGACCTTTGAACTAAATCGTGCCCTTGCAACATTGCCCAGCTTCCTTGTTTGGACTAGAGAGGAATGAGAAACACGATTCTTAAGGTATTTCAGGATCTTGTCTTCCTGTCCAGTTCCTAAAGAAGGAAGTTCAGAGAGGGGCAAGGGTTCACTCCAGTCACTCCATTTACACGCAATCCGGCCACCCCTGTGCCCTGAGCACGTCTCCCCCAGAGAGTTTATTCCCTCCACTGGCCGGAGCCTCCTTCTCATTGTTCTACTAATGCTAGTCAAGGCCTTATTTATTTACTTATTTACTTACTTACTTACTTATTTACTTATATATTTTAAAGTCCTCCAGAAAGAATTTGTATCCTGGCTTAAGATGTTATCATTTTTTTTAGTGCAAATAATTGTCACCATAGTAAGAGCCTGATGACTATAGTTGATAACACTGTACATATAATTGAAACTTGCTAAGAGTGTAGAACTTAAATGTTCTTACCAAAACAAAATAATAATAAAAGGTAAATATATGAGGTGATGGATGTGTTAATTAACTCAGTGAGGGGTGTCCTTTCACAATATATATGTATAGCAAATCATCCCATTGTACACTCTAGCTTACAATTTTGTCAATTATACCTCCATAAAGCTGAAAACGTAATAAACAAACAAACCTTGGGCGCTTGAGAGGGCCCTACTATTTTCAAACGCTTTCTTGTGATCCTACATAATAGGTGACAGCAGGCGTTATTCCCCCCACTTAGGAAGTGCAAAACAGGGGCTCAGAGAGGTTACCAGATTCTCCCAAGGACCCATGCAGTAGAGCTGGGGCTGGAATCTGGCCCTTCTAAATCTGAGCCTGTTCCACCCTCTCCTTGGCTCCCCTCTGTCCGACTCAGTTCACAGCCTCTGAGCCTCATCTCCCACTTGGGAGGTGGAGACCTTTCTCTGGGGGTCAGAAGGCCCTACGTCACCAAGGAGATTGTACTAAGACAAGGACACCTAACAAGGGCCCGACGTGGCCTCTGGGGCCTTTTCCGTACCCCCAGGGCCCAGCTCAGAGCTGGAAACAGAGTGGTTCTTAGTAAAAGGGTGCGGCAGTGAGTTGGCCTTGGGTGCTGCCAGCTCAGGACGCCTCAACCTGAGCAAGTGATAAACCACAGAGCAGGGAGGATGGATTAGGGACGCTGGAGTCCTACTGGCATTCTCTACTAATAACAGTAATGGTTGTTAGTATGCATTGAGAGCTTACTGCGTATCAACAACTTAAAAACTTTTACGTGGGTTGTGTTGTGGAAGGGGGGTTTTCCGCTACAGTTTTACAGGTGTGGAAACCGAGACTCAGGTGGGTGGCTTGCCCGCAGTTGCTCAGGCAGTATGTGGGGGCGCGGGGGAGGTCAGGACTCACACTCAGACACATGGTCTTAGCCTCTGGCCATGTGTTCTCTATGGAGGTCCCCCCACAGAGAACCTGTCCCAAGGCCAAGGGGATTCTCAGAGTGTCTGAGGCTTCTGGCTGCCTTGTTCCCTGGACTGACTCCCAGGTCCCTTCGCATGCTTTCCTGTCCTCAGCATTTGCTCTCTTTCCTTCCATTTCTCCCTTCAATCCCTTCTCACTTGCTTATTTAATTTTCTCATCCTTTCTCCTTCCCACATTTTTAAAAGTGGCCTACCTCTATTTCCCCCTTTCC
The DNA here is from genome assembly GCF_014108235.1 of Myotis myotis. Lineage (NCBI taxonomy): Eukaryota > Metazoa > Chordata > Mammalia > Chiroptera > Vespertilionidae > Myotis > Myotis myotis. Next base: position 31,964,250 of record NW_023416318.1, read on the forward strand.
CTCCTCTCTGTCCCTGGTTTTTCTCTCACCTCTCCAACTTGTTCCTCCTCCTTGTTTTCCCCTCTATGCCTTCCCTCCACCACCCCTCTCTTTCACTGACAGCCCCGGGGGCACAACCACGAGTTGGAGCAGAAAATCACCTGGAGGAGAGCCCCCCAGAGCCACCGGTTTGCTCTCCCGTGCAGGATGAGCCAACCAGCCCGAGAGGTTACCTGTTCAGATTCACTGGCCATACCATGGTGAGGAGAAGCAGACATGTGCTGAATACCCACACTGCAAAAGTAGGATGATTCAGTGATCGGAGCACCTGAGCTAGCCTGGAAGTAATAATAGCTAGCAAAATCTTAAGCCAGGCTTAACTGAAACACACTGTTGTAGGTGATACCAAAGTCTCACCTTACTTAATAGTCACAATTATCCTGAGAGGTGGGTACCATGACTGCTCCCATTTTTCAGGTGAGGAAACCGTGGCATTTACCTTCTTTAGAAGTTAAATGATTTGCTCAAGATCACAAAGCTAGGAAGCAGCAGGGTCAGAATTTAAACCTTGACGTGGGCACCAGAGCCTGTGCTCTTAAGCCTTGAGCTATGTTGCCCAGAAGTCAGGGCGGGCTTTCTGGAGGAGATGACAATGAAGTGAGATTCACGGATGAGTAGAGCTGTGTGTGGTGCCTTAACAAAATCCCCTGACGGAGTGGCTTAAAAACAACAGACATTTATTTCTCACAGTTCCAGAGGCGAGGAAGTCCAAGATCGAGGTGCCAGAAGATTCAGTGTCTGGTGAGGTCACACTTCTTGGTTCTAGATCAGGGGTGGGGGACATCCAGCCCATGGGCCGTATGAGGCCCGCAAAATCACTTGGTCTAGCCCTGCCAAGGCATTAGGGGTGAGTTAATTAAATGTTTGACCAAACAGACCAGACTCATTTTTTTTTTTCAGGCTCATTTTTAAGGTGATAATTTTGTATGGCCTGTGAATGATGTTGTAAATACCCAAGTGGCCCTTGGCAGAAAAATGGTTCCCCACCCCTGGTCTAGATGGTTATTTTCTCTCTGTGTCCTCACACAGTGGAAGAGCAAGGGAGCTCTCTGAAGCCTATTTTATTTTATTTATTTTTTAAATTTGTTGGGGTGACATTGGCCAACATGATCATAAAGATTTCAGGTGTGGGTTTCTAGGTTACAAGATCTCTACTTCTGTCTATTGCACCGAGTGCCCACCACCCAGAGTCAACTCTAAGAGCCCTCACCCCACTCATGGGGGCTCCACCCTCATGACCTAATCACCTCCCAAAGGCCCCACCTCCCAATACCATCGCATCGGGGATCAGGGTTCAACACATAAACTTTGGGGAGACACAAGCATTCTGTCCAGAGCAGGCTGGGTTATCAAATACGCGGCAAAATATGGCTCTTTCCTTATGCCCAGGTTCGTGACAGACATCACTAACTGATCACAGCACCCCTCTTCTCAGATGGGGACTCAACTTCAGATTCCCCAAGAAACCCCTCCTGATGGATTAGAATTAGGTGAAACCTGTTGGCCACCCTCGCTTTTGCTAATCCTAAGCCGGCAGGCAACCTAAAACCACTTGATGTAGCTTTGAAGCACCTTCTCTGTGCCAGGGAGGCAGCCACCATTGGTTAGGCACTTACTGTATACAGCAGCTTGGTTTTCCCAACATGGCAGTTACCTGAGCTACCTGGCCTGGGTCTTCATTCCCTGGGAACAGAGGGACAGGGAAGGGCAGGGGAAGTGGAAGGTCTGAGCCTCAGGGGGAGCCACTGTCGGGATGGAAACCACCTGTGGACCTTGCACCAGGCAGAGAAATCACGTGGGATTCGTACCCTGCAGAGTCCTTCGCTGTTGGAGCGGCTCGGGTTCTGTCCTGGGGTCTTGGAGTCCTCACCGACTCACAGCCAAATAGGAATTATACTGAAACGGTAGTCATGGCAGGTCCTACACATCAGCTTCTGAGCAGAGAATTCAAAACATCTGCTCAAGTGCTGACCTCCACGAAGCATCCCTCCTCACATTCCCGCCCTGACCAGCTGTGCATCAGCAGAGCCCAGCTCCCGGAGCAGAGGGCCGTGTGTGACAGGGAGGGGGGCCGCGGCAGCCCAGACGGGGCCCCTGGAATCACTTACACCTCAGATGGCTCCTCCATCTCACGTAAGCCCTGCCCGTTGTTTTAAGCACTCACATTACATATTGTCTTTTAAATATATATATATATATATTTATATACACACACTATATATATACATTAAATGTGGTTTTACTTGTGTATGAATAGAGCAGTATGATATAAGTGATATTTAGTAACCGATAATTACTGCGTGTTAGCCATCTGCTATTCCTGAGGGTTTCACCAAACCCTTTCATAAAAGCAAAATGATACTCTACAGCCAAATTACATAACATTAACAGAATATTTTATATGCGAAATGCTGTATTTCTTTACTTTTCATTCAACTAAAAATGTACACAGTCAGTAACAAGCCATTCCAGCTGCATATTTATCCAAAACATTTCATAGGCAAAAAAAAGTCAAGTGAGAAAAATAACAGTTCAGCCACATGAGGGCTAGGAAAAACACATTAGAAAAGGGATCCTCATTACAATAATAAACGAGGCCCCAATTAAGGCTGCCACGTGCAGGGTGGGTCCGTAGTTGGCAGGGAGAGCCGGCACTCGGGAGGTTTTGCCCTTGACTTTGAGAGCGGCTCCAGTACCCTAAGCAGCATCCCCAGACTGGGGCCGCCTCAGCTGGGGCTGAAGAAACAGCAACAACAGCAGCCACTTTTCAGCCTCACAGCCTGGAAAGTATTTCTTGGGTGTAAGTAGATGCTGCCTTCAGAGCCTCCTTCTCATGGCCCTGTCATCCGCACTGTCCTGGCACTCCCAGTGGGCAAATGCCAGGAGGAGTAGAGGGATGCAGAGGCTCTGACTCACGTGTCCACGAGAAGACACATCTCAATGTCCATGAGCCTGGCTCTGAGCCCCGCAGATGGAGGAGAGACACGGCACTCCTGGTTAGTAGCATTTGCCACATGTGATGCGTGGAGCCTGGGTGGGAGGGAAGGGAAGAGCAAGCACCCGGCTCCTGCCGAGGTGTAATCAGACAGTATTTACCTTCTCCAAGCCTCAGTTTCCTCATCTGTAAAATGGGAACATGGCACTTACCTTTATGGCTGTTGGAGGGTTAAATGAAAAATTGTAAGCAGAATGTCTGGCCCACAAGACTCACGTAATACTAGTAAATGTCTGTGGTGCTTATTAAGCCTGTGATCTAGTTGAGTAAATAAACTATAACCACATGAAATACTAGGAAATAACCATGGAGCAACTTGGGAGTGAGTGCCAAATACTCAAGTACATACTACATTTGAGGTGCTGGGAGGTTCACAGAGGGAGGAGGTGAGAGAGGGCAAGCGGGGCTGAGTACTGGAGGCTGCACAGCAGAGGTGCATGTCACCTAAGAACTTCTCTGTTTCAGATCTTAGAAGATGGCAAGTCACTTGCAGTCCCTGGCAAGGGTAATCCTGGAGGCAGGTTTAGTCCTCAGGCCTCATGCTGACCGGGAGGGCTCCACCAGTGGGGTCTGTTTATGGTAACTGAGGCCCAACAGAATAGGCTTCCTTCCAGGGTGGATAAGTGAGCAGGGCAGGGAATTCTCAGAGGCACTGAATGTCAGCATGCACTTCTAAATACTCTTTGGAATTGCTCTGTCCTTACTTGCAAGAGCTTTCAATGTTTACCTCCTGACTTCTTAAAGGGGCCAGGGCCTTTCTCATACAAACATGAAAGAACCTTCCAAATAACAGAAAATCAATTTTTAATACTGTTACTATTTCTCCTCTTCCATACCTATTCACACAGAGAGGGGGATGGGGATCAGGGAATGAGGGGCTGAGCATGGCAGGGAGAGAGAGGAAACAGAGGGGAGGGGCATGCCAGGAGGAGAGGCAGAGATGACCAATGGCAAGGCAGGAAGAGTGGTGGGCAGCATTTTGGGCTGGAGCCTCAGCTGTTGCTCTTCTGGCAGAGAAAGCCAGCCGCTGGGTACGGGACCGAGCCCAGGCTAAGGGGGGCACCATGCTGACCCAGCTGCCTCCTACCTCCCTAGAGCTGTTGGATTCAAATACCCACATCTGTCTGCCTATTTACCCCGCCAGCCTGGGTTCGGTGATGACTCACCAACCAAGGTTCAGATTCAGGAGCAAACTGTTGGATTACCAGCTCCTCTGGAGATCCATTTGGTTTGTCTGGCAAGAGCAGTCCAAGGGGGCCTTGTTCTCTGCAATTTGACATGTGGTTAAAATTTTTCGGTGTAAATTCAGTGTTAACGCCAATTTTATTATATATATACAGTATATAGTATTTTCATAAATACAATAATTATTTAAAGGAGCCTGTGTTGTAGGGCTATAATTCATGTTAGTTTATCTGGCATTTAGATTTTCTTAACGTAGGAAATCTGCATGTTGTGTACATTGTGAACAAGGTCAATTAAAATGAGCACTAGGCGAAGGTTTGTCCCACAGATTTCGTAATAAATGCTGGCGCCATGCTGGATCCAAACAGAGGGGCGTGGTGTGTATCGAGCATCTCCTACGTGCTCACCCAGTGCAGGAAGTCATGGGGAATACAACAGAGAGCGGTTTCCACCTGGACAGACTCCTGTTTCCTCACCTGTGAATGAGGAGTGGATAAAATAATATCTAACGTGACTTCCAGCCCTGGAGGTTTCTGATTCTGTGGTGTGATGATCTATGCCCCAAGTAACTTGCTGGAAAAAAGGACAGACCATGCCTTCCAACGAAATAACAATGTTGCCATGACTAGAGGGCTGGGAGGAAGAGATCGCTGAAGACCTAAAACCCTTTTTTTTTTCTCAGTCTGTGGACATGGCAGGCCCTTCAATGATGAAGAAAATCTCCAGGGGACGGGTGGAGGGTTGAGTCAAGGTGAAGAGGACAAGCTAGGAGATGGCAGGGGGCACCTGCCTAGTAGGGTTGTTGGGAGATTAAGTATAAAGGGCCCAAGGTAGTGCCTGGTGCACAGTAAGCACTTAGTAGACGCCCAAAGACAACCGCTACCGGGCGGCTGCACATTGGATTCTCTCTGCTTAACCGCTTGGGTGTGACCAGGAGACGGGAATCTCAGAGGGGCTGCTGGAGAGGAGCCAAAGGCTGCACTGGGCATGAGCGTCTCTCAGCGCTGGAGAAGGGGGCAGGCCTGGCCCCCAGATCGATCTCCGTTCAGTTGTTTTCGCACACAAAATGCTGTTAGGCCCAGGGATACAGTAGCCCTGGGATCTTGGAGAGTTCTTTAGACAAAATTTGGATTAAATTGACCTCTTGGCGTGATCAAGAAGAATTTTACTTTAAAAAAATATTTTGCACATTTTTTTGTCTTCATTATTATTCACAAGGGCACAACGTTGTTTATTGAACTGCCTGTGCCCTTCATACTGTTCTCAAAAGGTCAGTGGGTCCAGCAAACACTGAGTTTTTGAAAATGTCCCTAAACTAAAATGCCAAGAGGTCTCTCTAAAGAACTTGCCTGGCCTTCTGTGATCAGCTCCCCAGATGTTCTATGACTGGATAGATTCCCAGCCAAGGATATTCACAACTACTACATGTGCTGGTTAGTAATGTGGATTGACCCTTTACCGGTTAATAATGTGGATTTTGTAATCAAAGGAAACACAATAATTTCAAGAGAAACATCAAAAGTGCTTTATTCACAGTAATGTCCATCGCTAGCTACACATTTCCCCCATCTTTCAGGTAATTTGTGGATACCGCCCCAGTAGAACTTTTCTTGTTTTGAGGCAGACCATTCAGAAACCCAATTTTCCACTTCTTCGTACTTTTTGAAGTGCTGCTCAGAAAGTGTGTGTGTCATCAATCGGAACAGGTGGTCATCTGAAGTTAGCAAGGTTTGGTGAATACGGGCGGGTGGCTAATACTTCCCAGGCAAGATCTTTTAACGTGTCTTTAACTGATTTTGAAGTGTGTGATGGTGCATCATCGTGAAGCAAAATTACTTTGCTGTGTCCTGACCCGTGCTGGTGGTTTTACAATCAAAGCGTGGTTCAGCCCTAACCGGTTTGGCTCAGTGGATAGAGCATCGGCCTGCGGACTCAAGGGTCCCAGGTTCGATTCCGGTCAAGGGCGTGTACCTTGGTTGCGGGCACATCCGCAGGAGGCAGCTGATTGATGTTTCTCTCTCATCAATGTTTCTAACTCTCTATCCCTCTCCCGTCCTCTCTGTAAAAAATCAATAAAATGTACATATTTTTAAAAAGTATGGTTCAAATTGATTATTTGTCAGTAGCAATCAGTATTAAGGGTTTCACCTGGTTTTAGAAACTCATAATACCACATCTTCCTGATCCCACCAAATGCAGAACATTGTCTTCTTTCCAAAGCGATTTGGCCTTGCAGTCAATGTTGAAGGTTGACCTGGATCAACCCATGATTTTGTGCATTTGGGATTCTCAAAATAAATCCACTTTTCATCGCCAGTAACAATTCGATGCAAAAAAGACTCTTTCATGTCATTGAAGCAACATTTTACTGATGACTTTTTGGTTTTCCATTTGTCTTTCGTTCAGTTGACGTGGCACCCATTTTCCTTCCATTAAAATCTTTCCCATTGCTTGTAAACGACCAGAAATTATTTGCTGAGCAACGTTCAATCTTTCTGCAAGTTGTTTTTGAGTTTGATATGCATCTTTATCCAATAATGCTTGTAATTATTGGTCTTCAAACTTTTTTGGTTGACCTGGACGTTCTTTGTCTTTCACATCGAAATCATCACTTTTAAAGCATTTAAACCAGAATTCATAAGTATTTTGAGATGGAGCATGTTCACCATAAGCTTCCTGAAGTATATGATAACTTTCAGCAGCACTTTTCTTCAAAATAAAGTAATGAATTAAAACTTCCCACAAATGCTCTTTTTTTGTCACGAAATTCGATATTTTTAAGCGTAAAAATATCTATGATGTTAACGCCTTCAGAAAATTTGAGATATGAAGTTTTGAAGCTTGTTGTCAATACAACAAAATAGCATACATATCAAATCACATATATATCAACATATGTGTAACTCCATCTATTGAAAAAAAAATCTGCATTATTAACCGGTACACCTAGTATATCTGTCTTCTTTGAGTTCGAATTAATATTATTAACTATAGCCATAATTTATTGAGACATTACTATAATATCAATTATTAAATCAGAGCATAAAATATCTTACATTAGTTCTATGGGATAGTATTATTATTATTATGTCCATTTTACAGATTAGGAAACTGAGGCCCAGAGGGGTTAAGTCATTTCCCTAGAGTCACATAACAGGCAAGTGGCAGAATTAAGACTAAAGTCCAGGTCTGTCTGATTCTGATTCTGAATAACTATACTCTCCTGCTTCTTAGGTGATAAAGTAATTGGGGATCAGGAATAAAAAGGGCAAGTGAGGCAGATAGATCAGAAAAATATGAAAGGGTTGTTGATGCTGCCTTGAAAAAGATAAAGGAAGATAAGGGGAGAAAACAGGGCTATAGAACTACTCTGGACTTGAGGGCAGAAGGCACATGGGTCAGAGGAACTGGTACCACGTGCTTTGGCAAGATGTGTACCATGAACAAAACCCACATCGCACAATCCTGGGTATTTAGGGGGCTTATGGGTGGGAAATGCCTAAACAGGGGGCACCCTCAGCCTTTGTTGTTGCAAGCATCTGGATTCTTTGGGGAGAATGGAGAACCCCCAATCCAGGGAGTCAAGGCCCTGGAGATAGGAGGCAACTGCCCATGACTGGGGCATCATAGAATGGGAAAGCAACGGGCATTTGGAAGGAGGACAGACAGAAAGTAAAACCCCTCTGAGGTGTGCATTGTCTGCAACAAAGCTAGCAAATTCAGGAGCATATTATGGAAACTGTGGGCGAGGGGGATCACAGAAAGTCTCTCTCGAACAAGGGAATTGGAAGTGGAAATTGGCCTCTCCCAGTACAGTGCCGATTATTACTAATCTGAGCTGTGTAAAATGTTATTGATAGTGTCTTTGTTACCATCTTTATTCCGCTTCAGCTTAGTGATTACACAAACATTCAAAAGGCTTCCTTCTCCACCTCCTTGCCCCAATCCTATTTTTCCTGTAACATCTTAAATTTCTGAAAAGCCCAGTCCTACACTGGCGAGAGCCTAGTGCATAAGGTGACAGATATGTGGAATCTGTACAAGGCCGCGCCTGGACTGGACAACCAGAAAATGCGCAATAAATGCCTGCTGTGTGGTGAACACGTCCCAGGGCTGCCTGCCCTGGTTGCGACAATTCAGAGACTCACGTTGGAAGATGGAAGGAGAAGGCAGTTGGGCCCGGTTTCTGCCAAGAGGCCGCTTTGAGCAAAGGCCTGTCCCCGTGTAGGGGGTTCTGCAGCCTGGGATGGGGAACTTCCACCCCAGGGAGTCAAGGTCCTGGAGATAGGGGGCAGCTGCCCATGACCGGGGCGCCATAGAATGGCAGGGCCTGAAACGTCTGGATTTTCTCTGCGCAGCCCGAGCTGTAGGTAGAAGGAGGTGGGGGTGGAAGAGCCCACCACAGCCCAGACAATGAAAATAAAGAGCAAGCTTGCTCGTCCCAGACTCAGCGGACCCCCTGTGAGATATAAAGATGGCTCAGGGCCTGCCTGGGAACCAGTCCCTTGGTGTGGACCCCCAAACTCGGAGACAAACTGAAGAGGAGAACAATTTCCCATTCATGGAGAAAATGAGGAGGCCGAGGATCTGCTCAATGAGTCAGCTGTAGGCAAAGGGATTTATTTATAATTTGGGAGAAAGGAACTTACTATGGCCGAATGTAAAAAGTATTTTTTTTTTTTTTGGATAAGTTGAAGAGATTAAGAAAAGTCGGGCCGATGGTGACAGAGAATGGTGTGTAAACGAGAGGTGTTATCAGTGAGAATCTGGCACCAGCTCCATTTTGTTATGGTGGAAAATATCAGTATTATTTACTAAGAAGATTAGGGTTGAATTGGAAGAGAGGCTGGTTGTTGTGTGCAGATGGAGATAAGATAAGGATTTTACCTTCTCTGCAGCCAAATGCAGCCCGCACGGCGCTGTTATCTCAGGCCTAGCAAGCAGGGGGATATTAAGATGTACGTTGTAATTACCAGTGGCAGGAGCAAATTTCATAGCGACTATTTTAAACCCTAATAAAACGTCGGCCTTTAATTATACAGCTTTGAAATATTTTTCTCAGTTAATTGCAACGGGGGAAAATAAAATCAACCTCATATTTGAAACTGATTCTCACAGGGAAAGCCCTCGGCCTGGCGCTCCAGCTGCCTCAGAGCAACACGCTGCGGCCAGGGCTGCCTTGGTTCTGCATTTCCAGGTCCCAGGGACATCCCCTCTCTGCCTGCCCCCCAGCCTTGTACAGGGAGACAGAATAAGAAATGGTGCAGTCTTTCCCTGCAGCATTAGATGCCCCTAAGAGGCCGCTCCTCCTTCCTGTGGGAATGAAATCTGATTTTAGGAGGTGGAGGAAGTGAGATACAGGGGAGAAGGAAGGAGAGCGGGGGGGGGGGGGGGGGAGCTTCCACTCTGCAGAGGCAGCAGCCCCCAAGCTGCCTCCCACCTGTGCAACCTCTGACCCCACCCCTCCTCCCATGGGTCCCACGGAGGCTGTTGTCCACCTTGGTCCACACCTCTCCTACCTCCAGTTCAGAGCTCAGAGTCTGGCATCAACAACGCCTCCCTGTCCTTTGCCCTCCACTCATAACAATAATAATACTACCAGCAGTGGTGGGGTCACAGCTCCTGCATTCCAGGCACTGCCCTAGGCACGTTCTATCCCACGTAAACTTCCCAGCAGAAGGCGGGTACCTCCGTGCCTTACGTTTCCGTTTACATTTTAGTAAATGGAAGATGGAATCCTGAGCAGGCGTTACATTTTAGTTCTGGGACTCAGGTCCGGAGAGGTCAAGAACCTGCCCGGGATTAGCCCCCAAGGGCCATCCAGGTCCATCTGACCGCAGAGCCCTGCTCTTCATTACTAAGGGCAAGCTCACCTCTCCCCCTGCTCGCTCCTTTTCCTCGGCTCATCGACTCCTGCCCATGACTGTCCTCAGTTACCTGGACTCCCTGCTCAGAAATTCCAAGACCCCTCACTGCCTGCAGGATGACAGTCAAATGTCCCCAAACCCTCTACCTTCTGGTTCCTGCCTTGGAATTTCAGGGCTTGGGGAGGAGACGAGCCCCTCCACCCAGAAAGGGCACTGACCTCACAGTAAAGGGAAGATTCATTAAAGCCACCTAAGGGACCCATTTGCGTGCCTTTTGCTGCCAAACAATTATTTTCAGGAGGAAGTTGCCTTCAGATAGAGCATAGGCGATCGGATGTACTGTGTTCCCATGGAACCTCTCACTGAATTCCCTGACACGCTCCTGGAGCTGGGCATAAAAGGACTTTTAATAAAGCAGAGCCTACTCTTCCATTTAATCACACTTTTTGTTGCCGTGGCCGGTGCGGCTCAGTAGTTAGAGTGTTGGCCCATGTCCCAAAAGGTCTTGGGTTTGATTCCTGGTTGCTGGTTGGGGGGCATGTGGGTGGCAACCACTCGATGTGATGGATGTGTCTCTCACATTGATGTTTCTCTCTCTCTCCCCCTGCCCCCGCTTCCACTCTCTCTAAAAATCAATGGAAAAAATATCCTCGAGTGAGCATTAACAAAAAATAATTATCTTCATAGAATTAATGTTTAATTTCTTATGGAACCTCTCTGTGTCTCATAGCTTCAACCTTCCTGTGACTCAGTGACCTTAATATACCAGGAGCCCCTCCCTGAGAAGGTTTGGGAAGACTCTCCCTTCAGGAAGGAAGAATTCGTTGCTCTGTCCACAACCCTCTGAGGTGGGTACTATTATTAACCCCATTTTACTGATCAGAAAACAGAGGCCTAGAAAAGTGAAGGAACTGACAGCAGAACTGCATCCAGGCTCATTCTAAAGCTGTGCTCCTAACCGCTGTGTGGTACAACGTCCCATGGGGCCAGCCTGCATTACTGAAATACGCCCCCAACAAGGAGTATTTGGTTATGTAGATTTCGTGCACAGGTGTACCTGTGTGAGTATATTTGTTGCAACCCCATGTACCCTATTCTTTCTGTTCCCGGTCCTCTTGACCGCGATGACCGGGGCGTTGTGATTCCCTGGCTTTGGGAGGTCGGGGCCCACGCAGCCACAGTGCCTGAAAGCAGCGCTTTGGCCAAACAGCAGGAGCCAGCGGCACATGCTCCCGGTCACAGAGCTTGGAGACAGAATCCTGAGCAGGCGTCTGCGGGGGCGGCTGCGGCTGGCCCTGGGGTTGCAGCCTTTGTGGGTGCTGGCTGGTGTTGGGGCTCTCACTGTTCCAGAAATGATTAATACTCTGATACTATCTTGATAGCTTTAGGAGACACCCCTCCGCGAACAGGGATGCTACTGGTTGATATAAAATGATCTATTTTTTTTCCCAATCTATTTCATGGTGGTAGTAATTCAGACAAGGAAATGTCATTGCCTTCTACTGGAGCTTGATGCTGCTTTGAAAGAAAGAAAAAAAACCCACAGAAAACGAGGACGAGCATTTTTTAGAGATCTTAATACATTAGTGACTGGGAGCTTAGAAAATGAAACACTTTCTAAACTTCTGATATGGAACAAATGGTTTCCCTTCCCTCCTGAGCAGTGATGAGCTCTCCTTTTCCCAAAGCCAGGCAGCCCCAGGGAAGTATGGTGAGAGGGAACACAGCCAGGGGAAGGTCTGAGAATATCACCGTGGTTTCCTGGTTCTTCACTCAGGAGCAGTTCTGTTTATTGGTTTCCTGCTCCAAAGGGATAAATTACATTATTTTAAGCCATAGACAAAAACTAATTTTTAGATTGTCTTATATCTGTGTTCCTCCCACTTTTGCAATGTTCTTGTGTTGCTGTGTCCGTGGCTAGAGCATACCCTGACCAAAGCAGCGCTTTAAAAGACCTGTTGCTGGATTGGGGGGATGAGGGGACATTGGGGGGATAAGGATACATTTGTAATATCTTATTCAATAAAGGGGGAAAAATTTAAAATATAAAAGACCTGCTGCTGCTGTGGCCATCCTCCATGCCATGTTCGCCTTCCCTTGGCTGCACACGACAAGCTGAGGTCCTTGGTCACAGTGATATTTTAAGATATTCCCGAAGCTTCGGACTGTGCGGCAAACACAGAATGTAACAAAGTCTGAGCCGCCCATTGCCAGTGGGAATCTGTGGCCTGATATAAACTGCCTGCAAGTAGCTGGTAGCTAATAGATAGAAGGGGCTGAGACTTTGAGGGGATTTGGTGACAGGGAAACTGTGATCAGAGAACTGAGCTTAAGCATTTACTGTAAGCCCTTAGAAAACATTATTTTTATCAAAGTTATACAGGTACATAGTTTAAAAGTAAAACATGTAATTCTATAAGGCTTACTCCCAACCCCCCTTTTCACATCCCCCAAAGGCCACAATTACAAATCTTTTAGCAGCTTCGATTATTTAGTTCCATTTAGCGAAATAACATGTTTATGCTGTCGTTTGTACGTTTTCCAATTTTAAACACTGTCCACTAACTTCCTACTAAGGAAGATGAGGCTTGGACCGTCTTATACCTCTTCTCCCCACTGCCCTGCATTCACACCGGCTCCCTCCCCACTAACGCTTTCTCTCCCCCATGCTCACAACATAGCTGTACTATAATCCTCTAACAAAAGGCTAATATGCAAACAGACCGAACAGTGGAACAACCAAACAACCGAACAACCAGTCGCTATGACGCGCACTGACCACCAGGGGGTGTGCGCAGAACATGGTGGGCATTGGCTGCAGCAGGATGGTGGAGCAGGTGAGCGGGGGCGCCAGACCAAGGCGTAGCACCAGTTGTTGTCATCGGGGCGAGCCTCTGGTCGTTACTGAAAATTCTTTGTGCCTGCGTGCCACAGTCCCGCCCAGCACTCACACCTGCTGCCAGTGCCAGCCCTGCTCGCACCTGCTGCCGTCACTAGAGCCACTGCTCACATCCACTGCCGGCTGGCCCCGCTCGCACCTGCCGCTCGCACCTGCTTCTGGCACCCAGCACCGGTCCTGATCGCTCGGCGCTGTCAGTGGGTGCGAGCGGTGGCTGCCAGCCCCAATATCCCCGGAGGGCTTCTCCACCTCCCCCTGCTCCTGAGGAGCTATCAGGGCAGCAGCCGCTGCTTGCACCCACTGACGGCGCCAAGTGATCGGGACCAGCGCCAGGTGCCAGCAGCAGGTGCAAGTGGTGGCTCTGGCGCCGTCAGCGGGTGCAAGCAGGGCTGGCACTGTCAGTGTGTGGGAGCAGCAGCAGCAAGAGTGAGGCTTCCAGCAGAGAGGGGACCGGGGGCTGCGGCAGGAGGGGCCAAGACCCTCCCCTGTGCCCACTGCAGCCTCGCAGCCCACAGTTCCTTTCAAGGTGCACGAATTCGTGCACTGGGCCCCTAGTTTTTTATATGATCAGTGTTTAGTGTTTACATTTTTACAATTATGAAAATAATTATTTGCCATGGAGGTATATGTATTATATGGTTATATTTCTTTTCTTTCATTACTTTCCTTGTTTTTGGTAGAGCTAATAATTCCTCTCTTTTCATTAGTTTGCTATATACTTATCACTGATTCATCCCTAAATATTATAAACCTCCTCTTGATATGTTTAAAGTATTAGGAATTTTATCAATTTTATTTTTTCCTTAGAAACATCCATCTCATAGCTCTCTATTCTCCTAGTTCAATCTGGTCTGAGTATCCCCTAGGTCCGTGGTTGGCAAACTGTGGCTCACGAGCCATATGCGGCTCTTTGGCCCCTTGAGTGTGGCTCTTCCTAAGCCTTAGGAGTACCCTAATTAAGTTAATAACAATGTATCTACCTATATAGTTTAAGTTTAAAAAATTTGGCTCTCAAAAGAAATTTCAATCGTTGTACTGTTGATATTTGGCTCTGTTCACTAATGAGTTTGCTGACCACTGCTCTAGGTTATTGTGCAGTTATTGTCTTGGGATCTGTCTTATGATTATTCCAGTGATTCCCTCAGCTTTTCTCTTGTATTAGATTCCCTGTTTCTGGCCTCCAAGATCTTTCTCTTTCTTGGTTTACTCCTTCAGAAGCTTCATGGTTAAAAATATATGTGAGTTAAGGGGGATGAGACTTTTCTGAGTTCCTATATTAGTGAAAATGTTATTCTGAACTTAAGCTTGATTGATAGTTTGGCTAGGTATAGAATTCTAGGGTAGAAATAATTTTCCTCCAGCTTTTTGATGCATTCCTCTACTTCCTGGGATTATGATTCTGAAAATATTAAAGCAGAAAATAGTATCAGTGATTTTCAGAGTAGTAACCTACTGCTAGAGTTTTAGAACTGGAGAAAAGTTGAACGGCAGGATATCACCCTGTTTCAGGTATATATTGATTATGATAATAGGAATGGCAGTATTGACTTACCTTCTTCACACTCCTTTCCTTGCTTAATGACCTTCAATGTCTCTCCCACTCCCCTGTCTATAGGATCAAGTTTAGTCTTCTCTCAACAACTATCCCAGCTCCTACCCACCTAGTGCCTTCTTAGCATGCCTACCCTAGTCCAGTCTAGATAAGCTATCCTCCTTATTATCCCTTACTCGCTTTCCCTCTTCTCCAGCCAGGAATTCCCTTCCCTAAAAGTCTCCTTCTTAAAACAAATACTACACATTTTTCAAGGCCTATTTAAAAGCCCATCTTCTCCATGAAATCTGGTTACAATGTTGTGCCATATACTCTGGATTGGCTCACTCAACCTTCCATCCATGCTGTTTGTATCTGGAGAGATTAGAAAGATAAAAACTACATTTCTTAAATTTTCTTGCAGCTTGGGTTCTGAATTTTAGTTGGGTTGTGCCTGACTAGATTCATGTATACAAGAGTTGGAATTGACTTGCATTGATTTGGAATTGAATTATTCACCATAGCATCTGAGAAGAAAGTGAATGAGGCCAACAGTAAAAGAACCTCCAAGCTGATCCTTAAGGGATCAGTTTGTCCCCCTCAAGGTTGACTACTTGGGTAAACCAGCATCTGCCTCCTTCATTCATTAGTCATACAATGCATGTTTTCTGAATAAAGAAAACATTGATGATGGCTAGAAAACTACTAGAGATTTCAAGGACTGAGGTACTCATTAACCCTCATTCTCCCCACCTCACCCCCTCAAAAAAAAAAATTGTAAAAAGAAGGAAAAAGAATGGTTCAGTAAATAGACTTTGTCTTGGGGAGTTCAGAGTCATCACCTACAGTGGTAGCCAAGGGGTTGATGACAGACATAGGGGGCGGATGGTTAATTAACCTTGCAATCCCCTCTATAGAGTCCCTTGTCCAATTCGTCCTGGCTGGAGGCATTCTGTCTTGTTTCTTTTGGAAGCAACTTCCCTCATTTCATCTGGTGTCCAGTTCATTTCCCACTTGCAAGTGTCACGGGAATATCACTCTATAACAACACTTGTGTATTCACTCAAATTGAGCTGTGTGAAGTCCCTTATTGTTCTCCAGGGAACTCATGCATATCTGACATTATGTCACTTCTGACACAAAGAAAAGGGGGACTCTGTTGAGAGCGATTGACAAGACAAGGACAACATGCTCCTTGTCAGACAAGTCAATCTTATAGCTAGTCACAAGTTCTTTGGAAAATGACATAAATCTAAATATTACCTCAAATTCTATCTATAAGGAGGTAACAAATATATGATCAAATATACAAATAAATGTTTCAAAATTACATATAGCAGTTAATGAAATGGCATTGTGCTCATTAAAAATCACGGGAATCAGAAGAGACAGAGAAAAACAGGAAAACAGAACCAGAAGCAATAACTAAGTTACATTAAAACATACAAACATGAGTGAACATCTACTGTGTGCTATTTTCAGGTATATTATCCTACTTAACCCATATGTTAACAACTCCATTTTGCAAAGGATGAAATAGGAGTCAGAGGAGTTCAGTAACTTGTCGAGGCTTCACAGCTGGTCTAAGTTAGGATTTGAACCCAAGCCATTTGATTCCAGGTCACAGGCATGGTTTCAGTCCTTGTGTACTTAGATGGTGAGAGCCAGGGAAGGAATTGGAAGAGGCACAATGTCCATTGATGATTTTAGGACGAGCGCCAAGGGGAAAGGTAAATGGATAAAAATCGTTTATCATGGGAAAGGGAGTTTTTATGACCTGTGGTCAACTCTGCCCTACAGAAACACAGATGGAAGTTAGAAAAGCCAGACGTGCCCTTTAGCCAGGAAGAGTCATATGTATTTCTCAGGCGCCCTTCGGCCCTGCAGAGATTCTCTTCAGGCTGCAGTGAGTTAGGGAGGCTTCCAGACACTTGGAGGTGGAGGGGGGTCAACAGTTCCTTTACTCCCAGCTCACCCAGGGCACCTCCACTGTAATCCATTAAGCACATTGTTTTTTCCCATTCAAAATAGTTTGGAAACCAGTATGGCAGGACACGGCTTAGAATCAATGGTCTCATCAAGATTTCTATCATTTACTCACAAATTCATTCCCTCAGTTGATGAGTATTTATTGAGTTCCAGTTAAATGCTCAGCTCTATTCTTAGCCCTATAGCTCATAAAAGAAAAGAAGCCTCTCTGCCTTAAGAACCTACCACCTTGGAGAAAAGACAAGAAACACGTCAGTTAAGGAACAACCCAGAGTAGGAATGATCAAACACAAGATATATATATATATATATCTTGGAAAATTATATATATTGTGTGCACATGCACACACACACACGGAATAAATGGAAACAAGTCTTTCATGGGAACTGAGATAGAAATGTTTAGTAGAGACCAAGCTGGAATCATTGGTCAACCTAAAACTATCAAGGACAAAGGCAATCTTAATTTGGAGCCCCACCTCACATCATACCTAACATACTAAAATGCACTCACACCCACACTAAATACATGTGTGTGTTTTCCATATAAAACATTTTTCACAAAATACTTTTTATACTTTTAAATTTACTTGACTAAGAGTAATTGACAATGCTTTCTGGCAAGATGATGCCTACCCAGGAATTTGGAGAAGGGGCAAAATCTAATTAAGAAATTATTTTCAATATAATATTTATATGAATAGTAAATTTAACAATAACAAATGATTAATATGACATTCTAGATACTGAATCTAGCAAATATTAAATTTTATTTTTAGCTGTGTGTGTGTGTTTTTTTTAGAACCAAGAGCCAATAAATATGTTTTACATCTGCTTGTTGAAAAGAAAACATGTAGACCCTAGGATTGTATTTAAGTAACCCTGGGTGAAAATGAACCAGATTTGGGCTAGAGAACCAAAATAAGAGGAATGCTCTAATAAGTATATATCTGATATGAAATGGAAACTTCCTCTACTCATTTTTCCTCCTCCACCGAGAATCCCACAAAATGTAAAAAGCACAAGAAGTATGAAGGGTACTGATTTCCACCAGGATTGGCCCTTCGCCTCATGTTCTTGGAACGATTAGGTGATATGACCTCGAAGCCGGGGGATGGACTTGGTGGTCACAGGGGAACCGGAAAGATCAGGTGGCCTTAAGGAGCAAGACCACCAGAGAAGAAGGACATGTCACTTCCAAACAGCCTACAGTTTCCAGCTAAGGGATTGGGACCCCTCTCCCCATGCTTGTCCCTCAACTCTCCACCACTTTTGGTCCCTGGAAATCGAACTAATGTGCACTAAACACTATATTATAGATGTTCCTCAATAGTGCTTGCCAGCTGAAATATTTTATATTTAGAATATCTCTTTTCCACCTGGGAATTATGCCCAAAATGAATGCCCCCCCCACCTCAGAAGGAAGACCAGGTGGCCACTGCACACCAGGGCTGCAAGGCAGAGTGCCTCACCGTCCCTTCCACTGAGCACAGGCAGGGACACAGAGAGGGAGAAAATGGGCGAGGCCCTGAGGCTCAAGGCTACTGAGCGGGCCAGGCTGCACTGGCTGTGCGGGCTGGCAGTGGGATCATGTCAGCTGAGATCAGAGAGAATCTAGAGGACAGTTCTACCCAAAGGGGGCTGTATTAACCCCGGGAGACACATGCAATGACTAAACACAACCACCAAGAGGTAAATAAGGAAGCCCCGGATTGTATGATAGCTACAGCCATTCGTGGGGGAGACAGACAGGGCCTCCGTGGAAATTACAGTAATTGAACCAGGCAGGGTTGGCCCCCTCTCCGGCATGCTTGAGGCTGTTTAGCACCCTGTTGAATCACTAAGCTTTTCCAAGTTCTGTCTCCTTATAGACCCCTTCTGCTCTCCCCCCTCCCAGAAATATTGGCAAACCTCTTTAGTCATCTGTGTGTCTTTACATTATCAAGGCCAGGGGTATATGTTCTCTGATAGATAATGGTGCTCAGTTAAGACTTAGCAAAAGCTATTTTGCTTGATGTATTAGCGCCCTATTTCAGAATAATCCTATTCCCTTGATTCTTTAGTATTTACAATTTTTTTAAGTACCGATTATATTTTCCAAGTCAAAGTGGGTAAAATTAGTGCATTGTATCCTGTTGTTGCCGCTTTCTGGAGTAGCCAGTCTTACATATTTGAACAATACCACCCTGGTGTAATTTTAAAAGGTAAGAGCTTGATTCTTTAAAAAAACACTTAGATGGGCAGTGTGAGCTCTCTCTGAGGATCCTCACATTAAGAGTGTTTTACATATATCACACAAAAGGAAAATGCATCTGGGGGGGTGGGAAGGGGCTCATCTGAGCTGAGAGCCCCACCTGCTGAATTGTGGCAAATGGGCCCGAGTCTGACAGCTGCACACTGTCAGCCAGGAGACTTTTGAGGCCGTCTTCCATTAGTGGGCTTGTGGAATGGGGAGCCACTGGGGGCATATAAAACGTCAGGCCCAATCATGAGCAGAAACCTCAGTGTTCCTCAGCTAATCAAGGCTATGCATTTACTAGGCAGCCCCTGTAAACTTTGTAGGGGCCCTCGTGGGCTTTGGGCCTCACTGCTGTTGATGATCTAAAATTCCCAAAGTGAAGAGTTAGTGATACACAATGAATAGTGGCTTTAGGTGTTCTGGTAGTTGAGTAGAGGGAGAGATGAGTGAGCTGGAGTAGTCAGGGAAGGCTTCCTGGAAGAGTGGGACTTCCAAAGAGCCTGGAAAGGTGACCAGGACTTAGATGGGCAGAGTTGAGGGCAGAGACAGAACTTGACCATGTGCCGGATGTGCTCTGATCATAAGCATGGCCTTTGCTTGGCTGTCAGAGACCATCCCCTAGGGAATTTCTTAGCTACCATGTCCTTGTCTGTTATGCTAGACTGATCCCTTTGCTGAATGTCCAACCATGGTCATACACTCTGCCCCCTGCTTTTTAAAACTCTTAGCATGTAAAAAAAAAAAACACACCGTAGAGGATAATACAATGAGTGCCCATTTCATTCCAAACAGGAAAATACTGTATTACTTCTACTCAAATCTTTTTATAATGAGATGACTTTCACAGATAATATATTCCCCTATGTCCCTCCCCAGTTCCATCCTCTCCATAGGCAGCCACTACAATGAATTTGGTTTGTATCCAGTTAATGTTTTTTGTTTTTGTTTTAAATATATTTTTTATTGATTTTTTACAGAGAGGAAGGGAGAGGGATAGAGAGTTAGAAATATCGATGAGAGAGAAACATCAATCAGCTGCCTCCTGCACACCTCCTACTGGGGATGTGCCCGCAACCAAGGTACATGCCCTTGACCAGAATCGAACCTGGGACCTTTCAGTCCGCAGGCCGACTCTCTATCCACTGAGCCAAACCGGTTAGGGCCAGTTAATGTTTTTATACTTTTTAAGTGTATACGTTTTTGTTGGTCTATTCAAAGATTATTTCCCTTCATTTTTTTTTTTTTAATCAAGAAGTGGGTGCTGCAAGTATCAACTATAAAACGGGGACTGGCCAGGCCAGCGTGGCTCAGTGGTTGAGCATCGACCTATGAACCTGAAGGTCATGGCTTGATTCCAGGTCACAGCACATGCCCGGGTTTCGGGTTCCATCCCCAGTATGGGGTGTGCAGGAGGCAGCCGATCAATAATTCTCTCTTATCATTGATATTTCTATCCCTCCCTCCCTTTCCTTTCCTCTCTGAAATCAATAAAAACATATTGAAAAAAATAAAATGGGGAGCTGGCTGAGTGCAAATAGTAGGGCAGAAATTGGGGAGTTGGGGATCCTTGTTTCAGAACAAATGATCCCATTGTTCCTTGGGACACACACCACATACCTATTAAGGCTGCAGTATTAGGGGAAAAAATCCAAATCTTGGTGTGTTAGCTACTTCTTACTGGTTTTGCTAAAGTCCTTTTTTGAGTTAATGTTTGTCTGTATATATTTTGGATATAAACCCCTTGTTGGAGCTGATGTTTGCAAATGGTTGGTTGCCTTTTGGTGTTGGTGGTTTCTTTTGCTGGTAAATTCCTTTAAGTAGGAGATAGCTAACGGCAGTCTTAATGCAGAGAAAAGAGGGAAACTGAGCAAGAGAAATGGCAAAGTGCCTGCCTCTCCCAAGTCCTCTCCTCGCAAGCTGATCTTCAGAGTGGTTATGTCAGTCGCATTCCCACCAGCATTATGTGAGACTTCCTATTTTCCATATCCTTTTCAACAGTCAGAATTTATTTTCTGCCAATCTTGTGTGTGTGAAATGATCTCTCATTGTGATTTTAATTAGCACTCCTTGATTATGCTGAGGCTGAACCTTTTAAAATGTGTTTTTAGGCTATTCAGGTTTCTTTTTACATGAATCACGCATTTTTCTATTTGGTTGTTTGTAATTCTTTATTCTATTGTTATGTATGATGTAAATAGCTTCTCCCGATCTACTGCTTGGTTATTAATTTTGTTTATGGTGTCTTTTGTTCCACAAAGGTTTTCATTTTGATGTCACATTTTTTTAGTCTTCTCCTTATGATTTCTGTGTGTGTGTGTGTCTTTTAAAAGAAAATCACTCCTTACTTTGTGGTCATAAATGTATTTTCTTATATTTTCTTCAAATGGTTTTAAAGTTTTACTTCTCTAGTTCCATCCAGCCAGATTTCAGGCAGGTTCTGAATGATGGTTGTTCTGTATTTTAGCTGTAATCTCAGTGTGGTTGTGAGAGGCCATGAGTACTGGCGGTTACCTATGCTGCCATCTTGGTTCCCTTGAGTTGTTGGTTTTTCAGTTTGTTCATCTTTGTACTCGTTGTTAGGATAGTGTGAAGATTTCTAAGCTCCTTAAATGGTGAACCAGAAACCAGAAACCTAAAGTTTAATTTTTTAAATATTAAGCTCTTTAATAAATCTGGAATTCAATTTTGTGCATGATATAACATAGCTATCAAATTTTATTTATTTTTATATGGTTAGGCACGTAGTACAACACCAATTATTCATTCCCTTCTTATTTTTCAGTGCTACCTCTGCATAATATATCAAGATTCTACATTGATTGGAGTGTTTTTGAGCTTTCTGTTTTATTCCATTGTTCTTCCCACCTTCTCCTGTGCCAAGGCCACACTGTTTTAATGACCATATTCTTATAATAATAGTTCTAGGTTAATATGCTGGCAATCAACTTACTGAAAGCTATTTTTTTCATTTTTAACAGCTTTATTGAGTTATAATGTACATACTATAAAAGTCGCCCATTGCAGGCATACAATTCAATGATTTTAGTAAATTTCTAAGTTTTGTGAAGTCACCACAATTCAGTTTAAGAACATTTTCACCACCACATAGTTCTTTATGCCTTTTTAGAATTAATCCCCACTTCTACCCACCCACCCCCAGTCCTAGGCAACAACTGATCTGTTCTTTGTCTCTATAAATTGGGCTTTTCTAGACATACCATATAAATGGAATCATTCAGTGTATAGTCTTGCATCTGTAAAAGTCAATTTTTAAGTCAATCCACCTAATGTCCAATTTGCTAACCTTATATTTACTAATTTATAAAAATTTTAAAGAAATAGCCTTCTTAACTATATTAAATAACATATTCTTGAATATATTAAAATATGACATTATTCTTGAGACTATTTTCTCAAATAGATTTTATATAGAGAGCTAGAGGCCCAGTGCACAAAATTTGTGCACTTTGGGGAGGGGGGGCGGGGGGGTCCCTCAGCCCAGCCTGTGCCCTCTCGCAGTCCGGGAGCCCTCAGGGGATGTCCAACTGCAAGCTTAGGCCTGCTCACCAGGGGGATTGGGCCTAAGCTGGCAGTTGGACATCCTTAGCACTGCCACAGAGGCAGGAAAGGCTCCTGCCACTGCTGCTACGTTCATCAGCTGTGAGCCCAGCTTCTGGCTGAGTGGTACTCCCCCTGTGGGAGAGCACTGGCCACCAGGGGCAGCTCCTGCATTGAGCATCTGCCCCCTGGTGGTCAGTGCGCATCATAGCAGCCAGTCATTCCGCTGTTTGGTCAATTTGCATATTAGCCTTTTATTATATAGGATAGCTGCCTCCTGCATGCCCCCTACTGGGAATTGAACACACAATTCGGGCATGTACCCTGACCAGGAACCATGACCTCCTGGTTCATAGGCCGATGCTCAACCGCTGGGCCACACTGGCCAGAGCCCTGTGTTTGCCTTTCTTTAATCCTCCATTCCCTCCTCCCTGCAGAGGGAACCATTAGCTTGACTTTTGTGATATTCATTTCCTTGTTTTTCTCTATAATTTTGCCTCCTCTGAATGCATCTCTAAAAATAAGTTCTAGCTTTGCCTGTTTTAAAACTTTATATTCATGAAATCATATTGTATATATTCTTTTATGTCTTGCTTTTATTTATTTATTTTGCTCAAGATTATATTTTAAAGATTCATCCATGCTGTTGAATAAAATGCACTTGGCTTTTTCTACCAACAGTAGTATGCTATGTACGCTAATGGTATAGCATACAACCTACATGCTGTAGAAATCTTGGAGATTGTTCCATGGCACTGCCTGTAGGAACAATGATCTAATCAGCAGGCAGGGTCAGAGAGAAGTCCAGGGAGAAACGAGATCAGGTGAGTAGAGTGATGGATGCAAATTTCAGAGAATCACATGGATTCCTCTTATTTTTAATCTACATATATATAAAAGCCTAAGTGACCATTATGACCGGTCAACCAAATGGCCGGTCGACCAGTCGCTATGATACACACTGACCACCAGGGGACAGATGCTCAACACAGGAGCTGCTCCCTGGTGGTCAGTGCGCTCCCACAGCCAACCTCCTGTGCTGCCAGCCAACCTCCCAGCCCCGAACAACCTGGATCAGGACTGGGCGAGACAGGCCTCGATCAGCCCCAATCACCGGCCTGGCCAAGGGACCCCACCCATGCACGAGTCCGTGCACTGGGCCTCTAGTTGATATATAATTGACATACAGTATTCTATTTCAGGTATACATCATAGTGATTATGAAATGATCCCCACAGTAAGTCTAGTCACCATCTGTCACCATACAAACTTATTACAATATTATTGACTATACTCCCTATACTATACATGACATCCCTGTAACTGGAAGTTTGCACCTCTTAATCCCCTTCACCTATTTCATCTATCCCAGGCCCCTTCTCCACATCCTCACCAACACTTAACAAGTGTTGTATTTTGTTTTTT
Organism: Myotis myotis; assembly: GCF_014108235.1. NCBI lineage: Eukaryota > Metazoa > Chordata > Mammalia > Chiroptera > Vespertilionidae > Myotis > Myotis myotis. Next base: position 31,987,977 of record NW_023416318.1, read on the forward strand.
TTGATAATAGCCACCAACAGGGGTGAGGTGATACCTCATTGTGGTTTTGATTTGCATTCCCCAGATGTTGAGCATTAGTGTCATTAAGCATCTTTTCATGTGCCTGTTGGCCATCTGTATGTCCTCACTGAGGAAATACCAATTCAGGTCCTCTGCTCATTTTTTAATCAGGCTGTTTGTTTTTTTGATATTAAGTTGTATAAGTTCTTTATAAATTTTGGATAGTAATCCCCATTTAAATGTATGGTTTGCAATTATATTTTCTCATTCAGTAGGTTGCCTTTTCCTTTTGTTGATGGTTTTCTTCCCTGTGCGATGCATCCCTCGTAAGGGCCAAGGCTGACTGTGGAAAGTTACAGCTCTGAGGCAATAGCTGTTACTCTGTCACTAGCACCTCTTCTGCCACTTGTCCCCTTTCCACTCCAGAGGTGGCCTGGGGAGCTGCTCGGCTCAGGGAGACAGGGACGATGAAGAGGAGAGGGAGCATTTACTTGCCTTTCCTCAGAGTTCAGTGTATGTTTGGAATGTGTTTTGTTAATAGCATAACAACCTATTTCTATTTATCACCACTTCTCCTACATTACAGAGTCCTCTTCCCTTCCCCCCCGGTCATCACAGAAACATTACAGTAATACTCTTTTCTCAGTTAACCTTTCCTTCCAGGATAGTTTATTTTCGAGAGGAAACATTTGATAAAGCTCAGAGTAATTTTAAATACATGATTTGCCATGTTAACACTTGTCACTTATCATATGCACTTCAGTCCGACCCCCCTGCCATTCTGTTAACCTTTGGAGGCACCGCTAAAGCAAGCCATTTGCAGTGGTCCTGTGAAAACTCTGCATTTAAATTGCTTTTCCTCCCTTCCCCAAATTTTCCATAACTATAAATAAATTTAATTACCATTTCCGAGAAATGTAAGCAAATCTTCTATTACATTTTTTAATCTTTTATCTCCTTCTTGTCCCTCCACCAAATATACAGTTTATCAGGCAGCCTCCCTGCTTCTGGGGCTCTCGTCCCCTCAGCTCTGCTGCCACTAACACAAGCCTGGGTCTTGTTCCCTTCTGTCCAACTGGGTTTCCTGAGAGTTTGAGTCCAGCCTAGCACCCCAGGGCCGAGCCTGCAGACACAAGTATTTCTGTAAAGGAGATGATGGGGATTTGGCACCTGAGTCTCTCCAAATGTCTACTGGGGCCTCCCCCCACTGGCAGTGAAATGGGGCTCATCCAAGGTGGTGTCCTCATCACACCACAAGGGCAAACTCCCTTCTGTCACCATGAGGTTGGGTCCAAACAACATCTTGAAAAGGCACACTAATAACCATTTCCCCTGAAGGTTTTATTCTTTCCAGAGCACTTTCTAATGCACTACTTAATTTGTTCTTTTTAAAGAATTAAGTAATAATGTAATCAACTATAGTTGAAATATAATAATGTTATCAATTATATGTTTCATTGGTTCTTGACAAGATCTTCATAAAGTAAGGACAAGCATTTTTCTTACCCCCTTCGTGCAAATGGGGATATTAAGACACATTCATAGTGTGTGTACATGCCCTCCCCATGCCCCCCACATCCAACCCCTACCTCTATCTGCAGAGCTACCTCTTTGACTCCAACCCTCTACTCTTTGAGGCGATCTTCTTATTCTCTCATCCTTCCTTAGTCACATCAAAACCTCCTCTATAGGGACAGCTATGGGGTTGAGAGCAGGGACTGCTAGATTCCTTCCCCAGAACTGCTGGGGGCAAAACAAGTTCATAGGGTCTTAGTCCTGGTCTTCAGACCTTTCTGTACCTGCTGGTCCCAGTCCCACCCTCAGTCTAACCCTAGATCCTCGTCACATCTCCTCTCTTCAGGTTCCCAGTCAATCAAGGGTACCGTCTTCCTTTATTTTCTCATCCCGGCCATCCAGGGGCATATTCCCTCCCTCCTTGAGCCTAGGACCCTTGGAGGGGTGATTGGGCTCCCTGACTGCCCACTCATGGTCTTCAGGCCCTAGCATGAGCTGCCTGGGAATCTTTAGGTCCTGGGACCCTGGAGTTGGTCCTTCTAGAATCGAGCAGGGGACAGGAGGGAGCAGGACACAGTGCTCAGATGGGAGCAGGAGGAACCAAGCAAGAGAGAGACTGAGAAGGACTGGAGAGGACCCGAGCCTTCATTGCAGGCAGAGCAGGGGAAGCCTTCCTGATCTGTCTCCTCGTGGCTGGCTGCGTGTAGGACAAACCCATGCGTGGCATTCAGGGAAAGCTCTCAAACCCACTGTCTGCTCATAGCTAAGAATCACTATAAGAGGACAACAGTAATGATGATGATAATAATTACTAAGTGCCTCATATATAATAGCATATAGTCCTCTAACAACCCTGTGCAGGGGGGAACATTACTAGCCACATTTTACAGCTGGGGAAATTGAAGCACAGAGAGGTAAGCAAGTTTTCTAAGGTCACACAGCCAGTAAGCGGAAGAGTGAGGATTTAAATCAGGGATTTGGCCGAAACCGGTTTGGCTCAGTGGATAGAGCATCGGCCTGCGGACTGAAAGGTCCCAGGTTCGATTCTGGTCAAGGGCATGTACCTAGGTTGCGGGCACATCCCCAGTAGGAGATGTGCAGGAGGCGGCTGATCGATGTTTCTCTCTCATCGATGTTTCTAACTCTCTATCTCTCTCCCTTCCTCTCTGTAAAAAATCAATAAAATATATATTTAAAAAAATAAATAAATAAATAAATCAGGGATTTGAGCTCTCGAGTCCATACTCTTCACCATTACACTTAAGAATCAGTGGTGGCAAGACGCGATGTCAGCCTTGGCTTGGTGGGTTTATAATGTGGGATGCCTTCAGTTGCAAATATCAGAGCAGAATTCCATCACCTACCCATGCCTACAGGGGCCATAATGACCATCTTGGACCAACCAGGGTTTGCCCTTTGGAGCTGGGGCAGAGCCGGCCACACGGAGTAGATGGAACCTGAAGAATACGGGCTCTGCTAAGAAGGTTGGCAGGGGGTGGGGAAGAGGATGCTGAAAAGATGCTCAACCGCGTCTGCTCCGACTTTGTAAAATAACACTTAATAAGATCATTTGTTAGTCATGCTCACCATGATGTCTCATGAATACTGGTTAGATTAAACTGTTTTAATTTTTTTTTAAAAAAATATTGCAATACTATCTCTTCTGTAACTCATTTGGTTCAATCACCTTCTCATAACAGCTGAAAAACATAAAAGTAGCTGGGGTTACACTGCAGTTTTGATAATATTCTACTAAACCTCTTCCTCATTGGAGAAACTCTAGGGCAATGAAAGAAGGGAGGAGATACACGGAAGAGCTAAACCCAGATTCCGTGGCGTAAGTGGCTGCCTCACCCTCACCCCTGCTATACACACACGCACGGGCACACAGTGGGCTATAGTGGGTGGGTGTCTTGGTTACGGAGCCAGAGACTGAGTCCAAACCCCGGCTGGGACAAAAGATAAACTGCTTGACTTGGGCAAGTAGCTCAATCTTTCCGAACCTCAGCGTTTTTATTGTAAGAAGGATGAACGCGGTGTCCAACCAGAAGACAGGTGAGGAGTTGCTTTGAGGAACTGAGATAATCCTAGAATCTTCCCCTTCCCTCATCAGCTGCCAAGCCCCTCTCTAACACCTGGAAGTTCATCCCTGCCTCTCCATCACCCCCTAGCCCTGGCCCCGGCCCTGCTCCAGCTCCCTAACTGGCTTCAGGTCTCTAATCTTCAGCCTCTCCAATTCATTTGCCCTGTGACTCTAAGAGGAACCTTTCAGAAACACATCTGATGATGCCGACCCTCTGATGACAGGATGAAGCCAAGCTGTGGGGTAGGGCACCAGGCCCAGGGGCTGGGTCTGCCGGGCTTCCTGGCTATGCACCTCCGACCTGCCCCCAGCCCCAGCTGTGCCTGCCCTTCCTGGGTGTGCCCTGCGCCCTTGTTTATACCTCCCTTCACCAGGGATGCTGGGAATGCTGTCTCTCTTGTCTGACAGACAAATACGTCCTCCTTGTTCATGAAGTTTGGAGTCAATTGGGTTTGAATCCGAGTCTCAGCTCTACCACTAACCAGCTGGAGACCAGGAGCAAGTGGCTTTCCCCTTTTGAGTCTCGAATTCTCACTGGGACCAACGCTGTGAGATTAGGCCTCAGGCAAGGAGAGTGCCCAGGACAGCGCCTCGCTCCTAGTAAATGCTTTCATAACAAAGCTGTCATTGCGATCAGTTGATATGTCCCTTCTCAGATCTGCCCCAGCTCAACTATCCCTTCCTCTAGGAATAGTTCCCAAGACCCTGGGTTAGAAAAATCCCTTCTTCATTTCGACATAGAACCCTTTATAGGCCTACTCCAGCATCCATGTTAGTTGAAATGAGTCAAATGCTAACTTGTATTCAAGGTTTCCCCCCATCCTCACCCCCAAAGACTATAACTCCCAGAGGGCAGGAACTAGTTCATTTATTTTTGAATCCTCAGTCTCTGGTCCAGGGGGTTTCACAGGGCAGGCGCTTCCCCAAACGTGTGTCTCAGACCAGCTAGCAGCCATCAACAGCTTTCATGGCACATTTCTCCTGTGCCCAACCCCATGCCAGGCGCTGGCACGGAATTCTCCAGGGAGATGCCAGAATCAGGGCTGGAATTGGGGGGTAAAAGCATTTTAGGTCTAACAGCCCTGACCTCCATCCATCTGTGTCCCCCAAGTAATCTAGTTGGGCCCCCAACATGCCTGTGTGACACCATTGTCCTCTCTTCCCACAAACACCCAAGCCTGGAGGTGAACTCACACACACACACACACACACACACACACACACACACACACACTGCTTTTCCCTCTCTCCATTTCTCTGGTGAACAGAAAGTGGCATTCCAGGGCCATTGTGTGTCCGAGATATCTCATTTTCAGAAGAGGCCAGTACCTGGGCACATGGTTACGCCTACAGAAAGGTCTCCAGGAGGGAGGGGCGGGAGGACCCGGTCACAGGGAGCAGGCATCTGAGTTGGATGGGCTCCTGAACATAGTCTTCAGGTCCATAACTTTTTCCTTCCCCTGAGTCTGTGGACAAGGCTGGACTGCCAGTCTGGTTTGCCGCCACTCCTCCCCCCAAGCCCACGCCATTTTTATATTGCTCCGAGGTTAATAGCCATGTCGTGTGGGGTCATAGAAGACATCTGTGTCTCAGATAATATGCTTACGGTGATTACCACACATAATTGACTGACCTTCCCTCATTCTCTCTCTGCTGCAGGCCGAGGCTGATAGGATGAAGCCGGCCACAAGAGTTTATTTTCCATCACACACCATTGTGCTGCTGAGCAAATATTTTAGCCAGCTTTGAATGAACCACCTTTTCAAGCTCAAGGTTTTCAGAGTTAAAATAGGAAGCCATGACCAACCTAATAATATTCGGATTTTAAATCAGTGTTGGGCCACCCTCCTCAGCACACTGTGAGGGTCTCCCAGAAAACCAGGTGCGGGGCCCGGATGTCTCAGGATCCTCTCCCCTTTCACTTCATCCTTCCTCATGTTGCTTTGCGGGGAGTGGGGAATCGAGACACCCCTCGTGGCAGTGCCTGGGTCTTCAGAGAAAAATTAGCCATTGGGTGCCCAGCTAACACCGGTCTCAAAGGGTAGCCGGAGTTTAGTCTTTTGAAGTCAGCTCATCCCATCCTATCACTGCCACATGTGCTCGGCCCAGCCGCCAGCTCCTGCATCCACCCGCCACCAGGGCCACCTGTGATGGTCTTAACACAGCACAGGCAAGGGGACCCCTCCTATGCACAGACAGCTGAGACTCCTGATCCCAGAGAGAACGGAAAAGTAGGAGACCGAAATGAAAAATTTCCCCGAAGCTAACTCCAAACTGTTACATTAAGATTTTAAAACTTTCTAATAATGTTTTACCTTAGCTCTGTTCCATCTATCTAGCAATTAATCCATCAGCCTTCACATAATACACACCTACAGGAAACACGATTACACGTCATCTCTGGGCTGGATTCCACTGTGAATTACTAATGTGTTAACGCTTGGGAACTCCAGGCTCCCTCGGTTTTCAGCATCCCCTCCACACCTCATCCCTCCCCCAAAATGTTCTTTGTCATGAAGGACGGGGTCAGGGCTCCAATGGGATTTGGGCCTAGCCCCAGAGATCCACCTGGGATCTAACTGCCAATGGCGCCACCTCCCCCAGATCGAAAATCTCAGTGTTTGCACCCCACAACTCACGTCAACTCCCAGACCTCTGCAGTGCTGTAACTGTAAAGCAAGTGTCAACAAGAAAGTTTCCTGCCGCCGTTTATCAGGAGTGCTGCTTCAGAGTCATTTTAATTTGTGCAATAACCTAAATTGGGTTCTCGTTGCCACTTAGAGAAATCCACCTGGAACTATCAATTCACCAACATGTCACACAAGTCATCTGTATCTTCTGTTGGCAGAGGACGGACGGAGGAGGAAGGCGGGGTGAGGGGGAGAGGGAGAGATTGCAACCGCTTCACAGAAAAATTATACATATTCCAAACATATGGGTGATCTTTAGAAAATCTCAGCATCACTTCATAATTATGGACTACAAGTTTTAATTAACTAAAGCTCTGCAAAGCATAATGCCTTATTAAAATGCAATTAATCCTTTGATTAAAAAACAAAAAGCACAAGTATTTACAACAAAAACACAAGTAGAATAATTACAAATATCATGTACCCATTTCTTTTATTTGGGTGTCACTTATGATGTTGCCTGCTCCCTCCATTAATTCAAACACACACATTATCTCGCATCCACAGCAGCGTGAGTGACAGTGGCCACCAAACACACAGCACTATATCCTATTGATTTCGGCAAATCCTGAACAATGCCATTTGCATGCTTGTTTCTGTAATAATAAAGATATGCCATTCAGAATTAAAGCCCGGCCAGGCTAGTGGCAACTAATTGTGTTGTATGTAATGAGTGCAATTTCAATTTGATATCACCCTCAGCTTTTCTTGCCGCACTCGCTAAGTACTTTCAAGTCTTTGTGGGGAAATAATTGATTTTTTTGTGCTGTGGGCACAAGAAAATTATGATGATCTTTTGAATAATGCCAAAGAAAAGACCATGAATGATTTAAATTGGTATATGAAGAAGGCTTCGCTGTGGACTCCGGCTTGACTGACATCCCGCTAATGCAGTATCTAGATTAGCAGTTTTTAAGGAGGCAGTGAATAGGCAACTAGGAACACGGGAAAGGGCTGCTACTGGGACTGGGAGGTGGTGGGGTGTCGGTAGTGAGGGCTGTGGTTCCATTTTATTTGTTATCCGGGGAGGACCACCAATTTGGGGGCTTAAGGCATGACACGATGGCTTAATTGCCTGGCCCTCACTGCAGAGGGTATGTTTCCACCGATAAATGACACTTTGGAAATGAGCAGATAGGAGCGGGCTGAAGCAGGATTGCTAGCACGCCCCGCAGTTCAACCGGGTGGACCCCCATGCGGTGGGGCAGATGCCAGTATCCGGAACATGAAAGTTTGTTAGCATCTTCTCCTGACATTCAACTCCAGGAGGAAATTGGGAGTAGGGTGGTAAGGGAGCGACTTTATTTATTCCTTAATCTTCCCATTAGGAACCACTGTTCGATCCCATGGTGCGCCTGCCTTGGGTCTCGCAGAAGAGCTTAAAGTGTCCTTTTAACCCGGGATGATAACCGGGAAGGAAATCTAAACCGAAGGCAGGTTTTTCTTTGTGCCCATGAAACCTCGGATTTGCAAACCCAGTGGTCCTCCTCCCCCTGCTCCCACCTCCCCATCCTCCAGCCCAGCCTTCGGGCCCCAGTATGGCCGCCTGGACTGAAGCAGCGAGGGCATAAGCACCTTAGAAGGATGGATCCCCGAGTCAAAACACAATTCCACCTTAAAATGCATCCACCTTCCAAATCTCATTCTTCAGAGGAGGGAGTGTTGTTAATTTAGTTGGTCATAACTAAATAGTTTCTAATCTGGAGCAGGAGGCTGCTGGGAATATTGGACAGTTTAAAGGTTAATCACCATCGCCTGGTTACACAAGTGAGGCAGAACTAATTCCTCCAAAGGCAAATGGCTTGCAGTTTTATCAGCAGCGCAGATTAGAAGTGTTAATATACAGAACAGAATGGACGCTTAAGGGCCGGTTTTCCCCTTATCGGCAAACTTTGCAACAGAACTCAGCTCCTGCACAACCTCTGCACTTCTATAATAAGGCCCCTTATTTTGCCTCTCGAGCAGAACTATCAAACAATCCTGTCCAAACCACTGCCACCAGAATCAGGGTATTACAGACCACGGCTAATTGGAAGATCACTATAATGAAGGAAAAGATAAAATACTTTGGCTGTTGGCCTAAAACGTGGATCAACACAACATAGGAAGCTATCTTGCTATGTCACATTCTGAGAGATTTACATAAACAATAAACTCAATCCAAATGCACTCCCTCCCACCCCCAATACATCTTTGTTTACAGTAAATGCAACCTAAAGCCAGACTAGGGAGCGGGGAGAGGTGCTTTACATGGGCAATATGATTAGGCCAGCAGTTTTGCAACTGTGCAGGAGAGCAGGGGCCGAATGTATTTCCTCTCCTGCAATCAGCAGGGAGAAAATGGCTTTTAATGTTCTCCACGCTTCCTATATCATAGATATTTAAATATTTGGACCACTCAATATGCTAAAACGCTTGTACCAGCCGCACAAATTGACTTCCAGATTTCTGCTAGAGCTGCAGGTGCCCTTCCAGGGGAGGAGAAGGGGGGGCGCGCATCGAAGGGCTGGCAGAGGCTGGTACCCAAGTGACTCGGTGGTTTTCCTTTGGAGATGGGGGAGGAGGATGGAGGCAGGTGTAAGCGGCTAGTATTTTAAGAAAGCAGAATTAGAGACAACCAACCTAATGGAGCAGGGACGGGAATGTCTCCTTGATGGGAAATCTCTTACTATACCAAGGCCAAATATTACAAACATACAAGGAAGAGACTTTGGTGGGGGGCGGGGAAGTTGGTGATGCGATAAAAGCAGATCCATCCAGGTGTTGTATCCTGGAGTCAGGTATCAGGCAGCCTGGATGAACCCATCTCCCAAGCACTGTGCAGTGGGTTTTCACCTCTGGCTGCTGCTGGTTCTCTGGACCCCCAAATACATGTATTTCTTGAGCCCTGGGGTGGATAAAAAGGGGGAGTCCTAGATACAGGGCCTGTCTGTCGTTCTCTTATTCAATCTCTCACTCTTTTGTTATGCAAACTCCGACAAGAAGGAACCATGTCTTTTGTCAGAACGGCCCACAGCACCTGGAAGAGCATTCCCATTAGCTATGTTGTAGTTCATGACTAACGGGCTCAGGATCCATGCATTGAATGCTGCAAAGGGTACAGGCTGTTTACAAGGAACTAGCAAGCTTACAGGGGAAGGCCAACACTAGCGCCTCAGAGGTGACTCACTCTGGGAGATAAATGGCCAGATAATAAAAAGAGAAAATGTGAGGTGGATGTTTGGCTGTCAACTACCCAGCCAAGGCAAGGAGTGCTTTGAAGAGGGTGAGGTCTACATAGCGTCAAAGTGATCAGGGGCCTGGAATTGGGCATTCACATATGTAGACATTTGTTTACTCAACAAACACTTATTCTGCTCCTACTGTGTCCTAGCAATGTTCTAGATATTGGGCATGCGCAGCTGAGCAGAGCAAGGCCCCTCTGTGAGTGGCCAGGCATGCTCCTCCACTGGAAGCTAACGGTTACCTGTGCTCACCCATCTGCAATGATGAACGCGTCCAGGCCTCACCCGGTGCTCACTCCTCTCTCCTGCACACTCAGCCGCTCAGCCTGCAAAAGGACCAAGTTTGATCAGAACAGGCAAACTTGCAGAGGGTCAGAGAAAGTCCCCACTTGCTATAAGCCCTGGGCAGACTCTTAGGACTGGGCTTCCTCCCTGTTTCTATGATTCTTCTATCAGATATTTATTAAATGACTGGTAGGAGCCAGGCACTGTGCAAGGCATTATGGCTACAAAGATTAATAAGTAATAACACTCTCTTCCCCCAGAGATCTCTCATCATTTTGGGGAGGAGCAGCGTGAACAATGACACCACCAGGATGAAGGATTCTACGTGCGAGACTATGATGTGCCTTGTGGAGAAACTAAGCTTTGTTCAGGCAGGAGTTAGAGTGCTGCTGGCCCTGAGTGCACTGTTAACGACTCACCAATATATATTAAATAGGGTATCTATAAACAGAAATACACATAACACAAGGTTCTGTATGGGCCCACTAATGAAAACTAATTGCAACCAGAGGCAAGCAAGAACCTAACCCATATTTCCCCTGGAAGGAATGGTTCAGTATGTGTTAACTCAGTGCTCAGACTTTATAGAACACAACCACTGCAGATAACAGGAATCAACCATGAACACCACGGTAAGGGGTTTGTGGAGTCAGAGGCCCGAGGCATTCTGGGGTCCTCCTAAGATTGCAGGACATGGTCTGGCAAAAGCTGTGTGGGGCGCTGTGTGGGGCTTTTAGAAACACAAAGATGTTCCTGTTTGTCTTTTGAGGTGTTTCTTTGAAAGATGTCCTTTTCCTTCTTTAAAGAAGAATGCCCAAGATGTTGGCCCATCTTGGCCCCTGTTCTGGTTATGGGATCCACTTGGGTGAGTCTCTCTGTCCAGTGTTTCCAGAATTAGAACCTTCCAGTACCTTCTTCTCCCTTCCTGCCCCCCCCCCTTTTTTTTGCCTCTCAGCCCAGGGGCCCAGCTCTCTGCCAGTTCTCTTTGCAGATGCCAATTGCTCATCTGCCCAGACTTCCATGTATACCCTGCCCCTGATTTAGTCCCTGCACTGGCTTGCTCTCCCTCAAGTGCCTGCTCCACTCAATGGAGCATGTCCAATGGCAGGCTCCAGCCCTCTCCAACTGTCCCATCCCGCCGCCATGCCGAGGGTCGTGGTCTGAATCAGAGCTCACAGGCTGCAAGAAGCCCTGGCCATGTGGCTCAGTTAGTTGAGCATCATCCCATGCACTGAAAGGTTGCCACTGTTTCTCTCTCACATTGGTGTTTCTCTCTTTCCCCCTCTCCCTTCCTCTCTCTCTCTAAAATCAATAAAAATGTATTTAAAGAAAAGGCTGTAAGAAACGGAAACTTAACCTAAAGAAATGGATGATTGCTAAAAGGGTATGGAAGCCTCTTGTAGAAACAAAGCAAATTCAGGCCTCTTGGGACCTGAAGCTGATAACGAGGAAGCCACAGGGAACCAGAAAGATTCCTGCCTCCTCTGTGTTTCCTTCTGTCTCTGCACCTGTCTTTCTCACTTTCCATCCTCCTTCCCTCCTGTCCCATTTCTTCTCACCCTTCGTTTCTCTCTCCTGCTCTGCTTTATTCTCTTTGCAAACCATCTTGCTCTGCTTCCCTCCAATTCTGGCTTCTATGTAGCTTGGGTTTGCCTGGCATGAATTCCAACTCCCATTCTACATGGCTGCAATCTCAAATACCCATTCCAGAAAGCTCTTAGTTTGCATCTGCAAGGGAGAATCCAATTGGCTGCGTTCACTGGCTTATAGGAGCTTCTCCTAAGTCAGGTGCCCACCCCGGGTCCAATCAGCTGCAGCTGGGGGACGAGGAGGGTAACATAAACCATGGCCATCTAAGCCTGCTCCACAGAGGGCCTGCGGGCAGAACTTGGTTCCCAGAAAAGAGGACACAACCCCAAAATATATCATCTCTAGTCACTTCATAACTCGGCCATATCCTGAAATATGAAGAGACTCTATGGTTGATATTAGGGATCCTTATTTAATCTTCCGTGTTGCCTCATTGTCTAATGGAGAGAGTGGGAAAGTCATTCATGAACTTTAACTTTGGAGTTTAGGATTGGCTCCTGGTATCAACAGTTTAGCCTTCCAGCCCAACCTCTCCTCTCCTGTCTGACCTCCCCACTGTCCTTCATCGGCATTTCAGGAGGAAGGACAAAATCAGCAACCAAGGACCACCGTCTCCATCGCAGAGGCCTGGAGTGGACTGAGGGCTCCCAGGGACTGTTGTCACAGCGCCTGTTTCACCGACGGGTCAGTCTAGGGAGGGGGTTGGGGGGACGAGCCTGTGCTAATCTGCAGGCAGGAGGAGACTTTCAGGAGGTCTCTCTGAGTCGAGGCAGACAGATCTCAGAACAGTAGAGGTTAGGGACAGTCTGGGCCCAAGGAGGGGACGAATGAGGTCATGTCTCATTAGTCTTTTCTTTCCTGGGCGGCATGAAGTGAACCAGAGAGGGCTTACCCTGAAAGCAGTGGGCAAGTGACTTCAGGGCCCCTGCCCTGTAGGCTTTTTCCCCTTCTAGGGGAAAGAGCAGGGGGCTCTGAGGCCCTGAATACACCCTGAGGGCTTTCTAGAATTGGACCAGACCCCCCCCCGCCCCGAACTGCCTGTGCTGTGCTAGGAGGTTGTGTGTCCCAGTGATCTCTCAGGAAAGTGAAGTCAGCCGCCTGCTTGGCTGCACTGGACAGTGAGACACAGCCGAGCTAGAACCTGACTGGTAGCAGACCTATCCATGGCTCACCTGCAGCCACACACCCACTTTCCCCCACTTTGGCCTTTAAAAAATGTGTACAAGTTTACACATATCACACATGTTTGGGCAGAGATGGCTCCCCCCCGGACCCATTATATAAAATTTAGGAAATTCAGCCCTAACCGGTTTGGCTCAGTGGATAGAGCGTCGGCCTGCGGACTGAAAGGTCCCAGGTTTGATTCCAGTTAAGGGCAAAATGTACCTTGGTTGCAGGCACATCCCCAGTGGGGGGTGTGCAGGAGGCAGCTAATCGATGTTTCTAACTCTCTATTCCTCTCCCTTCCTCTCTGTAAAAAATCAATAAAATAGATATTTTTTTAAAAATTTAGGAAATTCAAATAAGCAAAAAAGGAAAACCACCTGAACTGTCATGTTGGATAGCCACTGTTAACATTTTGATGTCTATTCTTTCGGACCGTTTTCATGCACATGTGTGATGTTTATTTACAAAAAAATATGAATCAGATTACACAATGCAGCTTGTAACCTGCCATTTAAAATCGAAGAAGAGATTGTGACTATATGTTCATGGTGGCACATATGGGTCTACAGCATGGCTTTGAATGGCTGCACGGCCAAAGTATGTTGTACCCTCATCTATTAACCAACCCACCAGTGGGTGACAGAGTTTCTCCAGTGCCCTCTGGTGCTGTTACAAACAGCAGTGCAACAAGCAAATCCTTGTACATTCACCTTTGAACATGATTTGTTTTTTTCCTGTCCATACATTCCTGGAAATGCAATTGTCAGGATTAAGCATATCTATCTATATCTATGTCTATATCTCTATATCTATCTATCTATCTATCTATCTATCTATCTATCTATATTAGAGGCCTGATGCACGAATTCATGCACCAGTGGGATCCCTCGGCCTGGCCTGAGGGATTGGGCCAAAACCAGCTCTCCGTCATCCCCCAATGGGTCCTGGATGGCGAGAGGGCACAGGCCGAGGGACCCCACCTGTGCACAATTTGGGCTGGGGAGGGTCTCGGGAGGTTGGCCAGCTGGGGAGGGACCACCGGAGGGCTCCAGGGCATGTCCGGCCCTTCTCGCTCAGTCCTAATCAGCTGGACCCCAGCAGCAAACTAACCTACCAGTTGGAGCATCTGTCCCCTGGTGGTCAGTGCATGTCATAACGAGCAGTTGAGCGGCCTTAGTATATCATTTGCATATTACGCTTTGATTGGTTGAATGGACAACTAGACAACCAGACACTTAGCATATTAGGCTTTTATTTCAGTAAAATAAAATAAAACGAGGTAGGGTATATATATTTGCTTATGACCTTACTGTATAGTCCCAAATTACTGCCCCCAAAGGTTACCAATTTACACTGCTACAGTAGTGAGGAGAAGGCCCATTTCCCCAGACCCATGACAAGGTTAGGTGTCATCTCTGCTCCAAACATACATCTGTATGTATATAATACACACAGAACAGCAATCAAAGAGTCCCACATGCATGGGAGGGGTGGGTGTGGATAGGGGAATGGGCCTCATCCCTCATAAGTCAAGGCTCTCCCCTGACCCAAGTCTCCTTTGTAAAAGCAGATGACTGGCACAATACCAAGCTCTTCGGCCACATGGGCCTGGGACTGTGGGCCTTCTCAGACGTGGCCTGGCCCTGCTCCAAGAGTTTGGGCTCCTAGCAATGACCACAGGCCATGGCTCCTGGCTCCCACCAGGGTTGCACCTCATCTCCCTCCTCTGGCCCACATCCTGGCGCCCTCTGGGGTAAGTCTGAACCAGCTGGACTGCCGCAGGAAGCATTTGGAAAGAGAATTACTAATGCACAAATCTTTGCAGCTTCCCCAGAGAGCTGCACTTGCACACACACCCTTGTGGCTCCCTCCCTGGGTCCCAGCTGGCTTTCTACAGCAGGGCTTATTGGAAGTTTGGAGCTTCCCTGTCAGGAAGTTTAGAGAAAAAACCTGTTAAATCACCCAGCAAGCCACAGAGCTAATCAGAAACCACAGAACCTGGAGAAGGCGGAACGAGGTAGAAAAGCAAATGGCCCCCACTGTTCCGTTGATCTGTTTCTCCCTTTATGCTGCTCTTTCTTATCTAGCGCCACAAAACACAGTCTCTCTCCAGCTTGCGAGGAGGACAGCTTTCCCGCCAATCTGCATATTATGGTCCGGACAGACTTGAGTCTCCAAGGGGAAGGCGGAAGGCGGGTGGTTTATGGGACTGGATCTTCAATCAGCTTCATCCCAGCCTCGGAAGCTCTCCCTCCACTCCGTTTGCTTCCGAATTCATTAATCCCCCACCTCCCCGCATTTGCCTGATCCGATTACTCTCACATGTAAAGTGTGAGCCTGCTCCTTTACGTACCACTGACTCCTGGTTTGATAATAGGCGCCCCTGGACCTTGTACAGGCGATGTGAATGGGCCGATATTGGGTCCTTCTGTCCCCCCCGGGGGTCTCGCTTGATTCTCGGGGGCGCGAGGATGAAGCAGCAGAAAGAGAAATGACAATGAAGGAGAGGCTGATAGTCTCACCAGGATAAGGAAGCTTCTCGTTTTCTGGTGCTTTTTTCATTACAGGGATGTTTTCCTGGCTCTCCCAGCTGCGCCTTCGGCAGATGCTGCACCGTCAGCGGCAGCTCAGGGCCTCCAGGCTTCAGTAGGAAGCGCAGGAGAAGGTCAGGAGGGAGCTGCCTCGTCCGCACAGTGTGGACACCTCATTTAGGACACGAGGACCAGGAGCCCCGCCAGGGCACTGGCTGGCACTTAGCACACTCCAGAGCCAGAAAGCACGGGAAGATTATTCTTGTCCACCTGCCTCATTTCTTTGTTTCTTCATTTCTTTTTCTGTTCTTTCCTCCCTTCCTTTCTTTTTTCAGTTCCAGAGGCATCCGGAGAAGTGAGCCTGGATGGAAAAAATACTGCTGTGGAAAGAAACTGGCCTCAGATGCAGAACCCATTGAGCTAGCTGGGTCAGAAGAGAGGTGGAAAAGCTGCCCAAGGCATGTGGCTTCCTGCACCCAGAGGTGAGGGGCCCCACCTCAGGCTGGGGTCCCAGTTCTGAGAGTTACAGCACCGATTTGAGTGGCAGGGAAGCCTTTGGGGAACTGTGGGGAGGCCCCAGTGAGGCTCTGCCGATCCTGCAGAACCCAGAGTTCTTGCCCTGGAGACAGTGGCCCGGCCCAACCAGGGACCTGCCCTCTAGTGCCCTTGCCCCTCCCCTGGACTTTCTCTCCCACTGCCGGGCTCAGGCAGGCCCGTCTCCTCTCTCTGTCCAGTTCATCCCCACTCAGCTCTGCCGGGGAGACCATAGTAGGCCCTTACCCCTGCGTCCTCCAGAAGGGTTACTGCGACCTACGTAGCCGTCACAGACCACCCTGGGGGCCCTCCAACACATGGCCTCGCTGGGGACCCCCAGAAGGGGCCCTGCTGCTCCTTCACTTGCAGGCTGAATGCCCCATCCTCTGAGGGGGTGATGCACAGCTTCTCACACCTTCTCGCAGGCATCAGCTCCTTCCCATCAGGGCCTTGGACTTTTTCTTCTTTGTGTCACTAGCAGTTAGTAGAGTGCCTGGCACATGGTAGGGCTTTTAATTCATGAAAACGCTACGACACAGACCAGGGTTAGGGAAAGAGGAAAGAGGGAAGATGCTACAAAAGTCAACAGAAGCTTCTGGAATCTTAGAAGGGTCCTGGTTGATGCCCCTCCTTCATCCCACAATACACACCCCAGCCTCCCCCAAACCATCTGAGCCAGGAAAGTGTCTCTAGGCCCAGACAAGCATACTGTGTGGGCTGGTGCTGCCAGGAGAGGTGGACAGCGAGCTGCTCAGTGTCGCATCAATTCAAGCATCTCAAGCCCTGGAGGTCCAGCCGCAAAGGAACTGAGGTTTGTCTGGAGGACAGACGGCAGGAGGAAGGGCAGAGGGGAAGAAATGCCACCTCCACCCCCATAATAGCAACCAGTCAAGTTTAGGACTAGCAAGCACACTGCCGGATGGATCTTCCTCACCACAATTAAGCGAAGCAAGTGCATTAATATTATCTTCACTTACGGACGCGAAAGCCGAAGTTCTAAGTGGTGGGTGGGTTCTGACTGCAGAACCACTGCTCTGGAGTGTGGCTATGCAGGGAGCACACATCCCCGAGAGGCCCGAACCGGCCATTGCTTCTCTTCGCTAATTACTGCCCCAAGGAAGGGGAAGAGAGGGACTCTTCTGAAAGCACATGAACCGATTGTACAAGGTCAGGTCTGCACGGAGCTCATTTCCCAAGCAGCGCGCCGGGGCCACACCAGGAAGTCTGGGCAGTGCGGGCAGGCCTTCTCGAATTCTTGGTTGGCAGGGTGGCTATCTGGTGACACCTGCCTTAAACAGTTTTTAGGCGAGACCGCTGGGCACACCACCTGGAGCCGACCCCGGGTGCCTGTATCACTGTGTGTTTGCACGTCAGAGCCATTTCTAAATGCTCACTGAGGAAAAGCCTAGCAAAGTGCCGCCCCCCCCCCCCGGGACCCCCCCCACCCAGCACCTCCAGCGGTGGTGGGACATGACGGCGAGAGAGGTGGATGCCCAGTCTCCTCAGCTTTCAGTAGGGAACAGCCAGGCAGGCTCCCAATTCCCAAGGAGAAGACTAGAGACCCTCCCAGGCGCCTGCAGGCAGCACAATCCCCGCCCCGCCCCCTCCCTGTAGGTGTCACAGACTGCAAAGGGCAGGAACACTTCCCATGTCCTTGCTTTAAAGACAGATGGCCCCTTTCCTCTTCCACGGGCTTAAAAACCATCCCTGGGCCAGGCCAGGTGGGCAGAGCTGGGGGCCTGCCCGGCAGCAGTGGGGCTCCTCACAAAGCTGCTTTCTGAACTGGGTCCTACTGTGGTGCCATTTACAAGAACTAGTCATTGGCCGGTGGCAAGGCTGTCAGGAGGCTGTTCATTGTACCCCACAGCGCCAGGACCAAGGCTGCCCCCCGCACCAACCCCGACCCCCAACACCGGAGTCATTCTCAGGAGGACAAGTTTAGGTGAAGAGCCACACAAATGCAGATTTGAAAAACACACACACACACACACACAACACAAACACATACATACATACACACACCACCCACATACACACACACACACACACACACACACACACAGCACTCGAATGCTTGGCTCCATCCCTCACTCCCCTTCAGATACTTGGGAGCCAGCAATGTTTCTGGGTCCTCAGTACTGGGTTCTGGGCTCCCCAAAGCCTGGATATGTTTTCACCCGGGGCACTCACGGCTCCGTGAATGACAGCACTGCCCTGGCTTCTTTCTTCGTATTGGTCTTTAGGGAGCGGAGCAGAGAGATAAATAAGAGGCTCCCTGGAGCAAGAAAACACAACCTGCAGGTATCCTTCCAAATCTCTTCCTATTTCCTTTCTCGCCCTCTTTAGCTTGAGGAACGGTTAATATTCTGAAAAGCACATGAAATACCACTCTACCTGATTCCTGCCATACAAAATTGACAACTGGTCATATTTTGTCATATTTGCCTCAAGTCAATAAAACATAAAATTGAAATGCCCTTGGTCCCCCTCTTAGACTATTCTCTACTCCCAAACCTAGCAGCTACCACTCTCTTAAACTTACTTCAGATCTTTCTTTTTAAAATTTTAGTAAATATTTATATGTACTTACAGAAATTTGGTGGAGGACTTATTTTGCATGAATTTTATAAATGGTTCACACTGTATGCATTACTCTGTAGTTGTACTTTTTAAATTTAACTGTATGCTTTGGTGATCTTTTTCACTTTCTATGTATGTTCTCTGTTGTACTTTGCAGCTCCTTTTTAGTCATCATATATCCGTTTTGGAGCAGGCAGAGTTCAAATAAGGAAGAAGTTAAAGAATTAATGATCTGGTATAGTAGTTATTATCCTACGTAAGAGCTGGTCATCTGCTAGCCCTCTTCATGGAAGCCTAAAACAAAGGGACACAAGCCACCGTTGCAGCAGGAGAGACTTGAGCTAGATACGGGGAAGTCTCCCCAGTTACATAACCAGCATTTGAGGGAAGACATCTTCTCTGAGATGGCTTTGCTGCTATTCTACATGGAGGTGAAGAAATGGATGAAATGAAGTGACCTATTACAATTTTTTATTGATTTTTCAGAGAGAGTGGCAAGGAAGAGGGAGAGAGACAGAGACAGAGAGAGAAAGAGAGAGAGAGATAAGCATTTATGTAGAAGAGGCACATTGATTGGTTGCCTTCTAGTTGGGGAAGGGGGCATGGGGGGGGGGAAGGGTGGGATCAAACCTGCAACCCAAGTACTTGCCCTTGACCTGGAATCAAACCCTCGACTTTTTGGTGTGCAGGCCAATGCTCTAACCACCAAGCCATGTGGGCCAGGGCGGCCCATTAAATTTTTAATGAACTAACAGGTCCTGGCAGGGAAATAGTCAGCCAGCTATGGAGCTAAATGCTAAGGAAGATAAAAGAGGTCTAGAAAGGGCCCCTGCCTTCCAGGCTCTGTAACCTTCTGGGGAAGCTAAGTCAGGCTGCATGCAAGGTCCTGCGGGAGCCGGTGGGGCAGTGTGAGGAGAGGTTAAGAGCAGGGAGCCAAATTGCCTGGGTTGAAAGCCCCACTCTGCACTTGCTAGCTCCATGAGTTTACTTAACTTCCCTTTGCCTACATTCCCTCACCTGTAAAGTGGGAATACTGGGATTGTCTGAGAATTAAGTGAGCTGATATTTGTAAAACCATGAAACCATTACCTGACACTTAGCAAGTGCTATACAGTTGACCCTTGAGCAAGACGGGTTTGAACTACATGGTTCCACTTGCACCTGGATTTTTCCCACTAAATACTCTATGATTTTCTTAGTAACATCTTCTTTTCTCTAGATTCTTTTATTGTAAGAATACAGTATAGAATACATACAACATGCAAAACATGTGTTGTTTCTATTGGTAAAGCTTCCAGTCAATGGTAGCAATTAGCAGTCAAGTTTTGGAGGAGTCAAAAGTTATATGGATTTTTAAAATTGATTGGAGAGACAGACAAACATCGATTTGGTGTTCCACTTACTTGAGCATTCATTGGTTGATTCTTGTGTGTGCCCTGTCCAAGGATTGAACTTCAAACCTTGACATATGGGAACTTCGCTCTAACCAACTGAGCTACCCTGCCAGGGCAATATGTGGATTTTTGACTCTGCAGAGGATCAGTGCCCCTGACCCCTATTTTTCAAGAGTCAACTGTATATGTATTTGTTAAATAAAAGTAAGTATGTTTAAAAGGTGGGGATCAGCCTGGCCAGCATGGCTCAGTGGTTGAGTGTTGACCTATAAACCAGAATGTCATGGTTCTATTCCCGGTCAGGGCACATGCTTGGGTTGCAGGCTCCATCCCCAGGGGGGCGGGGGCGTGCAAGCCAATGTTTCTCTCTCATCATTGATGTTTCTATCTCTCTCTCCTTCTCCCTTCCTCTCTGAAATCAATAAAAATATATTTTAAAAAATGAAATAAATAAAAGGTGGGGATCGTCAGCTAGAGTGGCCCAGAGGCAGCGTTGGGCTGGAGATGATTGGAAATGGCTTCACAGGGAAGGTATCCGAGAGGGCAGGATCAGGGGCCCAAGCAATTCAGTTCTCTTAACCCGGGAGACCTTCTTCACCAAACCTTGTCTAAGAAACTATGTGTGGGGCACAAAAGAAGTCAGGCAAGACTCTGGGTACACGAAGAGAATGGGGGGATCTCTGATGGATGGAGGTGGGGGAAGGGCTTGATGTCAGGACAAGAGCGATTTATCCTGTAAGAAGTATGGAGCCCATGAAGGTTCCATGCGGCAGCGGCATATTGCCAGGAAATGGATTAATCAGGAGAGATGCTTCGCGAACACACACCTCCCACCTCTCAGCAGTGAAAACAACAAGTGACTTCTTGCTCACAATACACATGTCCTCTGCCAGGTGGCCGAGCCTTTGCCCATCTCGGCTTCATTCTGGGGCATAGAATGAGGAAACAGCCTTTATCTAGAACTGCGGGGTTGCTCGAAAGGGGGGGGGAGGGGGAAAGCACAGGCCAAATGACCTGCTGGAAAATGATTCATGGCTAAAGCAAGTCATAAAGTCAAGCTTGTGGTCCAAGGGGTCTTCCCAGGAAGGGGCACAAATGTCTATGAACAGTAATATCACCTCCTCCGGGGAGTCTGAGGACCCTTCCTCATAGTATCACATAGGTGTCTGCTGTGACATTCCCTCCATCCCAGTCACACTGGCATCACGCATTCTTATAAATTTACCTTTAGCCCATGATGCTTAAGAATTTGCCTTGAAATCACTGTGGACCCCCCACCTCAGGATGCCCCAGTAGCTAATTAAAAGGAAGGGGTTCCTCTAAGAAGCATCCTTGCTTCCCGCCCTCCCCCCCCCGCCCCCCCCACCCCACCCCACAGCCTGAGAAATGAATATAGTGTTTCTGTTCTCCAGTTACTCAGGCATCTTGGTTGAGGTGAGTGAGCCTGTGTGTTCTCCAGTTTGCCTGGATTTATAATTTTGCAGCCTGCTGCGATTTCTGGCCTATTGATTAATGGGTCTCTCGCTCCACCACAAGCGACCTTAATCTTTTCTTAATTGCTTTAATGGCTATTCGGCTTCCCTCTTGTGCCTTCCCCCACAATGTTTTTGTTGCAAAGCTTTTGTGTCTTCATTCCCAACCTAGGACTTTGCAAGCCAGTGAAAGGTGAATTCTCTCTTTGTTTACCCCCTTGCCCTTGTTTTTCTCTTTTGTTCTATTTCTTCTTCAGCTGTTTTCACATTTCTTAATCAGAAAGTGGGACACTGTCTGAGGTAATTGGGCACAAACAGAAAGATAAACAAAAACTTTTTTGTTTTATATTCCACATACGAGTGAAACCATATGGCATTTTTCCTTTTCTGTCTGAATACCCATATTATCTAAAGCAACCTACAGATTCAGTGCAATCCCAGTAAAAATCCCAATGGCATTTTTCACAGAAATAGAAAAATATCCTCAAATTTGTATGTAACTACAATAGACCCCGAATAGCCAAAGCAATTCTAAGAGAAAGCGCAAAGCCGGAAGTACCACACTCCCTGATTTCAAACTATATGAAAAAGCTATAGTAAAACAGTATGGTATTGGCAGAAAAACAGCACACAGATCAATGGAACAGAACTGACAGCCCAGAAATAAACCCACACGTATATGGGCAACTAATTTATGACAGAGGAGCCAAGAACATACAATGGAGAAAGGAACGACTCTTCAATAAATGATCCTGGGAAAACTGTCATCACATGCAAAAGACTGAACCTAGACAAAAATTTACTCAAAATGGATTAAAGACGTGAATGTAAGACCTGAAACCATAAAATACATAGAAGAAAACATAGGCACTAAGCTTTTGGACATGGGTCTCAGTGGTGTTTTTGTGAGTTTGACTCCAAAGACTAGGGAAACAAAAGCAAAGAAATAAGTGAATGGGACGACATCAAACTAGAAAGCTATTGCACAGCAAAAGAAACATGAACAACAACAACAAAAAAGCAATCAATCAAATCAGAGAAGCTATTTGCAAAAGATACTTCCAATAAGAGGCTAATATCCAAAATATGAAAAGAACTCACACAGTTCAAGAACAACAAGTAGCCTGACTACAAAACGGGCAGGATCGGAGTGAGCCATTTTTATTTCTTCATCTCCTAAAGCAGGGGTCAGCAATGTTTTTCTATCAAAGACCACATAGTAAATGTTTAAGGTCATATGGCCTCGGGCAATGATTTAACTCTACCATTGTAGAGACAGCAGCCACGGACAGTATGAGTGTGTCTGTGCTCCGATAAAAAAAAAAAAATTTATCTCATATAATTTCTTAAATTAAGAGTTTAGTTTTTTAGAGTGGTTTAAGGTTCTCCGCAAAATTGAGGGGTAGGTACCAGATTTCTCATATACCCCTGATAGATCCTCCCTTCCCCCCAACTGGTGGCCGGAGTATGATGTAACCTGCAGCCCAGAAATACCTGAGTGACTAACCATGTACTTTATATGGACTATACATTGAACCACCAATCAGCACTTGCCAAATACCCTAAGCTCTTGTTCCTATATGGACCATACATTAAGCCACCAATCAGCGCGCGCCGAGTACACTAAGCCCCCATTCCTTCCCATTCCGCCCCTCAAAAGGCATGCTCACCTCTGCATGTGCTGCTGTCCTCCCATTGTGAGATAGCCCGGCAGCTCTCTTTCCCCTAATAAAGCCTGTAATCCTAGTTTTTGGCTCCTGACTGGTCTCACACATGCATAGCCTCCCCCATTATCAACACCTTCCACCAGAGCAGTACATTTGTTACAACTGATGAACCTATACAATCATAATCACCCAAAATCTGTAGTGTACATTAGGGTTCACTCTTGGTGTTATATATTCTCTGGTTTGGGACAAATGTTTCCCCTTATTATAGCATCATACAGGGTATATTCAGTAATGAAGAACCATAATTATGCAATATGTTGGACATATTTACACTAAAAAATCCTTTGCAGTTCAACTGGGGTCCCCTGTTTAACCTGGCGCCCCTGTGTGCCAGGCAGCTCGGCTCCAGCTCAAGGAGAGACAAACAACAGCATCTGGAAAAGGCACAGAGTTGCATCTTTTTTCACTTACTAATACGTGAATTTGAAACAAAAACATCCCATGCGGCAACCACCTCTTTTCTGAGCACCCGCCTCTCAACCTTCTGAGCTATTAAGCCTCTGGTTTGGCGGGAATGAGGTGAGGTAGGGAGTTGTAGGAAAAGCTGCCCATCGAGCTTTGAACAAGTTGGAAGGGGCATCGAATTTCCCTTCGGAGTGCCCCACCTCTCATTTCTCCATCCTTCTTCCTTCTCCCAGCGTCCCTTCTCTAACCCAGGCTCCCTAAAGCTCGTGCTGCCCTGGTTCTACCAAAACTCGTTTGAGAAATGAGTCCATGCTGAGGTCAGGGGACCTGCCAGGCCACCCCTCCCTCCAGACCATGCAATGGACAGGAAGAGCCCGAGGAGGAGAAGCTTAGACCAAAGCCATGGAACGGAAAGGGTGGGATGGCAGGCCATGTGGCAAGTGCTGCAGGGATGTTTGGGAACGGAGGGGCCCTTTGGGTACTCCCCAAAATACATGTATCAGCTATGTGACCACCTAGGCTGCCTGAATGAATCCTAACTGAACAAAGCACATGCTTTCGCACTCAACATGAAAGTTCCGCCTGAATCAGACCTCTCTGGGGCTTGTCCTGCTCCAGGCTGCTTCCTCCTGCCCTGGGGAGCAACTCTTAGGGGCTGAAAAGCTTTCTTTTCCTTTTCCTTTTCCTTTTTCTTTTCTTTTCTTTTTTTTAAATAATAGTTTATTGATTTTTTAGAGAGAGAGAAACATTGATGTAAGAAACATCAATCAGCTGCCTCCTGCACGCCCCCCACTGGGGATCAAGCCAGCAACCCAGGCATGTGTCCTGACTGGGAATTGAACCTGCAAACCTTTGGGTGCATAGGAAGTCCAAGCAACTCAGCCATACCCACCAGGGCTGGAAGGTTTTCTGTATGCAAGCGTCACCAGCACTGAACTCCTCAGAGAGTCTCTAGCCCCACTTGCCCTCACTCTTTCTGCGTCCTGCCCTTGAATGCCTCCCACCTGGAGAGCAGACGGTTCTGAGCAATGCTCAGAGGCCAGCTCACAGAGGAGCTGAGCTCCCAGAAGCTCCCAAACAGATTCGTCACATGCATACCCGTCCTTGGCTCATTGTTGCTCCCTCCTAGAAAGAGTATCAGGTCTCCCACCCTGACCCTCCCACGTCTAAACAACCTCTGAGTGCTGTTTCCATGACAACCAGAGGCATTGCTGTAGTTTCACACCTCTACCACCAATCCTCAGTGCCCTCCCCAACATTTCAACCCCACGCCCAGGATTCTTGTCAAGACCCTCTTCTAGTCACGCTGAGTACAGGCAGGCTCTCCCTAAGAGACCTACGTGAGCTTCTAAGAATTCAACACCCGTGTTTACTCAAAGACATCAATGGAGGGCCTTCTCTTTGAATAGGATTTGTTAACAATTTATGGTAAGTTACAAATGCAACAACAGGGTGTGGGTGATTACAAAAACGGGATATATCCGAGGCTCCAATAGGAGCGTCAGAGACACAAGGAGAGAACTTGCCTAAAGGCCTGTACGTGGAGATACGATTATTCTTCAAGGAGGAGTGAATGGGGAGGCAGATCTCCAAGTATTTCATATGTGGATTACGCCAATTATTGGACTATTCAGAGGCCAAAATGCTGGCTCCCAAATTGTCATCATGCAGATAGCAAGAAACAAGGAGACCCGGAAGAGAGGCTGGGCCGTGGGCAACGAGCTGTGGAGGCCACAGAGAAGGGCCCACCCACCCCCTCCACTCAGCCTCCTCACCCAGCTGACTGCTCTCAGGGGGCTTCTGAGGGTCCACCCCCTACCTCAGCCAGGTGGCTTATGAATAGCACACCTCACCCCTCCCTGTCCATGCCAGACCCGTTCTTTCTGCCCTTTGTGTCACCAACAAAACACCATTCCCAGCCAATCCACCCATTGTACCAATATGGAATGAATATGACTTCCCACAGAATGAAGAGAATGGAGAAGCAGGAATTATAAAACCCTATCATCACCAAGCAATCACATTTTGTTGATCAGGTCAGAGAGTCCTGTCTGGGAGGGGACCCTGAGATTCAGAAAGGGGACAGGTGTGATACCTTTTGGATTGAGGCTTCTGGAAGGGTGGGTGGGACCTGGTGCATTCTCTGAGCTTCCTGGGGGTTCAGACGTCTCTGGATGGGTTCTCTGTGCCCCTCCTGATGGGGCCAGGGCTGCAGGGCTTAGCAGTCCCACCAACCCTGACCTGCCTTCTCCCCTCCACAACCCCCTCTCTTACGCCCTTTCTTGTTGGGGTGGCCAGAGGGAAACTCCCATGTCAAATCTTCTATATAATCCCACAAATGGCTTTTTTTCAGACGATGAAATAATCAACTTGAACCACGCTTTGATTGTAAAACCATCAGAATGGGCCAGAAGACATGGCAAAGTAATTTTGCTTCATGATGATGCACCATCACACACTTCAAAACCAGTTACAGACACGTTAAAAGATCTTGCCTGGGAAGTATTACCTCACCCACCGTATTCACCAGACCTTGCTCCTTCAGATTACCACTTGTTCCGATCGATGGCACACGCACTTTCTGAGCAGCACTTCAAAACGTTCGAAGAAGTGGAAAATTGGGTCTCTGAATGGTCTGCCTCAAAACAAGAAAAGTTCTACTGGGAAGGTATCCACAAATTACCACATTTTTAACTGGTAACCACATTATTAACCGGTACCGGTTAAGAATGCGGATTGACCATTTACCGGTTAAAAATGCGGATACTGGTTAATAATGCAGATTTTGTAATCAAAGAAAACACGATAATTTCAAGAGAAACATCAAAAGTGCTTTATTCACAGTAATGTCCATCGCTAGCTACCCATTTCCCCCATCTTTCAGGTAATTCCCCTATGTGTCAGCCTTTGGGGAATGTCCCCAATGATCATTCCCATCCCTGGAGTAGCTGGCTTGGGTGCCAGGATTAGTTGAAGTGAATGGACACTTGAAATATTTTGACACCAGAGGAGAGTTATTTGAAGAGAAGAAATTGTAAATTTCAGAAAGTGCAGTTTCAAATGAGAATGAAATTGCTATAGGTGTAGGATTACTTTCCATTACTTTTAAAATATTAAAAGATAGCAATTCAGCTCAGGAAAACCAGTTTCCTGCTCTCTCCTCAGCATTTCTGAGGATTCTGGTAAGTAATGAGACTCACCTAGTGACTAGGATTGCTTATTTAGCAAATAAAAATATAGGACATCCGGTTAAATTTAAATTCAAGATAAACAATGAATAATTTTTAGTATAACCATCTTTTATGCTGAAGAAAAGTGAGGAGGAGCAACTTCCTAAGGTTCATACATTACAAAGTTCCTTCAGCACCTACTCTGTGCCTAACTATGTTCGGTGCTGGGGTAACAGACCTAATGCCTAACCTCAGGGAAGCTGCAACCCCGCTGGGGAAGCAGAGGAGCAAAGTGTCCATCAGAACAGAATGTGGAACACATCACAGGCAGGAAAATCCAGGGCCAGGGAGATCAGAGCAAGAATAACATTTCAGAAGAGCGAAGGAACAGAGGTCACCACCAATACAGGGACACCAGCTCTGCCTGTGTGTCTGAGGCAGAACAGGGAGGTACCATGAAGCCCCCTTGGCCATAGCTCTCTTGTGGCACCTCCCTCTGCATCAAAAACCCATTCATTCATTTATCCATTCTACTGGCATTTATTGAGGGTGTCTCATGTATCAGACGCTACACGGTATGGAAGTGACAAAGATAATCATGGCCCAGCCCCCGTCTTTGAGGTTGACAGTCTTGAAAGGAGATCAAGACATGTTCATAATCATGGTGACCTGGAGGTCATTCTAGTGATGGGGATGAAACAATGAGGGAACACGTGATGGGGTGTCACACAGCATCTGAAAGCCAAAGGGCACCAGAGCCACACAATTTTGTTTTGAGGCCAAGTCCCCACCAATGTGTTGAGTGATGCCGATCAAGTCCTTGCACCTCTCTGAGCTTCATTTTCACCCGAATAAAGGTGATATTAGTAACAGTATTTGTCTCACAGGCTTGCTCTGAGAAGCTAATGGAACAGCCAGCACTTGGTAAACCATAAAGTGTCATATAAATGTGCCCTAAAAATCATTATTGCTCGGCAAGTCCTCAAAAAACTAAACATGAAATAACCATATAATCCAGCAATTCCATTTTTAGCTATAACCCCAAAGAACCAGAGCAGGACTCAGACACCGGTACACCAATGCTCACAGCAGCACTATTCACGAAGGTCAAAAGGTGGAAACAAGACAAATGTACCACAACATTGCAAATGTACTTAATGCCACTGAACTGTATACTTAAAAATGGCTAAAATGGTATATTTTATATTATGTATTTTACCATGATTTTTTTTTAAAAAGGATTATTATTTAGAGAAGGCTAGAAAGGTCAGGGAAGAAATCAGGGAGGAGGTATTCCCTGAGTAGAATTTGGCTGGAGGAGATGGGGGAAACCTTTAAACAGGAGGAGACAGTAAGTGCAGGAAGGGCAGGGCTCCCAGGGCCAACATCTCCCATCCGGAAGCACAGGCATGAGGCTGAGATGCTTCACCACCTGCTACAGAGCTGCCCTGTCTTATAAGGCAAGGAAGAAAGCATTGAGAATTCATAGAGTGGTGCTGGGGCTAAAGCTTGAGTAGGAAGTGAGTGAACCATGTCCATCATGGAGCCACCATCCCAGGAAGCACTGGGCTGGAAAGGAGAACACATAACACTTGGGATAGTGCATTCAGAAGACCAGGAACTGAAAGAGATAGAGAAGCAGCTCATGGGTGGCTGGGGAGAAGGATTCAAAAGCTGACCAATGGTTGGACAGGAAAAGCCAGAAGCTGACCAATGGTTGGGGAGGAGGATCCAGAAGCTGATCAATGGCTTGAGGGGAGGAGCCAGAGCTGCATCAACACAGGTAGGGAGGGTGGTTAGAGCCAAGGTGACTTGACTGGAGATGGACCTTATGAAGGAGATGTCTCTTAAGCCCTGGAAGAGTCAATAGGAAGATTGGTTGGGCAAGGAACCCAGGCAGGATGAATCTAAGATGGCAGCCACACCAATCAGAGACCTTGCAGTTATTCCAAGTCCTATCCAAGGACCCCGAGTGCAGACCCTGGAATCTGCTCTTGTACCTCAACAGAGACTGCTCTGTACCCATAATCCTTTGGGCACAGGTAATATCAGTTCCTAAGGCCAAAGCTTCAGGCTACCTCTCCCCACTCTACTCTCCTCCCCCAACCCTACCTCTGCTAGAGAAATCTGGTTTTCCTCTGATTCAGGGTCAATTTCAGCAAAATTATAAATTCAGTCAGGATATATTTCCTTCTTTCCAAGTTGTAGCACTCAAGCCTCCGACCCTCATTCTCAGAAAAGGCCATGGTATCATTCTATACCTTTTTGTTAATTCAAACTTTAGTATTCCTTTTCCCAAAATCAAGGGCATTTTAATAAAATCGTTAAAAGACTTTGAACATCAGGGAGCAGGCCAGGGAGAATTTTAGAGGCTTCCCAGCAGCACGCCCCCGCCATGACTCCTTCTTCAACTCTGATGAAGGGGTCACCTCTCCTTCCCTCTTGCAGACTGTCACCTCTTCCTTAAGTTAGCATGAGGCATTGGCCAACCGGTGGGTTTTCATTTAATAATAAACCATCTTAACAGCAAATAGAAAATTCTCTATAAATCGAAATCACATAAAATGACAGTGGATTAACATTTTAATTAAATATGGCATTCCTAATCATTTTTGTCATTGCAGAAATACCCAACATTTTGACACATTTCAGGCATAAATTGATGGTTCCAGTCCAATGGCAAATTGAAATAATTTCTCAAGGATGTTTGTAAGCTTTCAGTGGCAGCAAGAGAGGGGACTCAACAGTCAATGCTATTCTAGAAATTCCCACTCAAAACCCTATCACTGAAGCCTCCCTCCTACCATAAATAGCTCTCAATATTATCTCCCTCCCCCATCACACACCCTGTGATGAATTCATTGGATGCATTATGATTTGCAAAACTCACACCAAAAGGTACTTTGTTTCCCCGCGTTCTCTGGTTGAAATGCCTGGCGAGCAGGACTGACATGTGTATTGTCTCAGCAATTACTGATTTATTGAGCACCGAGGATGTGACTTAGCATCATGCTACTGCTGATCCTCACAGGGGGCCTGCAGGCACCTACTATTATACAGAGGAGCGAAGCCAGATTCAGAGAAGGAAAGTAACTTCCCAAAAGGCACACAGCCAGAAAGTGGCAAAACCAGGACTGGAACCCAGAGCCATTCAGCTCCAACCGCTGTGCTCCTTTTGACTGCTGTCTTCCTTCCTCAAATGAAACTATGCACAGCCTTTGCTGAAAGGGAACTCAATGAAAATTTGATTGGCTCTATGTTTCCCACGTTCTAGGTCAGTGACGGCGAACCTTCTGAGCTCGGAGTGTCAGCATTTTGAAAAACCCTAACTTAACTCTGGTGCCGTGTCACATATAGAAATTTTTTGATATTTGCAACCATAGTAAAACAAAGACTTATATTTTTGATATTTATTTTGTATATTTAAATGCCATTTAACAAAGAAAAATCAACCAAAAAAAATGAGTTCGTGTGTCACCTCTGACACGCATGTCATAGGTTCGCCATCACTGTTCTAGGTCAAAGGTTTTCCAAAGCTGTATAACTTAACTTTATTGAACCAAGTCCTTTGTCGTGTTTCCTCTGTGCCAACACTCTCACCTCCAAACCACCACTACCATCATCACCATCAACTTCAACATCAAAATGCAGGTTTAATTTGAAGAAGAAATATTTTTGAAGAAAGAGATATATCTTTTAACAGGTGGATTACACTTTTTTTTTTTTTTTTACATTAATGTGAATCTTTAAAATCTAGTTTAGGCTACATGCAACCTTGGTTTCATCGCCTTTATTACTGCCCATGTAGTGTGCCGGACCATTGGCCTTAGAGTCACCATTTACCGTCAAGTCCCCTGAGAAACACGCAGAGTTTTTCCAACCAAGTTAAGCAATTTCTATCCCCCGAGGGCCTCCTCCCCATCCTTTCACTGCCACATAAGCTCAAGTTTGTTGCAAAGCTACACGGAGAATTTCACATGGAAACAACAGGCCCACCAAAGCAACATGCTAAACAAAGTATTTCAAGTTTTGAAAACTTTGAAACTGAGAGAAAATTAAATCACTAAAATAATAGGTGAGTAGTCTCAACCCTTGATAGTCTAATTATACTGGTTAATGTTGAGAAGTGTTCAGCAATACCATGGTGGTTTAGGATGATAATACTCTGTATAGTTTATTCATACAATCAATAAGTATTCCCTAATGTTATCAATGCCTGTAGCACATGTTTTTACCAATCCTAGGTGTGTGTGTGTTTTGTTTTTTTTTTTAAAAAATGTCTTGAGGGTCGGACAGTCCCTTTTCATCTTTATAACCCCTCAACAGAGCTTAGCCTAGCACCACTCTTGAAACAGTTTTCTCAATAAATGTCTGTTGAATGAATATCAGTATGTCATAACTATTCTACAAAAACTTGATGATTCGAAAGCTGGGAGAAATTATAACTGAAAAATAAATTACAGACACAACCTTGTGAATGCACTAAATGACACTGAATTATACACTGGAACGTGGTTAATTTTATGTTACGTAAATTTTGCCTTAATAATAAACAACAACAGCAAAACCAACAAAACTGCAGAGACTGGGGAATAGCAACCAAACAGCTTTCACTAAAATTCAACACAATATATTGTCATATCAAATATAAAAACAACATTCTTTATGAGCAGGAAGTTTTAAAACCATTGTTATTTAATAGATGCAATTCAAAAGTTCCAACAGAATTCCCAGAAATTGTGATGCAAAGCCTGAAATATTTAAAGCACTCCTGGCTTGGTGGGAAGTATTTACAGGGTTTTTCAGAATCCTCCCTGGCGGCTCCTGTTTGCGGCCCTCCTGGCCCCGTCACATTGTAAAGGGAAGGATGGCCCTCCAGCCTCCCCATCCCAGAAATTCTCCAAGTACATCGGGAAAAGTAGTACCATCCCTGCACGCCCATCCTTTCACCCACTTTAATCACAGTTCCAAAGTCAGGGTGAGTGTCCTAAGAACCTCTGGCTTACAAATAATTTCTAAAATGACTCTTCACTCATTAGATGAATGTGATGGCTGGCTTTCTTTTCTTTTCTTTTTTCTTTTTCTTTTTTTTTAAGCAGGAAAGAAAAAAGCCTCTTATTTAAAAGGTTAATCTCACTTCATAGGGTTGAAAATAGAAATGTATTCCCCCTACTTTAGAAAGCAGTATTTTCTCTTCTGATTATTGACACGATGCTTCTTTTCCGTTCAAGGGCCGTTATGGAGACAGGTGCTGAGGACACCGCACAAGGCGTTCAAGCTATAGTTTTATTTGTAAAAGGCCAACGCTTATATACTTGCTCTCACCAAGTTAGCACATTTTGAGTGAGCCATAGCCTGGAGTCTTGTCTGTACCAAATTTTCCTTTCTGCTTCCTGATAAATCACATAGTGGCTGCCCCAGCCTCCCGCCCTCATCTGTTTGGCTTGCTGGTTAGGTCTTGAAAAGAAAATGCAAATCCTCATCTCTTCATTAACCCATCAGAAAACAACTCAGATGCTCCTACTTTCTCGTCCGGTTGATCAGACCGGTCTCTGATAACTTTTGAAAGAAGTCTATTCAACATTCTCAAGGACAAAGGACACTTTATAGAAATAAATAAAAAGAAATCCTGACACGGGCACAAGAGGAGAAAAACACCACACCGAGAAGTTTGGTAAACGTTGCTTGCTTCTGAGTTACTTCCAGTTCTGCCCAAACTGATAAACACGTTACACTGCCAGGGTTTTATTCAAAAGCTTCTCTGATACAATCTGTGAAAATAACTAGAAGACTCTCAGTGTCACTCTGCATTATAGATGCCTGGCAGGCTAAGGGAAATCAACAAGCTGGTGTAACCTTTCTTTTAAAAGAAAATAACAATGAGAATAAATATGGCAACATGATAGAATCTGAAGGAATCAAGCTTCTTTATTCTTAACTCCCAGAATATCTTCTCACTATGTGATTCTGTATGGACATATGTATACATATTTAAATATACATACATACATACATATATGAATACATGTATATTTTATAAAACCTCTCTAAATGGTCTTGTTTTTATACAGCAACACTAACAAAATCCTAGGGACTTCTCAGAATGCCTCCCCATGATCAGGTGGCTTTAAAAAGAATTCTATTTACCCAAATCATGATGACACTGCATTTTCCTCAGAGGGGGGCTGGAGGAAGGGCAGGAGGGGAAAGAAAGGAAAGCTGGTAAGTTTTTTTTTTTATAGTCAGTGACCCTATCATGCAAATAAACAAGGCTTCTCTTTCAGGATATCTGTTCTCCAGCTCTAACTGCAGTTTTCAGCTCCTCACCAGAAATAGAACGATTGGCCCGGCCAAGAGCAAGGACGGTTCTCCTGCCCAAGATGCAGGGAAATAAGGGCGGCTCGTGTGGAAATGCTTTTCTCGAACTCGGCACCAGACACGCTCTCAGCCACTTGCCCACACTCTGGGCGCCTCCCCGTCCCCCTTCTCCCGTGGAACACACCGCATGGATGGACCCCTGCTCACCAGAATCCCACCCCATGCCTTATAGTTTTTTCCCTTCAGAAAGTTCCCAGTATTTATAAGTCTCCAAATTCGGGAGGGGGCAGGGAGGAGTGTTCCTAACAAAGAGAAACAGTTTAGGGACAACAAAGCCAAGAGGGTGTAATCTGTGTGTGTAGGATTAGGTGGGGCGGGGGGGCACTTTGGGGTTTGGTTTGGTTTTATTTTGTGTGTTTTTTTCAGAAGAAGGAATACAAAGCTAGGCGGTCCAGATTTCCAAAATAGTCAGTTGTGGTTGTTTATTTTTTTTTGGGGGGGGGTGGGGGAGGGGAGGTGGGTAAGTAACGCTGGGGAAGGAAAGCGTTTGATAAACTCCCTGTTTGAAAACTCAAGCACCAGACTCTACCGAGAGAGTACAACGCCTTCCTTAGAGAGGGCATCCAAGGGGCTGGTCTGCACAGACATCTCCTGGCCGTGTCCCCAAAGACCCTGACACACCCAGGTAGCAGACCACTGTCCCCTCTGCCCAGCCAGAGAGAGCTGGCTTGTCAGGTAGGCAAGGGCACCGAGGGGAACTTAGACATGGAGGGGCAATGAAGGGAGAGGAGGGCCCACAGGACTGGGGACTTCTGTGCCTTCTCTCCACCTGGTTCCCGCAGGGAGGCAGGGAGGCCTGGCCCTCCTAAGGGGGCGCCTGTTGACAAATGAAACAGTGAAAGCCTAGGTCAGCCACAGGCAAATAATAAACATATTTGTGTTGCGTGTCTGTTAAGCCTGTTTAAATGGGTCGACCCTCCCTGTTAAAAGGGCTTCCCACCTCAGCCCCCATCGCCCCACCTGTATCAACAACCATGCCTCCGCACCATTATCTTACCTTAATGAACTTAATCTTTAATTTCCCAGCTTGGCCCAGGTACTCAGCCCCCTAACAAAGGAAGTGGGACTGTTTGCGTCCCCCCCGTGAGCGGCCAACCTCTACCAGCTAGGGAAACTTTAGCCACGACAAGGATTTTTGCCCCTTGTGGGACTGACAAAAGCAATAAATATTTTTCTTTTTATTCCATCATTAGACCCTCCTAAGAATGCCTCCCCATTGTCCACTGTAATTCCCAGAGCTCTCTGGGTAGGGGCGTTATTGTGGAAAATGAATCCTGAAGTGTTAACAATCCTGCCAAAGCGGCTACACTTCTTTTTCCCCCACCCGGAGGGCGTAACCGTTAGGAATGTGTCGCCTCACCATAGCCGGCTCGGCGAAAAGAGCACTTGTGTTTTTTAACACTGGTCTTTGAGAAGGATGCTCAAGTTAAAGCATTGTGGCCACTGTAAATAGATGCACTCAGCAGAATAGAGCTTCTTCATTCCTAATTAGGGAAGTAACTCTAGAAAGACAGAATGTCACTTGCTGGGCTGTGCGTATTGTTGAGTTTGGGCTCGCCTCCACAATGTGAGGTAATTGGAGTTGTACCTTTTAGAAAGCTGCTAATTTCACATAGGAAGTGCTAACAAGACCTTTCTGGGCCATGTTTTCCTTCTTCCTTTCTGAGGAAGTTACAGACCTTCAGGAGTGGGAATGGCTGAGCCCTGGCCGGGCGGAGGAAGCAGCCGTAATGAACCACTTCAGCCCGCAGTTAGAAAAAGGAGGCCTCCTTTTGGAGCCCTGAGAATACTAAGCCCCACAAAAGGTTCTGTTTAAGCTTGTTATCCAGGACATTCTTACAGGCTGCACAGCTTTCCCTGCAATGACCCTCTCCAAACAAGTGCATCAAGTTTGAGCAAATAGAAACACGCAACTTTCAAGGCACGGAGTTATAGTTTTCTTTACAAAGCCATTTATATAATGTAAGCTGCAATTAGCATGGGACAGAGCGAGGAGATTTAGGCTGGGAAGTTCTTTTTAACAAAAGATAGAAATTGGTGGAATAAGTAACAGTTAAATATCGGCTTCAGATAACTCATTGAAAAGACCTTTTAAGTCATTTACTAACAAAAAAAATAAAAAAT
Source organism: Myotis myotis (assembly GCF_014108235.1). Classification (NCBI taxonomy): domain Eukaryota; kingdom Metazoa; phylum Chordata; class Mammalia; order Chiroptera; family Vespertilionidae; genus Myotis; species Myotis myotis. Next base: position 32,022,849 of record NW_023416318.1, read on the forward strand.
AAAATGATTTTTGCCTCAGACCTTGTTCTAGCCAAAGTGTGGTCTTTTAAATCACTGAACTGATTAATCTTACTAATTTTAAATTATCCAGCAAGAATGGATTGGAGGGAGGGGAAAAAAAAAAGAGTCCATATACCACCAAATGAAAAGCACTACAGCTTTTAAGCCTGACAATTTCATCAAAATGTCCATAGGAATTACATAAAAAATTCAAACCGTAATGAAATAAATTGCTACTTGCATTATGAAAAGTCTGCAAAAGCTTTTTATAGACTTGAAATGCAGAAGTTATATAAACTGCACAGTAAAAAGAATTAGAAATTGACCTTTACAGATCAAGGGCTAAAATTAACAGTCTTCAGGGGGAAAAAAAAAAAATTCCCAGTTCACAATGGCTTTTAATGCCATTTTCCCCCCTACACTCATTTATCTAATGACCATGGCAAGGTTAGGATAAACAATGAACAGTATGTTTTCACATTTTCCACCTTTTGTGTCCTCCATATGAATTTCTAAAAACACTTAAGAGAATAGATACATAAACCTGTGACCTTCAAATGAGCTTTTTGATACTCTCAACATTTTGAATAAAAAGATCAGAAAATGGAACCACTTTTACACAGTAATGAATTCCATTCTGTTGGGTAAACAAAGCTAAATTTTAAAACAGAGACCTGACATTTGTATGGCTCAAGAAGCTATTCTGTTCTTCTGGGGGTGGGCAGAGGGAGGGAGGGGCCATTGTCAGCACTTTACGGTGGGCTACATAATGGCCAAATCTACAATTCACACAAAAAAGGGGACAAATCCATTTGGCCGTGTTCAACAGAGAGCCACCGTTTCCAAGACAAGGACAACACAAATGCCCAATTTTTTTTTTTTTTTATGACAATTTCCCTCCACCCCGTGAACAATGGATCCATCTCATAGAAAAAGAGGGTTTGGCGGGGGAGGCCCCTGCCGCCATTATGGAGCTAACGCTTACTGACGGGAGCGACAAGGGCCTCCAAAAGTTACTCCAATTTCCGTCGAGCTTTTGTGCATCCGTTGTTCTGGCTGAAAGGCTCAGTTAGGTATTGTTGCAAAAAAAGTCTGCATCCACATTTGTTCCCCTCTAATTCATACCCCGCATTGTGGAGTTGGGCTATTCAGGGGGCTGATTGGACAACAGCCCTGACAATGGCCCAGCGATTAGTCTCCCAGCATGGGCTGGGGTTGTGGGTATAAACCTAGGGATGGGGCTGGAATTCGCTGGGGCATTCAGCTTCCTCTGGGGCCTTCCTGAGAGGCCGAGCCTCCTTTGCGGCAGGTAATGCATTCCTTCAGAGCCGGGAAACCGAATCCTTGTAATTAGCGTGTCCGGGACCCGGCAGGCCGCCCCCTCCCCGCAAGGCGGCCCTCGGGGGCCCTGGCGCTTTCTAAGGAGCTCAGCCGCCCAAACGCTCCAGCCTGGGCGAATGGAAAACTTTCTCGGGCCGCTCGGTGGGCCTGGAAACCAGCTCGCTGGGGAGGCCCAGATCGGCGCTGCTTAACCCTTGGCACCCCGGCCGCCCGCGGGGGAAGCGCCTCCCTCCCGCAGCCCTGCGCCCCCGGACCTGGGGCGGCCGCGGGGCGCACGGCACCCACCCCCGCGGCTGAGCAAGTCGCCAAGCACCGCTAGAAGCCAGCCTGGGGTTTTCCGTGTCAGGAACTCGAATTACTTTACCTTTATTTTCCTGTTGCTTGCGTTTTGTATCATTTTATGACAACGTGCTGCATGCTATAATTTAGATCTTTAATGCCCAACTAATTCTCTACGATTAATTTGTCCACATGACTATTGGCGATGCCACCCGCCAAAGCAGGCCGACTTGAAATATGTGAGACATTCCTGTGGTTTGTTTTGTTGTTGTTGTTTTTAAATAAAAGTTTACATAGGAAATGACGAAGATGCACGGAGGGTTTTTCCGTGGACTGGCTACACTCTGATGAAAACTGCCATGTCAACGTGATTCCCGCTTCACCCGAGGAATGCAGGCCTCCGTGGGGAGCGAGACACACGCACAGCCACTTCTTGGAGGGACTGACTTAGGCGGTGCGGGGCTCTCAAAACCCCCAACACTTTGGCCAAAAGGGTTCCCCCCAAACCGGGCTGGGCCTGCATGCGCGCACTCGGGGTGGTGGGGTGAGGGGAGGAGGGGGGAGGCCTGGCGCAGGTGCTCCAGGAGGTGGGAGGGAAAGAAAGCGGGTGTCCAGGTGGCCACGGGTGGGGAACTTCAAAAAGGCAAGTGCGGTGCCTGTGAACAATGCGTTTCTGAGATGCCCTGATTTGGGGACCCGCGCAAACTTCCCCCTGAACCCCAGCTTCCCTCTGTGACTCACAGTTTGAAAAAACCGGCCCTTCCCTCCACAACCCAGGAGGACAGGCGCTCTGCAGCCACCAGCCGTCTGCACCACAGAAATTAAGAAAGAAGGAGCAACACCCCAAACCTTATTAAACATTCACATAGAAAACTGAAGATATTCTGGGCAAAAGAAGCGTTTAAACAAAGGCTGTCTGCTTCCATGGCCCCGTTAAGCGGGGACCAGGCGGCTGCAGGAGGAAAGAGAGTGACAGTGGATTCCATAAATTAACTGAAAATCCCTCTTCTCGGAGCCCAAGTTATCTCTCCGTTGCCTGCAGCTCTGATTTAGAACGGAGCCGGCTTGTTTACCGGTTTAATTAACGCTCCTTTTGGAGCAGGAAGGAGGGGAGGGGAGATGAGCGACTCGGTGATAAACAGGTGTCGCTGGGCCTGTAGCCGAGCTCAGGGCCGCAGTGGCAGCCTCATCAGGCCTGACGGGCCTGACCCCGCCAGCGAGGAAGGTAGATGGCCCCGTGGGAAGCGCAGTAGGTGAGCATTATTTTAACTGCAAGCCTGTGATTGGAACGGCTTCCCGGGACAATCAGTAGTTGGTTGGGGTTTTTCTTCTTCCTCCGGAGTGCATTCTGATTCTTTCCTGTTGCTGAGCTGGGAAGAAACAGACCTTGATGATGCAGGCCTTTTCCCTCCTCTTCCTCCTCCTCTGCCTCAGCCTTCACCTCAAAATGTAAGGCAAGAGCCACTTTCAGGAGGGAGCCTGGCTCCCGCAGCTCAGCTCGCTGGGGACATGTTTTCGGCTCTGAAAAAAACCTCTGGGCTTTCTCTCTTTATTTACTTATTTCGGCTTTTCGTTCCAAGAGCCTAAGATCTGGGATTGGCCTGTCCTCGGCCGACGTGTTTCTGTGACCTTACAGATAACAGGGAAGCTTGGATGGGAAATGAAATTCAAGCGCCAGCTAATTTTAAAAACATAACTGAAAACTCACTCCCGTGGGGGGATGGCAGTTTTCTGTCAGCACCGGCTGCCCATGTTTTTAAATTAATCACTAGCCCTGGTATTCGCTAAATGATGGCAAGTACCAGGATGGGGGGGGGGGGGGGTTAGTAATTACTCACAGTAGGTGCCTAAGGTGAGACTGTAGGTTTCATGACTTAGAGTCACCTGTCTGCGCTGCCTGCTGCCTTTCTTCCAGCCAGCATTCCTGAGAAGCAAGCAAAAACAGAAGCTGGGTCTGTCAGCCATGCTGGACTTTTGGAGAAAAGAGCTTTAAGAAAAGCAAAAAACACAAACTACAGTTATTAAATATATATATATATATATTTTAAAAAATAAATATATATATATTTTAGTGACCTGGTGCACAAATTTGTGCACATTGAAATGAAATTAATTAGAAGGTGGCTGGTGGGGCAAGACTGGGCGAGATGGGCTGGACACACCCTGGAGCCAACCTCCCAGGCCAGCCGCACCTGGGGTGGTGCCGTGGCTCGAAAGGTTTCTGTGGAGTGAGTGGGGTCCCTCCAGCAGGTGGGGCCTCTCAGCCTGGCCTGTGGGGATCGGGCCGAAACTGGCTCTCCAACATCCCCTGATGGGTCCTGGAGTATGAGAAGGCACTCTGCAAAGTTGCTGTCGTACAGGGTGTAGAATGCAAACGCAAGTGTGCAGTAAACCAGATTTGGGCCGAAAGTGCCCTAGCAACAACATAACCCACAGCCGAAGGTGAAATCTTGCCACCCTGGGAGGATTGGGCTCCCTCCTCTCTGGTTTCAGGGTGCATCACCCGAGAACTGCTGCTGCCAAGTCACTGCAGCTCAGCAGCTCCTGAGTTGAGTGTCTGCCCCCTGGTGGTCAGTGCACATCATAGCAACTGGTCAAATGGAGGGAGGGACACTTAGCATATTAGCCTTTTATATATAGACTAGAGGCCCAGCGCACATGAAATCGTCTCTAAGCCTAGCCTGGCCTCCATTGCATGGCCTCTGCCACCCTGCGACGCTATGTGAAACTCCCTGCCCTGGGACGCTCCGTGAGGCTCCCCCCACCCCTTGACTACTCCGTGAAACTCCCCTGCCCCATGACTGCTTCACGAAACTTGCTGCCGCCTGGGTGACTGCTCCACTAAGCTCATGGCCACTCACGAAGCAGCCCACCACCGCCGCTCAACAGTCCCCAGTTCTGCCCCACTGCAAGCCCCCCTCATGGTGAGTGGCTCAGGGGCTGGGGGAGGGGGGGGACAGAGAGGTGCGCCATGCACTTCATGGTGCTGGTCGCCCATTCGGTTGTGACACCACCTAGCTCTTTATATATATCTTAGGGTATTTCAGAGAGGAAGGGAGAGGGAGAGAGAGATAGAAACATCAATGATGAGAGAGATCATTGATTGGCTGCCTCCTGCATGCCCCACACTGGGAATCGAGCCCACAATCTGGGCATGTGCCCTGACCAGGAATCGAACCGTGATCTCCTGGTTCATAGGTTGACGTTCAACCACTGAGCCATGCCAGCCAGGCCAAACTACCATTTATTAAATGCCTACTTGGTGTCCTTGTGTGATACTGCAAATTCTGACAGCTTCCCTGCAAGGTAGCTATGCTCAACCCCAGTTCTGAGAGAGGTTTAGAGAATTTCAAGTGCTTTTCCCATGGTCACAAAGCTAGGCAAGTGCCAGAGTGGAGAAGAGAACCGGGGCCCCAGGGCCCTCACCTTTTTCACTCTCTGTGAGGTAGCAGTGGTCCTAGACACCCACATTCACGTGGAGATGGGGACTGCATTCTAGATAAAGATGGGTTGCAGGAAAGATCTTTTTGCCACCTGTAAAATTCCACATCAAGTTCATGTTCAGGTCTATGGGGGACCCAACACATGTATAAGCACAAAGTACTTTTCAGAACAGGAGAGATTTCTTTCTGGAAATATTTCTATACTAGGAATAAAGGTCTTTCAGTATCATTGCTGGTTCCACTACCCACTAATGTGTGACCTTGAACAAGCCACCTACTACTGTCTGAGTGAAGGCTCCTCTTCTCTGATTGGGTACATTAAGTATCCTACCTGCCTCACATTGGGGGTGGAGCCAAAATAAGCTGACGTAAGCTCAAATGCATTGGTCACTGTGAAGAGCTGTTCCAATGTACAGTTTTATGGCCAGTTTCCCAGAGTTATGAAGTCCATATTAAGACTATATGTGCATATGTTTTTGAAAGAAGTGAATTACTGTACAAGTGAGGGGAACTTTTCTTATTAAATATGAGAGTCATTACTTCCTAATTTCTAAACATGAAAATCCTGGTCATATTAACACTGGTGCTAAAAGTGTATCCTAAAATTATAGAATTTTGATGGAAGAAACCATTGGTAATAATAATAAATATTATATTAATGATGGCTAATGTCACTCACTATATGCTAGACAATGCTCTGAGTATTTCATGTATGCCAGTTCATCCTCACCATACCTCTAGGAGATAGGTCCTGTTAGTATCATACCCATTCTACAGATGATGAAACTGAGACACAAAGTAATTTCGTTACATACTTTACAAATAGCAGAACTATCACTGGAGCACAGGCAACTAGGCACTGAAGTCCACACACTTAATCACTGTGTTATATTGTTACTCATGGAAGAGTATCTATGTTATCCCTACCACATTTTTAAGATGGCTAAAGTGAACCTCAGCGAGGTTCAATTATTTGCCCATCATCATCATACATCTGTTTCATGGCAGAGCTGAAAGTAGAATTGGGGTCTTCTTATGCCCAGTGGTGGTTCTATTATAACATAATTGCTACCCATTTCACCAGGCCTTCAGCTTTCTCTGGAGAGACAGACTGCCTGGGTTTAAATATTGGCTCTACCACCCCAGTAACCTCTCAGTCTAATGAAGTAATGCATCAAAGTATTGAGCATAGTTCCTGGCATATAATACATGCTCAATAAACCCTTCAGAAATTTAAAATGCAGAACACAGGAAGAGACGCATGAACAACAAGGAGGCCCTGACGTGGAGGTGGCCGGCCCTACTTAGTGAGTTGGCCTAAGCTAAGTTGAAGGACGAGATAGGCATGGCTGGGAGAGGGGGAGAGCCCATCGTTGGGGAGGACTCTGAGGCCAGTCCCTCAGACAGAAGTGAGCCTGAGGAGTCGGGACATTGAAATAACTGGCCAGTCGGAGGCGCGGTATTGACAGAGGAAAACAGAGGAATCGGAAAGGGAACAGGAATAGGAAGTGCTGAAAGAAACCAGGTTGGAGAAGACCAGAGTAAGGAATCTGGCTGCCTCGGCATTCAGTCTATCGTGGGTGGGTCCTCTCCATGGTGGTGTCCCTAGACTTTGGCAACGGTTGTTTCAGCCCCACAGGGTGAAGAAAGGACGGGGTAACACGGGGCTGAATGCTGAGCGGGAACCACAAAATGCTGGCTGACAAGAAGCCGCCCATGGAAGAGCAACACCTGGAGAAGGGTACGCTTGTGGGGTGGGGACAGCAACCTCGCTGAGGAAGAGAGTCCGGCATCACAGGGAAGGGAGGGGCTGAGGGGAAAGCTGGGACCACTGCAGTGGTGAGGCAGCTGCTTGTCAGGTGTGGCTGCTCTTGAGCAGGAGGGGGGGCGGGCACTGCTACATGGACGACGGGGGCAGGCTTAGGGAGTGCTCAGGCCTCATGGGGAAGATGCTCCGGTCCCACGCACAGGCGCCCTGTTCTGCTGGCTCTTCCCCCAGAGGGAAGGACAAGGACAAGGATTGCAAGGAAGATCAGGAGCCCTGTCCTATGACTTGGTCTTCAGGGATGGGCAGGAAAGCTCTTGGGCAGTGTCAGGGGAGTGGTGGTATCGCCCTCCATGGTTTCTACCTAGTTTAGAGAGTTAAAGGGTCTTGAGATTTGGGGAGACACATCCATCTGATTTTGGGAAAATATCTGAAGAACGTGAAGTGGGGAAAATGTCTGGTCTTTCTTTCTCTCTCTCTCTCTCTCTCTCTCTCTCTCTCTCTCTCTCTCTCTCTCTCTCTCTCTCTCTCCTTGCCACCCCCAAAGGTGTGACAAATAGCAGATGCTCAACAGCTATGTGTTGAAGGAATGAGCCAAGGGGGTGCTAGAAGTACTTATTGAGCATTCAAACAGGTACAAGAGTTTGCAAGCTGCAGTAAGTGGCTTTACCTCTGCCCCTGCCTAGATTCATGAGAGAAGGAAAGATCCTCTCTCCAAGTCAAGGCCGCTGTGGACCTTTGGCCTTTTCTGTTACCTCATCAGTAAAATGTCCCAACTGCCCCACTGAGGTACTGTAGGGATCAAACGAATTACTTGATACAAACATAAACCAGACAGGTCAAGTAAGTCTAAGGTACAGTATTGGTATCTTCTCTGTAGAAAGAGCAAGGACTATTAAGTGAGGGATTTTCATTACTGAAAATTTCAAACATGTGCTAAAGTAGAAGAATATAATGAGCTCCCATGTTCCTGTCTTCCACCTTCATCCACTGTCAATCCATAGCCAATATTGTTTCACCGCTCCTCATGCTGGATCGTACAGAAGCAAATCCCACATATCATGTCATTTCAGCTGTAAATATTTCAGAATATATTTTGAAAATATAAAGGTTCTTTAAAAATATAACCACAATTCCATTATCACATTAAAAAATTGATAGTAGTTTCTTAATATCATCAAATACTGAGCCAATGCTCAAATTTCCTCATTTATCTTATAAATGGTATTTTACAGATGGTTTTGCAAATCAAGATCCAAATGAGGTCACTACCTTGCATTTAGTTAATCAGGGAAGAAACTTTCCCCAAGGGCTTAGCTTTGTCCTCTCAGTCTGCAAAGGTTGGGCAGGAGAGCTTTGGCCGGGGTTAGCCAAGAACCGACCAGAGTAGTGGTTCTAAATGTTTTTTTTTTTAATATTTTATTAATTTTTTACAGAGAGGAAGGGAGAAGGATAGTTAGTCAGAAACATCGATGAGAGAGAAACATCGATCAGCTGCCTCCTGCACACCCCCTAGTGGGGATGTGCTTGCAACCAAGGTACATGCCCTTGACCGGAATCGAACCCGGGACCCCTCAGTCCGCAGGCTCTATCCACTGAGCCAAGCCGGTCAGAGCTCTAAATGTTTTTGACCACTGATTCATCACTTTGAAAGAGGACTTGGACAATTACCAGCAGATCAAGTAGCTGTTATAAGGTTTGGGGTCCCACAAGAAAGGAATGTTTCTTGGGGTGCATGTGGAAATTTGTGGAGACAGACACCTGCTCCTTTGCTAAGGTGCAGTTTAAAACAGATACTTTAAAAGCAGGCACTGGGACTAGGACCAGATGGCATATAATAAATTCTCAATAAACCCTCCTACCAAATATTCAAAGAAGATTTAATAACCTTCATTCTTAAACTCTTCCAAAGAACTGAAGAAGAGGCAATACTTCCTAACTCATTTTGTAAGGCCAACATTACCCTAATACCCAAAACTGGCAAGGTTAGCACACACGTGCACATACACATGCACACCAATAAAAACTATACACCAATATCTCTGATGAATACAGATGCAGAAATCCTAAACAAAATACCAGCAAATCAAAGACAACAATATACCACAATTCAATGGGGTTCATTCACACAAGAACAATTCAACCTATGCAAATCCATCAATGAGAATGTTGAAGATAAACTATGTACTCTTGACTGAAAATCCTTAGGTTGTCCTCTGCTTGACTGATAGTTTACATATGATTCTAAACTGAAAATCATTTTCCCTCAGAATCTTGAAGACACTATCCTCTGGCACTAGTGCTGCTGAGGAGAAGTCTGATGCCATTCTTGCTGCTATTCACTTGTATGTGACCAGATCTCTCTGGTTGGAGCCTTTTACAACTTACTCCCTTATGCTGAGTTTTGAAATTTGGTCAGGATGCGTCTAGTTGTTAATCTTTTTCAGTCATTGTGCTAGAAACTCAGTGGCCCTTCTGATGTTAGGACTAGTCTTTCTTCAGCCCTGGAAAACTTTCTTCTGTGGTTTCTTTGATAATCCTCTCATTTAATTTCTGTTTTGTTTTGTTTTAATTTCTAGGATTCTTATTAGATAGTGGATTATTCCCATATGCCTATTCTCTCTCATATTTTCTCTCTGCTCAATGCTTTGTGAAATTTCATCAACTTTTTAGATCTTTTACTGGATATCTTATTTCAGCGGTTGCATTTTTAATTTCTGAGAGCTCGTTCCTGTTCTCAAACCCCCATTTTTAGAATGTAGTATCTTCCCAACCCTTCCTGAGAACCCTTAAAAAAGTTAAAGCGATCTTCTGGTTTCTGAATTATTCCCCCAGGAGTGAGAATTTTTTTTATTTTTATTTTTTGCTATTTTTTATATATTTCTTTCATTCTGCTGGTTCTCCTTATTCCCCACATATGCCACCTGGGTTACCAGATGGTGTGGATTTACTGTGCAGTTATGTACACGCTTTGTCTGAAGAGCTTCCCTGAACCTTTTTGGTTTTCTGGGTGAACTGGCTCCCATGTCCGGCTGCCCCTCACAGAACATTCTATGTGTGACTTCCTTCAGCTGGTTCCTCTAATACAGTGGTTCTCAACCTTCCTAATGCCGGGAGCCTTTAATACAGTTCCTCATGTTGTGGTGACCCCCAATTTCATTGTTACAAATTGAACATAATTAAAGCACAGTGGTTAATCACAAAAACAATATGTAATTATATATGTGTTTTCTGATGGTCTTAGGCGACCCCTGTGAAAGGGTCGTTCGATCCCCAAAGGGGTCGTGACCCACAGGTTGAGAACCGCTGCTCTAATACCTGCTCCCTTACACTTGACATCCTCGAGAAATTTGTTTACATCTCTTATTTGGTAGTGGCCTCCCCCACCCCTCCTTAATATTATGGACCTATGTCTTTTTGGAATTCTAAAACTTTATTTTAGCATGATTTTTGGAAGGATGGGAGGCAAATATGTATCCTGGGTTCACCATCTTAAACTCTAAGGAGATTCAGAAAAATTTATTGTTTCAACTTTATTTCTTTACAATTTTAATTGCTCCATCGTTGAGTACCTTGGTTCCATGAGCCAGGAGGTCCACCCGAGGCAAAGGGTTTCTCCAGGAAAGTGTTGTTCCATGAGCCCTCACTCTTACTATGGTGCACATAAATTAGGTCTGTTTTCCCCAAATATGTTCCTGCGCAGGTCTGAGGTCCCCAGGAGATAGAGGGAGGGAGGGCCCAAGGGTGGGCCATTCCTTGGACGCACCATGCCCCCCCACACCACAGAGCCCAAGAGGCTCTGCAACACCAAGCGGGCTCCCCTTGTCTTTCATCTGCTCCCATCCCCAGCCTGGCAGAGCCCTTACATGCCCTTCAGTCTCAGATCCAGCAACCATTTCCTCAGAAAGCTTTCCCTGTTCCCCTGCCTCAAAGGTCCCTATCATATGGGCTCATGGAACAACTTTTCTCCCCTTTACAAAACTCTTCTTTTTTAAAATACTTTTTTATTGATTTCAGAGAGGAAGGGAAAGGGAGAGATAGAAACATCAATGATGAGAGAGAATCATTGATTGGCTGCCTCTTGCACGCCCCACACTGGGGATCGAGCCCATAAACCAGGCATGTGCCCTGACCAGGAATTGAACTGTGATCTCCAGGTTCATAGGTCACTCAACCACTGGGCCATGTGGGCTGGGCACACAACTATCCTTAATTTGTAATATCTGTGGAGCAAGATCACGTCTATGTTCTGTTCACGTGGATGTCTTGGCCCCTGAGCACAGTGCTGGCACAAAGCAGGTTCAATAAATATCTCTTGAGTGAATGAATGACCGTGAAGATGGCCACAAAATAAACATTCCTTCAGCTAAGAGATAACCCGGGTGAGCCCAAAGTGTAATTCCACACCTACACCCCCCTTACAGGTCTGAGAACCTCCTGGGCTCGCCATCCAGGCCCTCGTCGGCATCGCCTAAGGCCTGAATCACGGGCTGCCCTGGCTTCGGGAGCCTCAGCTCTGCCCTGGGGGAGCCCGGCAGTAAGGTGGGCAGATGCCGGCACCGCCCACAGGGCTCGAGGCTCGTCTGGCCTCCTGACAACCCAAGCCTTCTGCGGGGACTTTGTCTGGAACCACTTTGTGAATCATCTCTGGACAGGTGCCCTGAAACCTGGGAGGAGGGAAAACCACCGACTTACTCCAGGGTCCAGGAGGACGGTTCTGAGCTGAAGCTGCAGACCCAGGGGGTGGTCCAGAGGCTGCCCAGGACCAATGGCGACACCCCTGGCGGGGAACAATGGAGCCCCGCGTACACCTCAGCTACCTTTGCTGCTCGGGCTGCCCAGGGCGAGGCTCTTATTAAATTTCGGATTACCATGTGTAAAGCACAGTCTGCATTTTGTTTGCTCTGCCACGCAACTGCCTTTCCAAACACTCTGTCAGGGCTGTAGCTAATCTACTGGCCAAGGGCTTAACCGGCAGGTGGCCAGGAGGCCCCACCAAATTCCTCCGGACCCTTTGTTACCTGGCCTGGCAGGGAGAGACGCCTTGTTTGGGAAATGTTGCTCCTCCCCCCGGACATTTTCTGTATTAGGAGTCTTTTGTCGCCGTGCATCTGAAGCCGGGGATTATGATGGGGAGGCTGTCACCCCGATTGTCTCCTTGGAGGATAAGGGGAAAGTTTGTGGGTTGGCCTAATGAAACCTTTATTGGGGGGGACAATGCTATTCCCATTAAATTAAAGCCCCGGCTTTAACAATGCCTCCGAACAAACCGAATTTGAATATTTAATTTGGGATGGGAGGCACTGAGTCAACACCCCACTCCCTTCAGCCCCTTTTTGGGAGACTGTGCAGCAAACCTGAGGGAGGTTCCTGAGTTGTTGACATCAGGTTAGCAGCTGTTGCTGCCAACATCAAAGGTGAAAAAAAATCTAAATCTTTAATATTCAATTGACATCAAAGAATGTTGCTTAATCCCAACATTAAAAAAAATCCATCAAGTGAATGCTGATCAGATAAGCGAACCAACTAAAATCTGTTGTGAGCCTTGCAAGCAACATGGAGCTTTGGGGTGAGACAAGTCCCCACCCAAGGTGATTCACAACCCAAGACCCAGCCCAAAGGCCCCCTGACAATGCAGTGCAGTGCCTCAAACCCCGCCCAGGTTCCTTCCTCATTGTTCCTTCTGGAAGAATCTCTACAAGAAAGGAATGTCTAAATGTGCTTGATTTAAAAAAAAAAAAAATGGCTGTAGTGACGTCAAGTGCACTGCAAGGGGATGGAATTTTCCGTATCTTTCTCCTCTACCTGTCACCAGGCAGCGAAGCGGCAGGCACCCGAGAGATACGATTGTGTGTGGGCTCCTCTGCACTGAGTCAGAGCCACCCAGGAATAATTCCTCCACGGATCATTGGCACAGTTTTCATGTCCCTACACGCAGCACATCAGCTGATTCTCGGTCTCCTTTTCACCTCTTACTTCCTAGGGGAGCCCCATCTTTTGTTCTGACCTCCCCCATATGATACTCAATCCTATTATGTTTATGTGCTGGCTCTATTTCCTCAGCTCTTCTGCTTTCCTTCATTTGCATAGTCTTCACGGAGAGGAGAGATGAAGCAGCTTGATCACACTGTAAGGGTGTGAACCGCACACCCACACACTTGATTTCTCTGTCAGAAACGTGGTTTCTGCCTTGCGGATGAAGATGGGAAGCGAACACAGAGAAGGAATGTCTCCGGCATTGCTGGCCTGGTGGCCCTGGAGCCTAACCTCAGCCCAGGTGAGCCAGCCACAGGGACCCCATTTGGGAGCAGCAGCTGGGGCCACTGTGCTTGACGTCACCTGAGAAATTCTAAACAAGTTACCAATGTCCATTCAAGAAGTTAGCAATCAAGTTCCAAGCAAAGGAATCACTTAAGGCGATGGTAGAGACTGGCCACCAGGACCACCCAACCCATCAGTTACCACTTGGGGGCCTGGGAAGCCAGAGCCTAAGTTCAAACAAAGTTCCTTTTCAAGCAGGCTGTGTAAGTGTGTGTGTGTGTGTGTGTGTGTGTGTGTGTGTGTGTGTGTCTCGGGTGCAGGGAGGGTTGGTGGGCCGGGAATGCAGGCCTGGCACACAACTTTGATGGGTGGCTGACCCCTCCCCAATCTATCTGTGGTTTGGACCCAGATGTGCCTGCATCTGGTGGAGTGGATTGCCTGGCATCTGTCCAGGTCATGCCCATGACAGCCACAGAGCTAAGGGCCTTCTGCTCAGCCATGGATTTCTCTATTTAGAAGTTCACTCTGATGCTGAGAGAATGGGCTTTGACACCTCTGTGAGTCTAACAACCAAGCACTGGCCGCCCTTCTTTCCCTCTGCGTTCAAATGAACCTATAAGCCTTATTTCCAGGTGGGCCTTTCCTCTGGGCAAGGGCATCAGAGGCAGAGTGGCCAGGGTGCATCCGGGCACATCATTTTCTCAGCAAAAATGGTGCCAGGCCAGAGGTGGTGGGGAAGCCAGCACTCCTCTCCTTGGGCAGGTCATTTCACCTCTCAGCCTCCATCTCCTCATCTGCAACAAGCAGGTACTAACAGCCATATGTCAGAGGCCTTAACACAATGCCTGGCACATAGTAAGTGCTCAGTAAATGTGAGATGCTGTTTCCCTTTGGGTCCTTCTAATCCTTGATTGGGGTTTCTGTCCTTTAAATAGTCCCATGACTATAGGAAATGTAATCTCTGAGAACAACTTTTAGAGGTGCTCGTTGCGGGGGAGAGGGGAGAGGCGGTGACTGTGGCAATTCCTAAATTCAACCTAGAAAAGAGAGTAGAGATGGGGCCAGAGAGATTCCTGGGCTGGCTCTTGTCCAGGCCTCCTTCCTCCAGATTTCCTGTCCATTATCCACTACCTGGCAGATGCCAGGACACCTGAGAATGGAGGCACTGGCCCTTGGGCTCTCAGGGCCCATCAGAAGGACTATGCTTGTCTCAGGTAAAGTCCTGCACCTGCACACGCACCACAGTCAGACCTGGGACCTGGGAGCAGAGTCCCAGTGCAGGTATGTCTTCCCTCCAGGTCCTTGGAAAGGTGGCATCACGTCAGCAGTCCCAGTGGCCCCTATGATGCTCCCCTTCTGTCCCTGATGTTCCTTCCTTACTGTGTCCTCCCTCACCTGGCACCTCCTGCCCGAAGGACCTAACAGTCTCTCACAGGGCCTCCTACTTCCTCTCTGGCTTTGCACTTCCCCATACCCCCATACCACCCCCCCACCCAGGCCCACTCTCTCAGCATCAGAGTAAACTTCTAAATAGAGAAATCGAGACCACATCTCTCCTCTTCTTAGATCCTCCAGTAGCTTCCCATTGAAATAAAGCCCTTTCCCCTTTATGGCCTATAAGATCCTGCACAGAGAGAGCAGTAGTTTGCCTAAAATCATCGGTTTGCTATTGGTGGAGCCCAGGCTAGAATCCATTGTTCTGTGTCCATTGTACTTTCTCCTGCAGCCCATTTTCTCTCACGTTCTTTCCTAGGAGCCTGAGAGTGAGGTGCCTTTGTAAATAGGCTGAATTTCTGAAGGGTGAGTGAGGCCTGTGGGACCTGCATCCTATTTTTGTGTTTTCAAAATGTTAGTGACTATGTAACTCAAGAGGTTTTTAGCACATTATCTCGAAAGCTTTGGTGCATTTATGGATGCAGAAAAGTACCTAAGAGAGAAAAGAGCAAGGATCGTATCAGTTACCTACTGCTGTGTAACAAACTGCCCCCAAACTTAGTTGCCTAAACCACCGTTTACTATCTCATGATTCTGTGAGTAGGTATTTTGGGCTGGACTCGGCTGGCTCACTCATGCGGCTACAGTCAGCAGCTAGGTCAGCCCCGGGCTGCTTGGTCCTAGATGTCTTCACTCACATGGTTGGAATAATGGGGGTGAATGGGCCACATGTCTTGAGTGTCTGGAAAGATTGACTAGTCTCCAAAAGCATCAAAAGAGAGCAAACCCCAATGTCCTAGTTTTCAAACCTCTGCTTGCATTCATGTTTACTAATGTCTCCTTGGCCAACATAAGCCAAGTTCAGGGTAAAGAAATAGACTCCATCTCTTAATGGGAGGAGCTGCAAAATATAGTTACCATTCCCCCCCCCCCCAATCTTCCATAATGGTAGAGTCAGAAAATATTCATATTCACATTGAGAAGATTGTAATCATCCTAGGGTTTATCTAGTCTGCTGGGAGTGAGGGGGGAGGAGGCTGTAGGGAGGGGCTTAGAAGTAGCTCCTAGTTGAGGAAAAAACAGACATCCCTGGGGAATGCAAGCTGGGGACCCTGAGCCTCTCACCCAGCCCAGGTTGCCTTGCAGGGCCAGAAGCGGGCTGACCAGGAGGACCCAGTGGAGAGGAAAGACCTCAAACAGCTCAGGAGCTCTTAGCAGCTTCATTCTTTTCTCTCCTGGCATCATGAGATGCTGCTTATATAAGAAAAAGGAGAGAGAGAAAGTGCCTTCCACTCAAAACATAGGCCAGTCAGGGCTGTGGCCCTTGTTCCTAAAAATGAAGCCTGTGTAGGAAAACGAAGGCTGATGCACCTGGAGGTGAAAGCAGAGGTCAGGAGGGCAAAGCTTTTAAATGTGCGGTCTCCTGCCTGGGAGCTGCCTGGTGGCATGCCCCGAGCTCAAGGGGAGCTGGCCATCAGAAGGCAGACTGCGAACGAAGGCAATGACTTTCTGATCCTGTCTGACAGAGACACGCCGAAGGTCCACATTTCCTCGCTGCCAGACTGCAAACCATCAAAAAACGGAATTGCATTTACAAAGTGGAGGCCTCCTTCCACTCCTTCCAGACTGACCCTCACACAGCAAACCAGTATTTCAGATCCCTCCGCCAAACGTTGCCCTGGGCCTGGGTGGTGAAGAGGCAGAGGGGGAAACGCGGCTCCCGGGCCATTTTCTTGGAGCTGCAGACAAATGAAAAACCTCCTTACCAGCCATTCATTCCCAGGAGGCCTCTTCCTTCCTCCGCAGGGGGCTGCAGTGCGGGAAGGAGGTCGGATTCTGGGAGGCTGGCCTCCCGGGCTCTCAAGGAGGGGGAGCCAGCCTGCAAGAAAGGCGACAGAGAGGCCCTAACCCCGAAGAAGAGGCTGGCAGGCAGGGAGTGGGGGCAAAGTGCAGCCCAGGTCACTGGGGAAAAAGAAATCTCAAAATAAGGGAGTGGGGGAAAGTTCCACTTCCAGGCTAATGATGAAAGAAGCCTGGGGAGAGAGGGGGCGGGGGCGCCCGAAGGAGGGAGAGCAGGAAGTGAGACGTTGCAAAGAGCAGAAAGTTTCTGAATCGCACGGGCTATTGACCGAGCACAGGCCCGGGAGGGGCCGCCTCGGCACGCAGAGGCCGGTGAACCGCTGATTTTGAGGGCCTGGAGGTGCATTTGCTTGGGGGTCCCAAAGAGGAAGGGCAGAATGCCCTCTGAAGGGTGGGACGAATTGATTTCCCAAAGATGAACAGCATCACTCCTCCAAATGCCCTCTCCAGTCCCCCTCCATCTCCTGGAGGCAGCAGGTGACCTGGGCCCAGGCCCCCGGAGGCGCCTTTGTTCGGGGGCATTCTGCAGCCCGCCCCGCCCCCACCCCTTGCACCTGGGCGGCGGCCTCCACATGCACTTGCCCACCCTCACCCTTGGCTGGCCGCGGGGCGGGCTGGGCGGATGCCTTTGTATGTGAAAAGCCGCGAGTCCTCCAACTCGTTTTCCCTTCTGGCTGGGCACACTCGCTAATGGTTGTCCTGTTCACTCTGACAGACACGGAAACGCACTCCCGGGAAAAGAACAGTTAGCCGGCAACACTTCATCCGGGAAGACAAGTTTGTGACCGAGGCCGCCGAGCGGGATACCCTCACTGTGGACGGCGAGAGCCCGGCCCTTGGGGAGCTCGGCTCTGCCCTCCGATCCGCAGGTGCGTCCCGCTGAGTTCTAATCCGACCCCTCGGAGGTTTGCTAATTTAATTGTGTAATGGTCCACACCTGAGACATGCCCTTAACTATCTTCAGGACATGACTTAGCTTAAAAGAAAGAGTATTAAGAGAATTAAAATAAGAGCATTAAGACAGGGACTTAGACATTGAAAGCTCTTACCATCTCTCACACATCTGAGTCAAGCAGAAGGGAACTGGCGGAGGGGGGTCGACCTCCAGTTAGAAAAAAACAACAAGAAGTAATTAAAGTTCTTGCCAAGTGATTCTGAAATACGTATTTAGCCCTTGTAAGTTAAATACCTTGGGTTTTTTAACGAGCGATTTCCCCAAACATCTATTATTCACGTCAGTAGGACAGACAGTAAAGCACTGTAAGATTTATAGACACTAAAAGACTTCCCATGTTAAAGGTTAATGAAAGTGTAATTTGAATCATGAAATCTTTATGTGTAGGCTCAGTTTACACCGAGGGCTCATTAAGGATGCGGTGGGGACCGCGGGCGGCCGGTGACGTCACAGCGGGTATTTAAATGGGCGGGGCCAGGCTGCCGGGGGATGGAATTCTTTAAAAATATAAAAGGCTCCCCTCCTTCCTTCAGTCTCTCCAGCAGTCACAACTTCACCGACAGCCTTGGTTCCACCCTGAGGATTTCAGTGAGAGAACACGTTCGAGGGAATCAGGAAGCAGAGAAAAGGTCACAAATAAGCGCTTCAGGAACAATGAAAGCTTTTCTCTATGCAGCAGTGGGAGAGTTGCTAGAAAAACTGGAAAGGTATTAATCAGAAGTGGCTATAAATCCTCTGGAGTTTTGCTCTTATAAAACTCCTCAGAGAAAGTCCTGAAGGAAATGCAGGTCAAAGCCCAAAAAAGCTCTTGATCAGAGATTGCTGGAGGAAAAGCTTCCCAGACGCCGTTTAATAGGCAGCAATCACCCCAGGAGTGGGGAAGCCAAGTACGCTTGAAACATGGTTGCAATTCCTAATAGGTCTTGTCACACTTAAGGCACTGCAAGCTCCATCCAACGAACAGCTGAAGCTAGCTGGCGATTCATAAAGCCAACAGTTTAAAGTTTATTATGATGAAAGCACTTAATGACAGCCATCGCTAGGGGCCCATCATTTATAAAGCTGTGCTGAGTATTAGACATGTAGCATGACCACCAATTTTATGTCACAATTGCTACCATAAAATGACCTTTGGTGATTTTTGCTGCATGTGGTGGACAGCTCTTCCTTCACATTAGTGCTCTGTGGCTTTCTTTGCAGACTATTATGCTGTCTAAAGCTTATTTGGCACTGTCGTGAGCCTCAACCCTTGTTATTACCCCGAAGGCCTGTCTTAAAAAAAAAAAAATCTCATGCTCTATTACGCCACTCCAATAATTTACAGTTCTTACCAGCCTTGGTTAGTGTAATATTTTAATGCAAATATGCTTTACCATTACATTTTATGTAAAAAGAAAAAAGTTCCCATGCTTCTGGCTAGTGCAATAGCCATTTGAGGAGTTCACTGAAATCAGCCTCTTATTCCCTGGTCTGGTCTCATTGAATGGGCACTCTTTTCCCTGGTCGTTCGGTTAAAACACCTCCAGAAAAAAAAGGGGGGTGGGGGAGGGGGTGGGAGGACTAATTAAACTTCCCTAGAGAATGAAAGATTTTTTTTAAAAGATCCCATGTGTGATAAAAAACCCACCTAAAACAAACACCGATTCCTATTTCACTACCTCCAGTCCCCATGCAAATTTACATTATTTAATTAGGATTCCATTTTCCAACCTGCTTTGTGTAGTTAGAAAGTGTTTGAATACCCGGCCACTTTACTGCTCCGATGCAAACCGCTGCTGAGAAAGTGGTCTGTCCATGCTACACCACCTTTAAATTGTGTATATAATTTTATAAATGATATAAAATCTGCTTCTAGTCCCTGAAAAAAAAAAGAAAAGAAAGAAAGAAACACAAGCATGGCACACTGCAATTTTGGAAGGATTTAAAATATGTGATTTCTGCTGGTACCTACTGTACTGGGTTTTATATAAAGCTTTTTTCAATAAGGTAAATTGTTACATGACAAACTCATCTTCCACCATTATCATCCGCTGTTTGTGTTTAACAACAGGAGTCCCGCTCTAACAAAACTGTTGTAATGGCTGCACAAATTACTCAGCTGAAAGCTTTCACCAAACAAAACAGTATTAATCAGCAGTTCTTACGAAGGTGCTAATTAAAAACAATTTTCTTCCTCAGTTTGCAATACTAAAGCCATCTTCACTTGCACAGTTTCCAATATACGGCTACTGTATTTGCTCACACTTCAGGCCCTCTATTAACTATTGAATCTCCTATTAGCCATTTTATTACGTTTCTGTTCACAAGCTTGTTGACATTTTAAAAGTCACAGTATGATCTGTTTTATCTATTAAAAAATGTATTAATTGAAAAGTCAGGGGGACAAAAAAGACAAAATGTAGACTCCAAATGCACAGACTTCCAGGGCAGGGAACGTGGTGAGCATGTAGCCGTAGCCTGGGCAGTGAGCTCTCTGGCTAAAATGAAATCTGAGAATTAAAATGGCATTTCAGGCTTAATAAACACCACCAGGCTCTCTCCTAATTTGGAAATAGTCCTCTCAGGAAAAGATATTTGCCCTCTATCGAAATTCAGTTTTGAAGGAGACTTAGTCTTACTTTCAAATCAATCTTTCCTCTATGTGATGCAATCAGCAGAAGACACTTCCTACAGTCTGAACTCAGAGTTTAATCTGGGGTGGAGCCTGGGACCTGGAGCCCAGAAATATGGTCTAAACAGTTTTGTCTTCCCTGTCAGTGTGTGTGTACTTATGCCTACATATGCTTGGATCTCCACGTGGCTAACCTGCTCGCCACCCTCCTCAGTCCTGCTGGGCAATGCCACCAAATTGTTTGGCATAGATTGGAAACGAGTCAAATGTTGACTAAGTGCAAAGACAAACTCCATGGAAGCTGGGTTGAGGGAAGAGAACAGTCTATTTCTATTTAAAAACAAACACACGAATAAAAAACCCAAAAGTCTAACCCTGAGGGGAAGGCATGCCCCATTTTGATAGTGGAGAGAAGAAAAAAAAATAAAGAAAAAAAAACAAAACAAACCACCACCACAACCACCTCCTGCCTGTGGTATTACAACCAGGTTCAAAAGCAGTTAACTAGTTTAGGACAGACGCCTGGCTGCTGCCATGGGGCTCCAGAGGGCCACTAATCCTTCCATTCACTCGGTTAACTGCTGGGTCCCCCAGACTGATTCAACAGGTATGCAGTGGTAAATTCATCCCCTACTGAAGCCAAAGGGAAAATCAGCAAGGGGCGGGCAGCTCTTCTCTGAAACACCCGAGGAACCAGCCAGAAAAGCTTTTATGCCCCAGACAAGTTTTCTGCTGAATACTGAGCACCTCAATTACCCTTCCCTAATGGAACTTACATTTTCACGCTCAGTCAAAAAGCCAACAAAATACACAATTTATACAAAATAGCATCAACCTCTTAGGTAGTCTTTTCTAGCACTTTTATCCCAATTCACAGCGTATGTCCTGCTATAAAATAAAATAAAATTTATTTCTTATAACCAACTTATATGTGGCTGTTCATATCACCGCATTAGAACTGACCATGGGCGGTATTAGAAACATTCTCACATCCAACCAGATCTACTTAGCATGACAAAGGGAAAGGAGGAGTTTTAGTAGAAGATACAGGTACAGGGGGAAGGGGAGTATCATGATTATTCTTAAGATTTCCTAAGTAGACGGGCTTCCTTTTGAAACACACACATGCATAATTACATAGTAGACAGTTATGGAATGGGGCACTGCAATGCATAGTACACAACCCAATACCAATGCATAGAGATAATTCTTAATTGTGAAGCTCAAAAGAAATGTACATGGATCAAGTTTCCAAAGCAGCTATATTTTCCCCTTCTCAATATCGGGATCTCATTAAAATGTAAGAAACTAAAAAACAAACAAACAAACAAAAAAAACACTGTTAAATTATTCAATAAGATACAGCATTTGTTACTCAAAAACTTCCAGAGAACCTGGCTAGAGATGTTTCTGGGTGAGGAACTCATAAAGACGAGATCCATGCAATTCTCAACATTTTACAGGAGATTCTCTAGGCTTTAATCACACAATAAGCACATTTGTTTACCAGGTATCTCTTGGTAGGAACAGCTCACTTCTTACACTGCCTCAAGCTTAGGTAACTGCACACCCTATTCTTAAATATGAAAAAGATAAAAATACAAATAAATTACGGGTTTACTTTTAAAAATACAATTTCTCTTAGAGAAATAAACACTGGATTTCTACACCCACAACACACGAATGCAAATTGAATTCTGGCCAATTCATGTATTTTCATGAGGAAAAATGGAAATAGTCTCATGATTCTGCTGTCCTGTATTTGAAAAGAAAAACAGAAAGAATAGACCATCTTAGGTGCTACTGCTGGGATGGGTTTTCTTTGTCTGGCAGATTTGGTTGCAGGTTTTTACAGAAGAAATAATTTCTGCTGTATTTCCGCCAGGACAGATGGAACTACCCGTGTTGCCTTTTAAAACATTCCCAATTCTAATTTTTAAACAAGAAAATATGAAGCCAGTGTGCTACCTATACAGTCGCCAAAGGAGAGCTGCCACTAGCTGAACTACTCAGCTAAATGGCTGGTTTGCATTGCCCTGGTCTTTATCTAGCACTGAGAATAGACTGCTGTTTTATCCAAAGAGGAATAAATTGCTGTTATTGTGATGTTAGCCCATCACTTGGCATTGCAATTCAAGTTTTTGTGAGAAAGAAATGTACGATCTAACTGCGACTTGACCTCTGCCTTCTGAGATCCGTCTAGGTGCTCTAATGGAGCAGAGAAAGTGGTGAATACAAGGACATGCAAACTGATGGTGAAAAATTTGTTTGATGATAAAAGGGAGCAGAGAAGACATTTGAGAGTCGCTGTTTTTATGACAGCTAAGTTTGTTTAACATGCAAAAGGGTTCCCCCCTCCCACAGTGTCCCTTTAATTGCACCACACGAACTACATGCTTATAAACATAGGAGGATGTAACCTGCTAATGACATGACTACTAAAGTGGGAGCAGATGATTCCTTACAGATAAACATCTGAATTTCCACAAAAGGCATTACAGCATCTCGTGGATGCACTGGGCAGGAATATGCCTGGGTTCCCTGCCGAAAAGGCATTCTCCCTTAATCCCAGGTGGCACCTATTAAATGTTCACTATACATGCGAGTCACAGCATATAACAATATATACTTACTTTAAATAAGATAATTGTGTGATTGAGTTTTTAAAACTCCTCCTGGTTGCAGTTTAGTTTATCAACCATTTATTCAAAATGTCTCTGGAAAGGACCTATTTTGAAAGAAGCCTGGAGAACAGCAGCCGTTAGATGTGAGCCCTGATAAAGGCTCACTTTTCATTCATAGTCAGAGCCTAAATGTGCTCTTCTTGTACCTAAACAGATAATAAGCACTCAGCACACTCCTCCTCCTTGACACAACACATTGAGACTAATCACACATAATTGGAGAGGAGGAGCAGGGGGCTGGCCACGCTATTGTGTCCAGAGGACACACGGTCAGTTTATAAGGCTCTGGGCTGATGGAGTCATTTCTTATACATCTATAGGGGGAAAAACCGTCCTGTTTAAAAGGGGGAAAAGAATGAGCCCGGGAGATAGAAAAAGAGATGGCAGCTTTAACACCAATTAATTTGAGGGAGATCAGAAAGATATGCTTTATTTTTATTAACCAGGATAGAATCGTCATGTTTGCGGTTTTATACATTAAAAACTACCGCCACCCAAATGGAACAAAGACCAAGGTATTTTTTTTTTTTTTTTCAAAAATGGGGGTGGCAATCACCAACGGAAATTCTGTCTCAATTAGAGGCAAAAATATTTAGGGTGCTTACAAATCCAATTCAGATAGCAGACAGGCTGTTTATAGATATTTAAAGACAAACAAAGGTTTAGTGCAGGAAGAGCAACAAGCGGACTGAAAAAAGAGAGGACGGGGATGGCTGGGGAATAATGTGGGTGAGGACAGGTGGGCTCCATAATCACACGTGGAATGTCGCCAAGGTGGCTCGGGGCCCACAGCTTGGGGGCTGGACAGGAAGCCGACGGCTTGCTGCATATTACACACATTACAGATTTCTGGTTCGGGAAAATATTCCCTGTGTACTTGATGTTTTCTTCATCTGTTGAGCAGCTTAGTCTTCTATCCACTTTTGGTTAAAATAAGCAGAAGTGGGTAATGAAGGTTTTCTTCATACATATCCTGGTTTTCCTTTTTCAACTGAAAACAGTAATAGAAAAAAAGAAAGGTAAGGAGACTCAGATTAGGAATTTTTACCAGTCGATTTAAATGTTGAGTATAACGAAGACTTCTTACCTAAATATATTGTTCTGGAAAAAAAAAAAAGCAACTCAGTGGCACTGACATATCAACATGACGCATCAAGATGAGAATCTTTTTGTTTTGTTTTCATAAACAGTCACCCTGCATTTGTGACCCCCAGGAACTGTGAGGCACTTCGGTGAAGGCAGACCTGGCCAGCCCTTGGCATAGAAGCTTCCGGGAATCCAGCGGACAGGCCTCTCAGACCCCTGTTTGGAGACCGTGGCAACACCTGGGCACCAGGGAAAGGCTTGTGGGGCCCAGGGCATTTCAAAGACTCTCCAGGTCCTTCCCAGGGGTTAATATTAATGATAAGTAACTCAACAATTCTTTTCTCCGGGGGAAAGCGTATTCCAACAATCAGAGCAGCAGGCTTCGGTACCGCTCAGGTGAACTCCCGAGGGCCTTCCCAGGGCAGGCAGATGTGCAAATCCCATCAGCATTCTCCAATCTGAAGTACACTTCTCCTCATTGGCTAGAGTAATTCTGATAGTCATATTTATATGTATTCTAGCAAATAATAAATTGCTATTTATAAAGACAAAATCAATATTTTTGAGCCAAATTTTAATTCATTTTTTAATTTATAAGAATCAGAAATAAATACTTTTTTTCACTATACATGGAACCAATTCCTTTATTATTTCAAATCAGACAAACCTCCCCCTCCCCCTTGATGCTAAATGAATGGCTCCAACATGACACTTTCCGGGATTAGTAAATCTGGGGCATAGCTTGAATCTTCTCAAAGCGCATATTCCTTCCATATCAGATTCCCACACTGTGGCACACCCACACTGCTCAGGACAGGAGCAAGGAGCCTGCTCTTCCTTTTCTACTGGGGAAAGTAAAGGCACCTTGTCTTTACTTCCAAACCCGTTGCCCTAAGATCTGATGGTGGTCCAATCACTCACGTGACTTCATTCTGTTTTCTTACACGGAGTTTGTTCTATTTACAGATGAGTAATTATCTATTTAGAAAGAGCCTCGTGGATTTCGGTTGCCACCAAAATAATGACAGTGTTATTCTTAAACACACATCCCTCAATATCACTAATTAACAACAACAACACACACACAAAGAAATGGCTTCCCAAACTTCCCAAACCACGCCCACTAATAGGGGCCAATCAACTGTAAATACCTTTGATGTCAGTTGCCGTAGTGATAGAAGGAGCACACCGAGATACTCCACAGAGGGAAGAGGGGCCGAGCTAGCTAAATTCTTCCTCAGGGACTGGGGATCAGGGAAAGGTGATTACTCAGCATGAGTCAGCTGACCTACTCACTCACAATGCACTAATACACAGACTCAAATGAGCTCTTTATAAAGTCCCTGCGGTAATATGTGGGGTAAATAATTCTTCTGTAAATATGGGTTAGAAACCACTTTTAGCCTGGATTCTGTGCTGACCTCTGGAGGCTGAAGCCGAGGCTTCCTTGCTGGGAGGGACCGGGGCCCACCCCGTGTTGAAGGTGAGCCCTTCCGGAGATGGGGAAGAGAGGACAACCCTACACCCCAACCCCAGATCATTTCCGAGTCCAGAACACACACAAAGCTGTTAGGCAATGTTTGCTTCGCTGGCGGAATGTTATGTGGTTTAAGAATAATGCCATTTTCCCAGGCTGTCCTTCTTTGCCCAATGAATAATTATAATGTTAAGAAATACAAAAGCACCTTGAAAAAAAAAATGAACAGAAGGGAAATTATGAATAAAACAATCTTTCAATTTCATAGGTTAAAACAGGGTCTTTGAAGACTGAACCAAGTTCTATAGCTGCTATTAGTCACATTATGCTTTACTTCCTAATTGGATGCCGCACACTCAGCCTCGCCGGGGCGCGAACAGCAGCAGCGGGAGCGGAGTTCAGACTGTTTACCCTTTACAGTACCCACAATTATCAACAGCCCACCACACAGATGACAAGCACCAGCCACTTGTGATGTGGCATTTTGAATAGAAAAGCAGAAGTGCAATATGGCCGTGCTTTTCACACAATGTACTGACTTCACAGCCCAGCCGAGCCTCTCTTCATGGCTAAGTACAGAAATACAGAAAATAAACACACGGGTGGTTTTGTGAAAGTTGTGAGAGGGGGGAAAAATACCTATGGCGTGTAAAATTATATTCCAAAGAAAATTTGCATGAATGAGTGCAGTTTTAGCAACTAATTTCAAGCCAGGGGCGATCTCAGAGCTAGGTCTCTACCTTGCTAAACCATTTGCTATCTTCACATCCTTCCAGGTTCCCAGCCACACCAGCGGGCAGTGCATTTCATTCCCAGCCCCGGGGAGACCCAGAGGTTGGGTAGGGGGAGGGAGGTGTTTTATTTTTCTTTCCGTTGCCTGGATGAACAGAAAGGCAGTATTTTAAACACACACACACACACACACACACACACACACACACACCACACCTTTAGCTGCCTGGTCCCCGGGCATGCTGGCTGCATGGTGTGGGCACCATTTAGCAAAAACACTGGCAGAAAAGTGCAGAATGGCACCGTTTTGATTACAGGCTTGCTTTTGAACGGAAATAAAATTTCACAGTTAACAATGAGAGGTGAAAAGTTTAAGAGGCAAAGCTGTTCCTCCTGATCACTGACTGGTAATCAGCTTCATGGGTGGTTGCCTAAATCTGTAGATTTTTTTTTTTTTGTACCTTGCACTACTGCCAAGATTGTAACTAATTTTTCCCCCTGTTGTAAGAGGAGGGGTGGAAACCTCGGCACAGAAGGCAGCTGTGTATGAGTGACGTGAGGCACTAATGCAGAGGGCAGAATTAAAATTCATGAATCTCTTCACAACCATTTGTGTAACAAGATTAAGACGGGACAGCGGAAAAGAGCGGCATTATCAGGCGTCTTACAGTCCTCCAGCTGGTTACGCTCTATTCCAGCACAGTAGGGCTAAGAGGATAACACGCGGCCCCGAGGAAAACGGCCGCTCCTGCATTTGGGAGCGAGCTCGTCCCTGGGACCGTGGGGGTTTGGCCGGAGATGGAGAGGAAGAAAGCTGATTGCCGCTCAAGATGGAAAACTTTTAAGCCCCGGCTATTAGCACGCGGCGAACAAAAGCGGCCAGGGTGGAGGTTCCCGGCGGCCGCCGGCCCCTGCGCGTCCCCGAGCCCCGGGCAGGCGGGCGGCTGGCGGGCAGGGACCCGAGGACACAGGGGTGCTGGCTTTGGAGCCGCCCCCTTGCCTGGGTGAAGGGCACCCGGGCTGGGCGAGGGGCCGGGACGCTCCCCAATTCCCACCCCCACCATGCCCCCGCCCCCACCCCCACCCCCCACCTGATTGGCCTCTGGGAGAGATCCCGTCCGGGCACCCTCCCCTTGCCCAGGAGACCTCCACGAGCGAGCTGGGTTTGGGTCAGTACAGGGTAGAGCGGCTGGGGCGGGAGAGCCCAGCATCCTAGCTCTGGTGCCGAGGGACGAGGCATGCTCTTGCTAGCAGCTCACCACCAATCCAGCGCAATTGAGCTCACCAACAATCAACATGATGGGCGCACGTCTTGTAGCATTTACCTAGGACGCCCCAACTCCTCAGAGGATCCCCTTAGGATGCTACTTCCTGAGAACAAGACGCAACGTTCACTGCTCACCACAACCAAGAGGGGAGGAGGACTGCTTCTTAGCCCAGTGTCCACAAGTTGGGGAATTTAACTTTTAAGCAATTATGGAGAGATAAAAATGAGGCCACTTATGACATTTTATTTTTGTGGGACCAATCCGCCCATGATTATTTATGGAGTACTAACTGTGGGCATAGACATACATGTATCAATGTAAAGGTAAGAGGCATGCTTAGTGATTTAGGGAGTGATGCTTTGCAGGATAGTGTGCAAGGCTGGAAAAAGAGGACGTTGCTGTCTACTAGCTGCTGACAATCTAAAGTTCTAGACAAAGGAAAGGTGGCCACCAAGGACTCAAATACCTCCCGTGTTCCAACACACTCCAGGTCGCGCAGGGAGGTGAAGAGGGTAGAGGAGAGGGAAGGTAGCAGGCCCGGTGCCGACTTCTCTGCTGGTGTAGAAACCCAAGCCTTTGCTCTCCTGAGCTGTGGCTGAGGTTCTAAAAGCATTTGTTGTTCTGGGGGGAAAGTGGATGACAATGACACTGAGGCAGCCATCATCCAATCCCCCTATCTCTAGCCCTAAGCAGGACAGAAGGCAGATTGTATTGCTTTGGGTAGAGGAGAGCCCCCCTGCCCCGCCCCCTACCCCCCCCACTACCCCCAGGTAAAGCCTCCAGGGCCATTCTTTTTGTTTCAGGGAGGGGTTGAAAGAGGAAAACATGTTCTGGAGAGGCAGGTAAGATCTGAGTACCATGCCATTCTGCTTTCACTTTCTGATTGTAAGCAAAGGGCCCAATTCCAACAGTGAGGGGACATGGTTTAACCCCTCCAGTTCACAAAGCATCATTTCTATTCCAGGGGCTGAATGGAGCCCTTAGAGACTCAAAGAGGTGAACCCATTCCCAGAAAGTGAGGATTTCCTTTCTTTTGCTGGGAAGATCAGGTCCACTTTGTATATAATTTTTCAAAAGTCCGTAACTTCTGCATTAAATCATAGTCCTGGGTAATAAAGAGTGCTATTGGTCTTTTTATAGGAGAAAATTAAGGTCAGGCCTTTATTTTCCTGCAGTCACAACTTGCAAAATTATGACAAGTCAAAGTCTCTTGCCAAGGTCAGACTAGTTCAGAGAAGGGAGATTTCTGTAAGGCACAAAATTACATAAGTAATACATGTTATGCTAGTAACAGTTACGTGTATTAGCAAACGTGAGAGTCCTAAAGTTTTCAGGACACTTGCCTCTCAGTGTCCTATATTGCTGTATACCCATAAATAATAAAAAGGCTGATAACATTGCTTTATGTAAGCAAGCTTAGAAATCACTCTCAGATAAGTGCTTTTGACCTAAATCTTGTAGCGCCTCACTCTGACATCTAACCCCACAACTGTGAAATTCTGTAGGAGATTTAACAGTCTCAAACTGCCGACTGACCCAGCCATAAAGCAAGCAGAGATAAAGATTTACAGTCCAACATGATACAATTAGACAGTCACCTTCTATTTATTCCAGTGCAGCTAAACATTTAACCTACTTAAAAGCCCGAAGCTTTTTCATTAAAATATAAATGCTTGTTTATCATTCGTTCTATGCCACCTCCAGGCATCCTATAAATTAGCCTATTATAAATGAAAAGATAACTTTGTTTCCGAGAAAGGAGTAAACAAGAATGGTTTCTGTAAAATCCTTCTAGACATGCAAAGATAAAAGATGGCTTTACCACACAAAATAATCAGATACACGGAGCTGTTCAGAAGCAGCACACCTAAGTACTTTAATCAAATATTTAGGTTACCTGCCAAAAAGACCATGATCTCTTCAAAATGCAATGCGGATTAAAGTGTTATCTAACACAAGCAGAAAACTAACCTTGGAGTGGAAGTTTGAAATGTGTTCATCATAATTTTCATGTCTTTGGAGAGAGAAGCCAGCTTTTTCAGCTAGATTGCAAAACTGGTTTAAAGTAGTCCCTCGGCGTGGGGCAAATACCATTGCTTTCCCCTGGAACATTAAAAAAGAAATGTACACATTTTAAAACTGGCAGGCAACCAAACATCGCAGACATCGGTCAAAGCACTTAACATACTGCTCTCAGGTAGAAAACTCAATTGTTCTGGAGACGTCCACACAGGATGGGCATTCACAGTGAGAACTATTCCACGGACAGCTATGCATCAAATAAGAAAAATATATATTTCTTAGTCAAATGGCCAGTGGCTTTTCAAATAATGCACGTAATAAACAAGATGTGACTCCAAGTCGGTGTTCTGTACCACATGCACCTCTTTTGGGTCTAGCGGTTGAAACAAAAGCACTAGATTCTCAAGTAAGTGGTCCAGGGCAGTGCCACCCACCTTGCGACTCGCTGGCAGCTGCCAACACACCCGCAACACAGCTCCAGGGCATGTGGCAACAGACGCCTGTAAATGTGAGTTTATTGTGCCCTGAAATCTCAGTACCAAGAAAGCCTCCGCAGAGACAAGGAACCACAATCCCCAGTGGGGAATTTTCACGTTTCAGTCCTGCCACCGGCCTTATCTGGGACCACGCTGTCAGCTACAAGGATCTTGGTTTCCAACGTCATTGAATCCTTCAAAATGGCCTTCATTATAGCAAAGCAGCTCCTCACAGTACTCAAATGATTGCTTTTCAAAGAAAGTGGTATAAAGAGGACAAACAGGCTTTTCTAAATAAAATGCGCAACCTTATGAGACTGTTGCAGAGGGGAGCCCGGGAGGACCTGTAGACAACATACACCGGATTTTCAGAAACCCACCAGACATGAACCTCCACGTGGGTCATGTGCTCGCTACTGGGTGCATGTGGATTTTTCCTCCCCCTCTCAGATGTGCACAGAATGGCTAAGCTTCAGGATCTTCTTTTCTTTTTATTTGGTTAAAAGATGGCTGTGTGCTTCTGTTAATTTCAGGGTTACACTTCACCTCGATGCAATGCCGCTTCAGGTTTTGAGAGAATCACAAACATATCCCACTTTCTTATGAAAGGTGGTTTACCATTCCCACCTGCCAACCATTGACTGAGCGCGCAGTAGGTGTCAGACTCTGGGAGAGGGGCTCTCTACTCATTGTCTCCCTGAAATCTTCAAACCACCAAAACGTGAGGATTATCAGCTCCATTTTACAGGATGCTCAGAAAGGTTGACTAATTGGCCAGGATGACACAACTGGTAAATGAATGGAAACGTATCTGACTCCAATGCCACTTCTCTCTCCCGGACACTGCATTGCCTCCTCATTGGTACCAGTGGCGGCAGTAATAAAAATAGCTACCACTGTGCTGGGTGCTTCAACCTTCCCTTCAACCCCCTCAACAACCGTGTAGGGAAGACATGACGTTTCACAGACGATTCAACATGCAATGAAGGGGTTGAAGACTACAAGGAAGGACTGTGTGGCAGAAAGGGTTTTTGGACGTAAAGGGGGTCTCCACCATTAAAGAGCTGTGTCACCTCAGGAAAGTCAGAAAACTAATCTCAGAGCGGTTGAGCCTGAGGACCTTGGAGATGTTAGTCTACTCTCATCGAAGTCATCCTAGCCGGCCCACTGAGTTTTCTCATCCAGCAAATGGGAAGAACCAAGGCTGCCCCCCACCCCCAGCAAGTGGTGAGAATCAGATGAGGTGATGAATATGGAAACAGTTTGAAGAACAAGGTTAAACAGATGTAAGACTAGAAACATCTACAGCCCCTAATAGTGCTATAAAAATTCCGTCAATTCTCTCTCCTTGTCATTCTCTTTCCCTCATTTACCTGCAAGAAAAACCCCCATACACTGTCCCGGACAGCAAGCATGTTTTCATACTATGTTTACATAGGCATGTACACACTCAGGCACATAATTATAGCAGCACCAATCATGCCAATACACTTAAGGTTCTGTCAGCTTTTCTCATATTAATTGCTATTTTCAGGTGGTTTTCAAACTTAGCAGTAAAAATGCATTTGGATGTGAAAGTAGATATAATACAGGGTCTCAGCAGGAGAGCAAAAATCTCTATTTAAAAAAAAAAAGTGAATACTAGTAGGTCATTTTAGTCATTTCTAAGAGCTGGTTGCCATTCTGGATTTTTGAATAATGGAAGTTTTTTATTTTATTTTAAATTCACTTGCAAAAATTGTCTTACATTACAATGGAAGAGTTGATTTTTAACAGCTATTACCTAAGCCAGCGATTTTCAGTCTTTTTCATCTCATGGCACACAAAAACTAATTACTAAAATTCTGTGGCACACCAAAAAATATATTTAATTTTTTGCCGATCTGACAAAAAATAGGCCTAATTTTGATTGATTTACAAAAATAAAAAATAATAGTAATTATTTTCCCTTTTTGCTCAATTTTTTTAAAAAAAAAATCAGGTGCCTATACTTGTATAAAGGATTTCTGGTACTAAGAATTAACCAATCAGACAAAACCTTATTCTGTGTTGTGACCAATAAGATGCAACTCTATTGCCCTAACCGGTTTGGCTCAGTGGATAGAGCGTCGGCCTGCAGACGCAAGGGTCCCAGGTTCGATTCCGGTCAAGGGCATGTACCTTGGTTGCGGGCACATCCCCAGTGGGGAGTGTGCAGGAGGCAGCTAGCTGATCGATGTTTCTCTCTCATCAACGTTTCTAACTCTCTATCCCTCTCCCTTCCTCTCTGTAAAAAATCAATAATATATATATATAGATGCAACTCTATTATATGACCTATATATTTATGGTACAAAACAGGGCATTCACACCAGAAGACTATTGTTGTATTGGCTGTTGTCATTTTTAACATTTGACAATCTAAGGCAGGGGTCCTCAAACTTTTTAAATAGGGGCCAGTTCACTGTCCCTCAGACCGTTGGAGGGCCGGACTATAGTTTAAAATAAAACTATGAACAAATTCCTATGCACACTGCACATACCTTATTTTGAAGTAAAAAAACAAAATGGGAACAAATACAATATTTGTATTTGCATGTGGCCCGCGGGCCATAGTTTGAGGACCCCTGATCTAAGGGAAAAGAGGCCAGTGCCCCTCACTAAATAGTCAGGTACTACATTTAAAATATATATATACTTTTATTGATTTCAGAGAGGAAGGGAGAGGGAGAGAGAGAGAGACACATCAATGATGAGACAGGATCATTGATTGGTTGCCTCCTGCACCCCTCACACCGGGGATGGATCCCACAACCTGGGCATGTGCCCCTGACTGGAATCAAACCCAGAACCCTTCAGCTCGCAGGTTGACGCTCTATCCAAACCAGCCAGGTGGTACTGCATATTTTAAAAATCCTGTGGCACATGGGTTGAAAATCTCTGATCTAAGCTATTTATCATCATGTTTACAGGGCTCTGCAGTTCTTGGTTGGGTTGATGCTTGCATTTACAAAGCACATGCTCTCCACAGTGCACCCCTTGTTGGCTGGGGTGAGGTGTTAGGGGACTGCAACGAAGCCTATGGCTGCACTCTCTGCCCAGACATCTCTTTCCTCCTTTAGGCCTCGGTTTACCTGTCCTTCTCTCACCACCCAATCTAGCACAGCCCCCCCCCCCCGCCCCCATCATTACCCCCTCTCCCTGCTCTATCTTTGTTCTTGGCACTCATCACCTCTGACACACATCATATCCTTGTTTGTGAATGCCCGCCTCCTCTGGCTGGAATGTACACTCCATGCCAACGGGATCTTCTAATGTTTATTCACCGCATTTTCGCAGGACCTAGCCGATAGTAGATACTCAACCAATATTTGTTGAGAGAATAAACCAAATGCCGGTGTTGAGTCATCTGAGAAATACGAGTCTTTGGGGATTCGAAGGCCATCTCCTATTGCTTATTCTTTAGAAAAGATTTCCTCCAAGAAGCATTTGTAGAGTCAGCGACTATGGCAGGATATAAGAGGGCACAATACTGGGCCCACGAGAAAGAGAAAGAGCAAGCAGGACTTTTAATCTTTAATTACTCAGTTATGAGTTTTAAAATGCTTCTTTTCATTTAATTAAATACAGATATTTTTGAGATGTGGATTCATACTTAATAGGGACAGCAGTACATCATCCATTCTGAATGCTTCAGTAAGCATCCACTGAGCCCTACTGCATCCACCCCATAGAGATTGGTTTTAGGACACACACACCCATCTCAGTAGAGCCAAACCCTTTGTCGGGTCTAATCAGAGGAATACGACTTACAATTTAGGCTGCAAAAATCAAAACAAGAAAAAAAAATAGATTTCAAATTAGCCCATCACTTTAGAAAAATTATTTTCAATTTACCAAAGCACAAGTTTCTAAGCATTCACAGTCACGGAGTCATTTTAAACGAAGAATGAACACTCAATTGAATGTAAAATTTTGACTGATGAGCGGAAATTTGAGAGATTCGTTTATCCCTGGAGAGGAGAGAGGAGGAGTCCCACTAAACAAGGCGATACTGTTTACATTGTGAGTGCAGTTGTTGCTGTTTCGCTAGACTAATCCGTACTCACATATTAAAGGGTGTGCACTTCTGGAAAAATAAGTATGCTTAGGGTTTATTTTAAAAGGAATATGCTATGCCGACGAAAGGCTTTTATTCCTCTTGCATTTCCAGGCAACCAACTATTAAATACCGATTACATGTCTAAGCTTATGTTTATTTTCTAGCCTTTTCTTTACCAGGTTTCTGAGATGCTGACTTTCCCTACTTCCCACCTGCTTCCTCCCCTGTATCTCTCTCAGTCCCCTTCCCTGACTTCTCTTCTTCCATTTGCTCCCTAATTGTCAGTGGTCCCCAAAGCTCTGCCTACTTTTTATTCTTATTCTATATAGTCCTAGGCGATTCTACCGAAGTCCAAAACGTCAACTATCACTAATACCTCAAAACTCACTAGTATGTAACTGCAGCATTCACCCGTATTTTCAAGTGTCTACTGGATCTCTCCATGGGTGAGTTCTGAAAGTGCCTTTAACCCATTCCATCTCCCATTCCATCTAAAATGGAATTCAATATCCTTGGCTCCAAGCCCCTACTGTTTGGAGCCAGATCACTACCCATCTCTTTCTCTTTCTCTCTCTCTCTCTCTCTCTCTCTCTCTCTCTCTCTCTCTCTCTCACACACACACACACACACACACACACACACACACTCAGACACACCTACTGGGTACCAAGCACTTCCATACTCTTCCATTTTTGAAACAAAGCTAGACACCTGGGAATCATGGCATTGCCTTTGAAAACCCTTTAGTGCCACATCTCCCCACCCACGTCACTGTCATCTGCTGCATTTGGCTCAAGTGCAGTTTTTGCTGGGCACCCTGAGAATTCTTGTATCTCCCGTTGGATGTGCTGAGCCTTGAATTATGAAGAACTCAGGACCCACCAGCGTAGCCCCAAGTTGTTTCTCTGTGGGCCTCTTGTGACATCTTCAGATCTCTGGGCCACAACACCATGGAGGAGTTGTCTTGGCTCAAGAAAACATTGAAAGCAGCTCTAAGTAGAAATAAAACCTTTGCTATTATCTTAGTATTGGACTGTGACTTCACAACACACACGCTCAGCAGGGGGTGGTCCTCTGGAAGCAGAACAGCCAGCGCTGAGAGCTAAGAATAGTTCAGCTCTTCCTCTGGTTACCCCCAAGCTCTGGGAACCCTTCTAGCCCAATGGCACAGGACATGGGGCTGCAGGTCACTGCCAAGTCCATGTGACCCTTGCAGGGTGCACCTGGGTAGAGGCCTAGGGAGTGCAAGTGTTGTGCCTCCCTAGATTCCCCCAAAAGGGATGAGTTTCCTGGGGGGTAATTTTGGAATGCCCACGTGCCATCCACAACTCGGACTCCCCCCTACAGTGGACCTCTTACCCCTTATCTAGAGCCCTGGCCGTTTGTGAACAAGGAGCCTAAGCTAGGCCCTCCTCCCATTTCTAATGCAGCTGTTCGGTGCAGGCTCCTCTGATCCAGGGTCCCTGCTCCTTGCGTGGTAAGGAGGACATCTACTCTAGGGCCCTGCCTCCTCCTGCTAGGAGCTAAGGGTGAGTAACAGCCGTCAGTAGGGAGGGCTGCTGTCTTCGCTCAGGGGGGCTGCTGTGTGGAGCCATACTTCAGGCCAGGGGGAGTGTGGTTCAAGGTTTAATAGAGGGAACAGGGGGCCTGCTAGGATTCCAGTCCAATCTACACTTAGGTCTATTCATAGCTTGGGCAGTTTTTTATTGTGAATCATGAGGATGATTTACAAAAGATTCTGGGAAAATCATGCAGATCTGCTGCAAAATGGAGTATCTGCCACCAACAGGCCAGAAGGAGGCTGGCGTGGAGTGCGGTCCTGTTTGTGCAGGGCAAGATCCAGGAGTCCTTGAAAGCACTGCATTTATATATGTGGCCTATGAAACATTTCCATGGAGGCCTTTACATCCAAGAGTCTCAGTGCCTCTGAAAATCCTCACCTTGCAAATGCTCACAAGGCTCACCCAAGGTTCACAGGGGGGATGGAGAGGCCCCAAATTCCCTTTTCCACCCTCAGCTCAGGCTGCTCACCCAACTAGGGCAACAGCCATCCCCAGTGTGGGCCGTGCCCCTTCCTCGCCTCAAGACCTACTATCCACCGCACAGAGGGAACTGAGAAGCCAATTTCCTTTAATTGATTACCACTTACCAAGCTGTGGTTACTCCTCTGAGAGGTCTATTTAAAGTTTCTGAGCTATACAGAGATAACAAAATAAAAAGCAACAGTGTGAGGCAAAGGATGATTATCAAATTGCCCTGGGAACCTTCCATGTGAAAACAGATATAAAAGGAATATTGAAAGGTATTAGTCTGTAAGTCTCACTGAGGTCAGAAGACTGGCGCAAACCCTCTTTTAAAAAGACTTTAGAAACAAAACTAGAAAATACTTCACACACACACTGCAGTCTTTGCTCAAATAAATTTGAGTTCCGGCCCTAGACTGACTGCATTAACATTGTTACGCTATTTTAAACTCGATGGTACAGCGAGAGCCTTACATACTTAAATTTTTTTTCTTTTTTTAATGCATGAGCTTTAAACTCGTTTTCTTACTTTAAATAGACGTATATTAACTCTCTGTTTAGGCTGCAAGACCTCCTAGCTTAGTATAACAGCCCAACAAAATAAGAGTGGATACAAACTCTGTAATTTACTCACAGGCATAAATGGATATATAAATGTAAAAATGTGCACAATTTTTATGCCATGCGTGGCTTCATTGTGACCTAATGTTTATAATATGTAAATAATGGCTTCCTTTTAAAGCAAAGAACTTTTAATATACAGATTCATCTGAAGTCCTTTTTCTTTAATATAAACAGAAATAGAAAAAAAATGCCTTTGCAATAAATACCCAATGACAAAGGTTACCATTGAAGGGATTTAAAATGACAGAAGTCAACAGAAAACTTTCCATATCATACTTCTACTTTCATATGAAGATATTGCTATCAAAGGAAAAGACTCAAGAAATTCTTTGATAAAAATAATCTCACACTATCTTTGAAGCAGTTTCATTTATTTTACTACCCACTGTGTTCCTTATCTGAAGGCCAAGGGTAAGAAGTTTCCTGGTTATGATTAGGAAAGAATCTGATAGATCAGAAGACCCAATTGAAGTTGGACATAATAAGTATTAAAGTATCACATGACATTAATCCTGCCATTCCATTACTCTCTCCATCTCTGCGCGCAGACTAATTATTCTGAACCAGTGTTCGGGTGGAAACAGGAACTACTTACCCCGGGCTGGAGCAATCTCTTTATTGCATCGACCAGGCTGGCTCTGTACTGGTCCAGAAACAGGCTGCCATTGAGAAGAGAGCAGAATCCAGATTAAACTGGGTTTTCAAGTCTAATGATACTAATGGAGGCAAGTACAGGGCTAATTACACATGTTTACTCAACGCTCAAGAAGAGACATTGCATTTTTCTATTCAAATGTCTTGCTGGGGAGAAATAAAGTAAAGATACTGTGGTTAGTGGTACTGCAATGGAAGCGAAGCTAAGTCATCAACATGCAATGGGCCCGGGTTATTCACACACACTGGGCCCCAGGTTATTGTTAACGGGACGATTTCTAAGCTTCTGTTTGGAGGAAGCTCTCCCAGCACTTGCTGCCATTGGAGCTCAGTCTCTGTAGACCCGGGCCCCCCGCACACGGAGGGTGCTGTGCGACCGCCCTCCAAAAATAAACCGCTGAATCATCTCCGGTGGGGACGGCTTTTAGTGACTAGGAATAGCACTGAGGTTAGATTCCACCAAGGACCTAGGACTAAATGGTTCCGAAAACAAAGAACAAAGGTAAGGTTTGGGCAACGCATCATGGAGACCATGGCAACTCTGGATTCCTCCCGCTTGATCTCCATGTTGATTTTTTTCCAGTTCGCTGTCATCTTTCTTTTTTATCCTCTGGTCTCTGGAGAATTTGTTGTAGCTCTATTGTCCCTTTGGTTAGGTTGGCCTGACCCCCATGTTCACCAGGCCTTTCTTGGAAAGCTTGGGACAGAGTTTGCTTATCTGGGACTCGCAGGCTAGGACACTGGGCAGCCTTGTGCACCAGCCACCCCAGGAGGAACCTAAGTGGAAGCCCTCTCCCATTCCCAATGCTGTCGTTGGGTGCAGGCCCCTCTGATTTCGCCTCCCTGCTTCTCACAGAGCATGAGTAAGTACTGCCTACTCCAGGGCCCTGCCCCATCCTTCTTGGAGCTGAGGGTTTCGGCCGTCAGCAGGAGCCGCATTACAGGCAAGGGTGGGGTGTAGTTCACCGTTTAATAGAGCTATGGCTCTGACCTCTCTGCTATGTCACCTTGACAAGTCACTTCCCATGAGGCCTCTGTGTCTTTATCAATAAAGGCCCACTTCTGTGGCTGTGGTGGAATCAAATTAATAATACATATTAGTTGGCAAATATTTGTTTTTATAAAATCTGCCTTTAAGTCATGTGAATCAGTGACTAATAACCATTAAGGATGGAAAAGGAAGAAATCAAGTTATATCTAAGTGTCTTAAAACTTTTTCTCTTCGGGACTATATACCTTATTCTTTAGTGAGGTAATGATATCCTAAGTTTTAATAATTAAGCATTCTGGTTTTGTTTTTTAAGAAGATTATCATTGTGGGAGGATATCTCTGTCCGGTACTCAGGCCTATAGAAAACCTGGCTGGTTGGGGTACATAGCATTAAGCAAAAGACCCTGCTCAGTTTATACCTGTGCATCCTAAGAGCTGATAAGATCATTAGAATAAAAAACAGCATCTTAAAAGCTGAGTTTAAAACATAACCTTAAAAAGTACTATTTCTACTTAATGTTGGTAATGGTGACAGGTATATTAATTAGCATCCCAACTTACTGAAAAAATGCAGCTCAACACATAGGACACATTCCAAATACAGTTATCCAAATACAGTAATGTCGTCTACTCCATCCAAACCAAATTTCCCAAAAGTAATTCCTGTAGTTTTCTAAGTGGTCTTTATTCCAAGCAAGCTCACCTGTCTCCTTAGCTCTGATGCAGAATTTATAATGCTTTGCAGGATAGTCCTATGAGCAATTTCAATGTGCTTTAGTGGGAGTGATATATAATCTCGGGAAAATTCGCCCCTTAAATGGTCCTAATGGGCTCAGAGAACAGCAGTAGCTTAAGTGGATCTATTTAAAAAGGCTGAGAGGGTCAGTGATGGGGATGGAGATACCGTTTCAACTCTCCCCTTCAGTTACTGATCAAAGTGCATCGACAGTCAGCCTAGGTCGGCCATTAAAACACACACAGATGTGCACACACACACACACACACACACACACACACACACCCCTCTACAGAATTCACTCGTGGAATCAAACTTGCTTTGTTCTATTGATCTGAACCACAGATTTTATGAGAAAGGAAAGGTGGCAGGCCATTTTCATCCCTTCCCTTAGAATCAGTCTGTTTTGAGCAGCGCACAGAGCATTTGCAGCTCCTCTCATAGGGAAATTAATTAGTGCAGAGGAAAGGAGGCATTTCTCTGTCACTATCCACAAAAAGGAAGACCTCTTGTGATTTTCAAGGTGAAATGTGCTCAGTTACATTCGATGTTTCAGATTAACTTGCAGCGGAAGAATGGCCTCCGTCAGTAGTTATCCACTGACTGCTGTGGAAGCTGGCCCTCGTGCCCTATGCTGATCCCACTTGCTCTGCCCCTTAGGTTGCAAGATCTTGGGCACATTGCACATCGTTTTGGGACTGTGTCCTCAGGTGTGAGGGGAAAGGGCTCACTACGTTTGGGTTAAAGATCTTTTCAGGAGTAAAATTCTTTAAGGTGTGACTTAGAAATATCCATGATTACAGCATCTGAAAGAAATCAAAGAAATTCTAGAACCTATTTTGAAAAAAAATTTTTTCCCACAAAAACCAAACTTAAACAAAAATCATTAAAAGTAAAAAAGAATAGAAAATAGAAACAATCCAGTGTCCATAGTGAAAATGCTGAGAGCAAGGGAGGTGATGTGCCTTCCCCATTTCTTTCCCACATCGGGCTGCAGGAGTGCCCAGGTGGTGCTGACTCCCACACACCTAGCTCCACGCGGCAGGCTCCGGGTGGCATTTCAGACTCTCTCCGAGCCGTTGGAGTCCAAGGGTGCAGAATCGTTTTCATTTCTGCAGAGCTACAATAAACTGGAAAGCCATCAAATGCTGAATGAGAGCGTTCACTGGATAAAAAAAAATAAATCTGACTTCCAGGCTCTTAGATTACTGGGGCTGAGCAGGAGTCTGGAAAGGCAGGCTTAATAGGAGCAATCACTCACTTTTCTAAGCTCAGCAAGGACTGGGCCGGACTGCATTCCAGTGCAAAGGAACTCATATTAAATTCAGCATTAAACAAGTCAACCAAGGAACTTAATAGGCAGGTGTGTGTGTTTTTTTACACCTCTGGTTAAATATTCTAATATTTTGATGCTTGTCCACAGCATCCCTTTTGCAGTACCTCTATTTTCCTTTCTGCTTATTTCAAAGTTGACATTTTACAAGTTATTTAGGAACTGCTGAACCATGAAACTATATTTCATTGTCAAAAATGCTGAACAGTTAAATAATGACTAGCTTTCACAGCTTTCCTTTTTATTTTATAATCTAGTCGAGCTAATAATTTAGATGTGAGCCAAGAGACTATGTCTTCTGGGAAATGAGTTATTTCCCCTGGTACCCACAGGTTTGTGAATGTTTGAATGTAAATATATGAATATATGAATGATTCAAGAACATAAACATATCACCGCCTGTTGTAATCATGTGCATTTTTACTTGAGCCACAATGTGGGTTGGGAATAGGTTTGTGAATAGAGCTTGTTTTCATGTAAATGGGATCAAGCAGTACCACTGGTTAGCTATTCAGGGAATCAGACAATGCCATCCTTGCTGGAAATGCTTCAATAAGAATTTAATCCATGTGCCTAATATTCAAACTCTGTGACTCTTGCTTCATATTCCCGTGGCCTAATCCAGATCTCATTGGCTGACAATGACTGAAGGATGGGGTGAGACTTAAGTGATCTATCTATGTGTGGTACCTATTTTTGGCACTGAGCATTTCAGGTTTCATCTTGGTGGTAGTGTCTAAAGGGAGCTTTCTTTTCCTCCTCTGTGACATTCAAAGAGAGAGAGAGAGAGAGAGAGAGAGAGAGAGAGAGAGAGAGAGAGAGAGAGAGAGAGAGAGAGAGAGAGAGAAAAGCTGCATGGTCTGCCTGCCTGCCCCTAGAAGCAGCATCCAGGCAGAAACTCTGATAGAGAAATGCCAAACCTACAGGACAATAAAGAGCTCATGGAGCCCTGGGCCTCACTGCTATCGGCACAACATGCATATTACAAACACTGCTGTACTTTCTAAGTTTCTAAGCAGCTTACCCATCCCTGTGAATATGAAGAGAGACCATTCCCAAAGCATTTCTTTTGGAAATAATATCAGCATCGCAGTGAGAGTAGCTTAATGTTTCACATTTCCTAATGGGAAATTATAAACAGGCTGACATTCTGGCACTTATAACACCAGGAAAAAAACCCACTGAATTAATGCATAGAAAAGCCATTTATAAAATGAAACTTGGTCTATTTAGTTCATTTGAATTCATACATTCTCACAGAGCCACTAGATGTGTGTGTTTGTGATGTGTGTTTGTGATGTGTGAGTATGTGGTGTGTGTACACTGTATTATGTTATACTATATTTGTAATGAAAGCGTTAAGTGAATATGCATTATGTATACCAGTTGTATGTGATCCTGTTGTTGGCAAGGAAAAAAAAAGACTATTTTTCAAACATGTTGTGTGGCTATTTTTAACCTGAAAACATTAATCATAAAAGAGCTTAAATCTTACTTCCTCTGCTTGTCTCTCTGGTACAAATAGGATGACATGGTGTAAGTGCCCACAACACAAGGTATGACAAGGACGGGCTGTTTTGATATTTGTGCAAAGGACAAATGTAACCCAAATCTCTTGGCCAGCCCTGACTTTCCCCACGTAATCAGAGCCCATCCATGTGCGACCCATCTAAGCCTCCAAGAAGATGCTGCCCTCGGTCCCTCTTTCTGCTGCTCTCTGATCTGACTTTCCTGCTTAATCTGATCTAATCCTGCCAGCATTATCTTCATCTGCGCAATGAAACCTGGAGGATCTTTCTCATATTCGGGAGGAAAGTCACTTACTAAATTACATACTCAAATTATATGGTGAGATTTTATTTCCTTATTTTCGATTAGATGAAGGATGTAATATT
Organism: Myotis myotis; assembly: GCF_014108235.1. Lineage (NCBI taxonomy): Eukaryota > Metazoa > Chordata > Mammalia > Chiroptera > Vespertilionidae > Myotis > Myotis myotis. The sequence continues at coordinate 32,064,881 of NW_023416318.1, forward strand.
GAGACACACTATCAATGATTAATCAGGAATCTGTTTCTTCCTTCTTTGGAACAGGTTTTCTGAAACTGGGTTCAAAGACACTAAAAGGGCATGGAAAACTAGAAAATCTCAAGCTAAAAATAAAATGAAATATTAATTTTTTATTGAGAAGTACTAATCAGAAGAAAAAAGAAAGAAAATCTAATTTCATTAACCTGGGTAGAAAAGTTACCCATTAAAAATTGTATTAAATAATAATAATCATAATAATCATAATAAAGATTTCCTGAAAATGTCATCCTATTCACTCAACTCTCTGAGAGGGAGTCTTCTCTGGACTCTGAGTCTTATGATTCAGTTTATCAACATAATAGATCTTTAGAATCTGAACTTAGGTGTCATAAAAACATCAAGATAAACATACAAATAAGATCTTACTCTTAACAGGAAAAATAATTGTGAATTGTCAACATTTCCCATACGCTGAAACAATTATTATTCAACACACATGAAGAAAATACATAAGATTAGTTGAAATCATTATTAAGGTTTGGTACATATTTATCCTGTAACTTAGGATCAGACTGTCATTAACAATTAGTAGACTGGGCTAAAAGAGAAGACAAAATATGTAAATTATTTTTAAAAAGCAGGCATCTGACAGAGATTTTAATATTATTATTTGCATAACAATTAAAATGTAATTTTATAATTCTTATTTTATGTATAATTAAATATCATAATTGAATACATTGAACAGTATTAGATAGCAAACATACATTTTAAGAAAAGCTATTTCCCTAAAGATATTCCATAGATATGTTTATTTGCTGGAGCGTATATGTGTGCACACATACATATATTCCCTTATATCAATAGTCAGATCTCTCCTAAGAAGTAAGCTAATTGAGCTGCTTGTGTTGATAAACTCCTTTTTCTCCAGACTATTCCTCTCCGAGCCATAATTATTTGCAATTTGCCTAAGTCGTCCATTTACTGATACGTCAAGCATGAAACAGAGGCAATTCCAGAAAATGGAAATGCTTCTCAAAATCAATCTTTGGGAAATAATGTGGTAGAAGTTACTGTGTGATAGGAGACTACCTTATAACTGTCACATGGAGATGAATATTAATTTGTTGAGGTTAAGGTGGCTTTGTGCTTCATTTGTTGACTTTGCTTAGCCGACAGCAAAACAGCACAGCCCAATTACTCCAGCAAAGCTATTTTTTTTCCTAACAGGAGTTTTATGATTTTTATGTACTTACCAGTCAGCACACATAACCATGTCAAAATGTCCTTCCAGTTGAGAGACATCTGTCTCATTATCCCATCGTAAAACGCTTGAGGGAAAAAAAGATTTTTTAAAAATTATACTTAGGGGTTTTTGTGTTGTTGTGTTTTTTTTACTTTTGATTTTGAGCTATTAACATTATTTTTCATGGCACTTGAAATTATTTAAAAGGCACATACAAACTATTTCAAAAGGTATAATAAAAAACTAGAACATAACGGTCTGTTCTATATTTTATTTAGTCATCAACTCAAGAAGAGGAAGAATTCTCTATTTAAATATAATAGTTAAGCTTTTGCTAGGTTTTATATGTTTCTGGAGATGAACTAGGGAAAAATATCTTATCTTTACCATAGTCATTAGAATGAATCTAGACTCAACATCTGTAAGGTACATATTAAAATAAAAGTATTTCCCCATCTGACCGAAATACAAATTTGAAAAAATAAAGGATGTGAAATAGCATATATTGTGCTTGGCATGTCAGTTGCATTTCTTACTAATGAAATGAGCAATCGGGCAAGATGGAGGAAAAGACTTTCACTTAGCAGTTCTCAGTTTTCAGGTGCAGTTAAAAAATCACCCATCCTGACAGTCTCCCCAATAACCTCAACATTGCTAAATTCGGGTCAGTTATCAGTCTTCATTTTACTGGACCTATCAGCCTAGAACTGTACCCTGAACTCCAAGTTCATATATTCAACTTCCTATTTTAATAGTTCCACTTGGGACTCTAGCAGACATCTCAAACTTCATATGTTCAATATTAAATTCCTCCTCATTTCCCTCTCTCCCCTCCCCCCAAATTCATTTCATGCACAGTCTTTCTCAGCTGCTAAACCCATCTTTCCAGTTGCTCAGGCCAAAAACCTTGACTATGACTATATCCTCAATTCTTTTTTCTGTTGTACCCACGTTGGATGTGCCAGGAAATGTAGTCATTCTACCTTTGAAATATGTCAAAATCCACCTTCTATCCTTCTACTGCTCCACCCTAGAAAGAATTATTATCATCTCTCATCTGATTTAATTCAGTCTCCTAATTGGTTTCCCTGCTTCCACCTATCACCCCACAATTTCTGCTCAAAAGAGCAGCCAGAATTATCCTTTCAAAACATATTTCCAATCATAAACCTTGTCTTCTTACTATCTTCTAATGGCTCCTCTCTCCACTCATAGTAAAAGCCAGTCTTGATAATGACCCGTAAGACCCTATTCAATCCGGTTCCCATGCTGACCTCATTTCCTATGACTCTTCCCCTTGGTCTTTGCTCTAGCAACAGAGGTCTCTCTATGATTACTTGAATACACCAGGCATGCTTTTGCCTTAGGGTCTTTAAATAGGCTGCTTCCTTGTGTAAATGCTCTTCTTCCATACAACCCATGGCTCATTCCCTCATCTCCTTCAAGTCTTTGCTCAAATGTGTTACCTTCTCAAGTAAGACTTCCATTCTGCTTAAAACTGCAATCATTAATTTCCACTTCAGTATTTCTGAACCCCCTTAACCTGCTCTTTATTTTTCTATAGTGGTTATTACCCTTTAATGTGCTATATTACTGAATTATTAATTTTGTTTATTCTCTCTTTCTCAGGTAGAACTAAGCACCATAGGGACAAATATTTTTTTAAAACCTGTTTTGTACCAGGATGTATCTTCATTGCCTAGAACAGTCCCTGATACCTAATAGCTGTTCAATAAATACGTCCTATCAATGAATTCTGTATGAGTTTCCCTAGCATAGTGCCTGGCACCCAGAGAGCACTCAAGAAATAGAGGTTCCTATATTAAGTTGTTCTCTGAGTGGAGTGTGTAGTTTAAGCCACTTAAAATGCTTTCTGAAGATTCCTGCTTTTGGCAAAAATGGAGTAACAAAGACCTCATTTATCCTACTGCCTGAACCGCCCCCCCCCCTTCCACCTAAAAAAACCTACACAAACATATAAGCAATAGTTTTCAAGACACTGAAAATCAGCAACAAAGGACAGTGATCCTTGAGAGGGGTGGGGGTAATTAAGTGAGTCCTGCCATTGCCTCAGATTACTGCCTTGAGAGAGTTTCCAGGCCATAGCACAGCGGGGAAGAACTAAGGTGGAAGCAGGTAGACTCCCTGAAAGTCTAAGGAAACCAAGGCGATTCCAGTTTACAGTATAGAGTACCAGACAGGAGATTGCTGCAGAGAGAAAATTCTGAAGAACTGTGGAGAGTTCCCCTGGAGTCTTCTACAGAGTACTGATTGGTGCGAGTATATAAGGAAACTACTTGAGGTTAAGAAAAGAACCATCTGAGAGAAGTGGAGGGGACTGGACCAGTGTTCACTCAGGGCCAGGATAGTACCTGTTTCCACCAGTCAGACTAGAAAACTCCATAATTGACAGGATACTGGGTAGAGTCCTCAGCTGTATCTCATCTCGGTAGTGGAGATGTCAAGCCTCCAAATTCTTTTAGGGAGCCAGTATACTAGTAATATTAAAACCTAATAAAGGTTGCACAGTAAAAGTGTGGACCAATTTTATTGATGAATATCAATGCAAAAAGCTCAGCTAGCATCATGCACTACCGGTGGGAATGTAACATGGCTCAGCTACCTTGGAAAACAGTCTGGCGTTTCTCAAAAGGATAAACATAGAGGTTATGTGACCATATACACCCAAAAGAAATGAAACTTGTCACAAAAACTTGTACACAAATATTCATAGCAGCATGTTTTAAGCAGCATAAGAACTTTAAAAATGAAAACAACCAGATGTCCATAAAGTGATGAATGGATATGGTATATCCATGCAATGGAATATTATTTAACCATAAACATTAGTGAGATCCTCATAAGTGCTAAAACATGGATGAACCTCGAAACACTATATATTAAGTGAAAGAAGTCAGATATGAAACGTGACATATTGTACAATTCCATTTATGGAAAAGAAAATCCATGGAAACGGGAAGTAGATTAGTGGTTTCTAGCACTGGGAAGAAGAAAGGGTGGAAGGGAGTGGGAAGTGTCTGCTAAAGGGTATGGTTTTTCTTTTGGGGGTGATGAAAATACTCTAAAACTGACTGTCATGGTTGCATAACTGTGAATATGTTAAAAGACACTGAATTGCATACTTTAAGTGGGTGAATTGTATGGTATGTGAATTGTAGCTCAATAAAGTTGTTATCCAAAAAATCTCAGATAATATATTATTAGAGTAAAACAGCATGTTAAAGGAAGAATTAAAGCACCACAACTAAGTGACTAAATGTGCTGAGATGTTATAATACTAGGAAACCTGTTAACATGAACTGTCATAGTTGTAGGTGAAATAAAAACAATTTGATCATCTCTATACATGCTGAAAAGACATAACGTTCCATATTTATGATAATTTTTTAAAAATAGGAGTCAATAAAAAAATTCCTTAACAAGATAAAAAAAATATATTTTTGATACAAATAAAGCTAAGGCATACTTAGTGGTGAAATATTAGAGGATTATCAAAAAAGTAAGGCTCAAAGATGCCTATTATTTAATACTAGAGGCCCAGTGCACTAAATTCATGCAGTCAGGGCGGGGGTCCTCTCAGCTCGGCCTGCACCCTCTTGCAGTACAGGGGTCCTTGGGGGATGTCTGACTGATGGCATAGGCCCACTTGGGGAGCAGGCCTAAGCTGATAGTTGGACATTCTTAGCGCTGCCGCAGAGGTGGGACAGGCTCCCGCCACTGCCACTGCCACTGCCACTGTGCTGGCCAGCCGTGAGCCTGGCTTCTGGCTGAGCAGTGCTCCCCCTATGGGACTGCACTGACCACCAGGGGGCAGCTCCTGTGTTGAGCATCTGCCCCCCTGGTGGTCAGTGTACATCATAGCAACCAGTCGTTCTGCTGTTCAGTCTATTTGCATGTTAGCCTTTTATTATATAGTATTAGAGGCCCGGTGCACGAAATTCATGCACCCAGGGAGGGGTGTGTGTGTGTGTGTGTGTGTTTGTGTGTGTCCCTTAGCCCAGCCTGCGCCCTCTTGCAGTCCAGGAGCCCTCGGGGGATGTCTGACTGACTGACTCGGACATCCTTAGCACTGCCACAGAAGCGGGAGAGTCTCTCACCACCGCCACTGCGCTCACCAGCCATGAGCCTGGCTTCTGGCTGAGTGGCGCTCCCCCTGTGGAAGCGCACTGACCACCAGAGGGCAGCTCCTGTGTTGAGCGTCTGCCTTCTGGTGGTCAGTGCGTGTTACCGGTCATTCCACCATTTGGTTGATTTGCATATTATGCTATTATATAGGATAATATAATTCTGGAAACTTTTAGCCAATAAAATTATACAAAATAAAGAAAAGAGAGGTATAAGAATCAGAAGTTAAAATTATCATCATTTACAGAATATGTAATGGTTAATTTAAAATATTCAAGAGAATTGACAAACTATTAGAAATTTGAGGCAACTGAATATTTACTACACAAAACCCTATAGCTTTCTTTATATGCACATAAGTAACAACCAGTTAGAAAATGTAATGGAAGAAAAGATCTCATTTATAAGAGAAATAAAAAATGCACTTTCCACAAATAAGCTTAACAAGAGAAATGTTTTATTTATTTATTATTTATTTATTTATTTATTTTTTATTTATTTATTCTCACTGGAGAATGTTTATTGACTAGAGAGAGAGAGACTGGTTGCCTTTCACAAACTCCCCAACTGGGGACCAAACCCACAACCTAGATATGTACCATGACAGGCAATCAAAATCGAACCTGCGACCTTTCAGTGTATGGGACAACACTCCAACCAACTGAGCCACATGGGTCAGGAGGAAAGATTTTAAATGCTAGTGAAGCACCTAAAAAATAACTTAAATAGAAAGAAATCACCCTGTTCTTGGAAATGAAGACTCAAAGTCATAAAGATATCAAGTTGTAGTAAATCATATATTTCAATGAAAATGCCAATACCGCATACTCAAAATACCAACATAATTTTATAATAGTCTAGGGAGAAAGAATAATGCAAGGGACTAGTCTTTAACAGATATAAAAATATGTTACAAAGTTTCGGACTTTCCATGATTTGATATGAACAGACTAAGTCCACTTCTAAAAATTGACTCAGCAAACATACTTGCAAATGAACAGTTTATGTGCAGATGTGTTTCACCGCAGCATTGTTTGTAATGGCAAAGTAATGAAATAAGTGTCTATTATTAAACTAAAAAAAATGATTTTAGCAATAGATTATGATGTGTTCATCCTCTAAAAAAAAAAATTTAAGATTGCCCCTCATCCATTTAAAAGTGACAAAATCCTTTGAAAATGAAGACATCTTTATTTGATATGTAACTTCTGTGATACAAATATCTATTTACGAAGGTGGGATTTTTTTCCTTAAAACTGGAAGACATTTTCACAGAGGATGCAGTAGTCTAACCTGCACACCTTGCTATCAAAACAGAACGTAGCCGATTTTTGGTAGTAAGAGAGAGTTTGACCTGGCTAAAGAGTAGGGATCGTTGTGTCCAAGGAGTTAATAAAATGTTATTCTAGAAGAAAAGGCCTTAATTTTATATATGCTGCAGTTTAGAGGGCCCCTAAAAATATGGTGTCCCATATTTTAAAATCTGGCTCATTTTAATAGGAAAAAAAAAGAACTCTATCAAAATATCTGAAACTGGATGACATTCCTGTGGGAGTTGGTTTCTTTGGTGCAAAGAAGCTGGGGCATCAGTCCTTCTATAAGCATGTCAAGCAAATAAAAAATGTTATGTTAGTAATAAAAAGTACACTTAGTAATTTCATTTTTCCATATCTGACATCTCTAGGATTCTCAGCAGTGCTCAAGATTATGTTACCATAATTCTAGCAAACTCACTAATAGGTACATTTTATCAGAACATTTCTTTACGAGAGCCCTCAGCTTCCTTATCTCAGTTACCTTCTACTAACCTTCCTCTTCAACCTGACAAAGGACAGATAAATGCCTACTCACAATGTCGGTGTGTCTACAGACACTGCATGTGTCTGCCTGAGAAGAACCCTACCCTGAAATGAAAGTCAGCTATCTGATATATGCTCTAGTGTCTCTGCATCTCTAGCACTTTACTTTCCTCTCCTAAAAATTGTTTGGTTCCGTAAGTCTTGTCGATTCCTATCTTCCAAACTCTGCTCCTAATACAAATCTTAAAACTTTTCATATAACAGGGATAAAGTATACTAATTGCTTCAGAGTACAAAAACATATTAAGCAGAATCCTTGCCTTCAAAAACATTATTTGCCTCACTTGCTAGAATGTTAATTCTAAGAAGACATGGACGTTCTCAGTCGTGTTCATTAGTAAATCCACAGCACTTAGGATAGTACTTGGCAAAAGGGATCAAAATACTTGTCAAGAAATGGATGCATCAGTGAACATGAAAACAAAGACAACACACTTTGGACAATAAGAGAATGCACCGTTTTACTGTGGGACTATTCTAAGGCCAATTGAAGTTAAAAGAAGGAAAATATGAGGGCAGGCTAAAATAGTCAGGAGGAAATGGTAACTAAGTCATCCTAGAAGGAAGGACTTAGATGGGCGAGGAGGAGGGGAATAAGATTGGCAGAGACCAGAGATGGGAAGGACCAAATGTGTTAGGAGGAGAATGAAGAGGCCTGGGTGACAAGGGAGAGGGTGTATGAGGGGGAGCAGTGGAAGCCAGATTGAATGAAGAGAGTGAGGAAGGTGAGAAGACTGCAGAGGCCTGGAAAATCACCAACTGGATCCCACTGCGTTGGGGTTTCCGTTTAAAAATCATTTTTCACACCCCCAATTTAACCTCTAATGGAAAATGAGCCTCCGTAAAGATATAAATCTTAAAAAGAAGTAGGGCAATGGGGCCAATAGTCAATCCGGGGGGCCCACATAAAGGTATAATTTGAGTTATAAAAAAGTCTTAAAAGTTATAATAAGTTCCATAGTTTACTAAGACTAATGGTTTATCAAAGAACAATAAAAGTCACAGGCCTAAATTCACTAGCAATTTTCACACAAAGATAACCTTTTTTCTTAAGTAGAAATTCACTTTTAATATCACAGCGGGGTATATTTAATAGATTTTTAAAAAATTTTGTAACTGTTCATATTACCCATAGAATGACGCCATTCACTAATTCTGGAACACCTAGAAATATGTAGGCGTCAAAAGCTCTGAATGGTTCTTTATTAGACCGTCACCGTTTTGAAGACAGCTTCAGATAAACCTAACAATTGAGATGCTGTAAATACATTTGCTCTTTCACCAATCCCTAGCTATATTTGGCAGCACAATTTCCTGTGTTCAAGGATTATTCTTGATTATTGCACAATTTATGTTCTCAAAGGCAGAATACCTTGGACATATTAGTTAAATGAATGGAGGGCTGCAAGGATGAACAAATGAATGAAACATCAAAAAACTGTATTAAGATCTTTGAGGTGTCATTGCTATATGCCTCACAGAGGAACACCCTAGGTCTTCCTTGACCAGGGCTAAAGCTCCTGGGTTTCACAAACAAGCCTTTCATATTTTGCAACAGCCGGGCGGGATTACAATGGAACAGAGCGGGTAAGGACGTACACAAGGGAAGAGCATTACTCTGGGCAAGGTTGGTGGCGTTTATGAGAGCAGGGGTGGATTTACTGGGAAGCTAATGAAGCTTAACTGCCGGGACCCCTCACTTGCACAGGCACCTCCCAAGGCCCACGAGGAGCCCTAGCAATGCATTCACTCTGTAGTATGCTTCTGTAAAATTTGCCAAAGTAAGGTCTAATCAAATTCATCACCCTAAGAGGGCCCTCAAAATAAGTTTCAGGCCCCACACAACCTGGGTCTGCCCTGTGTGAGAGGCAGGCAGAGGCTCGATGGCAGGAGGAGTGCCAGTTGTTAGAGAACATGGTCAGGGCAGTGAAAATGGGAGCTCAGAGGGCCAGTCAAACCTCTGGGTGGTTTCTCGTTCCTTTTTAAAAGCACAATCTCCTAGGCTCCCAGTTCTCATATCATGATTTTCCTTTCTGCTTTTCTATCGTCTTTGCAAATGAAGTCACAGGAGACATTTAGCTGTTATAAACTTCATGTCAAGCTCTGAAGTGCTTTTTAACAGCAGAAATATTTGGCTCACATGTGGGCTTTGTAGCTGTGGTAAATACCTCTTAGTTATCTGTCGCTACTGTTATCCCACACCTCCAATTTGGAGAAGAAATTCTGCATACGCATTGAGGCATTAAAAAAAGGAATATTGTGCCATATCTTAGCTCTTTTGTGAGCGGTTTCCTTATATTTCTTCTCATATGGAGCTAAGGCTTTTATCATATTGCACTGGTCATGGGTGGGAAAGCAGTAGATAGAAGGGGAACACTAATTATTACATCACTGGTTGGCAGATTCCTCTTAGCTTCTTAAAGGTTAAGTGGTCAAGTATGTAACTTCTTAATACAAGATCAAGGCATTTCAAGGACTAACTCATTCACCTGTTTTCTGACAAAGTGCTTTAGTAGATTTTGGATAAAATGCTTGCAGAGGTTAAAAAGGAAGAAATTGACCAGAGTTAATATGAAATAAAAACACACAAAAAAATATCTTGGAGGTTTCTTATATGACTATTGACATATAGACTATAGGTCTAGGTACATATCAGAACAATATATTTAGAAGTAGCATTCTTGAGAACAGATAATAGAAACAAAGGACAAGTAGTAAGCATTGTTTGCATATGTACTGTGTTGAACAATGACATTTTACTTTTTTATGTAACTTAATTATTTTATGAAGAGATGATAGAAAATACTATTATACTTCCTAAGTTAAACACTTGACATTTTGATTCCTCAAAATGCAACATTTTGGAAGTCTAGATATGTTTATTTATTAGTGATTATTAACACCCAGTAAACAACATTATGTCTTGTACAAACACAACCTCTCTTCACAGCATGATGCTGAAATCTATTATTCCCTGATTCCATATGCTGAAATACACTCAAATGCTCACAAATGACCTTAAGCATTAAATACATGTAAATGAGGACAACCTAGCAAGTGTGTGCTTTTGATTGATAACTAAAAGACTAGGTTGAAAACCACATCTAAAAAAGAAGTCCTCGCCGAAACCGGTTTGGCTCAGTGGATAGAGCATCGGCCTGCGGACTGAAAGGTCGCAGGTTCGATTCCGGTCAAGGGCATGTACCTGGGTTGCGGGCACATCCCCAGTGGGAGATGTGCAGGAGGCAGCTGATCGATGGCTCTCTCTCATCGATGTTTCTAACTCTCTATCTCTCTCTCCTTCCTCTCTGTAAAAAATCAATAAAATATATTTAAAAAAAAAAAAAAAAAGAAGTCCTCCCCACAAGGGCCTGGAGTCCATGCTCTTGGGAGCAATGGCTCCCAAGAATGAGAAGCAGGTACAGATTGCTCTTTCTAGGACCTGCCAGAGGTTTTCTGGGAAACAGAACTGGTTTGTTCATTTATATGAGAAACACAGAGCACAGTGCTCCCTGTGCCATCAACCAGCATTTCAATATAGGATTTAAAAATGCATATCTGGCCCTGGCTGGTGTTCTCAGTGGTTAGTGCATCGGCCCGTAGACTGAAAGGTCTCGGGTTTGATTCCCAGTCAAAGGCATGTACAAGAATCAACCAATGACAGCATAAATAAGTGGAACAACAAATCTGTCTCTCTCTTCCTTTCCTTTCCTCTCTAAAAAAGATGAAGTCTATCAATCAATACATAATTAAATGAAGAAGGCAGCTGGGCTTCTCTCAACCTCACATGGTACACTCTCAACCCCACACAATTCCCACCCAGTGTGTAATATATTCATCTTCAGTTTTTCTCATCTATTCATTTAGGGTAATAAGAATTCCTGCCTGCCTCATTATGGTTCTTGTGGACATTAAATAAGATACTTATAAAATGCTTAGAACAGTGCCTGACACACAGTAAATGCTCACTAAATGTGAACTATTATTGCTTTTAATAATCACCCACAGCATGGAAAAAAGCAGTTTCAACCAGAGCGTGTTGATGCAGGAAGGTATCTTACCAGCTTGATACTTTCTGAGTCTTAAACACACCAGCCTTCTGATTCCTTTGGATGATGTCTCTCACATCTGTTGGACATAGTTAAGAAAGCTTCTGCACCGACTGTCAATTGGCTAAAAATAAAGACATAAAAGCCCACAAACACAGTGATGTTATCGGACAGGGGACAGGTGAGAAGAGAAGAGATGTAGGGTTATATAAGGTAGGCGGAGAAGGTTCTAGCTCTGGCCCTACCACCAAATGTTGAGTTACTTGCCACAGGCAAGCTCTTTTAATTCCCTGGGCTGCAGTTTTGTTACCTGGGAAATGTACATTCAGGGAGCATTGGGGCGAGGCCCAATGTGGGCATTGGTGGGGGGAGATGACTATTCCATAGGTGCCAAGCCCCACTCGCTTCAAAGGCAAAGGTCTGCAGTCTCCCGGGAGGGCAATGGCCGTCTTCTGAGACTTGCCAGGTTGAAGTATTCCCAGCCTCCTGACGGCTAGTAGGGAGGGTGGGGATGAGCAGCAGAGAAGACCTGGGAGAAAGTGAGACGAGGAAGATGAATAAAAGCCCGGAGATTCTTAGAGAGAAAATGAATTACTGAAGAAAGTCAACCCGGTGAAAGGCCCCTGGATGAACTGTCCTTCCAGGGACCTATGCTCCGGCCTCTGGCCGTCTGCTGGTGTGTAAGCACTTGTACAAGAAGAGCCATGTGTACTGAAAAGATGTTTTGTGGAGCTGGTCACTGCCATCACGCAGCATCGTCTCCAGGAGGGCCCAGGGGGACAGCACATTGGGTGTCCACATGGGAAAGGCTAGACTTCAGATGGACAGTTAGTTTTGCTTCAACTTCTATAAATCTTGTAACTGTTCCTCTTTCTCTTTTTACTCCAGTCGCTGTGCAGCTCAGACCCAAGTCTGGCCACCACAGCAGCTCCTTCCTATTGGGAAAATTTTCTATACTGACCTCCACTCCTGGCTTCATCATGTTTTCTTGTCTTTCTAATTTTCAATTGCCCTCATTTTCTCATGTATTTCATATGGTATATTCTATGTGTCACTGTAAGAAACCTCAAAATCCCTCTTTTGGAATAAGGCAGGTTTAAATAAACAAGAAATAAAATAATTCCAGCGAAGGCTGCAAGCTGAACTAAATTGGGCCCATGGGGAGGACACCAAGCAGACAAGCGATGTTCCCCTATTGCTCAGAAAAACAGATTTCCTGAATGCTGGAAGCGAGCACTGGCCCAGGTCTCCCTGCAAGAACAGAGCCACAGGACGCTTCAACCCAAATCTCTGCTTGAAACACCAGGCACACCCATTTCTTCTCGGAGTGAATAAGCAGGTACTGTGATAGCTTTCTTCCCCCAGGAGTGGGGAGGAAAAATCAATTAGGTCTCCTAATGAAGGGCTTTGTTGAGGTTTACAAAAGTGCTATAATGCAGACTTTTTTTTTTTTTTCCTGGATGAACTTTCCTGTATGCAAATTAAATACTGTTAAATTACATTCATTAAAAAAATAAAAGAGACTAATTTGCCTACTTGTTTTGATTAACTGAAATGACACATAGGCCTACAGTTCTATTTCAGGAAGAAAGTATTTCAGGAAAGTCTTCTACATGAAATGTCTTGTAGAAAAGGACAGCTGACATCTTTATTCTGAGAACAAAATTAGTAGTCAGCTGACAACTGTTTTTGATTGAGCTCCCCCACACTCTGGCCACACCCTAGTCAGTGTTTCCATGGCATCCAACTGCAAGCCAGAATGTGACAGGTACACCTGTCGCGTCCTGTGAGTACATGCCTAATCTATCAAGCAAAACATGTTATTTTGTTACTGGAGGTAATACTTTTTATAAAATAGTCACAGGGAAGTTAAATTATATAACTCAGAAAACCTATTAATAATTTTTAGTAAACATCTCAACACTATATACTTTTATACAATTTATAAACCTGTGACTACAGGTCGCCAGGCTGAAGCAAGCATATATATTTATAATCTAGGAGCAATTTTTTTTAAATGAAAAAAATTTGCAGCAGTATTTAGGCTGCTTTATTTTTAGAACTGGGGAGAGAATATATTTGGTGGGTTAGAAAAAAATGTCAATAGCATATGAAAATACTACCTTAAGAGAGATATTCTGACATTCTGATCCCCACCCTTTACTTTAGGTGGGGTTTTTGGGTGGTTCCTCTAGTTGGCACTGTGCCCAATAATCAATGTGGCCCTTCTTCTGTGTCACCTCAGGGTAATAAAGGAAATTCAATCAAACGAAGTTGGTCTGTCCGGGACAGTTTTGAACAGAATGGACCAAATCGTGTTCTCTGAACTGCACCCACCTTCTGGGAGACTTCAGTGGGAGGTGCTGGGTGCAAAGAGAGATTTCTGATTCAATGGATACAGAGTAATCACCTCCAATCGCCTTGCCTGGGCAAAGAGACCTCCAGAGCCAGAGGACACATGCTCGTGGCTAAAAGGAGACCAGGATTCTAGCTCTACATGTTCTCAAATAAAGCAAAGCTCAGGAGTGGGGCTCCATTATAATTTTGCTTCAGTTGATTTTTATTCTTAAAATTATATTTTTGCATAATGATATCACTTATTTAAACAAATTATGTTACCTATTATATATAACATGATTTAAAATATTAACCTCCTGCTGCAATTAGTAATTGTTATATTTATCGGTGGTCACACACACATTTTGAGAATTGGTATTGTTCTTTAAACAAGAAAGCATTTGAAAAAGAAGACCACTGCGGCTCAAGAGGCATTACCTTCGTGGTTCGTGTTTCCTTCATTCCTCACTGGAACATCAAAGGTGAGAATGGGAAACTATGAAATTATTATACAAATCCTGATTACCTTTATTTCTAAAGTTTCTAAAATGTGACACTATTTGCTAATTTAAAGGTCGCCAAATATTCCTTAAGTGTGCTCATTACTCAAATGAATTGAGAAGATGGCACAGAGGTGATCTGAACTCTGTTAGCAATGTCAGCTGTGGTTTATGGATGAGAGAGCTTTTCTTCCAGAGGGCGCTGAGGAAATGCAAGATGACACTCACCCAAGCAGCCCAGCTTTTGGTGAAGAGAACTGTTTAATGGGAGAAAAAGACACTTTGAAGTCAACTGAACCTGGCTTCTAGCGCTGGTTCCGATTCTTAGCGGCTGTGTAAACGTGGGTCAGTTAACCTCCCTGAGCTCCACCTCGGAACAGGAATGATGATACCTACTTTACAGGCTTAATGGAGTGTCACATACGAGGAGCCTGACACATAGTAGGCGCCTAATTCATGTCAATTCATTATCCTCTTCAATAATTCAAGTAAAAGCTTTGGAGGGATGAAGAGGCTGGTGATTGTAACTCAAGTGAGGTTTGGCAATGAAGCTTCACCTTCTTTCCCTGCCACTCAGCGTCAGTTAAGTGAACATTTATATTGTAGAATTTAAGTAACTGGAGGGAATCCAAGAACTTCTGCCCTGTAGGTTTCCAGTGTCTTTCCCGTGTATAAATGTGTGCTCTAGCCAAGGCATAGCCTGTGACCCACAAAGACAGGGGCTTGGTCTGTCTTGTCCTCTGCTGTCTCTTTAGCACCTGAAATGCATGCAATTAATACTGGTTGAATTAATTTTAATTAATTAACTAAAAATTAGGTTTCCAAGCTATTTGTTGAGTCCTTGCCCAATGTGAGGCACACAGAGGTCCATTTGTGACTCATCTTGTAAACAGAAGTGCTGGCATCAATACTTCAGCTGGCCCTGGTATTGCAGGAGGGGCCTGGGTGGAGGCGGAGGGCCCGGCATTCCCAAGGTCCCAACCATCCCCAACCCAGGCTGCTCAGTCCACATGCAGCTTCACTGATCAATGCCTGGAATCAGGGATTCTGTTAAAATAATGGCAAGCAGGGGTGTCCTTTAAAATGGACATGAAATTAACCAAATTTGGAAGAATCTTAAGCTTGAGATCATGATCCAGACTGTGCATACTGTGGGGATGAGACGCTTGGGTGAGGGGCACAGGAAATGGGTCGCCAAGCGTTGCCATATGCTGCAGGTGACAACTTGATGTTTACTGAGGAGGGGTCAAGGCGGGGTGCTTGTGTTGGGCAAGCAGTGAGTGTAGCAGAGAGGGATGCTCACCTTTAGATGTTGTACTTTTATTCATTATGATTTGGAAGAAGCTTAGCATCCATAATAACTTAGTATATCCTATCTCTCCCCTATTCTCATGTCGTTGCCATCACCAGCTACAAATTTTATGGAGTAATTATTATCTGTGGGCACTTGGAGAATTCGTAATTACACTAAAAGGGCAGCGCCAAAGAAAAGGACTACATTCCCTACTATTTCAAGATAAATTTGAGAAATGGATGAACCAAATGATGTTATGTTCTAACTCATCCTTTGTTCTCTCCGGGTACAGCTAAATCACGGCATCAGTACGGAGAGGCACTCTGAGGTAGGGGGCTCTGTAGTTTAAGGGCCACGGAGAACCTCAGAGACATCTACCCAGGAATCTGAGAAAATGTTCAGACTTACAACATTCGCTTATACCTCAAGTCTTCATCTCTTTTCAGATACCTCTGTTTAATAAATCTCAAATCAGCATCTAGCTATCCAGGTCAAGGTAGAGAGCTCTAGACAGCGGTCACCAACCGCCACTGGTGGTCCGAAAGGTTGGCGACCGCTGCTCTAGAAGATACAGCCAATCCACTGCATACATTTTAGGAAGACAGTGAATAAAATAACCTCAGAACTGGTTGATATGTTTCTATGATATAGAGATTCAGAACCCATCTTTCCATTGCCTCACATATTTAAAAATCAGAAATAACAGAAGATAAAAAGAAAATATCAGGAAATGCTCTATTTTTAAAAAAGGTAAGAATCAGAATGTTAGAAGATTAAGAGACTAGGAAGTAAGGCTCAGGTAGATTCATTAAATTCAGATGCCAAGAACAACAGAAATAATTTTTTAAAAGATGAGAATAATATACAGGCCAATACTCAGATGTGATGCGTGACTGCCAGGTCGATTTTCAATTACATTTCACTGATGTATTCATTTGTTTCTTAATGTGCTCATCTTGCCCATTAAGAATAATTAGCAGCTTTGCTTAGAGATTTCCTGGCTTCTGGCAATGTTTCTCCCCCTTTTTTTGGTTGACATCCACTTTTACTTTTTAGAAAGTAATTTTTGAATAATATCCTACAACTGCTATATAATTTAGGCTTCCTAAAATTTTAAAGGAAAGACGTAAACAGTAATTTTTAAATGAGTCTGTTTCGACCCATATGCATCAACAGCATGTGATTCAGTGAATTAGTTATTCTAACAGAAAATGGGCACACACATAGAAAAAAAAATTTTTCATTCATATTAACCTCACTCAGCAAAACTGCGCAGGATGAATGCCAGTTGTAAGCTCTATTAGCAAGTCAGGATATCATTAAGAGCAGGAAAAACACATTGCCAATTTTTTAAGGCTTGATGCATGCTTGTTTTTTTTAATTTAAAAAAAAAAATAGATCTAGTTACAACAGAAAAATGCACACAAACATAGAACAACGGCGTGACAAAAACCGCACTGCACTAGGAAAGTCCTGAGAGACGAAATAAAGCACTGCCCGTTTGGGTCTGCATCCTGAAAGGACCTACTTTATCTACATTGTAGAGTTCTTCCCCTCCTGCCCTCTGGCACCCCGCTATATTAAACCCATTGTAAACCCCGGCACAAAAAAGCACTCTCAGGGCTGAGCTTCTGAGGACCAAATGTTAAAAATCCATTTTCTTGGGAGGGGGCTGTACCAATCATTTCTTTGAAAGGCCGGCAGAGTGAATACAGAATCTGAGATTTCCTCTCTGATTTCAAGAGCTGGCCTGGCATCTTTGCTGTTTAAAGCCAAGGTGCGTTAATTAGTGACATTAGCATTGCTTCCTTTCTTTGGAAGCTCTGTAGTTTAGCTCGATAATAATTTGTGTCATTAAATTTACATGCGGACTACAGATGTTTCCCAGAGTTTGTTAAAAGTTCTAATTGGTTCCTGAGGCTGTTAAATGAGACACCTGCTGACTTAAGGAAAACCTCAGGTTGCTGGGCCCAAGCTGAAATTTCTGTGGCTAAAATGACCTTCTCTTGCCCAATAGTCCTGCCCCCTTTTTCGCCCCTGGAAGAGCAGATCCGCTGGGGCTGAGCCGGCATGCCTGACTCCCTCTCGCTCTCTGTGTTCCCTGACATGCGGGGGAGGGGCACGGGAAATGATGCCGCGCACGAAATAACTCAGAATAAAAGCAGAGTGAATGAATAACATGGGCTCGTCTTCAGGAATATTTTGAGAAACTTGCGACAGCCTGAAGATCATGATTAAAATCCTGCATTTTAAAAAAGGAAGCACCTTTTGAGATCTCTTTCCCTTGTGTGAAAGGCCAAGCCTGTGATTGGCTGTTTTTCCTTCCTGAATTTTTTTTAAGTCTGTCAGGCAATTAGCTGGGTGGGGCTCTGTAGAGCACACAAGTGCGGCTGCACAATATCAGCTACTGTGTTTCTGGTACCTCCTTCCTCCCCTCGGAGCAGCCTGATGGAGCTGCTGCAAATGTTACTTGCAAAAACAAATTTACAGAGCAGAGGTAGCAAAAGAAAATAATTTTTAAAAAGGCTTTATGTAAGATGCCACACACACACAAAAAAATCAGACCTGCTTTGACATTTTAGGAGTCTCAAATTCAAATAAGGAGATTACCTTCTTCAGAATGTAAATGTAAGGCACACCAAAAAACCCAGAGCAAACATATCTTCCACTTTTCCTCTCAATTTCTAACGGCTGTTAACTGCCCCTGAACAAATCAGCTCGATTGCTAAAGTAGCCACAAATTATGCTTGCTTTCTTAGTTAAAGTACAGTTCAATTTTCATGAACTCTGTGTACATATTAGTAAAGCATAATCTAATATAATGGGGTTTGAACTGTAATAGCATGGCAGAAAAAAAGAGATAGCTCTCATAATCCTAAATAAAAGGAAATAATGAAAACCTGCTAGCTGTTTTCAGCGGGGAGATAGAAGTAACTCCTCAGGAATTAGAGTAGGCATAATATTACATGGCACGGATGTACACTACCAAACACAAGAAAGGTAATGACGAACATGAAGTTGGAAGCTAATTTTTGTAAGCAATATCCAATGTAATAAATATTACGTAATTTATTTTGTGCTGGCAAATTTCAGTGGAAATAAAAAACAAGAATGCCTGAAAATTATTTGGAAACAAAATGTTCTTCCTGCCTTGAGTAGTCCACAAATCATAGGCTCCTTTCAGGAGAAGTGACCATTAAAATCGATCAAAATAAACAACACTTCATCTTGCCCAATGAACTCCATGTATTTCTACTTTTTCTTAATTACTTATCATATGTATGGGGGAAACTCTGTTTTAATACCCCATGCTGACTTTCTTTATATCAAGCGTTACTCAGCCGTGGGTGGGAGGGGATGGGGAGAGGGGAGGAACGAACGCCGCAAACCCATTTTCTATCTGAATAAGGATACTTCTGATGGCCTTTTCATTCCCATCAGTTAACAGAACTTCTTTGACATCTGCAGAAATAGCAACCTGGAAAAAAAAAAGGGGGTGGGGGGAGCACAGCAAACAATGAGCAAATATGCTTGTCTGTGTGGAAGTGAAGACAGGAGTGACAAGCCTTCAGTATCATGCTTCCTCACCTATTTCTCTGTAACAATCTTCAATCTTTTTTCATTTTATGTCTGCATTATTTTAATCATTCAATCAAATCAGTCAATACTTTTATCATTCCATTTGCGGGAGCCTCTATCTTGCTATCATTCTGTTCGGTAATTGCATTGTGACAGCGGATGATGGTATTCTGAGAGGCTTTCATTTGTGGGCTTCTGTTTATCTAGTAGAGCCATCATACAAGGCTGTCACTCTGCCTTTCAGCTTGCTTCTGTCTGACTGCCTGATGCCCTTCATATAACTTTGCATTGCAGGCAGATGGCTTTGTGAGGGTAATTTTTTTGTGAGCTTTGACATGCTCGCACATTGGGCTGTAACCTCGACACATTGTGTGAGAGCGACAGGTTTGTCAAATGCCAATCAGTGTAACAATATGCTTTTATTTGTAGAGACATAAAAACTTGTCTAATGCACTGTGCTGCTACATAGTATCTCCTGAATACATGACTCAGAACCCAGAGAATGGGGAACGGCGTTCCTGAATGGCCAATCGAATTCAAAAGAATCTAATTACTGAGCGCTCTGGATCATGTTTGTTGGTGTAATAATGCAGGCAAAACATTAGCAGCTATCTCATGGTGCTCCAACTGTGATTCGCCGGGCTACTCCTGAATCTTAGCAAATGGGACTGTAATCTGAAGGAAAAAAAATGCTTTCGCTATGGCAAAGAAAGACTGTGAGAGGCCTGGAATGTCACGACAAGCGATATCGACTCACTGAGGTAAAATGTTTCTGCTCATCGAGGCAGCCATAAAAATCAATATGATCCGAAAGTAAGTCAATCTAGAAGGTCTCTCAAGACCCGGCAGCTTGACCGCAGCTGATGCTGTTGACGGTTCTCTGACCCAGCAGTTGGAGGCCCTGGAACATTTTTCCTTTTGTTCCTCCCTCTGAATGAGATTGGAATTGAGAAAAGACCTACCATGAGCCCAGCCAAGCATGTCATGCCACCCCCTAGCTCACACACAGCAAGGTCCCTGAAAGAGAGAAAAGAAATGGTAGAACCCATACAAATTAGATGAAAATGGTCAGAGAGAGATATATGTTACAAGAACAAATTGCCATCTGCAGTAAGAACGGCGCTAACCAGGAAGTTGTAGAGACATGACTGGGCTACCTCATGTCGTTTTGCGTTTTAAAAATAATTATGAAATAGAAAAGTCACAAAGCAGGCAAACCAGTGGGGGTTCCCTCATTAGTGTTCACTGCAACATTACCACCGCTGAGCTGAAAAATCTGAGAAGGTTCCCTTTTTTTCCCTTGTCAATGGCGCTGTCTTTTAGAACTAAACTAGCTAGAGTAGCGAAAGATAATTGTTAGGAAAGGATAACACTGTTAATCCACATTCAGTCCTTCAAAAACAGTTAGACAAGTAAATGAAGAATATATATGAGTGTGTGTATACCTATATTATCGTCACACACACACACCACACACACAAAATAAATGCAATCTTGAATTAAAAAAAAAAAATAATCATCTAAAACAAACCGAAACATTTGGGAAAGCTGAACCGCCCCCATCAAGAACAATTACACAAAGAGCATTTAGCAATTAACACTTAAATCACAACTGACCCCGACACAACACAGTGAATAAACAATGCAGGGACATAATATGGCTAAGCCAGCAAACCCAGCTAAAGTAATGACTGGGCTCTGACTTCGCCGCTCCAAGTAGAGCGGCTCCAAGTTAAAGCTGACAGGCTAGCGTGGCACTCTGCACTTACCTTCCTCTTTGTGCCTAAATATCAGCGCTCGACGGGTGACATCCTCGCCCTGGCCCCCTGCCCGCTGATTGGAGCTCCAGTCAAGCTTAAGCACAGCGAGATGAGCAAATGCCAGGCGTCCAGGGCAGCTCTGCAGCCCAAATTCAATACGGCCCTGCTCTTATTCTACATGTTTAGATTCTTAGGATTGTTTCTTCATCCCAGTTTGGGAAGTTTATTACCTCACCCGAAGGGGGGCCGGGGTGGGGGGAAGCAGCACTAAAAGGGAGGGAGAGGTGGAAAGAGAGGGAAGGGGAGGAGAAAAGGCCAAACAAGAACATTCATAGTCCAAAATACACTTAATGGGTATTCAGTTGTTAAAAGCAATTACAGACTAGTTGGTAAATATGGGCCCATTGAACTTCAAAAAATATACATTATTGACCCAGTCTTGTAAGTACATATTGCTAAAACACACACCCCATGATCTCTAACGGCTTGTCTGGAATCATAATGGGCTATTCAGGAAGCTTCTAGTGGATGACTTTTATAAAATGAGATTTAAAATGAAAAACCTTTATTTTCTGGGTCTACCAAACATCTTGATAATTTTCAAATAAAAGAAGGTGTTTTTTTTCTTTTTCCTAAACCTCATGCATGGGTTTGATCTATAATGCACACTGACAGTTGAAAACATTTATTTCTGTAGCATGACTCTGTAATTACTATTTATTACTATATTTTATAAATACACGTTGTTAAGTGTACAAAACACCTTTACAAACCGGGGGTGGGATGGCACCTTTAAATAATAGCTGTGGGATATCTATTTATAAAAAATTCTGTAGTGACTTCTCTGGCAGAAGTTTAAAGAAAGTCTTTATTGTTTTTGTGGGGTTTTTGTGGTTTTTTTTTTGACCTTTACAATCAGTAAGGATTGATTGGAGCTTCACTTTTGTTTCCCCAAAATCAAAGTGAAATAAAAAGCCTTGAGTGAAAATCAAAAGCTTTTGACATATAGCAAAAAGCTTGCTGTGCAATATTAGTACCCAAAGGCAATTCAGATTTTTTTAGAAGCAACATGTTTTCACCATGAACTTTTTTCTCTTTCTTCCTGTTTTCTTTCTTCCTTTCTTTCTTTCTTTCTTTCTTTCTTTCTTTCTTTCTTTCTTTCTTTCTTTCTTTCTTCTTTCTTCCTTCCTTCCTTCCTTCCTTCCCTCCTTCCCTCCCTCCCTCCCTCCCTCCCTCCTTCCTCTCTCTCTCTCTCTCTCTCTCTCTCTCTCTCTCTCTCTCTCTCCTTTTCTTATCTTTTAAACAATTTAATTTGAAGAATGTAACCATAACAATCTTTAACATGCAGATACAATACCCATAATGGGCTGGGGGAAAGAAGTATTTTTCAGTGCAGCTTTGTACCTGAATATCTCACTGTGCTTGAGGCAGTAGTAAGCCAAAACCTCTTCAGCCGGCCAAATGCCTGAAAAACACAAGGGGATAGGCCTTTTTGTATTATAGAAGTCTCTTCTAGAATCATTCTTTGCAGTCATTCTTTAGGAAATGGCATTTAAAAATTATATACAGAATAAGCCATTTTGACTTTAAACAAATGTAACATAATTATTAGTAGTATTATATCACA
Source organism: Myotis myotis (assembly GCF_014108235.1). Lineage (NCBI taxonomy): Eukaryota > Metazoa > Chordata > Mammalia > Chiroptera > Vespertilionidae > Myotis > Myotis myotis. Next base: position 32,087,269 of record NW_023416318.1, read on the forward strand.
TGAGTTTCTTTTGTTGTTGATTTTATGATGGTAATATTTATAACTCAGGAAAATAGTACAATATTCTAAATAAATTTTACTAGATTTCAATCACAACAAAACAGCAAAAACAATAACCAAATTTCAAATATCAAAAGTTGAATTTTAATGGGATTTCAGCCAATTCATATGCATCAGTTAAAGACCTACTGTACATGCATTTTATGTTAGGCAAAAATAAATGGAAAATCATTTACAGGAGCAAATAAAACCACTGAGGTCATTATACTTTTTTGTTTGATTCCATACTAATTTTTTAAATATGCACAGTTTTTCCCTTTCTCCAATTAATAAAAATCAAACTGGAGCATACAATTAAGAAATTTAAAAATTTCCAACTTTGGTACACCATTAAATTTAACAATAACTCTTCCCACTAAATTCCATGAATGGGCATTTTCTAAAATCATCATCTGTAAATCTTTTACTAGTATTTAAAAGACTTAAGTAGTCTTCATGAATGTATATGAATTGCTTAAAGAGGAGATAAACCTGTTAGGAAATTATAGTTCCTGGTAGTTATCACAGTTAAGTTTTCTCTTTATACTTTTATATTTCCCAAAATGTTTACAATAAATATGTATGACTGCAATAATCAGAATAAACAATAGCCTTATAACAATTATGCTTTCCCCAAATGGCCAGACTCAAAGATCAGGCAGGGCACCAGGCATCCTGCATGACTGTGCAATCCTGGGAAAGAGCAGTGGATGTTCTCTGTTCTCTTCTAATAGGTCTTGATGCAAAACTGAAACACCTGCCCTGACCGGTTTGTCTGAAAGGTCCCAGGTTTGATTCCGGTCAAGGGCATGTACCTTGCTTGCAGGCACATCCCTAGTAGGGGGTGTGCAGGAGGCAGCTGATCGATGTTTCTAACTCTCTATCCCTCTCCCTTCTTCTCTGTAAAGAATCAATAAAATATATTTTAAAAAAACAAACAAAAAAACTGAAACACCTAACAACACTTAATTTTTTTCTCCCAGATGCATCTCTAGCTTTGAGGAGTAAGAAATCTGGCATTTCAGAGAAAAGGATGTAAAAAAATTGGTAAGTAAAATCTTAAAAGAATCAATGGGTAAATCTATGAACAGCAAAGAGACAGCCCCATAGAGTATTTGCTGCAGCAAAGTCTCAGCCCTGGTTGGGTAGCTCAGCTGGTTCGAGCATCATCCTGATATACCAAGGTTGCAGGTTCGATCCCGGTCAGGGCATATACAAGAATCAACCAATGAATGCATGAATAAGTGGAGCAACAAATAGATGTTTCTCTCTTTCACATACTCTCTCTCTAAAATCAATCAAGAAAAATCTTTTTAAAAATGAAACCAACAATCAAATCAGCGATTGGGAATATAAGGAAGCAAAACAACACCCAATCAGAATAGCAAAAAGAAAAAAGAATTGCCTCCCCAAAATGAAAATAGTGTAAGGAGCCTCCAGGACAACTTCAAGGGTACCAACATTCACATCATGCGGGTGCAAGAAGGAGAAGAGAGAGAGCAAGAAATTGAAAAACTGTTTGAAAAAGTAATGAAAGAAAACTTCCCTAACTTGGTGAAGGAAATAGACATACAAGTCCAGGAAACGCAGAATCCCAAACAAGATGAACCCAAAGAGGCCCACACCAACACACATCATAATTAAAACAAAAAAAAGATTCAAGAAAAAGAGAGAATCTTAAAAGCAGCAAGATAAGAGCAGTTGGGTTATCTACAAGGGAGTGCCCATAGGACTGTCAGCTGATTTCTCAACAGAAACTTTGCAGGCCAGAAGGGAGTGACATGAAATATTCAAAGTGATGAAAAGTAAGGACCTGCAACCAAGATTACTCTACCCAGCAAAGCTATCAGAAGGAAGGCCTCTCTCAAATCTGAGACTCAACTGGAGAGGCCAACACCCCCTTAGCGAAGCTGTAGGTTCTTCTGGGAAAAGAAATGCGCTGATGGACGTTACTAAAAGAAAAAGCTGCTCATGCTGGAATGGGTAAGTGAGCCTTTTGGACTGTTTTTAGTCTTTACATTCTGTCTCCTTTTCCTTAAACATTTCTGAATTGTCATTGATGTTTCATCCCAGGAACTACAGAATGCTCCATAAATTTTTATGAGGCATCTACTATGTCTCTGTGGATCACAGCATGGTCACTAGAGCTTCAGTCTATTAGGGAGGAGACATTAACTAAATAATTACACAAATGACATGCCTAATTATAATTGTAATAAATGCCATGTGGGAAAAATTGATGGTCCTTCTGAGAACATTTCATAGGGGACTTGACCTTGGTCAGAGGGGAAGTTGGGAGGGGTCCATCGGAGAATACTTACCTGTAGAAATGGAATGTAAGCTGGGACCCAGAGGATGAAGAGGCAAGTAGAAGAGAAAAAGGGGGACAGGGATAGAGGAGATGGCCCATAGAAGGGGCGGCCTCATGAATTAAAACTTTGAAGAGCTTGATTCTTAGGAATAGAAATAGGGTCAGTGGAGCAGTACAATAAATGAGAAAGGGAGAGAGTCGTGTAAGATGAGACTGGAGGGGTAGTTAGGGGCCAGATCCCACAAGCTCAGACCATGTTAAGAATTTTAAATTGCATCATAAAACAAATAATAAAATTTAAGCAGCAGAGTGGTATGATTAGATTTGCATTTTAGAAGGTAAGTCTGGCTACTCTAAAGAAAATAGATTGAAAAGGAGTGAGAGAAGGCAGGGGAAATTAGGTAGGCGGCCACTACAATTACATAGGTGAGTGTTGATGGTGGCTTGGGTGATAGAGGACAGGAAGAAAAGTGGAAAAATATGAGCTATCTTTAGAAGGTACACTGGCAAGACTTTATAGTGAATTAGAGGAAGAGGGTGGTAAGAGAGAGGAAGGTGTCAAGTATGACTTAGGTTTATGGCATTAATAAGTGGGTGGATGATGCACAACAGTAGCATATAGATTTTATATGAACCGGGGAGACTGAATTCTTGGTGCAAAAACACTCACTAGGGGTCTAGGCTCTGATTCTGGCTCTGCCACTAACAATCTGTGTGATATTGGGGGGAAAATTAGCCTTTCTGAGCTTCTGTACCCTCATCTGCAAAATACTAGGCTTGGGTTAGATTATATCTAGGAAGACTTTAGGCTATAAAAAGCTGTAACAGAAAACCATGCTTTGGAGTTAGACAGAGTTCAGCTTGAATACCAGCTCTTATGGTTACATCACCTTGGACAAACTTAAATGTAAGCCTCCTTCATTCATTCATCCATCCCTTCAGCATACAGTTATTGGCAGCCAGGCCTGCTCTAGAAGCTGGGATACAGCAGTGAATAAAACAAAGGCCTTACCCAAGTAACTTCAACAGGGCAATAGACAGTAAAGTAGGTAATTTCAGAGAGTAATTAATGTTGTGAAGGAAATAAAAAATTAATGAAATTGAGAATAACTATGGGGGGTGCTACTTTAGCCATCATTGTTGGGTAATGCCACAGTTCTCTCATTTGTTAAGTACAAGCAAGAAAAGTACTAATTATAGTGTTGTTGGGAGGATCAAATGAGCTAATGCATGTAAGGAACTTAGAGCAATGCCTGGCACATAATAAAGTTTTTTTTAATAATGATAGCTATTGATACTTCTGCTATTGCCATTGTTACTATTTGGACATGTTTTTATGCAGGGAATTTTATTAACCATGATTATACTTTTATGATATTTTCTTCACCTCTAGATTGCAAAGTACACTAGGTTGCAAAAACAAGGGTCCAAATGAATTGTTTTGCAATTTTATTTCTTCTCTTATTCCTGGAGAAACCAACTGAACCGACAGGACAGAGAATGAGCATGAGGAGGGAGGAAAATTAAAGGAGCACAAAAAATTAACCAAATATTTCAATAATAAATTCTTCTACGATTGCAAAACAGGTTAGTTTAATAGGTATGGTTTGATTAAACTCGTCAATATATGGTGGTGGGAAAATTGAATAGTTACATGTAAAAAAATAAAACTAGATCACCAACTTATACCATACACAAGAATAAACTCAAAATGGATAAAAGACTTAAATGTAAGTCAAGAAATCATAAAAATCCTAGAAGAAAATTTAGGCTGTAAAATCTCAGACATCTCACTTAGCAGTATTTTCACCAGTACATCTCCTAGGGCAAGAGAAAAAAAGGAAAATATAAACAAATGGGACTACATCAAACTAAAAAGCTTTTGCACAGCAAAAGAAACCACCATCAAAATGAAAAGGGAACCCACTATATGGGAGAACATATTCACCAATGATACATCTGACAATGGACTAATTTCCAAAATATATAAAGTTCTTATAGAACTCAACACCAGGAAGACAAACAATCCAATTAAAAAGTGGGTAAAGGACTTGAATAGATACTTCTCCAAAGAGGACATACTAGCACAGATGGCCAATAGACATATGAAAAAATGCTCAATGTTACTAATCATCAGAGAGATGCAAATTAAAACTACAATGAGGTATCACCTCACATCTGTCAGAATAGCTACCATCCACAAATTAACAAACAGCAAATGCTGGTGAGGATGTGGGGAAAAGGGAACTCCAGTGCACTGCTGGTGGGAATGCAGACTGGTGCAGCCATGTGGAAAACAGAATGGCGTTTCCTAAAAAAATTAAAAATGGAACTGCCGTGTGACCCAGCAATCCCACTTCTGGAAATATAGCTTAAGAATCCTGAAACACCAATCAGAAAGAATACATACACCCCCTATATTCATAGCAGTATTATGTACAATAGCTAAGATCTGGAAACAGCCCAAGTGTCCATCAATAGATGAGTAGATAAAAAAACAAACAAACACCGGTGGTACATTTACATCCTGGAATATTATGCAGCTGTAAAAAAAAAAAAAAAAAAAAGGAACTCTTACCCTTTGCTACAGCATGCATGAATCTGGAGATTATTGTGCTAAGCAAAATAAACCCATCAGAGAAAGACAAATATCACATGATCTCACTTATATGTGGAATCTAATGAACAAAATAAACTGGCAAACAAAATAGGTCCAGAGGCATGGATGGCTGGAACAGACTGACAGATCTCAGAGGGGAGGGTGGTGGAGGAGATGGGAAGAGATTAACCAAAGAAAATATATGCAATATACATAGCCCATGGTCACAGACAATAGGGTGGGGAAGGCCTGGTGTGGGGCGGGATGTGGGGTGAAGGAGGGTAGATGGGGGAAGAAGGGGACATCTATAATACTGTCAATAATAAATAAATAAATTTTAAAAAAGAAAGGGAGTTTGGGTAAGTAAAAATACATTAAAATTTCAAACTCAATTTTTAATTCAGGTACCTATTTGTGTGATGAGTATGAGGGAAGGGAAAGATGAAAGGAGCCCCAGCTCCATCCTGGACGCTCAGGCAGGAGGGGAACATGGTCTTCAGAGAGCGTTCCCCCGAGGCCCAGCCATGGGCCTGAGGGTCACCTTTAGAGCAGGTGCTGGGGAAGCTATTAAAGGACAGATGAGAAACGGAGGCAGAACAAGGAAGATGCTGGAGCCACAGCGAGAAGAGAAAAAGGAATACACTGCAGCCACAGCCACAGCCACAGCCACAGCCACAGCCACAGCCACAGCCACAGCTTCAGCAGCTCACACACTGAAGCCGTGGGCTTGGGAGACACTTCTGAGGCTTCTCAGCTTTATGACCCTATTGGCCAGTCACTACACTCTCCTTACATCATCTCCTTAACTGGAAATAATAATACTCTCTACTCCCTAAGTATAGGTGTGAGGTTTAGGTGAATTAGAAGAGTACCTAGTAAGCACAGGTAAGGTTTATTGTTATGATTCTTATTCTTAGCATGACTTAGTGAACGCTTACTACGTGGCAAACACTGGCTGTGCACTTTAGGTGGAATATCTCCTTTAATCTTTAAAATAAACATGTACGGTAAGTACTGCTTTAATGCCAGCCAGGGGGCACAAGGAGGTGCAGGGAAGCACAGAGAGCTTAAGTGACATAGCCAGGATTTGAGCCCACACACTCATCTCTAGAGCCCCGTTTCTTCACACTGTCCCAACCCTGGTGGCTGGTCCTGGAATCAAGAGAACGAATTTCTAGTTCTCGTGACTATGTCGATAATTCATTTTGGGACTTGTGACAAGTCATATTTGGGCTCTAGTTTCAAGAATAAAAGGGAAGAGTAGAATTGATTTCTGAGGCCTCTTTCAGCTCTCAATCTAATGGCTACAGATTATTATGTGTGTGCATTTCCAAACAAGAGCTACACAACTATCAGTGGGCTGTAGCTCAGGACATTTTAAAGGAATCGGATTGGTTAAAATATTTCATTGGTACTATAATCTCAAATTTACACACCTACCAGGAAATATTTTAGTTAGGATTCAAAACAATCTTAAAAGTCAAGTCTTCATGTCTATTGGAATTGAATGAGAACTGCCTTTGTTCAATAAATCTCACAGCTTCAGAAAAGAACTGCTCTACCTCTATATATTCTAGTTGTGATAACTTTTTATTTAGTTAATCTAGCATGTAATAACAGACAACTTTCTCAGGTACAATTTTCCCTCTCTAACATTGAGCACAATTCTCAGCTATAAGCTGTATTTTTTCCACAAATACGTTTTCTCCTCCTCAGGGTGACAAACTACCTTTTGGGCAGAGGTATTTGCCCAGAGTCTCCAAGCACAGGTAGCAGAACACCTCCCAGTGTGAGCGCCCTGGGCCTAGGTGAGAAGATGCTCCATCCACACTGGTCAGTGAGGATGTCTAAAGTGAGACCCAGAAAACCAGACCAGAGAGCTCCTAGCACAAAGGGAAACATGGGCTGGTTTTCCCCAGAAACAGCACAGTCTTCAGCAGTAGAAAAATGCAGAAGGAGAAGGAGGAGGAGGAGGAGGAGGAGGAGGAGGAGGAGGAGGAGGAGGAGGAGGAGGAGGAGGAGGAGGAGGAGAGAGAGGGGGAGAAGGAAGAGAAAGAGAAAGAAGAGGAAGAGGAGGAGGGGGAGGGGAGGAGAAAGAGGAGGAGAAGGAAGATTTTCATTGCTATGTTTACTCCAAGTAACCCTCTCCCCCAAACCTTGCTGTGCTCAGTGTCCTCAGAGGGGGCAATCAGCCATCATTTTGGTGAGATCACCCTTTTTCCTTTTAAAACAGGACTGTGATCCGAGTCACGGCACCAAAAAAACCCAAACAGGACTGTGTTGTGTCCTGAAGGTCATGTACGAGCAGCGAGGTGTCACATGGAGTGCCACAAAGAAGAAAGTAGGAGGAAGAATTGTAATTGTTCCTTGCCTTAGGTAGTGAGCCAGTTAGCCAACACCACACGCACCTGTTCCACGGCACGCCAAAGAAGGGTTAGGAGAGAGGCTCCCTCCTCCTGAGTTACCTGTCTCACGAATTTCCTTCCCAAGGCAGCTTCCTGCCTCGGAGTCCAGCTTGATCTCACGTCCAGGTGAGCACTGTGACTGAACTCCACACCAGTGGAAAGCTCGGGATCCGTGTGGAGGAGTGCATGCTCTGCACAGGTATGAAAGCCTCCCGGAGAGAAAATGGTTTCAGGAGGCACATGTTACATGTGCCAAAGCAATGCGGCACATTTAATAAACGGCGCTGGGAGTAGGCTTCTTACACACAGAACTTATTTATCGGTGTTGTTTGGAAGATGCACGTCCCAGCATTTCAAAACTGCCTCCATTCCAAGAGGTGCTGGCACCGGGAGGGGAGGTGAAGACGGGATTATCATCCCACTAATACTAATACTGCTGTGTCTCTGATTGAAAAGGAGAGGGAGAGACACCAGGGCTACGTGTGCACAGAGGAAAGGCCACGTGAGGACACAGAGCGAAGAAGGCCTTCTGCACACCGAGGAGAGTGGCCACACCTGCCAACACCTTGATCTTGGACTTCCAGTCTCCAGCACTGTGAAACTCTGAGCTCCAAGTCTTGGGGGCTCGTTATTAGAAAACTGCCTTCATTCCAAGTTCCTCCTCTTAGGCCCATGTGGGGAAGGGAGAAGGAGGAGGGCTGCCTTCTTTAAAAAAGAAAAAATAATAATTATATATATATATACATATATATATATATACACACACACACACACACACACATATACATATATATACATACATACACACATATACATACAGTGGGGCCTTGACTTACGAGTTTAATTTGTTCCGACACTGAGCTCGTTAAGGAGCTCGTTAACTCAAATTACTCTGTCAACTCAATGCAAAAAAATCAGCCGAGAGACAGCTGGTATCTCAAAAAACTCGTTAGTCGGGACACTCGTAAGTCAAGGCCCCACTGTATATAATTGATTTCAGAAAGGAAGGAGAGGGAGAGAGAGATAGAAACATTAATGATGAGAGAGAATCACTGATTGGCTGCCTCCTGCATGCCCCACACTGGGGATTGAGCCCGAAACCCGGGCATGTGCCCTGACCGGGAATCAAACTGTGACCTCCTGGTTCATAGATGCTCAGCCACTGAACTATGCCGGCCAGGCGGGCTGCCTTCTTATAGCAGGAATTGCCATTAGCAAGTCCCAAAGGTTTTTATTACTCAGCAAATTGACTTGTAAATAAGGCAACATGTTGTTGAGGCTCAGTCTCAACTTACTTGAAGCAAACCCCTCCCTGGTGTTTTATCTGAAAGTAGATGGAAGGTATTCAGATTGCTTTGAAAAAAGAGAGAATGAGAATTGGCTGAGAATCTCAGCTGTGCAGAATGACCAGGGCTCTGTCCTTCCCGTCTCCCTGCGCATCGTTACTCACTGACATGAAGGAAACATGACAGTCTGGCTCTCCAGAAATGTCTGCGGCTGCCAGCCTTGGGCGTCCGACTGCGTGTAATGGGGAGATGCGGTGCGCGCATCCAGGCTGTAAACACAGCGGCCTGGCTCTGCCGGGCCGTCTACAAATGGCTCCAACCAACTTGTATGATTGTCTTTAGCACCTCCTTGGATTTTTTAAAAAGACATTAATTTGATTTCATTTTCCTTCCCTGGTTTTTCAAATAGTCATTAAAAATTAAACAACACTGGGAAAAGCCTTTTGTGATTATAGCCTTCATTCTCCGGCAACAAACTGGATCTATAAATGTGCGTACCATTGTAGATGTAAATTACAAAATTTATATTCAACTATATTAAAACATCTATTCCAAAAATGATTACCAGTTGTGAAAAGCAGACAGGCTTATCACTTGCTGTCAGTTGTTCATGTCTAGTTAAGCAATAATGTGCTAAAACTGCCCTTTTGTTTTGTGTAAGAATTTTGGCAACAGAAGAAATGAACACTCCGTTCATAAAAACTCGGCTGCTCTCTGCTTTGATGGAGGAAGCAGCTGCCTGTTTTCATTTGCTGCAGAGCAGCAAAACCCATCAATATAATAAGCAGCTTAGATGTACCCATCCATAGCATCTGCAAGGATATGGGCTATTCGCTCAAAACCAATCCCGGTTTAATTTTAACAAAGATGTGTCTGACATAGTCGAAAATGCACCAGAATCGGTTTTGGAACAGAAACAGTTTCTTTCTTTTAAATACTTTTTACAGATTTGAAAGGTGAGTATGCCTCGCTGCCTGATAGCAATGATAAAAACCAGCCCAAACGGTGAGGCCCTCCCAAAGCAAGGGCAGTGGAGAGAGCAAATCAAGACGCAGTTATGTGGTTCCCTTCAAAATGGAAGCCATTCATTTGAGTGATTTCATTCATTTATTCATTCAAACCAATATTGACTGAATCATTACTACATACTGACTTGGGCTAGATACTGAGGCCTCACTTCCTACTCCCAGTGAGCTCGCTCTTCCGGGGAAAAGATGGCCACAAAACCATAAGTAAAACAATGCATTAAGCACAGTGATACAGACACACATTTTCCTATTATGTTCTTAGTTTTTAAAAAATTCAAATAGCCACAGAAGACAGTGGAAATTAACATAAAAATTAAAAATCAAATACTGTCTCCTCCATTACACAGTCACACACTTGATTAGACATACTTTAAGAAAAGACAATCTGATTTAAAAAAATTGAATTGTATTTAAACACATGTCAAACTGTTTATTAGGGTAGCCAAGAATTGTCATACCTTGGAGAGGAAGTTTTAGGATTTTAAGTTTGTTTGGACAGCCTCTAATTTTAAAGTAACCATTAGATACTTCCACATGATCACGAATGCACCACACGGCAAGCCTAATAGGAAAACACAGACTTTAAAGCAACTTTCAGTGTGATGCAGTCGGCATTGTCTAGTAAATATGCTGAGAGAGTATTTTACTCTAAAAGTGACATTCCAAAAAGTCAGGTAATTCTAAATCCTCCTTTTTCTGATTTAACATCTAGTAGGTGCGCACCCCAGTGTGATCATCCAGAGACCTGTCTGATGGCATACATGAATGTGGGCTTAAACATTTGCTTCTCAGGATATCACATTTCAAGAAGCATGTTTGCAGAAACATTGAGAAAAAGCACCCCAAAATGTAGAGCCAAGGGCTTTCTTTCTCTTTCTTTTTTTAAATATATTTTTATTGATTTCAGAGAGGAAGGGAGAGGGAAAGAGAAATATCAATGATGAGAAAGAGGGAGAGAGTCATTGATTGGCTGCCTCCTGCACGTGCCCACTAGGGATGGAGTCTGCAACCTAGTCACGTGCCCTGACCAGGAATCGAACCATGACCTCCTGGTTCATAAGTTGATGCTCAACCACTGAGCTACACCGGTTGGGCAGGGCTTTCTTATTTAAGCATGTTTACTGTAAAACACACGTATCTGGATTTTAATAATAAACTTTTTATTTTGGAATAATTTTAGATTTTCAGAAAGATAAAATGTTGCAAAGACAGCACAGAGAGTCACTGGATGGCCAGCTTATCTTACATTTGTCAAAGTTAAGACACTGACATTGGCACATAATGTTAACTAAGCTCATGGGCTTGTTTTTAATGGAAGGGCTCCTAATCAGGATGAGGGCAAATGAAGGCATCTGTCCGAAAGTCACAAATTAAACCTAAAGGGCAGTACTGGCATCTATCATATCTTTCCTCCCCTAATTCTCTTCGTAAGATACTAATACTCTAAAGAAATTCCTATCAGATTTAAAAGTTAAAACAGGCCCTAACCCGTTTGGCTCAGTGGATAGAGCATCGGCCTGCAGACTGAAGGTTCCTGAGTTCGATTCCGGTCAAGGGCATGTACCTTGGTTGTGGGCACATCCCCAGTGGAGGGTGTGCAGGAAGCAGCTGATCGATGTTTCTCTCTCATCAATGTTTCTAACTCTCTATCCCTCTCCCTTCCTCTCTGTAAAAAATCAATAAAATATATATATTTTTTAAAAAGTTAAAACAGGATGTAAGCCCTAGCCGGTTTGGCTCAGTGGATAGTGTTGGCCTGCAGACTGAAGGTTCCCAGGTTCGATTCTGGTCAAGGGCATGTATCTCGGTTGCAGGCTCCTAGCCCTGGTTGGGAGCATGCGGAGGCAACCAATCACTGTGTCTCTCTCACATCGGTGTTTCTCTCTTTCTCTCCCTCTCCCTTCTACTCTCTGTAAAAATCAATGAAAAAAAAAATATCCTCAGGTGAGGATTAAGAAATAAATAAATAAATAAATAATAAAATAAGGATATAAAAATGCATATACTTTAGGGTTTAAAAAAATCTGACCCCATCAAAAGAATTGTGTAGCCAAGTGAAGCCTTGGTTCCCCTTTTCATTGAGTGGGGAGAAGGCTATTTCTCGTCATTATTCACACAGAAACTCTGATTGTCCCTAGTCAATTAATACTTTCATATCCCAGTGTGACCTGGACCTTAAAACCAATCTGTGGCAGCATGAGTTAAGAACCACAAAGAAGTCAGAGGTCATTATTTCTCGCCCATTTGGAGTATTTACAAAGCATTCCCCAAGCTTTCTGTGCACGCTTTCTTCCCTCCTCTGCTCCACTGGGCACAATGCGTCCAGAATCCCGCAGAGATTCATGGGCTGTGCACTGGTTAATGGTGGTCTCTCCAACAGCAGGTTGGAGAAGCTGCCTTTGGGGAGTTTCTAACCACAACTGGTGGTTTCTATGGATTGAATTGTGTTCCCCCCAAACTCACACCTTGAAGCTCCAAACCTCCAGTGTGTCTGCATTTAGAGACAGGGCCTATAAGGAGGTGATTATGGTCAAATGAGGGCATACGGTGGGGCTCTGATATGATAGAATTTGTGTTCTTAGAAGAGACTCCAGAAAGTGACCCCACCCCTCATCCACCCTGTGCATCACAGAGCTCATGTGAACACACCTATAAGCCAGAAAGGGAAATCTCAATAGAAACTGATCATGCTGGCACCCTAATCTTGGATTTTCAGCCTCCAGAACTGTGAGAAAATAAGTGTCTTCTTGTTGAAGCCAGCCAGTCTATGGCACTTTGTTATGGCAGACTGAGCAGACTAAGACAGTGGTCAGCCCTTGGTGCCTGATGTTTGGGTGGACTCCCTCTCCAGCCCCAATACAGTCTAAAAACTCCATCCCCAAAGCATAGACGGGGCCCGCAGCACAAGCAGAGTACAGTCATGGCCCCAGTGGGGCCCTCCCCTTAGTCCAGTGGCTCTCAACCTTCCTAATGCCGTGACCCTTTAATACAGTTCCTCATGTTGTGGTCATCCCCAACCATAAAATTATTTTTGTTGCTACTTCATAACTGTAATTTTGCTACTGTTATGGATCATAATGTAAATATCTGATATGCAGGATGTATTTTCATTGTTACAAATTGAACATAATTAAAGCATAGTGATTCATCACAAAAACAATATGTAATTATATATGTGTTTTCCGATGGTCTTAGGCAACCCCTGTGAAAGGGTCGTCGACCCCCAAAGGGGTCGCGACCCACAGGTTGAGAACCGCTGCCTTAGTCCATTACTTTCTCCTCCCCCTTCCCTTCAGTTTCCCCTCTATCCATCTCATCTTGCCTCCTACTTTTCATTTTACTCTTCCCTGCAGTATTAGCCCCCCTTTTCCTTTTAAAAGAATTCATAATAGAAGAACAAACATTAATCACTCTGATAAAGGAATTTCCTGATAACACCTGCAATATTTCATAAATACACTTCGATCTGTTTCTTTATGTTGTCTTTGAACATAAACTCCTTGAGGGCAGGAAGCTAGCTCACTGCTTCTCTTGTTTCCCTGTGGCATGTTTACATGGTGCATGTGAAAGCATGTTGAATTCATATAGAATGGTAGCAAAATGTTCTAAACCCTGGAACTAACAACAATAAAAAAAAAAAAAAATGAATCCCTCTTCTTTTGCAAGAGCTATTTGCTGAGCTTTATATGAGGTATCTACTCAGGACCTGGTTCTACCTGTAGATGCAATCACAGGTCATTTCTGGTGTGGATAAGTTTCTAATTGTGCTCAGTCCACTTTCACTGGCTTTCTTATCTATATCCACAATCTGCAGAACTGGCAGGGCAATTATCACCAGAAGACAGGAGAGATGCTCTGGGGAGTAAGCTGTCCTGGGCCTGAAAGGTGCATGCTTACAAGTTTGCAGGCCCAACAAAGAATCCACATTCAATAGGCCATCTTTCTCTAAATCAATCCTTTTGCCTCCTTGCACAGAGCCACGTGTATCATGGGTGTTCATATCTGGAGCTTATCTGTGGATATCAACAAACATGCAGGTCTCTAATCATAGTAGCCTGGAATGAGTCCCAGAATCGGCCCTGTAACTTGAGATAGAGAAAATGATTCTCTGTGTTGCTTTCGTTCTTTCTTTTTTTGGGGGGTAGGGTGGGGGTGAGGTGGTGGGAGACTTGGGGGGGGGGAGGCCATTCTCTTTGCTATAATAAAATTTGTAACCTTAACCCATATAGCAAAGTGTTTTCTCTGAGAATCACACTACTTGAGAAGATCCTTCGAAATACACTATTTAAACCAAACTATTGCTCTGAACTTGATACCACAATTACCTTTCTGTTGAGGAAAATTCTGGAGCTGTTATATTGTGACCCGCCCTTTCACACCAGGACACGTGAGTGTTTTTAAGTTGAGATCCAAGTGCACGGGCTGAGTTGTTGAGAGTGGAGAAATCATCATGGTCTCCATGGACTCATGCTGGACAAATCGGGACAGAAAACAGATTTCTTTGTCTCGTCAGCACCAAAGAGTTCATATTATTGTGAACTCCATGCTTCCTCCTCCTTGGCCCCACCGTCAACAAATGATTGAAAAAATGGCTTCAAACCTAGAGTATTGTATTTAGGTTAGAATATAATTTTTAATCTGTTTATGCTGACCAACAGCACTGAAGGGATTTTGGCAGGGCAATACTATAATGGAAGTCTAAATTCATACTCTAATTGACATGAAAAATAATAACCTTTTGGAAGAATATGAAATAGTGTTTACATATCACAAGACTACATCAGTTACTATTTTTCAAGGGTGCTTCAGAGAAATCTCAATTTATGAAGTAAGGTCTAACAAATAGAAGGGCTTGCTCAGCACTTAGCTAGCTAATGGCTGAGCTTGGGTTGAATCTCAGTTCACTAATACCTCACTTTGGTTCTCTTTTAAGAGTAAGAGTCTTGAACAATAGTCTAGGAAGGATATCATCATTTGAGTTTGCATAGTGTAGACTTCCCTTCCCAGGTGGAAATTGATGTTTGAAGACATAAAGCATACTCATTCTGATTTCAACATATTCACAGACTTTTAGCAATTACATTTAAGTCCTTTTGGTTTGAATTCCTTTTGATTTCTATTTCTCAATAAAGAGTTTACAGAAGCACTATCTCCAAATCATGACTCAACACACTGCCTGGTGGAAGAGGCCGTAGCTACATTCAGCTGCAGCTAAGCTAACATTGGAACCTCTGAATAGAGGCCAGGAAGCGAGGGCAATCTTCAGAATGAGTGACCCCTTCCTCCAGAATTACAATGATTATGTGCCTTGCTTTATAAAATTGGGCTTCTGTTTGTTTTCAGGGAGTTTATCATCTAAATGGTCATTATTCTTACTCAAATGTCTACATGTAATTTGTCTCACAGTTAAGAGTATGTAGCAGATACCAGCAGTTATTTTGATTACCAGCATTCTGATCACAATAAAATAGTAATTTCATTTTATTTCGTTGTGTCTAGGGAGGGGAAATCATGTAATATATACAACTTCCACACATTCCATGATGTTGAGAAATGTTAATTTTCTGTGCATTCTCTTCTAAGAATCTTTTCAACATTTCTGGATTGTCTCCGCACTCAGGAACTGGATTGAAATCTCCACTTGGTATTTATCTGAGGCTGTGATAGCTTAGTCGTCTGCCGCCAAATGCCAAGATAGGGGGAATCTCATCATCCAGCGACCAGCTGCATGATGGGCAGTTAATAGATATATCAAACCTTAGGGTATATGCTAAGCTGAAGAGATGATTGGTTGGTTGATACACTGATTGATTAGCATAGGGAGAATGGGTTTCTTCTTGACAACCTAAGATTATGCTTCAGCTAAGCTCAAATTGCTTACACCTCTTCTATTGGGTTTAAAATTACAGTCCTGTCATCTAAAATCTCTCTTCAATGAAATTTTTACCATATATAAAAATTAAAGGGAAAAAGAAAGTAGAAGCACTGGATAAGAGTAAATGGAGTAGATACATTTCATGCCGCTGTTGTTGATTCCACTAGCAAAAGCTGATATGTAAATCCCCTTGAAAAATGTTACACATTTCATAAACGATTACTGAATATTATGCAATAACTCAGGGGAAACAGTTCAGTATGCTAAAGTCGGTGAATGCTACATCTTCCAATACATTTAAGTGAGGCCTCTTCTATATAATTAAGAGAATTAAAGTAAACCCCTCTATTAATCAGGTTTACTTTCTAGGGCACATAGAACCCCATCCTTAGACTTTTAATATTTTTAACTGCTGGCATGCCTTTCAGGGGGCAGGGGAAGAACGGGCAGATTTATGGAGACTGCGGGTTAGCTTTGTTTTTAAAGCAGCTTAACACAAATAGTAACTTCTTTAATTAGCACTAATGACTCTGAAGACAGTCACATGTACATATTGAAACATTGGAATATTGTGCCTACTTCCCACGCGTGAAGAATCAGGTCTGCTCTAAAATGAAATGAAATTAGATGAATGAAGGAAACAACCCAGTTCTATCAAACTCTAAACTGATATTTAAGTGGCACTGAATAAAAAGCATCAAGACTTAGCACAAAAGGCCTATATTTTAGAGAGCTCTACAATGTGTTATTCCTGGTTAACAATAAATTCATTAAACATAAGCGTGGTTTATGATGTCCTGTTTAAGGATTCAATCTCATTGTACCCTGAATTAGCAGAGACTGGCTACAGAAAGGGCCTTACTCCCTCCTTCCTCTCCTTCAAAAAAAAAAGCTGGGAAGCCTTAATTCAGCACTTTGAAGAACACCCCCTCCTCTGCCTGAGCAAATAAGGATTTGGTTGCCGAATCACACTGGATAAGTGGTTCATTGAGAATGTTAAAATCTGCATTAATAAACAGGACTGGGCTTCTAGGATTTTCCCCCTTCCTATCAGCGAGGAGCGGTAGGGGATCAGCTGCGACTAAAATCCCCAGCTGAACAACCCACATACAACTCAGTGAGCAGACTTAAAACAAGGCCATTTATTGGTGACTGTTATGCAAACAAAGCGCCCAAGTCTTAGAAACAGATGTCAACTGAAGCATATGCTTACTGTAAACTGGAATTTGATTCTCTTTATAAAAATAGACATAAATGGGCCTCCAGAAAGCAGGCTGCCTCTTGTTGTCTACCATTGCCTAACTCAATTCAGCCTAAAGCTTTAAAAAAGATGAATAGACTGATATGCGAGGGCAAAAGAATAAAACTTAAAAAAAGATTAAATTGGAAACAAATGATAACGTGTTGGAGCAGTTCCCAGAAGCAATTTTACAGATTTTTCTCTAAAAACACAAGACAGGAAGTTAAAAGCTTAGCGCGGGTCACCCATAGCATGTCGACTTATCATTTCCTACCACTTAGGGTGGAAAAGGCACTCCATGTTCAGGTGGCAAGTTGAGTCGTGTGTACTTTTTACCCTCCTCTCGCCTTCTTTTTCTCTCCCTTACCTCTTCTCACATCTTGAGGTCCTTTAAATGTCACTTATTTTACATGAGGCAGTTGGTGGAGACATGAGTCAACAGCAATCAGAACCATTATCCCCCGCGGCGAGTCCTGGTCCTAATGCATTGTGACACCTTGGCCGGCCGGCCGCCCGATTTACCTTGCTGCTTCTTAGGGAATTAAGTGGCATCATGCGAAAATGGTTGTGATATAAACAGCATGGGCATAACTGGTATTAAATTTACCTCTCAGCCTAAGTGAATTTTCCTCACATGTGACTAATCAACATGAAAGCTGGTGGACCCAGGCTGAGCTGGCCAGCACGTCCCCACCCCTGGGACCCGGGCTATTTTGTTTTATCTCTTTGTACAAGCTGGCAGAAATTTAAAGTGAAGGGGATAATCCAGTGCTGGTGTCTTTATGAAATCACATCCTTACATGAAGAGGCTTTTAACTGTCTGTCGCTGTCCTCTCAAAAAAAGAGTGTGACAATCTCATTTTGCGGAGCACCCTCCCATGCCAAGGAAAATAACAGCCGTGGCGGCCATGGCTGCGGCTGACCTTACATGATCCATTATCCACCGAACACTTTAAAAGTCAGTTTTACATACACTGCGGGGGAAATGAGGGGGCGATCACATCATTTTCACTTTAGTGAATTTGCCATCCATTTGAAGTCAGGTACTTGATATCCCCACACATCCAGCCAGTCCCGTGGTACAACACGAAAGAACACACTATTGATTAAAAGATGCCGGGTGCAGACACGCCGGAACGCTACCCTCTAAGACACTGGCTAGCAGGAACAGCAGCAGTGAAATGGCGTTGCGTGAACTTTCCTCAAACTTAAACCTAAGAGAGAGAACAATCAGGAACTGAGTCCTTCAAATTTTTAGAAGTGCTTGACATGCCTACAAAAATGTTTTACTAACCACTTAGCAGACATCGGTAGGTGCTAAAGGAAGTGCAGGCAGGGCAATTATCATCCTGCACAGTCAGCCTGATGCTTATTCACAGACAAGAGTGGCTTGCATTCCGCCATGAACCAACTGTGCATGTTGCTGATAATAGAGCAGAGGTATTGCCAAGCCCGTACTGAAATAGCACACCTCGTTTACTTCCAGCGACTTATTTGTGGAACGCAATAAAGGCTGGCATATTTGCTCATCGCTACAAGAATACTCGAGCCATTGTTAACATTAAAATTAGTTTTCTGACATGGTGTATGCTATGCATTTACTTTTCCTTAAATAGGAATTTCCGTGCCTAGAGTAAAACACTAATGGCATTTCTTTCCCCTTGTGGATACTGCATTGCTTCATTAATAAACCATCTAGAAGCCTGACTGGTAATCAGATGCTTGGCCACTTTGCAATCCTTCACTCTGAAGTTCAAAGACTGTTTCCCTTCATTTTGGCAATACATTTATTCTTGAACCCTCTGCTCTGAGGCAAGTATGCAGAGTGGATAAACATGAGGGGGAGAGATGCCTGAGGGTGTGGCAGCAGTCCACACCAAATGCAGCAATTTTCAAATATTGAGCTACATTTATTTTTTTTATAAAAAGTAATAACTATAGTTATTTTAATGCCTATAGATAAATCAAAACTGCAGTTTTGCTATAGAAAATAATCAAGTCTAGTATTTACACACAGATCATACTAACTCAGATTCTTCATCCTTATTCTATATTGTTGAGCTACATTTATAACATTTAATTTTACAATGTTAGGGTGCTGGGGCATAAGCAAAGAGAATCGCCAAATGAATAGTTACAATATTCTTATTCACCCATGCACCCCCCCCCAAAAAAAACTAGACTTTGAATTTTTGAGTGTATACTTTCATTCTGAACTCCAAGACCCAACTCTAATAGCCAGCTTACAGAAAATCATAATCATTTTCAAAAGAGTTTGAGGAATCCGATTCATAAAGGAATGGGAGGAGGATTCTGTTAAGGTTCTATTTGGACCAAACCAACTTAGAACCCATATATGTCTGGATCCCTGGAGATTTTCAGCTCAATGTGGAGACCTGAGAAACAAAATCCTCAAGAATGAGAAGAAAGCAGAATTTGGGGCAAGGTACTTAGTTATGGTAAATAAAAGTGAGCAGCAGCGTTTGCCATTTTCAGAAAACTTGAACACAGAATACCAGAGAATGCCATTTTTAAGGCTCATAAGAGAAAAGCTGGGAAGACATGGGAAGGGAGGCTATCAGAAGAAAAACTTAGAAGACAGCAAACCAATGTGCACACTCATAGTCTTGCTCAGGAGAGAAAAAAGGAAACACAAAACATCAGAAAGTAGATTGTGAACTGCTAAGTTACCCCCTGAGTAGTGTTGTGTTTTGGCTGAGTAAAACCTGCTGTGCAAAAGAAAAATAACACCAAGCAATCGGTCTTTAGAATTGGATTATCTACTTCAGAAGTGAGACAGGAGTAATGAATGCAACCCAAGTGCTTGGATAGATCGGCCATCTCAGACATGCCTGCACCATTAGCTTGAAGCTGGAGTGTGGTGAGGGTGGTCGTGCTGTTCACTGATGAGCAAGTGGCCCTGTGATTGCACACAGGCTCCGCAGCCATCTCCAGGAATGCTCAGTTAGGCTTAGAGAATTAGACACATGGCTGTACTAGATGTCTAATATAAGATGGGAACTAGCGCCATCTTCATTGTCACTACCGATTTGCTTACCGTTCCAAAATATTAAAGGATCAATCTGAAGTGTTGCATCAAAGGTCTAATTTTTCCATGCCTCGTTATGACTAATATCTTTCTCCAAACTGCTCATAAAGATTGTTCGGAGATTTTGTTGTTGCTGTTATGGGTTTTCTGAGACCCAGAAAGCCTCCTAGGTAAAGAACACAAGGTAGTTCAGGATCCATACGTGGAATTTCTATCTTCAAAGCAGCTGGACTTCTCTTGGCTACTCTGGACAGCTCCCCAGAGTGCAGATGGCTGGTAGGAGGCTGGGATTTAATTTGGATACATGTCCTTACTCCAAGACTGAAGACAGTCTTCTACCCAGGTGTCCCTGCTGCTGAAAATGCACAAGTTGGTCTGTTTTCTTGCCATATCATACTTTGGGGGATGTGGGGGGAGAGGAGAGGGAAGGGAGAGGGAAGTAGGGACATGTGCTGACTCCACTTATCCCAGTTAAAACTCTTGGCACACTGAAAATGAAGTTAGGAATAGCTTATGCTGCCTCTCCGTTAATCCGGCCAACTGATTTTAATCATGGAAATGTCACTTCACTGACTTCAGAGCAGTCCTTTCAAAAATGAGACTGGGCTCAATAAAACCGTGCAGGCTTCAACTATTTGTACAAGACAACTTTGATGAGGTGGTCTAAGAAATAGACATCCCCTCCAAGATTGTCTTAGGAATTCTAAATGTCAAATCAAATCCCAAGGGCAAATAGGAAGGGTCGACCCTGAGCACAACCCCTGTCCTCTGACTAGTATGCAGAACTGAGAACACTGTAAAAGAAAACATAATGCTAAAACTTAGTGGTTTGTTTCCTGTAAGTGACTAAAATACTAAGAAAAATCCTATGAGGGAAGAAGGCTAGTGAACTAGAAGTAGAATTATAAAAGAAAAGAAAGAATTGCCATTTATTTAGAAGAAAAGCTGTGTGACCTCAATGAGTTATTTCACTTGTCTGAGCCACAGTTTCATCATTTATAAAATGAGGATAGTAAACAGATGGATGAATAAACACAATGTGATGTATACATACAATGGAATATTATCCAGCCTTTAAGAGGAAGGAGCTCTAGCAAGTGTGGCTCAGCAGTTGGAGCATCACACTGGTACTGTGCACCCAAGGGTCTCGGGTTCAATTCCCGGTCAGGGCACATACCTGGGTTGTGGGATCGATCCCCAGTCAGGGCCTGTACAGGGGAACCTATTGATGTTCCTCTCTCTCTCTCTCTCCCTCTCTCCTCCCCCCTCTCTCTTTCAAATCAATGAAAACAAACACATATTCTCAGTGAGGGTTTTAAAAAAAGGACGGAAATTATGATACATGCTACAATATGGATAAACCTTGAAGACATTATGCTAAGTGAAATAAGCCTGTCGCAAAAAGACAAATTCTGTATGATCCCACTTATATATGGAACTTAGAGTAGTGAAATGCATAGAGACAGAAAGTAGAAGGGTGGTTGCCAGCGGCTGGGGAAAGGTGGTATTGGGGAGTTATTGTAATGGATACAGTTTCAGTTTTGCAAGATGAAAAGAGTCCTAGAGATGGATGGTGTGAAGGTTGCTCAACAATGTGACTGTACTTAATGACACTTTTACTGTGGGGATAATAATATTCATACCCTAGGGTTGATGGGAGAATGAAAGGAGATAATGTTTGACAATTTGGCACAATATTGGCATGTGATTTATTTTAAATGTCAATAAATATTTGTTTCTTCTACTCTCTTACTAGAAAGGGGGAAAAAAAGAAAAGGGGAGGAGGTAAGAGAAGGAAAGAGGGAAGAAGTAATAAGAGGAGAAGAAAATCTGAAAAGTAAAATTTCATGGAAGTCACAAAAAGGCAGCTCAGAAAAGGGGCGGGTCAATAATGTCAAATGAGGCAGAGATTAAGAAAAAGGAAGATTCATTTCCAAGCATCTGGGGAATGTAGTAGAGCAAGATGGTAGAGAAGCGGTTCTCAACCTGTGGGTCGAGACCCCTTTGGGGATCGAACGACCCTTTCACAGGGGTCGCCTAAGACATCAGAAAACACATATATAATTACATATTGTTTTTGTGATGAATCACTATGCTTTAATTATGTTCAATTTGAAACAATGAAAATACATCCTGCATATGAGATATTTACATTACAATTCATCACAGTAGCAAAATTACAGTTATGAAGTAGCAACGAAAATAATTTTATGGTTGGGGGTCACCACAACATGAGGAACTGTATTAAAGGGTCGCGGCATTAGGAAGGTTGAGAACCACTGTGGTAGAGGTTTAAGGGAATGCGGAATAAGGGAAGATCCTCATACTCTCATTTGCTGGCTTGCTTTATTTTTTTTTTAAAGGATGGTAACCCCTGAGTATGTTTATAAACAGAAGAGAAGAAATTACTGGAGAGGGAGAGGTGAAAGATGCAAGAGGTAGATAAGAAAGGAGAGAAGGATCAAGACCACAGGTGGAGGATTAGCTGGGGGAGGAGGGAGTCGCACCTTCCTGAGGATGGGAGAGAAGTGGAGAAGACTGCTGGTTAGGTGGGTTTTTTCCCCTTGTGGGGAAGAAATCATTACATGCCAAGGATGAGAGGCTATTAGCAGGGTAGCGAAACAACAAAGCTGTATAATCAACTCTTAATTATCAGCATTTTGGTTTATCAGCTTCAAATCTCGCTTTCCAGCAAGTTAGCACTTACTCAGCTTAATTACTTGCTTTGTTAGCATTTCCAACTCAACTGTAATATAACTTTGTGTGCGGCCTGCAGCCCAGCAGGGTAGCATTTTGACACCTGAACACTTAACCACTTCCGCTGTTCTGGGGGGAGATTTACAGTAGGGCACTTGGGTTGAGGTTGGGGGCTTCACAGCAGTCTGAGAGACAAGCAGGGAAGCTTTCCAGGTGCCACTGTCTTTTCATTGCCTAGTGCAGTGGTCGGCAAACTCATTAGTCAACAGAACCAAATATCAACAGTACAACAATTGAAATTTCTTTTGAGAGACAAATTGTTTAAACTTAAACTATATAGGTAGGTACACTGTCATTAACTTAATTAGGGTACTCCTAAGGCTTAGGAAGAGCCACACTCAAGGGGCCAAAGAGCCGCATGTGGCTCGCGAGCCGCAGTTTGCCGACCACGGGTCTAGTGGCATCACTTTGTTCATGGTGATGTGTTAGATCAGATACATCTATTTCTTCACTCATTTATTCAACACATATTTATTAACCCCCCGCTATGTGCCAGAGACCGTGCCCTGGATTTCACATACTAAGATGTCCCTGCCTTCAAGGCATCTATAGTCTAGTGGAGAAGACAGATGTAAACAGGTCACTATAAATTACTACACCAATGTAAATACCAATGCGAACAGCCAAGTAAAAAATCACACTGGGTTGCAGAACCTTCTAGGATTATCCACTTTTCCTCCCATCTTACGCGTAGTTCATATAATAATGAATTGACGATATTTCAGTCAACTCTTACAAACAGCACAGTTGAGAAATGAGGTATCAGAGAAATCTGGTAAAGATGTCAAATGTAGTGAGCCCTATAGACAATGAGTGACTCCACATAGATTCTCTTGGTGGGGAAAATTTAGTTAACATCTTTTTTTTTTTTTTAAGATAATGCTTAAGGTTTTGGTTCATGAAAACTAGCCAACATGATTCAAACTTTCCTTCATTCATTATGAAGACTTGCCATGCATATCAGCAAGAATGGTATGAAGAGCTCCGAGGTGCCTGGAACCAACCATGCATTGGATGGTCTCACTCTGTGAGCTGGATGCCCCATGCGGTGGGCATCTTAAAGGGCCACACCTTTCTCAATTTCTCACATCAGTGTTTAAATCGTTGCTTCTCTTTACAAAGATCTCCACTGTCATCTAGTCTCCCTTCATATTCTTCCTTTTCCCTCTTTCCTCAGTTGTCATTTGCTGGCTCCTTTATGTCATTCTTCTTGTTCCTAGGTTTTGCAGCAAGTGCTTTGGTTTGTATAGCGACCATAACCAAATAAGAACCCTTCTTTTCCTTTTGCAGCAAACCAACCAACCACACTGGCTGGGGAATAATCTTTAGGATTTTGAGTAGTTTTTTTTTTTTTAACCGTTCACTGCAATAAGGGTCTTACTTTGCCCGTAGTGTCAATTTTTATAATCAAACAAGATTATATATATGGAGTTGCTCTGCCATCTCCGAAGAAACACACAATTAATTAAGATTATTATCCCTTGTTTCAGCACTATTCCAGTGTCTGAGATTGCCTTAAGAGAAAATTACAGATAACTGAGGCATTGATTTATTTTAAGTGGTTATGAAATGTCTATTTATAACAACTGCTCTTTTCAAATAAATAGCTACGAATAGATAGAATTCACCTAAATCTCAAACTGTACACAACACTGTTATTGTTTAGGCTTTTCCAAGGTACTTGTGAATCTTATAATGCCACAAAGCTGTTATTATCTCAATCAACACAAAACTATAAATGCACAAAAGTGTCCAGTAACCCAGAGCTTGGTTGATAGTCTGGCAAATAAAGCAACTCTGAGTTTCTGAAACTGGGAGCCACAGACACAATGCCCTCTGCATTCCCGACGCATATTCTTTAGCTGTGTCATGGTGTTCCCTTCTAATGAATAGATGCTCTGCTCATGTCAAAAGAGACTAAATTGGAGAAGAAGGTCCCTAAACTCAACTAAAAAGGAGCAGTGCCCTAATGGTACAAATGGTCGTCTTGTTCTGCAAAAGTAGATTCAAGAGGGGTTCAGCAAACGTCAAACTACGAGCAGCTGAAAAACCCCACAAAATTATTTACTGTTTTAGCTACAGAAACTAGAAAAGTGGCATTTCAAATCAAAATTGTAAAAAGCTCTATCCACTCCACTTGTGAGCCACATTCAGCGTGGGCAGGTTGCTCTGAGAGCGGAATGCACTCTTCCCAAGTATGTATTGCCGCCATTCACCAGGCCTCCTCGCGAGCCTGCAAGCAGCTATCTCCCCATTATACATCCAGAGAGTAATCAGGGTGAAAAGGACAGTCAGTGTAAGAGGAAATAATTGCAGCTTAAACTACTCTTACTCATTAAGAAGCAAGACTATTAGGGGAGTGTGGGGGCTGGGGACAGTCAGGGAAAATGGTACTGAGTTTTCTTCCTCCTGTCAGGGCAGGTCAAGTTTTAACGCTAGCAATTTTGGCATGATTTTCTATAATCGCATTACAGTTAGAAGTATATTAATCACAGTAGCTATCACCATCCTATGGTGAGATGAATACTTGCAGGGAGGACAGCAAAAGAATCTGAAGTCTGTCTTGGGGCTTGCCTCTGTGTGTGTGGTGGGCGCTGCCTTTGTCTCAGAGAAACGTGGTTGAGATCAGTAAAGAACAATTACAAAACTATGACTCCCCTCCTTTCGCTGTAGATATGAGAAAAATATATTTATACGATAGGGAAGAAATGGAGGAGGAGTAAAAAGTTTGGGGGTTGACATTTCAAGGCCCAAAACGGCTAATAATATTTCACACACACAAAATCCAGCCCTAGCCGATTTGGCTCAGTGGATAGAGCACTGGCCTGTGGAATGAAGGGTCCTGGGTTCAATTCCAGTCAAGGGCACGTGCCCAGGTTTTGGGCTTGATCCCCAGTAGGGGGCGTGCAGGAGGCAGCCAATCAATAATTTTCTCTCATCATTGATGTTTCTATCTCTCTCTCCCTTCCTCTCTGAAATCAATAAAAATATATCTATTTTAAAAATCCATAAAAAGTTAAGCATGAGATGTTTCTAAATCAGTGGTTCTCAACCAGAGGACATTTGGCGATGCCTGCAGACATTTTTGGTTGTCACATGGCATGGAGTGGGGTGCTACTGGCATCATGAGTAGAGTCCACTGATGCCGCTAAAAAGCTAAGAGGGAAGACTTAATTTGTGTTTGATTTTTACTCTGTATACCTATTATCCATCTGAAGCTTTATTATTAAGATGTTTGAGATTCATCTACATGTCCTAGAAAATACATGGGTGTCACAAACAGGGCTGAAGATGTGGGGGCCTAACTGATAACAGAAACGGGTATAAATTTTAAGTGACATTTAAGTGGGAAGGTGAGTTGGTACTGGAGCATGACAAGACAATGAGTTTGATTCATGATTTAATATTGTATCAAAATAACTTCATCACACAGTACACTCCTAAAGGAGACTACAAAGTCAGCTAATCAATACCACTGAGACATTTTAAAGCTACATGTTAGCTTTGAATAAGACGGCAGCATTTAGTAACACTGCAAGCATCCCCCAGGCAGCTACCTGCACCCAGGACTGGGAAGGCCTGACTGAGAGGCCTCTTCCAAGAAGAGGAACTGATACAAAGCTGATGTGAAGAAGACAGACTGGATGGAGGCAGTGTGGTTCCTGGATCGGCAGCATCACCTGGGAACTTGCGAGAAGTGCACACTCTCATCCCCCTCTCCAGACCTACTCAATCAGAAACTTTGAGTGGAGCAGAATTATCTGTGTTTGTTTGCTGTGACGGGGAGAAACAAGATAGCTAGAGGACTACAGAGTCAAGACAGGTCTTTTCTTTCCTCTTCTTAAGATGAGTGATACTGCCACATGCTTTTATGATGACAGAAGGAAGTGGGGAAATGGCAATATGGAGCAGTGGTAGATGGACACACACACACACACACACACACACAGAAATGTATAAGATTAAATCTCTTAATCTCTTTCCAAAGATCCAGCCTGCATTTCCAAATGCCCGAGAAACAGCTCAATCTGCATGAACCTCTGAAGTTTCAATACAAGCTATTTAAACTCAAACTCCTATTCTCAATTCGCATGCCTCGCCTCATTCTTCCTTGTCTCCACATTTCTCCCAGTGCTTTTTGAGTCTGACTCAATTTGATGGGTGAATGACGTGGCCCCCTTTAAAGGAGAAGATGTAATCACTTCTTCTGTAGGAGCTCTCTTGTGTATCATTTCTTCCTGCCTATCATTTCTTCCTGCCTGCAGCCAGTATTCCCACTCAGGCCCTCATATTGCAATAGTTTCCTAATTTGACATATGGACGCCAAATCTAATTGTAGCTCCAATCCTTGACTAATTAAGTAACTCACTCAACAAAGTTTTATTGAGAGTGTACAGGTAAGACAATACTAAGTGTACTGAAAGGGACAGAAAGATGAGTATAACCTCCTTTTCACCCTCAGGGTGCTTATAGGTCATATGAGAAATATAACCAAATCACAGTACCACCATGAGGACAGGGACATTAGGAACAAATGCCTTAAAAGTCTGTTAAACCATTTGGGAAGTTCAGAGGAGGTCGAGCTGTCATTGCCTGCTTCAAGGGCAATGACTTGAATTCAAATCAAACTTCTTAACCTGGAATGAGGCCTCTACAGTATGAGCCCAAAACACTGTTCTTGCCTGATCTGAAACTTCTCTCTTTGGCTATTGTTTAGGCTGGGAATTATCAGCCATGACTGCATATTAGAACCACCTTGAGAGCTTAAATGATAGAGCAAATGGAATAAAATGTGAATAAGTGGTGAATGCAGGTAAATGTTAGTGATCCTTCACACTATTCTTGAAATCGCTCTGTAGATTTAAAACTGCATTAAAATAAAAAGTTATTTCCACCATTAAAAATAAACAAAACAAGAAAGAATAACTTCCCTTCGAATTTTAATGGGCTGATTTTGAATGGGCATGTCCCATTTACGAATGCAGGAGGAAAATACAGCTTAGTAGTAGTTGATGTGGCTAAGAACTCCTTTCTATTGACTGTAAATACAGCATAAGCCCACGTGATACAACTGTCAGAGAAGCTAGAACAGCGGTTCTCAACCTGTGGGTCGCCAACCTGTGGGTCTCCAACCTGTGGATCGCGACCCCTTTGGGGGTCGAACGACCCTTTCAAAGGGGTTGCCTAAGACCATGGGAAAACACATATATAATTACATATTGTTTTTGTGATGAATCACTATGCTTTAATTATGTTCAATTTGTAACAATGAAAATACATCCTGCATATCAGATATTTACATTACGATTCATCACAGTAGCAAAATTACAGTTATGAAGTAGCAACAAAAATAATTTTATGGTTGGGGGTGACCACAACATGAGGAACTGTATTAAAGGGTCGTGGCCTTAGGAAGGCTGAGAACCACTGAGCTAGAAGATCTTCAGGCCCATTAGTATATACTGGCAATAAGGGAGCAGATGGCCCCACTCTCCTCTACAGGGGGAACTCAGCATCAGGAGTACTCAGGTCTCATTCTGGGTATCACACTCTTAAGAGGGTGATGAAAACTGGAGCAGGCCAACAGGAGAGAGAACAAGGGTAGGAAAGAGGCTGAGAGGTAATCAGAGTTTTCAGATAAAGAATTGAGTTGATTGAGTATGGAGAAGACTTGTGAAGATATACGACTGAAACATGGGAATTGCTATAGTGTGAAAAAAGGTAGCTATCTCAGGCCAAATTGAGAAAACGCTTTCCCAATGATTAGAGCTGTCCAAAATGTTTGCCTTAGAAATCACGAGTTTCTGTCGCTGCAAGTATTCAAGGGAAGTTGGGACAGCCACTCCGCTAAGACACTGTGAACAGCTTAAATAAGGGTTGGGGGTTGGAAAAGATCATCTTGAAAACTCCTTTCTAAATGTGAAAGCCTATACTACTAAACTGACCGCTCTGAAAAATCCTTGGGAAAGTAAAAAGTGAGACATATATATATATATATATTTAGGGGAAGGCATAATTTGATCTTCTATGAAAAGCACAATGATGTGACATGAAGGTGATTCACTGGGCCCAGCAAGGAGAACTTACTGCTGTCTTAGGTTACTTCTTTTTCTTTTTTTAAAAAATATATTTTATTGAGTTTTTACAGAGAGGAAGGGAGAGGGACAGAGAGTTAGAAACATCGATGAGAGAGAAACATCGATCAGCTGCCTCCTGCACACCCCCTGCTGGGGATGTGCTCGCAACCAAGGTACATGCCCTTGACCAGAATCGAACCCGGGACCCTTGAGTCCGCAGGCTGACGCCCTATCCACTGAGCCAAACTGGCCAGGGCAACTTAGGTTACTTCTTAACCATGTTTATCACCCATCTGAAACCTAAAGAGATTTGGGATATGTCTCATAAGCAGAAAACGGCTTATCACCTCTGCCACTTCAAAATATCCTAAACCAAACTTGAATGTCACTAGCGAAGCAAGTTAAATATTGGCAGCCCCCATACTTTCCGGATGAAATACTTGAAAGTTTAAGAGAAACAGAAAAGATCTTACATGAGAAGAGAAACAGAAAGCCCAAGTAAGTACCGGAACTAGCACCACCATCACACTTAAAGCAGAGCTAATATTCTCAGAGAATCCTCATAGCAATACAAAGGCTACAGGCTTGCTCACAGCCATTATTGCTATTACCTAAATAAAGAAAAACAAATAAACAACAGTAAAATGTGTTGTTCTTCTGTACTAACTCATCCTGAACCTAATGCCACTCTGTAAATTAGGCAAGCCATCTACCTTTCATTATGAACCACCTCATGGCAGGAATAAGATAAATCAATTTGCTCTACTCCAGTTATCGAACGGTATAACAATGATATAACAAGCAACACATACAAATAAAAATAATGGCTTAAGGAGGAAGGAAAATGGCGGCGGTATAAACGGACGTGTCCTGTGCCTTGTCCTGGAACAGATAAGGGTGAGCAGCTGAAACGGGTAACATGCAGCCCGAATAGGCAGAGGATTTTCAGCTGAGAGACTGTCTGCAGCTAGGAAAGACCGAGAACCCCCAGGAAAAAAAGGACGGTTGGAGACTGCGGCTGAAGCCTCTCCTGGTGCGCCAGCTAAGCAGCGGAGACTGCGCCATCTTGGGTGGTTGTTGCCGGCATCCAGAGACCAGCTACTAACCTGGAAACAAGGGATCGCAAGCAGCGTGACTGCCTGAACTCAGACGAGCACTGCTTCTTCTCACGGAAAGGTTGGACATCCCCTAAAGGTGCGGTTTGCAGTTCGGGTTGGAGGGAGGACCGAGCTCGCGCACGTAGGGGGCGGAATCTGCGCCCCACAGAGTCTGCAGCCGTTGGGACCAGCGTGACCCGCGAGTGGGGAAGGGGCCCCACAGGGCTGCTGGCAGAAGGGAACGCGAAAAATGAGCCCATAGCTGGACTGGATGTAAAGGAGCAGCCTTGGACTTTGCCAATCTGCTGGCTGCTTGGTGCCAGGGGCGAGTGGGTGCGCGGAGACTGCGCGCGGAGACTGTGCGCAGACCTGGAAGGTGGAGGCTTGCGAATTCGCACAACTATCAGGCTCTTGTTACAGTTCCCCTTAGATCCGTGCATTTGATTATTAAACCCAGTGCATGGGATTCCCCAGTTGGGGTCATTCGCAGAGCCTGTAGGGGAAAGTTCTTTTTGGGGAGCCTGGGAAACAGCGGGCAGTGGCAAGGAACCAGCTCTGGGCAGTGGTCTTTCCCGAATCAGTGCCAAATACCATAGAGGGAAAAAACAAACAAACAAAACCCTATTGATAGAGAGGACTTATAGCCTCGGAGGTCAATCCAGACACACTGCCACCCAGAGGCAGAGCCACGAACTGTCTCTTCTGCGATCACAAATAAAGGCAGTCTGGTAAACAAATACAAGCCGCCTTAAAATCAGGTCTGTGGTTTACCGCACGGAGGGACAGTGTATCGCAGGGAAGTTCAACACTCCCCTGAATGCCTGGCAGGACTGAGGCGTGCCAAAAAGAAGAGTGGA
This sequence comes from Myotis myotis, assembly GCF_014108235.1. Taxonomy (NCBI): domain Eukaryota; kingdom Metazoa; phylum Chordata; class Mammalia; order Chiroptera; family Vespertilionidae; genus Myotis; species Myotis myotis. The sequence goes on from NW_023416318.1 coordinate 32,117,889, forward strand.
AGATCTGAAGCACCTTCACTTCCGAATATTTTTTTATATATATATATATTTTTTTTTTAATTCTTTTTTCACCATTTCATTAAGAACCTATTTTATTTTTTTATTTTATTTTTTATTTTTTTCATCACTTGATTTTACCTTTTTAATTACTACATTTTTTTAACCAGTATTATTGCTATCCTTTTACCATTTTTTCAAGTGTCATTTTATTTTTTATTATTTTTTTTTCTTTTTCTTTATTTTATTTTGGGATTAGTGTTATACACACTATTTTCATCGTTCCTTTAGCATCATTTCTCTCTAGCTCACATTTACCCTTAAGCCAAAACTCTCTTCCTCACTTTTCCCCTTTTGTTGTCCTGTGTCTCTTACCCTATTCCTGCTTTGGATTTTACCTATTCCTTCTTTCTACCCACTGTCTAAATTTCACCCTACTTATATATCTAATTTCCAATCCCTCGCTCTCCCCATACAAATAGCCTCTTCCCCACCTCTATTTCATTCTCTTACTTTTTTTTTTTTTTTTGTCTTTTTGTTTTTTTCTTCTCTCCCTTTTCCCAATCTCATTTCGGCACTCCTTTTTGTTTTTTATTTTTCCCTTTAATCTTTTTCTCTTTTTTCTTTTTTATCCCCTAATTCTCTTTGCTCGGGGGGTCACCTTTATTTGGGGTTATTAATATCGTGAATGCACTGAGTTTGTTGCCTTGTACGTTGTGCCTTGTTGTGTTGTATTTTGTGCCTTTGAATCAGCGCAGCAGAGAGAGAACTACATAACCAAACACCTTGAGAAGAGAAATCATGGTGAAACAAAGAACCAACCCAAATATGAAAGAAAAACAGGCATCATCAGAAAAGGAAGTAAATGAAATGGAGGCAATGGAGGCAAGCAACCTGTCAGAGAAAGAATTCAGAGTAATGGCCATAAGGTGGATGAAAAGAATGGAAGACCAATTCAACAATATGTCTAGGAACCAAGAGGAAATGAAGAAGAACCAAGAGGAAATGAAGAGAAACCAAGAAGAAATGAAAAACGACATCACTGCCATAAAGAACTCAATAGAAAGCATCAACAGTAGACTAGAAGAAGCAGAGGACCGCATCAGCGAGCTAGAAGACAAGGTAGAAAAAAATACCCAAACAGAACAGCTTCTAGAAAAAAAAATTAAAAAGCAGGAGGAAAGCCTAAGAGAACTATGGGACAATGCTAAACGAAACAACATCCGAATAATAGGGGTGCCAGAAGGAGAGGAAACTGAGCAAGGAATAGAAAACCTGTTTGAAAAAATAGTAACAGAAAATTTCCCTGATATAGGGAGGAAAAAACTCACACAAATCCAAGAAGCTCACAGAGTCCCAAACAAAATGAACCCGAAAAGACCGACACCAAGGCACATAATAATTAAATTGGCAAACACCAACGACAAAGCCAGAATCTTAAAAGCAGCCAGAGAGAGACAGAAAGTTACCTACAAAGGATCCCCCATCAGACTAGCGACCGATTTCTCAACAGAAACACATCAGGCAAGAAGGGAATGGAATGAAATATACAAAGTCATGCAAAGGAAGGGTCTGAATCCAAGAATACTATACCCAGCGAGGCTATCAATCAAAATTGAGGGTCAAATCAGGAGCTTCACAGACAAAAACGGTCTACGGGAGTTTATTACAACCAAACCAGCAATGCAAGAAATGCTAAAGGGTCTGCTGTAAATAGAAAAAAACAGGAAACAAAGAAGGAACGCAGCGGTAAAGAACAAAAATGGCGACTAACAAGTTTCTATCAATAATAACTTTAAATGTAAATGGATTAAATTCCCCAGTCAAAAGGCATAGGGTAAATGACTGGATAAGAAAACATGACCCATATATCTGCTGTCTACAGGAAACCCACCTCATCAAAAAAGACGCACACAGACTGATGGTGAAGGGATGGAAAAAGGTTTTTCAGGCCAATGGAAGTGAAAAAAAAGCCGGGGTAGCAATACTTATATCTGACAAATTAGATCTCAAAGTGAAGGACATAAAAAGAGATCAAGAAGGCCACTTCATAATACTAAAGGGAGCAGTCCAACAAGAAGAAATAACTCTGGTAAATATATATGCACCCAATATAGGAGCACCCAAATACGTAAGAAATCTTCTGGAGAAGATCAAGGGAGAGATTGACAGCAATACAATCATAGTAGGGGATCTTAACACCCCATTATCTCCACTGGACAAATCCTCTAAACAGAAACTCAGCAAAGAAACATCAATCCTAAATGACTCACTAGATCAGATGGAATTAATTGACATCTTCAGAACATTTCACCCCAAAGTCACAGAATATACATTCTCCTCGGGTGCACATTTGTCATCTTCAAAGATAGATCATATATTGGGTCACAGACAAAGTCTCTTCAAATTCAAGAAAATTGAAATCATATCAAGTATCTTCTCAGACCACAAAGGCATAAAACTGGAAATCAACTACAACAAAAACAATCCAAAAAAATCAAACACATGGAGACTAAATAGCATGCTATTAAACAACGACTGGGTCACCAGTGAGATCAAAGAAGAAATAAAAAACATCATGGCAACAAATGACAATGAAAACACAACAATCCAAAACCTATGGGACACAGCAAAAGCAGTCTTGAGAGGGAAGTTCATAGCTCTACAAGCCTACTGCAAGAAACAAGAAACAATGAGAATAAATGACCTAACTCTACAACTCGAAGAATTAGAAAGAGAGCAACAAAAAAAGCCCACTGTAAGCAGAAGGAAGGAAATAACAAAGATCAGAGCGGAGATAAATGACATAGAGACCAAAAAAACAATACAAAAGATCAACAAAACCAAGAGCTGGTTCTTTGAACGGATAAACAAGATTGATACACCTCTAGCCAGGCTCACCAAGAAACAAAGAGAGAGGACCCAAATAAACAAAATCAGAAATGAAAGAGGAGAAATAACAACAGACCCCATAGAAATACAAAGGATTGTTAGAAAATACTATGAACAACTCTACTCCAACACACTAGACAACCTGGAGGAAATGGACATATTCCTAGATAAATACAACCTTCCAAAACTTAACCAGGAAGAATCTAAAAATCTCAATAGGCCAATAACTATGGAGGAAATCGAAGCAGTAATCAAAAAGCTTCCAACAAACAAAAGCCCGGGGCCAGATGGCTTCACAGGGGAGTTTTACCAAACATTCAAGGAAGACCTAAAACCTATCCTCCTCAGACTATGTCAAAAGATCCAAGAGGAAGGAGCACTTCCCAGCTCATTCTATGAAGCCAACATCACCCTAATCCCAAAACCAGATAAAGACAATACAATGAAAGAGAATTATAGGCCAATATCCCTCATGAACATAGATGCCAAAATCCTCAACAAAATCCTAGCAAATCGGATCCAGCAGTACATCAAAAAGATCATACACCATGACCAAGTAGGATTTATCCCAGGGATGCAAGGATGGTACAATATCCGCAAATCAATAAATGTGATACATCACATAAACAAATTGAGAGAGAAAAACCACATAGTCATATCAATTGATGCGGAAAAAGCATTTGACAAAATCCAACACCCTTTCTTGATAAAAACTCTCAGCAAGATAGGAATTGAGGGATCATACCTCAACATAATAAAAGCCATATATGACAAACCCACAGCCAACATCATAATCAATGGGCAAAAACTAAAACCATTCCCCCTAAAAACAGGAACAAGACAGGGATGCCCCCTCTCACCACTCCTGTTCAACATAGTACTGGAAGTACTAGCCATTGCGATCAGACACGAAGAAGAAATAAAAGGCAACCAGATTGGAAAAGAAGAAGTAAAACTGTCCTTATTTGCAGATGACATGATACTGTACATACAGAACCCTAAAGACTCCATCAAAAAATTATTAGACTTAATAAATGAATTCAGCAATGTAGCAGGATACAAAATTAATGCTAAGAAATCCATGGCATTTCTTTACACCAATAGTGAACTTACAGAAAGTGAAACTACAGAAGCAATCCCATTTACCATTGCACCAAAAAAATTAAAATACCTAGGAATAAACTTAACTAAGGAGGTAAAAGACTTATATGCTGAAAACTACAGGACACTGAAAAAAGAGATAGAGGAAGACATAAACAGATGGAAGAATATACCGTGTTCATGGATTGGTAGAATCAACATCATCAAAATGTCCATACTACCCAAAGCAATTTATAGATTCAATGCAATCCCCATTAAATTACCAACAGCATATTTCACAGATCTAGAACGAACGTTCCAAAAATTCATCTGGAATAAAAAAAGACCCCGAATAGCTGCAGCAATCCTGAGAAAGAACAAAGTAGGTGGGATCTCAATACCAGATATCAAACTGTATTACAAAGCCACTGTTCTTAAAACAGCTTGGTACTGGCACAAGAACAGACATATAGATCAATGGAATAGAATAGAGACCCCAGAAATCGACCCAAACCACTATGCCCAATTAATATTCGACAAAGGAGGCAAGAGCATACAATGGAGTCAAGACAGTCTTTTCAATAAATGGTGTTGGGAAAATTGGACAGATACATGCAAAAAGATGAAACTAGATCACCAACTCACACCATACACAAAAATAAACTCAAAATGGATAAAAGACTTAAACGTAAGACGGGAAACCATAAAAATACTAGAGGAATCCACAGGCAGCGAAATCGCAAACATATGCCGAAGAAATTTCTTCTCTGATAATGCTCCTAGGGCAATGGAAACTAAAGAGAAAATAAACAAATGGGACTACATCAAAATAAAAAGCTTTTGCACAGCAAAGGAAACCATCAACAAAACAACAAGAAGACCCACTACATGGGAGAACATATTTGCCAATGATACCACCGATAAGGGTTTAATTTCCAACATTTACAGGGATCTCATGAAACTTAACAAAAGGAAGATAAACAACCCAATAAAAAAATGGGCAACGGACCTAGATAGACACTTTTCGAAAGAGGACATACAGAAGGCCGAAAGACATATGAAAACCTGCTCAAAGTCACTAATTATACGAGAGATGCAAATCAAAACGACAATGCGTTATCATCTCACACCTGTCAGAATGGCTATCATCAACAAATCAACAAACAACAAGTGTTGGAGAGGATGTGGAGAAAAAGGAACCCTTCTGCACTGCTGGTGGGAATGCAGACTGGTGCAGCCACTGTGGAGAACAGTATGGAGCTACCTCAGAAGACTAAAAATGGAACTCCCATTTGACCCAGTGATCCCACTACTAGGAATATATCCCAAGAAACCAGAAACGCCAATCAGAAAGGATATATGCACCCCTATGTTCATAGCAGCACAATTCACCATAGCTAAGATTTGGAAACAGCCTAAGTGCCCATCAGCAGATGAGTGGATTAGAAAACTGTGGTACATATACACAATGGAATATTATGCTGCGGTAAAAAAGAAGGAACTCTTGCCTTTTGCAACAGCATGGATGGAACTGGAGAGCATTATGCTAAGTGAAATAAGCCAGTCAGAGAAAGATAAATACAACATGATCTCACTCATTTGTGGATTATAGAGAACAACATAGACTGATGAAAAGGGACAGACTCAAAGACTGAGAAACAGCAATCAGGCTATCAATCCCCAGAAGGAAAGTAGGGGAGGGCGGGGGTAAGGGGAAGAGATCAACCGAAGGACTTGTATACATGTATATAAGCCAAACCAATGGACATGGACAACAGGGGGATGGGAGCATGAGTTTGTGTGTGGGGGGGAGGTTGGGGGTTAATGGGGGGGGATGAGGACACATTTGTAATACCTTAACTAATAATAATAAAAACACACACACACACACACACAAAAAAAAAATAATGGCTTACAAAAACTTGTTTTGCTATTATAGATTGGAAGGATAAAAAAGTGAACTCTTCCTAGATGGCACAACTAAAAGGGTTCTCTCTGTTCAATACACATATTTTTAAAAATCTGTTGCCAAAAACATAAGATTGCTCCCCTATATTGCTGGTAGCTTTCAAAACACATTGGACAGATATGAAGGAAAAACCTAACCATTCCTGTTAACCATAGTTTGACCTTAATGCTTCTGTGAACTTTGGGAGAAGAGTAAGAGGCATATTTTAAAAACTTAGTAGCTTCCTGACACCAGTAAATATTGAAATGTGGGCAAAACACCATGTCCATTTCGCATGGTATTGCTATGTTCTAAAGCAGCAGTTCTCAACGTGCAACCTAGGGCCCCGAGCATCCCCAAGACCAGTGGCTCTCAGCCTTCCTAATGCCGCGACCCTTTAATACAGCTCCTCATGTTGTGGTCACCCCCAACCATAAAATTATTTTCGTTGCTACTTCATAACTGTAATGTTGCTACTGTTATGAATCATAATGTAACTATCTGATATGCAGGATGTATTTTCATTGTTACAAACTGAACACAATTAAAGCATAGTGATTAATCACAAAAACAATACGTAATTATATATGTGTTTTCTGATGGTCTTAGGCGACCCCTGTGAAAGGGCCATTTGACCCCCAAAGGGGTCGCGACCCACAGGTTGAGAACCACTGCCCAAGGCCCTTTTGGTGTCAGTAAGCTACTAAGTTTTTTAAAATGTGCCTCTTACCCTTCTCCCAAAGTTCACAGAAGCATTAACCTGTTAACTGCCACGAGTCCAAAACGGAAACCATCCCGCTTGCATCTATAGACGCTTATGGTGTACCAAGAGTTCAGGTCAAAATATGGTAGACAGGAATGTTTAGGTTTTTCCTTCAAGATCTGTCTCACCTGACTCGTTTGGAGAGAGCTTTTTGAATGTGCATGTTTAAATCACTAACTTGTTATATGTACACACACAAGATAAATCAAGCATGTTTATAACTCTGTCCTGGCATTTCTTCAGTTCTTTAATGTACCAGGAAGCCTCAAAATGTAGAAGGGTCTCATTCATCCTCTAAAACTCCACTGTGAGAGATCCTGACCTCTACGGCAGCAGGCTCTCAGACACATTGGATTTGGTGGGACTACACCCTCACCAGCACGTTGGGACAAATTAGAAATTGCCCGTGTCTTCAGATATCTGAAAGAGTTAACTTGTTAAACACATTAACATTACCCATTTGGATGCCAAAATGTCTCTGTCAAAAAGCAATCATTTTAGCTTTGTGGTTCTTTCGGATGACAAGTAGCCGAAAGGTTTCAGGTGCTCCTTGAGAGCATCGTGTCATGCTATCTAATAGACAAGCATGGTAATTGACCGTACCTTCACTACGCCGCCCATTGGCTAATCAGCGAGATATGCAAATTAACTGCCAACAAAGACGTTGGTTAATTTGCATACTGCAGGCAGGGCAGGACAGCAGGAGCCGCCAGCGCGAGCCGCCATCCAGCCCCTGTGGGCAACCCCAGAAGCCACCTGCCTGCTGCCCGTGATCGGATCCGGTCCCGGGCCGAAAGCTGGCCCTGGAAGCCCCAGAAGCCACCTGATATGGCAATAACTCTATCAGTAAGCACTCTGAAAGTCAGTGGCTTAAATGCACCAACTACAAGACAGATTATGAGGGTGAATCAAAAACAAAACCCACCTTAAATATAAAGACACATATAGATTAAAAGTAAATGAATTAAGCTGCAGCCTGTTTTGCTCAATGGATAGAGCATTAGCCCGTGGACTGAACAGTCCCAGGTTCGATTCCAGTCAAGGGCATGTACCTCAGTTGCTGGCTTGATCCCCAGCCCCTATCAGAGCATGTGCAGGAGGCAACCAATCAATGTGTCTCTCCCTTTCCCTTCACTATCTCTAAAATTCAATGGAAAAATATCCTTGGGTGAAGATTAACAAAAACAAAGTAAATGGATTAAGTAACATTACAGAGATTATAAGAAAAATATATTCCAAATTTTGTTAGTTGTATAATGGTTATGTTTAAATTATTAACAGCTAAGAAATTGGGTGAAGGGTACATATAATATGCTGTAGTATTTTATAGTTTTTTTAAATGTATGAGATTATTTCAAATTAAAATATTAAAAAATTAAAAATTAATAAAATATTAATTGAAATACATCTGCATTACATGAAAAATCTAATTGCTCCTAGCATAATTTATTAAATTGTGCTAAAATTTACAAGGGTTCAATTAGAAAATATCTTAATTCTAAATGATATAATAGAAAATATATAATAGTGCAGTTATAAGCACTTATCTGAAAATAAAAATTTAAAGAAGTGAATTTAAAGAAGGGATTAGCCAAAGAAAATATATGCACAACCCATGGACACAGACAACAGTATGGTGATGGCCAGAGAGAAGTGGGGGGCAAGAGCTGGGTAGAGGGGGCAAAAGGGGGGAAATAGGGACATCCTATATAAAAATAATAAAAGGCTAATATGCAAATTGACTGAACGGCAAAATGGCCGGTTGCTATGATGCGCACTGACCACCAGGGGGCAGATGCTCAATGCAGGAGCTGCCCTCTGGTTGTCAGTGCACTTCCATATGGGGAGTGCCACTCAGCCAGAAGCTGGCTCATGACTGGCCAACACAGAGGTGGTGGCAGGAGCCTCTCCCACCTCCATGGCAGCACTAAGAATGTCCAACTAACGGTTTAGGCCCGATCCCTTGGGGACCTAAGCCTTTATTCGGACATCCCCCGAGGGCTCCCTGGCTGCCAGAAGGATGTCTGACTGCAAGCTTAGGCCTGATCCCCCGGGGAGTGGGCCTAAGTCAACAGGTGGACATCCCCCAAGGGGTCCTGGACTGCAAATGGGCGCAGGCCGGGCTGAGGAACCCCCCCCCCCCCCCCGCCCCACGAGTGCACAAATTTTTGTGCACCGGGCCTCTAGTTCATATATAAGAGCATTCGCCTCCCCTCCTGCTTGCTGTGACAGAGAAGTAGTTATCCAGTGCGTGCAAAAGCTATCAAACTGTTTAGATATAAGTTTAAAAGTGTTATATCTTTTAAAATAGAAAAGTTTTCTGCCAGACGGCTATTTCTGCCCACTCTGATTCTTGTCATAATTCGTTTCTTATTTTGGGGGTAATTGTGAGAGGGTAGAGCATTAATGGGGGGGGGGGGGGAAGAGCACCTTTACTGGAGGCCTCTTCAGTGTTATAGTTACAGGTGATAAAGGGTTTCAGAGAGAACTCATGAAACTCAGAGTCACTGTCAGTGGAATGGAGGAGAAATAGCTCACCTAGGTTGCAACAGCTATTTGTGTTTCTATAATTCATTTCACTGAAGCAATGCAGCCGTGGGTAACAATGTCCTGTAATTTACATTTATTATCCATTCTTACTGCTAAGCACAGGCCTTCTAGAGATACCCAAAGAGGAATTATTGCTTTTTGGTTAGTGTTTTTTTCTTTCTGAAAAAATATTATTATTTTGTTTTTTAGGTTTTTAAAATAACATTGATTTTTTAAAAGTTAACATGTGCATATATTTTTTGAGGAAAGTTGCAATGTCTCAGAGTCTACATTCATCATCCATTCTTATTGATAAGTCAGAACCTTCCAAACATACTTTTAGAGGTACCATTATTTTTGCTTAGTTCTTTAAAAAATAACTAATAATTACTTTAAAATAACTAATTATTAATTATTAATAAAATAACTAATAATTTTAAAAATAACTAACCATTACTTTTTTTTTAATATATTTTATTGATTTTTTACAGAGAGGAAGGGAGAGAGAGAGATAGAGTTAGAAACATCGATGAGAGAGAAACATCGATCAGCTGCCCCCCGCACATCCCCCACCGGGGACATGCCCGCAACCCAAGTACATGCCCCTGACCGGAATCGAACCTGGGACCCCTCAGTCCGCAAGCCGACGCTCTATCCACTGAGCCAAACCGGCTTCGGCACCATTACTTTTAAGAACATTTTCTCATAGGTGGTAAATTTATTGTCTTGTGAATGAATGATTTAGTGAAACACACATTCACCTCTTCCATCACAGCCTTAAAGATAAATGAAAATATTTCAAATAAATAACATTCCTTTACTTTCTTCAAGCAAAAACCACTTGTAAGCAGCTTGAAATAGTTTCTGTAATTATGCTTCTCTCATGCTTTTTAGAAAGAACTCATTTCATAAAACACAATCTTCAGTGTTCTCATAGTGCTCCAATCTCTCTTTGTTCATTATAGATTATTTTCCCCATAATATCACTTAAACGAAACTAATGTTTTGCCTGCTCTCCTCCCCGCTCCACTCACTTAAATCAACCCCAGTCAAATGGAAAGCCTTCTGGCCTCTTTTTAATTTCATGTCTCCTGCAGCTAGCACACACACACACAAAAACTGTGCCAGAAGAGGCTGATATTTGCCACACGATAAATGAAGCCTGCTGTCTTCTCCAGATTCCAAGGCCATTAAATTAAATATAAAAAGATAAAGGTTATTGCAGACTTTATCATGGAAATCATAATGCCATCAAGTTGAACAGCCTCTATCCCCTGCCTCCCCTGTGTCTCCGCTCAGCCTAATTGGATAGTGTTGCTCTCACATCCCATCCACGCAAAACTGGGGGATATTCTTGTGCTCCTTACTGTAAATGCTGTTCTAGAGTGGCCTGGCCTGAACAATTATATTCTCATTTGGGTATAGATAATGCAAGACCTGGTTAGGAGATAAGTTCAGATTACTGAAAATCACCTGTAATGTGTCGCTTTCACTTAATTAAAAAGACAACACCTTATTGTTTATATAATCAGCTTGGAAGTGGGTAAAATCAGAAGGGAAAAAAGATTAGTGCCTGGTCCAATGACAATTTGCCTCCAGCAAGAAACTGCCTCATGCCAACCAGCTAAACATAGCAGTCAGGGTCTGAAAATAATGAGGGAAAACTAATCAGTACAATTTTTTATTATTATTATTTTTGTTATTACTTAGAGAACACCACCTTTTAAAGCATTGTAATATTTGAAAACATCTAAAATTATGTGTTTGGGAGATTATCATTTGTCAAATACAGTTGTATCAATGCATAGTAAAAAGATGTGTTTATTATTGACATGAAGAACCAAAATTAAATACTAAGTCTCTAAAAACATTAGCCTCTAAATTGCGAAGTCCATATGAAGGTAATCTCTTTGACACCTAAAACCTCATTTTCCATCTTTACAACTGAGTATATTTTAAATTCAGCAATTGTACTCCTCAAAGTTCATTCTAAGAATATCATTGAACATGTGAGTCAAGTTGTATAAATAAGGATGTTCACCACAGCATGGTCTATAATAGCAAGAAATGGGGGGAAATCTAAATTTCAAAAAACAAGGGATTAGTTAAATTATGGTTCCCATACATAAAGAAATACTGTGTAGTCATTGAGAATGGTCTCTAGAACTATTTATTGACATTAAGAAATATTCATAAGATATTTTTAAAAGTCAAGTATGTAGTATATGACACTAAATATGCATTTTTATAAAAAGGTCTAGAATGGTATACGACAGTTAACAGTTAATCTTTGATTCCTGGGGTTAATACTGATTTTAGTCTTCCTTATGATTACCTATATTTTCTAATTTTCTACAATGAACATGTATTATATGAGTAATGTAAAAAAATTTTAACAAACACAAGTTAAATCAATTTTGCCTTCATGTAAAGGTTCACGAATCATAGAATTCTAAACTTAAATTCACTGTACAATTACATAAAGTTTCCTTCCCTCTAACTGAAATTGGAAATGTAATCTGATGTTTGAGATTCACCTTGGAAATTTACATTAACCATATCTGAACTGTTCAGACTAAGATCATAAAATGTGCAACGGACATTTCATTTGTAAGTAACAGAGCATTAGTTTTCTCTGGTAATTTATGACATCCACAAACAGGTATGTAATTAGTTCATTTTAATTTGTGGCTGAACTGTTTGTCAGAGTCAATTAAAATACATGGCAAAACCAAGAAACCTTTGATTTAAAGAAAGACTCTAACCTGTTTTATAAATGGGTTTGATAATGGTAGAACTAAAGGATATTCTGGAAGTTCTTAGAAAATGAGAGAGTTCTGGTGTCATTCTTTCACTCAACTAATTTTGATTGAACCCTGTGTTAACCTTGTTCTAAGCACTTGGATCAGTCTTGTTTTGGGTCATTCTTTAAAAACAAACTAAAATCATGCCAAATAAATTGTTACTTTCCTATAGTATCTATAACCCCAAAAGATTAATGCATATATAAGAGGGGTAAAAATTTCCCTTTAATCTTGGTTACCTATCACTAATAAATTCTCTGCCTCCCAGCAATGTAATCTAAGCCACTCTTTTCTACACACCTTCTGCATAACTTCACTTTTATGTAATCCTGAAATCCGGAGAATAACAGAAAAGGACTCTAGAGATCTGAATTCTAGTCTCGACTCTGCTACAAATGTTCTGGGTGATCAAAGACAGGTTACTTTACTCCTCTGGGCTCCAGTTTCCCTATCAAGATGACAAAATTATCTCTAACGCTCCTTTCAATTCTAAGAGTCTGGGATTTTCTTTTAGTTTATTTTTATAGCAAATGGCATTTCTGCTCATTGCTCCTTACTGTTGTGACTTTTTCATGACGTATCTGCTTGAGATGATGAGTACTTAGCCAACAACACTCGTCCTGCACCCACCGTGTGAAGAGGAGCTCTCTGGACCAATTGAAGAGGATATGAAAGGCAGAGAAGATGCTCCTTGCTTTAAAGGAGCTCCTCAGGTAGCTGAAGTGATAAATAATAAACCCAAGAGATGACTGGAGGCCTATTATAAGGCAAGGATCAACAAGCACGAGATCGCACATTAGAAACTAACAACCAAGGTGTCCTGTGAGTAATCGGAATCTGTCACAAAACCAGATTTGACCAAAATGTGCTCGGAATAAGCTTAAAGTGAGGGTTCAATATAGGTAATAGAAATGATTTGGCAGGAATGGACCGAGGTATTTTGAGTACTTTTCCTGTTAATAAGAAGGGAAGCAGGCCATCAGCCAGATGGCAAAGGAGGTGAAGCATATGGCCTGGATAATCCACGCTTTGGATGATGGGCCCCTGAATAACAGAGGGCAGGCTGCGTGTCACCAGGGAGCCAGGAGATGTCCATTGTCCCGCACTGTTTTGCATGGATCCCCATTGTCTAGTCTTTACTTTGGAGACAGGGATTAACTCCTTTCCATCATCACCCTCTCAGACCCTTTGTTTTCTCCTAAAGGATATACTAGTAAGTTGGTTGTTTTTCACTAAGCCTGTGTACATGAACGTGTGTATGTATGCGTGCATATGTGCCGTGGGCATGTGTGTGTGTGTGTGTGTGTGTGTGTGTGTGTGTGTGTTATTTTGGGAGGTGGTGAGATGCACTACCACTAACTTCAATCTTCAGGTAGTGAATTAAAGCCTAGTCAACCACAGAGGCAGAATCTCATCAAGCCCGGGCAGAGGATGGCCCAAAGGGGTTGTCATCCCTGGTTATTTCTCATCCCCGAAGAGAGTTGGCTGCCTGTGTTCCCTCAGGGACAATGGGCAGTCCAGCAAGCCTAGGGAATAGGCGAGGTACGTGTCACCGGGAAGAAGGAACAGGGCAGATGATCATGTTTTTACGGTTCTTACAGAGTCTCCTTCTGAGAAGCGAGGAGCAAATCCTCTTTACAAGAAGGCAAATAAAGACATTGCTAAAACAGTGTCAGCGGTGTCGATCACCTGGCATTAAATCCACACCATTAAGTCATAGCTACAAAGTCAGAAGAGATCGTTTGTCCTGGTGAAAGTAATACTATTTTTCCTCCAGCCTATGGGTAAGTTATTTTCTTTGAAAGCATGGCTTTTAAATCTCAGCCACAAAACTCAAACTAAAGTGAATGATGAGACAGGATTAAAATAATTACTTCACTATTCAAAAACATCCCCGTTAATCATACAAGGCACATATACTACATTAAAAATCTTACTTTAAATGTCACTTTTTCTTATCAAAGTAATCCTACCACTTAGTACAAGACTTATTTAATGAAAGAAAAACACCTGGTATGATTTACAGTACTACTGTGAGTAAATTTTTTCCCCCCCAGAAAACTCATTAAATTTTCCTTACCTCCTAATGGTGTCATTAAGATGCAAAAAAGAACAGGAGGGTTTTAAACCAAATAATAAATTGAATATACTTAAATATTTTTTAAATCCTAAGAAAGTTTGGAAAATGATGGAAAAAGTAGTCATAATCCTATGCTCCCCAACACCTTCTACACATTCTGCTATCCGATTGTTGCCAACTTTTTCCATATGCATGCTTTCCAGTTTTCATGACTGCAATCACATATACCACTTTAAAAAACATGTAAGTTTAAAACACAAGCATTTCTTCATGTTGCCACATGTCTTCATTATTACACCTTTGAAGCATATTCTAACAAAAGCATGTATCATAATTCAGTCACCTGTTCCCCTGGTGACAATTTGACTGGCCTCAAGTTTTCACAATAATTTTGCAATTAATAACTTCATGAACACAGTTTTTCCTGCTTTACTTAGGATAAATTTCCAGAAATATTAATTGCATGAACATTTGTACAACTCTCAATGTATTTGCTAATGCTTTTTTTAAGGGACTATATCAATTTCTTTTACTATCAGCAATGTAATAATTTATCACTTACACTGCAGTTTAAAATCACATTTTTAATAATTGCTAAACATTTTTCCATATGTCTGCTTAACAAACAAACTTTTTAATATATTGTCTGGTCACATCCTTTGACCCTCTCTCTATTGTGGTCTTAGTAATTATATGAATTCTTTATGTAACATACTGTTTATGTTTACTGTCTGAATTATTTGTTGTAACATTTCCCAATCTGTTATTTCCCCACTGAGTTTTTTCTTGCACAAAATACTTTACATTTTTATATAGTTAGAATTTATGGATCTTTTCTTTTATGATTTCTACTACTTTTTATTACCATGCAAACATTCAAAGGACAAGGTTCTTTGTTTCTCTGCAGTTCTAGAAAATATTTAACTCTTTAACATATTTGTATGTTGTTAGCATACAGTCTTAGGTATGGATTTAAAATACTTTTTTCTAAATTTTTAGGCAGTGATTTGAATACTACTTCCCAAATAATCTTTTACATTGCCACAGTTTTGTAGTTAAGATAATTTCTAATTATTTCATTAGTAATTATTTTAACTATTTTTACTTATTTTAAATTTCTAAGTATTTTAACTTTAAAGCTGGAATAAACTAGGAATAAAATAAATAAAACTGGAATTCCACTAGGAATCAAAATAGGGCTTTTAAAAATTCATTGCAAAACCTACGTACAAAGAAACAATTTGGAAATAGAGTATTTCTTACTTTTACACCACGTGCAAAATAATGGTGTTGTGAATTGAATTATCTATCTCCCCCACAAAAAAAACAACAACAAACAAACAAACAAACAAAAAACGTTAACACCCAATATTTCAGAATGTGACCTTATTTGGAAATGGGACCATTAATTAGGTTAAGATAAGGTCATGATAGAGTAGGCTGGGCCCCTAAGGCCATCTGAAGATGGCAGAGATGGAAGCTGTGCAACTTCTGAACCGAGGAACGCCAAAGGTGGCCAACAAGCCGGCCGAAGCGAGCAAGGGGCAAGAGGCAGGGCTCTGCTGACGCCTTGATTTTGGACCTCTAGCCTCCCGTGCTGTGAGGCAATAAACTTCTGCTGTTCTACATAACCCAGTTTGTGGTACATTGTTACAGCAACACTAGAAACTACTACAAACGGCAACAACTGCAAAAAATAAGATCAAACCACCTGCTACTGATGAAAAGGAAGTCCTTGCTCTGGTAGACACTATACATTGGCCAAGGCCCTTCACGGCCTCCTTTTTCTTTCCCTTCTTCTTCCAGATGAATTTTTCAGCCTCCCTCACTGTGTGCGGTGTGTCTGTGTCACTCAGTTTTGTCTAAAGAGATATAAATGGAAGATTGTGGGAAGGCCTTTCTTCCTGATGGAACACAGCGCCTCATAAGGAGAAGGCCGTGGCTGAAGGTCCAGTTGCCCTTTTGACCCCGAGAAGGGGAGTCAGGTGGTGAGGACAGTGGGGGAGACAGAGGGAGCCTGTGTCATTACGTACTGCATCTCTACTTTTTACATCAATACTTGTTTTCTGTCACATCAGCCAAATGTTGGGACAAAGAGAAACCAAACGTATTGTCATTTCAGTTTTATAAACAGTCATGGACAATGTCACACCAAACATCAAGTGGTGTCTCCACCCATCCCGATGGCAGCGGATTCCTACCTCGCGGACTCCAGTCCTCTCTTCAAGCTCCAGTTTAGGTGTTTTCCCTTTTGCGGAGGTTCCCCTGACAGACTTCAGTACACTTTTCTGAATATCATTCACACTCCTTTATTATTAACCCTAGCCACATCTTATTGCGCGTATCCGAACTTCTTTCTCCTTCTGACTAGGAGGCACTCCCTGAGCACAGAGCTCCTACTTTTCCATCTTAGTACTACCAGCACCTGGGACTGAGCCTGAAACTCGGTCAGCACTCAGCAGTGATTGCTGAATGAACGAAGGGATGAGAACAGTTGCTGTCATTTGTGACGCCCATCTCCTGCTCATCCTGCCATACCTAACCAGTCACCAAGCTCCACAGGCTCTGCCTCTGAGCCTCTTGCTCATCCCCTCTCTCTGAACTCCTACTTCAGGTCAGGCCTCCACCTCTGCTCTGAAGAAGGGAAAGCATCTCCTTACCAGCATCCCTCCTGCTGGGCTTCGTACCATCTATCCTCCATATGGCTGATAGAGGGAGAATTCCAAGTAAAGGTTTGACCATGTCATGTCACTGAAAACCCATTGCATTCAAGATCCAAACATCTCTCTTCAGACTCATTCCATGCTTTTCCTCTACTCAAACCATATACTTGAGCCCCAACTGAACTGAACTTTCCCAAGTCTATGACTTTGTCTGACTTTCTTCCTTTTTCCATCTATCCACGCCTCTGAAAGCCCAGCCTGTGTACCAGCTCAGCATAGTCTCCCCCCGACTCCCAGGAAAGGAAATTGTTCCCTCCCTTATGTTCACTTGGGCCTCTGTATGCTGCTCAGTTGTAGCACCTTTTTCCCTCCATTGTGAGTGCCTCAGGGGCTGGAGTATGTGCTCTTTCTCCTGTTTGGTGGAGAGCACAGTGTTTGGCTCTGAGTAGGGGCTCAATGATGTTCATGGAATGAATGAAAAGGAAGAAAGAAATTTACTATCTAGTGAGTGAGACACTGTGTTAAGTATTTACATTTATAACATTTATTATAAAACTCTACACAAGATTTTTAGTAAATATTATTTTCTTTTTTGTTTTTTAGGGACCATCGATCAGCTACCTACTGCACACCACATACCAGAGACAGAGCCCATAACTGGGCATATGTCCTGACTGGGAATCGAACCAGCAACCCTTGGGTTCACGGGATGACACTCAACCAACTAAGCCACCCCAGCCAGGGCTGGTTAGTATTATTTTCTCCTTTGGGTAGGCAAGGAATGTAAGGCTCTGACAGGTGAGATGTTTGTTCAAGGTCAGATTTTTCTCTAAGACTCAAACTCAGATCTGTTTTTCCTCCTGACCTCCTAATTACCCTTCCATCCTCTAACCCCAACCTTCTGGTGGCTACCACATCAGATCTGGGCCAAGCTTAGGCTGTTTGCTTGAACTTCCACTAGAACAATGTGAGACTGGGATTGCAGAAGATGTAAAAATAACATGAACATTCAGACATTAACTCCTTTTATTGATGGGGAAAGAATATTAGGATAAAGCAAGCTTTCCTATATCTTTTAATACAAGACTGTCTGTGAGAACGACAGGAACTCTTGCTTCTCTAATTCAGGGCTGAGCTGGTAATTATATATTTCAGAAGAATTCCTTGCACAATTTAAAACATCATGAGAAACCTACCAGCATAAAAATGTGACATGACATGAAGCTCAGAATAAAGTTGTTCAATGTGCATAGAGTAATTGTGCTGATTACATTTACAATATTTATTTGTTAACCAAAAAGAGAATAATTCTTATAATGCAAAGAAAGGAAAAAACACTTCAGTTTACATTTTGTCTTTTGTCATAAAAGGTAATCACTATATGAGAGGATTGCTGCAACTCTCCTGAAATGGGCAGAGATAATGTTTCATCACTGCCACCACCTCAACACTTTGTCACCATCTCTAGTTTACGTTATCATATTGTATCAATATCAATACCACCTACACAATATAGAAATGTTAACTGATCACAAGTACTATACTAGTATCTTATCTTCCCAGGCTCATGGGGGAAAGGTATAACTACAGAGTCACAGTGATGTTCAAATATAGAAACATTTCTGAATCCTACCAGAAAGGTTAAAGGTTACTTTTAAATAGAAAGTTATTTAGTGGGGGTTTTTAGAAAAATATAGAAAATTTCTACAATTTAAAAATTACTAAATTCCTCCAGAAATATTTTATTCCTTCCCTCCAGGAAATAAAAAAATGAGCATGTCTTTCTGGACATTTTAAAAATATTTTTTCAAATTAGTTATTATTTCCTTCAGCTAGAAAACTCCCTCATCTTTACCCATCTAGCTCCTACCCATCTTTTAAGAACTGACTCAAGTCTTTTCCCTCCATCAAGCCCTCCTTCACTTCTCCAGCCCATAACAACATTCTTTCCCTCTGAATAACTCCAATATACTCCATCCTATATATATATAGGATGTATATCACACACACATATACACATATATACACACACACATATACATATATACATATACATATACATATACATATACATATACATATACATATACATATATATATCCGTCCATCTGACCAGTAGCTATGGCGCGTACTGACCACTGACCACCAGGGGGCAGACACTCAATGCAGGAGCTGCCATGATGCGCACTGGCCATTTAAAAATAAACAGCACCGTGGACCTGGGGCCAACAAACCAACACTCGGCTTCCCCCAAATAGGACATAGGCCCCGCCATTACCCCAGAGGGACACCTCACCAAATCGCAGCCAATGCTGCCAAGACCCCATGGCGCAAAATGTGGCCCACAGTCTAGCCCAGCCCGGAAACGTTGGCTGTGGGAGCCAGGTAATGACATCACGTAGCAACGCCCGGCTTCCTCTCCCTAGCAACTAGCATCCTTGGAGTTTCTTCAGCCTAGGAACCCAGCTTGTTTTATAGCCAGGTACAAACATTTTACAGTTTAACCAAATATGTGTGAAGCATTTTCACATGCCTCATCTCATTTGATCCTCACAGAAGTCCTGGAGTAGGTAGATAGGAGACTTGGTAGAATCCTATTTTCTTTTCATTAGCAAGACTCAAATAGCGATATTAAAATATTTCTTCTAATTAATTTCCTTTCAATGTGCATGAATCCGTGCACTGGGACACTAGTACTAGTCTATAATTATATATCTTCCCTTGTATTCTTTATTAACTGATTTATAATGTAGCTTTGACTTTCCAGTAATTTAAGCTCTCTCATTTCTTACCCTCACCATGCCTTCCATGGTACTCAAAAATCTACCTGACTGGTTGAAATCTCTTATTTTCACTAGTGTTTCCAAAGGAATACTAAATAGCCTAAATCTTGGAAATTAAATGAAAGAGCCACCTTTAATATACTCATGGGAAATCATTTAATTGGAAGTTCTTGGAAAAGTATGATGGATGTTAAACAAAAGTAAGGTAGTAAGATATTTTGCTGACTTATATATTAATAGTCATTTATATCCACAGGGTTCTGTGTGTGTGTTTTCTGGCAGAATGTCTCCCCTGCCCATTTTACTGTCAGTCCTTTCAGAGTAAGGATTAGGTATTCTTATCTTACGACCCATTAGGCTTACAAGCATGCAATGAACACACGAGGCACAAAATGAGCCTTTTGCTTGAGAATCATCCATAGGTAATTGTATGTTCTATGTTTATTCAACAAAGAAAAACTGGGCGGAATCCTTCTCCAAACCTCCCCTAGTCTCAATGCAACCCGAGTGTCACTTCCTCTTGTGCTTTAGGAAGACTGGACTCAAGGGCACCCTACCCCACCCCACAATCCTCCTCCATGAGTAGTTCAGACACATTGATTAGGCTTGCCAACACCCCAATCCGTGCATGTCCTATTTTACAAGCAAGAGAAGTCATGTAAAGAGAAGGTCAGAAACTTCTCAGCGTCACACACGTAATCGCTGACACACAATGCAGGGACGAAGAAAGAACACTTCCTGATGACCAGTCTTCCTTTCAAATGCCTGGATAACACTCATTTTCTAAATTATCCTAAACTAGAGGCCCGGTGCACAGATTCTGCGCCCTCTTGCAATCCAGGACCCCTCGGGGGATGTCGGATGGCTGGTTCCAGCCTGATCCACGCAGGCCAGGCTGAGGGACCCCATCAGTACATAAATCTGTGCACAGGGCCTCTAGCATGCATATAAGATCTTTGATTAACCTCTTCCCGCCCTCCCCCCTCCCTTCTTCCCTCTGAGATTCATCAGTCTGTTCCATGTTTCCATGCCTGTGCATTGAGCATCTGCCCCCTGGTGGTCTGTGTGTATCATGGCTACTGGTCAAACGGTTGCTTAGGCTTTTATATATATAGATGTGTATAAAAGACCTGTACCCTTTTCAGCCCCAGGTGGAAATCAGGAAGACACTCAGTTTAGACTCAGCACAGCTGCCTATGCCACCAATGCCACTAGAAAGCACTTGAGACCATTCAAAGGGCACTTTATTCCTTTCCACCAGATGAGGCTCCATTCCCTGTACACCCTTATTTTCTCTCTGCCCGTTCTTTGCTTATCCTTTAGGTTTGTTCTCATCTATTCCTGAGGCCTACCTATACACCCATGGCATTATTCAGACTGGCACTCCACATGATTTTTAGCCAACACAAAGCTATCTTCCCTTATGAGTATTTTCCATTTAATTATTTTTGCACAGGAGGCAGAAATACACAAAATATTGTATCATTACCATACTACCATGTCTTTATGATAAAACACAGACGACTATAGTAAGAGGTCTGACACAACACAAGACTAGGCCAGTGCAGTCTTTCACGCAAATTTCAGGATGCCGGATGCCAAGATGGTGAGGATAGCTCAGTAGTTTCCATAAAGGTGCGAATTAATATTGGCGCAAGGATGGTATTTCTATTCTAAAGCCTAATTCATGTCTGGGATCAAATAAAAATATCATATTACAAAAATTCAGAACAACAAAACTTGACCATATAACCAGAACAGTAAGTGATGATCAGATGTATGCGTTTGAGTCTCCTGGTTGTTTTTGCCAGACAAGGGCTATGCTATCATCTCAGCTGGGATGACTGCTGCTCCTAGTGCAGGGAAAGCCACGAGGCCCAGGCTAGGAGCCAGACTGAATGGGCTCAGGAGACCATCTTTCTCTATAATTCTTTCGCAGGAGCTCAGAAAGTATCAACATTAGAAAACGAACATAGGAAGCATGAATTACTCTGCTAGCACCTAGAAAAAATAGAAATGATGCTAGAAATAACTATTGTTTTATTTTTAAATGTGATCTTACTGAGGGAAAAGCTGGCATTTCAAAAGATGTTTATGTTTTCATACCATTACTTAGGGGTAGAAGACAAATTGTGTGAGATAAAGGGAGTACTGAGATTTAAAAAAGTCACTATCAATGTGTTGGATAAGATCCAACATGATACGCTCACCAAATCTATAACAAAAGGAGAGAGGGAGGTACCACTCCACGAAGCTGGGAACAAGTGGCCTTGGTCACTATGTCGGGGTTATACCGCACAGAATAGGCTCATGGAACTCATGACTCCAGGAGGTGGCATCCGCAGGACATGTTCAGAAGGACAAAAAGGTTTGGGAAAAATCCCTGGCCGACAGACTAACAAGGAGATTTTAAAAGAAGCTTGGAAATATCTCTAACCTTTTCAATATTAATATCCCAGGAGCAAACTATGCTCTCCACACAGTACTTCTTGGTGATTCTATTAGGGACAAAAACATGAACTGAATAATGGCTTCATGAGTAGCAGTAATAGTGGCAGCAGCAGCAACTTTTTCTAAAATTCAGGCACTGTATGGTATGCTTCACTTATATTGTCATTTAATAATCACAGAACTTTTATGAGGATAGATCTCCATTTTTTTTGTAGGAGGAATCTGATTAGTTTGTAGTGATTAGGTAACTTGTATAAGTCATGGAGCTAGTGAGTGGCAAAGCCGGGATATGAAGCCAGGCAACATAACCCCAAAGCCCATGCTCTTAAATCATGTGCACCCCAATGTGCATTTACATTTTGCACCTGGGGGCAAGGGGCTCAGGCTCTCAGATATTCAGACTGGTAACTTTTAAAACATTATTCTCCATAATAGGGGAACAGAATACTAGGAGATATTTCTTTGTATTACATTGTTACAAATGATGTTTAAAAAATATTCGCTTATGATAGTTCTCTTTGAAGTACTACTTCTATTCCATTTTACCCAAAGTCATGTTATCGATAGTCATATAGTCATATTGTCTGTTTGATGACACATCAATAGTAAATGATTTTTAAATTGTCTGTTGTTTAATGTGAATATTCAAAACACAGGTATTAAGTGGAGGGATTTGCATTCCCCAAGGAAAGCTCAGATTTCAAACAGGAGGGAAATGGGTGCTGGCTGGGTACTAGGTGGATGCCTCCCACAGGGCAAAAAGCCAGGACAGCAACAAATCACATGCATTCCCTGGGCTAGCTGAATTGGGGCAAGGGGTAGCTTTTCAAATTATTCAAAATACAAATCAATCCTACTAGTAAATATTTACAAATGTATTATAAGCTTTTAAGTTACCCTGGAATCTGTAAATCATACAATTAACTTCTCTTCCCACAGCATCCAATCAACTTCCATTAAATGAGACGTCCTTAGAAATAGGTTGAATAGAATAAAATAGCCCAGAATTGAAACACCTCCATGGATAGTCCTCAACGTGGGTAATCTTCATTTGGATTATTGAGGGCTGATTGACTACAGATGGAAAAAAACTAAGCTTACATTTGGGTGACCTGCCTTCCCCACACAGGATTAACCTAACCGGGTACAACTGAACAGGGGCTTTAGGATGTCATCAATATCCAAATATCCAACCACAGAAGGCAAGAGCTGGTGTTGAAAGGTATCTTAATGACCTGAGCGTCATAGATTAAGCCTAACACTGCTATAGCTACATTTGCGGAGTCCTTTTGTGTACCTGGCACTATTCTAAGTGCTTTTTATTTATCAAGTCATTTATTATAACCCATTACAACCTTATGAAGTAGGTATCACAATTATTCCCATTTTATGGATGATGAAACTGAAGCACAGATATTAAGTGATTTGCCCCAATTTACCCAGCTAGAAAGTGGCAGAGTTGTGATTTAAATGCATAAGGCAGGGGTCCTCAAATTATGGCCCGCGGGCCACATGCAAATACAAATATTGTATTTGTTCCCATTTTGTTTTTTTACTTCAAAATGAGATATGTGCAGTGTGCATAGGAATTTGTTCATAGTTGTTGTTTTTTAAACTATAGTCCGGCACTCCAACGGTCTGAGGGACAGTGAACTGGCCCCCTGTTTAAAAAGTTTGAGGACCCCTGGCATAAGGCCTAGCTCCAACATCTGTGTTCTTAACCACTATGTGAACCTGTCCATAAAAACTGAATAAAACCCCCGGGAAGTCTGAAAGATGGTATTGCTGTTTGTGCAGTGAGCAAACCATCATCTAGTACTACCCATGGCCATCACAGAAACACTCCAGAAGGTCAGATGAACACAATAAACAAACAGTTTAACCACCAACTAGTCAGTCACTTTAGTCAGATATCTTCACCTGAATTAGCTTTGTTCATATTCCAACTTGGCTTTGTTATTATACCCAGACTCTTTAGTTTTGATTGGCATATTCCTTAAATATCAAAGAACCAGTCTTGGTTCATGTTCTCATGTCTTGTTTTCCCCATGTCAAAAAACCAAATAACTGTAATTCAGGATGTAGTGAAAAGGTCAAACCTGCTATGGAACAAACTGCCTGGGGAGCTAGCTTGACAGTTCAGACAACCCAGAGGTAATCTTCACCACGTGAGGGCGTTGTCTTGCCAGTGACTACATATGTGCTCTTTCTACCCCTCCGCTAGGTAAGAAAGCAAAACTGGCTGTCCAAGGCAGGGGTCAGAAAATGGCAGGGCAA
Organism: Myotis myotis; assembly: GCF_014108235.1. NCBI lineage: Eukaryota > Metazoa > Chordata > Mammalia > Chiroptera > Vespertilionidae > Myotis > Myotis myotis. The sequence continues at coordinate 32,142,156 of NW_023416318.1, forward strand.
TTAATCCCCTGGCACTGAAAGAAGCAGAACATATCTCCTACTCCTCTACTTTTCTCATGGACCACACAACAGGCTTCTTGAGAGGACCTGCCCTAAGAGGCCATGCAATCCTATATAATAAAAGCCTAATATGCTAAGTGTCTGGTCGTCCATTCAACCAATCAAAGTATAATATGCTAATGATATGCTAAGGATGCTCAACCACTCACTATGATGTGCACTGACCACCAGGGGGCAGACGCTCTGATTGGCAGGTTAGCTTGCTGCTGGGGTCCAGCCAATTGGGAATGAGTGAGATGGGCTGGACACACCCTAGAGCCCTCCAGTAGGCCCTCCCTGGCTGGGCAACCTCCTGTGCACTGGTGGGGTCCCTCGGCCTGGCCTGCACCCTCTCACAATCCGGGACCCCTCAGGGGATGTCGGAAAGCCAGTTTCAGCCTGATCCCGCAGGCCAGGCTGAGGGACCCCACTAGTGCACGAATTCGTGCACCGGGCCTCTAGATTTTTAATAAAATAAAAAACAATCACAAATTATATTGTACCTACACTTTATTTTAGAGGAGTAGTTCCTTTCCCCTGAGAGAGGCTGTGGCTCCATCTGAAAGATTAATGGAAACTCTATGGGGAACTAGAAGAGCACACGGTGACTTGCCTTGAATTCTCATCAGGAAAGTTTTCATATGAAGCAGATGGCAGGATGTTAGGCTTCTCAGTCATTTCCATGACACACTAAAGTAAGTTTAGTTTCTTTCTTCCTGTTTTTATCCTGTAATAATGACTGCAAGTGAAGAAAGACAGTCTTTTAGATTTCATGGGGCCATGCAGGGCGGGAGAAAACAGATTTCATGTTTTCTCCTCAAATCTTGGGAGGGGGGGAACACCCTACTTCAAATAGAAATTAAATAATATTGACTGACAGCCTAACTTTCATAACACTGCCTTGAATGCTGAAAGAGAGAAATATATGTCAAAGACAGAGTTTCTCCTTTCCAGAAGATGAAACCATAAACTGTGAAAGTATACTATACCGTTTCACATACAAACACAGAAATGCAAATGTAAATTTAAGAATACTTTCATATGGTGGCTTCTCAAATACAAAAGAAACTGTAAATAAATGTGAGACAGTATTATTTTCAATAACCACTGCCATTCTGGGTTTAGAATTACTAATGGGCTTCTCAACACTGCAATCAAATCTGAAGTAGGAAAAGGCCCACCTTTTCTGATACACTTTAAGGTAAAGAAGCCATTGGATAGCTCAGGAAAGGAATTAAAACAGCTTACATATATTTTTTAAATTTTAAAGGGAAATTTGCTATTTTAGTAACATGTGGAGGGGGGTAGAGAAAAGACTAATAAAAATGGAGACCTGCGTGATTTCTTTAAAACTAAACTAACAATGGGAAAATCCAGATTTTTTTTTAAAATGAGTAATAAAACCAAAAAGCATTCAGTGAAAAAATGTCTTCTGACAGGCTAATCAGGACTTTAATATGATAATCTGTTGTTTATTTGCGCTTGCTTGTGCAATTACAGTTTCTCAACTGTTATGCAGGAGCTGTAAAATGAAGAAGAGCTAATTGCCTCCTGGAGGAAAGCATCACTGCTGAAACGACTTAAGCAAACACATTCTGAACTAACAGTATTTTACAATAATCAGAACTAAGAAGTGAATGACAGCGAGATGACTGCCATTCACCATCCTACAGGTGCCCCTGGCCTTGGCGAACACCCACCAGCCTTGATTTTTCCTTCTAACCGACCACAACGCCTGTCAACTTGGCGTGCTCTTCTATCTACTGCCTGGCCAACTCATAATGGGAAATGTTCTTGGCTTCCATTTCTGGAGAGAGATGATGCTTCCTCAGTTGTCCGAGGTAGGTTAGGTGAAGTGGAGTCAGGGGTAGACACATTTGCCTCAACAATTATTTAGGCAGGAAACAAAATCAAAGTTGGAAAAAAGTCTGAAAAAAGAAACAGAATTCTTTCCTAGCTGATACACAAGCTTTCTGAACATGGTTTTCCAATTCGAAAAGGAAGTATGTATATCTTTGCTCTTAAACTATATAAGAAGTGTGTAGAGAAGGATATGGTCAATACATGCTCATATAATTTAGGAAAAACTCCTTATTTATTCTTCACATTTTTTAAAACCATAAGTAGACTTGTTGAGAGCTCAGAAATAAGCCATAGAAATGTTTCAACAAGAGGATAAATTTGGGGCTCTACATATTGTTTAAAACCATAAATAGAATTGTTGAGAGCTCAGAAATAAGCCATAGAAATGTTTCAAGAGAATACATTTGGGGCTCTGCTTCCACATCATTCTTTTAGATTTTCATGTCCCACTATAGTCAGGTTCTAGGTTCCACCTACACAGCCTGCCTCAGTGGCTGCACAGAGACTCTGCTGGGCCAAAGCAAGCTGCCTCTTATTTTTGTAATCCTCACCTGAGGAGTGAGGATATTTTTTCTATTGGTTTTTAGAGAGCGGAAGAGAGGGGGAAGGGGGAGAGAGAGAGAGAGAGAGAGAGAGAGAGAGAGAGAGAGAGAGAGAGAGAGAGAGAGAGAGAAATATCAATGTGAGATACATTGGCTGGTTGGGGCCAGGGATTGAATCTGCAATCCAGGTATATGGCCTTGACCAGGAATTTAACCCAAGACCTTGTGGCACACAAGCTGACATTCCAACCAATGAGACACACCAGCCAGGGCAACAGCCACCTCTTCAAGTCATTCAGGTTTTCCTTGGGTCTGGTTCTTTGCATCCATTCTCCAAACTCTTGTAGCTCTCCTGGGTCCTAATTCTGACTTTCTGGTTACTGACCTCATCCACATGGCTTCTCACTCTGTCTGGGTGAGAAGCTGTCCCATCTCCAGGTTGCCTACTAGCCTGTACACTGATTCTGGGACTGCCAATACTACCTAGTTTTGCTTCCATGGTCCAGCTTTGCCTAGTATGTCCAGTTCTTATTTCTACACTTATTGGTATAATGCAGGAGAACCAAAAAGTAATTTGCTGAAGAGTCAAGTGTAAAGACAAATTCCTTGAAAGGCACAAACTGACACAAGAAGAAATAAAAAATCTGAAGTACCTTCTGGATTTAACTTAATCTGTAAATAAAAACTTTTCCACAAAGAATAAACTAGTCCAGGAATAAAAAGTTAGATTAACATTAGAAAATAAAATGTAATTTACCATATTAACAACAAAAAAATAATAAAACCACACAATTGTCTCAAAAAATGCAGGAAGATATTTTGACAAAATTCAACACACATTCATGACAAAATTTCTCAACAAACCAGAAGTAGAAGGATATTGATAAAGGACATCTACAAAAAACCCTATACTTAGCATCATAATTAGTGGTGAAAGACTAACTGGTTTCCTCTAAGATCAGAAACAAGACAAATATAACCACTCTCAATACCTTTATTCAGTGTTCACTGGATGTCCTGGCCAGTGCAATAAAAGTTAAGAAAAAGAAATCAAGTCATACAGACTAGAAAGGATAAAGTAAAACTTTCTCTATTCTTCCTTTTTATGTGTGTACAAAAAATCATCTGAAATCTTCAAAAATGTTATTAGAGTTAATAAGTGAATTTAGCAATGCCACAGTATTTGAGGTCAATATACAAAAATCAATTGTATTTCTATATGTTAGCAATAAATAACTGGAAAATAAAACTACAATACCATTAACAATAGCATTAAAAAACACAAATAATAGGAATAAGTATGCATGTCAGGGTGGATGTGCAAGACCTATTTATTGAAAACTAGAAAACATTACTGATGGCAATTTAAAAAAATTAAATGAAGTGATATAAAATGATTATGGACGATAAGATTCAATAATATTAAGATGTGAATTCTCTCTAAATTTATGGATTCAATGCAATTCCAATTAAAAATAGCAGCATACTTTTTTCTGGTAAATATTGCCAAGCTGACTCTAATCTATAATAATAAAAGTGTAATATGCTAATTAGACCAGACAACCTTCCGGATGAAGCTGGGGCTGTGAGGGAAGCCTGGGTCCCAGGTGCCTGCCGGCAGCCGGAGGGAAGCCCGGGTCCTGGGGGCCAGAGGGAAGCCAGTGCAGGCAGCTGGGGGAAGGAAGGCCTACTCCTGCATGAATTTCATGCATCAAGCCTCTAGTATTTATATGAAATGCAAAGGACCTTAAAATATCCAAAACTATTTTAGAGAAAAAGAGACCAAAATTAGATTATTTCAAATGATTTTTGTACACATTTACATATTAAAAATGAAATCCAAATGTATAATATTCCAAAACAGAAAAGCCAAAAATTTAAAACTTCCAGATGAAAACATAAGAGAATAATCTTCATGATGTCGGTATGAGAAAAAATTTGTTAAGACATAAAAGGCACTAGCCATAAAATAACAGGAGGAGGAGGAGGAGGAGGAGGAGGAGGAGGAGGAGGAGGAGGAGGAGGAGGAGGAGGAGGAGGAGGAGGGGGAGGAGGGGGAGGAGGGGGAGGAGGAGGAGGAGGAGGAGGAGGAGGAGGAGGAGGAGGAGGAGGAGGAGGAGAAGGAAGTTTTTAATAAAAAATTAAAAACTTTTCAAAAAAGCATTAAGAAAATGAAAAGGTGAGCCACAGATTGGGACATATTTGCAATACATATATCTAACAAAGGACTTATTTCCAGGTTACATAAATAATTATTGCAACTCATTAAAGAGAAGGCATATAAATTCCATTAAAAACTGCACAAAAATTTAAACAGAATCTTAATATTTCATAAAAGAAGACTTACAAATGGCCAAGAAACACATGAGAAGATATTCAATCATCAGGGAAATGCAAATTAAATTCATTATAAGTTAACATTACATAACCACTATGGTGGCTAAAATTTAAGCGACTAACTTTTGTTGCTGAGGATGTGAAGCAACTGAATCTCAGACACTGCCAGCAGGAATGGTAAATGGTACAAATACTTTGGAAAACAATTTGGCAATTTCTTAAAATATTAAAATACACCATACATATGACGCAATCATTCTACTCCTAGGCATTTATCCAAGAGTAATGAAAATTTATGTACATAAAAGATCCTGTACACAAGTGTTCCTAACAGCTTTATTCACAATAGCCTCAAACTAGAAATAATCCAATTGTTTACTAATAAGTGAATAGGTGAGCAAATTGTAGTAGTATATGCATACAATGGAATACTGCTCCAAAATAAAGAAGACTGAATTACTGATACACAACAATAATGATGAATCTTGAAAAGCAATGAAAAGGTGCCTATAAAAGATTGCATACTATGCAATTCCACTTATACAGAATTCTAGAATAGGCTAAACTAGCCTGGAGTGATAATACCCTGATCTGTAGTTTCCTAGGACTGGGCTGGGATGTTGACCACAAAGGGACATGAGGTAACTTTTTGGAGTAAGAGAAACATTTTATAACTTGACTTGAGTAGTAGTTACATTTATTAAAACTAATAGAAATGTAGAATTTAAATGGATGCATTTTATCCAAATTAATTGTACTTTTATAAAGTGGATTTTTAAAAGTTAATAAAAGCATTAACCACAAATAAATGGACGTTTTCCTTGCCATCTATTATACTATGAGGAATGAGAAACCAAGGCCATTTTGAAACTTTATAAAGTGACTGAATTTATAGTTTATCTTGGATTATTCCTTATCTTTGTCTGTCTGGAATTTGTGGACTTCACTAGAGAATCCTATATAATAAAAAGGTAATATGCAAATTGACCGAATGGCAGAATGACCAGTCACTACGACGGGCACTGGCCACCAGGGGGCAGATGCTCAACGCAGAAGCTGCCCCCTGGTGGTCAGTGCGCTCCCACAGGGGGAGTGCAGCTCAGCCACAAGCTGGGCTGATGGCTGGCGAGCACAGCGGGCCCCCCCTCCATGGCAGTCAGACATCCCCCAAGGGCTCCTGGACTGAGAAAAGGTGCAGGCCGGGCTGAGAGACCCACCCCCCTGCCCCCCCCCCCGCCCCCCCGTGCACGAATGTCATGCACCAGGCCTCTAGTGATATATAAATAACCCCACCATCCACCCTATTGTTCAAGCCAATAACTTGGAAGTCATACTTCATTCTTACCTCTCCTTCATCATCCCCCCATCACCATGTCTGGCCTTTTATTTCCAAATTTTATCCTGAATTCATCTATTTCACGCCATTACTAATTCTACCACCACAATCCAAATCACCATTTATCTCTCAATCAGAATAATGTAATAATTTTTAACCAACTTCTCCCCATTCTATTCTTGCTCTTCTAACAATCTATTCTCCATAAAGCAAAAAGAGGAATCTTCATAAGATACAAATTAGATCATACTGTTCCTCTCATTAAAACTATCCAACTTCCCCTTCACTTAGAATAAAAGCCATACCCTTGATGGTAGCCAACTGGGATTCTCTATGATGCTGGCCCCAGCCATGTCCCAAACTTCATCTTCAGCTATTTTCACCCTTTCTGCTACACTTCAGCTTTAACTAATTTCCTTTCATTCCTCAAACAGAACACTTTCTTTCTTTCAGGGCCTTTGCGCTAGTTTCCTCTGCCTAGATACAGTGGTTCTCAACCTTCTGGCCCTTTAAATACAGTTCCTCATGTTGTGACCCGACCATAAAATTATTTTTGTTGCTACTTCATAACTGTAATGTTGCTACTGTTATGAATCGTCATGTAAATATCTGATATGCAGGATGGTCTTAGGCGACCCCTGTGAAAGGGTCATTGGACCGCCAAAGGGGTCGCGACCCACAGGTTGAGAACCGCTGGCCTAGAACCTGTTTCCCCAGCTTTTCACTTGTCAAGCATATTCTCCTCCTTTAGATCCCAGCTCAAATGTCACTTCCCCAGAGAAGTCTTCCCAGATCACCCTATGCCAGTGGTCGGCAAACCGCGGCTCGCGAGCCACATGCGGCTCTTTGGCCCCTTGAGTGTGGCTCTTCCACAAAATACCACGTGTGGGCGCACACGTACAGTGCGACTGAAACTTCGTGGCCCATGTGCAGAAGTCGGTTTTTGGCCTGGGCGAGTCTATTTTGAAGAAGTGGCGTTAGGAGAAGTTGGGGGTGTCGGTAGGTCAGGCGATGGGAAACGCGGCGCAGGCCAGCCGCGGGATACGCAGCGCGGGGGAGGCGCCAAATATCGACAGTACTTAAACTGTATAGGCAGGTCAATAACAATGCACCTACCTGTATAGTTTAAGTTTAAAAAATGTGGCTCTCAAAAGAAATTTCAGTCGTTGTACTGTTGATATTTGGCTCTGTTGACTAATGAGTTTGCCGACCACTGCCCTATGCAAAGAAACCTCCCCTGTTCATTTCCTTATGCTACTTATCACAATCAGGAACAAAGCTGGAGCCTTGGAAAGATAACAATAACTACTTTATATATTATGATTTCTTATGTGCTAGGTTTTGTTATTAGAACTTAACATATAGCCCTAGCCATGTCGGCCCATGGACTGAAGGGTCCCAGGTTCGATTCTGGTCAAGGGCACATGCCTGTGTTGTGGGCTCAGTCCCCAGTAGGGGGCGTGTAGGAGATAGCTGGTCAATGATTCTCTCTCATCATTGATGTTTCTATCGCTCTCTCCTTCTCCCTTCCTTTCTGAAATCAATAAAAATATATACATTTTAAAAAGAACTTAACATATAATAAGTCACTTAATCCTCTTTGCAATCGTAAAGGTAAGAAATATTATAATTCTCATTTTACAGATGGAGTAACTAAAGTACAGAGAGTTGAATAATTTGCTCAAGGACACACAGCAAAGGAAGGGTAGAGCCTGAATTCTAAACCAGGCAATCTGACTTCAGAGTCCTAGGCCTTAAACAGTAACCTTGCTGGAAGAAGGAATCTTCTTTTGAGACAAGGATAAGAATTAAAAGTGAGTAAAGACACATTTAAGTTAGGAGAAAGGAAGGAAATTTAAAATAACTCGTGACTATTGTCCTTTCTTAGAGAACTAGAAGTCCAAGTCATCTATCAAGCTGCTGATGTGGCTAGCGGCAAGGCTGGGGAACTGAGGGGAGAAGTATGAATTTGCAATAGCTCCCGTGGGGAATGAGGAAAATGACCACCAGGTGGTACCAAGGGGCCACTTGACGCTGGAAATCATAAATGTGAGTAATGGGGCCATCAACAGCTATGCATTTTCCCTCCGCAGCAGTGAGCAGTCCAGGAGTAGAGAAAACCACTGTTAGCTTTATATGTGGGTGGTGATTAGATGAGTAAGCACAAAAGAAGGTCAAGGGATGAAAGTTTTAAAGGTACTGATGAGAGTGCTATTGAAATGTTTAACTCAGTGGGCAGGAGAAGTCAAAAATAAGCAACAAAGGATGATATGAAAATAGCTTTGAGGAGGAAAATGTGAGTGCCTTTAGAAAAAAGGAAAGCAATGTATCTAATTTTTAAGGATTGGTAATTCTGGATAACAGTAACAAATGACATCTATCTTTGATGATGCTGAGGAATTATTGTTAAATCTTTTTAGAGGTATTAATGGTACAGTGGGGCCTTGACTTACGAGTGTCCCGACTAACGAGTTTTTTGAGATACCAGCTGTCTCTCGGCGGATTTTTTGCATTGAGTTGACAGAATAATTTGAGTTAACGAGCTCCTTAACGAGCTCAGTATCGGAACGAATTAAACTCGTAAGTCAAGGCCCCACTGTATTGTGATTATGTCATCCTTCATTAGATACTAAAATATTTATGGATGGAATTACATTATCTTGGATTTACTTCAAAATAATACAGGAGAAGCAGTGAATAGGCATTTTGATGGGCAAGATAGGCCGTGGTTTGTTGCTTGTTAGGGCTGGGTGATGATTACATGGGGTTCTGACCAAACATGGTTTATCTTTAAAAGTATCGAGGAGAATTCATTTGAAAACATGAGCTGATGTTAAAAGATTTATTTCCTACATATTATAATCGCTATCCGGAGCAATGTATACATATAAACCATAGGTCAGATTTCCAAATCAATGTTAAGAACATACATCAAAGATACCTCATTTGTAAATCAAGGTCTACAAAGAGGATATAAGCACTATAGGTCACCAAGGTGCAAGGTACAAAGTTTTAAGTCCAGTTCAGCAAAAGAATACTTTCTAGGACCCTGAAAAAAATTATTTTACATGTAAAATATTTTCATTTTCACCCTTTTTGAGGAATCAGAGATTACCATGTATTAGCACCAGAAATTATAGAACTCTGTTACAACACATAAATTATAAATAAATAAATAAATATATATACATATATATATATATATATATATGCACATATGTGTTTGCAGATGCATATGTATACACCTACACAAATATAATCAGCTAGCCCTAGCTGTTTGCTCAGTGGGTAGAGTGTTAGGTCAAGGGCACGTACCTGGGTTGCAGGTCCCATCTCCAGCCCTTGTCAAGGCGTGTGCAGGAGGCAACCAATCGTTGTGTCTCTCACACATTGCTGTTTCTCTCTCTTTCCCTCTCTCCCTCCCTTCCACTATCTCAGTTAAAATCATCCTCTATTTGACAAAGGAGGCAAGAACATACAATGGAGCCAAGATAGTCTCTTCAATAAATGGTGTTGGGAAAATTGGACAGATATATGCAATAAAATGAAACTAGACCACCAACTTACACCATACACAAAAATAAACTCAAAATGGATAAAGGACTTAAATGTACGACAGGAAACCATAAAAATTTTAGAAGAATCCAAAGGCAACAAAATCTCAGACATATGCCGAAGCAATTTCTTCACTGATACAGCTCCTAGGGCACTTGCAACTAAAGAGAAAATGAACAAATGGGACTACATCAAAATAAAAAGCTTCTGCACAGCAAAAGAAACCATCAACAAATCAACGAGAAAACCCACTGTGTGGGAAAACATATTTGCCAATGTCATATCTGATAAGGGCCTAATCTCCAAAATTTATAGGGAACTCATACAACTTAACAAAAGGAAGATAAACAATCCAATCAAAAAATGGGCAAAGGACCTAAATAGACACCTTTCAAAAGAGGACATTCAGAAAGCCAAGAGACATATGAAAACATGCTCAAAGTCACTAATCATCCGAGAGATGCAAATCAAAACAACAATGAGGTACCATCTCACACCTGTCAGACTGGCTATCATCAACAAATCAACAAACGACAAGTGCTGGAGAGGATGTGGAGAAAAAGGAACACTTGTGCACTGCTGGTGGGAATGCAGACTGGTGCAGCCACTATGGAAGACAGTATGGAGTTTCCTTAAAAAACTGAAAATGGAACTCCCATTTGACCCTGTGATCCCACTTCTAGGAATATATCCCAAGAAACCAGAAACACCAATCAGAAAGGATATATGCACCCCTATGTTCATAGCAGCACAATTCACCATAGCTAAGATCTGGAAACAGCCTAAGTGCCCATCAGTAGATGAATGGATTAGGAAACTGTGGTACATCTACACGATGGAATACTATGCTGCTCTAAAAAGGAAGGAACTCTTGCCATTTGCAACGTCATGGATGGAACTGGAGAGCATTATGCTAAGTGAAATAAGCCAGTCAATGAAGGAAAAATACCACATGATCTCACTCATTCATGGATAATAGAGACCATTATAAACTTTTGAACAATAATAGATACAGAGGCAAAGCTGCCTCAAACAGATTGTCAAACTACAGCAGGAAGGCCGGGGAGGGTTGGGGGGCAGGAGGTAGGGGGGTAAGAGATCAACTAAAGGGCTTGTATGCATGCATATAAGCATAACCAGTGGACATAAGACATTGGGGGATAGGGGAGGCTAGGGGACTGTCTAGGGTGGGGGGATAAAATGGACACATATGTAATACCCTTTGTAATACTTTAAGCAATAAAAAAAAAAAAAGAGAAAAAAAAATCATCCTCATGTATAAAAATGTAGAAGAGTTAGGTACAACGAATTGCAAATTGTTGTAAATGAGTTCTAGGCCAGGTAACTTTTAATATCAAAAACTTTAAATTAGAAATCTCAAAGATTTATAGAATGTAGAAGTACACTCCATAACAGTTTCCTAAGGTTAGTAGATATTAAGACTGTTCATTAATCTTTAAGTGCAAATGGAGACCTGAGTATTAGGATTTTTTAATACCTCAAACAAGTATCCTCTATAACTTTTGCAGCATCAAAAATAAAGCTTATCGAAGATATCCTGCTTCCATTATTTAAGACAAGATTAACTGCATTAGTATTACATCATATTTCCATCCTTGTATTTACATCCCTTCCATTCAGAGCTGCCTCAGTCTTCTGGGATAAAAGGTCATGTAGTGAAAGCAGTGGCACCCTTCCTAATCCCCAGGGCTCCCAAACTAATAGGAGAGGAAGTAGATCTGAATTTTCACTCGTCTGGGAGAGAAGCAGGCTGTCAAAAAGGCTCTTTAACTTTATCATGAAAGAAATGATCAATAACTACATGAAGCACTGTCATCAATTATATATGAAACAGAATAAAAGGTAGTTGTGCAAAATAACTGCTTGGAGCAGCAAAAAATAAAATAAAATAAAGAGCAGGTAGAAGCACCGAGAGCCTAACTGCTGAACTCTGCAGAAGGTGCCTTCAAATAAATATTTCAAACCTTCATATGAATATTTTAAGCATGACAACTACACATAAACACACAGCCAAAGTGCTCAAATCCACTCAAGAAAGACTATTAAGTCATCAACTTGCTCCTGACAGGATCCACTGAATATGGCAACAGTGAGAAGTCAGGAGACAGTTGGAATCATTTCAAGACTGCTAATTTAACTTGTCTTAAAACCAACCAATGCTCAACGTGTCATCATCAATGTCATCTCATCGCAGTCTGAAAAGCCTTCGACCTAAAGCAAAAAGGTCCCCAAGTGCCACCCTTCTTGTCTACTGGTTGAAAATCTAATTGGTTCTGCTGACAGGCTTGGGAATTGGTAGGAAGGCTGTTCAGTTAATCTCCAAGGGCCAGCAAAGAGCTCAGTATCCATCTCTGAGCTTTGCTCCCTGGCTGTCGTGAAATGACTCTGATGGCAGTGCAAGCTCTTATGCTTCAGCTGCCTTCTGACTTCTGTTAAGTCAAATTCAATAAAGTTTGTCACTCAATAATCTGAGAGCTACCCAACAAAACCTCTTTGATCAATAACAGCTTGCCTGCTTGCACTTGGGAAGGTGACCTATTAAGATTAAAAACACACCTGCTGCTTGAAGCAGAGAACATCTTTTTGTACTTTTAAATGAAAATTCATCCATTAAAAGCAGTTCAACTATTAAAAGTGTATATCAAGCATGGCATGGGAGAAACAGGAATGGAAATTTAAAAAACAGACTCAGATATGATATTTTCTTGATGTCTGGAGAAAGTTTGATATGTGTATGTCTCTGCTATATTTGGTTCTTATACTAGTATAAGCCACCTTTACCCCACTTTCGCATTTCAGAACCGCACACTTATTTGTTGTCTGTGTACAGACCAAGCTTTGGTATTGTAACATTAATTTAATCCTCAACCAAAACAAAGTAATCCATTGTCCTATGTCATCTACCTTTCTGCAGAAAAAAATCAAGAATGCTCATTCAAGAAAATGCATTCTATTCTTTAAAGTCACAACACTTCTTATTTAAGTGGTTTTCCTCACCCACCCACATACATTAGGTCAGGTTGAGACAAGGCTGAACGCCAGGTAACTTCAAAATTAAGGGATATAGTTCAGTGAGCTCAGGGAGCCATATAAATTACTGGGGAAAAGTAAAAAATATTTATATTTGCATTCCATACTCAAGTCTTTCAGCTTGATGATTAAAACTCCTTCAGAATTTTAATAAAATAATTTAATAAAATTTTAATAAAGAATTCCAAAAGAATTTAACATTTGAGGATTTTTTAAGAAGAATAAAATTGTGTAATTCTTTTTTACATTATTCCAAGAGCAGAAAATAGCACAGATCAGGCCTTTTCTCTTGTCTAAGGGTTGTATGTTTAGGATGTATTTTGTTTGCAGTCCAACAATAATAACGGAGATGCATTATCATAGAATATCATGGTACGAAGGACAGTATGTAAATAGAATAAGATTATTTTTAAAACTTCTGTAGAACTACAATTATGGGTCAATATTAACAAAAGTTTCTGCTAGAACATGACTTTGAGGTTCCCGATTGTCAGCTGCTCTCACCACGCAGCAAATGAATTTCCCTGTGGAGATGAATGCGCCCTTCTCTGAATATATGTATATCATTCTCTCATGTGGGTATTTTCCATAAAGTTTAAACATGTTTATTTTGCAAGGCATTAATTTCCTCCCATGACATTCACGGTACTATCACATAGGACATATGTGACAGGGAGATATGGATTGTATCTCCAACAGCCCCTAATAATTTCATCAGAGTCTCTTTGAACTCTGCAGCCTTTTCCTGATCTGAATTAATCACTTCTCCCCTCCACTGGCTATTATCTCCTTAGTTTTGTGCTTCCGGTTTTCCAGTTTCTATTTGAAATGTCTTCATCAAAGCAGCCGCATACAGAAACATGGGTTCACTCCTGCTTTCATTTGTTTTCTCTTGATTTGTGTGATATGCATAGATCAAGGTTTTTAACTTGAATATGTAGCAACATATAAAGTCCAGAAAGGCCAGCCTAATCTAATTAAGGCTTCCTGACTAAAATAAGGTAATTCTTCATGTCAGTTGAACCCTGGGATGAGGTGACTCATTTCAGAGGATATCTTAGTTTGCTTAAATGTACAGTTATAATGAGGTTGAGCTGAGCACAAGAAATATTACGGCTTGTGATCAAGAAACGATCACCTTTCTTCTGAATCAAAAAAAAATATATTGTTGAAGGTTGTCCTATTAGTATACATCTGGCTTGTGATAGAAAAGCTTTTAAGTCATCTAACAAGAGTAAAAAAAAAAAGTGGGATTTAAAACATTAGAATTAGAGACAACAAAGGAACAGCAGTCACTAGAGCTCTTCTTCCATGGGGAACAACTGTCTGGCAGATAAATGCAATTTTTGTACAGGTCTAAAATAAGTTGGTATGTGAGTAGGCATCTTAGGGCATGTTTATAAAAAACACTTTACAGCGCTTTAAAATCCCAACAAGAACAAAAGTGGACATTAGCATCTTTCAGCTATATGTGTACCCTGCCCAGACTATGCGCATTGCCTCTAAAACGTGCTAAGCCCCAACCCATTTTCATCATCTCACCTACGTACCTCCAGAACTTGATCTTTCTCAGTGAATGGCATCATCATCCATCCAGCTATCCAAGGCAGGAACCTTGGAATTCGCTGGAATCTTCACCCTCTTTTGGTTACCACATGTAAGCAATCACCAAGTTCTAGTGACTCTTCCTTCTAAATCACTCACAACCTGTCTACGTTTCAACTTTTCCTTGGCTGGCCACCGCTCTAGTTCAGGTGCTAAGTCACCTTTTACCTTGATTCCTGCTCTTCTCCTGGCCCGAACGGACTGACTTTGGGCTTACTCTCTCTAATTCATTCCCCATATGGCAGCCAGATCTGTCACCGCCATGCTTGGTTCTTCAACGGTCCCAGAGGGCCATCAAGGTAAAATCAAGCTCATTAAATTGGTTTGCAAGAACCCGAATAATTTGGTGTCCGCATCCCTCTCCAGAATCATGTCTCAGTAGGACTCCATATACACCAACAATTTGCCCTTCTTTCTTTTGCGCATCAGTCTCCTACTGCTGTGCCCCTGCTGTTCTATGAACGTGCCAGTGATGTTCAGCTTGGGGAGTTTCCATTTGGTATTCTTCCTGCCTGGAATATTCTTTCACTCTAGACTCGCAGTGGTTCTCAACCTTCTGGCCCTTTAAATACAGTTCCTCATGTTGTGGTGAACCCCAACCATAAAATTATTTTCGTTGCTACTTCATAACTGTAATGTTGCTACTGTTATGAATCATAATGTAAATATCTGATATGCAGGATGGTCTTAGGCGACCCCTGTGAAAGGGTCGTTCAACCACCAAAGGGGTCGCGACCCACAGGTTGAGAACCGCTGCTCTAGAGTCACAGGGCTTGTTCCTTTCATGGCTTCGGCACTTCATTCAACTGTCTCCTCCCCGAAGCTTTTCCTGACCTCCCTGTAAATTGCCAGCTATGCCACCCCCCCCCCCCCCAGCAGACCCCGTGCCCTCCCCCGCTTGGTTTTCCTGTGCTGCACTCTTCGCCACCTGCTACACTTTACATTTTATTCATTTGTTTTCTGGTTATCTTGCTCATAAGAATGTGGGCTCCATGATGGCAGAGTTTGGTCTGTTTTGTTCTCTGGTATGTGTCTTAAATGTACCTGGTCTCTTAAATTAGGCACAGATTAGAATTCCACACGCATCTTCCCAGGCCTCAGCCTGACGTGTATTATGGCCCCACCACTTATTGTTTGTATAACCTCAGAAAACTCACTTACTCCCTCTGTGCCTCAGTGTTTTCATCTGTGAAAGAGAGAAAATAAACTCCTAAGGGTTAATGAGATGACACATAAAACATACTTGGAACAGTGCTTAGGTTCCTAGTAAGTGCTCAGTGAGTGTCAGCTGTTATTAAAATGATCACTGCTGATTCATCTGTGAGCTCCTTGAGAACAGGGATGTGACTTATTCACCTTTTTGTTTTCCAGTGAGTTAAGCACAGTGCTTTGCAGCCAACGGGGACTTCACTATTAAATATTTTAACACCTGCTGCAGCACGGGGTCCTGACCAATCAGAATGATGCTGGCCTTGGCACTCGATTAGGGTCCAGAAGACCTTCTGATGTGCCCTTCATTTTCCTTTTATTTGCTGGATCATCGCGAGATCTCAAGGTTTCTGGAAGAGGGTCTCAGACTTCCAGAGCATGGAAGGTGGGGTATGACTCCCAGAGCAGTGCTATTTCCCAACTAGTATAGAAATATTTCAACATTTTAACAACTGATATGCTTGTTCTGCTGTCTACAAGCTGACCACACTGCACAGAGTAGACCCTCTAATACTAATTAAACAAACAAAAAACAAATGCATGAGTTAAAATTTCAGACAGTGACACTGCTATATTACCAAAACTAATGTCAGATACATTATATGGCTCCCAAATATGCTCATTGAAATATTGTGTAAATTTAAAAAAAAAGAATCATGGATTCCTTATATTTTTATACCCAATCAACTTTTTCTTTTCACCATTACCCCTACTGCCACATAATGTACATAGAAGAAATTTCTATGCAAGCAGCAGGGATATTAGGTTGGCAAAGGCCTAACCATATTTAGAGAAATCTTTATTTAGGTTTTAAAAGCCAGTGATGTTAATGGTGTGGGCAGGGAGGAGATAGAAAAAAAGAGAAAGGTTGAAAAATGAGGTCAACAATATTTAAAATAGTCTTACTAGTAATTAATTCAATGAGTTTTCATAGCACATCCGAGGCCTGTCATTGCAATAAACATGTTCCTTAATTGACTTGGAATTTAAACTCCTGAGTCGATCTTTCCTCTGCATTTGGCCAATGTTACTGATTTTTTGATGGTCTGGTCCAGTGGCAAGTAAGCCATCTATTCATGGAATTTATTATACTGGGAACTAATAAAGCACTGTGCTGTACTTTCACAGTTATGTAACTACCAAATAGGCATTTGGTCCTAAAAATAAGGATATATTTGTAATTGTGATGTTCTTCAGAGTAGCATGAAATTACTACTACTAAAGTTCCACAATTAGTACTTCCTCAAAGTTAACTCTCCTCTCTGCTTTTCACAAGTACCGCCTTCAGTCAATAAATACATCATTCCTGACAGCTAGAACTATGGTGCTGAATGTGATGCTATCTTTATTGATTGGCAGGGAGAGATTAGAAATTTTCTGGAAAATTTTATTGATAGCATATGTTGATAGCTAGTTCCCCTTTAAAGTGACAAAATAGTCTGGTTATTCTATTTCATGAATGACCGTTCCCATGAATTAACTTTCTTCTTTGATCATTTTAATGGCAATAGCTTCCGATTAGTGTTCAAACACAATTCTTGTGCATAAGGGTAAAATAAAGTGCTTTAAAAATTGTAAGTGGTAATATTAAAGGTATCACATTTATTTGAAAGGTACCCAGGTTTACTGGGCTAAAGAAGAGAATTTAAACTCCTCATTACAGGTCCTTCAGAGCCCACATGTTAAAAGCAAATCTACTAGGGGTAGTGTAACTTACTTTGCACTTTCTTCATTTTCCACCATTAATTTTAGTCAAAGTTTGTCCATGTTCTCCCGAAAATACCTAAGTATACACTTTCTAGGTGGATTCAGCCTAACTACAAAATATGCCTTCAGGCTCATATGAAAACCCAGCCTCAGACAATATCCTGGGACTACCCCCGTCCCTAAGCTCATCCCCCTTTTGTTCAGATTAGCCCTTCTGCACCTCCTTCTCCTCTCTCTGCCCATTAGCACTATTTCTTGGACCCTCCACTCCCACACCCATACCCTATCCCTCCTGAGAGTTGAGGGCTACTGTTGTAGTGAACCCCTGCTACTGGGGGGAATCATCAAACATCCCTCAGATGTACTGGGAGTGGAAAACAGATAGAAAACCACTCTCAACAATCTATTTATGTAAAAACCTCATGAGAAAGAAGTTGCTATATAAAGTTACAATTTGGGAATTCTATGAAAAATTGCTGAACACTATAGAGCCTGAAAAACACTTTTACATAGAGAATTTTGCACATATTTCAGAGATTCGGGGATTCTTGGTAGCTGATGTTTTAGGACCCTAACATTCTATCTACTTATATAAAAACCCTGAGTGTAACATCACTTTCAGAAGCTCGACCAACCTGAAGGAAGTCAGTCCTGCAGGGGTCATCTTGGAAGCAGCTGCGCCCTCCCCCAGCTATTTCCCGGAGGGTGAGGTTTCAGGCAGGAACCCGCCCTCAGAGCAGAGGAGCAGAGTGTGGAAGTACTGAGACTGGCCTTCAAACCAGACCTTGACAGTAGGGAGGAGGCAGCCCTATTCCTCACAGAATCTGCTGTTGGATAGCTTGCTGTCAGTGGCCTGCCAGCCAGGAACCCCATTAACCTGCACCCTGGACCCTGACAGCAGAGGGAGGAGGGAGCCCCATTCCTCACGGAATCGACAGGTGGCCAGCTTGCTGTCAGGGGCCTGCCAGTTAGGAATCCTATTCACCTGCATATCTGCATAAAGTTTTAATGCATTATATTAGAGGTCGTGGAGGTACTATTTTACCCACAGCGTCTACAGGAATTGCTGCAAATTTACTTCTCAGTGGAAGCACCTTTCCTTCCCAATATAAATTACTGATTCCATTAAATGAAACTTCAGTTTCTAGATTCAATATAAAGAGTGAAGTTGCTAAAACTATTAAAAAGGCCCAACTTCTCATTATTGATGAATGCACCATGGCATCCAGTCATGCTATAAACGCCATAGACAGATTACTAAGAGAAATTATGAGTCTGAATATTGTATTTGGTGGGGAAGTTCTCCTTCTTGGAGGGGATTTTCGACAATGTCTCAGTATTGTACCGCATGCTATGTGATCGGCCATAGTAGAAACGAGTTTAAAGTACTGTAATGTTTGTGGATGTTTCAGAAAGTTGTCTCTTACAACAAATATGAGATCAGAGGATTCTGCTTATACTGGATGGTTAGTAAAACTTAGAGATGGCAAACTTGATAGCAGTTTTCACTTAGGAATGGATATTATTGAAATTCCCTGTGAAATGATTTGTAATGGATCTATTATTGAAGCTACCTTTGGAAATACTATAGCAATAGATAATACTAAAAATATATCTAAATGTGCAATACTTTGTCCAAAAAATGAGCATGTTCAAAAATTAAATGAAGAAATTTTGGATATACTCGATGGAGATTTTCACACATATTTGAGTGATGATTCCATTGATTCCACAGATGATGCTGAAAAGGAAAATTTTCCCATCGAATTTCTTAATAGTATTACTCCTTCAGGAATGTCATGTCATAAATTAAAATTGAAAGTGGGTGCAATCATCATGCTATTGAGAAACCTCAATAGTAAATGGGGTCTTTGTAATGGTACCAGATTTATTATCAAAAGATTACGACCTAACATTATCAAAGCTGAAGTATTAACAAGATCTGCAGAGGGAGAGGTTGTTCTGATTCCAAGAATTAATTTGTCCCCATCTGACACTGGCTTCCCATTTAAATTGATTCAATGACAGTTTCCCATGATGCCAGCATTTGTGATGACTATTAATAAATCACAAGGACAAACTCTAGACAGAGTAGGCATATTCCTACCTGAACCCATTTTCGCACATGGTCAGTTATATGTTGCTTTCTCTCAAGTTTGAAGAGCATGTAATGTTACAGTTAAAGTTCTAAATACTTCATCACAAGGGAAATTAGTCAAGCATTCTGAAAGTGTTTTCACTCTTAATGTGGTGTACAGGGAGATATTAGAATAAGTTTAATCACTTTATCAGTCATTGTTTGCATCACTGTTGTTTTCATATCATGTTTTTGTCATTTTTATATCTTGCCTCTGTTGCTGTTATATCCTTTTGTTACTGTTTATCTATACTAATAAAAGGGTAATATGCTAATTAGACTGGGAGACCTTCCAGATGTTCTTCTGGACAAAGCCATGGTGGCGGGGCCGAGGTAGAGGTGGTTAGAGGCCAAGAGGGGAGGGCAGTTGTGGGTGATCAGGCTGGTGGGGGGCAGGGCTATTGGGGGTAAGCAGATCAGCAGGGGGGCCAGATGGGGACAAGCAGGCCATCAGTGCGGGTCAGTTGGAGGTGATCAGGACAGCGGGGGGGGGGGGGGAGGGCAGTTTGGAGTGAGCAGGCCAGCAGGGGGACAGTTGGGGATGAGCAGGCCAGTGGGGAGGGAAGGTAGGGGTGAGCAGGCCAGCAGGGGGGGCAGTTTGGGGTGATCAGGCTGGCGGGGGGGGGCATTTGGGGCAAGCAGGCCGGCAGCGGGGGGGGGGGGGCAGTTGGGAGCAAGCAGACCGGCAGGCAGAGTGGTTAGAGGCAATCAGGCAGGCAGGCAGGCAGGCAGGCAGGTGAGTGGTTAGGAGCCAGCAGTCCTGGATTGCAAGAGGGATGTCCGACTGCCAGTTTAGGCCCGATCCCTGTAAAATGGCAGTAGGACATCCTTCCAGGGGTCCCAAATTGGAGAGGGTGCAGGCCAGGCTGAGGAACATACCCTCCCCCGTGCATGAATTTTGTGAACCGGGCCACTAGTTTATAAATAAATTTATATATTATTTTCATATACATTTTACTAATTTGTTTTCATCTCTCACACTTCTATTATAGAGAAAGGGCAAATAGCAATATTGAAATATCTCCACTAATTAATTCCCTTTTAATATGCACAAATTCCGTGCACCGGGCTACTAGTATAATAAAACCCTAATATGCAAATTGACCAAACAGCAGAACGACTGGTCATTATGATGCACACTGACCACTAGGGGGCAGACGCTCAATGCAGAAGCTGCCTCCTGGTGGTCAGTGTGCTCCCATAGGGGGAGCACCATTCAGCCAGAAACCGGGCTCACAGCTGGCAACACAGCTGGCAAGCACAGTGGTGGTGGCAGGAGCAGGCGAGCGGTAAGGAGCAAGGGGTTCCGGACTGCAAGAGCCCCAGAATGCGAGAGGGATGTCTGAATCCCCAGGGAGATCGGGCCTAAGCCAGCAGGCAGACATCCCCCAAGGGGTCCTGGATGGTGAGAGGGTACAGGCCAGGCTGAGGAACCCCTTCCCCCCCCCCCCCACCAGGGCACGATTTTCATGTGCCGGACCTCTAGTATAAGAATAAAACTGAACCAAACTCTCTAACCCCTAGGGGTGATGGGTATACTAAGCTCATATTATTGTCATTACTTTTATGAATGTTTTATAATAAAAAGTTGCTAAAAATAAAAAATTAAGTATTAAACATATGTATAGTACTATAATTTGGACAAAATAGAGAATAAAAATTCAGAATATTTTCAAATTATAATGACTTACATATGCACAAATACAGACTACATTTAAAATGCCAATTAGGTATCTAATTGCATCAATTATACATTTCTGCTTTTAAATCACTATGGCTAAGAATTTTTCTATTTTGGTTCTCGTTATGGTACATAAACACCATGTTTCACTTTTTAAAGTATCAATAATTCATAGTATTTCCTGTTCTTTCAATACATTATAAATAGAATTGACAAAAAACAAAAACAGAAAATACCTTTTTTCTGTAAATCATTAGAGCTTTAATGTTCACGGCTAGAACCCATAGCATCTGGAAATATGATACATGCCAGAGCAACTTAATATCCAGTTAGGAAATAAGCACAGGTACTGCTAAGTTTGAAAATATTTTTAAAGTTTCATATCTCAACACTCCTTCCCAAAATTACCTTCCCAAGACAAATATAGAGACTTCTCTACTATTTCCTCTGTGAATTAAACCTTCTTATGCTATTGAAAATGATGGAAAACATGAGGAAAATGTTTGTAAGAGTTAGAATAATCTCATCAAGCATTACTGGGACATATTCTGAACGTAATTAAAGAGGAATATGGGAATAAAAAAATATTCTTTGACAGATGAGCCTGCCATGTCATGAGAATTTGCAGCCTGTCTGCACAGAATGAATTTCCTATTGAGGCAAAATGCTCCCTCTGATGATAAAGGAACCAAAATACCTTTTTAAAACCACAGAACTGTTATAAGAACAGTAAGAGGTGCTGTGTGACACATCGCAATTATGAGCTACTAATACCGACAAATGATTCAGAATCTATATAAGCAGGCTGAGCTTCAGTGAAAGCTTCAGGATGGCCATAAAAATGGTGGGGGGAGGGGGGGAGCGGTACAATCACTGCCTAGAAACACCTGCAACAAACTACTGATGATGAACGATAGAAGACTGGTCTCTCAGAGTAATCTTGAGGAGGTCATATTAAGAGCCGTGTCATTAATTTATTCCACTTTTATTAAATAATTGAAGTTCTATAACAGGCACTTTATTTATATTCTGAAAGAGTAGGTAATTGAGCTGGATGGCCTCTAAGGCAATGGTGCCCAGATTTTTGTAATTTCCTGAATGATACAACTTTTTAAATTTTATTTTGGGGATTCCAACTTTCACTACCATTTTAAAAGTGACATTTCAATAATAAAAAGCTGGGTATATTTAGCTTTACAACAAACTCACCACATTATCTTCCTCTTTCTCATTCACTACGGAAGTGCTATCACAGACTGCTTGTCATAGCCTAGTACCAGTCTGTGGATTGTTTAGCTTTGGACACCATTATTCTATACCTTCCCTTCCAATATTGAGTGGAAATCACAGAGGCTAAGATCTTTTGATTCTCAAAATGTTAGAGAAGCTGATCTTTTTAGTTATTTGAATGGAAAAGTATATCTGTCATCTTGAGAGGCAATTTTTTCAGCCAATCTATTTCTCTGAATGATTATGCATTATCATCTAATTTCCTCACCAGCCGTTTTCCTTTCCAAATCATTTTATGAAACAGGTACTTTAGATACATAGTTTATTGTAGCAAGGAAATCACTTTTGGCTAATATTTTAGAGGCTAGTTTAAAAGTCCAGATTTTTTAAAGTAAGTAGCTAGCTGATCTTATAATGTGCTTGAAATGGTAGATTCGAACACTCAGAAAACACAAAAGTTGATGATCGTGGAGTTTATTTTGAATAATTCTCATGTATTTGAGTATAGCCTCAAATTCTTCAAATAATCATATAGAAATCTTACTTTTATATTTTTCTGATGAAAGGGAAAATTTGCTTATAGATTATTATAATCCTATCAATAGAATTTGGAGCTACTAAAAATATTGTAAAGAAGCTCTGTGATAGAGGTGGTTATTTTCTATCATTAACATCATGATTTCTTTTTTTAAAAATATATTTTATTGATTTTTTTACAGAGAGGGAAGGAGAGGGATAGAGAGTTAGAAACATCGATGAGAGAGAAACATCGATCAGCTGCCTCTTGCACACCTCCTACTGGGGGATGTGCCCGCAGCCAAGGTACATGCCATTGGCTGGAATCGAACCTGGGACCTTTCAGTCCACAGGCTGACGCTCTATCCACTGAGCCAAACCGGTTAGGGCAACATCATGATTTCTTAAGAACTTCTACATACAAGGCTCTACTACATCAGAACTCACTCTTGTGTTGGAGAATTAGGACAAGGAAGATGTGTGATTCTAGACAAACGAATATCTCAGGAGTTCCCAATCACTAACCATGAGATCTCAGATGAGTTATCTCATCTCTCTTAGTTGCCTTAGGTTATTAAATAACCTCTGAGCCTTCTTTTAGCTATGGCCTTTTGATTCTTAAAATTCTGAAGTGTAGTGCCTAAACAAACACAACAACAAATACCTTAGGAAACTATACTTTTCCAATGATAGACCAATATTAAGTAGTCTCATTACTTTATATATGTGTAATTGTATTCCTGTGTAAGTGAATGTATATGTATATGAAGACATATTAGGGAATGTGATTCCATCCACTTAAACCACCAATATTGTTTGTAAATAACCTGTACCTGGTTCCAAAACAACCTTATCCCCCAAAAGAGATCTGCCACAACCAAGTATATTCAAGAGAATGCGCTACAGTTTGAAAAGGCTATAACAAAAATGCTTCGAGCAATAGCAGCAGAGTTGGGCTAAGATAGCAAGTATGAAGAAGGCAATATGTACTAAATATAACAAGTATGGATATGAGAATGATTTCTCAACTTTGAGCTCCCCTTAACTTAATTACACTTTCAATCATGGCTTCTTCAGCCTCAAGAGTTTTAGACTCCCTATCCCATAAATAAGAAAGGAATTAATTGGATAGAAAATAAGAAAAGGGAAATAAAGTAGAGGAGAACAGAATTACTGCCACGAATGACTTGGGAGAGGGACAGGAAACGGAAAAAGTACACCAAAGCCTTGGAACTGGACTCCTTTACCTTTTAGGTTGAGGAAGCCGGATTGTCAGGAACTAATGGCACTCAGTTGGGACCTAAGGCAATGTAACACCTGCTGAAATAGGAGGTTGGAGGGGGAATACTCATTCACATCAGTTACATACAATGAACCATTAATAGCTTGTATGTCCAGTTTTATCTGTCTCTGGAACCATGGTAGGAACTCTGCATCATAAAATTTGCTGGAGGATCAACGAGTACACTCAAGAAAAAGAAAATCTTTTTGTATGCGCACCCTCTACAACAAAAGCAAAATGAATCTGTAAGCATAGAGTTGAAATCAAGAATGATAGAGAACCTTCAAAGTTTATAGCTTTAATTCTTCAGAATTTCATAACTATTCTAATATACATTTTAGAGTGCTGAGATTAATATTTTATTTTGGTAATTGTAAAAAAAAAAAAATCAGATGAGCTTTTATAAGCTTGCTTGTGCCCACAAAATCCCCCAAACATATTTCCTCCAATATGTTGTAAATCTTCCAACTTTGAATTCATGGGGTTTGCAGATAAGAGTTTCTGAATTTGAGAATTTTGTTGTTTCCCTTCTTGTCACACTTTGCACTATAAAAGATGGTCAGAAATAAAAATGTGGTAGTGAAAAAAGCACTTTGGTCATCCCTTGATGGGCTTGGTCAATAAATATTTCAGCAGAAAAATATTGTGCTCGTAATAAATAGGAAGGCAATTTCTAACCAGAAAGTTTTTGAGGAGTTAAAAATAAAATAACTTTCAAATGATTCCATATATGAATCTATACACTTTTCCTTAGCTTATCCAAATTGTATCTCACCCTAGCCAGCTTGGCTCAAAGGATAGAGAGTTGGCCTGCTGACTGAAGGGTCATGGGTTCGGTTCCGGTCAAGGGCATATGCCTGAGTTGCAGGCTTGATCCCCAGTGGGGGGTGTGCAGGAGGCAGCCGTTCAATGATTCAATCTCATCATTGATATTTCTATCTCCCTCTCCATTCCTCTCTGAAATCAATAAAAATATATTTAATAAAAAAAAAAGACTAATCAAATTGTATCTCTAGAATTCCATTTGGAGGTATCTGTGAGCTCACTGAGTAGACACCATGAGAAAAGCTCACCCTCTCATTAAAAAACATTTTTGGACAAGAAGTTATCATTGAAATTAAATGGTTATAGACATGTCCAAAGAATATTGTGGGGATTTGATCTCTTTAAGAATCTTGGGATAGATGAATGTGTGGAGATAGCAACTAGACAGAACAATATTGGAATGGTGGTAATACAAGGAAATAGTATTATCATGTTAGAAGCCTTGAAACGAGAATGTCTGCATTCACAAGAGAAATCAACTGCTTCCACATGTCCCCTCTCCACAGCACCTGTTTTACCACAAAATAAAAATTGGGTCATGCACATTTTCATATTGAACTTGTTGTTAAATAAACTTTTGAAATAGTAAAAAACAAACAAATTTTACCTCTAGTCCAAGATCTAAATCAAGTCCCACCTCCTTAACAAAAACCCTAGTCTAGAGAACTTTACTCAGCCCTTCTCTGAAATTTAATGGTAGTCACTAAATAATTATTTACTGAATGTTTACTAGATGTCAAGTAATTAACCTAGCCTGTCTTCCAAAAAGGGGAAAAGAGGTAAGCAATTTGACAACCATATAATGTCATATAAATCCATTTGACTATTTTATAAGTAGAGTTGGTGTTATCTTCCCAATTAGATTAAAATCTCCTGAAGAACAAACACAATGTCTTGTATTTCTTTCTCTTGTATCATTCTTAATGCCTAACTCAATATAGTCAATAAAATAAATGCAGCAAGCATTTCAAGAAGTTATTCTGAACTAAAATGACTTTGAATTGAAAAAAATACAAAGAAAAACTAAGGGAAGAAAACCACCTACATAATAAAAGCCTAAGCGACCATTACAGCGGAACAACAGAACGACCAACCGGTCACTATGACACACACTGACCACCAGGGGCAGACGCTCAATGCAGGAGCTGCCCCCTGGTGGTGAGTGCACTCCCACAGGGGGAGCGCTGCTCAGCGAGAAGCCGGGCTCACGGCTGGCGAGCGCAGCGGCAGTGGCAGGAGCCTCTCCCGCCTCTGCGGCAGCACTAAGGAGCAGCGAGCAGGCAGGTGGTAGGAGCAAGAGGTCCCAGATGGCGAGAGGGCACAGGCCTGGCCGAGGGACTCCCCCCAACCAGTACATGAATTTCATGCACCGGGCCTCTAGTTTTAAATAATTAGTAAGAATAATTTGGTATGTGCATATCTAATTTATATAAAGTAACTCCAATTCTAGGAATTTATCAAGTGAGTACATCTTGCTCCAGAGGACTCAGGAGAGCTGCCAGATGACTGGTCTTATGAATAATCACATGAATAATTGCAGTGTGGCTCCAGCAGGTTTGGCTCAGTGGATAGAGTGTTGGCCTGCAGACCAAAGGGTCCAGGGTTCGATTCTAGTCAAGGACATGTACTTTGGTTGCAGGCTCCTCCCCGGCCTGAGCCACGGTAGGTGCTCATGCAGGACGCAACTAATTGATGTGTTTTTCTCACATCCATATTTCTCTCTGTCTTTCCCTCTCTCTTCCACTCTCCCTAAAAATCAATGGAAAAATATCCTCAGGTGAGGATTAACAACAATAAAATAAAAAATAAAAACTCTTCTTTAAAAAAATAATAATCTCATTGAGGCTAGCAGAAAAATTGTTCAGCTGAGCTCAACCTATACTGCTAACCTACAAATCCAAGAGTAAATAAAGTGTTTCTTATTGTTAAGCCACTAAATTTTTGGTTATTTGGTTGCATAGTAATATCAAACTGATTCAATTATATTAAACTAGAAGCCCGGTGCACAAAATTCGTACACAGCTAGGGGTTGGGTCCCTAGACCTGGCCAACGATCAGGGCTGATCTTTCAGGGTGACCGGCGGGGTGATCGGGGGCCCCCCACTGGCACCTGCCTTGGCTGGCCTGGCACAGCCTGCTCGCAGGTTGGGGCCTGCAGGATGGGGGCAGCTGTTGCGTTGAGCGTCTGCCCCCTGGTGGTCAGTGCGCATCATAGCGACCAGTCATTCCACCAGTTGTTCTGCCATTCATTCGATTTGCATATTAGGCTTTTATTACATAGGATATTATTTTCCCCAATAAATTGGAAAACAATTTAAAAGTAAAATAATTTTAAAAATATAGGTTAGGAAAATAAGAAAATATTGAACTCTGGTTAATGATGCTCAAGTACTTGAAGGGAGAGGAGTACACTAATGTCTACAACTTAGTTTGAAATACAAGATGGACTGATAGGTAGAGAGAGGGCTAGTTCAATTGAAATGTAATAAAGCAAGTATAATAAAATGTTAGCTGTAGAACCTTATGTTTGTGTTCACTGTAACATTATTTTGACATTTTTGCATATGTTTTGCAAATAAAAAGTTTTGTTTTTTTAATAAAAATGTTGGAAGAACAGGTTGGGTCATATGGTGCATTCACACTATGGAATATTATGTAGTCATTAAAAATAATGGGGTAGAAGAATATTATCAAAATTGACTGATAAATCTTTTAAATGCAAAGTGTAAAATAGTATGTGCAGTATGTTATTTTTGTAAAACACAAAATAAAAAGTACATACATAGAGAAAAAAGAAGCAAGGGGCATATGCAAAATTATTACTCTGGACATGGGATGAGGATATTTTTTTTCTGTCAGTCATTGTTCCCTGTTTCTAAACATGTGCTGTTTTTATATCACTAACTAAGTGACCCCTCACTATGGCCCCACAGAAGACACCTAGGTTCACATCTGAGAGGGGACAGGGACACACCCACCAGCTTCGTGCCCTGTGTTCATGTTGCCTCCCGTAGCACAGCCAGCTCTTAGAAGACATGGGATGATGATTTTTACATTTCCTTTTAACATTGTGTGTTTTCCAAACTGTCTTAGGAAACATTAAAAAGTAATTAATAGTGAAAATGTTTAATAATGAGTTTAAATTCTCTCATTTTGAAAATAACTTTTTAAAAAAATAAAGATGCCCAATGTTTTAGAATAAGAGGAGATGAAATAAGGAGAATGGAGTTTGGTGAATAGTAAGAAAGAGTTGGCTTAACCACATGGAAGTATTTGATACCAAAAGTAACTCTATGCTAGAACAGAAACTATAGCTTTCCTCTTTCTGGAAACAGTCTCTCTGAGAAAGGAAGCTATGCTAGTGACCTCCTGAGATCTCTTCTAGTTTTATAGTTGTTGTTTTAAGTAATGGCATAGCTGATATTTACAGTATATTCAATCAAAGAGTCAAAATATAGCCAGGCCCTGGCTGGTTTGGCTCAGTGGACAGAGTGTCGGCTCTGAAGGGCCTGGGTTCGATTCCGGTCAGGGCACATGCCTGGGTGGGCTCGATACCCCATGGGGGGGCATGTAGGAGGCAGCTGATCAATTACTCTCTTTCATCATTGATGTTTCTATCTCTCTCTCCCTCTTCTTTCCTCTCTGAAATCAATAAAAATATATTTTAAAAAATATGTAGCCAGATATTATAATTAATTTGGAGACATTATTCCCTCCCTAAATTTAGGCTATGATAGAAACCTGGAAATTGAAAGAAGAAAAGAATACCAATAAAGGAGGGACTCTAATCCAGTCAGCTAACAGCCAAACCTTCCATCAATTCCTGCCTGGGTCTACTTAACATTGAGGTAATTTTAATCCCCATCTGAGAGAAAATAAAAAAGATATTTCAGAATAAAACTCTATAGAAATTTTGAAAATTAATTTTGATACCAAAAAAACTATGGGAATAACAAATCAATATCATCCTACAACCTATGAAGAGTTGGCCTAGCACATGGGTGCGTGTGTGTGTTTTAAGTGAACTCTAAGAAAAACTTGCCCAGGTTAAAGTGCCTTAATATGAAAGTGCAAAACACTAGGGGAGAAAATGTTTCTGTGAAAGATGTGACCTCGTGATGGCGGAGGTCTATAGTGGAATGGTGAAGCTGGAGATAGTGCTGTGAACAGCTTAAAACTCAACCTAAAAAAAGGATCAATCACTATTTTCACTTCAATTCAATGATAAATGTAAATTTCAGAATGTGGAAATAAGTAACAGCCTTTCTAACAAAAGTCTTCAACCAATATTGAAGTAAAACCTGCGTTAAAATAAGAACCTTAAACACTTCCCGTGACATGTTCATAAATTGCAAGGCAAGGTATTTAAAAACCATTAGTTATTCAAAATCCATTGAGTACCTAATTGTTTTGAAGGAAAATTCACAAAATTCTCATACTGGAATGAATCTCTCCTTAGTGTCTTAAAACAAACAAAAGAGAAACAAACACAAGTTGCTTTTATCAACCTTGCTAAGGTTTCAACACCACTGTTAACATACACTCTTTCTCAGGAATACTGTCAGCCCAACACAAGCTCAGTTATTATACTAGACGTTTTTAAACTCAGAATGAAAAATAAGACCCAAGATCCAAGCCCCAGATTCCCATTTCTGAGATTTTTAATGAGTGTTTTCGAGATTCTTTAAAAAAAAAAAAATCTATGGTTTCTTTTATTTAAAAAAAATTTACATAGATTGATCTTTAAATTTTAAAAAATGATTCTGACAAATTACTCTTCATTTTCACAGAAGATAATGGCCCTATTAAAGGAAATAATAATAGGGCATGGATTAAATGGACTCTAAAAGAATATGATATTGATGTATCTGCATTTTCCAGCTCATTCATTGAAAGGATTAGCTGTAACCAGTGCAGTAGCTATAAAATGTTGAGAGAGATTGGTTCCTAAGAACTGCCAGATGGTCAGAAGAAAATATCTTACAATAGTGTTATTGGAGCCCTTCAGACAAGGACAGATATAATCTAGCTCTGAAAGCTGTCAGGTATTATGAAGTGTTACTTTCTTTTTGTAAATAAGCTATGAGATTTTGTCACATGTTTGAGAAATGGAGAACAACCAAAATTTCTAACGAAGTCCCCAAGGCTTCTCATAAGCTAGGCAATTCTCCCTAGCTATAAGTGTTTTTTCCAGTCCATCTTAAATGTTAAAGCTAATTGTTTAGTAAACAATATTCAAGAACCCACCTGTGTCAGGATCCACAGAAAATATAGGATTTTACTCTCTGTGTTGCTAACAGATTTATAATTGGTCAAAATTTAAAAGACATGCTAAATGGGTGAGTCCTAAGTCCTACCCAGACAAAATGCATACATTTTTCTTAGGTAATTATGGCTTTTTACTGACGTGTGCAATTACTCAATCTAATCATGCAATGCCAGTTAGCAACTTGCAAATATGAGGGTTGGCATATAAACTGAACACCTGTGATAGAATGCAACTCTTCTGAACATAATATTTTGAAAACATGACTTTACCTGCTTCTTCCTTTTTGTTTGCTTATATCCTCTAACCATCACCTTGCCCCCAGAGCCCTTCAGAAGTAAGTTTCTCAGACAAAACCTGAAAGACTTTTGAGTTAAGGGTCCCAAGCTTGCTGCCAATTAGGTTCTTCTGAGCTGAAATTTCATTATGGTATATAATTCTCTCCTTTATATCATTTTATTTCTATTTTATGCTAACATTCTAAATGGGTTTCAAAGATTAGAAGTGCTGTATGATTAAGTCATACTTGTCAGGCTGTTCAATTAGTGGTTCATTGAAGAGGACAATGCTAATTCCAGCAGGAAGTAATGGAATGAAAAAAATGTATATCGAAATGTTGAATAAAGCCTTTTAGCCAATTCCACAAGAAAACTGGACCTTCATTTTTTTCTCCCATATTCTTTCACAATTTATTTTTGCATAAATTAGTTTTTGTGATTCAAAAACTAAAATTTAAAAGTGAACAGAAGGTAGGCAGGGGTTCTTAGGATTCATGGAGAGAATTCAGGGGGTCCATGAACTTAAAAGAAAAAAATATGTTATTTTTACTAAACGAATTGAAATTTAGCATTTCCTTCTATTACAAATGTAGACTATGAACAATGATATTTTCATGTAACCTTATAGTTGTTGCAGTCATTTCAAAATGCCACTAAGGAGCTCATTCTCAATGAAAAATTATAATAGTTATTAGAGCTGCAACTAGATCTGATTATTTTATTGTATTAATAAGAAAGCACATGCCGGGAGCCGGTCCATCCTTGCTGTTTCAAAGGACCTGGCATATATGGCATACTGTTCTTAAAATGTTTGCTCACCTTCTTGGAACTATGTGTTTTAACCAAGGTCTCCTCTCTGAGAAAGATTGTTTCCCCAGGTAGGGATTTTCCCCTGAAGTTAGGGAGGGAATAAAACCCCTCAACTAAGTGCCAGGCGGGTAATTAATCACTTTAACTATGAACAATCATGCTTAAGCTACATAATCTTTACTCCCTGGAATGGAGATAAGAAACGCCCTAACCTTTGTAATAGAGATTGATAGGATTGAATCAACTGGTATAAATACAGATGTAACAAGACAGCAGAAGACAGAACTTAGAAGACAGAACTTAGAAGACAGAACCTACACAGAACCTAGAGACAGAAGAACTTCGCTGGAGAGAACATGGCAAAAGATACTGGACAGAAACTGGCAACAGAACCTAGAGACAGAACCTAGAGAGAACCTGGCTGAAGAACCTAGAGATAGAATCTGGCTACAGAACCTGGGTAGAACATGGCAAGAGAACCTGACTAGAACATGGCTACAGAACCTGGCTGGAGAACCTGGAGAACCTGGCTGGAGAACCTAGCAAGAGAACATGGACACAGAACCTGGATGGAGATCCTAACCAGAACTTCGCTGGAGATCCTGACCAGAACTTCGCTGGAGATCCAGACCAGAACTTGGCTGGAGATCCTGGCTAGAGATCCTGGCTAGGCTGCTGATCAACTGAATGCTGTCTCCGTGTCATTCCTTCCTTGCCGACTCCGTCCACACCTTTGGGGACCCCTGGACCTGCTGGGGTTGGACCCCAGCAAGCACATATATCAGAATTGTGTCTTAAACATATTTTGATAACTGTATTTTAATGTAATTGGTTTCTTTTGTATTCCTATAATTTTATTAATACATTTGTAACATTTTTTTGAGAAAAGATCCATAAGCATCACCAGATATTAAAGGAGCAATGGCATAAAAATAAAGTTTAACCTCTGAGCTAGAAGGATTATAATACATGTATTTACACAACATCTACCTCATAATATTATGTTTCTACTAGAAGCCCGGTGCACAATATTCATGCATGGGTAGGGTCCCTAGACATGGCCGGTGATCAGGGCCGATCTGTGGGGCGACTGGTGGGGTGACCAGGGTACCCCACTCGTACCTGCCTTGGCTGTCCTGGGGCCAGAGGGCTGGGGGCAGCTCCTGCGTTGAGCGTCTGGCTCCTGATGGTCAGTGTGCGTCATAGCTATTAGTTCCACCATTTGTTTGATTCGCATATTAGGCTTTTATTATATAGGATTTTTTATGGGAATATAAAATTAGGATGATCAAAGTGCCCATAAAGTGACATGCCTCCAATATGAAGTGGCGATTTCACTGACTGGTTAATAGCATTGATTATAGATTTACTGAAAAGGATTATGGACATTAGGCTTTTTAAATAATTCTATATTTATTCAACCAAATAGATGGATGTAGGTAGTGAATGGACATCTATTATTCTCAAATTAGTACCATCTTCCTAGGACTGGAGCTTAGTTAACTAATCTCTGTGAAAGTTGGCCCTTTGTGAAAATAGTCACAGCACAGTTCACCAAATATGTTACAGATAAATCATCCCATCAATTAGCATGTACTTAGGGAATTGCCACTACTGACACCCCCAGACAGAGAGCTGTTCTACAGAAGAGAAAAGTACTGACTTGAATCTAATGCATAATAAACAATTTCTAAGGTGACTTTTATTGGGAGAAATTTCACAATTATTGAAAAAGACTTGAATCATCCCAAACATTAATAAAGGCCTAATCACTCCCAAGGAATAACTCATTTTCCTTATAAAAATGTAATTTTTCTCTAGAAATTTTCCTCTTATGTCAGATTTGAGCAAATGTTCGGTTTTCTATTAGCTATGAATTAGAAAGGAATCTGTATGCGTGATTCTAATTACCAAGCAAACTTTGGTTACCATTCTGTCAGAATGGCCTCCTGCCCCGGATTTTCTGGGTAGAGAGTTCTAGTTCAGCAGTGAAGGTTCTTGAAGATGCTGGTACAGTTCAAAGCTGACGTGCAGGGGCTGATCATGAATGGTCCTGTTGCCTCTTGAAAACGGCCCCATTCCTGGTGGCTTGATGACTGGATTGGACTTTAAGCATTGGCCAGCCTGCTGGCCCCAGGACAGCCAAGGTCTTATTTTATCAAATCAGTGTTTCCAAAAATGTGGATGTACCACAGAATCAGATGGGGGTTTTGATACAAATTCTTTACTTTATCTTTTTATACACAGACTTTTTAAATTTGCCCACAGATTGAGATTCAGTAGACCCAGCTGGCTTCATTGGTGAATGTTACCAAACATTGAGAAAGAAAATAATAGCAATTCTTCTAAAATCTTTCCAGAAAATTGAAAAGCAAGAAAACTATCTCACTCACTTTATAAGAACAACATTAATCTGATACAAAAACCAGACAAAGACACAATGAGAAAACTACACACCAATATCCCTCACAAACATAGATATTATACTCCCTGAGAAAGAACATACCTACTAAAGGCGGCTCCCAGTGGCTAACTGGACTCAAACTAAAAACAAAAACAAAACAAAACAAAAAACAAAGCCTAGCCCTTGCCGGTTTGGCTCAGTGGTTAGAGGGTCGGCCTGCAGACTGAAGGATCGTGGGTTTGATTCCGGCCAAGGGCTTGATCCCTGGCCCCAGGCTGGGTGCCAACAGGAGACAACCAATTGCTATGTCTCTCTCACATTGATGTTTCTCTATCTCCCTCCCTTCCACTCTCTCCAAAAATCAGTGGAGGAAATATCCTCCCAAAACAAAACAAAACAAAACAAAACAAAACAAAACAAAACAAAAACAGAGCCTAGCACCATTTCTACACAGGGAGAAGCCTACGCTGAACTACCTGTCCCTGCACTGGCCTGCCTGCTTGCACTGTATCTGCCATCTGAGCCAGCCCTTATAAAGGAGTTCCTGGAATCCTATATCAACCAATAGGACAAGCTTCCCCCATCTAATCAGAGCTATGCAGCTATCTCTATATATCCCCATCAACATCTGTTTAAAAATATACATATTTTTATTGATTTCAGAGAGGGAGAGAGAGATAGAAACATCAATGATGAGAGGGTATCATTGATTGGCTGCCTCCTGCATGCCCCCTATGGAGATCGAGCCCACAACCCGGGCATGTGCCCTTGACTGGAATCAAATCTTGGACCCTTCCATCCGCAGGCCAATGATCTATCCAAACCAGCTAGGGCCCCATCAACATCTTCACCGACAAATCAGAGCTGCTCCATTCTACTCCTAAGTATTTACCCTTGAGAAATGAGAGCATTTGTCTGTACAAAAGCTTGCATATAAATGTTCATAATAGCTTTATTTGTAATGACAAAAAATGGAAACAACCCAAGTGCCCATCAATGAATATATATATGATGTCCCAAAAAGCTGTATACACACTTTAACAGCTGATAGCTCAATTTTGAAAATGAAATGTATTTTAATAAACATTGCCTTTATAATTATTCAAACCATGTGTATATATTTCTGGGGACACCCTATATACATGTGTATATCCATAAATGGAATACTGTTCAGTAATAAAAAAGAAATAAACTATTAAACTAAATAAACATTACAACATGGACAAAACTCAAAATAAATATGCTGAGTGAAAGAAACCAGATGAAAAAGAGTATAAACAGTTTGTTTCTATTTATATAAAATTCTAAAAATGCAAATTCATCTCCTATGACAGAAAGCAGATAACGGTTGCCTTGAGAGGGATGGAAGAACTACAAGGGACATGAGAAAATTTGGGAGGGTGTGATAAATATGTTCATTGTCTTGAGTGTGGCAATAGTTTCTTTGGTACATACATTACACTTGAAATATATGCAATTTATAGTAGGTCAATTATCCTATATAATAAAAGGAGTTTGACCACTTGCTATGACGTATGCTGACCACCAGGGGGTGGCACAGAACATGATGGGCGTCGGTGACGTGGCACTGACTGCAGGCGGCACTGGAGGTGCTGCCAGCCCCGATGGGCCCCAACGAGAGTGGGACTGTGGCAGGCTGGTGGAACAGGTGAGCGGGCGGTGCCAGGGCAAGGCCAGGTGCGAGCAGGGGCCTGATCACCCCGCAGATGGTGACCAGCGGCGGGTTGGGGGTGAGGGAGACAGGGCCACCGCCCGGCTCCCAGGTGCTGAGGGAGTGGGGTAGGGGGGCCAGCCCTGATTGATCACCCTGCAGGCGGGATAGCAGAGCAGATGAGGGGGCCGCGCCAGGCCACAGAGGGGTGCTAGGCAGGGCTGCACAGCTGCGGGGCTGCGAGGCAGGGGGCGCAAGCTGGGGCTGTGAGCCTGGGGGCACGAGCTGAGGCCCAATCCCCACAGGGCACCCTAAGGGACCCCACCCGTGCATGAATTTGTGCACCAGGCCTCTAGAACTTCAATAAGGTCGTGTTTTTAAAAATTCTATCCAAGAAATCCTGACACTGTCAGATTTTTGGAACCACTAAACTAAATCAAAACCTTCAATATCTGTGCCAAGCAGCTTTTAAGAAAGCATATTTCAGAAACTTTTGATAACATGTTTTAATGTTCAATTACAATTACCTCAATAGTAAAAGAGTACTTCCTTTATGAAACTCTTGCTACACTTAAACTCAACTGTTTTATATTCTCACTTGTGAAAATGAAAACCAAACAATTAATCCATAAATGGATGACAATAGTTGCTACTCAATAAATGACTATGAAATTAAATGATACTTCTGTTTAATTTGAAGAGCGGCCTCTCTTCTCTAGTCTAAACTTTAAAGAAGTATCTATTCATCATCTTATGTATTTAGAATGATTTTCTCTGGACCCTCTAGCTTCTCTGCAGTGTGAAACTACACTACAGCAGGTCCTCGGGTTACGTCGGAGATCCATTCCTACAGCGCAACTTAACGCAATTTTCACCGTAAGTGGGAACCCACCTACATAAGCACCTACGGCACCCACATGCAGCATATACACCGCAGTAATGAAGTGAAACAATAAAAAACATTTAAAAGAAAGATAATCCCTGACCTTTACTTGTGGTAAATTAATAATAAAAAGCATAAAGCATATACGTACATACGTCGAAATGATGGAACTTTTTTTTTTTTTTAATAAATAAATGGGAGATGGCAACATAACCATGAAACGACGTACGTCAGGTCTAATGTAACCTGAGGACTGCCCATAGTCTGAGAGCTGTGACTACAACTGATTAATTGCAGAGTGACGACTTCTGGGGTCCTCATGCTTGCAAATCATATTCATTTTTACACATCCTAAGATTATGTGTTGCTTATCAACAAAAGCACTATTATTGCTCAGGGATACATGGATTGGGTTCCACTATTGACTCCCAAGTCTTTTTGCCATATTTGTGGCCAAGCTGCTCCCATCTTGTATTGCCCTTCAGTACTGCTCATGATGACCGCAGCATGTTATTTTGAACTTGGTCCTTTGCCCTTCATAGAGTATATAATGCTTCATTTTTATGGTTTAAGATCATTTCATTTAAACTATAACAACCTTACAAAGTACTTGTATTAGAGTTTTCTTTGGCTAACACACGAGTTTATTTTCAACTATTTATCTACGACACAGATAGAAGTTCAGAATAACTTCAGCATTGGGGTGTGCATTTATAGAACAAGATTCATTGTTGATACTAAGCCCTTAGTAACCATTTTCAATTGTGACTTGCCAGTGAGTTGGGCCCCTTCCTACAGGAATATGGTCTGGACTGGACCACATCCTTTGAGTTAGTGCTAAAATGTCATGTGTGACTGAATCAAAATCCTTTCTGAAGTTCAGATAAATTACATATCCTACTTCCTAAATGTCCATATAAACTGTCAATCTCTTGAAAAAGGAAATTAAATCGATCTGGTACAATTTGCTCTTTGCAAAGCCAAGATAGTGACTACCCAGTGCTCATGCTCTGCTATGTGGTGACTGATTGTTCAATGATTTCAACTAGCACAGAATCTTTAAAGATATCAAAATTAACTTGCCTGGCTTAGAGGAAGTATAATTTGCTCCCCTTTTATAAAGATGGGCACTAAAACTGCTTTGACTTAATCAACAAACCTTTTTACTGTTTTGTTTTGATCATTGCATTCAGATACCCAATTTCCTGCGTTAGACCACAGGACTCCAGGGAGGGAACTCCATCTTGCTTAACTTCTATTCCTTATCGAACTGAATACTGCCCTGACCGGTTTGGCTCAGTGGATAGAGCATCGGCTTATGGACTGAAGGGTCCCGGGTTCAATTCCGGTCAAGGGCATGTACCTTGGTTGCAGGCACATCTCCAGTAGGGGGTGTGCAGGAAGCAGCTGATCGATGTTTCTAACTCTCTATCCTTCTCCCTTCCTCTCTGTAAAAAAATCAATAAAATATATTAAAAGGAAAAAAAGAACTGAATACTATGCTTTATGTGTAAAAACCATAAATATTTGTTGACTCGAATTTTAATTCTCAAAATTATTGCTGCATTCCACAAGTACCCCACCGTGCACTGTATCAGGTTAATTTTAATTTAGTGTGTCACATTTGGGTTCAGCATTCTACTCAACAACATAGAGAACATTTAATATTATTCCTAAATTATCAGTGAAACAATGTTCTCAAGGTAGGGCTTGTCTTTATAACAGACTTACATTTGGGAATTAAATGACTTCAATGTGGGCCAACATCATTCATATATGGTAAATATAAGGTAATATCGCAGGTCCTCTGGTACATTTCCTCGGCTCACAAATAAAAAAATACCCCTACTTTCATCTCACCCTATGGGCAATAAGTTAAGGAGCAGCAGCATCCAATCTATAATCTCACTGGATGAGATGATATTTTATAAAATATTCAAGTAAGATATAAACAAACATCACTGAGGAACTTTTAAGCAATTATCTGTGGTCAGCTTAAGGAAACATTTTATAAACTACAAATTAAAAAAAAATAGCTCTTTTTATTGAGAATTTATATAACAAGCATGTTGCTAAACTCTTTATCACAATTAGCTCTTTTAATCCTCAAAACAACCCTATGATGCAAGGCAATGCAATTATTTCCATTTTACAGATAAGGAAATTGAGGCTCAAAGTGACTAAATAACAGGTACGAAATCTGGCTAATTAGCAGAGCAGGGATTTAAATCCTTGTCTGTCTTACTGCAGAGCCCAAGCACTTAGTCAGCATACCATTCTGTTACTCTTACAACCTATTATGTGCCAAGCAAGACCCTATGTACTGAGAGAGAAAGATGAATTAAACACAGTGCCAGCCCTCCAGGATCTTATATTTGCGCAAAACACAGTTAATAAAGCTACTGCAATCATCATAACCTGCATGTCTTTTACCATACGGAGAACTGTAAACCTATTTTTATCTACTGCGTATGATGTCATTTCTCTAAAACTCTAGGAAAGACAAATGTAGGAGCCTGAGGGAAGTCATGGGTTGTACTCTGTGAAAGAGTACAAAGTTACCATTTTTAGGTGATTTAAATATCTTATACCTTGATTGAGGTGATGATTATATACCAATATACATAAACACTCATACATACATACACACATACACATATATGTATACACTTACATATATGTATACACTTAGTTTTATGCATATATACTTAGATGTACCTACATACTTAGATATACACTTACATATGGGTATGTATATAAACTTGACCAAACTTACCAAAAGTGAACATTTTTTAAAAGTACAATAGAATTTTAAAGGTTGATATTTAAAAGTGCCTGTACTGGAGAAGCATAAAATTGGTCTGATTTCTTATTGGGAAAATCCCAATGTGTTGAATTTTGTTTAAGTATACAATATTAAAGTAAAAGATTGCATTACACAATTAAGTATGTAATTAGTTTCTTATGTCTGTTTCATCTCTTTTCCATCACAAGCATTGAGAGCAGGGACGGTGTATGTCTTTTTCACTCACTGCTATATCTGATATCTCCCACCATGTCTCCTATACACTGAGTGGCCAGATTATTATGACCACCCGACAAATTAGCAAATTAGCTATAATTTCGCACTGAAGTTGCTAGAGGGCCAGACCATTATAAATAAGGAAGCAGGTTGTTTACTACGACAGTGATTTTTTTTTTTCTGAAATATGGGTAAACAACGCAATTTAATAGCCTTTGAACGTGGAACATATTTGAACGTGAGTGGCCAGATTATTATGACCACCCCATCAGTACTTCGTTAGGCCACCTTTTGCCTTCAATACTGCGGCGATTCTTCTTGGCATTGACTCCACGAGATATTGAAAGGTGATGCGAGGAATCTGACACCAAACCTGATGAATAGAACTGTCCAGTTCTGTGAGATTTGATGGTTGTGGAACCAGCTGCCTGATGGCTCTTTTAACTTCGTCCCACAAATGCTCAATTGGATTGAGATCTGGTGATTGTGGGGGCCACCTAAGTAAGGTAAAGTCTCCCTCATGTTCTTGAAACCACTCCTGCACAACACGAGCACCGTGGCATGGCCCATTGTCTTGTTGGAAGAAGCCATCTCCATTGGGATACGCCATCAACATGATAGGATGAACTTGATCCGCAACAATACTTAGGTATGTTGTGCTATTCAGACGTTGTTTCACACAAATTAAAGGGCCCAAATCATGCCAGGAAAACATGCCCCAAACCATAACACTGCCCCCACCAGCTTGAAGGGTTGTACTCATGCATGTGGGGTATGTGCTTTCATGCTATTTCCGCCAAATTTTCACTCTGCCATCTGATTGATGCAACTGGAAACGTGATTCATCGGACCACATGACTTTTTTTCAATGCTCGATTGTCCAATCCTTGTGTTCCTGTGCGAATTGGAGACATTTTATCTCGGTAACTGCAGACAGCAAATGTGTTTGAACAGGCCTTCAGCTTCCATATCCCATACGATGCAGTGTACGGCTAATTTGCCTACAAACATCAGGTGGTCATAATAATCTGGTCACTCAGTGTGTGTGTGTGTGTGTGTGTGTGATATATATATATATATATATATATATATATATATATATATATATATATATAATCTCCCCTGTTCAAAGGCTGTTAAATCGCGTTGTTTACCCATATCTTCAGAAAAAAAAAATCACTTCTACTGTCATGGTAAACAACCTGCTTCCCTATTTATAATGGTCTGGCCCTCTAGCAACTTCAGTGCGAAATTATAGCTAATTTGCCTACAAACTTCAGGTGGTCATAATAATCTGGCCACTCAGTGTATAGTAGGCATCAATAAATGCTTGTTGACTGAATGTCCAGTCCATTCTCATAGATATTTAAGTTCCTTCTACATACAAAACATAGCATTAAGCAATGAAGGAAACATTAAAACAGGTAGGACATGAAGAGCTAACAGCACAATAGGATCAATACACAAATAATGACTATATACGTATTTATATGTGGTTTAGCTTTTAGGGAGGGGGGAGAGAATCTGGAAAAGATAACTATTTTCTTTTAAATATTTCAGTACTCAGCGTGTGTTTCAGCAGCCATAGATAAAGGAAAGGAATATGCACACAAGTTAAGGCTTCTCTTTAAAGGCTTGAAATTCTGAAGCTGGGGGTTACCTTTTAGCTATTTGCCTAGATTAGGTAAGGCTAAAGGAGTACACAGCTGTTTTCTTTTATGCTCACAGAGATATAAATGCTGAATATCTCAACTCTGGCCACCTCTGCATATCACTGTCACATATTTCACCCGTTATCTCCTGCAGTATTTTAGGCAAGAGATCAGTCATTTGGTCTTTTATTTATAATATTTTTTTATTGTTGATAGCACTACAGATATCTCCCATTTCTCACCCACCTTTACCCCTTCCTCCCAGCCCCTACCAACCCCCCCGCCCCCCGCCAGGTCTTCACTACCCTATTGCCCATGTCCATGGGTTATGCATATAAGTTCTTTGGTTTATCTCTTCTCATCCCCCCAACCCCACATCGAGGTATGTCAGTCTGTTCCATGCCTCCCTGCTTCGGGTCTTTTGTTGGTCAATTCATTTTGTTCATTAGATTTCACAAATAAGTGAGATCATATGATATTTGTCTCTCTCAGATTCATTTGGTCTTTTAAAACTAAGAATATAAGAAATAGTTTTCAAGGGGGAAGAAATCATTGCCCACTCATGATTAAACAGTGGCAAAATTTAAGACCAAAGAAGAATGCGGTGCTACTGGACTCGCTTATAGAACTACTTGCTGTGAGTATGCCTTTAAAACATAATGCGCAGGCAACCACTGACCTTTATAATACAGTGGTTCAGTGGTTGAGAGAAAGAATGAGACAGCTTACTAGGCTCAACTGAGAGAATTTAGAGATGTAGAACCATAGGTAAGTGTCCCTTCATCTAGAGCAGTGGTTCTCAACCTTCTGGCCCTTTAAATGCAGTTCCTCATGTTGTGACCCAACCATAAAATTATTTTCGTTGCTACTTCATAACTGGAATGTTGCTACTGTTATGAATCATAATGTAAATATCTGATATGCAGGATGGTCTTAGGCGGCCCCTGTGAAAGGGTCGTTGGACCGCCAAAGGGGTCGCGACCCACAGGTTGAGAACCGCTGATCTAGAGTATTATTTGGAGATTCAGGTTATCAGTTGAACAATGTTAATATTTTTGTGGCATTGCACTGTTAGTGAAGGACACCCTTTTTACACCCCTTTCTGAAAGAAAGGGTGACTATGCCATTGTGAACATTGCCAGGTTTTTAAAAATATGTTTGGATGACTTTATATCAAAATAGGTTTCCACATAGTGTCAGAAAGGCCCAGACTAGATATTAGGGTGCAATACTAATTCTGAAACTAGGAGTTACCTTTGAAGAGTAGAAAGATTCCAAATTGTAAGAGAAGCCAGACTAAGGAAAGTAAGAAATGGCAAAAGAAATAACCTTGAAAAATATTCCCACATCATAAAACATTCTAGAAATATCTAGATTTTAAACAGCTACCAGCTATGAAATTCACACTGCTCTTTTCATTTTAACTTATTTATTTTTTTAAAAATCTTTGTTGAAAGTATTACATAGGTCCTCCTTTTTCCCCCATTAACCTCTTCCAGCCCACTCCTGCTCCCGCCCCCCCCCCCCCCAAGTCCCTCACCACCCCATTGTCTGCCAAGGGTTATGTATATAAGCATACAAGTTCATTGGTTGATCTCTTCCCACCCACCCACCCCTGCCTTCCCTCTGAGGTTCAATAGTCTGTTCATGTTTCTATGTCTCTGGGTCTATCTTTGATCATCAGTTTATTTGGTTCATTTTACATGAAACAATTTTGTCTTAAAACAGTCCCATGTTAGACCTTAGCCTTTGGAATGTTATAAATATTTAATGGCTCAAGTAGTCTCCAAAGTCACCCAATGCAATCATTTAGTTAAATCACATTAAGGTCTTTTGTCCCACAAAGCCAGCTGGATGAAACGTTAGATTTTTCAGCACACACATAAAAATGGTCAGGTCAGATAACCTAATAAGGTAGAGCAATAGGACATAATAAATTCAACTTATACACAGAGGAAATAGATTTAATTTCTAGCTCTTGGGCTCATTGAGCCCCTTTGCTGAACTTAATCCAGGCCTCGATATTCCCGTTGGTAAAACAAGAATATTAACTGACTTGTCACAACCCTTAGGACATGATAAAGCGCTATACACATGTAAGGTCTCATTATCATCATCAGCTGCATACACAGAGGCTCCTTATCACTATATTCATATGGAGAGACAAATACAGAAAAGGTAAAGTCTTTGAAAATGTCTCTTTTTAACCTCGTCTGACATGCTTGTACTGCCTAGTTTCTGGACGAGCTATTTTCTGACATTTGTGTAGTCAACCACCACCACAGCAAGCAGGATGGCATTTATCTTGTATAATAATACAGAGTGCTCTGTTGTAAAGTAGGATCACCGAAATGAGTAATAATCCCACCGGCGTCCAAGGTATAACCAGCAGGGTCCAGGTCAACAGGCAAGCAGCCGATAATTTGCCCAACAACACTGAATTTCATCTGCCCACAGCCTCTATCTACTGATTATACAATCAATACACCTCAGATGAGAAGAGCTAACAGCTGACCGGGGCAGATCAATGCTAGCAAATAAGCGCTTCATGACAAAAAAAGTTTGATAATTACCATTCTGAAGCCGTGTAAATGTTGTTTCTATTGTAACGACGTTCATGATGATACTGCTATGATTGCACTGTTATTATAGGTTTAATGTTAGGCAATCAAGCTACCGTGGTCTAGATATCAACAAACAGCATCAAAAGAAAACATCAAATTGTCCCTATTCTTTTGACACTGTAGCTGAGAAATCTTTCTACGTTAGTGGCCCTAAATGAACAATAATAAGTGACAATTTAGTGAAAAACACTATTTTCACATCTTACAAAAGTCATGCAATATAGATTGATACAAGTATGATTATTTCTAGGACCACTTGAACCAGGGGATTAAAATAAATTCAGTCCTGTGAACACGGTTTTCTTTCTTTCCCTTTTTCACATACACCATTTAAAGAGGATTTATGTAAATTTCCCCATACTCATAATTTTTCAAGCATTAGTACGGTCATAAGTATAGAGCACCTTGGCTTGATTTAATTATGATCGTGTCTAATACAGCACACTTTATTTTCTTTTATTTTTCAGCCCTGATTGCTAGTTCATTCTCAATCATTAACATTTAGAAGAACTAGTCATTACTGGTTTTCAATAGCTGCTTGGGTTCCTCTAAGTACTTAGCGTCTTAAAACACAGAAGTGGAAAACAGACATTTCAAAGGTAGAACAAATCATGACTCCTAGAGGTAGGGTTCAAGAAGCCCTGGGTGTGTGGGCACTGAAGCATACAAATTCTTAACTTTCCTATTTGCTTTTTAAAAACCACAAGGAATTGGGTCTAAAAAAAACACACACACACACACAAAAAAAAACTAGGACACCTCATTTCTGTAAGGTGCTTACTCATATAGAAAAATGGGAACCGGTTGCAAAATGAAAGCCTTTTCAAAAGAATGGCAGTCACTCTGAGCCACAATAATCATTTCTACGAGGGTATGTCTGACTTTCGATTTGTGCAGCACACACTGTCACGTTCATAAAAACATCCCCCAGCTGCACCCAGAAGCAATGAAGTTACCTGTCTAAAACTTGGTCTCCACATTCCTGAGTGGCCAAATCTCTCCCTGTCTGGGGTAAATCGGCCGCCTTTCCATGTAGATAAGAGATACCGAGGGGAAGAGGGGAGCCATCCTAAAGAGTTTGTCCATACTCAGGAGAGAGA
The DNA here is from genome assembly GCF_014108235.1 of Myotis myotis. Taxonomy (NCBI): domain Eukaryota; kingdom Metazoa; phylum Chordata; class Mammalia; order Chiroptera; family Vespertilionidae; genus Myotis; species Myotis myotis. Next base: position 32,186,782 of record NW_023416318.1, read on the forward strand.
GGGCAAACCAAAACCTTTTGTGGGCAGCAGTGCGAGCAAGATTTTCAGCATGCTCAGGGGTTGCTGTGAAATGTCTTTTTCAGCCGCATTCTCTCTTTCCATGCAGCTTCTACCTCGAAATAGAGCCAAAGAATGTGATGTATATTAAAATGCTTTGCCTCTCAGACAGGGTTCATTTTTATTCAGGGACAATTTTGCTGACTGACAGGTACGCGTTTGGTGCTGAAATTGGACCTGTGCAAGAGCTTTGCATTTCATTTGCTCCATTACACCAGTGCATGAATTACTGGGCGTCCACGTTGGCATCTTTCCATTACTTTCAAATATCTGACATGAGCAAAATGACTCACCTGACGTTTTATGTAACAAATTTGTTCCGAAAAGAACATTATTATATTACTTTATATACGTGGGTACCACAACCTCCCACCCAAATCTGACCAGAAATTCTAAGTGTATGAATAGTAGCTGATATCAGTTTAAGAAAACACATGGCCAGTGACAGCTGTAAAACATCACGGCAAGAAATATGTCTATTTTGCTATTTTGTATCACCCACTGTCACTTCAACCTACTTCCTGAAATGTGAGCGAACTTTAGCCCAAGACGTGGCTTTGTATCTTGGTTTCACTTCCTCCGCTGAGTCACGTTTGAGCCATTATTTCTTCCAGTGCACCAGTTCTTCCACTTTTTCACCAGCTGCTTTAATGTGTATTTATTTTTCGGACGCGGCAGGGTTGTCCCTGGCCGCTGCTGTGAGGCTGCCCGGCGCTGGGCCAGTGGCGAGGGCTGTGGGCGCTAAGCAGACCCAACTTCTCCACCGGGACTGCTGTGGTCGCGCGATCGTGGGTCGGGTAACCGGTTTTTCATGGACACGGCCTCGCCGAAAGATGCGGCCTCTCTGCCTCGCTGGCCGCTGACCCGCCGGCCTGATGACAGCATCCGCAGGCACCTTCCCGGGTCGCCAGCAGCCTGTCTCTCAGCAATGGGGTGGCCGCCAACAGACTCGTGCTCCCCGGCAACCAGGTCATCAACGTCTCAGTGGAGGTGGTGAATACCTGCCATGAGGACATCCAGTACGCACAGGGGCCTGCGGCCCGCACCCCATCTCACGTCTGTCACTTCTTTGACCCCGTCGCCGATTACATCCAAGGAGTCGAGTGAAGCCGGGCCGCCCTCCGCCTCGCCTACCCCGTGAAGTATCACCCCGTGTCCCTACTGGATACGCACACGTGGACCAAGTCCTGCCGGCCTAGCATCCGCCCCAACAATGGCTTCTGGGAACAAACAGGTCGTCCTATACGAGTTTCAGCTATTTGGCAAGAAAACCTGGCACATGGTCAGCTCCTTGTGGGAGTGGCCCCTGGCATCGACCAGAAAGAGGACCGTTTAATGATTCCGCTGCGAGCCGTGCCTCCAGCCCCTGCACCGAGGCCACCGGTTCTGTTCTGCCGTTGAGCCTCCGTTAAGAACTGAACGGAGCCCGGCCGGTGGTTGGGGGTTGGAGCGTTGGCCCGCGCTCTGAACGGTCGCGTCAAGGGCGCATGCCTGGTTGTGGGGTTCATCCCTGCCCCAGCCCCGGTTGCGGTGGCGCGTGTGGGAGGCAGCCGATGGCCTCACATCTCTCTCTCTCTCTCTCTCTCTCTCTCTCTCTCTCTCTCTCTCTCTCTCTCTCTCTCTCTCTCATCTTCCTTCTCTCCCTTCCACTCTCTTTAAAAAATAAATGGGGGCAGGGCCGGGCTAGAAGAGGCTAATGGGGGAAAAGGGGGGACATATGTAATACCTTCAACAAAAAAAGATTAAAACAAACAAAATCAATGAAAAAAAAAATATCCTGGGGTGAGGATTAACAAAACAAACAAAAAAAGTCTGAACTTATTCTACTTTTGTGATACAGAAAAAACCATATGATGCCTTTCATCAGAGCAAGAAAAAAGAGTGCTGTAGCTTTTAATCTTGTAATCCATATCTTTAAAAATTAACTCACTAAATGCAGATTTAAAAATGTGTTCATTTTCCTTACAGAAACATATTCCCTAAAACAGTACAGGTAAGTAATAGAGTCAAGGAGCTAAGAGGCCTGTATCAAATAATTATTCATAGTTGTAATGCTACTGTTTGCTGACTAATACAGAATTATTTGGTCTTCAAATCCTCCTGACTCTCACTTTCCCTTTGAATGTTTTCTTTTTTTAAGCAACAAGTATTTATACAGGCCATGACTCACAACCCTAAATACCTTCTCATTCCAACGCTAACATTACACCCAATTACCCAATTCGCCCTGTAGAGCTAGGAAAGGTGTTTCAATTCTTTGCTAAAGGCCAGTGTTACTCTAGAGAGCCTTGCTCCAGGTATTGGATTAGGGAAGAAAAAATCCTCAGCTCTATGACTCAGCCAGGAGCTTTCCCACCTCTTCACTTAAAAATACCTCAGTGACATGTTACAATCTGCCATCTAAAGCTGAAGATCACAGATATGCACTCAAGAGTTTATCTAGGTGACAGGATAATATCTCATGAAGTACAGCATAATTATGTGACAGCAAAGTTTAAAATATCATGTTCACTGTTAGTATGAATACATCAAACTAATACAGTGTTATTTCCATGTGAAATTTTTAGCCTCATTATTATATAACAGTACTTTCTTTAACAACTGGCCTCTTATAAATGCTAAGTACTTTATATTCTTGTATATCCTTAACAATGTTTACTTTCAATCATTATATGCTGAATTTATATAAAGCTATAATAAAAAAGGAGGCCTTCAAGAAGTTTCATTACTTTATTACAATTCATCTGTATTAAAGAAGCATCTGGGAATTCATGGCATTTCCCTGGTACAACCAGCATCAAAGTGATTTGCCTGCTCTGGGGAATCACTTCACCAGAATGCTTAAAGAAGATATTTCATATCTGAATATACCTTTGAAGAAATGGTATTAATAATGCAAAGAAAGTAAATATTTAGAAATAAACTCCTTGAAAACAGGTCCAGAATTGAACACCAGTGTTCTTTCCACAGAAACTGAATGAATGAATGTCTTTTGCAATATTTTTGTTTTGGTTCTGATGACTATTGAAGAGCTACTTATGTGTCAATGGCTACCTTTTGAGTTGCATTTTTAAAATTGTGCAAGTGAGGCTATTTCTAAACAAATCATAAGCACTCTGTAGCTTCATCAGTGCACTGAGTATTATTCTTGACTCCCTTCTCTCACTAACCCAAACACACTGGTCCTCAGACCTGAGTAATCTCACCAACCACAGCCTCCTTACCTGCTCCTATGGCTGTTGAATACTATCAGTGTAAGTCACAAAACCACACTACCTTTGATCAGTGATCACATTCATGCTGGACCCTCATGAAATTCAACAAGCTTTCTATTTTATTTTTTTCACAGTAAATATCCTCCACCATTCAAACTTGCCTCTGACCATGCATTTTCAGCAGATGACTGCTTCCCAAGCCACAGAGCACCACAACCCATAACTTCTATCCTCTTTACTTCAGATTCCCTATCTTCTTTTGCTTCTGCCTCTCCCCTAAGTTCTTAATCTCATCCATCCTCATCTACTGGAGATGAACAATGTGAATGTATCAAATGCCACTGAACCATATACTTAAAAATGGCAAATTTTATGTTATGCGTATTTTATCACTATAAAAAGTAAAATATTATTAAATTGCAGAGTATTTGTCAATAATTCATGAAAACAGTTCATAAATGATTGACATGTCATACAATGTTCTAATGAACATCTTTATATGTTAATGTTTCAGTATAAGTTCTGCAAGAGCCATAACTTATATTCCTTTTTTATTTATAACCAAGATTATATCAAAGAATACCTTAGTGCCGAAACCGGTTTGGCTCAGTGGATAGAGCGTCGGCCTGCGGACTGAAAGGTCCCAGGTTCGATTCCGGTCAAGGGCATGTACCTCGGTTGCGGGCACATCCCCAGTAGGAGATGTGCAGGAGGCGGCTGATCGATGTTTCTCTCCCATCGATGTTTCTAACTCTCTATCTCTCTCCCTTCCTCTCTGTAAAAAATCAATAAAAATATATTTTTTAAAAAAGAAAAAAAACAAAGAATACCTTAGAACAATGTTATATGAACAAATTGATCATGAAAAATAGTGCAAATGAATGAAGCATACTACATATATGTATTTGTAATCATTTGTTATTAAGCTTTACAATAGACTCCACAAAATTGCTGCACTCAGATATTAATTTTAAAAAATTATGATGCCTAGCTACTAACTGTGAAAAGAACAGAGTAAATTTAAAGTAGGATAATGTTTTAGTTTTATTTGCACTGATCTAAGTCTGTGTGTTTATTGAATGCATATTAAAACACTGACCTCAAACACTATTAAAACCTGACCTCAAATACTATCCCAATGTTTTAAGGAAATCCCTCCTCCTCTTTACCTCACCTCTACAAAGTCTCCATTCTTATATCTGGAAAAAAAAAGAACAAACTTCTAGTTAAAGTCCGCATCTTTCTATATTACTGTACAAATCCACCTTTTAATTCAGATCTTCTCTCTTAAATCCCATTATATTGGTAAAAAGAACTGGGTTTAAAATATCAGCTCTAGTTCCCCAAAAACAAAAGAAAGATTGCATTAAACAGTTTTGGTTATTGGTCCTAAAGTCCCTTTTAACCTTGTCACCATGCTCTGAATTTAAGTACTCAACAACTTCCAATTATCTATTCTTCAGCTCCAAACATTTTTTATTTTTTGTTTCAATGAGTGCCTATCTAAAAATAAAATAACACTAAAATAATATAGGCTGTCTTTACAAGATAAAATATGCAGCACTCTGATATTCTGTCAATCTCTGATGATCTTCTTAAAACATGGTCCCCAAATTTGTGCTTTTATAAGCTAAGTGGAACCACCTTATACAGTAGTACAGATTGTTTTCAAAACAGCCTGTGGCCTGTTTGTGTTGGTTTGCTTTTAATCTTTTAAAAAGTAGAATTATTCACACCAAACTATCTAAAAAATTAGGCGACTTTGATCAAGTTCAAAGATATAGAAGCAGATAAGAATAGCTATAGGCCTTAGTAGTTTCTACCATGGATTGCTCCAGCTGTGGTCAGTATCAATAACAATAAACATTTACTTAATCCTGACTGCACAGAAGGAATTGTCTACCCCTATGTAAATAAATAGATACAAGGAGACTCAGATAATAGTATTCTGTTAAATTCCTGGAATGCAATTGTTTGAAAGAAGATGATAAATCTATTGCTCTAACAGATTTAGCATTGCCACAGGGAGTTCATCATAGTTCAGTCATAAATTAATTGCACAGTAGATTTATTCATCTATCATTTTCCCATAACAAGTCTGATCATGATTGCTTTGTATATCTCCATTTGGCACGCTAGGGTTTTATTCATTTAACAGGATTACTTATTAATCAGGCATTTATTGAATAAGGTTTAAAGGAACTCAATGGGTCTGATGCATTAGATCTATCATTAGGATTACTTTTAGTTCAGGTATTCCTTTAAATGGCCCTCATTGTTTTTTGGGGAAATATCACTCACAAAATGGATATTTTCTCTCACATATATTTATCCTGGCTTTATAAAATACCTGATATGGGGCTGATCCAATTAAAAAAGAAAAAAATTAACCATGTAGCATCTCTGAATTTGTTATTTAGAGGGGAAAAACAATTCTAAATTAATATCTGATTTAAAAAAATAATCCTACTTAAGAAATAAAATCCTCCTTGATCCAAATGGCAACTTTTTAAAAAGGTAAACAACAACTATAAAAATTCCCCACACAAGTAAAATCTGCCAATTGCCATAAAATTCACATTATCAGGCTGATGTGTCGTTTTACCTTATACCAGGGGGAAAATGTCATTGCAACAAAGAGCATTTTATTTGAGGACTAAATGAGTAATGACTGCACTTGAAGCTAATGCACAGAGGAAATGGAGGAAAGAGGATTGGCAATGACGGAGGCCCAAGATTCCCTTGATAACTACATTCCTTGACAATTCTAACCCACATCGATCATGCCAGCCACTACCTCCACAGAGAGAGAGAAATGGAAAACAGAGAGAAGAGGTGACTTGAGAGATAAGAAGAGAGGCAGGAAAATCATGGAATTTGAGAGTTGGAAGGGATTTTACAGAACTACTGAGGGAAAGTAATAATAGTAATAGTGTGTAGATTGGGAATGTAAGGTTATTAAACTCATTTTTAAAATAGGGAAAAATGAAAATGACTCAAAATTATTTGAAAGAAATATATTTCATTTGATTACACATGCAAATGTTGTAAAATACTTCCCAAGAAAATTCCCATTCCTATAATAAACTCAAAGAAGCCTATGATATTTGCATCTTGACTTTTAGACCTTTAGCAGGTAGGCAGAAATATTGCAAGTAACTGAACTTAGAACTTTGGAAAATGACAAACATTTATTTTGAAGCAGTGAGATGGTGTTATCACCAGTTATTAATAGTTTTCCTATTGAGTTATCTCTAGGTACAACTGTTTCATGAATAAAAATAACGGGACAGTGTGAATTTTATTCATGAGGCAGCGTCTGTCAGAACACACACTCTGGGGTTCTATCTAGCATTAATCTAAATAAACAATCCAGAAACTGAAGTAAGATGGCCAGACTACTCAGGTGAAATCTGGAGACTGCCCTAAAGACTGGCAATTCAACCACCATCATGGCATCTAAGCCAAGACCTGACCATTGTACCTTATAAATATATCCTGAGTGCTTCCACTTCTCTCCCTTCTATGTCTTCCACTGCCCTCACCCTCGCCCCAGTTTCCTGTTCCGGGCTTCTGCAGTGGCCTCCCTGGGCCCCTCAGAGCCCACACCCCATTCCAGCCCTTGTCATTTGTGCATCTGTAAGCAGAGGGTTCTTCATAGGTACCAGGCTATGCATGTCATTCCCCCAGCTTTGCACCTTCAATGCTTTGCCACCGCTTTTAGGAGAAAAACCAAAACCCCTGCCATAGCCCATGAGGCTCTGCGAAGTCTGGCTCTTTCTCTTTCCTCTCCTGTTTTGCTCACCTGCTCTAGCCAGGCTGGCCATTTTATAAATAATTTTTTTAAATATATTTTTTATTGATTTCAGAGAGGAAGGGAGAGGGGGAGAGAGAGGGAGAGAAACATTAATGATGAGAGAGAATCACTGATCGGCTGCCTCCTGCATGCCCCCCACTTGGGATCAAGTCCACAACCCAGGCAAAATGCCCTGACCAGGAATTGAACTGTGACCTCCTGGTTCATAGGTCGACATTCAACTACTGAGCTATGCCAGGCTAGCCATTTTAGACTTTTTGTTTCTTCAATACCAAGCTCATTCCTGCCTCAGGAACTTTGCATACACTCTTCCCACTATCCAGAACACTGTGCCCCACTTTTTTTTTTTTTTTGCCTCTAATTCACATGCATTTTTTGAATTTATGCTTAACTGTTCCTCAAGAATGCATACCTTGATCTCTCCAGCCCACCATGGCAAGTTAGACCTTGTTATAAGCTCTAACAGCAAATTTGATCGTAGTACAAGTAAACAATTAACCTTTCCAGGTCTTGCTTGTACTCCATGAGGACAGGACTAGTATTGTGTTTCATTCACCAGTTTCCCCCATGCTAAGTAAGCAGCCAATAAACACTGGGATGAATAACTTTAGATCCACAGAGAGCAGCGACCATCAACTTTGAAAACAGCTTCTATGGCTGTGCTGTTGAAGTAACCAGTTAATGCCTGGTTTGGCTCCCAAATTTTGGATTCTGTCAAAAGTTGTACTAGCAGAGTTGTGCCAGGACAACACACATAACTACAAAGAGGCCTGACATGGGAAGGCCTCTCTTTTTATCTTCTTTTGATTCTCATCCCTCTCATGTCTGCCTCTATCTAACAGCAATCTTTTCCTTCTAGAAAACAAGCTGAGACCTAAATTCAGCTTCCTCCAAATGAAACCCCACTTCCATCAGTGCACCTGCTTAAACACTGTTACTCAAAACTGTGTGTGCTGTATATTTACGACAAAGAATTTACATGAGAAAGAAGCAAGACGTTCAAGACACCCTTGAATGAACGTAATTTTTCCATTACAATTGATAGCTGTTGCTCTGTGCAGTGCTTAGGGCAGAAACATGAGTGTTCCTGCTCAGCAAGCATGTCCGTGTAGTGGTCACCCACAGCTCTGTGGTCCTGTGGAGAGCATTTTCATATGCCACTGACTGATGGCTGGGTTGCATATGTCATATACACTTGACAGAAGGGCTGAATTAATGTTAATTAGGACAATCTCAGAGTTCTTTGGATACCTAAGACTGAGCCAGTACAACCAAAGGAGCTGCAGGAAAATTGCTCTTCCTCCATTACATCATCCCAATAATTCCATACTGAGAACACTGTATATAAACCCACATACAAAAGATTTGATATTTTACAAACCCACATAGGAATCTTTTGGTCAACTGGTAACACTCATAGGCAGAATTTACCTCTGGAATACTAGTCCCTATGGTAACAGTCCTCCTCCTTCAAGCTTCTGACTTTGGCTCTCCTCTGACACTTCAATTCTGCTTTCTGCTACCACTAGATGTTTAACCCTAGAATCTTGTCTCCTGAGAAATATTTACAAATCAGGGCCCAACTTTTAAATACACACTTACAAATCCTTGTTATAAGCATAAGAGACGTGTCAACTGAGATGTTTTAACATGTATGTTTTCCGTTTATCTTAAATTGTTTAATTAAAAGCACCCTTGAACTGACTATTCTTACACAATTTCTCAGACTGCATCTACTCATAAATGCCAAGTGGAGTTCTCAGGTTGTCAGTCAAAAAGCCGAGATTTGTTTAGATTCTGCTACAACTTCCTTTTTGTAACTGAACTTATTGGGGTGACATTGGTTCACAATACCATACAGGTTTCAAGTGTACAACTCAACATATATTACCTACACATTGCATCAGGTGCCTGTCATCCCATGCAAAGTCTCTTTCCGTCCCCACTCCCCACCCCCATTTGCTCACCTCCACCAAGCCCACACTCCCTTTCCCTCTGGCTATCACACACTGTGTCTGTGTGTTATGTGTATGTGCTCTTTGGCTAATCCCTTCACCTTCTTTCATCCAGTCCCCCCACCCTCTCCCCCTCTGACAGCTGTCCGTCTGTCCATGTATCCATGCCTTGTTTCTATTTTGTTTGTCGGGTTATTTTGTTCATTAGCTTTCACATATACGTGAGATCATACAGTACTTCTCTTTCTCTGACTGGCTTGTTTCACTTAGCATAATAAGCTCCATGTCCATTCATGCTGTTGTTGCAAAGGTAAGATTCTGCCATAACTTCTTAACCTCCTCTCTTATGGCTGATCTTTTTTTAAAAAAAAATGATGTTAACATCCCATTTCACTGCTGTGACGAAGAGGCTGCTTGATCCTTCCACCATCAACTGGAAGCTCCCACAGTGGCCTGGTGGCTCCTAGGCCTTTAAGACTGCCCCTGTGTGAGTCAAACAATAGCTCACATAGGATCCGGCAGTCAGACTGAAAAGAAATCCCAAAATCTGCCGCACAGGATTAAATGAACTTAGCAATTTGTTCTCTTTCATAAAAAAATACTTGTAGTACCTTTTTGTAATACAACAATAAGCCACCATGTGGATTTCTACAGAATTCTGGAACAACGCCAGAGCAACAATAGCGCTTTTTCTTTAGGAATAAGACCCATATGTCAAAATTTATCTAGAAACTCAATTTAGCTTGCTGCTTCATCATGCTAGGAGAATAAGTACAAAATTATATTACTGTTCATTATGTCTAGGGGGACCCCAGTTTATTATTATTCGTGCCAGGGTAGTACAGTAGCCCCAGCAATGGCTATTGCTATATGGAGATGTGCCAGTCTCGTAATGGTTATGAGTGGATCATAATACTATACTTGAGTTCTGCAAATGTTTAATTGACATGAAATATTCAACAGCCAGTAGAGATAATTTGTAATCTTCAATTCCTTTTTAGCCTCATCTAATTTAACCAACAGAGTTACGGGCTATAGACTCCCATGCCTGCACCCACACACAAGCACATGTTGTTGTATGACAAAACAATATTGCATAGCAAACTACCTCTGTGTTCAAAGATCTGAAATAACACCACCAACTTTCAAGAATTCAGCCTTCCTGTTTATTTTTACACTAAATTCCAGAATGCTGAAGTTTAGAAGAAGAAGGAAAAAATGATAAAGATTATATAAGGTTGTTTGGAGCAAGAAGGTAAACAAGAATGCTACAGGATCAGTGTTCGGGGTGTGCAGTGTAATAATAAAGGGTGACAGGAAGAAGACAGTACAGATCAATTCCTTTTTTTGCTCTGATTTAATTTTTTCCCTGGGAAGGGTAGAACAGGAATCAAAAAGGAAGACTCAAAGCCCATCTAAGATGGAAGATAGTAAGAAAACAGCATGAACTCACTTCAAGTGGATTCAAGCTTGCAAACTTAGACCAACTACATTCCAGGGAACTGAAAGAGTTTGAGGATGAGCGTGCAGAATCAAAATTGGGAATTTTGAGACATCCCAAAAAATAGGGCCTGAGGTGCCAGGAGAATGGGGATGAGCACAGGCTTTGTTCAGAGTTTTTAAAGGTAAAATTATAACCCCCAAAATGTATAACTCTAACCCCTCCCCCCAAAACTACATATCAATAAATGAAAGTATGCCAAACTCATTCCATTCCCTCCCCCCCTTTTTTTTGACAGAACGATCAGACTGTTGTTGGAAGAATGCCACAGAGTATCTCTTAATTTCAAGGCAGCATTTATCTAAGACCCAGAAAGATCCTTATGGACAAGATCAAGAACAAGCAGCCAAGTTAATTGATGGATGTCAACATGCCTTAGTAGAAATTCCCAGAATGGTGTGTTTAGATCCAGCCTATTTGAAAATTTTATCTACAACTTGGAAAAAGACTTCAAAGGCCAACGTTTTGGTTATTTTTCCAAGAGCCAAAGCAGGAAGGTTAGTTAATAATCTCATAAATAGAAATTTGAATTAACTTTGATTGGCATAAAAATGTCTAAAGCCAATATTATTCCAATTCAAATGCAATTTGGCAGGTAGAAATATAAAGCTTATTTACCTTAAAAAAATCAAGTACAGCAGAACCAGGTTGGTAATAGTTCAAATGAAAAATAAGGTGATTTCCAATAGTCATAAAGTGCTTTGCCATGAACCAATTATGAAAATCTAGCACAATCAACTATTTCAGGCACTGTGCTACACTCTTTCACTCACTCCTTAAGTAGGTATCAGTCAGCAGATAGAGGGTTCAGAGGTACTGCGATATTAGTCTGCCATACTAGACCCTGTGCAAGACACGTCTTTTGAATGGATGACAGATTTGGTAGAAAAAAAGGGTGAACATTCTGAAGATCATGTTAAAAAAAAAACAAGTGGTTGTGCAAAATAGAAATTCTTAGTCTAAAGAAATAAAGATTTAGAAAAGCCATGGCCGTTGTCATTAAATATTTGAAGGACTCTCATGAAAATAGGGTGGTGCTTCAGAGAGCAGGACAAACAATGTATTATTATAACAGAGAGGTACACATAGACTCATTATGATACACACTTTCTCACACCTGCAACAGGTTAACCTATTAATAGAATCACTCATAAGATCCTTCTGGGGGGATTACTGCACTGAGGAGTAGATGGAATAGATGACTAATACAGCCCCTTCCAACACTATTAGTCCATGATTCTGTGAATTTTGTATCCTAATTAAAACAACACCTCCACTGGGTGTGCTTCTAACCCAACAGCTCTCTAATAAACCCTGTCTAATGAAGGTCGACTTTTGCCTTAGAAAACATCCTCTGAGGCTACAACAGTAGATAAAAGCATCCCCTGTATCCTTCCATATATTTAGCTTGGCCCATCCCAAAGCCTAAATTTGGCAAGTGACAAGGAAGCTTGACAGTGCAAAAGAGCTCTTTAAAACACTGACAATTCTGCAGTTGATTATCTCAAGGAGAAACTCATCATGTAAGTTTTCTAGTCAGAGTCCTGCTAACAGGTATTTTAAGTTGGGTTGGGGGACCTGAATTGATAGAAAGCAGAGAGTGATGGCCAATCTAATGTTTAAAATTCCTCCTATCCCTTAACATATTATTTTCCCTTAATATGATATTATATACTAAATATAAAGGGCATTTGTCTGTCTTTTATAATTTTAAAATAGCAACATAAAATGGGAAAGTCTCGAAAACAATGGAAAGTACACTTAAAAAATCCTCTCTCCACATAAAGGGATCGATCACTTGCTGGTAACAAGCCAATGGACAATGACTCAGAAATATGGTACCAACCATTCTGTTAATTATTTAGAAATTTTTTCACCAACCTTTCCTAATAGTTTCTGTTTTATACATGGAAGAAGGAAGGGAAGGGGAGCAAGCAGAAATAAATTACATGACTTGTGCAAAGTATTCCCGAAGTTCAGCTCAAGATCGGGAGCAAACCCCCAGACCATACCCCTAACATTCCCCTTCTTCAAAAGAGGATTGCCAAGCAAACAAAAGGATTGCCCCCACAGTACCCCACAATTAAGTGCCTTATTAAACACAGTTCACTATTGCTTCCTATTTGTTTCATGTGCTGGTCTTATTTCCTCAAATGAGGGAATGCACTAGCATTTGAACACAGCTCCCCCAACCCCCAAAAACCCCAGAAACAAAACTGAACACATTCCAAATGCTTTTTTTCTGTCCTTCAACAGAGCTATGAATGTGAAAAAGAGGAGACAACAGTTATTACCAATATCATTTCTACTGAATATTTCTGTGACAAATAATACTTAAAACCCCATTATCATTAATTATGAATGACTCTTTTTAACTTGGAAAATTAATAAAGAAAGTATTTCCTCAGTGAAAAGAGGCAAAGCAAACCACATAAGCAAGAGCAAAAAAAGATAAACTTTTGCATCAAGGGGGTGGGGTGGGATAGATATTTTCTGTACATTTTCTCCCTGAAGTAAAATTACATCCTCCTAACGTCTAGCTATTTTTTAAGTCTTTTCACTTTTCAATGAAGATGCCACTTACGACACAGACAGCCCTAACCCTCCACTCCCCTTTCCGCTGCCCTGTGTCTTGATTTTCCTTCACAGACAAGCCTGACTTCCTCTCCTCCCATTCACTCTTCAACCCGCCGCAATCTGGCTGCCACTCCTTATTACCCCCTGGCAGCCTCTCTGGCCAAAATCAATAATGACCTCTTTGTTGTTAAATTCAATGGACACTTTTCTGTCCTCATCCTACCCAACATCTCTGCAGGATTTGACATGGTTGACCACTCTCTCCCTCTTGAAAGTTTCTCCTCTCTTGGTTTCTATGACAACACCTGCTTCCAGTTTTCCTCCTCTCTGGGCATTCCTTTCCAGTCTGTTTCCCATGTTTTTATGCTACTGTCCACTCTTCAAATTAGTGAGCCCCAGGAATCTATCCTAAACTCTATTCTACGCTTCCTTTATTTCTCTTCTTAATGTAATCTCACCCACGATCAACTCACATGCATTTAAAGAGGACCCCCAAATTCATGTCTCCGGCTGAGTCCTCTCTCCTGGCCTCTAGACCTTCTGAACAGGCAACGGCTGTTCTTCTATCTATGGACTCCACACACTCAAAATACCTAAAAGGAAACCCACTGTCCCGATCCACCTCTACCCTAATTTGTTCTTATCTCCAGTCGTCTCTGCTTAAGCATTACCTGTCTACTGGTAACAAACCAGAAACCTGGGAGTTGCATCTGACACCCCTGCCCCATCCCTATCCCACACATTCAAACAGCCAGCAAATCCTAGTAACTCCTTTCTTACAGCTCTCTGATCGATTCTCTCTCTCCACCCCACTACCAATGCCCTTAGTGTAAGGCCTCAATGATTTTCTATCAGAACTATGTCAACAGCCTCTGAATGGTCTCCCTTTCCAATCTATCTTCCTTGTAAATATTATAAAAACAAGAAACTGAAAATGCAAACCATCGCCAGGCTTTTATACAAGACTGTATAATATGGTTCCTGGCTACCTCTCCAGTTTCTTCTCTCATTGCTGCCCCCTTTCTGCTCTTTTTGGTAGCTGCAAGACAACTACTGTCAAGTCCATTTATAAATGCAATTTCCTCTGCTAGAACTACTCTATCTCTGCTACTTCCACCCCAACTAAAGCTCGTTTCATCTGGTTAATTCCTACTCATCTCTTCTTTTTGTACTTATTTAATAGACAGCAATGCTGCACTTACTATGTAGCAGGCACTGTACTGAGCGCTTTATAAATATTCACTCATTATTTACCCTCATTTTACAAATGGAAAAAAAAAAAGCAGCACAAGAAAGGGCAAGTAACCTATTCAAGGCCACACAGCCAACAGTGGCAAAGTCAGAATTCATACCCAGGTGGTGATCTGGTCCAGCTTCCATTTACTAAACTACCAGGAAGATTTCTGCGCTCCCACAATACCCAGTGCACACCTCTATCATAATGCTTACTGGATTACTGACTTTTCCTACTCTCTTGTCCATCTCCCCCAGAAAAGTCAGTTGCTTGAAGGCAGAAACTATATTGTGTCTTCGAATGTCTAATGGCTATTCCAGTAACTGCTACTTAGTACACAGACACTAGAAATTTGTTCAATGGATAAGATTGCAAAAACCGTCGTGCTGGATAAGCAAACATTTTTTAAAAATTAAACATATATCCATTTCTTAAGGTTCCCCATACTTATTTATTTTTAAGTCACTTAACATTAATGGCCAGAACCTATTTTTAAGATTTTGTGGTTTACAGTACCAGAATACCCAACCAAACTATACAGGTAACCAATATGCTAGCAGATGAAAGCTACTTTGTAAGAGGGAGGTCTTAAATTTTAAACTCATGAAAATATCTTCATTTGGTAACATTGTATTTTAGTGTGAAATTATATTTAGAAACTCTATCCAAGCTATGATAATCATTGTATCATTTATTAAAATGGGGAGGAAAAGGAAACAACTGTTGAGTATCTTTCCATCCAACTCTAGTCAGCCACAGAGAGGGAATACATTTATTTCAGGGTGATTTATAACTTAAAAAACTGTGTCTCGCCCCTGGAAAAAAAATGATGCTATGTCCTTTTAATGGGATACAATGATATATAGCAGAGGTTAAAAGTCAACTTATTTTTTAGGAGAACTTCTATATAGTTACACCAGAATCATAGCACTTATATGAGAGAACAGAGTAGAGATTCAGGTGCTAACTGTATATCTGACCTTCTGGGTCAACAGAGTGCCAACAGTGGAGTATTGCATTGGCCAGATACAGGTACTTGAATAATGTCTGCTATTTGCTGAAGATGTTACAGATTTTCAACAAAAGACTTTGATGTGCTGTAAAACTTTAAATCATAGCACGTCTGGTACTTAATTTCTGTGATGAGGGACCATTCTGACTTTGAACTCTTTGGGTAAACACCATTTGACTTCAGGCATACTATATGCCAAGGAGAATTTGGCACGTGGACATTGCCCAACAAGTGCTTGCCATGAAGATTAACTAAATTTTAGTAAGTCCAAAAGAGAATTTTGTATTTTAGGCTAAACATCTGAAAACCTCTGTCCTGTCAACCAGATTAAGAACCACAAACCTCCTTAACCCAAGGTGATTGACTAGCATACTGCCTGGTGTGCCTGGGACAGTCAAGCTGTTGTTCTAGCACAATTATTAATAGCACCCCCTTTTCACTCTCAAAAGTGTTCCCATTTGTATGATACATTATATGGTCATCCTAAGCCAGCCGTGGGCAAACTACGGCCCACGGGCCGGATCCAGCCCGTTTGAAATGAATAAAACTAAAAAAAAAAAAAAAAAGACCGTACCCTTTTATGTAATGATGTTTACTTTGAATTTATATTAGTTCACACAAACACTCCATCCATGCTTTTGTCCCGGCCCTCCCGTCCAGCTTAAGAACCCATCGTGGCCCTTGAGTCAAAAAGTTTGCCCACCCCTGTCCTAAGCCCTGCCTGTTACAGGCACAGAAATGGATGTAAGACATCAGGCAGTCCACACTCAGTACTATCCAGGGGAATAATGAAGAACAGGAACCATTTTTGATCATCTAGATACAAATGAGCCTGAAGATTTATGGCAGGTATGACAACCATTTCAGCTCAATATTAATACTAATATTACCAACAGTGACAATACATTAATATTCCTAATACTAGGTAAGGAAAATGTACACTTAAAAGAGAAATCTCTTTCTTCCAACTCCCCTTCTAAAATATTTCTCTCTTTCTTCTAAAATCTTAGTAGACTTTTCTAATGACTATCAGGGGAAAATGTCCTGCCTAAACTATATAAATGTATTCTGTCTCTAAGGCTGAATAATCACCCAATGGTAAGAGGCAGGTTTTGTGGTCAAACAGGCTGGTTTTCATATCTCAACTGCATCACCACTTAGCTTCTCTGTATATCTATTTCCTCATTTGTAGAATTGGAATAATATTAGCAGGACAGTAGTAAGAATTAAATAAGATAATGTATATAAATTACTTAGTGTGGTTCCTGAAACATAATAAGTGCTCAATAAATGAAAAATATGTCCAGACCTCATACCAGATTCTGAACACTGCTATAGTATTTTGTGTGGAAGGACCCCAATTGCATACAATTCCAGAATTTTAGAGCTGTTATCAACTGCAAAACTCATCAAGTAAAATCTTCCATTTCCAGAGAAGAATGTCAAGCCCTAGATAGAATGTCAAATTGACTTGGCTCTGTTTTTGTGGCTTGCTACTTAGAAAGCCAGAAATAAAATGAGGTATTTTTAAAAAAAAAAACCTTTCTCTTCTGAATTTTATTAAAAATATTCAGAAGTAGTAAAGACTATAGACAAAATCACTGTGAATATATATCCCACACTATAGGTTAGAAACCCATATTGCACTTTGTCCTGATAAAGTTGATCTAGTTCTGATATAAATGCCAACACACCTGTATGGACAGTTCTTCATACTTACACAAAGGTAGGGCCTCAGTTTTCTCTTATGTAAAGTGAGAGCAATATCATGTGATTCCCAGGACTGTTATGAAGGTCCAATGAAGGAACGTGCAAAAGCACTTAGCACAGTGCCTCACGGTGATGTCCTCAAGTTTACCGTTCTGGTAATCATCTCTATTCTGCCACGCAAATTCATCTATAGTGACATAAAATTTCAACAAATCACTCCATTGCTTCCATTTAAAAAGCATTCTTTAGTTTAGAGCCCAGTCAGGATGTTTTGAAGAAAGCATGGCCTCGATGCTAATGGACTGGCTGTGTTCCAGCAGCTTTTTGTTGAGAACTCTCTCTTGCAACTGAATGTTAAATACAGACCACAGGTGCCCCTGATAAAACTACTCAAGAAGGCAAATCGGACACCTTTTTTTCTTATGCATAAAACTCCAGGGAGCTTCAAGGCCCATCGGTAATGGCCAGAGGAATACAAAGGGCAGCAAGTACAATTCCCTTCAGAGCTTCCAACCCTGCCAACATTATGCCTGAACCAACTGCTTAGAGTCACCTGGACAATGGGAATTTAAGGTCTTTGTGCTCAGGTTTCTGGAGTCAATTTATAGATTCAATTAATGTGACATATCGGGCATGCCCACCGACCGCATGACACTGTGTGGAGCCCTGCATCCGGTTCTTTGTCAGGACAATCTAAGAAAGAGAATAAAGATTTTGCAGATGCCCCCCAAATTAAATAGTACTAAGTAATCATGTGATTAGATTACTGTCCTGTACTCTGCCTTGAACCCTGGAACACTGCCTGGAATAAATGAAGCGGTGGAATAGATAGCTTTTCCCAAAACAAAACACTAAAGAAACTGCCTTAAAGATAATTGGTTTCAGCTCTTGAAGTTGTCATAGATTATGTACAGGAATTTAAGTAGCTGGAAATTAACTGATGGATAGTTTAAAACGTTAGCCCCAACCCCCATTCTTGGCGGTCCCTGTGAAGATATTCAGAGACGACATAGAACATCCACAATTCCCTTTATATCTTACAACAGTCCTTAGGTGCCTCCTCGATGCATGAGGCAATAAATATACCATTGGCTTACTCCCAAACTATAAGACAAGTGGAAAAGAGGGAACCATGGAATTTAACTCATCCAGATACTGTAAGCTCTTAGAGAACTCCTTTGGTTCAGAAGACAGTGAGTAAATGCTCAACAGATATTTGGTTGCTGACTTCCTTCTATATTCACTGTGTAGACATAGACAAAAAGAGAATGAGGTACCTATAAGCTCTCTGTGTTCATTGTCTTCCCAAGAGCCCAGCTTAATGTTGACTTTCTAGTAGACATTCCATAAATGATTTAAGACATTTCCTATCTCCACTTATGGAACTTTCATATATGCATTCCTATGTAAATACACTTTTAATGTCAGTCTTAAAATATATGAATAAGCTATTGTTCTTTGCACTGACATTGTCTCCTTAGCAAGGCATTGAATGTGATTACCCATGTACTCCCCTTTCCCCCCACAACTTCCCTCCCCATTCTCTGCCCACCATTTAATGTTCATTCCAAGGCAGGTGGATCAGAGTGAATCTCTCATATTTTAAAAATCCTAGAATCTAGAGTTAATAAGCAAAAGAAGGATAAAGATGCTCTCCACATCATAACACCATGACTTTTAACATGATAGAGCTGAGCCTGGGACAAAAATGTATGGCTGAAGTTCAAGAAGTTCAAGAAGTTCAAGAAGACCCATTCTGTCCTTCTAAAATGAAAGCCCAGGATTAGGTGGGGTTGGTAGATATCACACAGGAATAGACTAGCTAGAGTTTGAGGCTTTTGAGATTCTTAAGTTAAGCCCATTAAACGAAAGGATAACAATCCTCTGCCAAGGAATGGGTTGAAAATACATGAGTGGTTCAAGAGGCTGTGGCAGGTGACTTGATAGGAAAAAAAAAAAACGAGTCTTCCTGCTGTGAGAGAAGGATTCTCCTCTTCCCTTGGGGCAAATTATGTTTGCCACTCAATGTACATTTTCAGTGTTTTGGGGATTACATATAACTATAATCATAGCACTCTGGCAGAGAATTCCCCTGGGGGAGGGGGAGTGCCTCAGTGACTAGTCACCAGAGAGAATCCAAAGAAGTGGACAGAGCTGGTAAAGTAAGAAAAACTTAGTCACTCACTAGCTTCAGAAGACCGCAACCATCTCTTTCTGCAAATGAACTGAGAACATTTTCTTCTAACAGAAAGTACTTAATGGATGACCTTGAAATGGACATAGGATGTGAAAACAAAAAAAAGGAGATGATGTTTTCTTCTGACCTGGGAGGCAACTAATGTGAAACAGGCAAGAGCCAAAGAAAGATGTATTTGTTTTCTATTACTTCGTAACTAATATAGCAGCTTAAAATAGCAGCCACTGGTTAGTTCAAAGTTCTGAGGTCAGAGGCCCAGCACGATGTGAATGGCCCAGCATGGTTCTCTGCATCACAGGCTGAAATCAAGGTGTTGACCATACTTTCTCATCTGGAGACACTGAGGGGGAGACAATCCACTTCCACGTCATTCTTGTTGTTGGTATAACTCAGCTCCTGCTGCTGTAGGGTGGAAGTCCCCTATTCCTTGGAGATTGTCACTAAGGGGCCACCCCCATTCCTTGCCATATGGCTCCTTCCGTCTTCAAGTCAGCAAATCCTTCTCATGCTTTCAACCTGACTTCCTGTCTCTGACATCTAGACCCAGTGTTAAAGGGCTCATGTGATTAGGTCAGATCCACTCAGACAGTCCCTGCCTGAAGGTAAACTGATATGGGGCCTTAATTATGTCTGCAAAATCCTTCCACACACCATACCTAGATTAGTGTTTGACTAAATATTGGGAGAAGGTGTGTTCACGCTAAGGGCCAGGAATCATGGGGGCCATTTTAGAATCATGCCTATCACAGGAGACACCTGTTATTAGGGCTTATGGTTCCACGTGAGACCATGGCTTCCTAGTTTATAAAAGTAAGCAAAGAATAGTGCAAACCAAAGCACCTAGAGAGAAACGGTCTTGGGCCATGGCAGAGCTTTCAAGGCTCTGGATTCACAGAGAACTCTAGACTGGGGACTAGAAGGGGCATTTATTTGTCTAACTATGACATCCAACTGAGTCAGGACCATTAACTTGAAATGATTTCATTCTCTGCGTCTAATCTGAACCCTGATTTCCCAACTTGACCAATCCTTGCTGAGGCACCGTCCTCCCAGACCATCAGCCTAGAACAGCTTTTATTCTTCTGCCCAAATAATTTCTAAGTGTCTGCCTCATGGCCCAAGAAGATTACCAATACTGGAGTGGAGGTTTTTGTGCCTGGATCATGTTCCCTTATTTCTGGTGCATTTGCATTTTCTTTGGGAATCAGAGATTTATTAGCTTGAGCCTCATCTGCCCAATCAGGTTCTCTTTTCCCCACCCACAAGACCCCTCCACACCAGGCACATTTTGCACAACCAGGCAAGCCAACCCAGGAGATTTAGCCATACTTACCCTTAGGGATTTACAGTCTATATTTTAAAGTGGAAAATCCTGCTAAAAAGGCAAGTTTACAGAGGGAGAAATGCAACCAACACCAAGTCATGTGTCATTTTGTTGTCTGGACAGTCTCTCAGTGTGCACTGCACTGTATCAGCATTAGGGAAAATTAAGTGAGAAAAACATTACAACAGCCCAGGGACACTTCTACCTAAATTTTGTGATTACATTTTAAGTGCTCTCTGTCACAGATATCATAAACTGATTAAATCATTTCATGCCTGACCCCTACTGACTATGCTAAGTGAAAAGAGAGGGCTATTAATAACTACCCATTTCTGACAGCTGCCCAGGGGCAATGCTGCCTTTTGCAGCAGTGAAATGACTCCCCAGCTCACTTACTGAATGCTGAATATTGATTCATATTATGAGTGTTGTCAAACACAGAGTGCAGGGCTGCAGATCCGTAGTGGCAGGTCATCAGGAATAGCATTAGCAAATGTCAGGTCAGGAATCAAAGGCCTGCTGGACTCTTTAGGGATGAGATTTATCGATTCCATAAAACGTGAAACAGATCAAGTACTTGTGATGATGGAAATGGTCGTGGCAGAATAAGGCTGAGCCTGCTCTGAAGTCAACCTCAGGACAGATGCAGCACACGAGTGACCGTGGAAGAAAATGCTCAAAGTTGGAACGCTCAAGACAAGGACAACAGCAGCTTTGGGCTAAGGAGATTTTAGGGCTAAATGTCACATTGCAGATGTGAAACTGGTCAAAGGTGTACGTGTGGGGGGTGGGGGGGGAGGGTGTTGTGTGTTTCTTAGCAGTCTAAGCAGGTATTTCTGATAGGCAAGTCCAAGAGAATATGATCAGATGCGGATGAATGCTACAAACAAAAGATAACTCGTGCTATAAAAGGTACAACTTGTTATTTTACTGACATTTCCTTTGGAAGATAGTTAAAATACAGGGTGGGGGCAAAAGTAGGTTTACTGTCATGAACCTGTGATGCATGAACTTACTGTCATGAGTACATGAGAGAGTTTGTTCTTGTGTTATTATTTATTAATTATTGTATTGTTTTCCATAGCAGCCATTGTGAACCTACTTTGTCCCACCCTGTATATCTGGCTTCTGGATTTTCATCATTAGAATTAATTTTTTAATCAAATGCTTCCATATTGTTCCTCCTTTCTTGTATTATCCCACAAGGTGTCCATTAAAACTGTACCTTCATCTCAATATGGTTTAAAAAAAAAAAGCCCTAGATTAAAAGTCAGAATACTGACTTCTTTTCATCCTTGTGCTGCCATTTATAACCTTAGGCAAATAACCAAAACCAAAAACTAGATGTGTACTACCTCTGCAAAAAGGTTTTATGTAGCAGATCAATAACAGCTCGCAAATCTCATGATGGAGAGCAGGGTACATGTATTATTACTCATCTGGATGCTCTCAATACCTAGTGAAGTAACCGGCCCAGAACAGTAATTTAACTAAATAAAAGATAGATATACTTGG
Source organism: Myotis myotis (assembly GCF_014108235.1). NCBI lineage: Eukaryota > Metazoa > Chordata > Mammalia > Chiroptera > Vespertilionidae > Myotis > Myotis myotis. Next base: position 32,208,896 of record NW_023416318.1, read on the forward strand.
ATATTGTAAAGGTTTACTAAATTATATGTTGCTTTTATTATTATATATTTATTTGCCAAATATGGACTACTGGGTCTAGCATCACTGGAAATGCTTGGGAACTCATGTTGCTAATGGGGGTTTGTAGAAGCCAGACTTTATTTTCACCTCTCCTAAGAGCAGGCCACAATGCCTTCTTTAATCTTGCCTCCTACTGCGATGGAGCCGTAAGCTCTACGTAAGAGAAAGCTAGCAGCTGCTACATTCTAATTCTGTTTATTATATTTAAGTAGGTAAATGTAAGCTGGTTGTTACCTACAGCTGGAAAGAGTTTCTGCTTTCTATAGAAAACTTGCTCTTTTGACCACTATAGTATGTCCTTAGTAATTAGCTTTTATCTACAAAATGCATTGCAGAAAATTAAGCAAAACTATCCTTTAAAAATTTATTTATAATAAGCTAGTCATCATTGGATTACAATAGATTATCCTACCCTTTAAATAATTTTTTAAACGAAATTTATTTATAGTTTACCTTTTTTTTTCCCTTTTCTTACATCTCTCTTAAATTCTAAATTTTCCTCTGGTAAGAGAGGAAAAAATGGTATTAGGATCTTACCACTTGCCCATCAAAGGATCACTCTAGTCTTGTTTTAAGTGGGTTGATGAGAGAAAATGAACAGGTGCTACAGGTTACTCAGCTGTTCTAAAATTAAAGATTGATATTTTTCCTCTTGTTCTATTAGCAGACCTTTAGTGACATGTTAGCACTGGATAATGGTTGCAGCAGTTTAAGCCTCATGCTGTGATTTTTAACAGAAAGCCCAGCTACAGCAGCAAACAATGACATCTCCCTATAGCCAGTAACTTAATAAGGAAGCAGTGCAGCCTTAGGCAGTTTGACTAAACAGCAAGAGAAATCTGACTTCCAATGTACTGACTCCACTTTAAACACAATGGCCTAGCTTAATTAACACTGTGTTCATTTGTAACTCAATCAGTTTAGAATTTTTGTCCTTGAACCATTGGCTCTGCCATCTTAAAGAGAAAAAGAAGGCTCAAGCTGCTGAAAATCCCTCTTGATTTGTATAAACAGACATTTCTGAACCAGCAATAGAATAAATAACTGTTGGCATTAATTGCTAAGTTTCCCAAAGGCCCAGGTAATCGTAAAATCATCTTTTAATGAAGAAAAGAATTTCATTGATTTTAAGAATATACATGGGATGTATTAAATAATATTAAATTGAAATTATTTTCTCATACCTCTCTTTTTGAGAGGCACTAAATTAAAAATATTAAGTCTTTGCCAAAACATATTTATTTCAAATTATTATCCCCAACAATAGCCTAGCAGATGTTGTCTAGCACACTTATGGGACCTCATAAACTTCATTTGGCCTATCATGGACCCTTGGCTTTGTTCTGACCAATCCTCTGAAGAGAAATTAAAATAAATGCTAACTCAATCAGATTATTCACCTACATTGATTCTCATTTCAAAATATATCAGTCAACAAATAAAGTTAATTAAATAAGACTCTAGAATACTATAGCATTCTGAATTCTCATAAGTGAGGTTACAATTCTAAAAGAAATAAAAGACATAATTACTGCATTAGATCAACTATGCTGTGTAAATATTTGGTAACTATTAAAATTTGCTTTCTTATAAATCCAACCACATAGTCTTTCTTGAAAAATCTTTGCATTCTGTGAAATTATGCACTAAAAAAATGAGGGCTTATAAGAAAAATAGGGTTGGGTCAGTCCACTTAAATCATTTTAACCAGAGCATAACTGAAAATAATAACAATTCCATTAAAGTACTAGCACAGTTCACTCTGCTATTTACACTTAGTCAGTTCTTTGCAGGCTTAAACCTTGATGAGGCTCATGCTTCCTCCTTCTAGACATGTAGGTCCTAGAGGGCATTTGATTCTAAAGAAACCGTTTCCAGTAAAATTAAAAACTATGACTAAACCAGAGCACAGCGTCCTTCATTTATTCATTGTTTCAATACGGAGGGAATGTCTCTGCAGCCTCTTCATCTGCACTTGGAGCTACAACATCTGGCTTCTCACAGTGGAAAGAAGAGAGGTTCTTGGAGCCACTAAGTGAGCCACTGCCCTGCCCTGAAGGAAGGCTCTTCTGTAGATGTTCGCTTTTCTCTTGAGGTCTCCAAAAAGTGTTAAGGTTTTCTCTTTAATTGGAGAGAGCTGGCCCCAGTGGCTTCAAAACATTAATGTAAAAAATGGGAGAACCACGTGTAAACCAACACAATATCCACGTTATTCCTACTTCACTTTTCCATTTACCAACTAATAAGAGGTCATTTGCATCAAAGAAACGGTATGGTACATAAACCACGTTCCCTAGTATAATAAGAAAGAAAGTGTGGCTTTTAAAGCTAATAAGGGAGGAATGAAAGATGCAGGGAAATAAAGCCAAGCTCTTTAATGTGGTCCCAGGGTCTCCCACCATCTGACATTAGTCTAGGTTTCTAGTGTTAACTCCACATACAGCTCACTAGATGAAGCCATGCAGGAATGACCTTTTATTTGGTCCTTGCTTCACGCTTTCCTGAGACCACTGAGCTATGCTGGCCAGGCTATGAACTTTTTGAAGCTTTGTTCCCTATGAGGGTCTAAGAACAATCACACCCAGTAACAATGAACACACTTGGAACCTATATCTGGGTTTCTAAATTACATTTTTACTAAACAGAACCAGTATTCCTTGAAGGGTTGGTTGGTTCAATGACCAGGTCAGGGAAAGTATAAATGAACCTGAAATACCTTGTTGTATCAAAAAGTTAAAGAGCTTACATAAAAGTGATAGGGCCCGCCCAGTGTGGCTCAGGCTAGGGGTTGAACTTCGATCTATGAACCAGGAGGTCACAATTCGATTTCCAGTCTGGGCATATGCCCGGGTTGTGGGCTTGATCCCCAGTGTGGGATGTGCAGGAGGCAGCCAATCAATGATTCTCCCTCATCACTGATGTTTCTCTCTCTCTCTCTCTCTCCCTTTCCCTTCCTCTCTGAAATCAGTATATATATATATATATATATTTTTTTTTTAAATGATAGGACCATATTCAAAGGACAAAGTGTTCAGCTTGAAGGGGCTCCTACTGACAAAAATCTCAGACAGTTTGAGCACCAGAATAAATAATAAAAGCAAAAGATTTTAATTCATTGAATAAAACAAGAATCCCTACAAATATATACAAACGTATGAAAAGATGTCCAAGTTAACTCATAATAAAATAAACACAAATGAAAACTGCACTAAGATAGCATTTATCACCTATCAGATCAGCAACAACTAAAAGGCTTATGTGGTGGCACTCGCACATATTTTATAGAAGCAACTACTTCATTAAGATTTTTATTCCTTCTCCTTTCCTTCCTTCCTTCTTTCCTTCCTTTCTCCTCACCATCCATCTATCTATCTACCTATCTATCTATCTATCCATATATCTATCTATCCATATATCTATCTATCTATCTATCTATCTATCTATCTATCTATCTTAAATTTAGGACCAAACATTATTGCCTCTATTCTAATTCAATACTTTTCTAGTATTTATTTATCACTTTTCTCTGTCTATTTCTTTCATTTTCCTTGTAATCTTTCTGTATTGGCCCTGCTGACTCTATTTTTTTTTTAATTATTACTCTTTTTTGAGCAAGCTGAATTTTTCCAAGACCATCTATTTGGGTGATCTTCATGTTGGGGAGGCCCAGACCAACAGTCCGGGCTATTAAGCCACTGGGATTTCTAATAGGACACAGGGTTGAATAAATTCTCTGAGCCTTTCCTTCCTGAGCCAAATGAAGTTTTAGCACTCCACTGACAGTTCATGATAGCTTCTCTTCCTCAACTCCTTCACCCTCCCCCTGAGAGCCTGCTTCCTACAACATGCTTCATCCTACCTGCTTCTCAAGACCATGGGGGGGGGGGGGGGAGTTCAGGAAAGCCCCCACTATCAACCTATGCATCCGTTCCCATTATTAAAAAGTGAGATGATTGGATTTGTTCCTCACAGTAAAGATGGAGGTAACTGCCATACTTACTCTGCCATTTCAAAATTATATTTCTAACACACAAATGTAATGTTACCTTGCAAAAAAACTTCAATGGCATGCAATTATTATAAAAGGAAAATTCTTTAACATGAACTTATAAAGTCCTCATAAATTTTTTCCACTTCAGTACTTCATTTCTGCCTATCCAACCAATGTACCTTAGTGATGCCTTTCCTAGCTCCCACAGAAAAATTAATTTGCCTCCCATTGGAAAGAATGCCTCCTATTATATCTATTATTCATTGTCATTATTTATTTGCATGTCAGGTTTCTCCAATATACTTAAAAGCTCCATGAGGGCAGGCAAATTGTCATATTTGTCTCAAGTACCAAACACAGAACCTGACACACAGTAGGAACTCAATAAATGTTTGTGGCACATGTCTACTAGTAAGTATATTCCAAGTGCTATAGTACACAAGGAAATATTCAAAGTTTTGTATTTCTGGATTCCTTCCAACACATGGTTCCTGTTTTAGTGACTGTTTTCTTTTTATACATCAACAGATCATCCAGTTCACTTCCTTTTGAATTCATATGCCCATGTATTTGTCAACATAACCTGTATGTGGTAATATTAATTGTAACTTCTTAGACATCTGTACATTATAACTTTGATCAACAAAACATCTTATTGTCCCAACATATTGACATTTCAAAAGCAAAAAGCTAGTCTCTTGCTACACTGTAAGTACCATTTTTAATGACGAATTGATTAAAATATTGATAGAAGTGACACTGGATCAGCAAGAAGCCATATTCAGAAAATGCATGTACAAACATACATGCTATACATAGGACTTCAAGACATAGAATCAAAAGTCTTAATTCTCAATTACTATGACATAACAAGTTAGTTGAATAGTCTCTAAAATTATCTTTTCCTGCCTTTTATTTTCTAATGCTTAAACTCCCATAGAAAATACCTTAAGACTCAGAGTGATGGCATAGCATTATAACACTGTGATAAGACAAAAAAAAAATGCAGAAATTATGTTCTTTTCAAATGTTCTCCAAAACATTTAGTATACTTTTCTTAAAATGAACTGTATGTAACTAAAAATAAACAAGTATAATATCATGAGATTCAAAGGTTTATCAAAATTGCTATGACATAGAAAAACCTCAAATAACATAGATGCTGATAGGTACCAAAGAGATTTGCAGTATTACTATTTATTTTACATAAAATAGATATATATGATGTCTATAAAAATAAAGTAATAAGTCCTATGGAAAAACGGGATATATGACTGGAATCACACCACTAATTTTGTGACAATAATGCTATGGCCTCTGATAAACTATAAATATAATGTCAGTTGTCTTTCTCACTAAATGAAATTTCTTATATCCACATCAACATAGCAGTTGTGGGCCATTAGCCAAGAACCTTAAAAGAACTAGATTTTACAAATAAATCCTTTATAACAGGGTTATACAGTCTCAAAATTATACCACAGTATATTAAACAGAGCAACTTTTTAAAATACTAGAGGTCTGGTGCATGAAGTTCATGCACAGGTAGGGTCCATAGGCCTGGCTGGCAATCAGGGCCAATCTGTGGGGCAACCAGCAGGGCAATCGGTGGGCCCCCAGTCCCACCCACTTTGGCTGGCCTGGTGCCACCTGCTCGCCAGCCCGCCCCCTGCCGCCATGGGTCAGGGCCTGCTGGCTGGTGGCAGCTTCTGCATTGAGCATCTCCCCCTGTCACTATGATGTGCACTGACCACCCATCATTCCACTATTCCATCGATTTGCATATTAGGGTTTTATATAGATAGATTGTGTGAGTAGAGTGCTATATTTCTAGGTTTTGAACTCCATGTAACCTTGTTGTATTGGATCCATTATTTAAAAGAAGACATGTTAAGAATTGAACTTAATTCTTAACCTTAAAAACAGAATGGGCCCAGCCGGCATGGCTCAATGGTTGAGCGCCAACCTATGAACCAGGAGGTCATAGTTCGAATCTCAGTCAGGGCACATGCCCGGGTTGTGGGCTCGATCCCCAGTGTGGGGCCTGCAGGAGGCAGTCAATCAATGATACTCTCTCATCATTGATATTTCTATCTCTCTCTCCTTCTTCCTTCCTCTACAAAATTAATAAAAACATATTTGGGGGGGAAAACCAACAAAACAGAATGGAAGAAAAACTATTAAAATTATTTGGAATAATCTTTAAAAGAATAGATATTATCTAGAGAGGGAAGAATCTATCCTCAGTTACCTTGTGACTAGAAAATGAGATTTTCATAAGCCATGTGTTTAAAAAATCAGTCCCTGTTCTTCATACTAATGTATCTACTGGGCTCCCAGCAAGTTCATACACACAATGGGAAATGCCCTGGTCATCATCTCCTGTTTCCTCTAAGGCCACCACATTTTTAAACTATTAGTAATAATTTTTAAAAAGAACCTAGACCTGGAAATATTGTGATATTGTCAGAAGTTAACAAACAGACATTTTCAATACTTTCTACACATCAAAATTTCAGAATGATTTTTTAAAACCAGAATTTAAATAATTCTTAAAACACATCTCATACTATCCCCTTTCCTTTTCTCTAATATATAAGAGAGGAGCATTAGGGAGGCATACCACCCTTGGCCATCAAAAATATTAAAGCATTCATCAAATGAAATGTGTTTTAGTAGCAGTGATATTGCAGGTGCTCTGGCCCTTTAAGAACCTTAAAGTATTCAGTTGGAGAAAATGCACTGACTGAACACTGACAGAGTACAGTGCTGTTAGAGTCATTCACAACACATCATCTGTGATTTTCTAGATAAAATGCCAACACTGTAGCTAATCTTTTTAGTTAAACAATGCTTTTAGAAGTGCTTTAAGAGCTAAAATGAATATCTAAAAATTCTTTCAAATGCTATAAGGCCATTAGTAGACTAAACCATTTGTCACCAATTTAATTAAATATTTTTAAGTTATCTCAAAGTCACATAGTGGTAGATTTTTTTGTTTTCAAATCATCACACTTGCTATTGATATGCTATATAACAGATAATACATTCTGAATTTTTCTTTGTTTATTAACAAGCCCTTGTAATTAACTTGCTTTTAAATCATAAGTATGATACTATTTTAATTTCCCTCACATTCTCTACCCTATCATTTGAAATCACATTAAGCTGACTCTTAGAAGGCCACCTGGTGTACTACTATGACATTGAAGTGAGCTGTTCTGGCATGCAGGAAACACTGACAATCTTCTATGCTAAAATCCATTTCTTTAACTGATGTCAGAACTGGGGGAAATTAATTTTTGCTATTCATAAATACCTGACAGGTTTAATGTAAATATTTTGAAAAAGACCTCAGCATATGCTGCACATACATTATATATGCAGCACTGCACTGGAATATTGTATTTGAAACCCATTCAATTTCTAGATCACTACTACGGAAACCGTTGAAATTTCTCAAATTACTCACAGATTGCAATTTTCTCCATATACACGTAAATAACAACAGAAGCCCCCATGAAACCTTTCAGTCGCTGGAAAAATCAGCAATTTGACACTTAAGACAAATTTCTTTGAAAGGAATACTATGAAAACGCAGGTAAACCTGACAAACCACTGAGTGTCAGCCTGGCTCCCCTCCTGTGGCCAGAGCCGAAGACATCTTACTCGGAGGCTACGTTCATTTTTATGGTCCGAAGGACTGCTGCAGAATGGCTGCCACCTCAGAAACAATGCTATCTCAAAGCAGATGCCTCTGGATCGCTTTTATAAAAGGTGAACACATACTCATTCCTTAGAATAGCACACACAGTCCCAGAGATACACACATATTCATTTAAGTGACTATGTATAATAAGGCCCCTGTGCAGGTTCAATCCACTTTATGTATTGGGTATATTGAAAAATTAAGTGTAACTACACAGGGAAGCTTTTTATTTAAATAAATTATATGTAGGAAAACTATTTATAATGTAATTACCCTTAACTGATCCAATTTTTAAATTGTACGTTCATTTTCAAGTTTGAGTATCAATAGAATGATAACTGTAATGGACTGAAACCCATCAAATGGGTTAAAATCTATGAGTTCATAATAACATACACACAAAAACCCCAAACACAACCTGGCTGGTCTCCTTTGAGCATGCTGGGAAACAAATTCAGTATTGTGAAAACTGATAGACAAGGGAAAGAAATCATGCATTTAATCTATCTGCCTTTTCTAGAGGAACTATACCTCAGGTTATTGATAAGAGAACATTTCTCTTTGTAGAAGTATTCCAGCTAATAAATGAAGAAAGAAAAAGGCATTAGAATATCACCACTTTGCAAATCCCTAATGAAATAATGGCCACTAACTTCACAAAACAGAGGCAATCAGATAGTTGGTTGAAATGGAAATGCAGAGTATGACCAATGAAGTATTCCTGCCCCAAAAATGATACGAGTTTATAGGAGAAATATGTATTAGATACTACCACAAAGATGCCATGCGCAAACCCTGAATGTGAGAAATAACAGGAAAAATGACCCAGTTTCTTCAACAAATAAGAAGCAAAGGAGCCCTAGCTAGTTTGGCTCAGTAGATAGTGTGTTGGGCTGCACTGTAGGGTCCCGGGTTCAATTCCAGTCAAGAGCACTTACTTTGGTTGGGTTGCAGGCTCCTCCACGGCCGGGGCCTTGGTTAGGGCACCTGCAGGAGACAACCAATCAATGTGCTTCTCTCACACAGATATTTCTCTCTGTCTTTCCCTCTCTCTTCCACTCTCTCTAAAAATCAATGGAAAAATATCCTCGGGTAAGGATTAACAAAAAAAAAGAAAGAAAAAAGAAGAAGAAGCAAGGCAGAGGGAAAAGAAGGGAGAGGAAACTATAAATTAAAACCACAGGTTAAAATGCAATGGGTGGATATTGTTTGGATCCTGATTCAAACAAACTGACAGTGAGGTTGAGACGGCCCTGGTGAGCTTGCAACGGCCCCAGTGGTGTTAAAACGACCCCGGTGAGGTTGAAACGGCCCTTGTGAGGTTGAGGCGGCCCTTGGGAGGTTGAGGCGGCCCCTGTGAGGCTGAGATGGCCCCTGTGAGGCTGGGATGGCCCCTGGGAAGCTGAGAAAAATACCACATGAACTCACTCATTTATGGATAATAAGAACCATTATAGACTGATGAACAAAAATGGATACAGAGGCAGGGCAGCATTGACCAAAATGTCAAACTACAGTGGGAACCCTGGGGGAGGGTTGGGGGGGTGGGGGCGGGTAGGAGATCAACCGAAGGAGTTATATGCATGCATATGAGAATAATTAATGGACACAAGACACTGGGGGGTGGGGGAAGCCAGGGGAATGTCAAGGGGGAGAAAAAAGGAGACATGTGTAATACTCTTTGTAATACTTTAAGAAATAAAAAAATAATAATAAAAATTATAATATGTAATACTCTTTGTAATACTTTAAGCAACAAAACAATAAAAAAAATACTTTCCTCATGTAAAAAAAATTATAAGGCATTCAGGGAAATTTGAACAATGATTAAGTATTTGATGATATAAGGAATTTTTTTCTTAAAGTATGCATCTTTTAAAATACAAACTGAAATACATATGGATGAAATGAATGTCTATGAATCATCCTATCTAATAAAGAGGGAATATGTTAATTGACCCTCACACTGTCACAAAGATGGTGGCGCCCACAGCCAATAAGGAGGGAATATGCTAATTGACTGCCATGGCCTCAAAGATGGAGGCGCCCACAGCCACAAGATGGCAGCACCCAGTCTCCTCAACCCACTGGGGTGGCAGGCGTGCGCGGCAAGGCTGGGCCTGCCCCCAGGCGGGCATGGCCTTGCTGCGTGCCTGCCTCCAGAGTCCCCTAGTCTCCTCAGCCCCCCAGCCCCCAGGGCCAGCCAAGGCTTGCACTGCCAGCAGTGGCAGCAGCAGAGGTGTGATGGGGGTGGCTCCTTCCCCTGATCACCAGGTCACCTCCCACCCCTGAGGACTCCCGAACTGTGAGAGGGGGCAGGCCAGCCTGAGGGACACCCCCCTCCAGTGCATGAATTTTCATGCACTGGGCCTCTAGTTTAGAAATAATTCAGAACCCGAAGTCAAATCTTCTCCTGTCACCTTATATTTGAGTGGTGGACATGGTGCAATATACAGATCTTATAACATAGAAACCCACACATGAAACCTATATGTTCATGTTGACCAATGTCACCCCAATCTTATAAATAAAATTAAAAAAAAAATAATTCAGTGGGAGGGTGGCAATGGGTAGAAGGATAGATGAAGAGAGATTGGCTATGTGTGATAACTTGGAATGGGCAGCTATATGGGGGTTCAATATATCATGCTCTCTACTGTTATGTATTTTTGAAATTTTCTGTTATAAAAAGTTTTTTATTACACATAAAATAAGAACTAAGTAAATCCTGTCTTCTTGTTAAATTCTAAAATGTATTGCCTGGCTCACTGTAAATTAGGAAATGATCATTTATTGTGGGGAGTGAAGAAGGATGGGGAGGAGGACTACAAAAAAAGAAAATGTTTATAACAGTCAACAAGAAAGCAAAGAATAAATTTAGCTGAAGAGACTGACAATTCTTACTAGAACCTTCCCAATTGTTTGGCTGAACTAAATAATCTCTAGGTCCTTTTCCACTATGAATTCTTAGAATTCTTTCTATAAGGGATGAATAGGTAAAGCACAGAGGATTTTTAGGGCAGTGAAACTACTCTGTATGATGATACAATGGTAGATACATATGTCATCATATATTTGTCAAAACCCACAGAATGTAAAACACTAAGAGTGAACCCCAATGTAAACTATGAACTTTGGGTGACAATAATGTCATGCAGGTTCATTGACTGTAACAAATGCACCACTCTGGTGCAGGATGTTGCTAGTAGAGGAGGCTGTGTATAGGTGGAAGAAGAGGTATATGAGAAATCTCTGTACATTCTGCTCAATTTTGCTGTGAACCTAAAATGACTCTTAAAAACTATTCTACGGTATTTAAAAGAGAAAAAAAAAAGAACTATAAAACACTCATGAATATGCTGCACAAATTCAGAATACTGCTGCTTCTTAAAGCTCTATGGTTGTCCCCAAGTATGAATAATCTTAAAATATTTCAGAACATTATAAAAATTTGGGGAGATTGCCTAGGGATAGGGAGGTTGGGAAAAAAATGGAAAGTGACTGTTAATGGATATAGGGTTTCTTTTGAAATGATAAAAATGTAATTGGTGTGGTGATGGTTATAAAACCCTCTGTATATACTAAAAACCATTGGGTTATACATTTTTAAAACGGTGAATTGTATGGTATGTGAATTATATCTTAATAAAGCTCTTATATGTATATGTAGAAAATTACCTGTAAATGTCCTGAGCACCTGATTTCATAAGATCATTTACATTCAATTTATTGAGACAAAATTACACTCTGAGTTGTATTGCCAAGACAACAGGTTTGGAATCTCATAGACCCAGGTTTGGACCCTAGCTTTGCAATTTATTTAGCTGTTGACCTCAGACAAATGAATTATCCTCTGTCAGCCTCAGTTTCTCATCTACAAAATGAGTATAATAATTTCTACCTAATAAGATTATGACAAGGATTGCATCACATGAGATGGTGTAAAGAATCTAATGCTCAAAAATGGAAATAATTATAATTTTTTTCTGTGAAAATGTGTAGTGTAGTGAAATTTTCAGAAGGAGAGAATATCTAATTAACATTTTTAGGATAATTTTTTAATAGTTCTAGTTAGATTTTAGTCATCAACAAGCCAGCCATAAATAGACTTCATAATAATAATAATCTATTTTAATAATGTTTGTATCATCTAACCTGAGATGTTTTATAAATGCCTAAAAAATATTTCCAACTCTACCACTACTATAACTAACTACTAATATATACTGCATATCGTAATCTTGCTTATTCACATATAAAATAAATGATTTAAATGAATATTTAATGAAAATAATACAAAGGTATGCTTAACAAGCTAAGTTGGCAATTTCATTATGATTCTTTGCACTCATGCAGAGGCTCTTAAACTGCTTAAAGTATAAAAGAAAAGATTTTAGGAGGCATAATGTCTATTGTTTAGAGGAAAAGCAAAGGGAGAAAATCATTCATTCATTCAACCATTCCATAAACATTTGCTGAATTCCAAGAATCGTGCCAGGCCTGATGGATTAATGATGAATTTTTCTGACCAGGAGTTCCCAGTCTATTATCATACACAAGTAAGTAAGCAAATAATTCCAACAGTGAGATAAATGCTAATAGGGGAATATACAAAGTATTCCTGGAGCATAAAGTAAGATATGGCTAACTGCAAAAATAAGGAATCTTCCACTACCATGGAGTGCCGATGATAAGATAAAGGACAGGATCCTCAAGCTCTGATGATTAGTTCATTTATTCACCAAATATGTGCAGGTGCTGAGGAAACAGGTAAACAAGGCCAACTGAATGTTCTCAAGGAGCTTCCCGTCTATCAGGGAAAGTAAACAATGTAAATAATGATATTAATGTCTTAAAAGTGTTAGAGTAAGAGCACATGATAGATGCTAAGGGAGCATATGGCAGAAGACTCTCAAGGCAGTAGGTTTGCATTGACATTTTTAATTATTGTGGATTTTTGTGAGACAAGCTCTTTGAGTTACATGAACCATCTTACTCAACTAGTTCACTTGCAAATTTTTTTAGTATCTCCTTTTGTTTGCAAAGGCATTGTCCATTTAAGTGAATTGTCAGTTTAAAGTTTTAAATATTAAGTTGATTACTGATTACCTGTTATTCTAGATCAGCTGTGGGCAAACTACAGCCCGTGGGCCGGATTCGCCCGTTTGAAATGAATAAAACTAAAAAAAAAAAAAAGACCGTACCCTTTTATGTAATGATGTTTACTTTGAATTTATATTAGTTCACACAAACACTCCATCCATGCTTTTGTTCCGGCCCTCCGGTCCAGTTTAAGAACCCATTGTGGCCCTCGAGTCAAAAAGTTTGCCCACCCCTGTTCTAGATGAATACTAGTTTATTCCTTACAATATAAATTAGTATCAGCTCAAATAGTATAAAGCAAGGAAAACATAACCCTAAAACAATGATATTTAAATATCAATATCATTATACTCCATCAGCATGCATGACTAACAAATGACTCTATTAAGGAGCTCAAGAAATGGGTACCATGGACTTGTGTTTTCCTATACTTATGGAACACTCACAGATTCTTCTGGCCAATAAACCTTCCCCACCCAGTTCCAGTGACATTTTATGTGGTTTGCACTGACAATATAAGAAGATCTGTGTGAGGTTAGCAGTTTCCTTCTCTCATTTGTACTGGAAATACTATGTACTGGCTACCTTTGGGAAACTGGGGAGTCCAAACAGCTTCTCATACTTTATCTCCCTGGAAGTTAAAACAAGAGACTATATATTGCTTTAAAATAATTTCCTTCAACTTTACTCCTTACTGATACAATGCACTCACAGGATGAAAATGCTCTCCAACACTCACTCTACCTTTTTATTCTATTTATTTTCTCTATTGTGTTCTTGTCCTCTTTTCAGATTTTACAGCTTGAGATGTTATAGATTTCAGATTGCCTCTAGAGCTAACAACAACCAAAAAAATATTTTAAAAAACACAGTAAAATAAAAGCAGATACTAAAGGATGCCCAGTATACATTGCTTGATGATAACGAAGGTGAGGGAGAAGGAAGGAGAAAGATAACTAGAGGAAGAAAGAGGAGGAAAAGAAAAGAAAGAGGAGGAAGATGAAAAAAATAAGTAGAAGACCATTAGCAAAAGGAAGGCAATAAAATACTACCACCTTTGGATAGAAATATTCCCATCCTTAATTAAATAAGATATAAGATATTGAAGCCTGCAATTTGGCCCTGGAAGGGGCAACTCATGGATGTGGGATGGGAGGTTAAGAGAACAGTTACTGTCCATGGAGCCAAACAGTATTACCATCTGGATTTTACCATCACTGTGGTAGTTTTAAAACATGAACCCGAAATTCTTTGATACTCTTCCCTTCAAGAGGTGAATTCTAGCCCTAAATGGTTTGGCTCAGTGGATAGAGCGTCAGCCTGCGGACTCAAGGGTCCCAGGTTCGATTCCAGTCAAGGGCATGTACCTTGGTTGCGGGCACATCCCCAGTAGGGTGTGTGCAGGAGGCAGCTGATCAATATTTCTCTCTCATTGATGTTTCTAACTCTCTACCCCTCTCCCTTCCTCTCTGTAAAAAAAATCAATAAAATACATTTAAAAAAATAAAAATCATCATTTTCCCCTTAAAAAAAAAAAAAGAGGTGAATTCTACCCTTCCCTTGAATCTGGGAAGACTTATAACTGCTCACAACAGAGTAAACAATGCTGTGTAACTGCTGAGGTTAGGTGAGAAAAAGTCATGCTTGGAACAGACAGATTCAGAGGGGAGAGGGGTGGGGGACTGGATAAAAGAAGGTGAAGAGATTAGCCAAAGAACATATATGCATAGCCCATGGACACAGACAATAGTGTGGTGACAGTCTGGGGAGGGGGGAGGAGATGGGTGGAGGTTGGCAAAGGGGAAGAAATGGGGGACATTTATAATAGTGTCAACAATAAAAAAAAAAAGTGAAAGAAAGGGAGTGATGTAAAAGAAAGAGTCATGCAACCTGTGCCTGATCCTTGCTCTTGGAATGCTTGCATTCTGGAGGCCCACTAGCACAACACTCCCTCTCAAGACCCATTGCAAGGCTGCCAAGAAGCATAAGCCACAAAGAGAGGTCATACAGAGGTATTCCAATCAACTCCAATTAAGCCAGCCTTTAAGCCACCTCAGCTCAGCCACCAGCATGTGAGAAAAACAAACAACAAACCCACCCCCACCCATCTTAGAAGTGCATCTTCCGTCCCTCAGCCATTCAAGTCTTACCAGCAGAGACACCAGACATCACAGAGCAGAGACTAGCCTACCCTCCCGTGCCCTTGCCAATTTCCTGACCTAACAAACCTATGAGCATAATAATGGCTGTGGTAAGATTGGTATGATTTTCTACTTAATATAACGAAGGTAAGTAGAACAAAGTTGGCTGCTGGGAGTATGATGCTGTTGTAACAAAATCTAAAACACATGGCGTTGGTTCTAGAACAGGACTCTAGAGACTAACAGTGAGGACTTAAAGGAAGAATGTGCAAAGATGTTCCTGGAACCTTGAGGAGAGTAGATCCTTTTTGTATAGTGGCTTAAACATGGCAATAATGTGGCCGCCAGGCGGGTAATTAATCACTTTAACTATGAGCAATCATGCTTAAGCTACATAATCTTTACTCCCTGGAATGGAGATAAGAAACGCCCTAACCTTTGGAATAGAGATTGATAGGACTGGAATCAACTGGTATAAATACAGATGTAAGAAGACAGAACGAAGAGAGACAGAACTAAGAAGACAGAACCTACACAGAACCTAGAGACAGAAGAACTTCGCTGGAGAGAACATGGCAAAAGATCCTGGACTGAACCTGACTACAGAAATTGGCAAGAGAACCTGACTAGAACCTGGTGACAGAACCTGGCTGGAGAACCTAGCGAGGGAACATGGCTACAGAACCTGGCTGGAGAACCTGGAGAACCTAGCAAGAGAACCTGGACACAGAACTTGGCTGGAGATCCTGGCTAGAGATCCTGGCTAGGCTGCTGATCAACTGAACACTGTCTCCGTGTCCCTCCTTCTTCGCTGACTCCGTCTACACCTTTGGGGACCCCTGGACCCGCTGGGGCTGGACCCCAGCGTGTGATAGCATAAAAAGTAGGAACTGTACTTAAGGAGCTTGGTGATCTAGCTGGGGAGATCTCTAGAAAGAACACTCTAGAGATCTCTAGAAAGTGTCACCGGTCTTCTTCTTGCTGCCAAAGATAAATTGTGGAAGGAGAGAGATGAACTGAAAAATAAACTGTTCAGTTTTTAGGCAAAATTTAGAGGAACTATAAAGGAGCCAGGACTTTCCTGGGTTGAAAAACTCAATCTGTTTCTCATTCCCAGTCTCTCTAGACAGCAACTTCCCAAATTAAGAAAGGCTTTCAAGGCAAAGATCAAATCCAAGGTGCTGTTAGAAAAAATCTCAGAGAACAACTGACTGTAAAACCCTTTGTTGAGACATTTGTTAAGGGGACGCATCATAAACCCTTTCAGACACAAAAGGACTTCTAAGTATCTTAAGGTCAAGACTTACTCCGGTTGATAAACAGTAAGGCTTCTAAGGATTTTAATAAGGGTGTTGTCTAGCAGCAGCCTCATCAGGAGCCCAAGAGAGAGGACTTATGTGTGGTTTTGTTTCCTGTAATAGATTATATTCATATACAGTAAGCCGGCACAGTTTTTAAAGGAGTTGTATTAGTTTAGACCAGTGGTCAGCAAACTAATTAGTCAACAGAGCCAAATATCAACAGTACAGCGATTGAAATTTCTTTTGAGAGCCAAATTGTTTAAACTTAAACTATATAGGTAGGTACATTGTTATTAACTTAATTAGGGTATTCCTAAGGCTTAGGAAGAGCCACACTCAAGGGGCCAAAGAGCCGCATGTGGCTCGCGAGCCGCAGTTTGCCGACCACGGGTTTAGACTAAAAGGGACAGATAGAGTACAAAATGAAAAGAGGCCTTTGGGCCCCTAACTGTTTACAAGAAAGAAGGATGATAAGCCCACTCAGTTGCAAACATAGGACATTTCTTACAGGAGAGAAAAAATAACTCAGAAAGTAGAGCCAAGGGCACAGGCAGAGCCAACAGTTAGAACAAACTTGGAATGGGCAACATGTGCCGGGACAGATGGCTCTGGACCAGTGATTGCCGGGTGTGTCCTATTTCTCCCCACCCCCTTTTTGAATGGAAATATTCTTAGCAGTTATCCAATGCCTATCCCACCAATGTATGCGAGTTTGTTTTTAGGAGATGTGGGCAGGTAACTTCTCTCTTTAGTTCACAGGTCTTTAGATAGAGAGAAAACATACTGAAGAAACTGCATATCCGAGGGCCTCATTTGCACCTGAACTTGATTTGGATGACAAGTTCTTAGAGAACTTCAAGTTATTGTCTTGAGTCTATTTTGGTTTGAGGGGGACTGTAAGTAATTTCTCCTGAGGACAGGACACCTCTCCAGTGTCTCTCTTCAATGATGAGCTTCTACAGATTGGAGGTCTCTTCCTGGACACAGAGAAGGGCCATGAATTTTACTAAATCCTAAAGCCCCATAGGTCCTCCTAATTTACCAACAAACTCACTAAGAATCATAGGCCTAGACCTGCTGAGAAAAGTCATACCCCAGGATTTATTGGCTTTGGCTTTTCTCCCTTCCATTTTTCTCCTGGGCACCTTCTTCTTTCCTCAAAAAGAGCAGTCCCACGTTACTTCAGCCACTCGTTTTCATTATGAGAGCTACTCCTAAACTACCTATCTGTTTAGGAGGCTACATAAATAATGGTTGAACGCATGAGCTCTGGAGACAGATCACTAAAGTCAAACCAAGTGGCTCTGCCACTTCGTAGCTTTGTAAGCCTAGGCAAGTTGCCTAACCTCTCTATCCTTCAGTATCATCATCTATAAAACTGGGATAATAATAGTCCCTGCAATGTAAGGTTGTTGCGCAAAAGAAGGAGATAAAGTGCTTTTAATACTACTTACCATGGGGTGAGCGTTCCATAAATGTAGATCCATAAAGTTTACCACAAAGCAAAAATCTCTACATTATCACACTTTTAATATGGTCCTCAAACAACACTGTGGAAATAGGCAGCTCTGACATGATTATCCCCATGCTGAAGAAACAAGTTAAGAGATACTAGGTAAATAATCCAGGGTCATATAGCTAATAACTAATAGAATCAGTCTGTGAACCCATATTTTATGACTCTATGTCCAGTGCTCTTTCCACGGTTGCATTTGAAGTAAGAGGAGCAGGTACCATGACCATCACTTAATAAGTAAAAAAATTGCTTCCCCAAGAATCTAAGTAACTCATCCATGATAATATAACCAGTTAATGGTAGAGTGTTGATGAATGCAGGTATTACACAGTGATTAAAAATGCTTTGGTGTCCTCATGTATAAAATGAAGACAATATAATGTAACTACCACACTGGGTTGTTGGAACCAAGTGAGATAATGTATGCTGAGTTCTAAGCATAGTGCCTGGGACATAGTAAACGTGCTTAGCAAATATACATCTCCTGTGCCCTACATCAAAGACTTTTTAACCAAACCATGCTGACTCGACACTTTTACTTCTTAAGTCTTCATAGTAAAAGAAAGTCCCTCAGAGCTTTGGCTAATTATCTTTAATAAATTATTCTTGACACTTTGCTATGAATGTATTAAGATAAAAAGTACTTAATAAAAATAATATAAAGTATTTTCACTTTTCAGAAGAGGAGAAAATCATGATGAAAATTATGAAAATTACACAGGTTCAAAATTACAAACTGGAAACCAGCTGTTTTGCAAAAAGAACCATTTAAGTAACACACATAATGCCCTCTATGAACACACATCTCGGCTTCAAAATATGTTCCAAAAGGAAGATGTTATGTCCAGATTATTTATAAACACACGTGCAGAGGGAGAAAGTTCAATTTCCATCAGTAGAAGGAAGCAATCTATTTCACCATAGGTCTGGAAGGGCTTTAACAAGTCTGAGACACACAACAGCAGCAATTTCACCTTTCCCAGCACCCTATTATACAGAAGCATCTCATGGTGTTTTGTGATGGTATTAAAAGTTTATCCATCCCAGAGGTTTCATAGTTAAAAATCTATTCCATATCACTTTCATCATATTTGGCCCTCAGACAGCTCAGAAAAATGGTGGCACCTGTTTTACTTTTTAGGCACCATTATAAAATAAGAACAGATAACAAGGGAAAAAAGTATCACATGGGAGGTGTGCCCTCGACCATCTTACCGCCCCCCCCCATCCCACCCCCCGCAGATCTGGAACCTATCTCCCTACTTCAGTATTCAACCTGCAACTCTTCAGCACCGCCACTTCAAGATGATGGGTTCTAAGACAGTCTTCCCACTCACACCTGTCAGGAACGTGCACTCGCTCACTTGATTTCATCTGGGCACGTCTACCCAGCTAAGCTCCATCCACCAGAAACATACAGCATAACAGACGGTTAAGGACACTTGTACACTGGAGAATAGGCTCGGATCATTGACCTCGAAGTCCTACAGGTTCAAGTGAGAGAGAAGCAGCTTCCCCACACATTTTTGGTCTTTAAAACTCTTTGCAAAGGGAAATAGTTCAAGGTAAGGGGTTTGAGGTTTGTATAGGTGCCATGAGAGTAAATAATTGGAGTTGACTAACTTTTCAAAGTCTATTTCTATTTGCAGGAATACATAGTAGACTCATGCGCTCCATTGTCACGCTGGATTATTCCTCCTACCTTCACAGCAGCTATTTTAGAAGTGACCTTTAGCAAACATTATGTGTTTTATTTTCAGAAATAGCACTACAGATATCACATTAATATATAGCATACCTTGAAGGTGTGCAAAAACCAATAAAGTCAGTAACATGAAAAGAAGAGTGCAAATAGTTATGCCACATGACAGGTGTGACTACACATAATGGCTCTTGATGCCCTCCATGACTATAGTGACCAGAAAGACAAGACTTGTGTTTTGGTCTGAAGACAAACGAGCACTACATTTTCTAAATATGAATTTTAAAAAGTTTTACCATATTCCAAACTCCCACATTGTCTCCTTTAAAATCTAAAAGTGAAGAAAGATGTGCACCTTCTTCATTTTTCCAACCCTAGCTCCACCTCCCTAAGCCCTACCAAACATTAGCTAGCACAAGAGCCAAGATGGGTAGGTAATTTGTTAAGTGAAAAGGCAAACTAAATTGTTTTCTAAAAAAAGCAAAAGAAAAAAATTCAAGTGTGTGGAGAGGGCGTATTGAAAAATCACAGTGTAAAACATCATTCACTTAGGAAACAAATTAATTAAACCGTTAAATGTCAAACAAGACCCCTTATTACTCATGTCAGTGAAATTTCAACTCAGTAATAGGTGTGATAGAGATGTCACCTAATTGTTGATGATCTTTCTAGCTAACCTGTTCTCACACAGTAGCACTGAGACCTGGAGATGAAATATTTTTGGCTGTCAAAATCTTTCTTTTGGGGTTACCCATTTGGCCTGTAACTTAGGCTACTGCTGTTTCTACTTTGCTCTCCAGTACACCTTCCAAAACTGCCTGAGTACTTGGAGATTGCAAAAAGGCTGGGCCAGGCTCACTAGAGGCTGCAACCACTCCCTGTTGAGACCATGTAGAGAGGGATTATAGATCCTGTGCAAAAAGAAAACCATCTTTTATTTTTCCCTCTAGAATAAAATCCCATACTTCTAAAAGCACACCACTGAAAAATTAAAATAGTCTGTTAAAAGATTTAGCAGTGGGAAATTACTGCTGTAATTTACCTAACTTTATATTTCATTAACTCTTAAGTTACACAGAAAATATATTCATTGAAATAGAAGATTTCCCTCCAGGCACAGATTGGTTCCAGACACAGTGCATCTTCTCTAATGCATTTTTGCATTGTTTTTAAAAAGCTTTTTAAAATTACTCTTGGTCTTTTTAGCAACTGTTTTTAATTATTCAAAAAATGTGGTTATAGTTTTTTTTGAGGAATTCTAGTAATCAAAAATTGGATTAACGAACACATGTACATTTATGATATAATAATTTAACTCTCATAATGATGATTCAAGGCCCTTCAAGATCCCGAAAGCTTTCTTAATTATAAAGATTAAGCTATATTTAAAATAACTTTATTGCTGTTAAGTATGTTTATTTTTTAAAATAGTACACAATAATACTATACTTGAAAGGCAATATAGTTAAAGTAAGCATATAGAATTATTGGGTAATGAGTTAATAGCATATTTCTTTAGCCATACCCAATACAGCTATTTCCATATTTAGAAAAGCACTTATCAAATTAAATTTTTTTAAGCTTTGAAAAAAAAAAAAGGCTTCTCTTCTCTTGGTCATGTGGACTAGACACTAAAACTAAATCTCTCTCTACCCTTCCTCTTCCCTTGAACCACACTATCTGGCTAAATCTCAAGCCTATACCAAAAGAAGCCAGCAAACACTAAACTAGAAATACATGCTAAAAATAATTCAGTAGCATGGCTCCCCTCTGACCCAACGCTGTGGCATTTACTTCATTAAGTGTTTTTGAAAAACTCCCAGTGGGAAAGGTACTTAATTTATTTACTGCATGAGTCTAACGAGAACTGAGAAAGAAATTTTAAGTGAACCGCCAAGGTTTGGAGTAGAATTACTGGAACATTTGCTGCACTATATGAGGTTTTCTTTTTCATCCATCAGCCACCTAGTGCATTTCACTATAAGCAATGAGACATTTTTGGTTTGGCTTTGAGCATACATTTCCTGATAGAACACTGAAAATAATGAGAAGTTCTCAAGAAAAAAACATAGCAACAAAGAAAAGAAAATTGCTTATCTGTGACCCTTGTTCTTTAGACTGTCCTTCTAATACATAGAAGCCAATGCTGTGTGTTCTCCAATTCATTTGTCACGGCAATGTCCTAGTGCTCTTAGACTACACATAGATACAGCACCCTAAACCCGTGTAACACCAGATAAAATGTGAAGTTGGACAAAGAACTAACGGCCCCTAACTTGTCTTCTCACCTAAGTGTCCCTGTTCTTCCCAGCTATCTACAACACATTTCAACATACCATGCTGTTACTTTAAATTCAGAATTCCTAATACCAGGATGACCATTCTTCCTCCCAAAAGAGCTCCCCCTCCCAAATTCCCTGACTCATTCATTAGTTCCTCCAATTTTTACGTCATATCTTTGACTCATATAACAGTGTAGAACCTTCCATTTCATATTTTCCCTTAAAAGTAAGACCTCTGTGATTGACAGATGAATGAACTGACTTCTGTTGGCTGTCTCTAGTGGGCCACACAGAAGAGCTGCCTGCAGGCATTTCTCCCTCTGCACGATGTGGAAATTATGTCCAAGAGGCAGCATCAATCATAAAAATAAACACATATAGCCAACTACCAAAGTTCTCATCAGAATATTTCTTAATTCTAGGAAAATGCATGATTTCTTGTGAACACCAAATGAAATTAAACAGGTTTTCTCTGACCTTTCTCCACACACACAGATGGAAATAACGTATTATTGCAAGTGCTTCAGGAGATCCTAGGAATACTGATCCTCATTTTACTTGCTTGAGAAAGAAAGTTTGTTTACATTAAGCTTATTTTAAGTGGGGGGAGAGGGACAAAAATATAAATGAAATAAAAATTCATATGAAGCAGGTATAATAAAACTATATTAAGTTGACTATCCATCATGCCTTTCAAAATTTTATACAGATATGGAGTTAGGTATGCATATGTTTTCTGTTGTCTTTAACCAGTTAGCCTTCCAATATAGGAAAACCACCAACTTTATTCTATTGTAGTTCATACACATCCCTATCCCAGGAATTGAGACCGTGCAAAAAAGGTAGCAGACTCTTGAAAGGCTAGCAATAATGAAAGGGTAGGGAAAATGTTCTTTAAATTTAGGTACATGTAGGTCAAAGAAGTAGTACACTGTCAGAATGAGATAAAGTACAATTGTGTGCTGTGTTTAAAACGCATCCAGAAAAGCTAGACAATAATAATAATAGCTGCCACTCATTGAATGCTTACAACACGCCATGCTGTGCCTTATGTGCGCTTCCTTATTTCATCCCAACAGCAAACCTATGATTTATTAGCCTTAGTTCATAAAGAAAATGAGACAGAGAAAGGTGAAGTTATTTGTCCAAAGTCAAAAGGCTGGTTAAGGGAAGCCGCTAACAACTTTATGCCCCGTTTTTAACCACTACACGATTGCCTCCTCAAAGACAAGAGGAAGGAAGTTTGTTTGATGTACAAAATTACATAGAAATGGTCGAGCATCAGGTTGTTTTGTTGTGCAAGGTAGTAGCAGCCTGGAGTCTGAGCTCCTTGGGAAGTGGTAGCAGCAGTAACCACAAGTGCCCGAGCTGACGTAAGTAAGGAAGGCAGATGGAAAAGCACTGGGTGCACCTTCCTCCCCATGACACCATTCTCAGAATGTTGTCATTCCTATCTCACTGTCCTGAAGTCTGAAATTACAAGAGGCAAGTGCAAACTGTGTAGTGATATTAGGAGATAAGCACAGTGAAAACAAGAAAAAGAAGAGCAAGGCAAAGGAACAGGGGAAGCGAGGGGATGGGAGGGGGTGGTTTGCAGTCAAGGAGGTCTCACTGGAGAGGTCCAATTGGTCAATGACTCGAAGTGAAGGAGCCAGGCAAGGGTTTCACAGAGAAGGAACAGTCCCGAGGAGGGGGCTGCTGGAGCAAAGCCCCGGGTGGTTTTAGGAGGCAGATATTTAGGCCTTCAACTAAAGTATCGTTTCATTTCCAGACAACTTACAAAGGTACAATATAGTGATTAAGAATGTAGGCCCTGGCCCTGGCAAGTATGCTCAGTGGTTAGAGCGTCAACCCACAGACCACAGAGTAGCAGGTTCGATTCCCATCAAGGGCACATGCCTGGGTTGCAGGTTCAAACCCCAGCCCAGTCAGTCGGGGTCCTTGCAGGAGGAAACCAATCGATATGTCTCTTTCATACTGATGTTTCTCTCTTTCTCTCCCTCTCCTCCTCCCTCCCTCCACTCTCTCTAAAAATCAATGGGGAAAAATATGCTTGGGTGGGGATTAACAAACAAACAAAAGAATGTAGGCCACAGAATTGGTGGATGCTAAAATATGATGCAAAACATGATATTTGACAAAAATTAAAAATAGAACTATCACATGATCCAGAAATACCACTTCTGGGTACTTATCCAAAGAAAATGAAAACACTAATTCAGAAGTAATATGGCCCTAGCTGGTTTGGCTCTGTGGATAGAGGGTCAGCCTATGGACTGAAGGGTCCCCAGGTTCAATTCCAGTCAAGGGCACGTACCAGTTGTGACTTGATCTCTGGCCCTAGTCAGGGGCATGTGTGAAGCAACCAATCGATGTGTCTCACATTGATGTTTCTCTCTGTCTCTCTCCCTCCTTACCGCTCTCTCTAAAAATCGATGAAAAAATATCCTCGGGTAAGGATTAACAAACAAAAAAAGGAATATGCACCCCCATAATTTACTATGCACTTGCCAAGACATGGAAAAAAATGAAGTGTCCACACACAGATGAATGGATAAAGAAAATGTGATTTTATATATATATTATATAAAATACTATTCAACCATAAAAAAATTAAATCTTGCCATTTGTGACAACAAGGACAAACCTTGAGGGCATTATGCTAAGTGAAATAAGACAGAGAAAGATAATACTGATGGTCTCACTTAAATGTGGAATCTAAATAAACAACAAACAAAAATATTATCTCGTAGATACAGAGAACAGATTGGTGGTAGCCAGAGGTGGGGGGGGGGGGGGATAAGTGAAATGGATAAAGGATCAAAAGGTATAAATTTTCAGTTATAAAATAAATGTCATGGGGAAGTAATGTACAGTATGGTAACTAGAGTTAATAATAGTGTATTGCATATTTAAAAGTTGCTAAGGAAAGTAAATCTTAAAAGTTCTCATCACTAGGAAAAAAATTTGTAACTATGTATGGTAACAAATATTAACTAGACTAATTGTGATGATCATTTTGCAATATATACATGACAACTAAGTGTAATATACTGTCATGGATTGGATCCTGGACCAGAAACAAAAAGACGTTAGTGAAAAAACTGGTGAAATTTTAATAAAAGCTGTAGAGTAGATAATAGTTGTGAATCAATGTTAATCTCATGATTTTGACAATTATTCTCTGGTAAGGTGAGATGTTAACATTAAGGGAAATGGGGGGTGGGTATTTGGGAACACTCTTTACCCCTTTTGCAAATTTTCTGTAAATCTAAAATTATTTTAAAATTAAAAGTTAAAAAGAAGTAGAAGGAGGAAGATGGCAGCGGTATAGGCAGACGCGTCCCAGGTCGTGTCCCTGAGCAAATGGAGTGAGCAGCTGAAACTAGTAACATCCACCCCGAATTGGCGAAATTCCTCAGCTGGCGAGACGGTTTACAGCCGGGAAGAGCAGAACTCCCCTGGAAAGCAGATCCAAGCAACAGCAACCTCCTGAGCACCACACCCTCTGCTGAGGAACAGCAGCTGTACGTGAAACCTCGCCCCACCAGCCAGAAGAGCCACCACAGCTGTGAACAGCACCCACCAGAGGAGTTGCTGCCAACTGAAGAGCAGCTGCTACCGCAACCGCCCGAAGAGGAACCGCAGACCAAGGAGTCACTGCCACCAAGGGAGCAGCCACTGAACGACTCAACGTCTAGATATGTCAGTGAGATCAAACATGGGTAGACAAAGAAACCCCCAAAGGAAAGAGAAGGAGGACTCTCCAGAAAAGCAGCTAAGTAATACAGAGGCATGCAACATGACAGAAAAAGAATTCAGAATAAGGGTCCTAGAGTGCATAAACCGGATGGAGGAAAAAATCGACAACCTCAGCAAGAAGCAAGAAGAAACAGATGAAAAAATCGATAACATATGGAAGAAGCTAGAAGAAACAGATGAAAAAATCGATAACATATGGAAGAAGCTAGAAGAAACAGATGAAAAAATCAACAACTTAAGTAAGACCCAAGAAGATATGAAGAGTGATATAGCTGCAATGAAAAACTCCATTGAAAGTATCAACAGTAGACTAGGAGAAGCGGAGGACCGAATTAGTGATTTAGAAGACAAGGAAGCAAAACACACCCAAAATGTACTGCAATTGGAGAAAAAAATGAAAAGACAGGAGGAGAGCCTAAGGGAGCTTTGGGACAACATGAAACGAAACAACATACGAATAATAGGGGTACCAGAACAACAGAAGGATGAACAAGGATTAGAAAACCTATTAGAAGAAATAATATCAGAAAACTTCCCTGAGGTGGGGAAGAAAAAAGTCACACAAGCCCAGAGAGTCCCAAACAAGGTGAACCCAAAAAGACCCACACCAAGACACATCATAATTACCATGGCAAATGTTCAGGACAAAGAGAGAATCTTACAGGCTGCAAGAGAGAGACGGAAAGTTACATACAAGGGATCTCCCATTAGATTGTCAAATGATTTCTCAACAGAAACACATCAGGCCAGAAAAGAATGGACGGAAATTTACAAAGTGATGCAAAGCAAAGGACTGAATCCAAGAATACTCTATCCAGCAAGGCTATCATTCAAACTTGAAGGGGAAATAAGAAGCTTCACAGACAAAAAAAGGCTAAGGGAGTTTATCACCACCAAGCCAGCAATGCAAGGAATGCTAAAGGGACTGGTATAAAAATAAGAAATAAAAAGCTCAGAAAGAAAACAGCCACACAAAAACAGAAATGCCTACAAACAAGTACCTTTCAATAATAACTTTAAACGTAAACGGACTAAATGCTCCAAACAAAAGACATCGAGTGGCTGAATGGATAAAAAAACATGACCCATACATCTGCTGTCTACAAGAAACCCACCTCATTAGAAGGGACTCACACAGACTGAAAGTGAAAGGATGGAAAAATATCTTTCAGGCAAATGGAAAGGAAAAGAAAGCTGGGGTAGCAATACTTATATCGGACAAAATAGACCTCAAAGTGAAGGCCATAAGAAGAGATAAGGAAGGCCACTTCATAATACTAAAGGGATCAATACAACAAGAAGATATAACCCTGGTAAACATATATGCACCCAATGCAGGAGCACCCAAATTCATAAAAACACTCCTGGAAGATATCAAAGGAGACATCAACAACAATACAATCATAGTAGGGGACTTTAATACACCACTGACAGCACTGGATAAGTCCTCTAGACAAATAATCAGCAAAGATATAGCAATCCTAAATGACTCACTAGATCAGATGGACTTAATAGACATCTTCAGAACACTTCACCCGAAAGCCAGGGAATATACATTCTACTCAAATGCTCATAGGACATATTCAAAAATAGACCATATATTGGGTCACAAGCAAAGTATCCCCAAATTCAAGAAAATTGAAATCATAAAAAGCGTCTTCGCAGACCACGATGGCATAATATTAGAAATAAACTACAATAAAAACAACCCAAAATACTCAAACACCTGGAAGCTGAATAGCATGCTATTAAATATTGATTGGGTTACCAATGAAATCAAAGAAGAAATTCGAAACATCCTGGAAACTAATGACAATGAAAACACAACAATCCAAAACCTATGGGACACAATGAAAGCAGTCCTGAGAGGGAAGTTTATAGCTCTACAGGCCTATCTCAACAAACAAGAAAAAATGGTAGTAAATCATCTAATTCTACAACTCAAAGAATTAGAAAGAGAGCAACAAGAAAACCCCAGAGTGAGCAGAAGGAAGGAGATAATAAAGATTAGAGCAGAAATAAATGACATAGAGACCAAAAAAACAATACAGAAAATCAATGAAACCAAGAGCTGGTTCTTTGAAAGGATAAACAAGATTGACAAACCTCTAGCCAGACTCACCAAGAAGCAAAGAGAGAGGACCCAAATAAACAAAATCAGAAACGATAGAGGCGAAATAACAACAGACCCCACAGAAATACAAATGATTGTTAAAAAATACTATGGACAGCTCTACTCCAACAAACTAGACAACCTGGAGGAAATGGACAAATTCCTAGAAAAATACAACATTCCAAAACTCAATCAGGAAGAATCTAAAAATCTCAACAGGCCAATAACTATGGAAGAAATTGAAGCAGTCATCAAAAAGCTTCCAGCAAACAAAAGCCCAGGACCAGACGGCTTCACAGGGGAGTTTTACCAAACATTCAAGGAAGAACTAAAACCTATCCTCCTCAGACTACTACAAAAAATTCAAGAGGAAGGAACACTTCCAAGCTCATTCTATGAAACCAGCATCACCCTAATACCAAAACCAGGTAAAGACAACACAATGAAAGAGAATTACAGGCCAATATCCCTCATGAACATAGATGCCAAAATCCTCAACAAAATCTTAGCAAATCGGATCCAGCAGTACATCAGAAAGATCATACACCATGACCAAGTAGGATTTATCCCAGGGATGCAAGGATGGTACAATATCCGCAAATCAATAAACGTGATACATCACATAAACAAATTGAAAGAAAAAAACCACATGGTCATATCAATTGATGCAGAAAAAGCATTTGACAAAATTCAACACCCATTTTTGATAAAAGCTCTCAGCAAGGTGGGAGTAGAAGGATCATACCTCAACATAATAAAAGCCATATATGACAGGCCCACAGCCAACATCATACTCAATGGACAAAAACTAACACCATTTCCCCTAAGAACAGGAACAAGACAGGGATGCCCCCTCTCACCACTCCTGTTCAACATAGTACTGGAAGTGTTAGCCATTGCAATTCGGCAAGAAGAAGAAATAAAAGGCATCCAAATTGGAAAAGAGGAAGTAAAACTGTCCTTATTTGCAGACGACATGATATTATACATACAAAACCCTAGAGACTCCATCAAAAAGCTACTGGACTTAATACATGAATTTGGCAATGTAACAGGATACAAAATTAACCCCAAGAAATCCGAGGCATTTCTATACACCAATAGTGAACTTTCAGAAAGAGAGATTATAAAAACAATCCCGTTTACCATCGCACCAAAAAAATTAAGCTACCTAGGAATAAACTTAACTAAAGAGGTAAAAGACCTCTACTCAGAAAACTACAGGACGTTGAAAAAAGATATAGAGGAAGACATAAACAGATGGAAGAACATACCGTGTTCATGGATTGGTAGAATCAACATCATTAAAATGTCCATACTACCCAAAGCAATCTATAAATTCAACGCACTCCCCATTAAAATACCAACGGCATACTTCAGAGATCTAGAACGAACTCTCCAAAAATTCATCTGGAATAAAAAAAGACCCCGAATAGCTGCAGCAATCCTGAAAAAGACCAAAATAGGTGGGATCTCAATACCAGATATCAAGATGTATTACAAAGCCACTGTTCTCAAAACTGCCTGGTACTGGCACAAGAATAGGCATATAGATCAATGGAATAGAATAGAGAGCCCAGAAATCGGCCCGAACCAATATGCTCAATTAATATTTGACAAAGGAGGCAAGAACATACAATGGAGCCAAGATAGTCTCTTCAATAAATGGTGCTGGGAAAATTGGACAGATATATGCAAGAAAATGAAACTAGACCACCAACTTACACCATACACAAAAATAAACTCAAAATGGATAAAGGACTTAAATGTACGACAGGAAACTATAAAAATTCTAGAAGAATCCAAAGGCAACAAAATCTCAGACATATGCCGAAGCAATTTCTTCACTGATACAGCTCCTAGGGCACTTGAAACGAAAGAGAAAATGAACAAATGGGACTACATCAAAATAAAAAGCTTCTGCACAGCAAAAGAAACCATCAACAAAACAACGAGAAAACCCACTGTGTGGGAAAACATATTTGCCAATGTCATATCCGATAAGGGCCTAATCTCCAAAATTTATAGGGAACTCATACAACTTAACAAAAGGAAGATAAACAATCCAATCAAAAAATGGGCAAAGGACCTAAATAGACACCTTTCAAAAGAGGACATTCAGAAAGCCAAGAGACATATGAAAACATGCTCAAAGTCACTAATCATCCGAGAGATGCAAATCAAAACAACAATGAGGTACCATCTCACACCTGTCAGACTGGCTATCATCAACAAATCAGCAAACGACAAGTGCTGGAGAGGATGTGGAGAAAAAGGAACACTTGTGCACTGCTGGTGGGAATGCAGACTGGTGCAGCCACTATGGAAGACAGTATGGAGTTTCCTTAAAAAACTGAAAATGGAACTCCCATTTGACCCTGTGATCCCACTTCTAGGAATATATCCCAAGAAACCAGAAACACCAATCAGAAAGGATATATGCACCCCTATGTTCATAGCAGCACAATTCACCATAGCTAAGATCTGGAAACAGCCTAAGTGCCCATCAGTAGATGAATGGATTAGAAAACTGTGGTACATCTACACGATGGAATACTATGCTGCTCTAAAAAGGAAGGAACTCTTACCATTTGCAACGTCATGGATGGAACTGGAGAGCATTATGCTAAGTGAAATAAGCCAGTCAATGAAGGAAAAATACCACATGATCTCACTCATTCATGGATAATAGAGACCATTATAAACTTTTGAACAATAATAGATACAGAGGCAGAGCTGCCTCAAACAGATTGTCAAACTGCAGCAGGAAGGCCGGGGAGGGTTGCGGGGCAGGAGGTAGGGGGGTAAGAGATCAACTAAAGGACTTGTATGCATGCATAGAAGCATAACCAGTGGACATAAGACATTGGGGGATAGGGGAGGCTAGGGGATTGTCTAGGGCGGGGGGATAAAATGGACACATATGTAATACCCTTTGTAATACTTTAAGCAATAAAAAATAAATAAATAAATAAATAAATAAATAAATAAATACAGATGTGAAAAAAAAAAAAAAAAAAAAAAAAAGAAGTAGAAGAATTAAGCTATTGGGGTCATTAAGCCTGAGATTCCAATGAGAATTACATCCAGCTCCTCCCTGTGCTTCAGTGTTCCCACAACAAAGTCACATAAGCTTGAGACGTACAATGGGCCACACCACATTTGCTCCATTGCCCTCAACATGATAATGTGGAAACTGACCAGGCTATCCTTGCCAGATTATTTACAGTATAGAATTATTTGACTTAAAAAATCTAATATAGCCCTAACCGGTTTGGCTCAGTGGATAGAGCGTCAGCCTGCGGACTCAAGGGTCCCAGGTTCGATTCCGGTTTAGGGCATGTACCTTGGCTGCAGGCACATCCCCAGTGGGGAGTGTGCAGGAGGCAGCTGATCGATGTTTCTCTCTCATCAATGTTTCTAACTCTCTATCCCTCTCCCTTCCTCTCTGTAAAAAATCAATAAAATATATTTTTTTTAAAAATCTAATATAAAATGATTCAATCTAGTTAAACTTTCCTATTATTACACACACACACACACACACACACACACACACACACACCTTTCTTTGGGGTAAGGTAAAGAGTCACAGTACTTTCACCTCTAGGTGGAGCTCTACAATGGTCCCTTACAGTGTGGATGTTCCCACCTCCCCTCTCACTTGGGGAGTGCTTTCATCAGATTAAGGTTCAGAACTTTCAGCCTGACATTCAACCTTTACAGGTGAGGAAAGCAGAGAAACATGTTCTTCTCCAGTGGGAACAAGTCCATTGTGTGTGAAGTTTCAAGGTTCTTAAACTCTACTGATTGGTTTTACCACAGGTCTACTGCCCTATATACCTAAAGGTTCACTCCCTTGCTGTGATTAACTATAAGCAAACTGGTTAAACCAATGATGCTTATCCTAGATAAGATTAATACCTAGATGTTTTGGGGGTTTTTCATTTTCAAAAAATCTTTATTGAGTTTTTTTTCTATCTTTATTGTTGTAAGTATTACAAATGTTTCCATTTTTTCCCCATTGACCCCTTCTAGCCTGCTGTTTGCTCTGCTAATCTCCACTGATGTGGCCCTGGGTTTACAGCTATGCAAATCAAACAACGTTCATGTGTTAATGCTGAATAACACTTAATTTGATAAAAAATAAACATATGCCCTGGCTTGGTGACTCAGGTGGTTGGAGAGTCATCCAGTACACCAAAAGGTTATGGGTTTGGTTCCCAGTCAGGGCACATATCTAGGTTTGCAGGTTTGATCCTCAGTCAAGGTATGTATCGGAGACAACCAATTGATGTTTCTCTCTCACATCAATGTTTCTCTCTCTCTCTCTCCTCTCTCTCTCTCTCTCCCTTCCTCTCTCTAAAATCAATAAAATAAAAACATAACCTCAGATGAAGATAAAAATAATAAACACAGAACAAGAAAAAATTAAAATTAACTATGCCATTAATCACAATGTTTAGTTCCACTGACAATTTTTTAATAGCATGAATTTCTTGATGAAGGAAGCAGTAAGTTGATTTAATTATGTACAAATGCCTAATTTCATTGCAGTCTAGGTTTTCAGTAGCACTGCTCCACACTTCATCAATTAAAGAGACATAATGAGAATATCTATCTCAAAAGGATGCTAAACATTAAATTTAACATAAATATGTAGAATCTTTATAGAAAGCAGTAAATAAATATGAATTATTATCATTATCATTATCATGACAGAATTTCTAAAATGATGAGGAAAGAGCATAAGAAAAAAATTAGATGAAGTCAGGGTAGATACCAAAAAGGCATACCACAGGGAACAGAATACCAACTAAAGGTAGCTTACAAATTTGGTTCAGTGTTTTAAATAGTCAATACAAAAAATAAAATGTTATGTGTTACATGATTCATAATGTCCAAGATATTTTTTTAAAGTGCTCCAAAGAAGTATAACCAGTCCTTGTTTGGAAGGAAGGTCCCTAAAGATTTAAGGTCTGAATTTCAAAATTAAAACTACTTTGCCTTTTCCTTCCATTTATAATGACAAAAAGAATTTACTGAAGTAAGCTATAAGTTTTAGCAGACTTGCTACAGAAGAAAATGTAGCCATTAATTAGTCACAATTTAGTCAACACTAATCTCATCAATAACTTCTATTCAAGAAGAGAGTCCAGAAATAAATCCACATCTTTATAGTCAATTAATATTTGACAAAGGAGGCAAAAACATACAAGGGGGCAAAGACAGTCTATTCAATAAGTGGTGCTGGGAAAATTGGACAGATATGTGCCCCCCCCAAAAAAATGAAACTAGACCACCTTCTTACACCACACAAGAATAAACTCAAGCCCAGCTGATGTAGCTCAGTGGTTGAACATCCACCTCTGAACCAGGAGGTCACAGTTTGATTCCCTGTCAGGACACGTGCCCTGGATTGGGGCTCAGTCCCCAGTAGGGGATGTGCAGGAGGCAGCTAAATATGCTCTCATCATTGTTGTTTCTATCTCTCTCTCCCTTTCCCTTCCTCCCTGAAAGCAATTTTAAAAAGAATATATTTTTTAAAAGAATAAACTCAAAATGGATTAAAGACTTAAATGTTAGACTCAAAACCATAAAAGTGCTAGAAGAAAACACAGGCAGTAAAATCTCAGACATTTCTCATAGCAATATTTTTTCTAATATATTACCTGAGGCAAGGGAAAAAATAAACAAATGGGACTACATCAAACTAAAAAATTTTTGTACAGTAAAGGATACCATCCATCAACAAAATGAAAAGACAACCCACTGAACGGAAGAACATGTTTGCAAAAATTCACCTGATAAGGGGATAAAATCCAAAGTTTATAAAGAACTTACACAACGCAACACCAAAAAAAAAAAAAAAAAAAATTCAATTTAAAAAATGGGCAAACTATCCCTGAATAGACACTTCTCCAAAAAGGACATACAGATGGCCGGTAGACATATGAAAAAATGCTCAATGGCACTAATCATCAGAGAAATGCAAATTGAAACCGCAATGAGATATCACATCACACCTGTCAGAATGACTATTGTCAATAAGTCAACAAACAACCATTTTGGGTGAGAATGTTGAGAAAAGGGAACCCTGTACACTGCTGGTGGGAATGCAGATTGGTGTAGCCACTGTGGAAAGCAGTCTGGAATTACCTCAAAAAATTCAAAGTGGAATTGCCTATGACCCAGCAATTCCACTTCTGGGAATACATCCTAAGAAACTCAAAACACTAATTTGAAAGACTATATGCAGTCCTATGTTCATTGCAGCACTATTTACAATGGCCAAGATTTGGAAGCAGCCCAGTGTCTATTAGTAAATGAACATATAAAAAACATGTGGTACATTAACATAATGTAATACTACTGGGCCATAAAAAAAAAAAAAAAAGGAAATCTTACCATTTGCGACAGCTCCGTGGTCGGCAAACTGCAGCTCGCGAGCCACATGCGGCTCTTTGGCCCCTTGAGTGTAGTTCTCCCCAAGCCTTAGGAGTACCCTAATTAAGTTAATAACAATGTACCTACCTATATAGTTTAAGTTTAAAAAATTTGGCTCTCAAAATAAATTTCAATCGTACTGTTGATATTTGGCTCTGTTAACTAATGAGTTTGCCGAACACTGGCCTAGATGGACTTGGAGAGCATTATGCCAAGTGAAATAAGCCAGTCAGAGAAAGACAAGTACCATATGATTTCACTCATACATGGAACTGAATGAACAAAATAAACTAACAAACAAAACAGAAACAAACTCATGGATAGAACAGACTGAAGGATTTAAGCAAAAACAAAACAAAACCTCATAGACAGAGGCAACAGTATGGTGATTACCAGAGGGAAAGAGGGTTGGGAAAGAGGGTTGAGGCAGGTAAAAGCGGGTCTAGGGGGATAAATGGTGATGGAAGGAGATTTGACTTAGGGTGAAGTGAACACACAATATAATATACAGATAATGTGGTATAGAACTGTACACTTGAAACATATATAATTTTATTAACCAATGTCACCCCAAAAAATTCAATAAAAAAGAAAAAAATAACTTCAATTTAGCTCCAAACTGCCTTCAATTTTTCTATACCTTTCTGATGATAAAGACCCACATATTCAAATATCCAAAAAGAAGTGAACAAATTTTATGAATTCTAAAATGAACAGGGTAAATAATATTGAAGATAATGCTTTTCTTGTAGGCACTAGCTTTCTAAATGCCTGTGAGCTTTTAAAATTAAAACATTTTAAAGAGTATGTTTGCCATTCTGTCAGATAGTCATTTTTTAAATACTTCAAATTTGAAGATTTTCTGATCAGCATAAATTTGCAAGATAAAAATGATACCTTGATTATTTAAAGTAATATTAGCTAACACATTTTGAAATATGACAAAAAGCAAGAATGGTTTAAACAGAGTTAATTTTGGAGGAAAATTAGTCAGTAAAAGAAATTGGCATAAGGTAATGAATTTCTTTATATTTACACTAGGAGAAATACTTCATATTATTACTCATTATTAGGATAAAAATTCTGGGTTTGTGGGTATATGCATTTAGACTGTTCCCCTGCAATGAGAAATGGGGTTTACTTCTGACCAGATCATAATCAGTATTTCAACTCCAACAAATAAAGAATAAATTACCCCGATATTGACTAAAAATAACTACTATTATCCAAAAATGTCAAAAATCAAATCTGATCAGGAACAGCTATGAAAAATAATTTACTATACTTAAATAAAAATCTCTAAAAACTGTCTCATATACAAGGAAGAGAATCTTCCCTTTATATTACAAAATTCCAACCTCCAGAACTTTAATAAATTTCTGTTGTTTAAGCCACCTAACCTATGGCGTTTTGTAATAGCAGCCAGACTTGACTAAGACAGGGTACTTGAAAATAGGGGCCAGTCCACTGGGTTTAGACAGGCTTCCTGTGGACTAATGAGGAAACCTAGAAGCTAATCATCTATTTTTCTCTTTTTCTCAGTTAGTTGCATGTATCACTTTTGGACTGAGAATTCTGCTGAGAGCATTTTAACATTTATATCTCAAAGTTCCTCTTCCCTTCATCTATCCATCAAAGTTCAGCTTAAAACTTCTCTGACATCTCAAGCCTGTTGTAATTTATCTTTTCTTTCTAATGCCTATTAACTTTTTCAAATATCTTACAACTTAAAGTTATTCTAGCTTGTAGTAACCTGATTTCCTAACAGACCATAAATGTCTTACAAAAAAGGACTCTATTTTATCCTACATAATAAAAGGCTAATATGCAAATTGACCAAATGGCAGAACAACCAGTCGCTATGATGTGCACTGACTACCAGGGGGCAGATGCTCAATGCAGGAGCTGCCCCCTGGTGATCAGTGCAATCCCATAGGGGGAGCACCACTCAGCCAAAAGCCAGGCTCACAGCTGACGAGCACAGCAGCGGTGGCAGAAGCCTCTCCCACCTCTGTGGCAGCACTAAGGATGCCTGACTGACAGCTTGGCCCGCTCCCCATGAATGTCAGTCAGACATCCCCCAAGGGCTCCCGGACTGCTCAAGGACACAGGCCAGGCTGAGGGACACACCCTGAGTGCACAAATTTCATGCACCAGGCCTCTAGTATACTATATCTTCTTTACTCTTGCTTTTCCTCACACTCCACAAGTATTGATTTTGAAATTCAGAGTTTCCATAAAGGACTTAAACATAAGACGGGAAACCATAAAAATACTAGAGGAATCCACAGGCAGCAAAATCTCAGACATATGCAGAAGCAATTTCATCATCAATACCACTCCTAGGACAATGGAAACTAAAGACAAAATAAACAAATGGGACATCAAAATAAAAAGCTTTTGCACAGCAAAAGAAACCATCAACAAAACAACAAGAAAGCCCACTGCATGGGAGAACATATTTGTCAATGTTATCACCGATAAGGGTTTAATCTCCAACATTTACAGGGAACTCATACAACTCAACAAAAGGAAAACAAACAATCCAATCAATAAATGGGCAACGGACCTAAATAGATACTTTTCAAAAGAAGACAGAAAGAAGGCCAAGAGACACATGAAAACATACTCAAAGTCACTAATCATCTGAGAGATGCAAATCAAAACAACAATGTGGTACCAT
Source organism: Myotis myotis (assembly GCF_014108235.1). Lineage (NCBI taxonomy): Eukaryota > Metazoa > Chordata > Mammalia > Chiroptera > Vespertilionidae > Myotis > Myotis myotis. The sequence goes on from NW_023416318.1 coordinate 32,245,706, forward strand.
CTCACACCTGTCAGAATGGCTATCATCAACAAATCCACAAACGACAAGTGCTGGTGAGGATGTGGAGAAAAATGAACCCTCGTGCACTGCTGGTGGGAATGCAGACTGGCGCAGCCACTATGGAAGACAGTATGGAGTTTCCTCAAAAAGTTAAAAATGGAACTCCCATTTGACCCTGTGATCTCACTTCTAGGAATATATCCCAAGAAACCATAAACAACAATCAGAAAGGATATATGCACCCCTATGTTCATAGTGGCACAATTCACCATAGCTAAGATTTGGAAACAGCCTAAGTGCCCATCAGCAGATGAGTGGATTAAAAAATTGGTACATCTACACAATAGAATACTATGCTGAGGTAAAAAAGAATTTCTTACCATTTGCAACAGCATGGATGGAACTGGAGAGCATTATGCTAAGTAAACTAAGCCAGTCAGAGAAAGATAAATATCACATGATCTCACTCATTTATGGAATATAAGGAACAACATAAACTGATGAACAAAAACAGATCCAGAGACAGAGAAGCAACGAACAGACCGTCAAAACTCAGAGGGAAGGTGGGGGGGGGGGAGGGAGGGAGGGGGGAGAGAGCAACCAGGGGACTTGTGTGCATGCATATGAACCTAACCAATGGACACAGACAACAGAGGGGTGAGGGCATGAGTGGGGGGGTTGGGGGGGATCATGGGGGGAAAAGGACACATATGTAATATCTTAATCAATAAAAAAATTAATTTTAAAAAAGATAGATGGAAGTTACTTCAGTTGCTTCCTCTTAGGTCAAACTGGATGACACAAACTTAAGAAGGGTTCATTAAATACCTGAAAATGTTTTAATTATTACACTAACGAAGTATAGAATATGGGAAAGGAATCTTTTAAATGATGAAATAATCTTTTTATAAATGGACTTTAGTTCTTTCTTTGTTGCATTCTTTTGGTAAGAAAAATAAAAAGAACAGAATAAAAATGCCCCCTTCATATTTTAACAAATGAGAGTTTACCTATAATTTATGCTAAACAACTCTGATAGAGAACAGCACAGGACAAATCAGCAGTCATCATCTCAAAGACTAAAAACAATTACATGCTTTCTATCTCCCCAAATTGTGTATACTGTTATTATACAGTATTTTAAAAAATTATCATTTAATTGGCTAAGAATATGGATCTAGAATGTATTTTATTTTGGATTGTAATTATTGAATAAGGTTTTGCCTCCTCTCTTCTAAAATCAGTTTTTCTTAAGGGGCAATCAAAAACAGTAACTCCTCACTTAACATCATCTTTGGGTTCTTGGAACTGGGGAAAATCAACAGAACTAATTTCACCATAGGCTGACTGATATAAACAAGAGTGAAGTTCCTACGGCATCTCATCAATGTTATAATGAAACGACATTGAGTGAACTAACATTTTTTGAGGACCTGCAATACTTGAACTAATAAATCTGTAAAATAGATATGCATGATAGGCTGTCAGTGTTCTTTTCCTTTCAAACAAATACCTAAGAACCTGCTTGAAACAGTATCTTAACCATCAAAGTCCAGCCTTCAAGGGGGGTACACTTTGAAGGGTTTTTCACACACACACACACACACACACACACACACACACACACACACACACAAACTGAGCAAGTTACAATTCTAATTAACCTGAGAAACCAGAAAAAGAGTAATACAGTGTCAACCATTATCAATTTAACAGTAATCAGTGCACTGAACTAATTTTTAGAAGAATGAAACACAGAGCAACTGAAATGAAGATGTGGCAATTTTTAAAGGAAGTGGAAAGGATGCAAGACATGGGAGATGAAAAAGGCTTGGATGCAGAAAGGGAACAGAAGAATGAGAGCAGGCTGGGGAGTGCAGAGAAAGGATCCTGTTGGTCATATGATGCACCTAAGCACTGTACCAGATTTATGGAAGGAAAAAGACAATTTAATTGATGAGGTATGGCTGGGCATTTGGGAAACATCAAAAATAAATGTGTAAATATTTGATGGTTTTGGCCAAGGGAAGCCTTCTATAACCTTTACATTTTCTGTCTGACCTAAGTGTGCCTTTGAAATATCCCCTGAGGAGAACCAGTGTTTGAATTTATCCAAGTCTTGGCTGAACTAAAGCTAATATAGAAGTTATCCTAACAACTGGAGAAGGTATCAAGAAAGATGTCATAGGATGTGCTATATGCACCAGATGATAGAAAACAAACTTTATAAGTCTCTTTCCTTACTCCTGCTCCAAATGATAATCCTAGATTCTATCAAAATAGGTAGCATTTTCAAGGGAGCCTTTCAGAATGGTGATGGAGCATTCTCTTCTGTTCTTTTATATTCTTGGGTGTATACATACTAGTACAGTCAACAATTCTATCTCACCCAATGAAAGTATCTAGCAGTAATAGAGTATCAATGCTTTCTCAAAAGAAAAATACACACATGCTTAGAAAGAAAAATAACTGCTAACTAAAGAATTAACTAGGTATAGACTGAAAAAAAAACACACCCAACTACCTTTGCCTAAATAAAAAAAAATCGTCATATATATGTATATGAAGATTAAGATTTATCATAAATATGTATGTAAAATCAATTCACATTGAATATATTATGCAAACTGAAAGTTAGTGATAAGTACAAGTCCCCAGAAAACAAAATAAATGTTTTTTAAAAGCTAAGGAAATGCTAACAAAATATTCTCTACATCTTTGATCTTCAATAAACTTGAGAAAATGGTGAAATGCCTTTTTTTTTTTTTTTTTGCAAAATGGAATCGACTATTATGTGACAAAACAAATAGATGGATATGCATAGAATTTAACATATGCAATAACTTAGGTCAAGCTTTTACTATCTAATCAACATACAGAATCAATTTTTTTGTGCAATCTTTGAAAAATTTATTTTTCCTACAAATAATTCAGAGAAAGTAATCTAATAAGATAGATGACTAAAAGAAATATCTTTTAAAAATTTATAAGCATTATGGAATTGAAAGCAAAAGCACAAAAAATACTTTTCAAAGGACAATGTCTGCTAGTTTAGACGTCAACATATTTAAATAAGACAAATTCAAAAGAGTTTTTAAAAAGAAGGCTAATTCGCCCTAGCTGGCTTGGCTCAATGGATAGAGCATTGGCCTGTGGACTGGAGGGTCCCGGGTTCGATTCGGGTCAAAGGCACGTGCCTGGGTTGCGGGCTTGACCCCCGGTAGGTAGCATGCAGGAGGCAGCTGATCAATGATTCTCTCTGATCACTGATGTTTCGATCTCTCTCTCTCCCTTTCCCTCCCTCTCTGAAATTAATAAAAAGATATTTTTTTAAATTAATAAAAAAGAAGGCTAATTCAAAATGCATCCTAGATTTAACTGTATGCTTACATTTGCAGCCTTAAGTGGAAGAACTTGGGTAAATGCTGCAGAACTCACACATGAGAACTAGACTAAAGATACAAAAGACCCACATAGGGACAGCAACCACTTTGAACCTATATTCTGTAGCTTCACACTTATTTCAGTCAAGACTGCTGCAGGCTATTGTGCATGTTCATGTATTTTAATTGTTTCATCAAATGAATCTTATTTGTATTTACTTCTTGTGACTATTTAAAATGAAGAGTGGAGCTCTGAAAGTCTAAAATAGATCATAAATATGTAAATGAAATCCAACTCAAGTATTGTTCCAATACATAGTGCAAGTTTTTCATATTCAACCCAACATGTAAAATCAATGTCATTCCTATGAATGACACGTGGAAAGACTAATCCTGAATAAGAACTATAACCATAATGTAGGGAACGGCCATAGCAGGGGTGGGCAAACTTTTTGACTCGAGGGCCACAATGGGTTCTTAAAATGGACCGGAGGGCCGGAACAAAAGCATGGATGGAGTGTTTGTGTGAACTAATATAAATTCAAAGTAAACGTCACTACATAAAAGGGTACGGTCTTTTTTTTTTAGTTTTATTCATTTCAAACGGGCCGGATCCGGCCCGCGGGCCATAGTTTGCCCACGGCTGGATAGGGTTAAGCCTCGGACTGGCCTATTGGCAAAGCCACAAACAAGTCTCAGCTTAGAGGACACAGCCCTCTTAGCATAATTAGGCTTGACCTTATGAAGCTCCCTAGATCTCATCTGGGTAGCTAATGGGGCTGAGGGAGATGCAGCAAGTGCTGCCAAAACAAGTGAAACTCACAAGAACATTGTAACTATGGTGACCACTACCTTGTTTCCCTCTGGCTATAAAATAAAGGCTCAGCTTGCTGTCTGGATCTCTCTCTGTGGCCTCAGCCAGGCATAGGAAGATTCACCTAGACCCAGCTTATTCTCTTGGTCTGTTTTTTCTACATCCTTAGTCACCCCTCCTCAGGCTCACCTAACCCTTGGCTGAGCTGGCTTGGCACACCATAATCATCTAAAAGTATCACAAAAGCCTTTCACATGAAGCTCCTGCAAAATCCAGATGGTCCACAGCACAAAAATCACAGTCACATTTCAGAATCTCACATCCACTCACCTAGACGACCTGGGACACCCTGAGTAATATTAGAGGAATTTCATCTGTGCTCACCAGGCTGGTCAGAGGACAAGCGCAGTGAATTCCCATTTTGTTGTAAGGACATGAGATAACGTATGGTCTCTATGATCCACAGTAATTATTTAAAAGACATACAATGAAATTATAAAGACAAACTCCCATTTTGTCAGAATTGTACTGATTTCTTATATGACCTTCACACTAGAAGAATAATTATGAATAATTATGAAGTATAATATGAATACACTAGAACTTGAGCCTGACCATAGTCAAAGCTTCAATTAATTTTAGATGATCGAGCAACTGCACTGCCGAGAGACAAGAAACTGTAAGTCTTTTACATGATCCTACAAAGTAATAGGCAGAAAGAGGTCATTTTTCAAGATCAATATATGCATCACTAGATACATTCGAAAAATGAACTTCACATAAATGACAGCAGACAGTTCTAAAGACAGTCTTGGTTAGCATAATTACTCAAGAGTATTTATAAGTTTCTCTTTATATCTGCCCATTCTTGAGAATAAATGACTGATTAAACATATTTTCTTACAGATAGCAAAGAATTCAATTTTTTTAAAAAAAGAATGAACCCGAGTCACTAATCTCATAACTACAACTAAAGTAATAAGACCTCTTCAAATGCAGGATATTGTGCAAATTTGATGTGGTTATCTATATTTTAACACACACACCACCATCACCACTACCAAACATAGTACCTTTGCTATGCCAAACCAGGTGGGAGCTTTCTGATTATATATTAGAGATAAATCCTTTCCCCAAAGCCCAGCATCACCACCAAATTCAAGACTTGAAAGTGCTCAGGAAAATTGGTTACTTCCAACAATCAAAAGAGACTAGTCTCATATGGGAATATTGGCCAATAATTAAGGAGATATCAGTTGCCTTAGCAACAGATTCCTTCCCAAATAAGCACTGTTTTCATTCAGCAGCCTTTAGCCAAAAGCGGAATTAAATCACTGAAATCAACAATTCCTTTGTTTAGCAAACAGAGCAGCTTTCCAGGTCTCAAGAAAACAGACCCCCCACAGTTGGTCCAGCACTGTTCAAGGTAGCAGTTATTTCATTGAATAAGCCAACCTCTTGAATTACAGGATTTTATCATCAAAACCACTGCAAACAGAACTGGCAGCTTTTGCAAGAGACATGACAAAAGACAGAGCATCTCCTCAGTGATACTAATGAATATATTTAGCTTAATAGATCTTAACCTTACATAATGTATATGTGTGTGTTTCTGCCTATATACATTGATGCAATTCCAGATGTCTAATTTAGCAAAGGACTAATCAACCCACTCTATTAGCTAACAAAGAGCTTCTTATACTTCAACTTCTAGGTGTAAGAAGAGCCAAATCTTGTGTTAGACAATTTAAAAAATATTTTACATGACTCATCACCAAAACTGAGAAAATGAATAGCTAGATTTCTTTTTTGTTGTTGTTAATCCTCACCTGAAGATATTTTCCATTCATTTTTTTTAGAGAGTGGAAGGGAGAGGGATAGAGAGAAACATCGATGTGAGAGAGATACCCCATCCAGGGCTGGGTGGGGAAAAAGCCTGCAACCAAGGTATAAGCCCTTGACTGTTCTATCCACTGAGCAAAACTGGCTAGGGTTGATAGCTATATTTCTGAATGTTGATATAACCTGGCCAACTCTTCAACCTGAAGTCATGTCATTGTACTGAAGTAGCCTAGAGAGATTAAGTGTCACTTATTTTCTGAATAATTAATTAATAATTAATAAATAAAGGCTCACTAAGGCTGATCTCTCTTAATAGACACACATACTTAAATTCCCAAGGGCTTCCCAGGGTAACACTCTTACAAAATGCTTATGTCTTAACTACACTCCATGATCTCTGATGTCTTTATTTCAACCTATCTTCATCATGAATCACCTTACCTGTCCAATCTTAATCACGACATTCCACTCTACTGTCCTGCTCCCTTCCACACACAGGCCCCCCCTTCTTCACCACTGGCCTAGGCTCCGGATTTCTCTTCTGACAAGAAGAGCCCATCCTGCCCCACAGCCGGCAAGTGTCTGAACTGATCTGTGTCAGAATCCGGTTCTGATGTGTAGAGTCTTCACTTTCTTGCTGTTCTCTGACTTCCGATAGCCCTTCATATTCTCTCGCACTCTGTCTCTCCCTCCCTCCCTCCCTCTCTCTCTCTCTCTCTGCCTCTCTCTTTTGCTTGTTTCCTTTTTTTTTAATTTTAGGAATAACACATCCTAATAAAATTTATTATGGTTTTAGTTATTATTGGGGATGCTGACAGATAACTAAACATTTAATAAAATGCTAAAATCTAAAACCATAATTTTTGAAGATGTGTGAAACCATCTTTCTAATTTACTTTGGAGCCTTTAAAACTGTATTTGGTTTTAATTCGTATTTTGTCTCATTTTTAACAAAGGAACCATAGCAAATACACTGCATGAATCAATAATAAGTGTTGCACTAATAATGCAACAAAATGATGCAAACAAATATTACTGTCAGGAGCACCAAGGCTCTCACAAGCAAATAAGTATATCAGACTCCCCAGATGCCCACACAATACACTTAGATGTCTTACCATTACTTATTTAAATGTCATTTCCCAAGTCCAAAACTGGGACAATTACTTTGGTGACTTTACAAATTTATCTAAGATGAAGAGAGATAATTCAAAGTCTATATTCTATATCCCATTGGGAATGTAGAAGACCACCAGATATTAATTAACTCTACCTAAAAAACTTGGTTATCTCATGTGCAAAACTGAAAAGGAAGGATATTCATCTCATCGTCAGCTAATATTTATTGAGTGCCTGCCAGGCATATGGCAATGAACGAGTCACCTATAAGGGTGGGCTCTAAAAGCTGTATTATCCAAAAGTGAAAAATGCTGTTATTACTCTATAAAATATACATGAAATCTGACCATATTTTCTACTGAGCTCTATTTACACATAGGATTACTGTGTTTCTTTGAATCAGTAGGGAGTGTTTACCTTTAACCCTCACTCACTAGACAACAGCTGTTCTTCTCTTCAAGTATTGACAATACTGTGCAATAGTATCTGAAAAGTATGACTGCTGAATAGTCTTTATTGTTATAAGACAGTAAGGGATCAATTAATATAAAGAGCTTTGATTTATTCTAGAGGAAAAGTGTAATAATGCTGGTTAAATTAATAGTCAAATCTTTAGATCAGTCAATATAAGGACAGTAAAATTATACTGAGGACTTTCATAGCAAAAACTTCAAATGCTTTGATATTTTAAAAATCATAAATTTGATTAATGCCCAGTATAAACATGGCCTTATTCTGAATGCAAGACGGGGGGGTCTTTGCTGAATTATGGTGTAGGATTATTAATCGCTAGTCATGATGTATGTGAGAGTAAAACATAGATTATTGTCCCTAAGAGCTTCACAGAGGAGCTCCTAACTCAATAGGGCCAGGAGATATGATAGGTCAGAGAAAGCTCCTGGGGATGTTTTTAAATTTTCTTTTTGTTGTTGTTGTTTTTGTTAATCCTCTCCTGAGGATATTTTTCCATTGATTTTTAGAGAGAGTGGAAAGGAGGGGAGAGGGGAGAGAAACATCGATGTGAGAGGGACACATCGATTGGCTGCCTCCCACACGGGCCCTGACCAGGGCTGGGGATCGAGCCTGCAACCCAGGTACATGCCCATGACCAGAATCGAACCCGGGACCCTTCAGATGCTCTATCCACTGAGCAAAACTGTCTAGGGCTGTTTTTAAATTTTCTAATTTACTAATTATAAATTATATCTAAATCTAATCTGCTGTAAAGGGGGCTCTCTTTCCTATACTAATTAGTATGTTTTACATAACTCTGATCTATATTCTTTAAAAGAAACCACATCCTCTTGGTATAATTTAAAGTGGAAAAGGACTTTTAAAATATTTCTATATTTCTGCAAGAAGTAATCCTGTCTAACCTTTCATTGACCTATTTTCTTAGAACCACAATGAAGGTTCAGAAGAGCTATATTCTATCATTCATCTACATCTTATCCTACAATGCTTTTCAATTGTTTTAAATAGAGAAGACAGACAAGTAGGCAGTGTGGAGAGCAAATTGGCAAACAGACTACCTCATACCCTTTCCAGACAAAGAGCTTGCCATATAATCTTCTGCAGAGCACTAGAAAAAACACAAAGCACTCTCTAACAAACTTTTCAATTTGTAGAAAAATACAGAAACTACTGTAAAATAAATAAATAAATATAATGGCACAGCCATCAATGTAACAGTTGTGATGGTTTCTCATTGTCTGAGAAAAATCTTACCCTCACCTTCTGTTGATGACTACTAAATTGAATTTGTTGCAGTTTATAGGGGGTATAAAGAAAAAAGATGAAACATCCATATTATCAGCTATTTTTAATAACCTCCTTTTCCATAGGTGTTTATGACACCCAATAACACTAAATCTGAGGTACCTTCTTAGGCATCTCATCCGACCCCACATCCCTCTCGTCCCTTGCACTATCCTGGAGGGCTCCTGGACCACTGTGGCTATCAGATCAGAACTTAAACTTTTACAGTTATGAAGCCTGGGGCCCTATAATAAAATGGCTTGCCAAAGGCCACACAACTAATTAGAGGCAAAATAGATATTAGTATCTACACTGGCTCATTCCCTTATCCCTCAAAATTCTCAACCAAAAGACTGCCTCTAGTCCTGCAAAGTCAGAACAAGAACACAACAAAATCTATTTTGCTCAGAATCTCTAATACCTGTTTTACTTCCTGAAATTAGAAACAATCTAACACTTTAAATTGCATCTTAACATTGAAAAAGTTTCAATTTTTATTTACTAGTGTTTTATCTTATTAACATTTCACATTCTATATGCATTATCCTTTGGAAAAGGCATTTTTAAAATCTGGACCAAGTCCTAGAGAATGAGTGTCTCAAATTTTTATATCAACAGAGAGAAGGAAAAAACAAGTGAGGTGGTATCTTTCCTTTGCTCACCTCAACATAAAAGAAATATATTTAAATCCACTCACAGAATTTCAAGAGGGCACAATTCAAAAGATAATAATAAATGCAAGTCACCAGAGTTGACATTTCTATGACCTAAGCTTGTTGTGTACTGTACCTCCCCGCTCATGTCTACTGACATCCAGGAGTAAACCCTAAGGGAGTTGTTTTGAGTGAGGGTTTCTGTATGTCTCTTTGAATAGGAATACAAAGTGACAGAAAAATAACTCAAAATTGCTATAAAATGAATGGTATTTCCAAATGCGCAAGCAAACAACATGCACTTTAATGTAACACATTTCTTCTTATTTGGCAGTAAGTTAAAACATATGTTGTTTGAAGTTTATATAAAATGGATGAAAAGGTGTTATTTGTGTTAAAAATGAAACCAAATTACTAAGTGGTTTAAAATCCATAGCTTTTATTATCCAAATGTAGCCAGTTAAAAGTAATGTCACTTGAAGAGTAAAAATAAATTAGGGTTAACAGTTACTGGTTTTCTTACAAGGGCTTTTTTTGTTTGTTTGTTTGTTTGTTTGTTTGTTTTGATGAAGGAAATAAACAGCAAAAACCTTCAAAAATACAGTTAGTCATTACATTTCACAATTTTCTTTAACACAATTCCAAAAAACAAACAACAAAGAAATTTAGTTACCCCTTACAATCAAGTACAATTATTTTTCCTGAAGGCTTTTCTCCTATGAATTATCAAAGAAAGAGCTGTCAAAAGCTTAGTCTCACTTCAAAAAGGAAAAGTCAATGGCAGCAGGTAAAAATCACGTGGTCAGAATGTCCTCATCAACTTGCCTCAGGAAAAATCTCATCAAGAAGAACATCAACAAAAAGCAAAAATCATTATTATAAAATAAATTATTTTTAGCATCAATTGTTTGACTAGTACTTTGCAAAACAAAGAAGAGTACTGGTACATACTCTTGAGTTGCTTAGATGCAAAAGACAGAACAGGTTTTCAAACAGGACTGGAAGAGAAGTTCAGAGCTAAAACTTAAAAAAAAAAAAAAAGCTTTGTCACTTGGTGTTTTTTTGTTTGTTTGTTTGTTGTTGTTTTTTTAAATATATTTTATTGATTTTTCACAGAGAGGAAGGGAGAGAGATAGAGAGTCAGAAACATCGATGAGAGAGAAACATCGATCAGCCGCCTCCTGCACATCTCCCACTGGGGATGTGCCCGCAACCCAGGTACATGCCCTTGACCGGAATCGAACCTGAGACCTTTTAGTCCGCAGGCCGACGCTCTATCCACTGGGCCAAACCGGTTTCGGCTGTCACTTGGTTTTTAAATACACAGCACATATCCAAAGGCAATTTGTTTCTTACGCCTAAGATCCCTGGCATAGGTGACTTTCTTCTAAAGATCTCATCTATAACTTATTTAGGACTCAAAGCAATTTTTTTTCTGTTGACCATTGTTTAATATAGCAAAAAATAAGATCTAGTACGTCCCCAAAAGATAAGATAATACAATGAAGGAAGCATGTTCTGCTACAATAAACCTTTAAAGTATGTACAAATGCCTTAAAGAAAGGCCTATCCCTTATGTGCTCTGTAAAGAACTGTATCCTATTTTTAGCGCTGATAAATAGTAACACCATCACTGATGACCATCAAAGACGGGATCAAGTGGTGAAGAATGGCCAACCCACAAACCCACATCAGTGACACTGGGTCCAAGGAAGATATGTCAAGACATGTCGGAGAAGAAAGATGGCGGCGGTATAGGCAGACGCGTCCCAGGTCGTGTCCCTGAGCAAATGGAGTGAGCAGCTGAAACTAGTAACATCCACCCCGAATTGGCGAAATTCCTCAGCTGGCGAGACGGTTTGCAGCCGGGAAGAGCAGAACTCCCCTGGAAAGGTAAAAAAATCAGGGATTTGGGCAGGAAAGTTTGCCAGACCTCTGAGCCCAGAGAGTCGGAGGGAGACCGCGTGGCAGACAGCCGCGTCCCTTGGGACAGGCACAGCCCCTAACGGGGGAAAGGAGAACTGCGGGATTCCTGGCGCTGCCGGGGGAATTGAGAGCTGGGTTCTGTGATCACGGAGGACTGAGCCTAAAGGGGGCAGCCTGAAGAGCTGACCAGACCATGCAGTCCCGGTAAGAGAAGAAGCTTATAGAAACCAAGCCTTCCCCGTTTCCGTGGCCGGCGTTTGTTTGTTTGTTCTCACTGAATCCTGTTCATGGGACATTTCGGATACAGACACTCACCTGTGCTGAAGAGAGGGAGAGTGTGCGGAGGAGTGGAATCTGGGGAGAGACTGAGGAGAGAAGGGGGGCCGGGAGAGGTGGCAGCGAATTGAGTGCTGAGTCACCCCTGAGCCCAGGACTGAGGCAGCCATTCTCTCCGGAGAGTGAGAGTCCTCCCCCCAGCCCCCAGGCAAGGAGCACAGCCACACCCAGATTCCACCCTGTAGGAGATCAAGGATTAAAATAACCTGATCAGTCCCTGGGAGTTAACAGGGTCTGGCCTATAGAGGGATTTTCAATCCCAGCAACAACACAGCACTGGTAACTCTTACGCAGCCAGCTCTGGGCAGTGAACTTCCACTGGACAGAGAGGCCCTATAGCCTCAGAGGCCAACCCCAGAACACTGCCACCCAGAGGCTGACCCACAAACTGACTCTTTGCTAAACACAAAATAAGGCAGTCTGGGAAACAAATGCGGCTTGCTTTAAAATAAGGACTGTGGCCAAAACCGGTTTGGCTCAGTGGATAGAGCGTCGGCCTGCGGACTGAGGGGTCCCGGGTTCGATTCCGGTCGGGGGCATGTACCTGGGTTGCGGGCACATCCCCGGTGGGAGATGTGCAGGAGGCAGCTGATCGATGTTTCTCTCTCATTGATGTTTCTAACTCTCTATCTCTCTCCCTTCCTCTCTGTGAAAAATCAATAAAATATATTTAAAAAAAAAAATAAATAAATAAAATAAAATAAAATAAAATAAGGACTGTGGTTTACAACACAGAGGAACAGGGTATCGCAGGGAAACTCAACACTCTCCTGAATACCTGGCAGGTCTAAGGCGAGCCACACTGAAGAATAGAAGAACCAAAGGACCTTCACTACTGCAATATTTTTTTTTTTCTTTTTTCACCTTTTAACTAAGAAACCAATTTTTTTTCTTTTTTTTTCTTTTCTTTTTTTTTTCTTCTTCTTCTTTTTTTTTTTTTTCCTCTTCTTTTTTCCATCACCTGATTTTACCCTTTTAATTACTACCTTCTTATTTTTAACCAGCATTATTACTGCTACCATTTTATCATTTTTTTTTTAAAGTGCCATTTTATTTTCTCTTTATTTTATTTTGGGATTAGTGTTCTCCATTCTATTTTCGTCGTTATATTATTGGTTGTTTCTAGTTTGCATTCATCTCCAGGGAGCTGTTGCTGGAATTTGTTGGGATTAATGGCTGTTCTATAGGAGTATTCTCCTCATATAAAAAAGTCTCTTCCCCTCTTCCACTTCATTCTCTCTTTTCGCTCTTTTTTTTTCTTTTCTTTTCTTTTCTTTTCTCGCTTTTATTTTCCCCCCTCCTTTTTCCCAATTTCATTTTTGCACTCCTTTTTTTGGTCCCTAATTTTCTTTTCTTTTTTCTCTTTTCTCTTTTTCTCTTCCTTCTTCCTTATCCCCTAATTCTCTTAATTCAGGTGGTCACCTTTATTTGGGGTTATTAATATCGTGAATATATTTGTGTATAGTGCCTGGTACGTGGTGCCTTGTTGTGTTGTATTTTGTGCCTTTAAAACAACGCAGCAGACCCAAGCAACAGCAACCTCCTGAGCACCACACCCTCTGCAGAGGAACAGCAGCTGTACGTGAAACCTTGCCCCACCAGCCAGAAGAGCCACCACAGCTGTGAACAGCACCCACCAGAGGAGCTGCTGCCAACTGAAGAGCAGCTGCTACCGCAACCGCCCGAAGAGCAACCACAGACCAAGGAGTCACTGCCACCAAGGGAGCAGCCACTGAACGACTCAACGTCTAGATATGTCAGCGAGATCAAACATGGGTAGACAAAGAAACCCCCAAAGGAAAGAGAAGGAGGACTCTCCAGAAAAGCAGCTAAGTAATACAGAGGCATGCAACATGACAGAAAAAGAATTCAGAATAAGGGTCCTAGAGTGCATAAACCGGATGGAGGAAAAAATCGACAACCTCTCCAAGAAGCTAGAAGAAACAGATGAAAAAATCAACAACTTAAGTAAGACCCAAGAAGAAATGAAGAGTGATATAGCTGCAATGAAAAACTCCATTGAAAGTATCAACAGTAGACTAGGAGAAGCGGAGGACCGAATTAGTGATTTAGAAGACAAGGAAGCAAAACACACCCAAAACGTACTGCAATTGGAGAAAAAAATGAAAAGACAGGAGGAGAGCCTAAGGGAGCTTTGGGACAACATGAAACGAAACAACATACGAATAATAGGGGTACCAGAACAACAGAAGGATGAACAAGGATTAGAAATCCTATTAGAAGAAATAATATCAGAAAACTTCCCTGAGGTGGGGAAGAAAAAAGTCACACAAGCCCAGAGAGTCCCAAACAAGGTGAACCCAAAAAGACCCACACCAAGACACATCATAATTACCATGGCAAATGTTCAGGACAAAGAGAGAATCTTACAGGCTGCAAGAGAGAGACGGAAAGTTACATACAAGGGATCTCCCATTAGATTGTCAAATGATTTCTCAACAGAAACACATCAGGCCAGAAAAGAATGGACGGAAATTTACAAAGTGATGCAAAGCAAAGGACTGAATCCAAGAATACTCTATCCAGCAAGGCTATCATTCAAACTTGAAGGGGAAATAAGAAGCTTCACAGACAAAAAAAGGCTGAGGGAGTTTATCACCACCAAGCCAGCAATGCAAGGAATGCTAAAGGGACTGGTATAAAAAGAAGAAATAAAAAGCTCAGAAAGAAAACAGCC